>NC_045744.1:14540169-15985169 GCF_008692095.1 Etheostoma spectabile | reverse complement strand
CTACACTTCTGCCCATAATTGTAGTGCAATCTGAAATCATGCATGGGTGAATGGTGAATTTTAATTCCCAAGCTGACATAAATTTTTTCAAATAAAACCTTTTTATTTTCATTCAAAGATTGAATGAGAGATAATGGTGGGATAGAAGCTCATAATAAAGTTAATGCGATTTAATAATGTGGCACTTGATGAACAGAAACAGAAAAAGTTCTTCAGTCGTCCGTCCTGGTTTTGACTTACTGTATCCTCTCAGGAAATATCAATGCGTCATTGATGCCCAGCCTCAAACCCAAATGGCTTTCTCTTCATCACACTTGCAATGCCCTGTTTTCAGATGAAAGCAATCCCACTGAGGAACATTGTTAATTTGGTATTTGAATGCATAAACACAATTGGATATTGCAAATTATGTCGCCTTCATTTTGAAGGAATTTCAAACAATAACTTTTTTTTCTTGTTGTTGGTTTGTTTGTAGTTTTCTCTGTGTGTTTGTATGTGTCTTGCTGGTTCGATGGAGTCAGTAATGTTTTCAACTGAATTTCTTTCTTGTCTGACTTTACTGTGTTTTCAATGACAAACTGTGCAGACATGCCAGGCAGACTAGGCTTACGTGAACAGATGTTTTCAGACAGGAAGTAACAACAGCCCTCCTTCCCCCTTCACACATGTCAGCAGTTTCAACTCCATCACTTCCCCTTTTAATCAAGCAACATCCAAAACATTTAAAGATATATTTGCATATTATCGCTACCTACAGATGTACAGTTGGGTTTAGTCATAGTACACGAACAAAAAGAGGACACTCATGCAATGCTGCGCACACATTTTGCAGTTAACCAATACACCATGTTTTTTTCCTTATTAGTGGAGGGGTTGTGTTCAAGCACAGTCTCTGTTTTTCCTTCAGTCTTTGCTATCAATTTGTAATCACATTACATGGAGAACCAAACATAAGACTTGGTGCTGGTAGTTACACAATTAAAACTGTAAATGGAAATATTAGGCTATTTCAAAATGATCAAATAACACAATCCTAATCTTTTGTGCCCAGCTGGAAGGAGAACTTCCCTGGCTCTGCCTGTGTATTGATTTTGTTGGTTTTCTCATCTGGTATGTTGACAAGAGGCAAATACATGCAGCAAAGCTAAATGACTGCTATTTAATTTGGTTTCAGTGATTCAGCAGTGTTTACCTGAAGGGAAAAGGATACTGCAGCTTCAGTTTATCGGCCCACTGGGTTGTAGCTGCACACACGCTTTTGCAATACAGAATTTGTCTTTTTAAATCAATGTGTGTTGTTTTAATGTGAGGTTAGAGAAAGGCTTTGATTTAGCCTGAAGCTGCATTGTAAGAAAAGAGAATTTTGACCTTGTTTTACGTGTGCGACTTTGACCACTGAATTGTTTGTGTAGTGTAGTAGGTTACCAGCTGTAGCTAGGTGCTAGCTAGCAACCTATGTGCTAACCGAGTGCATGCAGAGCATGCTTGTGCTGTCAGTGTTTGACAGCTCAAAACTTCCCAAAATTTCCACAATGTTCTTCCAGACCCCTTTCTTCTTTTATGACTTGGACTTATAAAGTTTGACATAACCACATTTTCACTCAAGTTAAAGCATTTTCAAATATTGTGGACACATCTTGTTGTCAATTTGCACCACCACAGGTAAATTTGTATCTATGCGATGGTGGCTTTGCAAAATGGTCTTGGGAAGGAACTTGTTTTGGTGGAACATTTGCACTCCGATAAAAGAACAATATAAGCAATATATATATATATATATATATATATATATATATATATATATTATATATATAGGATACATGGTTAAACGTAATTTGCTTTCATCAGTGTATTGCTCTGTGTAACGTTACTTCCTTCACAGCAATCCTGCAACAATTGGTCCCAAAACATCCTAGTTAGATAGTAAATGCTGTAACATCACTCATATTCTTTGTATGTCTTTAAACTTATTCCCCAAAAGAACCAAGCAAGCCTGCTCTGTTGCACAATCCAAATTTTCTTAAAAACTTGCCATTGCAAGAGAGGACATCGCAGGTGAGGAACATCGGCCGAAGTTGACAGATGTAAGTTGAGCATAGAGAATACAGACTTCTAGTGTCAAAATCTGCACATGGGTTAGGGTTAGGGTTCTATACAGTTAAGGTCAAACATCCAAGTGATGTAACAATAAGCAAAACACGTTTTTTTATTTGAGGGAAAAAAAACTCTAAATTGAGTTACTTGTTATTATTGTATACCCACAGTTTTTTTTTTCCAGCACTTTGTTGTCAGAACTAAAGAAACATTATCAAGGCCCTCTACTGGCTGCCTATGCTCTATCTCTAACAGAGACATCACATTTGTCTCCATCTGCCCTAGAACACGCCTATTACCTGTTGCTTTCCACTGTGTCACAGTGAGTTTGTCTTTCTCCATTAAGGCTCTTCTGTTCTAGAAAGAGCTTAGCCCAGACTCTGTGCTGACACATTTTATTATTCATTACATTTCATTATTTCTCTGCAGTGTCTGTCCTTGCTGCTTATCCATGTGGAATCACAGAATGAGCCTGATCTTTCTTATTACGCACAAGATCTCACACAAGAAGACATTAACAACAGCAATGACAGTGTATAAACAAAGCCTACAAAAATTCCTACAAAAATTCTACAAAAAGTTGGTTCAATGTTACCTGGGGGATTTTAGGTCATAATTTCTTCGGTACAATATGTAATTGTACAACTATAAGATACAACTTCAAGCAAAAACAAACAAAAGAAAAATTCTTGACTGAGCGTAGCCATCTGTCTTTTTCAAATTTCTAAATAAAAAGTTGACAGGATGTTGAACCCAGGGGGTTTCTGTTTCACAGATGAAGCTGTTAGCAGTAAGTGGTTACACCATTACAGGAAGTAGAGCAAAAGGTATGGGAAATGAAATGCGAGCAGCATTTTATAAAAGACGAGGTGTATCATCGAGTGATGGGTTAAAAACATTTCAAAGAGCTATTTTTGTCCCACCGCTTCGCACACCAGCTACAGACAGAACAGCATGGAGACACTTCTTTTTCTATTTCCTCAATTCAACTACATGGCCCCAAAGGAGGAAGCGTATTTTAAAATGTTTGGTCCAGAAGACTTGCAGACACCAAAGATGAAGGACGATACTAGCAGGTTGGTGTGTGAAGTTGTTTAAAATATTTACTTCATTTGGGAATCTATTGATATATGTATATACATATATGTATATATATATATATATATAATATATATATATATAAAATAATTTCAGATGTCACAAACGTGAGAAGTGCAACTTTTATCATGAGAAGAATAGAAACAATAGTTTCTATCTGCTTAGAAAAGTCTTATCTTACTCAAAAACAGCATGTTACTGCATCATAGCTATGTTGTCTTTCAAAATAATACAAAGCCACTACAGCTGACACCATGTATGGCTGTTGATGTCGATGAGTCTCTGCTGCCTTTTGGTTCACATGTACAATGGGGGACTTGTCTTGCAATTTGAATTGGACCACAAATATGTTGAGTCATTTATAGCCCATCTTGTGATTACTGAAGAGTAATTCTCTGATAAGTTGCTGATTTGAGGAACAGTGCCATATTTGCAGTTTACTGACAGTTTGTGGAACTTGATGTGTTTTCTCCTGTTTGCAGACAGAAAGACAAGGAGAGGAAGAGCCGATTAAGCCTTTTTCTCACCAAGTCAGGCTCTCATGAAAATGTCAGTCCCCATAAAAAGACAAATACGACACCCAGCAAGTGAGACAAAATCCATTAATTTCACATACGGGCAATGTTGTATTTGACAAGTATTATTCATTTTTAACCCCGGTTCCAGCACCCTCCATGACTCATTGCACACTTATAGAAACATGGCATCTCAATGTGTCACAAGAATCCAAAACATTTCTTGCTGCATTGTTAGGAAAGGGCTGACCGTATCTCTGATATTTTTCAGCATCTCACCAGAGGCAGCTTTGCAATGGAGCGACTCCTTTGAAGAACTGCTGAAGCACTCAGGTCAGATTAATGCCCAAAACCTCTCAAGAACTTTGAGTCGAATTGCCATCCAAAACAGTTTGCTCCATTTGAATTGTAAACTGTAAAGAAGTGCTAAAGATAATAATAGTTAATGGGGAAAGCAGTGGTAGTTTCACTACAACTTTTAATGTTTGTTTGCACGGACAGTAATCCAGAAACTGTCCAACTTCCTCATAAGCTCTGAAGTTGCATTTTGGTGCTACACTGAAACACTGTAAACCACTGCATGTGCTCCTTTGGGAATGGTTCATGCTTTATCATAAAGACAATAATACTGTCTAAGTATGTTTAAACTATTAAAGGGTTCTATATAATTTATTTATTTGTACATCAGAGGCCATTTTTGTGACTTTGGCATGAGGAAGTCATGGAAAATCTATGCCTTTGAGTATTGTTTACCCAACAGGCTCAGAAAATACCAATTTTGAATAGTAGTCTGTCTTTGTATTGTGTCAACCTATTAACCAACAGTGTGTGTTTGTCTCTGTTTCTCTACATTAGATGGGTTGGAAAGCTTCTCTCAGTTCCTCAAGACAGAGTTCAGTGAAGAAAACATTGAGTTCTGGTTGGCCTGTGAAGAATACAAGACCATTGATTCGGAGACGAAGTTGCTGTCCAAAGCCAAATATATTTATACGGTTTATATTGAATCAGATGCCCCTAAAGAGGTATGATGTGGCATGTTTTTATTTATCACTAACTGTATTGATGAAATGCTGCGTAACAGGCTGTAAAGTGGAGCTGCAAAGGCTTAAACAACCCCTCTAGCTTAGCATTTGCTTTGGCTTTTCTTTTGTCACTGAGTGCTGTTGGATGTTTGATATATTAATGTCATTGTATGAAATTAACAGTGGATTATTACAAATTCTTTAGCACTACATAGTCATGAGCCTGCAGCAGGTTGACCTTTGTGAACAATTGTTAGGAGCAGCAGCTTGCTTAGTGCATGCACTACTGCAAAGCAAGTCGGGTTTTGTGTGTGCGAGACAGTCACAGATTCAAAAGTTTCCATTCGCTTGGTGAGGATGATGCGACCATCATCCGATATGCTTTTGTGGTCTGCAGCAGATCTGACCGTTAAGAGTTTTGGGTCTGGTTTGAGGTTTTGACATTCCTCTGCAGAACTGGAGAGAGCATCACCCACACACTTTCAGTCAAAGATGAATGTCTGTGTAAATATGGAGCATGCTGCACTAACATGAAAGTGTGTACCAGCTTGAGTGATTTGCAGAGAGATACAAATGTAAATGGATCTGACCTTTAATATTGATGGCTGGAGAGTTACAGTTTGATACACATGCATATTTTGAGAGCTGTTTTACTGCTGTGTGAGAAGCTTCACTGCTGTTTGTCTTTTAAAGAAAAGCTTCTAGTTTAAAGATAAATCACATTCACAAAAGCAGGCACCAGACAACTGGCATCCATTTTTGTGACAATATCCATGTGTGGCAGTGATTGCTTGAAGGAGATTTATACTCAAATTAGCTTTAAGTCACTCGGTTCCAATAAAACAGAGAGTCTCTCCTTATCAAGTCTCAATCTTATCTTTCACAAAAAAGAGCAGGGCAATAAATAATACAGATTTTTCAGCTTTGGTTTACATGATTCCACCATTAGAAAAGCTGTCAGATCCGAGAATTTGAGGAGAGAACAATCATCGAAAAGCATCTTGACGGAAACATGAAACTTCACATATGATGTCATGTGTGTAATCTTTAAAAAAACATGCAGATGCTGATTTTCTCCAATGTTTCAAGTGGCTCCACTTTACACTGCGCCCAATGTGGACCTTGGAGTTTTCCCTTTCTTCACGTCACTATCTGACGTACTCTCAACACGTTTACTAGGCACTGTATGTAACTCATGATCTGTTATTGTGTTGTTTAAACTTTATTTGACTCCGGACACAAACGCCTAAATCATACATTCAGATCTAGACTAAAGTGGACATTATTATATGTGGCATTCCTTTAGTACAGATGTCAGGTATCTAGATGATCTGCATTATTTTTCATTATGTTCTAATTTCCTTTCTTTCAGGTCAACATTGACTACAACACCAAGATGGCCATTCAGAAGGTCATAGCGCAGCCCACAAAGAGCTGTTTTGAAGCAGCCCAGATGAAAGTCTACAGCCTGATGAAAAAGGACTCCTACCCCAGGTTCCTCCACTCTGACATTTATCTGCGTCTCACCAGGAGGAAAGGCCCGGGGGCCACCATGTTTCGCAGAAGGTCACGGTCCTGTGTGTTCAACGACAGGGGCGAGGCCACAACTGAACCTTCGGCCTGGTAGTGGTAACATTGCAGGCGTGATTGTTCACTCTGTGAAACAGATTATTGTATAATGAAATGATCTGTGATTTGCAGCGCAATTGTAAATGTAAAGATTGGTGCAGAGGCTTATTGAAGAAGGTTTGCTTCTGCAGAAGAGTGTGTTATTTTTTATAACCACAGGCATCACAGTGGATTATCCATTTTACATATGGCAGCTTGCCAACAATTAACAATTTAAAGAAATAGTTTGACCTTTCTTGCTGACAGATGAAAAGATTGATACCACTCTCCAGCCTATAAAATACAAAGCTATGGCTGAGTGGTTAGCTTAACTTAGCATAAAGACTGGCTCTGGGCAATGATTACAAAACCAACTTAGCACCTCTGAAGATGTGCACGTTAAATCTTTTTTGTCTTATCTGTGCAAAGACCTGAGAGTAGAAATGGCACGTGTTACGTTGTTACGGTAGGATTATGTGCCTGATTATTTTTTGCCCTGGCGCAATAACTTCCTGAGGCCTTTGCTGGTTGCCACAGTGATGAAAACACTCAAGGACATTTGGCCAGCTGTTTCCCCTCATTTTAAGTCTTTCTGCTAAGCTAAGCTAACTTACTGCAGTAGCTTATTTATCTATCATACAGACATTAGAGTGGTATTAATCTTTTTCTTCTACTCATCTCGGCAGGAAAGCAAATAAGCATATTTCCCAAGGTGTCGAACTGTAAGTACTTTACTACATAGCAGGATAAAAGCTGACATATGTTCAGAATTGTTATGAGGCCACTACGTCAGAGCCATGTGGATATCTGGAAATAATGGACACTCTCTGGCCAATCAGAGCTGAGGATTCTCTGTGACCATGGTATACATCCAGATAACTCACTTTGCACTTGAGGAACAATATATCCATTCTCTTCCTTGGAGACACTGCGCTCCTTGTGGATTGAACCTTTCCTGATGATTTTTATATTTCCTTAAATCTTGCTAAACTTGAATGAGAGTGGGGTGGTTAGAGATCAAATCTCAGAATCTCAGCTGAAGTGTCTCCATGCTACTGACACACTGAGGCCCCTCTGCTGATTTCTGTCACATTACACTTCAATTGCTTTGTCTTCCAATCCAGTAATAGCACCTTATAAAACCATATATTACAGTTGATGTTGCATACAAGCTAATTTGACCATATCTCATTAAAATGGATTCATAATTTAATACTATTACATAATTTAATTTTATCTCTTGCACTCTCCAACCCCTTCCAGACTAACTTGCAATGAAAGCTTGCAGCCATGGTGACTGCAAAGTACTGAAACCTTTTAATGAGGGATATATAGCTCTCATTTCTGTTACGAATTTAAAAGTATCCCATTTTCAAACACAGAAAATGCATATATCTTATTTGAATACTACTATGATATTATTTTAACTATAATTGCTGTTTTTCAGTTTGCGACCATCCAATATAATTTATGTATAACTATGCTCATACGTTGCCTTGAAGTTGTAAAATGTACAAACTAAATTCAAATAAACACTTTATTATAAAAGCTGTTTTATTGAGGCATTTGGTGTTATTAATTAGTTTGAATGTCCACATCTAAATATGTCAAATGAAGGCATATGTGCATAATACACTAGTGGGAAAATTGTGATCAAGTGCAGCTTCTTATACCAAATAGTTGAAAAATGAATAGTCCTTATCAATTACGCAACCACACTAGCACAGAATAATTCATGTTACTGTATATGTATGCAGGAACTATACTTCTTATAACAACAAATACAGATTAATTGGAAACTGCCAGTGATCCCACTGAGTTGTCCCGCAAACTGTTGAGTAAAAAAACACTAATTACAGTTGCACAGCATAAAGCTTCACATGTACATACAGCGCTGGTTTATCTTATTAACACACATGTCAGTGTTGCAGCCTTAGGAGTCCAACTCAGCCCAGATTACTATAATTTTACGAAAAAGAAACGGTATTGAATACTTTACAGTTCACATTAATTATGCATCCACAGTGCCATAAGCTGCAGTTCCTGTTGTCCACACACACATAGTCAAAGAAGAGAGGGAAAACATAGCGTGTTAACAAAGATAGGAGCTCAGCTGGCCTGCCAAATTCATCACAGTTTAAGATTAGTTGCCAGCTAAGAATTCCACTGGCAGATTTCTTGTTTTTTTCCCATTGGTATTTAAATGTGGGACTCAAGTCAACTCTAAAAGCCTCTGAAATCATCCACAACTTAAAGATGCATTGTAGAGCTGCAAAGAGGGAAACAAAAGAGTAAGAAAGCAGTTTGCCTGGAGACATGAGGCTTGTAAAACAAGATGAACACCAGTCTAAGAGGAGTTTAGAACAAAGATGTGTATTATATGGTGTCTAATTAGTGGAGTTTAGATGTTTTCAAACAAATGGTTTTTCTTTTTAAGATTCCTCAATCTATGTCAATGTCTGTCAGTAGTTTTGCACTCTTGGCCTCTTGCATACAAACTTTTACACCACAAATGGGAAATTGGAGAAAAAAAAATTGGGACATTTTTTTATCTACTGTAGGTGACCTACATTTTGTAAGAGATTTGCTGACTCCGAGGCTCAGATATGGAGTTGTGAAATTTGCCCCTTAAAAACATGTTTGCACTTGATGCTGTTGGCCTACAATGATATTTACAGACCTGAATAACATTTTAGTGCAACTGAAAAAGGAAGTCTGCGTTCATTTAATAAAAGTCTCAAGTTGAGACTTTGTACCCTTCGTTCTAAACACCGTACTTCAACTGAAGTGTCGGGACCATGTTAAAGGGCACGATTGTTTGTGGGGAAACAATTAAATATCATTCAATTCAATTCTGTGATAAGGACTCTACAGTCTATCAGCAGCATTGGACCGACAGAGACATGTTCAAAGAGGTATTTCTTTGTAGGTATTTTATTTGTTTTTTAGGGACCATGTACAATTTTAAACACAAATGTTACCATTTGATGCATTGTACCAGAGTTAGCCACAGGCTAGTCAGCAGTACCCTGGCAGGGCACAATAAAAAACATACATACAACACCCCCCACCTCACCCCCATCCTATCTCCTATACACACACACACACCACACCCCACACCACACACACACACACACAAACCCACACAAACCCTCACACACACACACACACACACACACAAAAAGCACACAAGCACACAAATACCCACAAAAATATTTTGTCAGCACCATATCAGTTTCAGTGGTTGCACTGTGGATATACGTCCCTGCTGTACGCTGTTCACGATACAAGTTTGAGAGCAAGAGATGAGATTGTTTCTATTTAAATCAAAGGCACATGTACTAATCTACGTTCAGGGGTTTGAAATCTAGATCAAATAGTTTTTGTGTTACAAATGCACCCTACACCAACCTACCACCCTGCAGGAAAAGGGTCAAACCCCCATTCATGATCAAATTAATAAAACAAGTGGTGTCAATTTCAGAGTGGACACACGATGACATTGTATAACAGAGACAGGGGGGCTGGAGAGGACTACAATGCCACCCTGTGTATGGTGAAAACATTGCAACTTGGTACATGTATGAAGTGCACTGCTGTATCCCTAGTGAGGATCAGTGCATTTCATTGTAGATGTGAGTATAAAAACAAAGCCAGGCTCTTTTACAAAATTAGGCTTTTTAGGGTTGTATGAAGTCCCTTTTGTCCTTGGATGGACCACTCAAAATAACGTTTGATTTAAGAACATAAAATAATTAACCACAATAAGACAAAACATCTTAAGTACTTTGAATTGAGTGCACAAAGACAGCACTTCCCCAGTGCAGTCCTAATATTTTTTCTGGCGGAGCCTTTTTTGAAAAACAAATTCTTCTACCTGGTGCACATGCAAATAGGGGCAGCTTGGGTGTTTTCCATCACCTGTTGTGATTTACATTCTTGGTTTGTTTTGGCCCATCATATCTCCAGCAGTGGTCAGGAAGGTCGACAGGGCAGGTTAAATGCACTTGATAGACTTACGATTCTTTGATGCAATTTGTACTGTATTCTCTGTATCCCTGTCTGAATTATAACATTTGATGCCATAATTCTTTTGTGGGTTTGCCTGCCCAGGGACTGCTTATTAACTAACTCTGGGAGAGTCATTGACTGTCCATGCCACTGTTAAATAAACAAACACATAAATAAATTATGTACGTGTTACAATTCACTGTGCAACACAACCTGTAAATGCCCAACAGACCCAAAAGAGCGAAGGACGGTCCTCCACATATAGCTCATGATCATGTGACTGTGTGATGATATTCTCTACTGCTGTGCAGTGGCAAGTCAGAAATATTGTTCTTGTGATCTATTTCAAATCCTAAGAATATGTGACACAGAATATACTCATAAATATTGGACAAAATGTACTGCAGAAAGTAAAGTCTGCTCATTGTGATTTATCTTAATAAAGTGTTCCCCTCTGTGTGGCAGTTGGTCGGTCAATCCACTACTTTTTTTCCAGACTGTGATATATCAACAACTACTGCATGGATTGCCATAAAAGTTTTTACATATATTTTTGTTCCTCAGAGGATGTACGCCACTGACGTTGGCAATCCCCTGACTTTTCCTGTAGTGCCACCAACAGGTTCTTACTTTTTTTGTGACAACCACTGAATGGATAGATATGACATTTTGTACAGATATTCCAGAGCCAAGTACAGATATTAACTACTGTGATGATCCTCTGACTTTTCCTGTTGCACCACCAACAAGTCACAGTTTTCAACAGTTATGATCTGAGAAGTATCTCAGGTTATATCGTATGCTAGATGGATTGGTACTAAACTTGGTACATTTTCTTACTATGGCATTTGGTACACACTTATGGTTCCCCTTAGGATACATTGTAATAACCGCTGTTGTCTCTTAACATTTCATCTATCATATCATCCCTTTTCTTTATTCCAATGACCATGCAGATCTGCAAAAGCGGTCGACTAATCTATAGACATGCACAATTTGTGTCCAAGTTAAAAATCTTTTCTGTTTCAAAGGTTAATGATCACCTACATCAACTGAAGTATGACACACATTAATAAATCAGTGCTTGTTTATGCTTTTGTCACCTTGGAGAATAGGAACACTGCAGATATGCAAATGGAAGCATGACGAGAGTTTTCCTTAATAGTGAATTTGTTTACGGCTATTTGTTTATGGTCAGGAACTTTCCCCAGAGCTTCCTGACCATTGCTCATTCCTGTAGTTAAATATTATTATGAATTTGTCATGTAGTACGCCACCACAGCAGGCAATTATGTTGCCATACTCCTGATTATACTCATAAAAACATAGTTCCTACTGATGAATGAAATACTAAAAACTAAAGAATTCTGTAATCTGGAATGATTCGGTTTAATTCAGTTCACATATATATATAAAGTATCTGCCACCCTTATATTGTTACATACACCTTAATGATGACCACTGATTTGGACAACAGGTGCGGTCAGCTGAAATCACAGCCAAGCTTTCTCCTCCTCCAGAAAACACAGAAGGATGCCCGGTCTCTCCCAACAACAACACTTTGCATACAGATTTCCATATATTCCATTCATTTTGGGTGGAGGTCATTTAGATTTTTTCAGTCCCTTTGACTCCTTTGCTACCAAACAATCACAACAACACTTCAGTCTGGCAAGATCTTATCTCTGTCTCCCATCGTAGAGGACGAGGAGATGGCGATAAAGTGAGTTACTGCATATTTGATTATTGGGCCTTTACCATTTTCAACAGGCAACAGCTTACAGCAGCCATGTGGAAAATACCAAGGAGGTTTTCACTCACTGTAAGTCTCACTTTGCATTGTGCCTTAATTTCTGAAGCAGCTTGTAGTAATGTGAGGTTGCTGTCAGGTGCTCAATGCATTGAACTGTTTATAAGTCATCTTACAACATAACACATAATATAAAGGCTTAATAACTGACAGTGTGGTTTGAAGGTGGTATGTGCTGTGGAGTTCACAGATAACTGGGCTAGTGATAGATCTTGATGCTCTTTTCAAGGGTAGATTGTGTTGCTTTCCCAAGGATCCACTGGGGGATGTTGAAACTTGGAGTGAGTCTGTGGACAAAGTCCTCACTTGTAAAGGTGAGAGTCTCTTTTGATAATGCATATATACTTGATTGTATGTATTGTTTCTTAACGGCTTACCATCGCCTGTGATTTCTAGCCGGACAGATAGCTTTCCGGGAGTTCCTGAAGTCCGAGTACAGCGAGGAGAACATTCTCTTTTGGCTCGCCTGCGAGGAGTATAAAAAAATCAAGACGGTGCCAGAGATGATCTCCTCTGCCAACAGGATCTACTCAGAGTTTGTCCAAACAGAAGCGCCCAGACAGGTAAACGACTGCAAGTTGGAAAATTGCAAAACTGAAATGCAATAATCTGAATTCAGCCGGCCTGTAGTGATACTGCTATAAAGATGTGTATTTGTGTGTTTTAGGCTGGTAAAACTTCAAAAATGTACTTTGCACACAATTCAGAACAGTATAGAGAATGATAAAAATTGTTGCCGTAAGACGCCCCCGGGCAATATTGTTTGATTCCAGATCAACATAGATTGCGGTTACCAGAGAAAACATAACCAAGAACATCTCCCAGCCTTCCCTGACTTCGTTTGATACGGCACAGAAGCTCATCTACTCTCTGATGGCCAGGGATTGCTACCCGCGCTTCCTAAAATCTGACATCTATCAGGGACTCCTGAGGAGAACAGATTCAAGGTGACTGTTTTAAAACTGACAGCCTCTCAGACGAAGGCTCGTGAAAACTTCTCTCCAACTCTGATCTGCTGTGGCACTCTTTGATTTCAGTGTGGATAACAGGTTTATGCCATACAATCCAGATCCCAAGTGTAGCAGAAATAGCTTTTCTCAACCTGTGTGATTCAGTAGACAGTTGCAGCTCAAGATAATTTTGGCTTGTATTATACTTTATCTCTTTAATTATGTTAATATTCCCCATGAAGTTAATTATAAAAATAATTCCTTTATTGTAAAGTATTATCAACACTTTAATTGATTATGCAAATATCAATCCTAACATACAAAGTTCACATCCAAATAAATATGTGAGTGTATTGTTAAACATCTGTCTCATTTTTGTGTTTTCTTGTTGTAGTTTTTTGAAATATCTTAAAAAACAAAATCTACTCAGTTGAATGACATTTGGGTGTGGTTATTTTGAATGTGATGCAAATCTCCTTTGTTGTTGTCACAGAAGACTGTCTGTCTTTACACTGTGGTGTCCTTATAATATGGTAAAACAAAAACACCAGATGGCAACAGAGTCCTTCAAACAGCATCGTCATTAAGTGAACAAGAACACACAACCCAAAAAGAAAAATAAAGAAAAAAACCTCTTTACACTTCCTCTCTCTTTGTGTGGTGTAATTTTCAGCCGCAGTTAGAAGACATTTGTGCAAGGAACTTTATGACTTTACTATGTCTCAAATTAAATTTCCCAGACACATAGACATTACAACTGAAGACTATCTGAGAGGATTCAATTCAAAACTTTGAATCAGATGTGATGGGAAAATCTCCTTAATTAGTGCAGGATATGTCATATTTTTAAATGGTATTATACTATATAAATATGCTATACTGTCTATACTATTATTATAGTAAAGAATGTATCCACTATTTTGGCAGTTTATTTTTTGTCTAGTTATAGACAAATTTACAAGCTTATGTAAATGTTTATGTAAAAAAAAAAGAGCACAATAAAGCAAGGCCACGTTTAGACATGTTCCGATCCACAAAAGAGAGTAATATCAACATGCAAAAATTAAAATAACATGTAGAATAAAATGTTAAAGTTTCATTGTTCCCATTTAGCTTGAAGGACCTTCACGTGTTTATTGTCTGATGGGTTTTTTGTGTTTGGAAAGTGGAAGTAGCACAGCATCAATGTGCAGGCAGGGTGTTGGACAGAACATTCAGTTCTGTTTGTGTTGGTGGCAATTAATGTGGGGGATTTATTTTAGGTTGCTATACAACACACTGTTGTGCAGACAGCTCACCACAACTTCCTCTAGTTTAGACAACCCTGGTTGTACTCACCTCTTTGTCGAAGAAGGGTTAAATTCGTTGGGTACAGAATTGCGTTTGATAAACCACGTTGATTCTGCACTTGTTACATGTGTAGCAACGTGTAGCTCAGAACTGCAGTAAATATTGCTTGCACTAAGTGTGAAGAAAACATAAAAATGAAAGAAACTTGGCAAAGTTATAAGCAGTTGATAGAGGAAACTCACAGACCTATGCTGCAACCTGCCTTCTAACACAAACCATTTCCTGTCAAGAAAACTAATGTGAACCTAGACAATGTGACAAAACTTTTTAGTTTTCATACGATGTGTTGATTCAGATGTAATATTAATAGATATATATTAAAAATTCTATTATTACAGGACATTCCATTTTTGTGCATGCTTTAGACCAGGCCTTTACTCAATATTGTTCTCTACATGTCTTGCAAAACATGTATACATTATTGTATACATTGAAATGTGTTGCAATGGTTTTCAATTGTATCACAACAGTAGAGAACAACTTTGAATCACTGTGAACATCATGGCTGCATCTATTGTTACATAAATCAGTTACATTATGATAGGGTTAGAAGTAAAGCAGCTGTAAGTACAGCTTAATTGAAAAATGAAAGCAAAACAGTGCAAAACAATGGCAGACTGAGGCACAAAAGCAGGATGACATTGAACTAAAAGGTAGGTACATCAAATAAATCAGGATAAAGTAGAATAATAAGTTATAAGAAAAAGTAAAAGAATGACAATTTGCGGGATATCCTGTAGAAACTCATTTTCTGAAGAAAGTTCCCATTCACTCAGAACATGGTTTGCCTTGTTGTAAACTTAGGGTCGGTCGGTCCACCACTTTGCTCCAGACTGAAATATCGCAAAAAATACTGAATAATAATAATAATACATTTATTTATAGAGCGCTTTCCATCAAAGTGCTTTACAGCAAGAATACACTTTAAATACAAACAGTACAAAAAATTTAAAACGGATTTAAAATGGATTGCCATGAAATTTTATGGACGTTAATGATCCCCAGAGGATGACTTCTAATGATTTTGGTGATCCCCTCACTCTTATAGCGCCACCACGACATGGCCATTGTGTATTTTAGTGAAATGTCTCGACAACTGCTTATTGACAAACTATAACATGTCAAAATAGGCATCTAGTTCTGTGCTACTGCACAATTACACAGTAAAAGCTTTGAATTGAGCCTAAGATTTGTAAGTGACTACAAAAGGGGATGCAAGAGTTAGACAAATCGGGACCTATTTTTAGTGCCGCTACGTTAACTGAACTGCATTTTTGAGCAACTGACATTTTACCTTTTCAGTAAAGAAAATTACACTAATTAAGTCCACAGGAGATATAAAGAAAGGGTGCATGAAAGCTATTTGGCAAGGAGGAGCAATCCTCTTTGAACATTTCATGAGCTGAAAGAAGCAGTTTTGGCCAAGGATGTTTTTACATACAGCATTGATGGCTGAAAAATGTGAGAGTTCAATCATTCTGCATCACGTATGAAAATCAGGAACTTGCATGATGTAATAGGTTATTAGACATTCAGTAATGAAAGTGGTGTCCATTGCTGACTGCTGCAGTGTATTTCTTAAACTTGGAGGGTGCCAGTGTTGGAAATGTGAGCATCTTGGTGATAGATCTTTCTTTATCAAGATGTTTAAGGATTAGGGCTGAGGTTCTCAAATGTAATTGGCTAAAAGCAAATACAACAAGCTGTTAACCTGCCTTAAGAAATGATCAACATAAAGTTGTCCTAAAAAACAGCAACAATTTCAATTTCAAAAAGTCCTGATCAGTGTCATTTGCTTGCATCATTATTACTGAACGGAAAGACATTTAGAAACCTAAGATAACAAAGGATTGATCGTGTTTTCTGTTAAAAACGTCTAGATGTGAGGTTAACTGTTTGTTTTGTCTCAAGTTCCTGTCAACACAGCAGGAAGTCAATAAAATAAAATAAATAATCATTGATTTTACTGATTTTTCACCAGCAATCTTGTCTCAAATGGAAACGCTTGGGCGTTTTAGTCACACAACCACAATGTCCCTGGTTTAGTTCTGGTGGGCGACTTGTGTTTTATGTCACGCCACTCTGTTACCCCCCCATATTTCCTATTTGAGAGACCTGAAAGATGTCTGAAAACCAAAGAACACACTGAGGTTAAGTCAAGAGTTAGATGAGAAGAGCTGCTGATTGACGAATTTTGATACCTTTGGACAGAGTCAAGCTCCTTCCAGTAGTTATGCTAAGTTGAGTGGATGCCAGCTGTAGCTCTACAGTCATACTTTTGGCAAGAAAACAAATAGGCGTATTTCCCATAATAGAAAATGTTGACCTATTGCTTTTAATTAGTTTAACTAGTTAACTTGCTAACATTTAGCAACCAAAAGCCAGTGGTTTGGTTTTACAGGTTTTGCTGCTGTAGAGTAAGGCTGTAGCAGCAAAAGCCCCTCAGTGTATTGTATTAAGTAAGTATTTTATTGCTCATGTTATAAGTTCACGTTTTCATTTGTAAGGGGAAGATTGTTTCCAAAACATGAAACAGTGGTTCACCATTGGTTCTCGAGGCAGATGGGTCTGGAACAGATACTAAAGCATTTGCCTATCTGCTGTTGAATTTTCCACTGCCCCATTTGCATCATCAGACTAAAACAAACAAGTATACAGTTCTAAGTACAGTACACAGACTGTAGTTTCAGCCCGCGTAGGTGAACGTCATACTCAACTTCCTCTTTTTCTGTGGTTAGTTCAGCATGAGGTTGTGACGCTACTAACCAACCTCATTTCAGACATGTGCTGTACATAAATTAGTTGACACTGAGCAAATTCATCAAACAGACACAGCGGCAGTCGCAGATCTCACAACGCTCTTGGAGCAGCCCAACACCCCCCCGCACAAAGCATTGTTGCCATGCCGAGTCTAGTCGCATCACCATCAAGGGAGCTGCAGCAACTCACCATGGACATTAATAACAAGAAGAGGTAAATATTTTATCACAACTGATGCTGATGGTCAACCTTTTTAGTAGTAAGTGTTAAACATGTTAGTAAAATAACCATTGTTGGTTTGTGTTTTGGTTGACCAGAGGAGGAAACCTGAAGTCTCGGCTGCAGTGCAAATCATCTCAAGCTGAAAACATTGAGGGGTAAGTAAAGAAAAGCTTTCCATTGGAAACTGAACATCTAAACTGTTGGCATATTTGTTGCACATGTGAGTGACAGTGCACTCCTGTTTTTCAGGCTTTGTTTTGAGGAGATGTCCCAGTGGTCACATTCACTCGAGAGACTTCTGTCTTCCAAATGTAAGTTAATCAATAAGTAGTCCCATAGTCAAAATTCATTGTCAGTATTCTGCCTCAACGCTACCTAACTGCTAATTTTTCATATCTGTTTAGATGGCATAAAGATATTCCATGCCTTCTTGAAGTCAGAGTTTAGTGATGAAAACATTGAGTTTTGGCTGGTCTGTGAGGACTTTAAGAAAATCCAGTCTTCCTTCAGAATGTCCTCCAGGGCCAAAAAGATCTTTAAACGCTACATTCAAGCTGAGGCTCCGAGAGAGGTAAGCACAGTGGTGTTTAATTGCAGACAGATTTACAGTCCTTTAGGCAATAAGTATCACCCCTGCTACTACTTTTTTAACATCTGCATTGTTTTTTCTTTGCTTTCAGATCAACATTGATCACAAGACCAGAGAGCTGATCAGGCGGAACATGAAGACGACCACCACAGAGTGCTTTGACGATGCCCGGAAGATCGTCTACGGGCTAATGGAGAGGGACTCTTACCCACGTTTTCTCAGGTCTGACATCTATCTGGCTCTACTGGACTCCACATCAGAATCGGTGAAGATGTAATTAAAACAGAAACCTGAGAGATTGTGTTTTTTTAGAAGCTGCACTGTGAAGCAGAGCCCAATGCTGGACTACCTTAGAGAAGCTGTGCTGTTTGTGTTTGCTTGTCCTGGGAGCACTGGTGGTAATTCTTTAACACCGAAAGCACCTATTTTCAACACATTCAGGCTTTCCGTCTGCATTGGAGAAGATATGCTTTGGAGTTGGCCACAGCCACATATGACAGTTTTAGAGAAAAGAAGCCAGTATGTCCTAAAAAGCTGAAGAGAGTTTGTTTACAAACAGCTGGTATAATGGAAAAGGATGGGTTGATGCCAAAAATGGCTACAGTTGTACATTAGCAAATGCCGTGATAGCCACTGTAAAGAAAAAGTTTTCCCAGAGATGTCACGATTATGTCTTGAAAATGATAGGGACTTTCTGTGTGAGGCGCCAGGAAGTGTATGTGGTGCATGCAACACCCTCCACCCAAGACGCAAGTGCATGAGCGGGTACCTACATTTGCACACCATCTTAAGTTCATTGTTGTCTCACAAAAGCAATATATGCTACCTAGATGTGTAATTATAGGCAGTGTTACGCATACACATTTTTTACATTCTGATGCTGTCACACTGACATAACTGATATGTTACAATTATAATAATTTGTAATAAGCTATGTGTTTTGTTGTTATCCACAGTTTGTGAAAATGTAATGTGAATGTAACTATTAAGGTAGAGTTGTACGTCATAAAAACTATATATTTGCTTTAGAATCTGCAACAATACAACAAATTATTTAAACATAAAGTGCCACAATGACTAAAATCTGTATGTTATCAGGTTCCCACTTTAGATAAACATCATCTTAAAAAGCCATAAAGCAACTACTTCATTCATTTTTCATGCATATACCTACTCATAGTTAGAATATGTGCTTAGTGTTTGCAGCACAGATATCAGAATTAGTCTTCACGCTTTCTGCGATACTAAACAGTGTACAGAGCTTCACATGTCTGAAAGTGTGTCCTCGTTAAGTTTATAAATTCCAAACTTGGGAAAAGTTTGACATTTTGGGAAATATGCTTATTTGTTGGATTTATATTAGAAGTTTGATACCACTTTGAGAGTGGTATCAATTTTCTCATCCAACGCTCAGCAAGAATAAGCATATTTCCAAAAAAGCGGAATCATTACTTTAACCCATAGAACACATTTCCCTCTCTTAAGGTTGGAAAATAATCTTTTTTCACATTGTCTGACACTATTTTGTATCACTTTGTCTCTGCTCCTCATCAAAACTAAAAAAAAGGTTTTTTTACAATGAGTGAAACACTATTCCAGTAAATTGAAATGTTTAAGATGTCCCAAAATTCTGCCTCACACAATTGTGGCTTTGGGAACTTTGAGGTTACCACTAGAATCTAAAATAAAGTTCTGTGGGTTTAAACTGTGTCTGGCTGAACACTGTAAGATTGTAATGTAGATCAGTGAGGTAGGACCACAGTGAGAAAGGCTGTTGCCTAATGCTCCCACCTACGCAACATCTTACATCAGATGCGTCATTGGTCTTTGATGCTTTTGGTTTCATGCACATTCTACAATTTGTTCAGCCTTTGTTCAACCATTCAGTCTTTCATTAATCAGTCTAGCAATGACACGTCACCCTCATAAATTGTTCTTAAAAGCCGTAAGTTTTCAAAGTGAAACTGTATCTAAAAAAAAAATCACTACAAAGGAAGTTTAGGAGTGGGAACTCACCAAGTATCACTCTGTTGAAGGTTACAAAAATTAGAGAGAAGTGTTCCAACTGAACTGCTTGACCACATCCCCTTTTAGTCTCACATGTGTGTCCTGAGACAGGTGAACATACAAAAGGGCTTTTAGCAGGATGAGAACATCCGTTGTTTTTTTTTATTATTTAGGTCATTAGCTGTTTTTTTCATTCAAATGCAGCTGAGGCGTTACACTGACACAGATCTACCACTGCCTGACTAATCCTCATTTCCTTTTTTGCAATGCTCTGTTTATTAGTAACAGGATGATCCCATGATAGATTGGTCATTAGACCATGAGAAGCTATAAAAGACCAATTAGGACACATCTGAGGGACAGGATGTTCACATTGTGTGAGAAGCAGCTATAAAATACTATGTAAAACATTAAAAGATATCCACTATCCACTATAGATACAACTCAGTCATTGAGACCTTAGGTTTAGCTGCCATTTCTGTCATAAGACAGAAGTCATCCTTTTGGAACCACATGGGCTGTTAGGTCACTGAATTACCCTGGGGTGTTGCTCAACCACTTAAAAAAAGTAAGATTTGTTTCAGGTGAAAATGATTCCAATTTGGAAATTTTCACACAGATACAAATCTGCTTCAGTCAAACATGAGGTTAAAAAATTACACCAGTGGTATAACCAAAAAATAATCATAAAAAATTAAAACAGATTCAATGTTTGCATTTGAAGATGTTGGGTATACTTTGTATACTAAATGTATATTGAAGGAACAAACAACAGAACAGTTGGGTCCACAAATGTTGGATAATCCAGTTGTGTTTATTGCATTCTTATTTCTATTAATGATGTTATGGTTTCAGTTTTGTTCTTGTTTTTCCCTACCTCTGTGCTCCTGGTTTTTTATTGTTACCTTTTCTCTTGGACCTTTTGGATATTTGGATTTTGGACTTTGCATTCTTTGAATCCCTCTTTTGGTGTGAACATTCTATTTTTGTGTAAAATAAATCCTCTCCTGCCTGCCCGCCCGTCTCTGAGTTTGGGTCCTCCCTTCCCTTACCTTAAACCTTTAAAAACAACTCTGACACAGATGCTTTGTTTTAGTGTGTAGCCTATGCAGTTTTTAACATAAAGCGCTTTGGCTTTACATGAAATGAAAGGTGCTTGAGAAACACGCATTTAAGTTGACTACTGTAGCAGGAACTACCATAGAAAAGGATTTGAGTAATATACTTTGCTAGGGGTTTGTTTGTCTGTCAGATTTTTGTCACTGCGATAGTGTCACAACCGTGCAGGGGCAGGCGTGAAACTTTGCGTGTGTGGTTGAGATCAAGATGAAGAAATTAAAGTTTAAAGATAGATGTGGTAAGAGAAAGGCCCCTCCACTTTATGCCTGTGGCCCGATTTACTGCTGGTGTGATCCCTCTGCAAGATGGTCTTGTGGTAATTTTGCTAACAAGTGGCATTTTTGCCTCATCCCCCTTCAAGTTGCTTACTGGATATGTTTACTATGTTTGCCATCTCAGTTAAACATGATTTTATGCTAATATTTGCTGATTAGCACTAAACACAGAGTACAGGGTTGAAACTGATGAAAAAGTCAGTGTTGTAGATATTTGATCATTAACCAAACTATTGGACAAATCAACATTTTGACATTATTGTAGCGCTAGATGAAACTTTAAGGATTTACCAAAGTTATTATATTCATCCTGTAGGGGAAAAGACTGTCTGTACCAAATTTCAATACAACCCATGCAATAGCTGTCAAGATATTTAATTTAGGGCGCCCAGATAGCTCAGTATATAGCCCATAAATAGAGGTTTACTCCTCAACGCAGTGGGCCAGGGTTCAACTCTGATTTGCGTCCCTTTTCTTTATTTATATTTCTACTCTGATATTTCTACTATTTGTGCAACTGCAACACAGAGCTTCCCTTCTGGGATCAATAAAGTATTTCAGATTGTGATTCTGATTCTGATTAAATTCATCAGAGGTCAGTTAATCTCATCAGTGAGCACAGGTTTTGCCAAAACATTAAATATATCAGATAGGCTATATTTACCTGTATATATTCAGGGTTAGAATTAAATCTATCCAATCTGTCTCTCTCTCCCACGTGCAGCTTTGGATCTCTGAGTCAGTCCAAAGAGGAGGCCTTCAGAAGTGGGGACAGAGTCCTGTATAACCAGGAACACACTGACCAAAGAGATCAAAGCAGCTAAGAGGAGCTATGCTAATAAGATGGAAAACAGCTTCACAAACAGCAATCCTCGGTCAGGATTCTGTGCAATAACCCAGCAACACTGTCTCGAAACAGCACTTGTTTACTGGTTCCACTTATTATTCCACTTATTTAGTATTTGTTTATCATTCTCTTTCTCATATCTCACTTATTTATATTTATTCATCATTCTCATTCTCTGTTCCAGAGCTGTTCATATTGCTCGTACTGTTCATGTTGTAATATAAAACCTAATACTATTTATTCCAGCATCCTTTGCACTATACTCCGCATTTAAAATAATAACTATCACAATTAACTCCTGCATACTTTGCACTCCTCATGTACTCATTGCATCATTGCCTCTAAATTGTTTCTGTTTCGAGTGTGTATATATTAGTGTGTTGTTTTGTATGTGTAAGCGCATTGTGAACAACAATGTTCCAAAGAAACATTCCTCGTATGTGTCCTCATACCTGGCAAATAAAGTTGATTCTGATTCTGATCTATCTCAGCATGTTAGGGTTTCAGTCTGACCCGGACACAGAACAACACAGGAACACAAAAAGAGTAACAAAAAAGGTTTAATCCAAAAAACACACAATAACCAAGGAACAGGCAACGGTGAAGGTGTAGGTGGGAATCCAATCCGGGGAAGCTGCACAGAGCAGAGACGGAACTCAGCATCTGAGACGGAACAAAGAAACAAGGTTTAGTCAACTAGCAAAGTTTAGGGAGCAACAATACTACGTGACTGGCCTAGTTACCACTTGGGAGTATGTAACGAACTGGCGCTGAAGAGGTGGTCAGCCCGGGTATAAATACTGCAGTGGTGGTGATGGTGATGAGACGCAGCTGTGCTGGTAGACAGATGATGGTGATGTGGTGCAGCTGAGCTGGTAGACCGTGTACCTCTAGGACGCCCTCAAGTGGTGGACAGACAACACAGACACACTGGGGAAAGGAGGGGGAATGGAACAGGAAAGGCAGCAGACCCACAACACAGCATGCATCAATTGGAAGAAAAGGAAACAACCAGGACACACAAACAGTCTAGTGTTCAGACGGTGAAATTGGGCTAAAAACGTACGTGATCATGCTTGTTAACATTTGTTTTAACCTGTTAAACCCAATGATACAACCACCCGTTCACCACGAGCCTAGCTACCCTGGTGTGAATAGCAAATGAAAGGCTGTAAAACTATTTGGCTGCCAGAGCTGTATTATGTAAAACTGACGTGATCAAAAGCATACCTCAGTGACAATGGTCAAAGCCTATAATGCAAATCTAGCACTATATTTATATCTACAGTATAGAGGGGTAATATAACTTAATTTAGAACACAGTTTTACAAGCTGCAAAATGTACTGAATCATTCGTGAGAGTAATACATGCTAAAAAATATTAAATTGATGATGATGATAGTCAAAGAGGATGCTGACCAACTATGAGTTTTATTTGTACATCAATCATTAACAGTGTTACTTCCTCAGCACTGACCTTAAAGCTATTAGTGCGTAGTTTCGGTCACCCCATGAGGAATTCAAAGTAATGACAACAAAACTGTAGGCACGTCCACATGATACAAGCCTTACGTGATCGCGCACCTGACCCCACCCCTCCTCCACATAGTTGCTTGTAGCCAAGGAGGACACGGAGGATTAAAAAACATGATGGACTCTTCAGATGAGATAATTATTTTCACTCGAGATTCTGCACGGGAAAGTCACCGGACGACACAATCTTCTGAACAAAGCCATACTGAGAATTACAGAGATGTGTGGAGCTGAGAGTAATTAGCTCCGTAGCAACTCATTTGCAATGTCTTGAATGTAATGGACGTATATTAATATCAAAACGTTACGCACTACAGCTTTAATAATAAATTGCCTATGCTACAAAAACATGGTCATATGGTCCCATTCTTATTTTATAAGTAAAATGTAGTAAGTGTGTTACTACACTTGTTTCTTCTTAAGCCTCTAAAAATGGATGCATATAAAACAAAAATCACTCTTTGGTCGTAACTGGTAGAAATACAAAGAGTGACCAAAGGCCGCAAGTCAAAAATCTTTCATGATAAGAGCACGATTACGGTAGCGAGTAGTATTGAAAAGCCAAAAATCCGCGTAAGGAGGTTGGTTTGGGTGGTGGATGAGTCAAACTACACAGGACTTTCTCCCCGGAGACCAGGGATTGTGTCCCGCGTGTGGCAGTTCTTTTCCACGTTATTTTTCTCCTAAGCACAACCGTCCCATTGTTGTAGCACGTCCCGCATGTGGCAGTTCGTCCTGTTGTTATTGCCGGTGTGTGGTGTTTCATTTCCCCGTTGTTGCATCCCCCAAAGACCGCGGATCGTGTCCCGGCAACCATTGTTGTCACCATCTGCTGTGTCTGGCGATTCATATCCCCGTTGTTGCTTCCCCCAGAGACAGCGGATTGTGTGCCGACAGCCGTTGTTGTCCCCCAGATTAGGCTCTCCAGTCTCATGATAGTTTGTGAAATGGTCACTGTAATGTTTAGCCCCATAGTGGAAGAAGGAGGAATGGACTCGGGAGTTCTTTACCTGGTGCTTTGATTTATTTCCTCAGCAGTCACAAATGCAAGGATGACTTATTGAAAAATAAACAAACCATGAAAATTAAATACTAACTATTGAAATTATCATCACCAACTAATACATAACAAAATAATAAAAAGGCTAAATCAGGCCCTGAGTATTTGGGCCCTAGCAACTGCACTCTTCCCGGCCAAAGTTGTTCCTCCAGAGGAGCCTCGGCCTCTTTCCTTTATAGCAGAAGCCCCTCCTACAAGACACACTAAAGTTAATTGGAAATCAATCAAACACCATTGTGTTAATTCAGCATTCCCAAACCTTTATGGCTTCATGAATACACGCTCTATCAACAATAACATCAAAAATGAAATGTTACATGCTGAACAAGCTTCTCAAAACAGAACTCTATGCACTCTGTACACCCCACTGCAAAGGCTGACACTTGGGCCATTCCAGATCTTCCCCTCTATAAATTACTCCAGACTCTATCGCTTCCTGTTTGCCAATTCGACCCAGATCCCTGCTTGTAATGAGAACAGGTGAATAAACTAAAATAAAAACTGAAATGAATTATGTATGTGTTGCTTTTATCCAACTATGATTCCTAGTCTTTTGACAAGTACTGAAATAAATGAGATAATGCTCACACTAACCGTCCCCTACTACTGCACATACTAAGGTTAGCTTGGCATGATACCACATGCTACCCCCGGTTTAAATGAAGGCATGGGCTAGCCCCATGACAGTCACGTTCCCATTTCGTGGGGACCATCATCACCATTGTGTCCCATTGTGACCATTTCACAAACTGCCATGAGACTGGGTTGTTAAATCATAACATTGCAACCTCCACAAAGTTCAACAACTTCCTGTTCAACAAAGCCCAGTCTGGTCCTGCAAACCACTTGCTAATTCATGCTTATCAAGTCCTTGTGTCAGTGGAAGGATCGAGTTTGGAGAACTGTATTGTCATTATGCAAGTACAATGTCCAATGTCCATGTCAGCCTCATATAGTGCATTGTATCTCCTCTACTCCAGTTTTTTGTTTGTTTTGTGTGGTCTTTGCGTCTTTGTGTGACATCATGCGCTCATGTGGTCCTGGAGACATCTACTGTAGCGGGAACTACCACAGAAGAGGATTTGAGTATTTTGCCAGTTGTTTATATATCTGTGTCTGTCTGTCCATCCGACTGTCTGTCTGTGGCTAGCTTTTGTCACAACCATAAAAGATGCAGTCACAAAACTTTACAGGTGTGTAGTTGAGAGCCAAAATGAAAGCCAAGTTTGAAGATAGGTGTGGTTTGAGCAAGGGTGCTGGAAGTATAACAGCATTTTAAAGAAGTTGAAATATAAAGAACCAACAATGATTGCGGAGAGGAGGTGATCCAGAAGCTGGGAAAGTAAGACTGCATGTAAAAAGATAAACTGCTAAAAGAAACTTCACCACTTGACCTGTAAGAATACCATTGACTCGAATGGCGGGCTAATTAATCTAGAAACTAAATTATGCATTTAACTGTGGTGTTTTCAGTTTTCTTCCACAAATAAATATTAAGAAAGACCACAAGGTTTGACGCACTTTTAATGTGGCTTCTTCTGATTGTCCGCTGTATGTCAACAGAGGTTAAAGATAGCATCACACTGACACCTGTAGTTCAGGGTGAAACGGTGTGTCTTGACATCACAGTCACATCACAGTCTGATTCCACTCTGGCTTTGACCCTCATCAGTGAGAAGAGGCAGTCAGGTTCCAGTGGGGAAGCTGTGAGGTTGAAAATCTAACTGGTTTCTAAGGAAAAATCTTTTGAGGATTTAGCGGCATCGTACATGCTGAGAGATAATGTCAAATTGTCATTCACAGAGGAGTGCAATTCAAGACATCTCTGGACCTCCAGGACACAAAGAGAATTTAAGTACAATGCATCTCATTTGCAATGACACTTATTTTGAACTATCTTTGTTTTATACACCTGGGACAGTCAGACCTTCTTGATACTGTTATCCTTTCTTGTAGACATAACGCATGGATATACAGAATTAATTAATCCAGCGTTCAATACAATAGAGGAAAATCAATTTTTAATTGATTCAAATTGCATACTATTATTGTGCTGTTATATATAATGTTGTTTTCTTTCAACCATGAACACATCACAAAAAACTTTCCTTTTCCTTCTGCGGACAGGAAACAAATGGAACAAGCTTATTGGGCGAATCTCTTGAGACACTCCTTTCCCAGAAATGTAATTTCCTTTCAAACAACATAAAACTAATATCACGGTTGGTTTCTGTTTTCTTCATAACGAAGTTAAGTTCCCTTGTGTAAAAGGTGGACAAAGATCATTCCAGGACTTTCTGAAATCAGAGTTCTGTGAGGAAAATCTGGACTTCTAGCTTGCTTCTCAAGAGTTTAAAACCTTTGACAGTCCAGAGTAGTTAACAAAGAAAAAAGAAAACATGTAAAGTTCATCGGGGCTGAGTCTCTCAAACAGGTTAGAACAAACTCTATGAGGTGACCAAATAATAAGGGGAAAACTAAATGTGCAGCCCACTGTGCTCAAACTTAAATATAAGCATAGCATAAGAAAAACATAATTTAGTTTACACATGTGTATTTAATGTTTTTTGTACAATGACAAGTGCAATTTTCTAGAAATTGGTTCAAGTTAAAGTCCTAAAGAAATACACTGACCTGTTTCATTTACTGTGCATCAACCTCAGCCACCAACATTTTAAATTGTTACTTTCCGACCGTAGTTATGTTGCAGGTGGCTGCATAGTAAATGTCTATATTTAAACAACATGTTCAGTCTTTGTAGCTGGGTTGGTAACACTTTATAATAACCATCATTTATACAGTGAGGGAAAAAAAGTATGTGATCCCCTCCTGATTTTGTACATTTGCCCACTGACAAAGAAATGATCAGTCTATAATTTTGATGGTAGATTTATTTGAACTGTGAGAGACAGAATAACAACAACAAAATCCATAAAAAAGGGTAAAAGTTGATTTGCATATAAATGTGGGAAATATGTATTTGACCCCTATGCAAAACATGACAGGCTTCAGACTGGTCTGGAATATCAGAACAGCTGTAGTTAATTTGTTTATTCGTGGTCTTGTTTGTATTTTTTAGTTTTACACATTTGAAGCCTTTTTATGTGTGCGACATGTTAGTTATGGTTCTAATAGTAATAGTAATAGTAGGTTCTGTAACATAATTTTATGTAACGTTTTTGCCGGTTATGTTCAATTTATCACCAATAAAGACAGATTTTTGTCAAAATGTTTTTGTGAACATCAATGACATTCAAAATGGTGATAACTGAAACAGATATACACACACCATGTATACATGGTGTATATGTATGTATACATGATACATGTGTATACACATTTGTATTGCAAACAGACCTAAGTACTACACAGATAAGAACATCTGCCTCTGCACCACCAAAGTGAACCTAAAATATATAAATATTTAAATACATATGACACTGTTGTCCAAACCCACACAATCAACAGACAGAGACGGCATCTTGGAGGTTTGTAATCAATACTGCATGGTGATGTCACCAAGTGGTGTCCCATTTCATAGGGGTATGTTTTCACCCCTACCCCTTACCCCTTGGTTTTAAGGGCCAAGGGGTAGGGGTAAGGGCCAAGGGGTAGGGGTAAGATGGAGAAATGGGATTCAGCCTTAGTACTTGGTGGCAAAACCCTTGTTGGCAATCACAGAGGTCAGACGTTTCCTGTAGTTGGCCACCAGGTTTCAGTCATTAAGGTTTCGATGCTGACATTAGGCAACTTGAACCTTTAGCTCCCTCCACAGATTTTCTTTGGGATTAAGGTCCGGAGACTGGCTAGGCCACTCCAGGTCCTTAATGTGCTTCTCCTTGAGCCACTTCTTTGTTGCCTTGGCCGTGTGTGGGTTTTTTGGGGTTTTTTTATATAAATACTTTGTAAACCATCAACAGATATTATCTGGAGAGCTATTGTAAAGTTGCGGCTGGGGTTTTTTATGTTATGTAAGTACAATTTATCATTGCTTGGTAAAACAATGATACATTTCTTGCCCTTCATTAGATTATATAAAAACATTATTTATATGTAAATAATGTTTTTTATGTAATGTATATATTTATTACATATATATATATATTTTTTTTTTATTTAATTACTTATTTATTTTTTAATTATTATTTTTCATTATTTAACCTTTACTTATTCAGGGAAGGTTCACTGAGAGGAAGGCTCTCTTTTACAGGATCACACTCACAGTTAGACAATCATACCTAGAAGCTGCTCAGTACAGCCACAGCCTGATCTGCTGGCCGCTGAGCAGCTCCACATATATATATGTGGAGCTGCTCCACATATATATATGTGGAGCTGCTCCATATACACATATCTATTTACAGTATCTCTCTCTATATATATATATATATATTTACATATACCGTATATATACATATAGATATATATATAGATATATAAATGACAATTAACAAAGATTAATTAACTATCAATTTACCATCTATTAATGATGGTTATTATTAAGTGTTACTGCTGTTTGTTTATTTTGTCGAATTTTTGCCGGTAAACTTAGATTTCTACTCAAGCAAGCTCATCAGCCAGAGCCTGCAGCAACCAAGTCCACCGTATTTTGTTGTGGCACAGAGGAAAATCTACATTGCGCTGGAGAATAACTCCTTCCCGTGCTTAATTCAATTTGAGCAATGCAAAGTCCTGTTTGAGGCAGCTACTAAGCAAAGAGGCCTTAGGAAGGACAGAACGGCCTTGAAGATATGAAGCACTGGAGATCTAATGCAGCATAATTCATAACCATAGTTCAAAACCAATCAGTTTGCAGTGTGAGGTCTATCTCGTGCACTAGGACTGACATCATGCATGTTGGGTGTTAAAGTGTTGCACAGACACTGAGCAGGTACTTCCCCTTTCCTCAAAATATCAACTTAACTGTCTGACATAACAATACAACAATAAATACAATATAACAACCTGCAGGCAGTGCCATCTGGTGCACAGTGAACACTGGACATCGCCAAAGGTTAAACTGTGGTTTTTAACCCTGTGGTGCATCTGGCTGTGAAAGACAATGTATTAGACGTAAACCTTAATATTCATGGTTTCATGCAAGTGGCTGTAAGACTCTTGTGTATTTTGTGATTTTGCTCTTGAAATGTGAATGCTTTTGCCAGGTATGCATCATGAGGCATTTCGATTTTGGTTCAATTTTGTGGCAAAGTCATACAACTTTGCAAAATTCATATACTGAACAAAAATACTAAGTGTGCCTTCAATAGTGTCGTAACAATGCACCCTGTATCCTTGCGTTTGATATGCTACTGCCACCCAGTGGTGACCGGGTACTTAATGTATGTTCAGTTTTTTTTTAAATCCCATATCCAAAATAAGCTCCAGAGTTCAGGTTTCTAAATGCCTTCAGTCACTGCCATTAAAATGCAATGTCCTGTAAAGAGAATAGGAAAACAGTATGGTTTGTGAATATGTATGTGAATATAGAAAACAAATGCCTCCTTCCATGTTCCGTTGCCTACCTGGATCTTTTCAAATTTGATTGTAGAATTAGTGGTTCAAAAACTGTCAGCATCAAGGAGATTGAGGTTGGAGTTAAAAAAGGTACCGTGTGTGTGTGTGTGTGTGTGTGTGTGTGTGTGTGTGTGTGTGGTGTGTGTGTGTGTGTGTGTGTGTGTGTGTGTGTGTGTGTGTGTACAAGAGGCCCAATCATATAGCCAATTGAAATGAAACTGACATAGAAAGCCTACCAGAAACAAATCCCCAAAAATCACAAATGTTCGATGGACCTCCGCTTCTGCTCGATGGTGGGATGGCACTCGGTATCCCAGCTTCCATCGCGGTACCGCCCCTGATTATCTCCCTAGTCGGTCAGAGGGGAGGCCTCTTTTCATCTTGCTACATCAAAAAACTTTACCACTCCACACATATTTTGTGGTAAGTTCATGACGCTATATACCATGTAACCGCTAGTAGTAGACCGATATGTTTTTTTAGCAAACGTAGCAAATCGTATATTTTAAGTGAATACAACACAATTTAGTTAAGGTTTGCGTACTTAGGTAACGTTAACCAGCTGCCCCAGACGAGCTGCATCAAGCTGCGCCTAGCTTTCCGTTGGGACAAAGCTGTGGTACTTGATATCTGTGGTTAGAGGATACCGGGATGCTAACATTAACGTTAGTAGCTAGCAGAGAAGCGTAGGAGTAGGTTGGGTATTTTGCTGCGTACCTAGCTAACGTTACATATCTTTTTACGATGTATGTTTAACATTTTAAGAAGGGGTAGCGTTAAGCTACTTGGGTTACGTTAAATAACTTCCCATTGCCCAGCCTGCCCTCCTCTTCAGGGAACTGGTAACGTTAGCTCATGTTGACAGGCTTGTTAGCAGGGTTTTCTAGCATCCTCTATTATCGGCTCAGTGTGGCTTGCATCTGTCTGTTGTGTATCATCATGTCTTATAATCGGCTTTAAGTTATTTATGTCAGTGCATTGGGGCAATGAGTAATGTTGCTAGCGAAGTTAACGTTATCTTGTATTAATTGAGTCTCTGGTTAGCTAAAATCCGTACAGCAGTTTACTGAGGTTACGTTTTGGCGAAGTTGCAGTGCTGCTTAATCTTCACACACGGATCATGAATGGAAATTTACTCTGTCTGTCAGCATCCTCTTAAATCCGAGCTGTGGTTGGTACATGTAGTCCACAGGATTATTTTGATCTGTGTCTGTTTAAAACGTTCTTTTTAAGTATCAGACAGTCACTGTGGCCAATTAAAATAAAAGTTGGTAGAAAGATTCCCTTTCTCCACTTTCTGTTTCAGACTTTCTCTAGAGTTACAATGGAGCCTTCCGTAAGTACTCCAAGCAACCACACCCTTGAACGCAACTGGTGATGGCTGTCCCTGGGAGGTCAGTGACAAGGCCAGACTGTGCCGCTTCCTCTGCTATGGCTCGGAGGGAGACTTATACACTGCCAGAGCGGAGGGCCATGTCAGCATGGAGAGCGCCGGAGCTCTGCTGTCCCTGCTGCAGCAGAGCCGAGGTGTCGAGGTGGTGGAGGAGATAAAAAGGTTCACTCAGGATGGGAGAGCTGTCCGACTCGGCCCCTCCTATTTTGCCTTGGCTTTGTGCTCCCAGCACTCGGAGCTAAAGACCAGACAGGCAGCGTTTAAAGCCCTGAAGGAAGTTTGTCAGGACCCTGCCCACCTGTTTTCTTTCATAAATAACAAGAAGGAACTGAAAGAGGGGATGAAGTGTGGTATTTGGGGACGTGCCCTGAGGAGAGCAGTGTCTGATTGGTACAATGAGCAAGACGCCATGAGTCTGGCTGTGGCTGTGACCAAGTGTAAACAGAGAGAGGGATGGTCACACCAGGATCTGCTTAGGCTCTCACACACTAAACCAGCTAATGAAGGTGAGTTAACACAGACCATACTGACTACTGTTTTTTTTTTAATTTTACTTATTACAGGGACAGTGCATATTAATAAACATTTCTGTCAAAATGCCAGAGTTAGCCAAAAGGCAGATGGCAATAGTCGCCCTAAAAGAAGTAAAATTACATATATACCTACCAATTAAAATACATGTGGTAAAAATTACTATGAAGTTTAAATATACAAGAGAAACATAGCTCACAAACATCAGATAAATACATTTACAAGAACATATGTATATTTACAGGCAACACAACTAAATTGTAGAAAGTTTGCTCAGCTAAATATCAATAATCAGTATGTGTGAGGTTTAATGGAGATCTTACGGTCATCATTGATAAGATTTCACAGAGTGTTGTAAATGCAACAAAGTCATGTAATGATGAGAGGGGGGAAAATGCCTCAAAAGTCATGATAAACTGAAAAACTTCAATAGAAAAGACAAACAGTGGTAACATAGCCACTTAGCAACAAGGACAGAAGGCACTACATGCTACTGGCTCAAAAATATCAAAGTTAAATGAATGACAAAATGTTCAAAATACCAGCACCAAAGCCTGATCTTGATTTGTGTTGTAAGATTGATGGTATATCTTTCCTGACCCGGTACATTTGTAAACCTGTCCTAACAATCTGTATCATGTACTTTTTTACCTTATGTCATGACTAAGATGAAAAAAGACCACTTGAGTAAGACTGTCATGGTCATTTGTGTTTTCAGCAATTGCCTTGATCTGCAAATATGTAACAAAAGGATGGAAAGAAGTCCAGCTTGCTTACGCTGACAAAGAGAACTCAGACGAGGTTGTCAAAGTGCTTTCGTATCTCGAAGTGGTGGAGAAGGTCAAGCACAGTTGTGATGAAACAGAGGTCATCAATTTAATAGAGGAACACAAACTGGAGAGGGAACAGCTGCTGACAGACCATCTGAAGTCCAAACAGGTGGGTGGTGGGTGGTTCGTGCTGGTGGGAATCTCTGACTTCAAACACTTCAGCTGGAAAACAGCATTGCATTGTCAGTGCATTTGTCATTTGGAATGGATTTTTTTTTTTCTTATCAACTGATAAAGGGGGTATGTGTTTTTTTTCTGGAGGTATGGAGAGCTTTGTTAAAGGAAATGCCTCTCCATTCAGTGCTAAAGATCTTGGGTAAGATGACATCAAAAAACATTCTTGAACCAGGAAGTTCAGAAACACAAGCTGTGTGTGACAGAATCCAGAGCACGACAGCCCTGGCGAAGGTAGGACCCATAGGACTGGCTAATTTATTTACAGAAGTATTTTTAATTAAACATGAGTCAAATGTTCAACTATTTAATGCCCGTCTTCAACAGGCGAAGATCCACCCTTTCAACATACTTTTGTTTTCTGAAAACTACAAAAGAGGCCAAGGCTATCAGGGTAAAACAAAATGGGAACCAGTCAGCAGCATCCTCCAAGCAATGGACTCTGCCTTTTACAAGAGTTTTATGGTAGGTTCTTTTTATGTTTCTAAGCTTCTCAAAGACTTTCAAAGAAGACGGCAAACAATAGCATCAGCTAACTGTTAAATTCTCGTCCTGTTGCAATTCTGTCCCCAGAATGTGGAGCCTGTGGGTAAACGCATCGTAGTGGCAGTAGACGTGAGTACATCACTGAGCAGCATTGTCCCAGGGACATCGATCAGCACTGCTGTCGCCGCTGCAGCTATTGCCATGGTAAGACATTACTAGAGCTAGATATCTACACATTGCGTGGGTCAGTGTTGCCCCAGTTGGAATGGCTGTGACGGCAGGGCCCAGGTCGTCCCATCTGAAGCCTAGTCAAGGAATTAGTCTGTTGACACATACTATGGATTCCCACAAAATTCTTTCCACAGTGCAATTATCTTAGTCCACAGGCCCTCTGGGAGTTATTAGCTGAAAGACATGTAAAATGTGAGAGTACTTATAGCATGTCTAGTTATTTTGTTTTGTAGCATTGTGTGTTGCATATGTCTAAGAGGGATTTTTGTAATTGTGATGTGCTGCTTTTCGTTTGCCTGGCAGATTTTTGCAAGGACAGAGGCAGACACACATGTGCTGGCCTACTCCGAAGGAGCTTTGGTTCCATGCTCTGTCTGTGCTGACATGACTCTCGCACAAGCAACATTTGAGCTGGTTAAGGTAAGTCACAGCTTCAAAGAATAAGAAATGAATTACAGCTACTGATCACCATCAGCATAATTTGAGTAAAAAAAAGATTTTCCGGTCGCATACATTTTACAACCATCTCTAATTACAGACTACATTCTGTAAACACATTGTAAAACATATATTGGTCACTCCAATAGCAAACAAGCATTGTGTTCATATTGACTTATGTTGATCTTGAGTTCTGTTTCTGACCTTTCCACCATACTGTTTGTTCCAGATCCCGGGTGGCAGCACAGACTGCACCCTTCCCATCACATGGGCCACAGAGAATGGGAAAGCTGTAGATGTGTTCATCATTCTGACCAACAACCCGCTGTGTACGTTCACTGCCAGCCCAGTGGAGTCTCTGAAGAAGCACAGACAAGTACATTTATTCTTACATGTTTCCTTGGGGAGTGGATTTAATGTCCTCTGGGATAAAGATTGTTTTAGAAAGTAGGCTTACACAAACACCAGGTAAAATTTATTTGCAATTTAATTGGTGCAAACTTAATCAGACAAATAGGATGAGGTTCCTTTTCACATTAATATCAATGCTGATCAATTTCCAGAATGACATGGCATTTGACTAGTACAGTTTATTCCATGAAATTGTGTTGTGTTAAGAAGTTGAGCGCTAGGACACAGGCAGTTTTCTGTAATTGTATAATGGTTACTGAATGAAACTGTCATTTGCTCCCCTTTAAAAAATAATGTATTTAACACAACAAAGAAAGTAAAATTTAGAGCCCATAAACCAAAACAATAAAAGTAAAAAGTTGATGGGTATTTTCTCAACAGAAATCCGGAGCCAATTCCAAATTGGTGGTGTGTGGGCTGACTTCCATTGGACACGCCATAGCAGACACAGAAGACAGGGGTTTACTGAGCATCTGTGGCTTCGACCTTGGAGCTTTGACCGTTATTCGTGACCTGGCCCAGGATCTGATCTGATAAAAAAATTGGGATTGTCTCTAAATCGTCTTATTGGAGCACAAAAGGAAGCATGTAGAGTGCCCTAAAAATCCAAAAGATATTGGCAATTACAATTCCTAATTCTCTTTTTGTCTTTTGTTGCTTACAAGTCAATAGACAAATTGTCCAGCGGGCTGGACAACACTCAGCAAATTTTATGTGCATATATATTTTTCAGAAATTTGAAAATGTATTGATAAGCTATGATGTGTCATTGCATGTCATACCGTCAAGAGTGTAAGTGCAAACAGCGCTCTGTACGTCAAGTGCTGTGATGGTTCTTGGTGAGACACTAACTCATTGAACAATGAATTCCACTCATTTATAGCAAGATGTAACAGTGTAAGAGTCAAAACGTTTGAGGCTTAGTGCAACTGTAGGTTTATTTTAAGGTGATTCACTACTGTCTCAGTATGTATGGTATGATTTGAGCAGATTTGATATGTTTAAATTTAAAAGCCTGTCCCTCCATATTATGTAGCATCATTACAAATAACTACTTGTGTACTGTAAAAGAAAGGAGTTGAAAACTAAAGCACCACAAGTTGAAATGTATTCTATTGACTTATTTGTTCAGAAAATGTTTTTTTTTTTTTTTAAAGAAAGATGTCTAGAATTCAACACAACACAACTCTCGCCTGTAGTCTAGGTACAATTTGTAGTTGTTATATTAACATTTGTTTTCCCTTAAAGTGCTCAGATTATGCTTTTTGGCTTTTCCCCTCACCTTTATTGTGTTATGTATCTTTTAAGTGCCTGTTATAGGTTTACAAAGTGAAAATGCCCAAAGTCCACCCCAAAGGGTCTTACCATCTTCCAGAGAAAACACTGTTCACAAACTGCTTCAAACAGCTCTATTGTAGTCCAGCTTTTACTTCTCTGTTAGTGCATCACTTTGTAACACACGTTATAATGCTCAACAATGTGCTAGCATAGCAAGCCCTCATACACTGGTTCTGACTGGCTAATAGTCCTTACCTAGCTACTGCGCATGTGCGATTCCCAACAAAGATGGAATAGAAGTGTGATGCCTCACTCTGTAGCTAAAGCAGAGAGCTCAACCACTTCAGAAAATATAAGTCTCTCTTAGTACCACCATCGTAGCCCACATTAAAATAGAGTAGCAAACACTTACCCTACAATATTTATTGTTTACAGCCATAGCTACGCTGTATTTCCTCTGTGCCGCTTCAACTGAATCCAAATTTGAGGCAACCCAGGTCGTAATTTCTTATCTTTTTTCATAATTTACTACTAGCAGGTGCTGTTGCTGAAGTAGCGACTAGCACTTGTGCTCGTCTACTATACTTTTAGCAGGTCTACTCAAAATATTCTCCTCCTCATCATTCTGGTAGTTCCTGTTTTGAGCTGTGATTGCAGTGTATTTAAACCACTTATGTAACAACTATGTAGCAAGCTGATATTTAAAGAACAAATATTACACTTAAATGCTTATTTTTAATTATTTACAAATGTTGTCATGTCAACTTTATTGTCAATTTTGCAATATGTGCCGGACATACAAAGCAATTGAAAATAGGTTTCTCTCCAACCCACGTACAACAAGTATCATGTAAAGATAAATATATTATATATTAATATATATATATATATATATATATATATATATATATATATATACATATAAGTTTTAAAAAGATAAGTAATAAATACAAATAAAATTGTTAAAAAAGCAATATAATTTAAAAAGGTAATATGTATAATACAGTAATATATTCTAAATAGTGCAAATTATTATTGGAAATGTATTTCTATGGTATGTTTTTCAAATTTATATATTTCATTTTTTTAAACAATATGAGATTCCATCCGTGTACCACTAGAGGGAGCTGGCATACCACCAGTGGTACTGCTATAAAGAATACACTAGGTGCTGTTAAATGTGATGATACATTTTTGGAGGGGGGGGGGGGGGGTGTTATATGGGATTTTCTTTTGTGACACAATAATGCCAATGTTTGGGACTGTAAGTCAGTTTAATGTAAATTGGGGAAATTTACTTATTCCCATATTTTATTAGGACTTCTATGCTAATCGTATAGCTATTTAACGTGGGTTTAACAGGACGGAATCTGCCAGCACGGTATTATTTCTGTACTTTTGATTCAAGAATGTTCATTATGCAAAAACTAGTCTGTAACCACGAAGTTACACTTCCGGGATTCCTCTGGTGCAAGAGAAAATTTCACCGGATGCATGTCTTTTCGCCAATGTCCGTTTCCCACCCCATTCTTTTAATTATTTTTAAACTCCGGTGGATCTATGAGGACTATGGTTACCTACTCAAAAGATCTCTGCAGGGTAAATCCAGACAGCTAGCTAGACTATCCGTCCCCCCTGAGGTTTCTCTCGCATGTGTAAAACAACTTTTGAACATACAGTACACATTCCACCAATACAAATTCCTTCCCGAGGCCTTTTTGCAGCGGCTCCGTGCGGCGTTTAGCGCCACCCATGACAATTGTGATTGGTTTAAAGAAATGCCAATAAACCTGAGCATGTTTTTCTTACATCCCTGAATGCTGTGTGGACTAGCCAGACCCTGCTCCGCAGCGCTTGTGAGGGAAGGTTTGGCAAAGCAAGACTATGCAAAAACTAACATAACTATTACTTTCCTGGAATAAAATCAGTTCAATGTAATTTTGTAAAACATGTCACTGTAGAGATTTTAAAGTGCAATGATTTCTTCAAACAAAGACTAAACCCGCTGCTTACAGTGTTTTAGCGTTTGGGGCCAAACCGTTTTGGGAAAATGCAAGCGGAAAACTACAGTGGTGCTTATGTTTTAGTCAACAGTAATTGTAATTACTGACAACATTCACATAACTTGTTAATTCATTCAACTCATTAATTCACTCTATATAACGAGGAATACATACCTGACCATGTTGCTGTGAAGGATATTTGTCCACATGCTGATACTGTCATTTTCAATGTTAAGACAATGTCCACTTTTTGATCAAAGGTAAAAAACCTATTTAACTAAAATATTAGTATTACCTGATTGTTTGTAGTCTGACACAAGAGATAATTATTATGATGTATGGTAGTTTACAAGTGTTTTACCACCATGGTTAACTTATTTTCCTTCATATTGTCTGTTGCATCCATTGTGCTTAACATGTAAGTACTTATTATAGTGGCAATGTAAACCCCTAATAAACACTTTGCTCCTCCTCAAATATTGTAGTGTTTGGCTGTCCATGTTACAAATACCTGTCTGACTTCCTGGAAGTCAACTATACTTCATTCACTGTGACCAAAGTGTCCATACTGTGAATGTGTCCTTGAGCAAGGCATTGGGACTGACACTGGCTGCCAGTGCTGACAAACCAAATAATTAAAATTAAGATGTTCGTTTATCTACATCGGATATTTAATTCGATCTGGCAAACAAGGGGGGAAATGCACCACTGCCAGCTCTGACAATTTTGTAACCAAGGTAAATTAACCTAAAAAAAAAAGTTAGATTCGGATCAGGCAACCTACGAGGCCACATGATGTTAACTGGGGGCCTTGCTAACACTCTAAATCAGACAAGTGAAGATGGCGGATGTGTTGAGTGTTCTTCGTCAGTATAACATTCAGAAAAAAGAAATCGTCGCTAAAGGAGATGAAGTTATATTTGGGGAGTTTTCCTGGCCGAAAAATGTCAAGACCAACTACATTATTTGGGGGTACGTCAGTGCTAAGATCTCTATAAATCGCTTCTGAAGGCCCGCTGCTGAATCTCATCGGTGCCTTGTGGTGCTAGTAACGGCGGAACGGCTAACTAGCTAGATGCTAATATGCTCACCCAACTCCTCCCTGCTGTTGTACTTACAACTTTAGGCACTCTTTGGTTACTATGGCATGATACTTAAGTATTTTTTCCTAGACCACGTGGACTCTTTGCTAGCCTCTATACGTGTCAATTAATATTTTTCAAACTTTGAATGTGTTGAAAGATGTAGCTAGCTAAATAGTCTAGTAGCCAGCCCATAGAGCCCATTGTGAACCCGGAAATGTTGAGTACACCAAAGTTTTATTGCAGAAGTGTGAAGTATGGGTCCCCAGCATACGGAAAATGACGATGCTAATTTGCATATGTTGAGCAATTTGCATAATTAGCATAATTAGCATTATTAGCTTAATTGTCCAGTTTGACCACATATTTTGCACTGTATGGCCAATTTCTACAATATGTGAGTGGTTTTAGGGGTTTTAGAGGATGCTGATTTCTTTTCTGGCATTTTCAGATTTCAAAGAGGTAATTTAGTACTTATTTGATTTATTTAGGTAAGTTCCAATTACTTCAGGTGTAATTATAGGTTATTTTCATGGTAAACACAATCTTACATTTCAGAATCATGAGTGTTTTTGTGAATGTTGATGCACTGTTTTTAGGGTTTAGTTAAGCTGAATCCCCTCCTGACACTTTGAATATCCAATGCTTTTGGATAAATGATGAATCTTTGTTCATTAGCAAAATTTGCAGAATTAGCGGAATCGGCCAGATCGACAATAGATTTTGCACTGTGCCATCAGTTTCTACAATATTGGAATGATTTAAGAGGTTTAAGAGGATGCTGAATTCAATTCTGTCACTTTTAGACTTCAAAATGGCAATTCTATAACAAATTTGGATTAATTTAACACTTTTTTATTAACTCTGGACAAACGTTTAGGTTATTTTCATGGTAAACACTATAACCTTACATTTCAACTCTTGCTCTTTGATATAAATGTTGATAACCTAAATTTGTTGACATTTTTTGAGGTTAGGTCATGTTTTCCTGCAAATAAGATGTGGCAGCTAGCTGTTGTAGTTGTAATAAGTATGTAGTAAAGCAAGGGAGCATAGTCTAGTTTTAAAGTAGTTGAAACATTTATTATTATGGAAAACTTAATCATTAAAGAAAGTAGTTTGACCAAAAAGCATGTCTTCCTTAAACAGAACGCCGGCGTTATTAACTCATAGCCATATCGAACAATTCAATTCAATTTCAATTCAATTTATTTATAGTATCAATTCATAACAAGAGTTATCTCAAGACACTATACAGATAGACCACACTCCAGAATTTACAAGGACCCAACAGTTCTAGTAGTCTCCTCCAGAGCAAGCAACAGTGCGAGCTAATCACAAACCACCAAAACTTTAAGGAACGATAATTTTTGGTACAACATAACTTAAGTTGTGTGCTCCGCAATAGAGCTTGTCGGTACACGATCTGTCCTGCGCATGTGCAAGATGTTCAAGCATGCGCAGATGATATCATGATGAACGCGGATTTATGACCTTACGATACTGCACAATCTGTTCCCGTAGATAGTTAAAGAAAGTCCGTTCACCGCCACTGGAAAGCTAACTTTCGTTTAGCTGACAGCTAATTCAGCTAACCACCAGCTGAGACCGCATGTAAAAGACCCTCAAAACTAAAATAACTGTTGAAATATATAACAGCTGTTACGTCAGTTTTACTTTACTTGTGCTCATATAAATACAATCACTAAATATTGTCTTTATTATTACTGTAAAATCTTAATTTAGCTGTTGCTGCTTTTCGTACTGTTTACTTTGAATAACGTTATTTTAGGCTGAATCAAACTGTCAGCTAGTGATTAGTCAAAATAGCTGTTAGCTAAATTAGCATCAGCTTACCAGTGGAGGCTAACTGTTCTCTTAGCTAATTCATGGTTCCAGTCTGCCATACCCAGCCACCAGATGTTGTCATTGCGTCCCAGCTCATTTATCATGGTTTGGCCATTGTCTGGGACAGTGGCAGATCTTGCAGCCAGCATGGGACGTTGGCTTAATTGTTACAACACCCAAACATTTGTCATCTTTGACAGATATTTGCAGGTGTCTGCAAAGGACCATGAGAGACATAGAAGAAAAGGACAGAGCTCCACAGAGTAGCCTACATGCTCTCATTGACTTCACCTCTACCTAGTCGAGACAAAGTCTTGAAAAACAAGCACAACAAACAAAGGCTGAGAAAACTCCTGTGTACTTTCAATGTAGGAAGTAATATCATGATGGTCAGTAAAGCTGACAGCATTGCCACTCATGATGAGGCGGATATATCACTTATAACTGTCTTTGTGCTTTATGGTTTATTGGTGTTAGAAGTCTGGTATAATAACTAACCTACAGATAAAATGGCACAATTCTCAGCATAAATGCAATTGCAGAGAATCTGGGTGACCAATGTGGTTCCATTCTGGCCATGCATGCTCTTTCGGGATGTGATTCCACCTCATATCCTGTTGGGAAGGGGAAGGTGACTGCACTCAATGCCATAAGAGTCGTTCCTGGTAAGCTTCTCCACTGCATTAGACAGGCAGAAGCCCCAAAGTTACAGATCACAAAAGCAACAAGGGCTTTCTTTCTGGCTCTGTACAATCAGAGGAACTTTGTAACCTTGAATGCAGCCAGGTATGGAATTTACCAAAAAGCGCCTAAGGTCCCCAGCACTGAAGTCACTAGCTTGCCTTCATGGAAGACGTGTCCCCCTACAGGCACTGCTATGGAAAGCAGCAGACCATCTTTACTATCCTCTTCTTTTCTGTCATCATCTTCTCCAGACCCTTCATCCCTCTCTTTGTGCTCTTGGTGTTGTATAAGTATGATGCAGCATATACCATCATTGCCTTTGCAGAAACACTAACTGGTAGGCCTACAGGCCAGACCTACAGCTGTACAGCTGCGCTTTGCTGATGTGCAAGGTTTCAACCCGGCTTTGCAACCACAGCTGACAACAAGTAACAAAGCAAGAGGAACAACTGGACTTGAATCCTGGGTGGGCATAATCAGTTCCTCTCCTTCCTTTAGGCCCGTAGTCTTGTCCCATCCAAAATAAGGTGATATCCACAGCTGGTGGATCAGGCTGATGAGGCTGCCTTTTGTTAATTCATTGTGAGTCATAGCAGTTTGCCTGAAGGTGGTAGCCAATGTGTGCTTTGTGTAGTGCGGAGGTAAGGCCCTCTTGGTTAGCCTTGCGTCTGGTGGGCTGACTCGGTTGGCCCAGACTCAGTTTTAAGTCTTGCATTTGGTGGAGTTTTAACTGGGCCCTTGTTGGATCTTGCAACTGGTTGACCAACATGGGCAGCCATTTGGAGGTTCCCTAGCGACTTACAGGGTCTGTCTTGTATGGCATATATAAAGTGTATATTTGCACATAGTTCTTAAGTCTTAAATAGCTACCCTATTAATATGTATCGTACAGTTGCAAGATCAGAAGAAGTTATTTCAAATACTTGCATTGCTTTTTCCTCCAGAAATGCATAACATTCAGCCAAACAAAGATTCATCATTTATCCAAAAGCATTGGATATTCAAAAGTGTCAGGAGGGGATTCAGCTTAACTAAACCCTAAAAACAATGCATCAACATTCACAAAACACTCATGATTCTGAAATGTAAGATTGTGTTTACCATAAAAATAACCTATAATATTATGCCTGAAAGTAATTGGAACTTACCTAAATAAATCACAATAGTACTAAATTTACCTCTTTGAAATCTGAAATGCCAGAAAAGAAATAAGCATCCTCTAAAACCCCTAAACCACTCACATATTGTAGAAATTGGCCATACAGTGCAAAATATGTAGTCAAACTGGACGATTAAGCTAATATGCTAATTATGCAAATTATGCAAATTGCTCAACATATGCAAATTAGCATCCGTCATTTTCCGTATACAGGGGACCCATACTTCACACTTCTGCAATAAAAACTTGGTGTACTCACATTTCCGGGTTCACCTAGTTGGCTACTAGACTAAAAGCTAAACTTGCAGTTATGATGTGATGCTAAATAATTAGCGACGTTAGCTGCCGTTTAGTTGTGTTCCCATAGTCTGGGGACTTGTGTTTTTAGTATAAGTCATGACTATAAGCACTTGTGTTTACCGTGTCAAAAGCAACATTTGCTTATGTAACGCAGACCATTAGGTTGCTGTGGGGATTAGTAGGTTAGGTTAGCTAACCAGATAACTGTTGAAAGTTCTGTGTTAATTTGATTTTAGAACCAGTGGTTCTTTAAACTTTAAACAAGTAGCTAACTCAACTACTATATTTTCTTTATACATATGCTTAAGAACTTAAGATTAACTTAAATATGCACTTGAGTGATTTTTTTGTTGTGGTTTTCATTGTTTGTGTTTCTACCTCCAGTACTGGTAAAGATGGCCAGCCCAAAGAGTACTATACTTTGGATTCTATCTTGTTCTTGCTCAACAATGTGCATCTCCCGCATACATCCTACGTGCGAAGAGCTGCAGTAAGTGCTCTTAAATATCTTTCACATTGCCTCTACCTGTCTGTGCCGGTGGTGTTTAAGTACAATCCAGTATTTCAGCCTCTTTTTTTTTTTCTTCTCAGATGCATAATATTTAAATCATTATCAGAAATGCTTTTGGGTAACATGATTCTGTCACATGTTTTATAGACAGAGAACATCCCTGTTGTCAGGCGACCTGATCGAAAAGGCATGCTCTCATATCTCAATGGCGAGAGCTGTAAGTAACGTTAACACTTTTGAGAGCTATTGTGTACAATGTGTTTCTGTTGTGTGCAGAATGTTAAGAATATGTTTGTGTGTCCTTCAATATATTAGGAAAGTCCTAATTTCTTTCTGGTTTTGATTTACTAAAACATACATTGACAGATTTTATGGATTAAGCCCCACCAGGAGGAGCCAAGCTGTAGTTGAGCTAATTGGTAACTTATTAATGCAGTTTCTAATTGTCTTTCACAGCTACATCAACAAGTATTGACAGAAGTGCACCTATAGAAATAGGTTTGCAAAGGCCAACACAAGGTAAGTTCACGTATTTGTTGCAAGAAGTTTGAAGAGCTAATGCCACCTGCAGTAATAATTGAGTTTTGAATAATTGTTATTTAATTTTAACTACAATTTAATAAAGTGTATCTTGCAACTATTTTTTATCTGCTATTTCTGCAACTGGGTCATATTTTCACAGATATTTTCTTTAAAAAGACGGGACTATCTCAGTCAACAAAACCAAAATGGACTTTGTGCTGTGAAATAATACATTTCTTCTGCCTTTTTTTTAGTCAAAAGAGCAGCAGATGAGGTGTCTTCTGAAGCCAAAAAACCCAGGATCGAGGTATTCTGACTTTTACCTTCCACTAACAGTTTCTTAGTACAAACAACACTATACTTACATCAGTGCTGCTCTGGAGCATTTACTACCTTATCTGTATTCCACGAGCAGGAACAGTTCCAGTACATGGAGAGGCTTTTACTGATGGTGATGTTTTGTTGATCATTGGTAACAGCTGAATAAGCGACAAGTTCCACTATAGTGAACCAATAAAACTGTAGGTGGGGAACTCTTGTCCTAAAATGGTTTTAACCACATTGAAATAGGATTAGACCAACAATGTAAAAGAACAGAACTGTTTTATCTAAGATGGCCTTAAGTTTTGATTTAAAGCCAATTTTATAAACATGGCTTAAATAATTCTACAGCTCTGAGGATTTTTGCCTATTGAAATATTTAAGTGTTCCATCAGTCAGTATACACTCACCGGCCACTTTATTAGGTACACCTGTCCAACTGCTTGTTAACACTTAATTTCTAAGCAGCCAATCACATGGCGGCAACTCAGTGCATTTAGGCATGTAGACATGGTCAAGAGAATCTCCTGCAGTTCAAACCGAGCATCAGTATGGGGAAGAAAGGTGATTTGAGTGACTTTGAAACGTGGCATGATTGTTGGTGCCAGAAGGGCTTGTCTGAGTATTTCAGAAACTGCTAATCTACTGGGATTTTCACGCACAACCATCTCTAGGTTTACAGAGAATGGTCCGAAAAAGAAAAACATCCAGTGAGCGGCAGTTCTGTGGGCGGAAATGCCTTGTTGATGCCAGAGGTCAGAGGAGAATGGCCAGACTGGTCGAGCTGATAGAAGGGCAACAGTGACTCAATAACCACCCGTTACAACCAAGGGGGGCAGAAGAGCATCTCTGAACGCACAGTACGTCATACTTTGAGGCAGATGGGCTACAGCAGCAGAAGACCACATCGGGTGCCACTCCTTTCAGCTAAGAAACAGGAAACTGAGACTACAATTTGCACAAGCTCATCGAAATTGGACAATAGAAGATTGGAAAAACGTTGCCTGGTTGATGAGTCTCGATTTCTGCTGCGACAGTCGGATGGTAGGGTCAGAATTTGGCGGTCTACAACTGAAAGCATGGATCCATCTGCCTTGTATCAACGGTTCAGGCTGGTGGTGGTGGTGTCATGGTGTGGGAATAGTTTCTTGGCACTCTTTGGGCCCCTTGGTACCAATTGAGCATCGTTGCAACGCCACAGCCTACCTGAGTTTTGGGTTGCGACCAGTCCATCCCTTTATGACCCAAATGTACCCAACTTCTGATGGGCTACTTCAGCAGGATAATGCGCCATGTCATAAAGCGGGAAATCATCACAGACTGGTTTCTTGAACATGACAATGAGTTCGCTGTGACTCAAATGGCCTCCACAGTCACCCGATCTCAATCCAATAGAGCATCTTTGGGATGTGGTGGAACGGGAGATTCGCATCATGGAAGGCAGCCGACAAATCTGCGGCAACTGTGTGATGCCATCATGTCAATATGGAACCAAACTCCCTGAGGAATGCTTCCAGCACCTTGTTGAATCTATGCCACGAAGAATTGAGGCAGTTTGAAAGGCAAAAGGGGGTCCAACCCGTTACTAGCATGGGGTACCTAATAAAATGGCCGGTGAGTGTATATTTAGCCAAAATAAATCTGTCTGTTTGGAAATTTAATTATAAATGAAATAAATTTTGCCGCAGTTAAAAAAAAGAAGTAAATATTGTGTCGCTGATCTGGTAAATCATAGGCATCCGACATTAAATCTTGTTTCATTATGTAGTTTGTTAATAGTGGGCAAGGCAGCTTTATTTGTATAGCACATTTCAGTAACGGGGCAATTTAAAGTGCTTAACACGAACAGTTAAAAACATAAAATACAAGAATAAAAGTTACAGTGCAATATAAGAAATTAAACATTAACGAAATGAACAAACATTTAAAGAAAGGCAACATCAAAAAGAGAGGTCTTCAGCTTTGATTTAAAAGAACTGAGAGTAGCAGCGGATCTACAGGTTTCTGGGAGTTTATTCCAGATATGAGGAGCATAGAAACTGAAAGCTGCTTCACCCTGTTTAGTTCTGACTCTGGGGACAGAAAGCAGACCTGTCTCAGATGACCTGAGAGGTCTGGGTGGTTCGTAGTGTAGTAGAAGATCCGAAATGTATTTGGCCCTAAACCGTTTGTGATTTATAAACCAGCAAAAGTATTTTGAAATGAATTTTTTGAGTCACAGGAAGCCAGTGTAAGGACTTCAGAACTTGAGTGAAGTTATCCACTTTCTTGGTCTTACTCAAGCAGCAGCGTTCTTAATCAGCTGCAGCTGTCTAATTGATTTTTTTCAGGGAGACCTGTAAAGACACCGTTACAGTAGTCAAGTCTACTGAAGATGAAAGCAAGTTTTTCCAAATCCTGTTGACACATAAGTACTTTAAGCCTTGTTGTTGTCTTAATGTGGCTGTTAAAATTCATGTCAGAGTCCATGACTACACCGTGATTTCAGTCTTAATCTGTTGTTTTTAGCATTGTTGATTGAAGCTGAGCGCAGACTTTTAATTGTTCCTCTTTTGCGCCAAAACCAATCACCTCAGTTTTTCCTTCATTTAATTTAAGAAAGTTCTGGCACATCCTGTCGTTAATTTGTTCAATGCACTTAGTCAGTTTTTTATGGACTATAGTCCCCTGGCGATAAGGGGACTATAAATTTGTAAATTGGTGTATCATCTATATAACTATGGTAACTTAGTTTTGTTTTCCATTACCTGACAGTGGAAGTATATAGATGTTAAACAGAAGAGGCCCCAGAATGGAGCCTTGGGGAACTCCGCACGGCATATTTGTATGTCAGATGTATAATTACCTATGACACAAAGTAGTCCCATTCTTTAAGTAGGATTCAAACCAGTTTAGTACTGAGCCAGAAAGGCCAACCCAGTTTTCCACGGTCTAGTAATTTTTCATGTCGACCAGTCAAATGCAGCACTGGATCAAGTAATACTAAACGAAATTTTGCCACGTCGTGTTAAGGTGGATGTCATTAAAGACTTTGATAAGAGCCGTCCAGTGCTGTCGTTTGGTTGAAAACCGACGGAAAGGTATCAAAAAAAGTTGTGTGACAAGAAATGGTTGAGTTGTTGGAAATGCTTTTTCAATGATTTTACGTAAAAATGCAAGGTTTGATATTGGCCTATAGATGCTCATGAGTTACGTGTCTAGATTGTTTTTTTTTTTTTTTTTAAGAGTGGCTGATCACTGCAGTTTTCAGAGCCTGTGGGAAGATACCTGAAAGAAGAGACATGTTCACAATCTGTAGAAGATCAGAAGCTAAACAATAAAAACATTTTTTTTAAACCAGTTGGTAGAATATAGGCAACAGGGGGAGGTTTTCAGATGTTGTATAATGTCCTCCAAGTTTTTATGGATGATTGAATGAAATTGGGTCATATTGAACGTTTTGCTTGAACACTGACAAGACATATCACTGTACACTGTTTTCTTTTTAAGGATGAAGAGCGAGTGCGTCTGGATAAGGAGCGTCTGGCTGCCCGTCTGGAGGGCCACAAAGAGGGCATTGTGCAGACTGACCAGATCAGGTATAATTGATTTTTTTTTTTCCAGCTGCATCTATATATAAGGTGTTTTCTATATGAAGCAATACTCTCTCCAATGTAGATTATTTCACCACTGAGCTTATTTTTTATTCAACCATGTCAGTATTAACTGATCAATGTTAATTGGATTGCTGGATGTCACCATACCAGTTCCTCGAAGCAGTGAGCGGTTCAAATGACCCTAGCTTCTCTCCTCCAGATCGCTGTCAGAAGCCATGTCGGTGGAGAAAATTGCGGCCATCAAAGCCAAGATTATGGCCAAGAAACGTTCCACCATCAAAACGGATCTGGATCATGGCATACCCGATAAGGATAGAAGCTTTGTGGACGCTGAGGTGGACGTTACCAGAGATATTGTCAGCAGAGAGAGGGTCTGGAGGACCAGAACAACTATTCTCCAGAGCACTGGAAAGGTCAGAGTCCGCTTCAAGCTAATGATATCTAATGTCTCTCCCGGCAGCAATCAATGACCGTTCCTTCAAATACACCTGTGTCAGATTAGCGCGTGAATTTGGGGATTTTCTTTTGTTATTACCAGCATATTGACTCAATATTGGACCTAGATTTCTGCCCTGACAGGGTCATTACACAGTTTGTAAATGAGGTTTAATGAACATGCAAAGATTACACACATTATTTCATGTCTGGAAAGCATTGTTGCTCTGACCTCTGTTGGATGAAAGTTTCTACTTTGTTGCTCTTCCAATCACCATTGGTTTGTTCTAGGTCTAAAGGGGTTTTCAAACTTGGTCCAAATACTAGTGCATACCCAGAGTTGTCATTCAATCATTTGGGAGTGAGAGGGTTTACTGTAAGAACCTTTCCAACCAACAATTTAATATTAAGTACATTACAAGGTATTTAATAGGGCAATATGTTATTATATCTCACGATATGAGACTAGATTTTGTCTTAAATTTTGGATATCGTAACATGCCTGTATTGTCTTTTCCTTGTTTTATTGGCTGCGTTACAGTAAAATGTTGTACTTTTCTGAACTTGACTGATCTAGCTGTTCTATAATTAGCTTTTACCCACTTAGTCATTATATTCACATTATTAATGACTACTCATCAAAAATCTCATTTTGTAAATATTTTGTGAAAGCACAAATTTTGAACCCTACAATATCGCCGCAATGTTGATATTGATGTATTTGGTCAAAAAATATTATGGTATTTGATTTTTCTCAATATCGCCCAGCCCTAGCATATGTATGTATGTTTGTACTCATGTAAACTTTAACCAGATGTGCATTTTCTGATGTTGAACTATTGTGAACCCGTTGTTGTAGACTTAAAGGACAGTTTGCTAGAAACACATTCTAGACCACCATTTGGAGCTTAACTTCAAGACCACTACTCTACATACCTGAGTTCAAAAGTAGCTTTCCTATTTTACCAAACTTGTTGAATTCTGTGGGAAGAATCCCCACATCCAAGGCTGTTGGCCAACTTCTAAACAACTCAACTGTGTAAATACCTTGTGCATAGCAAGGAGAAAGTCTCAACCACTAGATGGCAGCAAAGTCTTTTTCATCCAGTGTGTACTTACTAAAAATATGAATTTTTACTGGGCCGCTGAAGTCCTTTTGACATGCTCATTGCAAAGTCATTATAATATTAATTGGGGCTATATGAACAATTACTCTGGCAATTTCCTAATCTAATATCCATACCAAGATGTCTACATTTGAAAACCTCTTTTTCTCTGTTTTGGGCTTTCATTCTTTTAAGCTGGGCATTTTTTCACACCTTAGACGTGTGCTTGTTGAAACAACTGTGCAAAGGACAACGTTATAAATAACTTTGTTGTGTTATGTCCCACTGCCATGGAACATGAGGCCTATCCAAATTCCTGATTTTGTACCTCTTCGGCTCCCAACATATATATATAAGTTTATGTTCTTATTCGTAGCAAATGAGATGTGGGTGGTTAAAATAATACATAACCAATGAGGAAAATATGAATAACATGTGAACATAATAAAAGCAGCCTTTCTAATGATTAAAATAAACTGTTAAAGAAAACACTAATACATCAATGCAAGACATAATTTAATAAGCAACATGGAGTGGTAGTGAAAACAATAACGCCTTTAAGGGTTTTGAGGTGAACCCTGAAATCTTATGCAGATTTCACTCTTTTCACAAATGAAAGAAAAGCACATACCATTTTGCAGGTGTTGACGCTCATATTGTATTGCTCCTATTGCAGAATTTTCCAGAACGATTTCGCCTCGTGCAGTCAGTGAGTGTGGAGAGTGGCTGAGCACCGAGCATGGACCACACAGAATATCAAGTGTGTATGTAACAACATTGTGTGTGCGTGTGTATATTGTGTTTGTTTGTTTAGAAGTTTACTGTTGGCCGAGCGTGGTGTGTGTGTGTGTGTGTGTGTGTGTGTGTGTGATAATAGGACATGACGTTAATAACCAGTAAATTCCTACTTTTTCCTTAAACTTCCTTTTTCCTCAAAGGAATCAAGCTTTGAACAGTGGCAAGTCTATAAACGATTAATAAGGTTTTTACTAAGTGTACTGGCAGGTATGTAAAGTAATGAATTGTTTGGGTTTACAGGACCCCTCCTTAAGGAACAAGCAGCCTGTCCCAGCTGCCTACAACAGATACGATCAGGAGCGGTTCAAAGGAAAAGAGGGTGAGTCTAATTTGTGCTTCTGTAGTTGATTTTAATCTTTTTAAAGGTGTGTGCGTGTGTGCCTGAACTTTGGTCAGCGGGTCAACCAAACATACATTTGAAGTACCCCATTTACCCCCAGTATCTATGAACTCATGTCAGAGAGAGGCATAGATGCACACAGAGCACATTGAGTTGACCAGACTACCTCCAAAAGTGCGATCGGATGTTGGGCAGGTAATAAAATACAGCAGCATTGCTTCCCTTGACACAAGGAATGCAAGCTTTGCCTAACAAATTTACATATTTATTGCATTGAGAATTAAGAGAACATAATTATTATAACAACAATGGTTTATTACCATATGTAAAGGCAAAGGCGGGATCTGATGTCATTATTATTTTTATGTAAAAACAAAATGTATGTGTGGTCTGACACATCATTTAAAGGCAGGAAATGCGGTCCAATTGGCTCAAAATGTAAATATTTACATCAAACTGTATACTTAATAATGTTTTGGCGCACCTTTCCTGGAACACAAAGAACTAGTTTTGATATTGTCACCATTAATTAAAATTTGCCTTGAGAGCTGCTTTAAGTTTAGCCTGGTCCCACCAGACTCTCGTACATTTCATTTGTAGAGAGTCTGGCCACTCTCCATTGACAACTTTCTTGAAGGTTGCTTCTCTCGCAAGGCAAGGCAAGGCAAGGCAGGCAAGGCAGCTTAATTTGTATAGCACATTTCAGCACAGGGCAATTCAAAGTGCTTTACACAAAATAATTAAAACAGATAAAACACAAGTACAAACATTAAAGTCATAAGCATTAAAATCAACAAGACACATGAATAGACAGTTAAAAACAAATAGAAACATTAGGACACATAAACACAAGAATAAAGTTACAGTGCAGCATAAGAATTTAAAGAAATGAGCATTCATTTAAAGAAAGGCAGCATCAAAAAGAAAGGTCTTCAGCCTTGATTTAAAAGAACTGAGAGTAGCAGCGGATCTACAGGTTTCTGGAGTTTATTCCAGATATGAGGAGCATAGAAACTGAAAGCTGCTTCACCCTGTCACCCTCAGGGTTCATACGGGTGCTTGAAATCCTTAAATGCTTGAATTTTGATGTTGTGTGTTTTTTAAGGTTTGCAAAGTGCTTGAATTTTGGATACAATGCTTGAATTTGTATTTGTATTTATTATGATAAATCACGTCAAGAACAGTGTCTGTAGTTATCTGCGGAGCGAGCGAGGATGAGCTGTCACAGACCGTGGTAAAGTTGGATTTGTATTGGAAGGTCAAACTGCATAATAGGTTTTTTGAATTTGTATAAAAGCCAACGTCCAATGTAAAACCAGCTTCACGACGGTCTGTCACAGCAAGTCTGCTGTGGTGTGTGGCAGTCCTGTATCCTGACAAAAACTGAAGTGACTGAGTGCCCAGAGCCTCTGAAAGTGAAGTCAGTTTCCCCAGGTGAAGTTTAAACACACGTTTCATTTAGAGTTACATTTGTAATGAATGTATACTAAAAGCGAGTCGGCATCAACAACAGCGCATCTACTATGTTAGCCAGAAGTCAAATTGCTCCCTTGTGATTTGTAAGAGCATTCTGCCCTTGTGATTAGTTTTGATTTTAGTAAAGACAAGAACAGCATAATACAAAATATTACAAACTTAAGAGGGTTGCTGTTTTGGTGGCGTTACGTTACAACACACTACACAGTGCATGCTGAGACCGATCTTTTGTATTCAAATTCTGAGTAGTGCACAGGAGGAAGACGAGGAGGTAAATGACGAAGAAGGCAGTAAACTGGAGAGACCAGGTGGGTTAAAGCAGGAGAAGACCACAGAAAGAGATGCAGAAAAAAGTGAAAGAGAAAACTGTGAGGGATGAAGAGGAGTCTGCAGATTCAGAGAGCAGGACAGAGGCAGGGAGGGATCAGGAAGAGGCAGATGAAGAGGCCATTTGTTAAAATATATTTTTATATATATAGAAGCGCATCAACATAAATTGTAGATATAGTTAATTGTGAAACAATAAACTTGATCTTGACTTGAACTACATGCAACATTGTAGCAAATGGATTACTTTTTTCTTCATACAAACCAATTGCCTGCTTCATGGCTGGTGATAATTTCACATTTTAGCATATTAGAAATAATCTCTGGTTTTAAGTTACGGCTTCCCTAGCTGTCTGCTTTATGACACTCTTGCAGTCAAAAGGTATTTGATTGGCTACATATTGAAACATTTAATAATTACTCTGTAGCCACCAAGTTCTGTGAAAGATAAATTGTAAAAAGTTTATGTTAAACATTTGTGCATCTGTTCTGTCGCGTGCGTGTGCGTGTGCGTGTGCGTGTGCGTGTGTGTGCGTGTGTGCGTGTGTGCTTTTGTGCGTGTGTGTGTGTGTGTGTGTGTGTGTGTTGTGGTGTTGTAGTGGTGTGTGAGAGAGAGATTATTTGCTCTGATTACTGCGTTGCACACTCTTGGCATCTCTTGATGAGCTTCAAGAGGTAGTCACCTGAAGATGGTTCTCCAACGGTCTTGAGGAGTTCCAGAGATGCTCAGCACTTGTCGGCCTTTTGCCTTCACTCTGCAGTCCAGCTCTCTCCAAACCATCTCGATGGGTTCAGGTCCGTGACTGTGGGAGGGCAGTACTCCTCATTCTCCTTCTGGTCAAATAGCCCTTACACAGCTGGAGGTGTGTTTGGGGTCATTGTCCTAAAAATAACATGATGGCCAACCATAAACGCAAACCGGATGGATGTGCATGTCGCTGCAGGATGCTTGGTAGCCATGCTGGTCAGTATGCCATCAGTATAGAAATAAATCCCCAACAGTGTCACCAGCAAAGCACCCCCCTCCTCCATGCTTCACGGTGGGAACCAGGCATGTTGAATCCATCCGGTCACCTTTTCTCCGTCACACAAAGACCCGGCGGTTGGAACCAAAGATCTCCAACCTGGACTCATCCGACCAAAGCAAGGAAATGCAGCTGAACAAATGCGTGTATCAAATAGCGTTTAAAAAAAAATAATAATAATAATTATAACAAAACGCGATGTGTGGCGGCCCGCCACAAATTACTCTGTGTGGGAAACGCTGAGACTACTTGCTGCTTTCATACTGACATCAAAGTGTCCGCTCCAGGTGCAACAGTGATTATCCTTTTTGCACCACATTTGTAACAGGGATTTTACTTTTCAGCAAATGCATACAATACAAATAAAATTTAGTAGAGATAATGTTAAATATTTGTTTTAAGTGTAGGAATTGAAAAATGCAAGCTTGTTACAGAATATTTGGGCATTATACAGTATATTCTACACTTGCTTATGAAAATAACCCATTCAGTTCTGCCAATAATCAACAACTCTTTCTGTGTTTTCTTAGAAACGGAGGGTTTCAAGATCGATACCATGGGCACCTACCACGGCATGACCCTGAAGTCAGTGACGGTAAGAAACAAAACTCTGTAGAGCAGCTGCTAAAGAAAGCTATGAAAAAAGAAATAACAGCTGCTGCTGTACTGAGCGGAGCAGACATTTTCCGCTGATATGCAAAAATAAACCAAATGGGTTTTATTTTTATGGAGAGAAAAAAACAACTAGGGATGGTGTGCAAGTAATATAATAAGCATATGCCTGGATACCGTGTAACACGGAGTACCACAGCAAGCCTAAAAATGCATAAATCACAAGCCAAAATGTTTTTTTTCTTTAATCATCTTTAAGAACGTCTATAGAGGTGCGTCATCATAGCAGGAACTCTTTTAAATGGAGTTGTCATTAGATAATATCTCACTCGTAGTAATAAGGGGAAAAACAACTTGTTTTTTTTCCAGAAACCAATATTGTATAAGGTTTTGGTCATTTGATACATAAAAAGTTACTGGTTGTTGATACGCAATAATTTCAGCTAACTTCCTTTTCTGTAATGACTTGATTGAAAAATACTGATGTAGAAATGTTAATTGGCACTCTAACCTATCCACTCTAGTTTTAGAGTAGCCTGTGTCTGTAAGGCAGCATATATAAAACACGTATGATAAATCTTATGTTATTACAAGAAAGAAGCCACAGTGAACTACTGCTTATTTTGTTGTAAAATATAACCGTACATAGACTCTCCAATGGTGTGACTCAGACATATAAACATTGTTCATCTGTTTTGTACAAAGTTGGCAATAAAAGTGAAGCACTTCATCAGTTTTTACACATTAATGCAGAGTTTCCAGTAATACCTTGGTGTTTATAACAGAATGAGCTGAGATATAAATAATTACTTGTATCCAACAAGGAACTTGTAACAAGGAGAGTTTGGGGATAACCTTTTCAGTTATTGAGCTGGTCTCTCCCTGTTCATTCTGTTTGAGTTTGTCCTGCCAGCTCTCAATGTGTTGATGCATGCATTGCGTTTGTTGCTCTGCAGGTGATGCCAGTATTTAAGTAGTTCATTGGGATAAAACCCATGTGATGTTATCAGATGGCTATACTTGCAGCTGGAATAGGACACCCGCCAGTGGTTGAATAGGAACTCATTGGATGGAGGAGTGGGCTCGATCCGGAGCTTGGCCAGGCATATTCCTACATACACATCCTCCAGATGCAGGCGGGGGATTCTCAGTGATGCGCCATAGATTTTCCTCGCTAAGTCTCCAGAGAAGACGTAACCAGTTCCAGAGCAGAATGTGGGATACTTGTCACTTGGGTACAGCTCAGGGGGCATGTACCACTTGCTGTTTTTGTTTCGGTTGGGTGCAAAGCCTCTCATGTTATTGCCTGTGAAGTAGTTCTTCTTAGGCATCAGCTCTGGCCTGAGCAGCTTGTAAATGAGGTACTCTGTGTTGACGAACACGTCGCTGTCCGTCTTCATGACATAGCTGGCCTGTGGGCAGTAAATTGCCACCCAATTCATTCCCATCAATGTTTTAATTGTCAGGTTTTTGTAGGAATCCATAAAGTCCTGCTGAATTATATCGTGATACCTCCGGCTCTCTGCTTCTAGCATTCGTTGTTGTAAAAGTCCCAGCTCTCCTTCATTTTTCCCCAGCAGAAAAAGCCGGATAAATCCCACATTCAGAGCCACGCTCTCATTCCCCCATGTCTGACGTATGGCATTTCTCGCCTCCACCTGCCGAGCTTCCGTGGCTATCAGCAACACCAAAAATGGCGCGGGTCTGCTGTCAGCACATTTGTCGGGCTCGTTGATAATATAAGTAAAAGGCCCACGGGTTATTGTGCTACTAAGATCTCTCTCTACACTTTGGCTAGTGTTGACTGCTAAAGTGTTCAAAAACTCAAAACCTGGGTCTCCTTGATGGGAGGATACACCATCCTTCTCAGGGGAGCTGATGTTGGCATCAGCCTTGAAGGTCGGCTGAGGAACAATGACAAAACTCAACGCTGAATGTGGGGCGCTCATGTTCCTTTTGGCTTTGGTGGTATGAAGTTCACCACCTCCGTACACCACAGGATGACCTCTCCACCGTGACGTACCTGTGAGCTTTGGCAGCCACACCTGGTGGACCAGAAAGGCCAGTAGACCCAACAGTGAGAGGAGACAGAGAAATTTAGCTGTATGTGCACAACAGTGGCGTCGTCTCCACTGCATGGTTTCGACAGGACTAATTCACTTGGACAGTTGCTTGTAGGTCAAACATCAGTAGTATCTGACTAGTCTTTGATCCCAGGAGGCAAAGTGAAGTCTGGTGGGTTGCTTAAGGAACTATTGATGATCTGTCATTTTAATGTATGTTAATCATTTGACACTCAGACAATGTTGTTGTCTGACAAGTCCGTTGCAGTATGCGAGTCCACTCCGTCCCATGTCTTGTTATTGCCTAGGAGACAGAGAGTAGGATAAATCTGAGCAACACGATGGATACAGCATGTCACTTTAAAGCTGCTATACTCTATTTGTATATTCACAACAGATAAAATGACTGCATCAGTGTTTCCCCTACCATTGTACTGAGGAATTATTGATTTTATTCATCCTGACAATGACTGATACATTTTAATAAAGGACAACTCAATCATGTTGTGGAATTTACAAAATACTCAAAAATTAAGAATTTCTCAAATATGCATTTGCTTAATATAACGTTTATCTTACTTATTGGCTGTCATTTAAAAATGTGTACTGTGTAGTTTTATGTACCTAATCTTTAGCTGTGTTTTTGTTACCACCTAGTGTCAGGATCAGAAAGAAAATGAAAAAGTGATTGTATTATGAAGCTGGGGTTATGGATTGAGTACTTCCCGTCCCCTTTTTCATATGAAATTTGTTTCATGTAGTTTAATGGTTTCATCTAGAATATATTTTAAACAGGGAAATTTAGTGAATTAAGCTTGTATATTGCCACAAATTTCATTTTCCTTCCTCCTTTGACTCATTCCTGCATTAGTTTCTTGTGGCTCCACAGATGATGAACATAATGCTAAAATACTAGTTGTACAAACCATTTATACATTTATACACTGCCATGTAAGAACTCTTAAAGGTGCACATTTTTAGTACCCAGTGGGGTAGTGTTTGCACAACAGCCTAATGTAGAAAAAAAAATTCTGTATACTTTTCTAGAAGCTACTTTTACATCTTGTTTACTGAACTTTAGGAATATTTTATGTTGTGTTTAGAACAAAAACAAACAGAATATGTTCTCCTTCTATCAACTTCTTGTAACAACATTTGTCTGCTCTTGAACAGCATCCAGATGAGGAAAGGTTATAGAAAGAACAGCCTGTGTTTGCGTGCTGCTAGCACCCTGAAGTGGAGTTTTTTTTTTTTTTTACTGAATTACACACTAACCTCTTAAAGGACCCCACCAAGACAAAGAGTGGTTTGTAAGAGCTTGCAGGAACACTGAAAAGACTTCTGTTAGCTCTCTTGCATTCTTGCTTGCGTTAACCGAAATAGAGACAGTGTTTTCTTTATCGGAAGGCACAGCTTTCACATCCTGTACAGTACACAATAACGAGCATGAATTATTTCTTCAGCGTAGTGTTGCACGCATCTGCGTTTTAACAGCTTGAACTTACCCGTTCTTATCTAAGTACTTGTCTCTTTTGGGCATCCATTGCTTCTGAATGTGATGAATTACAATCCTCACACACTGATCACCCTCTTGGTTGCTGCTGTGCCTTTAGCCAAATCACAATCACATACAGTTTAGGCTCGTCAACTCAGACACATATTTCCTCTACAACATGTGACAAATCATCCTCTTCTTTTAACCCAACCTACATGTGGCTTTTACTCAGAAAGATAGAAAAATGTAGTCCTTATCCAGGTATTTGGAGCTGTCTGACACATGCGTGCACAGGCAAAGCATGTGTTAGAGCTCCAGCTCCAGTGCAGTCTCTCTGTTTGCCTTGGCGCATTGTCCCCAGAAGCTTGATGCTAACGGTGCTGCTTCCTTTAGCCAAAGGCAGTAGAGAGTCAGTGGTTGACAATTAGCTGCAGCCCGGGGTCCTTTCACTGCCCTTGCTTGTTATATTATGTATATTAAAGCAGCAGTGCATAGATGGGGATGATCTCTGGATGATGCAAAAACCTTCCTCCATTTTTTTTTTCTTCTACTGGTTACTGGTTCTTGTTTCCTCTCGCTCTTCCTCTTTAACATGCTGTCATGTTAACATCCCTCCCCCCATGTTCCTCTTCCCTTTTTATGTTTTCGCTTTCTTCTTCTCACCCTCCTCCTTCAGCAGCCCTTGACACTGCTCTGTGCTGCTGTTGTGTTGTCTGTGAGAGGGCTAGAGGGGTAAAAGCAGCAGGGTAGGAGTAAGATAAACAGGATGTAGCGCTGTGTGTCTACGCTCTCCCGACACGTCATGCCGTCTCTGCTGCTGCTGTTGCTGCCTGCTCTGTTAAATGGGGGTTGGGCTGCTGACCTATTTGTATTCACACCCACTCTCCAGTACAAGAGAAATAAAGCATTATCTAAATTTATTGTACTGTGAGGTGAGGGGGAGAGAAGTGTTCATGTCAGCACTTCCACAAATCTTAAAGGTTTGCGGATTGCCTTAAATGATTTAAAGATGTAAACTGTCAGGTTACAACTTAATTTTGCAATGATGGACAGTGCAGCTCAAAAGCCGGTTTAGTCCCAGTCTTTAGCCTGCCAATCTCTTGTATTGGATGATAATTGAATACAGATTATAACAATGATGTTTCCTCTACGCTCAGTCAGCCGTGGTGGTTGGCAATTTTAATCCAACCACAACATGAACGAGAGCAATACTTTCTTCCCAAGGAGGGTAGGGGAAGTTGTTTTCATTGGCAGTCATGATCCCTTTAGATGCACTCTGCCCACCTTATTATCAGACTTAAATTTAATCTCTCTATGAACAGACGGTTAGACTAAGCTCTCTCTCAGCAGACATACTGGCGTTTGCTGGGAGCCATGTTCTTTAAGTGGCCAAAAAATGGATACAGTATGGCTGCATAAAATTAAAAGTTAAAATAAATTGCAATCCTTTTAAATGCTGCATTGTAAAGCTAATGTGGAGTGAAGCAGAGTATATTTATAGACAAGCTTTGATTGGCAGGGATGGACTGACCTGGCACGCGTTGTGTTGAAACGATTGGTCAACCAAAAATGATTTGCTAACAAATTTGATTTATCGTGTCAGTAATTTAAGTAAAATTGCTGAATGTTTGTTCCAGTTTCTTAAAGCTTTAGTGCGTAACCTTTTGATATTATTGAATTATTATTTAAAATTATGTAAATTTTATTTGTGTCTCAACGTCTTATTTGTTTGTCTTTCGATGAGCAGTCTTAGGCCTTTTGGATTTACATGTACAACAACACACACAGCAACAATTTTGTTGCTGCAACATTTACATGGTAAAGGCATAGTATGTTTTATTAATACGACCCTTGGGTGTTGTTTTTTTCCAGGAAGGAGCATCTGCTCGGAAGGCCCAGACCCCAGCGCTGCAGCCTGTCCCTCGTCCAGGTTGGTTAGATTCAAAATATCTACATCTTTCATGCATATGTCTGCTGCTTACAATGTTTTTGTTAAGGTTGCATAATGCTAATTTTTTGCAAAACATCCCAAGCTCCCATCATCTTATCTATTAATGCATTAATTTTTATTCTGAACGAGCAGGAAATATCCCTCTCCTGGATAAGGAAACTACAGTACATAATGTAACAAAGCTGATTTTCTTCCAAGTGACATTTCATAGAATTTTGGAAATGTGGGAAAATGCCACATTATCCTACCTAACAATCCAATACACTCTTTGGACAATAGCAGCTGTTACATTTCAGTTTTTGCAGCTCCAGAGGATTTCCTTTTGTGCATTACCATCTATCTATAAGATGTGCATATATAGGTAGACAAGGCAGGATGGTGCATTTAAAGCAATGTTATGCAACTATTTTTATCTATTTAATAAAAAAGCAGCTTCAAAATCATTTTGATTCTACACTGTCTTGTAAAAGGAAGAATGGTCCCAGCAAGATAGATGCCATGCTGGCCATCTTGCTGATGGACTAACTGGCTGACTATGTCTTGTGTTGTTGCACTTGCTTTATGTTTGGCTGTATGAGCAAAGTTGTGAACTCGCTAGTTTTTGATCATGAGCGGCAGTTGACAGCAGTGTTTAAGTGAATTGCACTCTGAAACTGTAGGGGCACTAAATCACAAAAAAGTCCATGTTACGCAATGTTTCTTGAAGGTACTGTAAATGACTAAAATGTCTTAACATTGTTTCAAGATAAAAGCAAATAAGCTTTTTTGTCACCTGGTTGTAGACTTTTGATACTTTACCTAGCAATGCTTCCACTTTTACTGCCAGTTTTTGTAAAATCAATTTGTGCCTTATGTAACCAACTGCCTCTGTAAAAGGGACATTTGGAGAGATTGAATCACGTCTGTTTTACTCCATAATACAGATACCGGCCCAGGATCTTCCTCCACCTTTTTTTTTTATTCTTGCAGAATATGTAAGAGCACAACAAAACATTATCGGTCTGTTTGTTGTAAGTGATGACCACCTGACTGGTTGACTGTGACACATTTGTCCTACAGCAATGATATAAATAGAGGATTTTAACTTGATAGACAAATATTTCAAGAAAGGAACGCAGAGTAAATGGTCTACATTTTGCCTCACGGGCATTCATTTCTTTGATTTTATTTTAGCTTTTTATTTGAGCCATTTTCATTTGCATGGCAGTAAATCATTTTTGATTGTCTGCCCAAATTTGACTGGGACCAACCCAACCTGTCCAGGCCCTAAACTGCTTCCTTGGCTCAGATGGGGTTTAGACAGAAGCTATACGGGTTGTTTGGGTCTAGTCATGGCTGTACTGTGAAATGTAATGCGCTCTACAAATGTGTTTGTGTACATACATTCTTCTTCTCTTTTTTTCTTCTAGTTTCACAAGCCAGACCTCCACCAAATCAGAAGAAAGGTACATTGGTCTAACTCAGTTTTTGGCACATAAAATACAGTATACTGTGATGTTATATAATGTAAAACCAACAAAGGCTGTCTATTCTGCCATGTAACTGCCGTTTATTTTTTTCAAGACCTGTTATGACTTTCCCAACAGGGTCCCGGACACCCATCGTTATCATCCCTGCTGCCACCACCTCACTCATCACAATGCTCAATGCTAAGGATCTACTGCAGGATCTAAAGTAAGTATACAGTTGCTTGTTTTAACTTTGTTTATTTTCTTTAAACTGCTCGCTGCCTCATGTAGAAGCACTAGGAATGAACATGTTTTTTTGTGAGGGGTTACATTTTAAATGGGTACAGAAAGTTGTAGAGTCACTCTGTTTTTTTTACAAGTCATTAGGCTTTTGCACTGTCAGGGAATACACACTTTAATTTGTATAACATGGTGAACAGAATTGGGCCCAAAATTGATATCTGTGGTACGTCCATTTTTTTTGTCGCCAAAATCCTCAGCTATTGTTAAATAAGTTGGAACTTTTAGAGACAGAGAATAAAAGTAAAAAAAGTAGAAGTACTGATTTAACTTCTTTACTTAAGTAAAAGTAACAAAGTACAGGCTTGGAAATTTACTTAAAGTATAAATGTAAAAGTAGCCTTGCAAATGACAACCATTGTTTATATACAAAGCTACCTGGACCACACAGATGTCACTAGAATGCACGCTGAGGAACTTCAGTGGACATGGAGAACATGCTGTTTATATGCCGTTGGCTACATTTTAAATGGATGTCAAAAAATAATATCAGTAACTCCAGTGAAATTATTTGAAACTTTTTAGTGAGGACTAGCTTAGGACTGGATTTAAAGCTGATTCTGGTGTCCAACTTTGCCCCAGGTGTGTCTGTCATGGACAGAGACAACTTCTCTCTGTTGATGCAACGTGCAACCTAGCTAACAGGTGAAGAAGACAGAATCACTAGCTAACTTACTTTAAATGTGCAAGAACTATAGACCAATACAACAACAAGCTTAAATAAACTGGCCACATAAGTTAGACGACTTACAGTTCTCAAAGACGCGCACACACACACACACAATCTCAACTGATTGTCCTCTGGACAGCTAGTCTTTCTTTTCTCTCCGTCTTTCTCCATGTAGCGCGCGCGCCCGCTTGCGGTGTGAGGCGTGTGTCCCCGTTATTCTCCAACTTGACAACCTCTTGTAAAAAACTAAAGTAACAAGCCAATTTTTTAAAATGTAAGGAGTAGAAAGTACCAATATTTTTGTTAAAATGTAAGGAGTAAAAGTAAAAAGTTGACACACAAAAAATAGTATAGAAAAAAAAAAAATCTACTTGAGTATAATAAAGTATTTGTTACTTCCCATCTCTGTTTGAATGTATTGTTTGGAAAACTAATCTTAACGCATAGAAATTTCTTTGGCGTTTGGTGATATTACATAATGACAACTCAACTTATAACTTGTGTTGTCCGATACATAATTTCATTATTGCTGTTAAGACCATTTACCAATATGAGTTTCTATGATAATCCTTCAATAATTGCCAATATATTGTGCATCACTACTTATTTTAGACTAACAAAAGGACAATGAACATAAATACATATTTGCATATTGTACATGACCCATTTCCAAAAAGGTGCTGTAAATACAGGAATTGCTGTTATTTACCATAACTAATGATTAATCTGTTGCATCTAACGTTATTATACAGCCAGTCTGCCAGTCTCTCTCCTTATTCTAATTGAATGAGAGATAGTAAAGCCTACAGCATGCATTATACAAACCAAGCACAACAAATAATTCTGGTTCCATATCTTTCTTTGTTTTTCTATAACATTTAATACGCAGCAATCAAAGTTTCAAAGCCATATGATGGGTGTTTCAACAGTCCAAAACATGACATCACCTTCAAATCAGTGAGAAGAGCAACAGGAAAAGGGACGAGCAGAAAACTCCAAAATCAGAAATACCAAAGTTGGAACCAAAGCTGATTGAGAAATTAGATTTTCAGTGCCTTGTAAGCAAATGTGTATTTTCTATAAAATACTGTAAATGAGATAAAGTAGTAGGGTTGTGCCGATGGACGATTGTCCATCTTGATGGCTGGCCAACATCATGATGTAGTGCCACCATTGTGATGCCACACCCCCACCCTGTCAGACACATGCTAATCCTAGTCACTGGATGGGAAATTGAGAACTGCGTCTGTCTTGAACTATTTCAATTTTATGTATAGTATCAATTCATAACAAGAGTTATCTTGAGATACTTTCCAGATAGAGTAAGTCTCGACAACATTCTATAATTTACACAGACCCAACAGTTCTAGTAGTTCCCTTCAGAGCAAGCAACAGTGGCAAGGAAAAACTCCCTTTTAGGAAGAAACCTCAGGCAGACCCAGGCTCGCACAGCAGAGCGTAGCAGGGCACCGCAGAGCGTAGCAGGATTTAACAGGGCATCGCAGAATGTGTAGCAGGACCATTGCGACAGCTGCAACCATGATTATGGAGCCTCCCTGATCCAAGGAAACATGCTGGGGGGAAAAGAACATAAGGACTCTGGGGAATGACTCCCCAGAGCTAGGTTAGTAACCAGCATTTCTGGGACTTGGATGCACACAAATGGAAAGATAATTTTTTTTACATAGCAATAGAGGAGCTCAGTGTGTCAAAGGAAATCCCCCAGCAGTCTAAAACTATAACAGCATAACTAAGAGAGACAGGTTAAAGAGGGAGCCTGGTCGGGCTGTACTGCCCTCCTCCCTCTAGTTTTATTATATTATTGATTATATGGTTAAATAATCTGACGATTAGAAGAGAAGGGTGCCATGTTGCAGCTATACACTTCCCAGGTTCTTCGGCAAAACGACTTGCAACTACTCATCCATAACATAAGCTTTTCAAGGAGAGAGTTTAAGTTACTCTTAAATGAGTGAGGTATTACCTTCGAACCAGACAGAAGCATGATTCACAGTAAGGAGCGATAGCTGAAGTCCTGGCTCCTGATTCTACTTTTAGAGACTACAATAAACTCTGAATTGCTGGAGGTAGTGCTCTAGTGGACAATAAGGCACGGCTCTTCAAGATAAGAGTGCTGATCTTAGAGCTTTGTAGGTCGGGGAAGGATTTTAAATTCAATCCTGGATTTTCAGGAAGCCAATGCAGAGACGCTAATACAGGAGAATTATGATCTCTTTTCTTATTTCTTGTCAAACACGCGCTGCAGCCTTATGGATCAGCTGGAGAGTCTTAAGGACTTTTCAGCAACCTAATGTAAAGAATTAAGAAGCCCAAACCCTAGAAATAACAAATGCGTGGACTAGTTTTTCAGTTTCTTTTTGAAAAGTGATGTTCCTAATTTTGGCAGTGTTACAAAGATGAAAAAGGTTGTTTTGAGTTGTTTTAGATGAGTGTTAAAGGATAAAATCCTGATCAAAAATAACTCCTAGTTTTGACAGTAGTGCTGGATGCCAGGGCATACCATACGAGTGCTACGTATACCCTAGACAACGAAGTTCTAAGTTTTAGGAGCCGCACAATAACTTCAGTTTTGTCGAGTTTAACAGCAGAAAAACGTAGGTCATCCGGGTTTTTATTTTATTTTCTTTTATGCACGCTTGAAGTTTAGCTAATTGTTGGTTTTGTCCGGCTTGATTGATAGATATAATTGGGTGTCATCCGCATAAACACTGAAAGTTGAGTGTTTCCTATAAATTGCCTAGGGGGAAGCATATTTAAGGAGAAAAGAATTGGTCCAAGCACTGAGCCTTGTGTAACGCCCTGGTTAACTTTAGCATATGGAGGATTATCGTTAAACATTAACAAATTGAGGATTGATCGGATAAATATGACTTAAACCAACTTAGTGCGTTCCTTTAATGCCAACTAAATGTTCCACTCTCTGTAACAGGATATTATGGTCAATGGTGTAGAAGCAGCCAATATTAGTAAACAAGTACAGACACAAGTCCTTTGTCTGCAGCAGTTAGATCATTAGTAATTTTCACCAGTGCCTCTCTGTGCTATGATGCTTTCTAAATCCCGACTGAAAGTAAAACTATTGCTATGTAAAAATCACGTAACTTATTAGTGACTACCTTCCAAGGATCTTGGAGAGAAATGGAAGATTAGATATAGGTCTATAGTTTTGCTAAGACCTCAGGGGTTTAGGGAGGTTTTTTCCAGGAGGGAAATTTTATCACAGCTACTTAAAATGACCGCAGTACATAACCTGTTAAAAAAGACATATTTCTCATATTAGTAATGGAGTGTTAAACCCCGGAAAAGCTTCTTTAAGTAGCGCGCAGTGCAATGAATGGTTGCAGTGGAAAAATACTTTTTTCCCTTTGCGTGCAACCTATTTGTGGGAAAAAAACCATCGCTTTGAGCAGGGCTGGATTGGCTGTAGGGATACATTCTCTCTCTCCCTTCAGTTGTAGCTCGCTCTACCTTCTACTAATGTTGGACACAGTGGTTTTCGAGCATGAGAGAGAAGGTTTTTAACGTGAAACGCTATCCACTAAGTTTTTCAACATACTGTGTGCGTGCATCAATAAGTAAGTCGATGAGGATGTTTTGTAGGATTATGAACGTACGTTAGCAACAGTAGTAGTTCTGAGGGGTGCTGTTAGTGCGCTGCAGAGTTATGTTTGTGTTTTATTGAATGCGTTATTCATGCAAATACAACCAAGAATGTAGTTAATCCCCGCAATGATGATATATTAGGTATTAAGTGCTTGTTAAACATTCCCTGTAATGCGATAGTAGATCCGGAAATGGTTGCTTTAGTGAACAGCCAATGATTTCTGCACCTCTTTGTATGTTTCCTTCTTTATCAATTTTTATTAGGAAACGCTCATCTTCAGAACAGTGTCTTGAACGACCCATTTCATTGTTTTTCAGGAGAAATGCACAGCCAGCATGCCAGTTGTCTTGATCCTTAAATACGGATCACCGTTAACACCCTTTTTCCAGAATACCTCCCTAATTGATGCCCTCTCTAATTGAACTCACCACTGCTATTTTTTTGAACACACCCTTTTCAGTAATCATTCAATTTCACAGAATCCACAGTATGCATGGCTGTCCTGTTGGGTTTTGGTTTTCTATACCTTTATTTACCCCCCAGAAACTTATCTGGGGTATAGAGTTTGAAATGTTAATAAAACCAGTGATTTTCTTGCTGCTGTGAGGCACTGCTATTATTTCGAACACAACTGTATATGGTTATTAATCTGACGATTATGAAGAGAAGGGGTGCCATGTCTGCAGCTATACACCCTTCCCCGGTGGTCTAGGCAAACGCTGCGACTCTTCACTCCCTAACAATAAGCTTTATCAAGGAGGAGAGTTTTAAGTTTACTCTTAAATGAGGTGACGGTGTCTACCTTCCGAACCCAGACCAGAAGCTGATTCCACAGTAGAGGAGCCTGATAGCTGAAGGCTCTGGCTCCCATTCTACTTTTAGAGACTCACAAGTAACTCTGAATTCTGGGAGTGTAGTGCTCTAGTGGGACAATAAGGCACCAAGAGCTCTTCAAGATAAGAGGTGCTTGATCATTTAGAGCTTTGTAGGTCAGGAGAAGGATTTTAAATTCAATCCTGGATTTTACAGGAAGCCAATGCAGAGACGCTAATACAGGAGAATTATGATCTCTTTTCTTAGTTCTTGTCAGAACACGCGCTGCAGCCTTATGATCAGCTGGAGAGTCTTAAGGGACTTTTTCAGCAACCTAATGATAAAGAATTATAGAAGTCCAACCTAGAAATAACAAATGCGTGGACTAGTTTTTCAGATTCATTTTGAGACGTGATGTTCCTAATTTTGGCAGTGTTACAAAGATGAAAAAAGGTTGTTTTTGAGGTTTGTTTTAGATGAGTGTTAAAGGATAAATCCTGATCAAAAATAACTCCTAGTTTTCTGACAGTAGTGCTGGATGCCAGGGCAATACCATACAGAGTAGCTACGTATATCCCTAGACAACGAAGTTCTAAGTTGTTTAGGAGCCAGCACAATAACTTCAGTTTTGTCTGAGTTTAACAGCAGAAAACTGTAGGTCATCCAGGTTTTTATTTTATTTTCATTTATGCACGCTTGAAGTTTAGCTAATTGTCTGGTTTTGTCCGGCTTGATTGATAGATATAATTGGGTGTCATCCGCATAACACTGAAAGTTGAGTGTTTCCTAATAATATTGCCTAGAGGAAGCATATTTAAGGAGAAAAGAATTGGTCCAAGCACTGAGCCCTTGTGTAACGCCATGGTTAACTTTAGCATACTTGGAGGATTTATCGTTAACATTAACAAATTGAGATTGATCGGATAAATATGACTTAAACCAACTTAGTGCGATTCCTTTAATGCCAACTAAATGTTCCACTCTCTGTAACAGGATATTATGGTCAATGGTGTAGAATGCAGCACTAATATCTAGTAAAACAAGTACAGACACAAGTCCTTTGTCTGCAGCAGTTAGATCATTAGTAATTTTCACCAGTGCCATCTCTGTGCTATGATGCTTTCTAAATCCTGACTGAAAGTAAACTATTGCTATGTAAAAAATCACGTAACTTATTAGTGACTACCTTCTCAAGGATCTTGGAGAGAAATGGAAGATTAGATATAGGTCTATAGTTTGCTAAGACCTCAGGGTTGAGGGAGGTTTTTTTCCAGGAGAAGTTTTATCACAGCTACTTAAAATGACCGCAGTACATAACCTGTTAATAAAGACATATTGCTCATATCTAGTAATGGAGTGTTAACCACGGATAAAGCTTCTTTAAGTAGCCGCGCAGTGCAATGGAATGGATTGCAGTGGAATATACTTTTTTCCCCTTTGCGTGCAACCTATTTGTGAAAAAGACCATCGCTTTGAGCAGACTGGATTGGCTGTAGGGATACATTCTCTCTCTCCCTGTCAGTTGTAGCTCGCTCTACCTTCCTACTAATGTTGGACACAGTGGTCTCGAGCATGAGAGAGAAGGTTTTAACGTGAAACGCTATCACTAAGTTTGTCAACATTACTGTGTGCGTGCATCAATAAGTAAGTCTGATGACGATGTTATGTAGGATTTATGAACGTACGTTAGCAACAGTAGGCTAGTTCATGAGGGTGCTGTTTATGTGCGCTGCAAGAGTTATGTTTGTGTTTTATTGAATGCGTTATTCAGTGCAAATACAACCAAGAATGTAGTTTAATCTCAGCAATGATGATATATTAGGCTATTAATGTTGCTTTGTTAAACATTCCACTGTAATGTCGATACGTAGATCACGGACATCTGATTGAGTCTAGACTTTACGGCAACATAGTTAAGTGAAAGTGGGTCAAGTAATTACTGCCCCTACCAGCAATCGACAGCATAGCCATGTAATACTGTCTATTTATAGAGGACATTTAAATGTACTGTATGTCTGATCGTTTCTATGTTAACTTTTAGCCCATAGTAGTATTTATGTAAATATTTTTTATTTACACAATGTTTTACTGTAAACACTGTCAACTGCCATTTTAGGGCACATCGCCCAACCCTTTAAAGTAGTAGTATTAATTTTGTTACCACACTAGGTTTGTCACACCAGAAGAGAAGAAGAAGCAGGGTATCCAGCGCGACAATGAGGTTCTGCTTCAGAGGCGCAAAGACCAGATCCAGCCCGGTGGTACAACACTGAGTGTCACTGTGCCGTACCGTATCATTGATCAGCCGCTCAAACTGGCTCCACAGGACTGGTAAGCATTCTGTTAATGTTTGCATGTAATTTACAGTTCAATTTATGGTTAATTAAAATGTTCCCACTGAACGGGAACCTTGTGTGGAGAGAACCAGCGCGGGCTGCAGGGTTGCCATAATGTCAGCATTTCCTACTTTTTTCTTTTTCTATTCTTTATTTATATATAGCCCAAAATTACAAATTTACCTTAAGGGACTCAGCAATCTGTACAGCATACAACACCCTCTGTCCTTACAACCATCCCTTGGGAGTGAGGAGGGATAATTCTCCCAAGACAGAAAGATGTATGAATAACCAACCTAATAAAATTACAGTATAGACAATCCATTTGACAAATATGATACATAATCTGAGACTTTCGTGTTATTCTAAGAATAACAAGTTACACTTGCTACAGCCTGTTTGCTTTAGAACAAAGCATGAAAACAGCTACATGTCAGTCCATACCTCAGATGGCTCAGCTTTTGACACCAGTGTCTTTGTGATTGAGTCATTGGTGGTTGACTAGCCTATATCCTCGACGTTCCACTTCCGGGTATGCTCTGGTGCCGCCAGAAATTCCGCTGGATGTCCTTTTCGGTCGAGTGTCTGTTACGTTCCGCTTTCTTTGTGTTGGCATTTTAAACTGATGGATTTATGAGGACTGAGGACTATGGTTAACTGCTCCTCAGATCTCTGCAGGGTAAATCCAGACAGCTAGCTAGTCTATCTATCCAATCCGAGTTTTCTGTTGCACCACTAAAACAACTTTTGAATGTACACATGTTCCACTAGAACAAGTTCCTTCCCGAGACTGTTTTACAGCAGCACCCTGGCTCCATCTGCCGCTTTGCGCAACCTAAGATGATTGTGATTGATTTTAAGAAATTGCAATAAACCGGAGCTTGTTTTTCTCCCATTCCAGAATGATGTGTGGACTAGCCAGACCTTCTTTCGCAGCGCTGTGGAAGAAGGTCTGGCACGAGTTTGACAAATGAGTCATAATTAAACATGCAAGATGTTTGAGAATTTGTATTATAATCTAATTGTTGCAAAACACTGGCCTCTTATTAGTTTCACATTTTTTTGGAGGTAGCACTGTTGTGTTTTGTTTTTTGTTTTGTTCATTTTCGCTGTATTTTCATTATTTTACACAATCGTAATAGAGTTACGCCTACATCCTGTCGACACAATCAGTTTGGTGTGTCTTGCACCAGGGTTGCCAACACCTCAGTCTTGCCTCATTATATTATAAAGAGCATTAAATCTAGCCGCTAAGAACGCAGTTCAAAGATATGTAATGTCACATTAAGCATTAATCCTTGATATGATATCAAGCAGCATTACAGCACCATTAATGGTGGCAGATGACTAGGTTTCATGTTAAATGTTTGATTCTGTATTTTGTATTCAACTGTTACACATAATGTCTCTTCACAACAACAACACCAACCAGGAATTGTGTGCTCCTGCAGGGATCGAGTGGTGGCTGTGTTTGTTCAGGGTCCTGCCTGGCAGTTTAAAGGCTGGCCATGGCTGCTCCCCGATGGATCTCCTGTTGACATTTTTGCTAAAAGTGAGTAATACAGATACTGTATATAAAGTAATTTTAATTCTGCTTGTTTTGTTTGTTTTCAGTTTTTCTCTGTCACCTGCAAATGTGATTTTAAATGTTTTCACCATTTTAAAACTAATCGATAAATTAAAAAAAAGTTTGAAGTTGGTTATGACATCTTTGTAAAAATAAAAAAACTTTACAGGCTGGATCTGAAGGTTCTGTGTAGTAGTTAAACCTAGCTGGCAATATCTGCTGTTGTGAAGTCAAGGCAACAAACTTGAAATCCGATTTTTTGCACTTTAATCAGATGAAAAACATAATTTAATAAAAATCTCAAATGCTAGAATTTGTTAAAGGTAATATCACCATGCAGCATGTTGCACATGATCGCCTGGTTGTTTTTGTTGCAAGCGTGGTTAAAAAGCCTTTCTCACATTATAGTGTTATTACGCCGGTTTTGATGGCTGCTTGTTTCCTTCCGCCCTGAAACAAAATTCATCCAAAAACTCGTGTGCATACATGTTTCCCCTCCAGTTCGAGCCTTTCATTTGAAGTATGATGAGGCAAAGACAGACCCCAACGTGCAGAAGTGGGATGTGACCGTCCTGGAGCTGAGCCGCCACAGGCGCCATCTGGACCGGCCCGTCTTCCTGCGCTTTTGGGAAACCCTCGACAGGTCTGTCCTCATTCTTGTGCACTTCTATGTATACTCATCTGTTTTTATTTTCAGTTCTACTGTTTCCATTTATTGTCGGTAGTACTTTTAAATTATGTTTAAAATTCATGAAGACATTGGCATTGCACAAACTCACCCTTCTTACCTTCTCTTTCCTCAGATACATGGTGAAACACAAATCTCACCTCCGGTTCTGAGCCCAGATCACAGCGTCCATCTCCAAAATTCCTTCAAAAGAATTCTTCAACCCTCCAGCTTTCCTCGGAGTCCACCTCTTGCACATGTAGCCCCTCACGTCGGAGCTGCCATTCCATCTTCTAACATGATCCCCATTGCAACAGGAGAAGCAGGACACGTTATCCAGCAGATTCCTTGGGGACTCCTAATGTAATGTTCTGGACACTAGAGAGGAGAATTCTGGGATCTTTGTGTTTTTCTTGTAATTATTTTCTAATGTTTTCGTTACAGTTAAAAAAAAAAAAAGTTTTATATAAAAAGGGCAACATACTGTAGAAACAATTGAAATGCGGTATTAAGAAAGACAATAGGGTCTGAGGGAGAGGAGATTTTTTTTTTTTTTTTCCTTCAATAGTCCAGAAAAAAATAATTGAATTCAGCTAAGAGAGAGAAAGGAAAATGACTCTTGGTACAAACAAAACGGCCACTGACTTTGAGGAAACGGACTTCCTTTACACTTATCTTTATCTTTTTGTTTTGGTTGTTTGTGGTCTGAATGTACATATATGATATGATATGATATGATATGATAAAACCTGTCGGATCCAAAGCTCTCTGAGCAGAGATGACATAGGTAAGTGATTTGTTAATGCTACCCTGCTCTGGCTCAGTGAGATGATCTCAGTCAAGCAGCACATCTCTTGGTAATGCAATGACCTGGTTAAAGTTGTTTTTCTCTTTGATGGTGTTGTGCTAGAGGTGAGAAATGATGAAAAGTGTTGCTTTAAGTCATCACATAAAAATAGACAATAAAGCCTCAGAGAAATGTGCGTGCGTGTGTGTGTGTGTGTGTAAGAGAGAGTGCAAGAAAGAGAGAGATCTGGCATCGTGGCTGGTGTGATCGCAGGTTGTCTCTTGTTTAGGTTTTATTGTAATATATGGGAATGGTGATGTTTAAGGGTGACTTGAGAAAGAGCAGTCCCTTCAGGAGAAAGGAAACCAGGCTGGGTTACCAACCTGGTAAGAAACTATGCCTAGGACCTAGAGTCAAGGCTAGGGGACCCTAACAATTCTAGTTTTTCTGTGTCAGCTATGTTTTAGTAATTTTACTATATGTAAATTTGATGGGGAATTAGAACCAGCAAAGTACATTACTTTACATTGCCAGGTGGTCAGAAACACGACTCCCTATGAATGCTAATGTTTCTCCATATGTACTGGATGTGTAAAGAGGGAACTGGTGCCAGATAATCAGATTTAACTAAACGTTTCATACAGGAATTTTCAAGAGCTGATTTTTATATGCGGCATCTAATTAATAATAGGAGGGTTTCCCTCTATTTTTAGTACCACAGAATGTATTTGCAACTCAGTTCACATCGGTGCTTTGACAGGAAGCTTATGTTAATCTGCCATGCTCTCTAGGCAGGAAGACATGTACAGTAGTTGCCATGGCCCTGTGCTTCTCAGGCTCCACACACAGACGTGAGGATTCACAGAGACCGCTCTAGAAGTAGAACGCTGACTGGCTTCCTTCCCTCCATCTGCTGCCCCCCACTGCCAGGCAGGCAGCCACTTCAGCCGGTCCGAGATTCCCATCGCATTGCTAGAGGTATCGACACACTTTGGAAAGACTGCGGGACCATCTTTGTGTGCGTGTGAGCGTATCTCACACTCATGTGAATAAATATTTATCTCGTGAATCTAACTTCTCGCGGGGGCAGCCAGCGCTTATTCTGCGGCTGAAAGATTAGTGAAGGATAAAAGCATTTTTAAAGCCTATAAAAACAATAAAAAACAACTTTTCAGTTAAGTTTGGTTCACAGCTTTTTGTTGCAAGGTCAGGATGAACTTTAGACATTAAGTCTTGCTGTATTCTAGCATGTACTCTCTATCATGTCTTTGTCATGAAAGGCAGGCTGGCTGCAAGGCTTTTGTAGCAAAACCTGAATGGGTAGCCTGGCTACATTCTTGGTAATTATTTTCCAGCTTTATTCGGATGTTTCTAAAATGAAGAGTAATGAGTGCTTTATCAGCACTGCTCAGTCCACACAATGGGCTGGAACAGGCAGAAATGGCTGGAGGCAATGTGCACAATTAAAGGGACAAAATACAATGAAAGATTCAAGATAATCTTAAATCTCAATATCTTGAAAATTTCAAGATATTGCAGCATATGTTTTCTTGGACTGAACTAGACAAAAGCATTCATTATGTCAAGGTCTTTACTCCCTACTCAAAAAAGTATATTTATTATATCCTTCAGCTCACGTTTTCACTTTGCTGCATTGATATGAGAAGAAAATCTAGAACGAAGGAAGGTGTAGTGCGGCTAGACGGATGATGAACGAGAGAAAAAACAGACAAGTGAGCTTCCCCGTCAGTCTGCGAGGGCAGGACAATATTGGCAAAGCAGATAGTGGAGAAGGAAATCAATACAGGCCTCTGGAGCCTGAGGGACTCGCACACCAAGAAGGACAAATTGTATCCAGACCTCAGTCCTCTTTTATAACATCCAACTGTTTGGCCCTGCCTGCTTCACTTTCTGAAGTCACTCTCAGCAGAGATGCAGTACTCTTTTTAGGTCAGTAATTTGTTCTGCCAGATTTTGATAATGTCCTGGAACACAAATTGACTCATTTGTTGAGCGATCCTGGCAGTGCCACAGGAAATGTCGAGGCTTAGAATTGAAAATCTAGTAATTGGACGACTAACTCAGTAGAACATGCTGAAAATGTCAAAACTTAAACGCAGAACATGATCATTTCCAGTGAATGCATTTTATATTCACAAGTCAGAGAAAGATTTCTTGGCCTCGGCAGTTAAGTATAATATATGTTGTCCTTTAGCATTGCTGCTGTGTTACTGTATCTGTCTGCAGCTTTACAAATTATAAACTGTTAAAATATGACTCCGGTTATAGTAAAGGTGTGTCAAAAGCAGGCAGATCACAGTGTAAGTAACATTTATTATGTAAAACAAACGTTGATTTTACGTTTGTGAATGTGTATTTAGCTATAAAAGGAAATTAGTCAATGTTAGTGACAATTGCATGTTTCTTGATAACAAAAAAAGAGATTTATGAACATGTATAATGATTTGTGAGTATGGTGTTCACAAATGTATTGTCCAAACAAATGCAAAACAAGCATTTGTTTGGACAATACATTTGTGAACGAATACGAAAATAAATTCTGAATAGATACCACCCAACTTCAATAAATATCAGTATTTTATACACACACATACTCTCTCTCTCTCTCTCTCTCTTACACACACACACACTGTACCTTCAAGTTCATAGATCTTTCCTGAGACACTGAATGTCCGTGTCTCCCTACTGAATTACTTTGGCCTGACTTTGCTATTTCTTAATAACGACCTTGGATCACAGCAGTCTGGGAAATTCTTTTGAAATGTGGACTTTAAACAAATTAATCAATGTTCCCGGTGCCATTCTGTGTAAACAAACATGGAATAAACACAGCAGAATGCAGCATCATTTGCTGGAATGTTACAATATATAAAATATACAAAATGAAAGCCTTTTAGAAACCAAAAGTACAGTATCATCTTTGCCCAGGACGGAAACAACTGTCCCAATGCTGACTTTGTAATCAGATTAACGTGTTGTTGATAATATCACAATATGGAGATATCATAATTAGGACTACTAATATTACTTTCTTAAAATCAAGGGAAACATAATTAGGTACTGTTAATATTACTTTGTGTGTATGTCATACATCTGACTTACTATTACATAATCATGACAAACTCAAAGTAATTTATTATCTTTGGGAAAGTGGAGGACATATTCTTATATCTCACATGTATATCTCTCAGATCAATGTATATATGTTTGTAATGTATATGCTTGGTGCTTATTATTGTGTGTTGGCTTCAGAGCAACAGCGTGATGTCAGGGTCAAAGTTCACTCCATGATTCTTTACTTTTTGGGGAAATTGCGTTTCACAATTATTAACTGACTCAGACGTGAACTTGGCACCTTGCTCTGCTTTAATATTTTAATTCTTGACAAAATGTTTGTGAGATATCTTGGATTTGTTCTTTTGGTTTGGTTCCCGGAAAGACTGCATGGTAAGAACATTAAATTATATTGCCTATCTTTTTTCATTTCTTTTTTTAAAGCGTGTCCTTATAGTGCTCTCTAACTTATCACTGTTTCAGCACAAAGTGCAGTTCATTCGTGTGATGCTCCGATTCTTGATGATGGTTATTTGGTCCAGAAACAAATCACGTATCCTCATGAAGCCAACCTCATGTATGGCTGTGATAACGGGCGTAAACCGGCAGTGGAGGGTTGGTGGGCAACAATCACATGTCAAAATGGCACATGGTCGCATAAACCACAGTGTATAGGTAAGTGTTCTATAATATCTCCCCTGGTTTATTTGAATGAGATGCTAAAAGCCTGCAGAAGTGTTTTAGCATTAACTGTATGTCTTTCATGCTTGATTTTAATTTTAATACCTCATAGAAAACTATATATTTTTTATATTTGTTCAGTGTTTAAATACTACAAAAGTTATTTCTTTCTGGCACTGTATGACATTGTAGTGAAAATTACATTTTAATTATTATATTTCTGATACTTTTCATAGTTTTATTTAAGATTGAAAAATAAATGAAACTTTTACATCAAATTTTTGTAACAAGCATCCAATTAATCCTTTCATACTTGATAAAATGAAAATTCCACTTGTTGTGTGTTTACTGAAAAACCAACATTACTCTGTAGTTTACATTACAACAGTAAAGTCCTGAAGTTCACCTGTACATACCTGGAGGTCAGAAAAAACAACTTTCAGAGGAGTTCCAAGTTAATATTTACAGGGATCTTTCACTGAGCTGTAACCATTGATTATATGTAAAGCTGGACGACATGACAGCTGAAATAAGTCCCTAAAGATAATGTTCATGCAAATAATCCTTTTGTCATTTGAATTGTCATTCTCAAAATGAAAATAATTTCAGAGACACCATGGTAAAAATTGTGTTTTGTTTCTTTTACCCCTCAGATGAAAAAGACTGCATCCACCTGATATACCTAATGCAAAATACAAAAAAAGCCCGAAAGGTTGGTATGATAACAATCAATCAATCTATATAACATGTGACAAAGAGTATGAATCCAAAAACCGGGATGCTACAGCCATATGTTCAAATGGAACATGGACCTCTGTGCCGGTCTGTGAGAGTGAGTAAATGTTTGTACAAGCAAGTTGTTAAACTAAGTGACCAGAATATCAATGTTTTTATGACAAATGTGCTTATTTTCACAGAAAGTATCGAGACATGTGGGGAGCCCCCTAAAATCCCCCATGCAGTCATCATCCATCAGGAATACCAGGAGTTGTTTGCTGCAGATTCAGAAGTGCAGTATGAATGTGAAGATGGATATACTGTAGAGGGAGGAGGAACCAAAGACAACATCACTTGCATCTTTGGAAACTGGACTGAAGGCTCAGCGTGCAGTAAGAGGACAATAGGCTAGGAGATATTTGCAGTTTTGAAGTTATGAAATATATTTCCAGCAATGAAAGCTGGTGGAGAAGTCCATCATTCACTATTGATTAAAACATTTGAATTATTCCTTTTTTTGTTTTTATACTGTATATACTATATATACACAGTATATATACTGTAAATTGACAAAAAACAACATGCATTTTGTCTCACTGTGCCTTAAACCTATGAAAAGTACAATAAAGTGAATGTATTGTACTATATGTACAGTATATGTAATGTATTTTTTCTCTCTATCAAAGGAGCCAGACCAGGTCCTGTAAATGGTGGTTCTGCAGGGGGGGGGACAGGTGGGAGGCCCACTACATCAACTGGCAGTGGGACACAACATACAGTTGAAGGTAGTCTCTTGATCTGTATTAAATAGACAGATACTTGGTAGGCTAGCTTAAGACTTTGGAGGGTGTCTGGTATCTTTTGTTAACCAATTATCCAATAAAAACCAAAAAGGAAAATCAAAAGTGTACAATTAAGTGTCCTGTAGTGGGCACTTGCCATAATGTCCTTCCTGTCAGGCAGAGGAACCAGACCAGAGATGGGACATGGAGATACATTAAGGTTATTAATACAGTTTATTAACCTGTACTATATATGAATCTGTGACGAAGTGGGTTTGCTCACTACTTGTCCCATAAAGGTCATTAGTTATAGTAAGTAGACACAGTTATACGTTAGTTTCAGTTCCATTTTATTAGGTTGCACGTTTAAACATGGTTTAAAGGTTTTCCTGTGTTGATACTTACAATTGTTTGTTCCTTTGTTCAGTTCCACCATGCAGGACAATTGTTTGGGAGGAGCCAGCCTAATTATTTCTTGATTTATAGGAAAAGGGTGGTCAGGAATGACATCACCGGGCCAAACCAAGTAGAGGGTTTTATTGTGTACAGGAATGTTTATTCTGGTCGTTTTTGGTTATTATATAAAAAATGTATGAATAACCCTGACCTGTTTTATAGTCAGTAGGATAGGAGGGAACTGGTAACCAAGTTCCATAGGTTAAGAGATTGCTAGGTATTAATGCTATGGAGTAGATCAACCTGCTTTAGGATGGGATGGACTGAAGCGGTAGGGTGTGAATTGACAACCCTATATAAAAAGTGGGATTTGTGCTCCAGAGGAAACAGGGAGGTGAGGCTATGCTGCTAGGAACACATGCCTGTTGTTAGTGCTGCTACTAGTTAAATGTGTAATTGTCTTTAAGTTTTAATTATTTGATTATCCGTGTACTGCAGACCACTGGAAATAAATAATCACCTCTAGAAACATACCTTGTCTGAGTCAGCCTACCTACCACCTTCCTAGCCACTCGGGCCAACCTACCACAGAATCAGTAAATATATTGATATAATCTCTCCATAGAACATCTATATGTGTATCTAACTTGTTTTGTTTTCACTTAGAAAGAGGAACCCGTTTAGGTACTAGAGATGGTGGAGTTACGCCTGGCAGTGGGGTACCACCTGCAGGTGGAGGTAGGCCATTTAGATTTACTTTACAATTTACATTTTTTTATAAAAAAAAACAAATGGTTATAATTCTACTGTATATCAGAGAGTAATGGATGCCAAAGAATATCCAAAAGTGAAACTTACGGGTGTGTCTTCTCGTCAGTTTGTATCCCTTTATCTGCTCTGTATCTTACAGGATTGTCTGCTGTCTCTGGCTCGAATGAGAAAGACAGTAGCCCTTCATTCACAAAGGGTAAATCATTCATGTTCATTGCATCACATGTATTGGACTAGGTCTATGTATTCAGTTGGTATAACATTTTAAATATTTATTATCTAGCTGACTAGTTACTGTAAAGAAAAAAATGAATTTATAGCCACTGGGCATTTAAAAGCAATCTGTATCAGTTCAGTACAGCCTTACTGAGTGGTTTGGGGATAGCTGGGTATATATCATAACCTTTGCTCACCTTTGAGGGTACCCTCTTTGAAGCCCTTATGGCATTCAAATCTTTTTATTGAGATTTTTTTTTTTTAAAGTGAAATACAAATACCCAAGGAACATAGAATCACACACACCACATAATAGAAATATAATAGATAAACAACATTGTACAAGTGGTCATACAAAAACCAAGTGTCTTAAAAGCAATAACACAAAATAAAAAAATACATAAATAAACGGTGATAACCAAAGAGACCTACTGTTGCTTGGACACAAATTCATGTTCAAAGGAGGAGGCCAGGATAAGAGAAACGTAAGTACCCTAACAGGAGTTAGGGTACTTAAGTTTCTCTTGCTTTAGATCATTTAGATCTTTAGTCATTTGGAATGCGTTGGAGGTTTGGTAGATTTCCACTGTAACAACATTAGTTTCTGCACTGATGATGAAGAAAAGTAAAGCGCATCATCCTGAGCACATGACAGTAAAGCTTCCCAAATGCTACCCCAAATATTGCATTTGCTGGATTTGGTTGTAAGTCTTTTTTTGGGGAAGCCCCCTATGTATGTATTATTGGACTATTTTTTTTATTTAGCGCTTTTCTAGTCTTAACAACTACTCAAAGCAGTTTAACATAGTACAAGAACAATACACAGTCATACACTGTGGTCAAAGCTGCCATGCAAGGTGCCACCTGTCTGGATTTACTAGGCAGAGCTCTGAGGAGCAGTTAACTATAGTCCTCATAAATCCACCAGAGTTTAAAATTCCAACGCAAAGGAAGCGGAACGTAACGGACATCAACAAAAAGACATGCATCTGGCGGCATTTCCTGTAGTACTGGAGCAATCACAGAAGTGAAACGTCGAGGATATAAACTATGCAGTGCCTTATAATGCACATTACATGCTTGAAAACCTTCTGAAGGCTGGTGACCCACCGCAAATGGCTGGTGCCGGAGTCTGCTATTGCCAACAACTGTAATTGGCAGTGTTTGTGGCGGGGACCCCATGAGGGATCATGTCTTTATCGCTGCACTAATGACATAATAATAATATATATATATATATATATATATATATATATATATATATATATATATATATATATAAAATAATTGGTTGGAGTGCCTGCACTGGAGAGGGTGGGATGTGGTCAAATAGTTTGTATATTCTGTGAGCCGCACCCTCCCTGTGAAACTCATCGCTGACAGGTAAAAGAAGCAGCCGATTACGTCATGGACAGAGACAACAACAGGGATAAAACTAGGATTCAATTAAAGCTTACATTTTAGGTAAACAAAATAAAAGGCTGATTGCACAATGTGTATTTTATTTTTAGTTATTAGTTGCTGCTGTGTGACGCACGGCCATGCGTCACTTTGTAACACATGTTACAATGCTGGCCTAGATGCTAGCCTGGCTTGCCCTCATACTCTGCTTCTGACTGGCTAGTAGTCCTTACCGAGCTACTGCGCATGTGCGACTCCCAACAAAGATGAAAAGATACAGAAGTGCGATGCCTCACTCTGTAGCTGAAACAGAAAGCTCAACACACAGGGTGAACAGAGGAGCTGCAGCAATATGTAGTACAACAAAATGATGTTTTTTGAAAATTAAACCATGTAAACCTATTCTGATATAACCTCTAAATACAAATATGAACCAGAAAATGTGCATAATATTAGCACTTTAAGATACTGTGATACATTGTTAAATAATACCTTTTTTAAAATTTCAGTCAACCACTGCGGAGCATACCCAGTCGTACCAAACGGTGATGTTGTGAAAGACGATCCAATGTTTTTGAAATACCAATGCAATTCCTTTTATAAACGAGTGGGTCCAGACATCGTGAGGTGTCACAGTGAAGGCAGCTGGTCACAACTACCCATCTGCCAAGGTACAAACAAGTCAGTAATACTATCGTCATTCTAAAAGTCTGTCAAAGATGTACTCAAATAATTCACCAGACATTTTTCTTTCTGTTTATTTTGTGCAGAGGCATACTGTGTCATAGATCTTGCTCAATATCCTGTGGACGGTGTTAAACTAACTGGACTTGAATATGTAAATGAAGGAGAAACCAAGTACATTCAGTGTATTTGGGATGTTTTCAGCAGTCGTGTTAAGTGCATCAGTAGAAGATTGTTTTATACCCAGTGTAAGTATACAAGTCAGATCTTTACATTTTAATCTGCCACAATGCTTTGAGTTTCAGCATTTTTTGTTGTCATATAACACACACTACCGTTCAAAAGTTTGGGGTCACCCAAACAATTTTGTGTTTTCCTGAAAAGTCACACTTATTCACCACCATACGTTGTGAAATGAATAGAAAATAGTCAAGACATTGACAAGGTTAGAAATAATGATTTGTATTTGAAATAAGATTTTTTTTTACATCAAACTTTGCTTTCGTCAAAGAATCCTCCATTTGCAGCAATTACAGCATTGCAGACCTTTGGCATTCTAGCTGTTAATTTGTTGAGGTAATCTGGAGAAATTGCACCCCACGCTTCCAGAAGCAGCTCCCACAAGTTGGATTGGTTGGATGGGCACTTCTTGCGTACCATACGGTCAAGCTGCTCCCACAACAGCTCAATGGGGTTCAGATCTGGTGACTGCGCTGGCCACTCCATTACCGATAGAATACCAGCTGTCTGCTTCTGCTCTAAATAGTTCTTGCACAATTTGGAGGTGTGTTTAGGGTCATTGTCCTGTTGTAGGATGAAATTGGCTCCAATCAAGCGCTGTCCACTGGGTATGGCATGGCGTTGCAAAATGGAGTGATAGCCTTCCTTATTCAGAATCCCTTTTACCCTGTACAAATCTCCCACCTTACCAGCACCAAAGCAACCCCAGACCATCATATTACCTCCACCATGCTTGACCCTTGTGTTTTTCTCAGGTCCAATTTGACCCATTTTTTTATTTTTAATATCCAGAACTTGGCTTTCTTTCAACCAAACTGCCTAAAAATAACATGGATGCCACAATGTTTTTCAGGTAAAATGAAGTATTACTTTCACCAAATTTTGTTTGTTTTATTGAATTTTATGGTATTCTTTTTTTTAAAAAGTGACCAAAACCTCAGAAGAAATGACAAAAAAAGAGACAAAAAGCACTAATTGTGTATACTGTGAAACATGATGTGTAATGTAATGTCAAATAAAAATTATGCTATGAATTTAAAAAAAAAAAAACGTAGAAAAAAAAATATCAGAAAAAAGCAAAAGATGAAGGTTGATGGGAAGACAACACAAAGGTTAACAGATGGCGTCAGGCATTCTTCCAGCATCTTTTCATTTGTTCTGCGTCTCACAAACGTTCTTTGTGATCCAAACACCTCAAACTTGGATTCATCCGTCCACAACACTTTTTTCCAGTCTTCCTCTGTTCTTTTGCCCATCTTAATCTTTTTCTTTTATTGGCCAGTGTTAGATATGGCTTTTTCTTTGCCACTCTGCCCTGAAGCCCAGAATCTTGCAGCCGCCTCTTCACTGTAGATGTTGACACTGGTGTTTTGCGGGTACTATTTAATGAAGATGCCAGTTGGGGACCTGTGAGGCGTCTGTTTCTCAAACTAGAGACTCTAATGTACTTATCTTCTTGCTCAGTTGTGCAACGCGGCCTCCCACTTCTTCTTCTACTCTGGTTAGAGCCTGTTTGTGCTGTCCTCTGAAGGGAGTAGTACACACCGTTGTAGGAAATCTTCAATTTCTTAGCAATGTCTCGCATGGAATAACCTTCATTTCTAAGGACAAGAATAGACTGTCGAGTTTCAGATGAAAGTTCTCTTTTTCTGGCCATTTTGAGCATTTAATTGACCCCACAAATGTGATGCTCCAGAAACTAAATCTGCTCAAAGGAAGGTCAGTTTTGTAGCTTCTGTAACGACCTAAACTGTTTTCAGATGTGTGACATGAAGGGTTTTCTAATCATCAATTAGCCTTCTGAGCCAATGAGCAAACACATTGAACCATCAGAACACTGGAGTGATAGTTGCTGGAAATGGGCCTCTATTCACCTATGTAGATATTGCACCAAAAACCAGACATTTGCAGCTAGAATAGTCATTTACCACATTAGCAATGTATAGAGTGTATTTCTTCAAAGTTAAGACTAGTTTAAAGTTATCTTCATTGAAAAGTACAGTGCTTTTCCTTCAAAAATAAGGACATTTCAATGTGACCCCAAACTTTTGAACGGTAGTGTATATGAAAATTAACTCACCAGAATCTAAAGTGATTTAGATTTAAAACGGAACACTTCAATTACAAAAGTCTGTTTGAATGAATTCATTATTTATTAATTATTCACTGCGGCGTCATTGGACTACTTTGTAGGTTGTCATCATGATGACCATCAGCGGGTGAGTGCTTTTCTTTGATTTATAAATCAAAGATTGGATTTATTATCATTATCATTTTTATTATTGTTTTGTATGTTTGTATCTCTGTCTGTGTTGAAACCAGGGAGTTTGCTCGTAAAGCACAACCGACAAATCGCTGCTCGACTGACAACCAAAGCCGAGTTGGAAACTTCTAAATTCCTTCACCAGAAAACGATACCTAAAACATTACTGCTTTTTTATTTGGATCAACCGGAACTCTGGATGTATTAATAACATGATCTGTACTTTTAAATAAAGTTGATATATCAATAGTAGTCTGAATAAAAAGTTCACTAGAGAAATCTTAACAGAGATCTTTGTATTACTTTCTCTACAAAGTGTAGAACTAAATAAGGATACATCAGTGAGCATTAGCTCTTATATTCATATACATGAGACAGCATTACTGCAAAGTATGCAGACACATGGACAGACAGACACTCAAAGACCGTTTTGTGTTTCAAAGCTTTACAATGATGTCATGACTAAAACATTTTCAAAACAGAAAATACAACTGTCCAGAAATCGTTGGAGTTTATCTGGCACGTTGGCACCTGAAGCCATGTTTTTGTAAAACGCTACCGATCGGCCTCATCAATACTGATGTGGGAGAAAAATTCACGATTGTTTGTTAAAGAATCAAGGGGTGGATTGGGATAAAAATTAAGCCCTGGCAACTGCGTCACTTACTGGCCCAATTTCAGTCAGGGCCATTATTTGCTTTATAATTGCATAAACCAGGCTCATGTTTGATTATAGCAGCACTTACAGGCTTTCATAGTTAAACAACACACACACTGGAGGGTATCTTGTTGTTTCACTCTAAAGAGACAAATAAATCATTGTCGCAAGCTTTTCCCAGAATAATTAAAAGGTTAAATACAATTAATACAAAAAAAACTGTGCATATCCTTGAAGTACATAATGTAAATTATTTAATTTAGTGATCAGCGTAATCTGAGAACAAGAAGCAACATTGAACATTAAACTGACTGTTTGCTTCATTTCTAAATTAATGGCTACAAAAAAAATTTGGCTCCCGAGCAAGTGCATGATGCCAGACTGTTTACTCTACAAACGTTTTGGGGCAATGCCCTCAACAATATAAAACTGGCTCGGATCTGGGTCAGCTTTGTCGTAGGAGGATTTCATTTCTGCCAAAATGTGCATCAGATATCTTGGATTGGTTCTTCTGATTTGGATTCCTGCAGTGCTTCATGGTGAGGATAATGAATACTATCACATACAACTATTTGAATTGGTCAAAAACAAACACTCTAGAGTAATCCTATCATTGTATTTTAGGCCAAAGTGCAACACAGCCCTGTGGTGCTCCCAGGCTGGATGGTGGTTTCTTTGCCCCAAAGCAAGAGACTTATTCTCATGGAACAAAGCTGACCTATACCTGCAATCATGGACGTAAACCAACAGTGAAAGGTTGGTGGGTAACAAGCACATGTCAAAATGGTGGATGGTCTCCTGAACCACAATGTATAGGTAAGTGCTCCTCTTATTCTTTTCTTTTCTTTTCTACCCATGGTCGCCACAGCTCTTAGCTGATCAAATCACTGTAGTCATGAAACTTTTGAAAGAATAATGACATGTAACATACCACCTTATAGTTCACTGTAGGAGTCGTAAGTTAAAAAAAATCTACAGCTTTAGCATTTGCAAGTAATATTTAAATTATTAGTAAGTGCTCACACATACGGGGCGGTAAAATGGATTTAAGATGACAATGACTTAAGGTCAATTTCAGAAATTGTTCAAGAGTAGGGGATACGGAAGAATGACAGAAAACATTTCTTTATGTGCATATCCTCAAGTGTTATATTGTGATAATACAACCTTGGTTACCAACTAAATAAAAGTGATAATCAAACTGTATTCATATTGAAGAGCAATTTGCTCTCAAACTGTAAAAGAAACAGACAGGATTTATAGTCCCTCCCTGAATAGTCAGCTAGTTTAAGCTTAGGTTTGCTTTTATAGCGGGATTTCACAAAGTGAATAAATGCACATTACAAAAAAAAAACTCAGAGGATGATATGAGAACAAATAACTATCCAGGGTAATATGTGACAAAGGACATAAACTCAAAGGCGGAGATGCTACAGCCATATGCACAAATGGAACATGGTTGCAGAAACTATCAAGGCATGTGTTTTTAGCATTAACTGTGTGTCACCTTTCATGCTTTATTTTAATTTCAATACCTCATAGAAAACTATATTTTTTTTATATTTGTTCAGTGTTTAAATACTAAAAAAGTATCTTTCTGTCTGTCACTGTAGAACATTGTAGTGAAAATTATGTTTCAATTATATTTCTGATTCTTTTCATAGTTTTATTTAAGATTGAAAAATAAATTAAACTTTTATATCAAATTTTTGTAACAAGCATCCAATTAATCTTATCATACTTGATAAAATGAAAATTCCACATTCTCAAAATGAAGAGAATTTCAGAGACACCACGGTAAAAAATACACATTTTCTTGTTTCTTTTTACCCCTCAGATGAAAAAGACTGCATTCCACCAGATATACCTAATGCAAAATACAAAAAAAGCCCGAAAGGTTGGTATGATAACAATCAATCAATCTATATAACATGTGACAAAGAGTATGAATCCAAAAACCGGGATGCTACAGCCATATGTTCAAATGGAACATGGACCTCTGTGCCGGTCTGTGAGAGTGAGTAAAATGTTTTGTACAAGCAAGTTGTTAAACTAAGTGACCAGAATATCAATGTTTTTATGACAACTGTGCTTATTTTCACAGAAAGTATCGAGACATGTGGGGAGCCCCCTAAAATCCCCCATGCAGTCATCATCCATCAGGAATACCAGGAGTTGTTTGCTGCAGATTCAGAAGTGCAGTATGAATGTGAAGATGGATATACTGTAGAGGGAGGAGGAACCAAAGACAACATCACTTGCATCTTTGGAAACTGGACTGAAGGCTCAGCGTGCAGTAAGAGGACAATAGGCTAGGAGATATTTGCAGTTTTGAAGTTATGAAATATATTTCCAGCAATGAAAGCTGGTGGAGAAGTCCATCATTCACTATTGATTAAAACATTTGAATTATTCATTTTTTTGTTTTTATACTGTATATACTATATATACACAGTATATATACTGTAAATTGACAAAAAATAACATGCATTTTGTCTCACTGGGCTTTAAAACTATGAAAAGTACAATAAAGTGAATGTATTGTACTATATGTACAGTATATGTAATGTTTTTTTTTGTCTCTATCAAAGGAGCCAGACCAGGTCCTGTAAATGGTGGTTCTGCAGGGGGGGGAACAGGTGGGAGGCCCACTACATCAACTGGCAGTGGGACACAACAGACAGTTGAAGGTAGTCTCTTGATCTGTATTAAATAACATCACATTACATTTATGTAGCTAACACTTTTATCCAAAATAATTTACATCAAATGCATTCAACCATGTGGGTACCGCTCTAAAATATGAATTTGTATACCCATTTATCTAATCTTACTATAGAATATGTGCGGCATTAGTGAGGCAGCCAGTAAAAAGCTGAGGAAATAGAAGTGTTGGGTGACATTTTAAGTTTACTATAATAAAATAGCTTAAATATTTGTTTCCAGAATCCTTTATATTGTTTGTTTTTTTCAGTCAAAAACTGTGGACAGCAGCCCGTAGTATCTAATGGTGATATTGTGGGAGATGATTCAATGTTTTTGAGGTACCAATGTGCTGCTTGGTACAAACGAGTGGGTCCAGAGAGAGTGAGGTGTTACAGCAACGGCATGTGGTCAGCAGTACCCGTCTGCAAAGGTAAAACTAAGTCAGTTCTAAAGATCTGTCCAAGAGATTGGCTGGGGGAAAAATAACAATCTGTTGTTGTTTCCTTTGTGCAGCCACCTTCTGTTCTGTGGACACTGATGCATATCGTGCATTATTATCTGTTGGAGTTAAACATTTTAAAGATGGTGAGACCGGGAAATTGCGATGTGTGGACCAGGATCACTGGTTGACAGATCATTATTCTGTGGTCCGGTGCACTGACGGAAGAATGGAACTTTCCAGATGTAAGTATCTCTATCTGTGTGAGGGTGTGTGTAGTTTTTGTAATAAGCTAAGCTAAACCCTGCTAGCTATATATTTAGCATAGGCTGACAAACACGGAGTGGTGTCTGTCTCATCCAGGATTTTCCTTACCATTATAAGACTGGGGTGCAGGCAGCTAAGCCAGATGAACGTCAAATCAGTTTGAGCACATGCACCCACGAGTCTTTCACAAACCTAGGGACATCTAACACTAAACTTAGCACATCCTGCTTCTTAGCAAATCTAGCATGTTTTCACATTGTGCTTCTGCACCATGCACAGTGATTTAAAACCTGCAGACATCCAGTAATTCCCAGACTTCACCTACCTATGAGAAGTCAATAAGCTGCTCCACATATTCACTGTTACGCTTCTCTCTGGCTGTTTTCAGGTTGCGGCTTTGGGGAGTTGCTGGTGAGTGTTACTCCTGAATCTACTTTTGAAAGAAACACACTGTATTAACACTGATGTCATCTCACACTACTCCTGCTTTATATCTTCTTTTTTTTAAAATTATTATTTACATTCGTGAATATACATTTACTTCATGTCTTTATTTTACAATATTGATTTTTTAAAACCTTTGTTGTGTAACCAGTTTTGCTAAGGCTGGATCACCAAGGGGAAGATCTGCTGTCTTTGGATCTGCTCAACGACTGAGAACAGTCTGGAAACTTTTCAGAGTCAGCAGAGTTATGGTTGTGCTGTCACATAATCTTTGCTTGGTTGTTGACCAATGTTCCATCTTAAAAGGTCTTACGATGAGACGCACTACTACCATATATCTCGTTTCTAATTTCATTTCTACATAAATAAATAATCAAATATATTTTAGTATTATCATAATAGTAATGGAATGGAATACTAATGTCTGTAATGTCTTGTAACTTGTGTTCTTGCTAAGGCCGTATCATGAAGGGGAAGATGCAACTGCCTTTGGATTTGAGCCAGTGGATCACTAACTGGAAAATTCTGAAAATACATTTCAAATGTGCTGACAAAGTGTGTTAGATTTCTTAAAAACCTATTTTTGGTTTTTAAATTTGATCTATAAAATACAATAAAATGTGATTGTCTTTTCGTAGAACACAGATAGTCGATATTTTATATTCATGCTTAAATAGCATCTTAAACGAGAATCAATTATGTCCCTGGACATTTTTCATCCGTAAAACAAGAAAAATAGATTTCTGATGACAACTTCAAACTTTATCATTTGTTTTTGTTTTTGTGTATTGACACTGCTAACATGCTGCTGTTTAGCCGGTTTAACAACCATTTGATCAATTTCAGTTTAGCAAGTTAGCATGCTAACATTTGCTAATCAACAAAAGACCTGGTATGGCAGAGGCTGTCATTAGTCATTAGTTCTGCAGGTATTTGGAAGCAAAGTATTATATGTATAGCATAAGTCATTATGCTTCATCCTAGGAGACTGTGTACCAAATGACATATTTGCCTATTTGCAGACCTATTTCCAAAGCGCTGTCAGTGCGGCACCATAGTCAGATTTCAACCAATCAATCAATCAAACTTTATTGACCAAAGTGCTGAACAGGAGAACAAATAAAGTACGTACCTCACACAGGCATGAAATTCAAACAGAATACAGATATAAAACAAGTTAAGGGACATAAAACAAGAGAAGACAGCCATACAGTAAAATGATAAAATCTAAATGTCAACATCTGGTGTCAAAGGCCAAGGATAGGAGGTGGGTTTTCAGATGAGATTTAAAAACAGACAGTGAAGAAGCCTTTCTTATGGGCAGAGGAAGATCATTCCACAGTTTTCACAGAAGCTGCCAGAGCAAAGACGCAGCCCCCTTTGAACTAACGCTTTGTTTTGGGGACACTCCGGAGCAGTTGATCAGCTGACGCGAGATAACAGGTTAAGATACAGTAAGTTACATCTTTTTATTAAATCTTTATTTGGATCCCCGTTAGCTTCCCCAATGTGGTTAATAGGCGTATTGGGGTCCACACAAAAACAAATAAAAACAAACTCGCTCTCACAGAATAAATAAAAGATGTTGTAAAACAAGCCAATTACAATTAAATAACTCTACATATGAAGAAAAAAATAGACGCTAGTAGCCAACAATGACCAAAAACAATATTTTACTGAATTAATAGCAAAAAGATAATAAAACAATCTAAAAGATTCCAAAACAGCAATTACTGTGAAACATCTATACAAGACTTCACGTACATCATGCATGTACATGAAACTACCAGATGACCAGTGCTTACTTGAAAGACAAAAACCAGTAGTCTATATACTAGATGTTTTGTTTTTTACAAAAATAAATGTGATGTCATTCTAAATGATATATCCATGAATACCAGACAACTAGATCTGAATGAAGCTTCCAAAGTTGGCGATGATAATCATGTATGCATCTCAGAGACATACAAAATGCTTCAATTGAAAGACCGCTCTCTTAAATTTAAAGACAAGTTGGCATCATGTCACCTAAAAATTAAAGGAAGTCCAACCCACAGAACAACAGCAGGAGGTCACGCTCGCTGTTATGTGCTCGGGGAGCACTGTGTGTCAGTCATAGACTGTTGATATAGTGTCAATCCAATTCATAATCAATTTGTTACAACAGGCTTTTCTTTAAACAAACATTGTGACTTGTCATAGGTAGTTACGAATGCCATTAAAAATGTCTCTGTTCTATTTAAGTGTTCCAGTAATGACAGTGTGACAGTGAGCCAGCATGTACGATACCATAACCCTAAAGCTGAAGCAGCTAAATGGAATTCAGCCATCAAAATTTACACCTGTGCTTTTCCTACTGTGACATGTCACATGTCTTCAATGGAAAACGCCTAGTTTTAAGACTGAATAACACGATGCAGAGTCCATGAGGATCCAGCAGATGTCGATCAGAGTTTGAGCTGGAACTCAAAGACAGACTGTAGGCTAAGACCACACAAGCTAAAAGAAATGCTGTGACTAAAGGCTCATATGAAACATGATGCCATGTCTATGTTGTGCTTTAGAATCAAATGTATCTTTGTAACAAAACAATCTAATAGATAGGCTGTAGATTAGTTTAGAAAACATCGAGAAATCAAATGAATCCTTTTGGGCTTAAGGATTGATTTGACCAAAGTCCACATAGCTTGTTTGTACATTTGTGTGTACAGAATGATGACAGTAACTCAGCGTAATGTTTACTATTTCCTAACTTCTGAGCTTTTGGGAAAATGTCCTCAACTATTATTGAGTAGTCCCGATCTGAACTGTGCTTTTTGCTCTGCTTTGTCTTGGTGATTTAGTTCCTGACAAGATGTGCTTGAGATATCTTGGATTTGCTTTCCTCGTTTGTTTTCCAGGATTGCTGCATGGTACGTATTCAATTCCGTCACTTCAAAACAATTTAATTTGGTAAATATATGTTTATTATGGACTTTAGTTTGTCATTGTATTTTTTTAAGTGCAGGTCATTCGTGTGATGCTCCGATTCTTGATGATGGTTATTTGGTCCAGAAACAAATCACGTATCCTCATGAAGCCAACCTCATGTATGGCTGTGATAACGGGCGTAAACCGGCAGTGGAGGGTTGGTGGGCAACAATCACATGTCAAAATGGCACATGGTCGCATAAACCACAGTGTATAGGTAAGTGTTCTATAATATCCCCCCTGGTTTATTTGAATGAGATGCTAAAAGCCTGCAGAAGTGTTTTTAGCATTAACTGTGTGTCACCTTTCATGCTTGATTTTAATTTTAATACCTCATAGAAAACTATATATTTTTTATATTTGTTCAGCGTTTAAATAATACAAAAGTTATCTTTCTTTCTGGCACTGTATGACATTGTAGTGAAAATTACCTTTTAATTATTATATTTCTGATACTTTTCATAGTCCATGGTTTTATTTAAGATTTAAAAATAAATGAAACTTTTACATCAAATTTTTGTAACAAGCATCCAATTAATCCTTTCATACTTGATAAAATGAAAATTCCACTTGTTGTGTGTTTACTGAAAAACCAACATTACTCTGTAGTTTACATTACAACAGTAAAGTCCTGAAGTTCACCTGTACATACCTGGAGGTCAGAAAAAACTAACTTTCAGAGGAGTTCCAAGTTAATATTTACAGGGATCTTTCACTGAGCTGTAACCATTGATTATATGTAAAGCTGGACGACATGACAGCTGAAATAAGTCCCTAAAGATAATGTTCATGCAAATAATCCTTTTGTCATTTGAATTGTCATTCTCAAAATGAAAATAATTTCAGAGACACCATGGTAAAAAAATGTGTTTTGTTTCTTTTTACCCCTCAGATGAAAAAGACTGCATTCCACCAGATATACCTAATGCAAAATACAAAAAAAGCCCGAAAGGTTGGTATGATAACAATCAATCAATCTATATAACATGTGACAAAGAGTATGAATCCAAAAACCGGGATGCTACAGCCATATGTTCAAATGGAACATGGACCTCTGTGCCGGTCTGTGAGAGTGAGTAAAATGTTTTGTACAAGCAAGTTGTTAAACTAAGTGACCAGAATATCAATGTTTTTATGACAAATGTGCTTTTTTTCACAGAAAGTATCGAGACATGTGGGGAGCCCCCTAAAATCCCCCATGCAGTCATCATCCATCAGGAATACCAGGAGTTGTTTGCTGCAGATTCAGAAGTGCAGTATGAATGTGAAGATGGATATACTGTAGAGGGAGGAGGAACCAAAGACAACATCACTTGCATCTTTGGAAACTGGACTGAAGGCTCAGCGTGCAGTAAGTGATGGAAAATGTGCTGAGATATGAAGTTGAGAGGGATTTACGGAATTGGCATTAAAACAACTTATCAATATGTTTTTATCAACAATGGATCACATGACACTTGAAAGAATGTTGCCAAGAAACAACTAATTATGTAAGAGTACTTTCCAGGAGACAGCGTTGCAGTGCTGACATGTTATTGTTAAGGCTGCCATCATCACTGTTCAGAATGGATCAGATGAGTCTATGCATTTGTGAAAAGTGTCACTTCTTGGCGCATTACCACAAACACTGCCACTCTAAATGAATGCTAATGTTGCTCTGTGCCTGGATGTGTGAATAGGCAACTTTTTTATCCCCATTTGAAATGTAAATGTTAGTGTTCTGCTGCCCCCACTTGGTAATAAAACAGGTTTAAGTCGAATTCAATGAAAACTGAATGTATTGTTTGTAAATGTAATGTTTTTTTTTCTTTCTGTCAAAGGAGCCAAACCAGGTCCTGTAAATGGTGGTTCTGCAAGGGGGGGGACAGATGGGAGGCCCACTACATCAACTGGCAGTGGGACACAACAGACAGTTGAAGGTGGTCTCTTGATCTGTAATAAATAACATTACATTTATGTAGCTGACACTTTTATGCAAAATAATTTACAGCAAATGCCTTCAACCGCTTTAAAATATGAATTTGTATAACCATTTATCTAATCTTACTATAGAATATGTGCGGCGTTAGTGAAGCAGCCAGTAAAAAGCTGAGGAAATCAAAATATGGGTTGATATTTTACTATGTTAAGATAGCTTAAAACATTTGTTTCCAGAATCCTTTATATACAGTTTATCATTTTTTTCAGTCAAAAACTGTGGACAGCGGCCCGTAGTATCTAATGGTGATTTTGTGGGAGATAATCCAATGTTTTTGAGGTACCAATGTGCTGCTTGGTACAAACGAGTGGGTCCAGAGAGAGTGAGGTGTTACAGCAACGGCATGTGGTCAGAAGTACCCGTCTGCAAAGGTAAAACTAAGTCAGTTCTAAAGATCTGTCCAAGAGATTGGCTGGGGGAAAAATAACAATCTGTTGTTGTTTCCTTTGTGCAGCCACCTTCTGTTCTGTGGACACTGATGCATATCGTGCATTATTATCTGTTGGAGTTAAACATTTTAAAGATGGTGAGACCGGGAAATTGCGATGTGTGGACCAGGATCACTGGTTGACAGATCATTATTCTGTGGTCCGGTGCACTGACGGAAGAATGGAACTTTCCAGATGTAAGTATCTCTATCTGTGTGAGGGTGTGTGTAGTTTTTATAATAAGCTAAGCTAAACCCTGCTAGCTATATATTTAGCATAGGCTGACAAACACGGAGTGGTGTCTGTCTCATCCAGGATTTTCCTTACCATTATAAGACTGGGGTGCAGGCAGCTAAGCCAGATGAACGTCAAATCAGTTTGAGCACATGCACCCACGAGTCTTTCACAAACCTAGGGACATCTAACACTAAACTTAGCACATCCTGCTTCTTAGCAAATCTAGCATGTTTTCTTTTTTTGCTTCTGCACCATGCACAGTGATTTAAAACCTGCAGACATCCAGTAATTCCCAGACTTCACCTACCTATGAGAAGTCAATAAGCTGCTCCACATATTCACTGTTACGCTTCTCTCTGGCTGTTTTCAGGTTGCGGCTTTGGGGAGAGACTGGTGAGTGTTACTCCTGAATCTACTTTTTAAAGAAACACACTGTATTAACACTGATGTCGTCTCACACTAGGCATACTACTCATTATTCATGTCTTTTTTAATTTAGTTAATATAATAATAATTTCATTATTTACATTCATAATTGTACATTTAAGTTTTACTTTATTTCTATATTTTACAATATTGTCTTTGTAAAACATCTGTTGTGTAACCAGTTTTGCTAAGGCTATATCACCAAGGGGAAGATCTGCTGCCTTCGGATCTGCTCAACGACTGAGAACAGTCTGGAAACTTTTCAGAGTCAGCTGAGTTATGGTTGTGCTGTCACACACTGTTTGGGTTTTCAAAATGTCTGACTCAACAAACACAGTGTGTATATTCGATGGACAGGCCTTAATAAAGTCTTTAACTGGAATTTTACCAAATTCTTTCTAGACTGTGTCTGCAGTTTGTAAGTCTAAATAGCTCCAAATTAATCCAAATTATCCATGCCTGCTTTTCCTGTTCAGGATCACAGGTGGATGGTGGATTAACCTTTAATCACTGTGCTCATATGTACGCCGCATGAGTGACATGTTGTACTTGCATCACACAGATTTACAATACACATGAAGGCCACAGTTTACTCAGCATTATGAGGCTGCCAATAGTTATTTGAATTACCTATGGATATTTACTTATTTGGTAAGCCAAATATTTGCTCCAACCATGAGTTAGAACTGAAGACAAAACATGAGTTTTTCATTTCATTCATTGAATAAAGGAACAGCCTTCAGTTTTAATAACATTTTAAATATGTGTTTTCATCTCATTTGTTGGTACAAAAATGCTCCCACACTTTTTTCAGTTTTATAGATAGATATTTTATTTAAAGTTAAATCCACAGTTTTCTTCTTTTTGTATGTGTCACACAAATACATGTATTTTGGTTACAATGAGGTATGAATTACCTGAGCTCAGGCTGAACATCAAAAAGATTATCCCATGCTGCACCATTATAGTTTAGTTACATGGAGGAAAATAATTGTCCTTTGTATTGAAGTGTGAATACATTTTAGTAGTGAATATTTTAGCTTGTGTTCTTATTAGATGACTGTTCAAGAGCCCTACTGTTTGGCCGAGGAGCATCAGTGTGCGTGATCAGAGTTAGAGATGTTCTGCACAGAGGAAGCTGAATCCAGTCCCAGCAGCGTGCCCAGGTAGGACTGCTCTCGGGAATCCAGCATCTGATCGGGCCTGACAGGGTGAACAATGTTGGCGGGCTGGGGGGTTAGGGTGTACTTTTCTAAGAATGCCAGGTCTGTTGCAGCTTGGTAGCGAGAGTTCTGCTGCTGTCCTTGAGCTTGCATGCTCACAACGTTGTGAGTTTGGGAGGAGAGGGACGCAGCCCTGTGAGTATTCAGGTCTCCCTGCGCTCCTCCTGCCATTTGGACAGGAACTAAAGTAACAGGCATGCACACATTCGTAGGACGGGGGGGGCTCTGGAGGGCTGACTTAGGTTCTGCACGGTATACCTTAGAGGGCTCCTCAAAAGGAATTGAGACTATTTTGATTTCGCCAAGTGTGCCGAGGGGCTGCTCAGTACACCGGGAGCTGTGCACGTGGTCAACATGGTACTTGAGCTTGTCTTTTCTTTTAAAGGTGGCGCTGCAGTGGGGGCAGTTAAAAGGACGAGCGTCTGAGTGAATCACCATGTGCTTAGTCAAGGTCTTCTTGATCCGAAATGTCTGGTTGCACTCGGGACATCTGTGGGGTTTCTCACCTGTCACATTACCACAAGAAAACATCAAAAAGTATTATTAGATAGCCTTTCTTCTATAAATTTGAAGCAATTTAAACTGGTTTAAAAATATTTCTATGTATGTTTTTATATCATAAACATCAGAACCAACCATCCAAGGGTTTGTTGGTTTAGTACTTTATTTGACAGGGACAATGGATGTTAACTATCATTTCTGAAAATATGGCAGAAAGGCTAGTTTTTCCTGGGCAGGCAATAGCACATATATTAAAAATAAAAGCATCGAAAACAACAACTATTTGCCTCCTAAAGCATCCAAATGCAACTTTCTGTTCTCATAAATGTTTTCAAGCAAATATATTCATTGACTTCTATTTTTCCTTACCTGAGTGGGTCCTGAAGTGCATTTCTAGACTGGACTTTCCTTTAAATTCTTTCTTGCAAACCTCACACTGATGCACTGCGGTTTTGTACCTGTTGACAGAGTCCGTATTAACAGAGACAAAAACAAAGAACACAAAGGAGGCTAAGGGAATATTACCCTTTTTACAACATTACTAGAAAAAAGTGTGACTGTAATTTGAAAGATATGAACATACTTCTGCCAAACTTTCTCTCCCAAATGAATGCTTTTGTAGTGGACCGTCAGATGATCATGGCGCCTGAAGCACTTACCACATTCTTCACATTGGTGTGCTTTCTCACCTGTAATAAACATGGAAATACTGACTGGAGACAGTGAAAAAAGTAACAGTATTTTCCACTGTACTGTAACAAGGAACAAAATGAAATGTGTGAATGACACAAACCAAGACACTGCCACCAAAGATGCCAAAAAAAGACACACGAGAATCTACTGCAGTTGTCTCATGCCGTACCAGAGTGTATTTTCTGATGTTTGGTCAGGTGATCGTGGCGTATAAAGGTTTTCCCACATTCATCACACTCATAACGCTTGTCGTCATGGTGGACTCGCAGGTGTAACCTGTCCAAGGAAAACTTTGTTCATTATATTTAACTTGAAAAACTGAGCTTAAAAACGTTCACAACCACATTCTCAAATGTCAGCACGCCGACCTGTAGGAGCTGCCGTGACGGAAACTTTGGCCACAGATACTACAGAGGTGAGGCTTCTCCCCACTGTGGATTCTCAAATGCTCTCTCAAGGTTGTCCTATAAGAAGTAAAACATGCCTCTCAATAAAAGCAGCGCAGTTTCAGTTCTTCAGTTAAGCATGTCAAAATAAGTTGTTGAAATCTGGGGGAAGTTTAGAGATGTACCTTTCCCTTACAGATTTCCCACAAACAAAGCAGGTCCACTTTCTTTTGCCGCCATGTGTGCACTCAATGTGTCTCTTTCTGTTGCCTGTGTCATTAAACTGTCGGCCACAAATCTCACAGGGAAAGGGCCCTAAAAATGAAAAAGGATGCAAACGCTTTCATCAAATGCATTGATTGGCACAGTCAATCACACAACAGTGACATTTAAAGGTTATATAGGTTAGAGAGATTTTCTCTTAAGATCAAAATAATGGATTGTTAAAAAAAGCTTTTCTAATAGCAAGAGTTAAGGTTTATTTGAAACTGTTGTTTACTGTATAATTCTTACCTAAGTGGTACTTTTCTTGATGTTTCAGTCTGGCAAACCTGGACTTGAAGAATTCATCACAGAAGGAGCATTTAAAAGGCCGGTCCTGGGTGTGCAGGATCATGTGCTCCTGCAGATGAGGCCTGCGGGTGAAGGTCTTCAGACATATCTGGTACAGTAGATTCAAAGGTTACAGAGTTAAAATCAAAGTATACTCTTACATTGAATTTCTCTTTATTAATTGCAAAAATGCATTTATTCATCATTTTGATCTATTTAAAGTGCTTATATTATGCTCATTTTCAGGTTCATCATTGTATTTAGAGGTTTACATGGTTTAATTTTCAAAAAACACTATACATTGCTGCAGCTCCTCTTTTCACCCTGTGTGTTGAGCTCAGCTTTAGCTACAGAGTGAGGAATCTCACTTCTATTCCATTATTGAGATTTGCACATGCGCAGTACCTAGGTAAACACTAGTACCGAGTCAGATGCAGAGTATGAGGGCATGCCAGGCTAGCAGCCATGCAAACGTGCAACTTTGTAACACACATTTGTTACAAAAGTAAAGGCTGGACTACAATAGAGCCGTTTGGAGCAGTTTGTGAACAGTGTTTTCTGTTGGAGATGGGGAGTTCCTTTGGGGTAGACTTTGGGCTTTTTCCTATTACATGCACAAAAAAGATATATAACAATAAAACAAAAGGGGAAAAGCCAAAAAGCATAATATGAGCACTTTCAGATCAGTACACATAGTCAGGCAATAATATGACTGAAATGTATTCTTACAGCACATTTCCAGCCTTCACTCTTCCTCTTCCTCTTGGTAAGAAACTCTTGGATGTGGTCTGGATGAAACCTGGCAGGACAGTGAAAATACAGGACATCGTCACACGAAATGATTGTAGGTACCAAAGCTGTTGCCATCATAGAGATCCATTGTGGAATTAGCTCTACAAAATTAATTTCCCTTTTTCCTAATACTTCCAACACAGTCGAAATGAACACATACAGTATTCTTCCAAAGTTCACCTGACTAGGCTAATTGTTCTCCAAATCATCTTTTTTACTGACATTCTACATTCATACCAACTTAAGTGAAGGTTTAAAATTGTAGAGTCTTAGCAATGCTAACACCACGTAATTCTAGGGATGTCAGCCGGCCATATTTGAACAATTTTTGAACAGACTACCATGAAATATAGTACAGGCCATTCATTTCCCTCACAGGATGAATTGTAATAATTTTGGTGAACTTTTGGTGAAGATAATATCATCTAGACACCAAATTGTACCATCAGTTGTACATTTTTCTCTCTGAGAATATTTTAATTATCCTAATATTAGGATTTTATATTTCATTGTGTAGTCTGGCATGGCTGACTTTGTGAGCCAAAGTTAAACTTAAAAAAACAAAGCAAACAGACAGTAAGGTAAATTGCCCACTGAGCAGAATGGGTGTTGTTACTGAAGTGTCTCACCTTCTGACATGCTTGGCCAGGGTTTTCTTGCTGGCATGGAGTTTGTTACAGAAGGGGCATTTGTGCTCCTTCTTCTGGATGGGTGCATCGCTGGTGTGCTTCTTCTTGTGTACAGTCAGGTTAGACTTGGTGGAATAGCGCTGAAGACATATGTCACACTGGAATGGTTTCTCTCCTGTGTGCACTCTGGTGTGACTCTCATACTTCCCTATAAAATGCAAGAATGTGGACAGGTTAATATATAGCATCAGTACTGGTAAAATAGGATGGGCATTTTTCACTATCTTCTGACAATTTATAGACCAAATGATCAATCAGTTAATAGAAAATAATACACGGTCATTGATAAAAAATTAAAAAAATTAAAAAAGGAATTGCGGCCATACCCCTTAACCATGTAATAAAACATTTATTATTGTAGTAACAGTAAGAAAGATACTTAATAGAGATGATTCTTGGGTTTAACATCTCAGTCTGGCATTGTACGCTATGGCTGATTGACTAATGCTAGTAATAATACAATTACCCTTCCACAACAACAACAAAAACAACAACAACAACTACGGTATTAACCCAGCTACTAAGAGGTAACATCACTGAGACCACTAATAGTCTAGAGATTACTCCATGGTTCCCACCTGCACGGTCAAAGGTCTTGTCACATTTGGGGCACTTGAGAATCTTCTTGCTGGAGGTTTGGATGATAACTGGAGCCAGACCCTCAGGGTACACTGGACCCTGTGTAGAGCTTCCTGCTGCTGGCACATTCACTTCCACTTGTCCACCAGCCTGGTGTTCTGCCCTTTCTACATCAGAACTCTCCAGACCTGCGCTCTTGTCTGTCGCGCAAACCTTAACAACTTTACTCTGGGCAACCACATCCTCATTCATGTCTTCTTCTTCTTCTTCCTCCTCCACTACATCTTCCAGCTGAGCTGGTTTAGATGTCTCGTTCGCATTCAGTTTGGGAGCTTGGTTTTCCACAACCATTTTTTCCGCTTCTTTTATTCTTTCTAGATCTTGCTCTCTTGGTAATAAAATCATTTGTTTCTCCTCAAAAGTGTTGTCTCTTACACTGTCTCTCTGATACTTGGTAGGTGTTCTCCTCCTGCGAGGTGATCTCCGCATGGTAGCAGTCCTCTCAGCTGCTGTCTTCCCTTTCTCAGTTGAGGTTTCCTGCTGTGCATCAGTGTGACTCTCAGCCAGGTGGTTCTGCAGGGAGTTTGCAGTGCTAAACTGCCGACTGCACATGGTGCACTGAACATCACCTAGGCTCTGGATGTCTGTGTCACCTGCTGCCGAGTCACTTGAGGTCAATTCCGCCTCAGGAGACTCTCTTATCTCATCCTGTGACTGGATCACACGTACTGGGTTGTTGCTGTCTCCTTCTTCACACAGCAACTTAAGTATGTCCATCATGTCCAGGAACCGGGCCGCTTCAGTTAGAGCTGGGAGATCCGTCTCTGGGACAACACACTCAGAGGTGTACAAAAAGCCAAGCAGGTGCTGGAAAACAGAATCCTCCACATGGTCCAGAGTCACATGCGCTGTAGCAGGGTTCTTGGACAGCTCAGCGTGGAAGTAGCTGCTTCCATGGGCCAACACCACCTTGTGGGCACTGTAGGGTTTCCCACCCACAGACACAGACACATCACAGAACCTCTGTCGGGTCCGATCCTCATTTAAGAATCTGAGGAGACTGTGACTGTGCTGAGACATAGCCATGTGCCTGATTGGTGATGTTGATTCTGGGAGAGTTTCAGAGTTTGCTTGGTTGATGGAGCTCAGCAGAGCGATCGGCTCTGTAACACATCCTTTGCTGGCACTGGGCTGCCTGCTGCGTTTGGGACGCAGCGGATTACAAGGCTTTTTCTTCATTGGTGAGCCTGGTGGGCGACCATGAATCACTCCTGAAAACCAGAGTAATACAAATAGTGCTGAGATTTAATGTGCAACTCTCAACGACTGGGGTTTCATTCAGATTTGATAGCACTGTTAGACAAATGACTTAGAATGTAAACATACCTGACTTTAACAACACAACAATAGTAACAGCATGAAGCTAACATTAATAGTACATTGTGGTGAAAGGTTATCATACAGGTGCAAATTCTGCATTAAATAGAGCACAATAATGAATTATTCTGAACATTTTCGGTATATTTTTCTCGTGTGTTAAAACAAAGGAGAGAGAATAGCTAACTGTTATCAACACTGTGCTCAAAAGACTATACAGGCCTCACGGAGATGTGACATTAAGCTAGTTACCGTACTGCTATCCTGACGGTCAAGACGGTTGCATTTGCAATTTGGCTTTCCACCTAAAGGACCCCTAACATCCTAACATGAGAGTCTGACGGACGGGCCCCCTTCCAAGGAGAGTGTTGACAAACGACCCTTCCTGCTACCCCGGAAATTGAGGTCTATATTGGGACGTTTTAAAAACAAGTCTTACCTTATATATACGGGCAGCGTTTACAGAGCACCGTACACTCCAGCTGACACACGTATCGTTACTGTAGAAAACAAACGGAGGAATAATAATTTCCTGAGTATCGTATTTGCAACGCCCATCTTCCCATCCTCCAGAAACGTCGGACACCGTAATAAACCGTTCGTCCATTGGCTGTTTTCAGCTTTTGTCCTCAAAAGCTCTCGTGGCGTAAACAAAAGTTAAACAAATGTAAAATGTAAAAACCGCGTGAGAAAAACAAACGTTGATACCTTTGTTAATGCATGTTCTATGTAACGCATTAAAAGTCAAACACCAATAAAACTAAGCGGACGTGTTTGTCGTGCATTATACACGGAAGAGTTCATGAGACAAGGGTATCATGGGAAATGCAGTTTGAAAGCTAATTTTCTCCCATGTCTTTTACAGTGGCGGAAAGCTACTAAATACATCTACTCAAATTTGGGTACAGTTCTGAGGTATTTTTACTTTACTTTAGTACTATAAAAGTTTTGTTACTTTAGACTTTTAAACTCTAAGTACATTTTGCTGATTGTATACCTAATTTTACATAAGTAAGACTTTAAATGCAAGACTTTAACTTGTCACAAAGTATTTTTAAATTGTGGTAATTGAGTATTTGATTACTTATTCCACCAATGGTCTTCTACTTCTCTCAAGGTTAAATATATGACTATCAATTGATTTGAACGTGTGTCCAAACACACCAGCTATATTTGAATACACAGTATTACACACATGCTTCCAAAATAAACATGTGCTCTAATATAATGAGAACATTGCACTATATTTAATAGTTTTTAATATATTGGATCATGGCCCCAAATTCTGGGCCATAACACACTGTGGGTGCCATTGTCAAACCTGAGCCAGAACAAGCAACTGTAAAAGAAACCGTACTAACAAGCCAATTAAATGCTGTTAGGGCTCTTCAGGGAAATTACTAATGATGATGTCAGTGCAGTTTAAATCACAGAGATATTCCCCAATTAGAACCACCAGTTTGCTTCTTTCAAAGACTGGGCCTCGGTCCACCCTGCTGCAGCCAAGTAGTACTCAACTGAGGACACGCTCTGTAGTACACATGTGTTTACATGTGCATATGTGCATTTTACATTTATTAGTATGTGTTTATAGCTTAATTTTGCCAATATCTCCTTCTACAGAAGACTGAAGTTGTAACAAAGAGAAACTAAATTTATGTTTGTGCCTCTGCTCAGATAAACTGCATCAGCTCTCACATCCCACTGTTTTCACAAGGTGTGCCTCATGACACTTATATAAGCGTACATCAGACTTCTGTACAGGGACGAATTTTTGAGTTACTCAAACTAGTCTCCTGGATGAACCCCTCCCTTCACCAACACATTTAATGTATAATACATTGTAAGTGCATTAGCCTAATCCCTCCTGTCTGACTCGCACCGCTCCAAGCATTTCAGTGAACAGATACAAGCACGGAGGCGTGGAGAGGTCTTTGACCTGAAATGAAGATATTACCAAACATCTCATAATTTTGATGACTTGTTGAAGACAATGTTGAGTTTCAGCGTGCATATGTGGATGTTATGGTTGCTTTATACAGGTAATGTTTACAGTATGTATGTTGTAATCAGAGATGTGTATTTTTTCCTAATGTCATCTAACCTTATCATTGTTATGTTTGTTTTGTCTGAGGTGTTCAACAAGTTTATAGTGTAAAGCACAACATGCATTTGTATAGTTGCTTTAAATTTTAGCAGATATATTAGTATTTTATGTTTTCCTTTCTTATCTTTATTCTGTCAGTTAATTTGCTTCTAAACACATGTTTGGGACTGTGTGCTGAACCTCACTGACACGTGTTTAAAATTGGCCTGCAGTTTCATTTTTGATTGTTTTAAAGAAGTAATAATGGATTGTATTTGTCTCTCCAGGCACTTTCTCCGATGAGAACATCAACGGCTGTGAACAACAGCTATGCCATAATGGTGGTCAATGTGAGAGCCACAGTGGAGGTTTCAGATGCGTTTGCTCCCAACAAAGCCAAAATGGGCGCCTGTATGGGGGAGAGAACTGCACGACTGCACTTACAGGCTGTGATGATAACCAATGTGAGAATAGAGGAATATGTTCTCCCTTACTTGTTAATGATCAGCATACTTATACATGCATCTGCCTTGCTGGCTTCACCGGCCCTAAATGCCAGACCCCCACCGTCTTCTCATTTGAGTCCAGAGGCTACAAGTACATAGAGACTCAGCTTCTCGACCCAGAGGCTCCTCTTAATGTGACATTCAGCTTCAGGACAGCGAGACCGGTCGGCACCCTCTTGCAGCGCAGAGTAGATGACCTGCTCCTCAGCATTGAGCTCATGGACGGGCATCTGTGCCTCCGCAGCCTGAGAGGTCAAGGCTCCAGCACGCTGGTTCAGGAGCTGCCTGAGTACTTGTCCAACAACAAGTGGCACACGGTGGAAGCATCACTGGGCGGTGAGGTCAGCCTCATCAGGCTGCTCTGCGATGCAGGAAGCTGCATCAGAGACTCCAGCGCTGAAATCCAGCTGCTTGAGCAAGCCTCTGCTCTCCCCGAGCCAGAAACAGTTCGTCAAAGCCTCTTCATAGGAGCAGTCGGGGCAATCTGGGGTTCAGGCCGAGCAGGGGATGAAACAAACTACCCGCCTGCTTTTCTGGGCTGCTTCAGAGATGTGCTTGTGGACTCACATCTGGTGTTGCCTGCTGTAGTGCCAGAAGATTCAGATGCCCAAGAAAACATCACTGTGGGATGCAGCGACAAAGACAAGTGCGATGACAGCCCATGTCAGAACCGAGGGCGCTGTGTGAGCCAGGGCTGGAGGAGCTACGTGTGTGAGTGCCATAGGCCGTATGAGGGAAACAACTGTGCAGAGGGTAAAACATACACACATTAGCACCACTGCCTGTCATTTCACATGCATTGAAACAACTTTAATGCAACCACAACTGTGGTTCAGTTCCCAAAATATTTTCTTGCTTTTTTGTCTCTTTCCTCTAAGAAAACATGAGAAAACTTAAGTACACCACTCTAAAAATAGATTTTCTTGCTGTGATGAGGCATCACCATTTTGGCATTTCTAACAAAAAATGTTATTTAATCTATAAAATAGTGGGACTATGACAAGCAGGAGGATGATGACACTGATTTGTGATGTGTTTGTGTATAATATGTAGGGCTTACTGCCGTGCTTTAAATGTAGATTACATTTGCATAAAACAGAAGGCTTAGTTGTATGAGCAGATATATTTAGACATTTTTGACTGACTTTGACATGCTATGTGTGTGGAGTATGCTTTCACTAATTGTAACATTTATATAACACTTCTCTAGACAGAATTACTGTAAGACATGCTGTAATATCAGGTAAAGGTCGAGTGAAGTTTAACCTCATTAGTGTCAGTGCGGAAATCTCAATGTAGAATGATTAAATGAGTTAGTGAACTTTAAAGGAGCTTACAGAGAAAGTAGAAATAGCACTGTGTTCAGCCAAACAGTCAAGCATTAGGAGGCCTTTAGCAACACCTGGACTGAGGATTAAAAAAACGTGATTTTCAGTAGCTCACCGGTCCTCATATAGACTCCCGCCATGCAGAGGCATTTTCATTGGTTCGTTTTCTCAGCAGCTCCTTCTTTTCAATGAACAAAGAGCGCTCTGCTTTGGTAAAACAATGCTGGAAATAGTCCATACTCTCACCTGTTTATCAAAACAAGCTTTTATGAAGTTAGCAAATGCTTATGGTCCATAACATTGACAACTGCAGAAAACACAATGAAAAGAAAAGCATGAGAAGATTTTAAAAAATGTCTGTCCATTAGGCCAAATATGAAGCCAGCAGTCGGTTAGTTTATGTAAAAAAAAAAATAAAAAAAACAGGAGGAAACTGAATATTTAAATTCATGTTGTATCTCATGTTTGTTTAATCTGTGCAAAAACCAAAGTGTGAAAAGGACAATTTTTCGTTTTTATGGGGGTTATGTGCTTGAGTATTTCTTTGCACCGAGCAGTTGCCAGGCAACAAATGGAGACTCCTGGAAGGAGCGAACCTAACCAGCTGTGGGCTGTAGCTTCACATTTAATAGACATCAATGAGAGTTGTATTAAATCCTCTAATGTGACTCTTGTTCAGAAAAGCAAATCAGCACATTTTACAAAATGTCATACTGTTCCTTTAAGATGTTCTTTTTATCAGGTTCTGTTTAAGTTTGACTGTGGAGGCTTTTTTCTCTTCCCTGTGTCCATGCAGAGTATATCACAGCCAGATTTGGAAACAAAGATCTGGGGAGTTATGCTTTCTTCTCTTTGGACAATGACCCAGGTGATACTGTGACCGTATCTATGTTCATTCGCACCAGACAGTCCAGCGGCCTGCTCCTCATCCTAGCCAACAGCACCAGCCAGTACCTTCGCCTGTGGCTGGAAGAGGGCAGGGTCAAAGTTCAGGTCAATAACTTTGAGACCCTTGTTGGTCAGCGTAAGGTCAGCGACGGCCATTTCCATCTGGTGACTGTGAAGGTGGAAGGAATGGCAGCCATGTTGCTCCTGTCAGCCCAGAGCCAGGGCTCTATTCCCATTAGGCCCATCCAGGTCCATCCTGGGGATCTGGTTTACGTTGGGGGGCTACCAGACTCAAGGGCCTCTGCCTCGTTTGGTGGCTACTTTAAGGGATGTGTCCAAGACCTGAGGATTAACAGCAAAAGACTGCAGTTCTATCCCATTGTAACTCCTGTGGAATCATACAGCCTGGAGCAACTCATCAATGTTTCACAAGGATGCATCAGTGACAATGCCTGTGTTGTGAGTTATATCAGTCATTATATTGTCTTTAATGCGCTACACTAGTGACAGATTTTTCTATCTATAGATTTCTTATCTGCACTAATAACGAATGAGGGTACTGTATAACATACAGAAGGCTAAGCTTGATTTATTTGGGTTGTTTTCTCTTCATTAGGTCAACCCTTGTCTCAACGGGGGAGTGTGTTACTCCATATGGGATGATTTCATCTGTAACTGCCCCCCCAACACTGCAGGGCAACGCTGTGAGGAGGTGAAATGGTGTGAGCTGTCTCCCTGCCCCGCCTCTGCAGTTTGCCAACCCCGCTCTCAGGGCTTTGAGTGTTAGTGTCTTAAAATAAGGACCTTTTGCTTTATTCCTGTCTTAGAAATAACATGGGAAAAATAAAAGTCTCTTTGTTTTTCTAAGAATGGCCAAGGAATAGGATCTATGAAGTATAATGTGTACAACCACCCTGACACTTAAAAAAAAAGAAGAAGATCCATAATACACACGTGTAAGCCTTGCATTATACTAGACCATTTTTTGTCTTAGTTTGTTTTCACTGGAGGGACCATCTGCAATGTGCTGGTGCAGGTACTGATTAATTACGGTGTGGCTGATTACGGAAGGGAACAGCAGGGATCCTACATAGGATTCCTCTAAGACGTGGTAATCCCTGGTCAGACTAAGTCTACCGCCACATGCCTGTTGATGTTTATGATGACAAGTCTTTCTGGAGATGTCACATGTTCACAAAGAGAAAAAGAGGGGAGCCGTTGATCCTGAGTAGCTGCCAGTCCAAGCCTCTATTTTTTCTTCTGTTTTTCATGCCACCACGTGGTTGTATTTGCACACACATTTATCGAATATGAAGCTCTCACTTTCGGCATTCAATAGCTTCTTTTCTCTTCTCCTCATTTTCTCCTTGTGTTATTTACTGACCCATTTTGGAAGCCTTCTTCCTCTGTTTTTTTTTTAAAGATTATTTTTTTGGCATTTATTGACAGGACAGCTTAGACATGAAAGGGGAAAGAGAGGGGGAATGACACACAGGAAAGCACCATAAGTGGGAACCAAACCCACAACCTCTGCGTCGAGGACCGAGCCACTCCACACGAGCGCTCCCTCTACCACTAGATCGCCCAAGCACCCTTTCCTCTGTTTATTGTAGATTCTTCAATGTCACACGGCTGCCAATGGCCCAGCACACAACACAACATGCAGTGTAACCACAGTTTCGTTTCTGTTGTGAACAAAGCAGACAATAATGTTTTGAACTGCCCTGAAACAGCTTAAAGATCCTGTAACCTTTTTGCTTTATATACTGGCCGATGGGTACCCACATGAACACACAATGTTTTGCCAAAGTTGCAACAGTTAATTCTCATTACTGTATTTGTGTTTTTATCCTTCATACTCATTTGAAGTGGGCTCAGTTGGGAAAAGAAGATACATGCTACCATGCATCAATCGGGACACACAGTCCAGATGAAGTAGATTTTTACATGAACATAAATAATAACAAAATAGGTTGTTTTTTTTAAACTTAAATTTTAACCAATTGTTTGCTATTTAGTCATGAGTACCAATTAACTTAGCACCCCTGAAACCTTTTCATAACATCTCGTTTTGACTTATTGCCTTCCTGCAGTGATGTACAGGTGTGCTTTAGGACACAACCGATCCATCAAGTTTGAAACTCTCAACCAGAGAGGGCAATAACTGCTTTATAGCCTGATGTTAACTTAGTCTTAAAGATTTGAAACCAAGTTTTCAGAGGCTTTAATGTTCAGCAGAAATAATTTTAGGAAATTTGGGAACTATGTCTTGGCCCTGCACTAGATCAGATGAATGGGAAAACTACAGTAAAAAGTAAATCTTTACATTTTTCTCCTTCAGGTTTGTCTTCCGTAACATTTCGGGTTGAAAGCAGCATTTTGCACTACCGGAGCAACGGGAAGATTAAGCACAGCCTCTGCAGTGTCTCCCTCAGCTTCCGCACAAGACAGTCCGCTGCCACCTTACTGCATGCACAAAAGGACTCTGACTACCTCACCGTCTCACTCCTGGACTCTCATGTGCTCATGGAGTTCCAGGCTGGGGCTGACAAGGATTCCCTCAAGGTGACAGTTCAAAGCCAGGGTCCAATCAGTGATGGAGAGTGGCACACTGTGGAGCTAAGCAAGGAGAACCAGACACTCCCGACCTCCAAGTGGATCATGGCAGTGGACAGAGGCAAGATAGAGCCAAGCAAGTCCAAAACAGCTGCGGGTGACCTTGGTTTTCTTAGGGAGGAAGCAGACATTTTTCTTGGGGGACTGAGCCTGGACGCGGGAGTAAACCTGTCTGGCTGTCTGGGCCCAGTGGAGATCGGAGGCCTTCTTCTCCCTTTCCACCTTGACACAGAGTTGAACCTCCCCAGACCTCAGGAGGAGCAGTTTATGAGGATAAATGGCAACGATGTGCTTCGATACGGCTGCTGGGGCGCCAGTGTGTGTGAACCCAACCCTTGTAATAACCAGGGTGTGTGTGAGGACCAGTTTGACCTGCACCACTGCACATGTCCCTCTGAGTGGACGGGGCCTCTTTGTCAAGTCCCAACAGACACCTGCATCTCCAGCCCCTGCATCCACGGCAACTGCATCAACTTATCGGGGGGATTCATGTGTGTGTGTGAGCCGGGGTACAGTGGACTACAGTGTGAGCTGGAAGTTGATATGTGTGAAAACAGCAATTGCAGCAAAGGTGCCACGTGCCTCAAAGGTTTCACAAGCTATGCATGCCTCTGCCCTAAGAATCTGACGGGGCAATACTGCGAGTGAGTTCTTCCACAGTTTCTTAATATCTCTGTGACATTAGACGTACAGTAGCACACATCTGTAATAGGTTAATGAGCTCAGAGTTGTACTGATTTACAAACTGGTCTCTTACAGGGAGAAAGTTCCTGAAATCCCATGGTACATTGAGAACCATCTGTAAGTGCTTTTACATAACACAGGAAAAAATACTTTTATTTTTTCAGTACATGAAGTAAATATTACATCAACCAGTGGCAATCTAGAGGACATTGACATATGTCCTTGGGTTCTTTTATCTGTTAAGACTTCCCACGTTGCCTGTATCTACATGCATGGGTACAAGACGGAACTACAGCTGCTTTAATGGAGGGAACTGCTCTGAAGAAGACAACACCTGTTACTGCCTGCCAGGTTTCACAGGACAATGGTAGGACATCCATTATGACGTTTAATCCTCTTTGCTGACCAGCGAGGTTCCTCGGCCCTGTAGGGGTCAACACCTAATGGCTCCACATGGGGTCGCTAGGCAGCCGCACAAGGCCACTCAGATTTGATATTTTGATATGTCTGTGATTCATTTTGAAAACAGGAATAATAAACTATTTTTTTAAAAAGAACATAATCAACATTAAATGGATTTGTTAGTACATCTACACATGAGAATCTTGGGAATCAAACTCAGGGTCATGAGCCAGAAAATGTTGACAAACTGCAGCGGGGCCTGTGATGAAAAATGCCATCTACAATGTTTTGATGATCGATGAATTGAATGGCTATGTGTAATGTTAAAGTTGTTGCTTGTACTGACAAACCCACAAAAAGAGTATTGCATGGTGCCTTATTTTGTTCTTGATCTATAATCCTATTGTCTTGTTTCCTTCCTAGGTGTGAGAAGGATGTGGATGAATGCGCCTCTTACCCGTGTATGCACGGAGGCTTCTGTATAAACTACGTGAACAGTTTTGAGTGTGTGTGCGATATAAATTACTCAGGGAAACACTGCCAAGTTGACGTCAGCGACTTCTACTTATACCTTTTCCTGGGCCTGTGGCAGAACCTCTTCCAGCTGGTGTCCTACCTTGTGATACGCATTGACGATGAGCCAGAAATTGACTGGGGATTCTTCGACAATTAGGCCCCTGACACTGACACACTGGAGTACATTTGAGAAAATGTAGTACCCTAAAAATTACATGTTATCAGGAACTTGCACACATCACATCATCTAATCTGTGATGCTTTACAAAAAAGGGAGGAAAGAGCCACTACATCTGTTGATGAATTCAACTTTCTCTGTTCTTTACCTTAATGAGTCCAAATGTTGCAACCATTTTATTGTTTTGTATTTAATCAAGTTACACCGATGAAAGTTTTTCTGATCTCAACACACTGAGCTCACAAGAAGAGACAGGAAACAATTGCAATATTTGTTGAAACTGTATTTTATTATATCTAGTGTACTGACAATGGCAGTAATAGAAATGTTTGTTGTGAAGAGATGCATTTGGTAATATTACATGTTGCTCCATATTATAAAGTATATTTATACATTTGATCTGGTTCTCATACTGAAAAACAGTTTGTCTTGTGCCTTACATTTCCGCTTGTTATCTGGAGCACTGCTTTCAAATCTGTATGTTTTATAACTGTTCAGGGACACACTCGATTAAGCCATACTCTACTGGATATGAATTAAATACCTATCAATAGCTTGAAGGTTGTGTGTTTCCACGTGTATGTACTACAATATAAATGACAAATGCTATTCTGCATGCAGTGCATGCAGAATACATGTACCTGATCCGTACAGTGAAAACATAAAATAAACTTTATGAAATGTTTGGATGCTGTCTGCTTTTATTTAAAACTTTACATACATATTTCTTTTATGCATTTGGATGCCGATTACAGTTTCCTTACAAACAATACATACAGCTTCTATTCGGTCATCTGGTGCCAACAAATGTCAAACAAAGCAAAATTAGATTTACAAATTGTGCAAACAAGGTGTACAGATACTTAATTAAAAACTAAGTAACACCTAAAAAACACTTGAGGATCGAGACAGATTAGATAAACATTGACAGGCAGTCCAACCGTTAAGGCTCTGTAGGTCCACTGTAGATGTGTAAACTCCAAGTTGAGGTCTAACAGGAATATAAAGATCTTTTTCTAAATAACATGCCTGATTACATATTGATCGTATAAATACAGTAATCATACAAGGACTGTGATTTAGCATGAAAAGTGCACCCGATTAAAGACACTCCTACTGGGGTAAACCATACAGTATCCACTCACTGCAATGCATACATCCATACACACAATAGCCTTCAGCCCTCTTCATGGAGCTTACAGTCACAGAGTTCTTTGTAGATCCTCTTGCGTATCTTTGGTATGTCCTTCTGTGAAAACTGGAGAGGTTTTGCCAGAGCAAGGCATCTAGAGTACTATAAATCAGATCAAAAATAGAGTTAGTATATGATAAGTTCAAACAGTCAGACACCATAATAATTAAAGTCATGTACTGTATATTAAGCTTGACACGCATGTTGGTACCTCCAAGACAAAAACTCCACAGTCATTTTCATTGCTCTGTTGTGGGATTATCTGCAAAGGACAGCAGGGGGAGACAAGAAATCACAACAGGTCTGTTTCTTTTCTCCCCTTTGTACCACTAGCAGTTCATGTAGTCTACCATCACACGCTACAACACCGGCAGAACATACCTCATCGAACGACACCGCCCAACCACTCTCAAAATCTGTTTGCTTCTTCTCCTTTGCTTCCGACATCAAGTATTTCAGGATGTTCTATAATAAGCAAAGCATGAAGAAATAACAGTTTTACAATGTTTTACAGATTACAGAGAAATTCTTGCAAGGAAAAGCAACTGAAATGTTTAAGTAAGTTGTTAGAGTGACATAAATAAAATACATGAAATTACCCTTGCAACCTTTTGGAGTGCGTTCCCTTGAGAGTCTAAAAGGCAGATCTTCTTTTTGCCAATGTCAGCTGTCACTAGACACCAGTGAACCTCCAGGTGGATCGGCACCACAAGCAAACATTTAGAAAACAAATCCACCTGTGCAAGAAAGAAGGGGTTCAAGCCACTAAGGCTGCTTTCTCTTCTCTTAAAAATAAAAAGGTTTCAGGTTTTTTTTCTAAATCTGTACGTGACATGAAAACAGCAATCTATATTAAACTGAGAACCACACCACTTCCATCTTAGACCTAACCTGCTTTGTCCATCTCTTAACACCTTCATATCCTTTAGTCATGAGCTGCCTGTGGAAGAAGCTGTTGAGGAAATGACCTAAGAGTTGGGACAAAAGGAGATCAAAATGACAAAACTACAATAATTTAGGCCTGTGCTAGTTAATATATGGTTTTATACCAGTCAAACTATGCCATTCAAACACTTTGGGTAATCTTCAAAAAAGAAATGTATAGATCTCGGCCTGATAGATTTTCAAAAATTGTTATTATCTTTTCTAAGTTTTTCAAGTACTGTATAAATAAGAGAAATAGGGCAATTCTGCAATTACAGGCAGGTATAGTGATTAACTAAAGCCCTTGTATACATCTGTTAACTGGCAACCTCATGGTGATGAAGTCTCAAGGTAGTCACTGTGTCTGACTCTGACATAGTACCTAATATAACCTTGTAAAACTACAACTAGTCATTTTCACACTTTAGTTTTTGTATGGATAACAGAAACAAGATAAAAGGTGAAACAGTGCGCTTTAGAGATACTCGTAGACAGTGTTATCTTTGGACAGAGCTGGGCTAGTTATTTCCCACATTTCCAGTCTTTATGCTTCATATTTAGCTTACAGTCCTGAGAGTGGTACCAATCTTTTCCTCTAACTTTTGGCAAGAAAGCAAATATGCGTATTTCCCAAATTATCAATAAAAATTTCAAACTATTCCTTTAATTACTGGCAATATATCAATAACCCTGGCAGGTAAAAAGATTACCCTTCTGAAAAAACATGCTATCTAGGTAGAATTTAGGATTACCTTGTGATGGGCAGATTCCATAATCAATTCTCCATACATGTTCATGACCTTAAGCAGGAAGAAAAAACAAATATTAGTTACATTCAGCATAAACATTCAGACTTTTCTTCATCATGTAAATCTTTCCATGAAAAACAAGGCAAAGTCTTGGTGTGTTGGATGATGACCTGGTCATTGAGCCAGTTCTGATCTGCCAGTGTGGACAAGTCATCCAGTGTCAGAGTGTGTTTCTTGTAGACCACCTGGAAGGAAGGAACAGGCTTCTGAACGATTGCAGTTTGGTATTTGGCAACTTCAGAGAAGATGGCGTTTTTCCTGCACAGGTAGAAAAATACAATACAGTTGGTCCAGGGAAAAAAATCACCACAGTTACCACTCGGAATGCTCCACCTCCTCAACCTTTAAAAAATTACAACAACCACAAAAGAATTACTGCTGTTAAGTGATTTTATCAAGCAAACAGAGACAATGAAATGATATAAAGTGATTCAGAATAGTCAAATTCAGATTTTTGACAAAGATGTACCTGTCGCTGAAATCAGTGTTAAACTTCCTCTCCAGATGTCTCGACACGTCTCTCTTCTGTAATGGGATGAAACTTCCATATGTTTTGTAGAAGTCATCCAGAAATTCTAGAGAAACATGGAAACATTGTCATTTCAGATAGCTATGAAAAACAGAAATGTAAACCAAAAACAACGGGGGGGGATTGTAAAAGTTAAAATAGGTATACCATGGATGTCCTTTGTCAGTAGGCTGACATCACATTGAGAAGACGCAGCCCTTTTACTGGTGATTCTCTCATCAGTGTCTGTGTTTGTAGCCTGGTCTTGACCTAAACTGGCAGCAGTGAATTGTCCCGAAGGGTTGTCAACCTCAAACCTTTGAGCTGGTACCATTGTCCTTGGTTCTTTAAAGTGTGTAGCTAACCCACAGGCATCCCTGTCTGTACTTAACAGGTCTTTGACAGGGCAAGAAAGTTTTAAAGGGTCGGTAGTTTCACTGAGCTGTATCAAAGTTTCTGTTTTCTGAGACGGCACCATCTCTGTTGGCAGGATTTGATTGATGATACCCGCAGAAACAGTTGAGTCCGTAACCAGGTTCTGCAAGGAACTGGAAGCAATGAACGTTTCTGACAGACTGACAGATTCACACAGCTTCAAGAAGCAATTCTGCCCTCTGAGCATGTCCTCGGAACCTCCAGTATCACATCCGAGAGGTGACACAAGAGCTGATGCAATGACTGAACTTTCAAGGTTTGTTGTGTGGTAAATTGGGACCTTCCTTTCATTTTTCAGTGATTGTGTCTTTACACTGAGGCAGGGGCCTGGGCTTATCCCACAAGCTCTTTTCTTTGTTCTGAATAAACCAAAACGGTATTTCTCCCTCCGCTTCCTCCACATCCAAAGCTGTAATTTACAACATAAGCGTCTCTTGGTTCGCCTGGAGAGATGAGAAACTCCTTTGACTGAAGACAGGAATCCCTTTTTTCTCATGAGGTATTTTGCTTTGCTTCGGTGGCTCTGTGTTCGGTGCATCTGGGAGAGATTGATTGAACGATGGAGGGTCACATGAGAGCACGAGTTATGGGTATCCTTTCAACTGCTGGAAGCTCTGAGTCAGATAGCTCGTATGCAACAGTGCTGAAACAGGATTTTATTTGTCTAGGCCATGGTCGACTGTCTCTAATGACTGCTTCAGATTTTGATTCACATCCACTTGATACTACAGGTCAGCTGTTACCAACTGAACCACAGTAGACTTGAAGTGGAAAGGTGAGTACTCGTGTTGGATGCTGATGTATTTATGGGCTCACTCACACCTCTATAGAATTTCCATAGCTTACTCAGCTGTCCTTGTAACTGCTTCCACTTCTGGCGGCTTCTTAAGTAGAGTAATGCACAGTCTGAACATCTGCTGGAATACAGAATGGATGTGTTATTATAGGCAGGGCTAAAGTTACACATAGTTTGCCCTCTCCGTTCTTGATCCGTTTTCATTGTTATGCGTGGATGGGTATACGGCAGTTAACTAGGCAGTGGTGGAATGTAACTAATTACAATTACTTGATTACTTAAGTATAGTACAACACACATATATATTATGGAATGGTTAAAATCAGTTTCCCTTTTTAACATTTCAACACATCAGTAATAATAGTCAATATATGATAATACAGGATTCAGGAGCCAATATGCTGCATAGTACCTTAATATTATGTGGATATTGTTGAAGAGCAACTTTAAAGGATCTGAATACTTAAGTCACACCAACTTGAGAGCTTCGTTTGCAATTACAAAAAAAAAACAGACAGTCTCGTGTGCACAGATGACTTAATAAGTATTTCCCTCTAATGTTTTAGTAGAATCCAAAACCTTTCAAAACGCATTGATTATCTCGCAATGCATTGTAAAAGGATGTTTTGAATAGCCGTTCAAAAGAACTTACTGTGTGTGAGTGACCCACAGATAGCCCACACAGGTAAGGTAACAAATATTAATATTTGATTTCCTCCCGTCTGAGCCCAAGCAGATACCCTTGCTAACTTAGCCAACATAGCTATAATAAGACACAACAACTGAGGGTAACAAATGGTAAGCGGCTAGCTGTAACCTCTCTGCCTTACCGTTACTGTCTCGTTTACTTCATTGAAACTTCGTAGTGGGGTGAACTATTGCCTGATAAAAGGCTACCATGTCTACTGCCTGGAGAATTAATGTACTTTTAATTTAAGATGCGGCGTTTAGCTGTTCTACCTCTTGACATGCAGCGTACTAGCATCATGTATACAAGACATTCCACATTGAGAGTCGCGTGTGGAGTGCGTCACTCTTGCGCCGACCAATCACATTTTACTGGGGAAATTTGTAGAATGTAGTTCCTTTAACTGTCTATGTGTAGATTCTGCTGAGATTCTGTCAGATTCCTTTGTTATGTTGGCATAATGTATACGTTTCAGAAGGTGCGACAATAGCAGTATCTAGCTATGCATTCCTCCCCGTTTGATTTATTATTTAGCAATGCCATCACTTTCACATTATTAATGCTAAAAAATATCTATACTCCTAATGTCTCATCGGTTGTTTCTTCTTACCATTAACCAAATGTGAGAGGCATCTGCACAATGCAGTAAGCAGAGAAACAGCTTGTTTTTTTTCATGACAACTGTTATTTGGTCTTTTATGTTGAACTGGCAAATAAGGCCTAATTAAGCCATGGAGAACGGCCATTTTCTTATGAGAGCTTATCATCACGTTTTGGAAATATCTGCTGAACTATGCAGCATGAATAACCAGGATATGTGGGGATCCCTGTCACTGAAATCAGTGTTCACTTTATGTCTTAAAGTCTTCAAATATCCTGGGATTGGAAACATTGTCTTTCAAATAGCATTGAAAATAGAAAAGTAAACCAAAAGATAAAGACAAAAACAATAAAAGTGGGTCTTTTCACAAGTAGTTTCTTCCTCAGTATTTTTGTTACCAGCCTGGTCCTGTCCTGTATAGACACTTGTGTGTTATGAAAGCTCCCAATAAGGTCAGAGCAAATATGTGGGCGGCAGCATTGTCCCTGTCCTTCAACTATGTCCCTCCTGAGCAAGTCACTGAGTTCCTTATGACAGCTGGTTACTAGTGGTGGAATGTAACTAAATACATTTACTCAAGTACTGTATTTAAGTACAACTTTGATGTACTTGTACTTTGCTTGAGTATTTCCATTTTATGCAACTTTATACTTCTACTCCACTACATCTTAGGTAAAATATTGTACTGTTCACTACACTACATTTTTCTGCCAGCTCTAGTTACTTTTCACTTGCAATGTTACTTTTCAATGCAATGTTTCTGTTTGCCATGGAAGGATAAAGTGTTCCTTTATGTGTTGAGAATATTCTCCTACTTCTTAGGCTAAATAAAATCTTTTTAAAAATCCTCTTGGATCAGCTGGAAAAGGCATTGTCACAAAGCTTGAAACGGCGGTTTTTGACTTTTTAGAGATACGTGGTTCTCACAGGACAGCAACGCTGCAAACATGTGATGATCCTATAGAATATGATGCATTGCTGTAGATTAAACTATCCAACGAGGATTTAAAATGAGCACAACCTTAAACATCTACAGCAGTAAAACGCAACACACATTAATGCAGCAGTAATATTTATCTAAAACTTTATATATACACACTAGTAAAACACTGACAAGAAACTAATACTTTTAATTTCGATACCTTACTGATAATACTTACATACTTTTACTTAAGCAAGGTTTTGATTGCCAGACTTTAACTTGTAGTACTTGGAGAACTTTCACGGTGTGGTATTAGTACTTTACAAGGATCTGAATACTTCTTCCACCACTGCTGGTTACACAATATGGGTGTTTGAACATGAAGCTCTTCACACATTTTGGATTATATTTAATTCAAGAAAAAAAGTGTGTCAATTTGGCATAGCTATCAACTAGAAATCACAGGTAGTGTGAGATGTTTCCATATGCTTAGCCATAAAATACAGCAAACCATTGATGATTTAAATTCAGACTGTTTTGCGCAGCCAGACTTTGTCATCTTACCTGTACATTTGTTTTGGCAGCAATCCTAAAACAGCCTGCCCACATGTGACACAGGAGTCAAGGGGATGATCATTGTGTTTAACTTGGCTCGGTTTTCCTGTTTAAAGTACAGGATAGACGCACCCCAGGCTGCATAAGCTTGGCCCCTTCTCTTTACCTTCATCATCTTCTCAAATGCTCTGAAACGTTTTGGTTGCCTGTGCATCTCTCATCTCTCTCACAGAAATGAATCTCCTGGGCATTACTGTAGTTCTGGGACTACTGGCGGGGGTCTGGGCTCAGATCAATGTTGTAAGACCTCAGTGTGACTCCCCTGAGGCAGAGGAGGCTGCTCAGGTGGCTCGGGATTACCTCAATACCCAGCACACTCATGGCTACAAGTATGCACTGAACAGGATTGAGGACATCAAGATCTATACTAAGGTAAAGTCAGCAGGTGTAGTGTTTGTGTTACCAATTTACGCCTTCTCTTTTCCTGTTTTTCAACTTTGAGGAAACATGGGATGCAGTACATTATAAAATGCTAATCACATTAATTTCCTCATGACCACTGGATAACAGGGTTATATGATGTAAAAGATCAAACTGTAACCTATAATATAAATGTGTAACATTGTACACTTAATAAAAAAGAGAAAATATTCCCTAAACATTTGCCAAGCTTAAAAGTGTAGTAAATGCCAGGGAAATCTGCACCGTTTTAGATAAAGTAGGTATTTTGGTGAGGATACCTCCTTACTTGCCCTAAACATTGCACATCTTTCCTTCAATTGTGTTATTTTATGTCTGCACCCAAATTACGACACAATCAAAGTTGAACAACTAAATAATGTTTCCTTTTTTCTTTCTTTAGCCTGATGGAGACATGTATGTGCTGGAAATTGACCTGCTGGAGACTGACTGTCATGTGTTGGATCCCACACCTCTTGCCAACTGCACAGTCAGGCCAAAAATATTAACGGTGAGACCCTTTAGTACACAGAAGCTCTTATCCGCTATATGAATTCAACCAAATGTCACAATACTGATAACTTTAGGATTAAAATCCATGAGACTATAAAATGTTCAAATTGACTGTATTACTTGGAATGATTCTTTGTCTCCAATTAGGCAGTAGAAGGCGACTGTGATGTGGTGCTGAAGAGGGTCAGTGGAGCTCTGACTGTCACAGCTTTCAAGTGTAAAACAGAAGGTAAATCATTTACATCACCTTACTATAACCATATGACGTCCACATTACATTCAGAAGATGCCACAAGAATGTCACCCTAGACACAGAAACCTTACATTTCTTTCTTTGATGACATATAGAATCAACAGAGGACTTCTGTGTGGGCTGTTATACCCTCCTTCCCCTGAATGACACCACAGCACTGGAGTTTGTCCAAGCTTCTCTGGCAACCTTCAATAACATGACTGTGAATGGAACATTCACCGTTATGGAGGTTGGAAGGATGTCATCACAGGTGGACCCAAACTCTGTCTAGATTATTTTTCCCAACAGATTTAATGCATCTTTACGTTCTAATTTGTGTCTGTCAATACTTTTCTCAGGTTGTGTCTGGTGGGCCAATTTATTTTGCAGAATATATTGTAGTTGAGGCTAATTGCATTGATGATGCCTGCGTGCCCCTGAATGACACCATGGCTGTAAGTACATAAAGCATCTTTTTAGTTTTCCACAGTATTGAATGGTTTAATGTAGTTTTAGCCTTGCTGATAAGCTAATCAAAGAACATAGGGAAATGATTGATCTGGTCACTAATGCTCCCCTTAAACACAATTTCTTTTAAAAATCAAACAGTTTTTTCCTCCACCAGGCACGTGGTATTTGTACTGCCAGAGGTTTCAGCACGGATCACACAGTGGACTGCAAGATGTTTTTAACTGTGGTAAATCATTGTATTTAACTGTTCCAAAGGATTTTTGATGACCACAAATAAGTCAAACTTTTCTTTTAAACATTTTTCCTAAGCCTCTGTTGATGCATACCCTTTTTCAGATGCCTGTGGTAGATGTCAACAGCACTGCAACTCTTGCCATGTCACCAGCAGTCCACGCACACACAGGCAGCCTGTCACCCATGCACGGTCTGAGGCACCACAAACTGACTACTCTCTACAACCCTCATCTCAGTGGCCTTCTGTCTGAATCAGCAGAGTCTGCTGAAGTTGTACCTGCAGGCCCTACAGTGACTGATACTGTTGTAACTCCTGCACCTGCTGCAAATCCTGATCCACTTACGGACACTGGATCAGCCTCCGATTCCTCAGGCAGTGCTGAAGTCCCTGTTGTGTTAGTAAAGAGAGATGTACCTGCCCCTGCAATTGTTGACACTGTGACTCAAAAAGACCCCATTGCTTTTGTGCCAGTGTTGTGCCCAGGAAGAGTCAGATTCTTCTAGTGTTTAGGTCCAAAAGACCATCTCATTTATGCTTCCTTCAGTCACACTGGCACAAGAGTAATGTATGGCTACAATGAACATGTCCTGTGTTAGGTAGATGTAACAAATAATTCCTACAAACAAATGAAATTGTCAAACAAGCCTTGTAAGGCTGCCCTTAAAACCTCGTAAAAAAATGACGATAAAGCTCTGCATTGAATACATCTTTCAAGGCTAAGCGTTGTTCTTTTTGGTGTACGCTACTTCAGTACATTTGATGGTCAAGGATAAAATTACCTAAGCCTTTAACAGCGTTGAGTACACAATGATTGCTCCAAACTTTGAATGACTCTTGTGCCAAGGGCGTTTGCAAAATAAAGTGATTTGCCAATTGTGTTGACTTCTGCCAATCACATTCCTGTGAACCCATTGACATTTCACAAAAATGTTGCTCAATTGGTTAGGTTTTTTTTTTTTTTTTTTTTTTTTTTTTTTAAATAGACAATTCATAAGAGGAAATAGCCTTATTTTCAAAACTGCATAACTAAATTTGAAGTTAATTGTATGCACAAGCAGAAAAAGATAAAGGTTGTAAGTTACTTGGAGGCTACAGAAATTCTTGTTAAGTATATTTGCATGAACGGTCAATGTTCAGGAAGTACCAGTTCATGGCAGGACAAATAAGTTTGAGGGCAATGCATCTTTTGATTCACAGCAGATTAAAGTACCAAATGTAAACGTTGTTCTAAACTGACCATGCCACAGAGATTTCCTTGTAACATTTTAGATTTTGTTTCCCCACACAATCCTCAAAAGATTCTTAAGCCTATTCAAATGAAATAAATGCTTATGAAGTCTCTAGTTACAGTTGTTTATTCACATTGACGGCAACTCATTTCTGCTTCTGATTTCCACTTTCTCTCTGAAGGATGAGTTGGTTGGGTTGGTTAAGTCCTGCAGGAGACACACATTAATCCCAAAGACATTTTATAAAAAATAAAAAAAAAAGTCACTTTAACATACCATTTGCTGGTTTGTCAGCTGCAGAGCTTCTTTGTTGAAATGTTTTACAAGAAGATGGAGGTTCAATGCTTTGGCTGGAGGCTAGGTGTCATGGGCCTCCAGAAGTTTTTGAATTTAGGATTTAAATGTACCCCACTGTCAAAGGGGTCCTGGGACAAAGGCACAGAATGTGCGCCATTCAAAGGATAAATTGTAAACTTGATTTATCACCAGGTCTTGGCGTGTAGTTGACATCAGATAAGGGATGGGACATTCCTTTCCCCAACATTTTGGGGTGTTGAGGGTTTCTTGTGGGGGCTTGAAACTTTGAGCATCTTGAGGTTTGCTACTGTGATGCTTTGCACGATTGTGTGCATGCAAGTCTGCATTACGAACTAGGTCTTTGATGGCAGTGGAGATTCAAAGAAGGGGTTGGAGTTCCTTCCCCGTGGGCCTTGCTGTAGCAGCAAATAACTCTTTGGTTCAGAATAGGAGTCAATCTGTTGATGATCTGGCTGTGAGACATTGTGGGGGGCCGTCTTGTCATAAGTTTGTGCTTGAGCATCTTGAAGCATGTTGTAAGGGACCAGAGGACGATCAAGTTCACTTTCAACTTGTGACTGCATTAGCCTAGATTTACTAGCTTTGTTAGATGTTGTTGTTCCTCGGCTGCAGGTGTATTCTGCTGCTTTGCCATGTGTGGCTGTGGAGATATTGGCCACTATAAGACATGAAATTGGGCCCAGAGAGATTAATGTCCCGTGCCAATAATTGGCCATTTTGCTGCTGTGGGGACTGTTCATTATATTGCAGCAAGGGATTTACTGGTTCACTACCTGAAGCTTGAGGTTTAGAGAATACATTGTAATGAGCTGGTGATTGGCTTTGTGGTATTCTTTGCAGCGCCTCATTTTGTCGAACATATGGCCAATGAGGATATAGTGAATTTGGTACAAAAGGATAAATTGGCTGATCGAAACTACTAGGCTTGCTGGGATGATTTAGTACAGCAGGGTTGCCATCTGGTGGCCGGGGAAATTTTTGATTTCCAGATGGAAGGTACTGGGACTGAGATGAAACGGGTGCAGAGATGGAAGTTGTGGTAACTTGTGTCCTTATTTTGGTTGGATTTTGAGGAAGGAGATCAGAATTTAAACTGCCAAACCCAGAATATGCTAATGGGAGGTATGGCAGTCCTGGATAAAGGGAAGGTGCATCTCTACCAAGCCCAGAGGGAATAATATAATGGTGATGTTGGTGAAAAGCAATTTGTGGACAGCAATTAGAAATTCCAGATGGGCAAAACTGAGGGCAGTACACAGGTAGCACATATGGAGAGCCCAGTTGAGGACCTTGTGGAACTACATCACTATTACTAGGTTGTGGAATAGCAGATTCCAGGGGAGGTTCATCATTGTGAGTTATGACCGGTCGTAGTTGTTCCATGGTGGTAGCAGAGGGTGACGTTACAGGCTGAGGGTTCTTTTCAATCTCTGGCTGAAAAAGATAGGGGTAAAATGGTTGTTGTACTTGGCCTTGGGGGGCTTTAGTCTGCTGAGGTCTTGGAGCAGCAGAAGGGTTTTCAGTCTCTGGCTGAGGGTAGAAGGGATAGGGGTAAAATGGTGGTTGTACTTGGCCCAGAGGAGCTTTAATCTGTGGAGGTCTTGGAGCAGCAGTAGGGTTTTCAGTCTCTGGCTGAGGGTAGAAGGGATAGGGGTAAAATGGTGGTTGTACTTGGCCCAGAGGAGCTTTAATCTGTGGAGGTCTTGGAGCAGCAGTAGGGTTTTCAGTCTCTGGCTGAGGGTAGAAGGGATAGGGGTAAAATTGTTGTACTTGGCCTTGGGGGGCTTTACTCTGCTGAGGACTTGGAGCAGTAGTAGGGTTTTTAGTCTCTGGTTGAGGATAGAAAGGATAGGGGTAAAATGGTGGTTGTACTTGGCCCCAAGGAGCTTTAGTCTGTGAAGGCCTTAGAGCAGCAGAAGGTTTTTCAGTCTCTGGCTGAGGGTAGAACGGATGGGGGTAAAATGGTGGTTGTGCTTGGCCCTGAGGGGCTTTAGTCTGCTGAGGCCTTGGAGCAACAGTAGGGTTTTCAGTCTCTGGCTGAGGGTAGACTGGTGGTTGTACTTGGCCCGGAGGAACTTTAGTCTGCTGAGGACTTGGAGCAGCAGTAGGGTTTTCAGTCTCTGGCTGAGGGTAGAAGGGCTGCTGCTGTGGATCTGCAGATGCTTGTGGCCAAGGCAGTGATGGACAAGACATTTTAGCTTCTCCCTCTCCAGCCAATTCAAGGGTGTACATTCCATCCTAAAACACAAGGTCAATGGATTACACTGAACATTTTCTTTAAAAAATAAATTAAAAAAAAGTGAAATTTGAGAGTTAGCATCATACCTTTTTCTCCATGCAGGGTGTATAGCGAACAGAGAGGACCACACCCTCAGGATGTACAACTACACTGAAACCACATCTGGGTGAAGCCTTCATCAATGGCTCCCAGTTACCATTTACTGCAAAGTAATACATAACACTGTAAAGAAACCCATTACAGAAAAGTACGCTTTAAGAGGGAAAAGTAACCAGACATTTTCCCTTTCCCTCTCAAAATTAATTAAATGCAAATGTGTTGATAGCTTCCCACACTGAAGATATCCCTTCGCCAAAATTGTATTCCTTTGACTTCTTTAATGTGAGCGCTACACTACATGATTAGAGGTCTTTCAGACCATTTCAATGCAAATTAAGCTTAAACTTGAGTAGTACAACCACTTATGTAAAACTGAGAAATGATTGATTTTGAAATTAGAAGTTTCCTAAAACTACACTTGGTAACTCAATTAACTTGCATGTGAACTCACACGAAAAATAGACCTGGGAAAAATTGTTTGCTTTGGCCAGTTACGGAGTGGTGCTTGGTTCTGGTATGACTTGGTCAGAAACTAATTTTAGAGAAGTACAAATTTTTTTAAAAAACATTTAAGGCAAGAAATAGGCAATGCAGTAGCAGAATCTTGATTCATATTTTAATTCAGTGCTGCCTAGTTTTACTTAAGCAGTCATTGGCAATGAGTTAGAGACTCCTCAGCTTTGGTTGTTAAATCTTTTAGCACAGTGGAAATCTGTAATTGCCACAGGAGGTTCTATGGGGAGGCAGATGAACCTAAGTCACAGATCAATTGTCTTAATGTGCTACTGTCTATTAGTCAAGTTGGGAAAGCTTTCGTAAGTAAGAATCAGGATAAGTTTACCAGGACAACTTAAAGCTGTGGTAGGCAGTAGAATTCAGGTTTTACTGAATCAGTGTCTGAGGCATTTTATGCCAACTGGCATTTGTCACCAATACCTTCTGGCAAATAAAGCATAGCCTACATTATCAACCTGTGCCAACGGCGTCATAGCAATAAACCCAATTTGTATTGCAAACCGCGGCATTACTCATTTAACTTTTCAATAGCATCGCAGTTTTCTGAAACGTGGCTTCTCAGCTGCTTAGCCCTTTTATATTTAGTGTGGTCGCGTCCACACAAAAAAAAAATTGTTATAATTAGCTTCATTGTAGTGCAACTTCATTTAAAAAGTAGGATAACTGTTAGGTTAGCCAATTAAACTTTCCAAGTAGATTGCTCAACACTGGTAAGAAGCAGTATTGATGACAATGTTATTTATGAACTAACTGAGCCACTCTGACAGCAATTTATTGCCAAGCCACCCAATAAAAGATTACATTTCAGAAGCGGGGGAAGGAACTGCACACTTTCTGTTAACTAGAAAGCATTTTTGGGGTGGTGAGATATGGCAAAATAAACCAAAACCTGAGCTGCAAATATTGCGAGAGGGAGCACTGCAGGAAAAGGTCTCAGTCCACTTCCAATTCTGGTGTTCTGCATTTTATCCTCTGCAGCATTAATGTCACCCACAGCAAATATTAAAGAATTCCAGTCAATTTCAACATGTAGGTCTATTTGTAAATTGAGTGCTGTCAGTAGAGAGAAAAACTAAACCAAATCGGTGCCGCCTACAGTGTTATCCTTGTGCTAGATTTAGCACCCAACAGGTTGTGTTGTAGTTTGTAGACTGTCCCAAAGCTCTCCTTGCAGTATCACAGAAATTAAACCACTGAATTTTCATGCATTTGTCACATCTGCCGTCAGATTCACTGTTCACTCAGAAGGAATCACTGTACATGGGTAGGCACTTTCAATGGCATTTTGAACATGTTAAGATGGGTGTTCAGAGGATTACACAAACAGTCAGTGCCTCCATATCAAGTTCAGGATATGTGTTGTCAGTGTTCAGGCAAAACTAATTCCAATATGACCAACCATTAAAACCTGGAGGACATACAACATCTGAAAACATTATTGCCTTGATATTCTACCAACTGGTGTTTTCAATAATGTTTGAGTTGTTTGCTTCTGATCTTCTACAGATTTTGACCACATCTCTTCTTTCAGGTATCTTTCCACAGGCCCTAAAAACTGCAGTGATCAAGCCACTCTTAATTTAAGAAAAAAAATTATAAATAGTGACACATCACTAATGAGCAACTATAGGCCAATATCAAACTTTCCGTTTGAGTAAAATCATAAAAAAAAAAAAAAAGTTTAACTCATCCATTTGTCACTAAACAGTTTTGATGACTGTCAGTCAGGTTTCTGACCACACCACTGAGACGGCTCTTATCAAAGTCTTTAATGACATCCACCTTAACACAGACAGTGGCAAAATTTCAGTCTTAGCATTACTTGATCTCAGTGCTGCATTTGACACGGTCAACCACAATGTATTACTAGACCGATTGGCCTTTCTGGCTCAGTGCTAAACTGGTTGAATCCTATTTAAAGAATAGGTACTACATTGTGTCAATAGGTAATTATGCATCTGAGCATACAAATCTGACGTGCAGAGTTCCCCAAGGCTCCATTCTGGGGCCTCTTCTGTTTAACATCTACATACTTCCACTGGCTCAGATTTTGACAACACAAATTTACATAACCTGGTTGCCAGAGGACTATAGTCAATACAAAAACTCACTAAGTGCATCAAACAAACAGCTAGATGTGCCAGAACTTTCTGAAATTAAGGAAAAAAAGTGATGTGGTGGTTTTTGGAGCAAAAAAAAAAAAAAAAGGAATTAAAAGTCTGTGATCAACTTCAAAACAACAATGTTAAAAACAGACAAAGCCAGAAATCTTGGTGTAGTCATGGACTCTGACCTGAATTTTAACAGCCACATTAAGACAATTACAAAGTCAGCCTATTAATCACCTTAATATATCAAGGGTTAAAGGACTTGTCAACAGGATTTGGAAAACCTTGTCCATACTTTCATCTTCAGTAGACTTGACATGATTCAGAACGCTGCTGCTCGAGTCTTCACTAAGACCAAGAGAGTGGATCACATCACTCCACTTCTGAACTCCTTCCACTGGCTTCCTGTGCCTCAAAGAATTGATGTCAAAGTACTTTTACTAGTTTATAAATCACTATACAGCCAAAGTACATTTCTGATCTGCTAGTACACCATGACCCACCCAGACCTCTCAGGTCACCTGGGACAGCTCTGCTTTCTGTCCCCAGAAAGAACTAAACAGAGGGAAGCAGCGTTCAGTTTCTATGCTCCTTGTATCTGGAGCAAACTTCCAGAAAACTGCAGATCCACTGCTACTCAGTTCTTTTCAAATCAAGGCTGAAGACTTTTAATGTTGCTTCTAAGGCTGTAATTTTACTGCACCTTTAATCTTGTTATCTATTTTTGAACGTGGGTAAGCCTTTGAGTGCCGTTGCTGAATGGTAGACAATAAAGACCTTGCCTAGAGGCAAATACTATTTAAAACGTATCTTGTTAGCTGTGGTGCCAACTCTAGTGAGGTCACAAGGTGTAGGCAGCACGATTGTTTTTGTTCTTACTTACAACAAGCTACAGTGAAATTGACCAGAATCTCTTAATGCTGCATCATTGAGGGGTTTGCCTTGAGATTAGACTCACTGCAGCATTCGACAGAATAGCACAGGTGTAACTTGTACACAAGTGACAGCATTCCTTATACAATTGTTGTGTCAGTATTAACTGACCGTAAAAGTCTTTATTCAATGTTGATCTTAAAACAAAAAGGAAAAACTTACATTTGACATTCATTTTAGTAATTGAGACTGTCCATCCAGTTTTCACAACCATGCCCTCAGGATGGCAGGTGACCATCGGTGGGTTAGGGGAAGACAGCTTCATCAAAGGACATGACATCCTCACGTTTAACCCCAACCAACGCATTGGGAGAACATAGCTATCCTCCTAAAACCAGAAAGCAAAATGTTGCATTCGTACATGGTTCAAGCATGCAGTGCTTTCCGAACAAAGTATCCCACCTCAAGAGCAACAAAGCACCCATCATAAGGTGCAACTAAGACCAATTCTCTTTGCGTTGACCTGATGGTGTAACCACAGCTTGGCGGCAACTTAGACAGAGCCAGAGGAGACAGGTGACTTCCTGACCAATTACAGGCAACAGAAAATGGGGATTTAGAAAACAAATGTATCATACTTCTCAGTCAACACACAATATTGTTCATAGCACAAATGATAGAGCCGTAAATGCCACAAGAGCCTGTAAACTCACCCCTATCCACAAACAGAGCTCCAGGGGTAGAGGCAGCATTTTGGACTTGAAGCTTCATGGAGTCTCCTGTACATTCAACCTTTGGGTCCATTAGAAGGAGTTGTTCCATTGCTGCATTATCTGGCTTTGAAAAGCCATCACTCTGTCTTTGAAGTTGCTTAGGGTCTTCCCAACCTTTTAATTATAGTTAAGCTCAAATCAATACATTTACTGTTCTAATGTACGGATTCAACAACAAGCCAAGAAAGTCAAACGGGTGTGCAATACACGCGTAGGACTTGATGTGTAAAAAAAACATTAAAAGTAATAATTCACAACTTTTATAGTGTTTTTCATGCAGGATAGTATACAAATATATCCTTTACATACCCATGTCTTCTTGGTAATCTGTATCAACATCCAGGAAGTTCTTTGTGGCTTTGGTTCCGTTGAGTTTATCATCTGGCAGAGAATTTTGCCCAATTAACAGTCTTCCACGCTGCGTATCCCTTGTTTTAGCTTGACCTTTGCTTAGTGTTGAGTTTTTTCTTAATTTATCCAATGCCTTAAGTCTTGTCAGTTTTGTGCAAAGGCAAAATGAACTGGCAAACACTAAAAGTCCTAAACATAGTAAAATTCTACTGCCCCTGCTCTTTCTGCACGCCATCGGAGTTAAGAAAAAGCACTACACAGCAAACTGCCTCAACAATGCCTACCAACACAGGCAGTGTTAAGGGGTCTGGTCTGGCCTAATTACTTTAATCAAACACCTGACCATAGCAGGTGTTGTCAATAGAGTAGTTAAGGGTGCATTAATTTGTGATCCTGTGGCCTTTTGGCAGTTGAAAACTAAAGTTATTACAATGTGACACATTTAATTTTCCTTCTTGTAAGGCTTATTAGACAATCTTAAGATTTTTAGGCTTAATTGTTATATTTGTTTTCAGGTCTTTAGGGATATAATTTAAGCTTGTTAAAGCCTTTATCTGTTTAAGTTTCTCTAAGCCTGTAGAGAATAGTTGTTCATATAGACAATTTAGAGAAATGTCCTCAAAAACTACCAACAATAATATGTCATAGCAAACAATTGGCACTTACAATGTCATGGTATCTATGGCTGCCCTTTTCAGGCCCAACTGATTGCTAAATGGATGTGGACAACGTTAGGTCAAATATGGGATTAAACCCTTAACAAGCCATTGTTTGGCCTGTTGTCACAAACTCATACTGTGCGGGCAAAAATTGTTCAGGACATGTCAAGTTTCCCAGGATACCAAATATGTGAGTCTAACTTTGGAGAAAATGCATCTAAAAGTATGCAAATGCATGCCATCTAGAACAAATCCATTGTGGAGACTTAAGAGTATGAACTATTGAGTTTGAATGTTTCACTCAGTGTCAACATCCCATATCTTCAAAGAGTTGGAACGAGCAGATACAGAATGTAGATGATAGTGTGAGACATCGGTGGAAAAAGGGAGAAACAGGGAAAAGCTGCATGGGGTTTACTTTTTAGAAGGTATTAATGAAAGCCAACAGTTTATTGCTTTAGTTGAGTCAACGTGCCTTTTTTCCTTATGGTCTAATCAAAAGGTCTCTAAAATGTACTATTATATAATATGATATTAAGTTGTTTCTCCTCATTCATTCTAAATCCAAGAGTTAGACAACATTCACCTAATTTTGCTTATTTTAAAAAGTGCAGATGTTTAAATGTCTGACACTATTGGCATGGGCAAAGTCCCTTCAAAGTAATAAATTTCCCATCAATGAGCATTGAAACTTTATTGACTTTCCTCAATTTCTGCAACAAAAAAAAACACAATTGGTTGGGTAGTTATTTCTGGAATTTGGTAACAGTTAATCACAGGGAGATAGAACTTTACTATTTACACTGACTTAGAGTCTCCCATTATTAGAGAACAGTGGAATCTATTAGTTCAAGAATGAATGGCATGAGTAGTGCTTTGCTGTTTGAGTGTTCATTACAAGAGCCACAAAGTAATCGATCCCAAAAGATGTATACATTGTTACTAAAGTAATGTATCACTTATTCAATAAATTGGAACTAAACCCTGATACTTTAACATTTTTTGAATCACTGAACACACAAGTTTGTACTAACAAGGCAACAGACGGGACATTTAGGCTTGACTTCTGGTTGGAATAACTTTTATTGGATCTGTCTGTAAACAAGATGTCTCATCAATTCATGGCATTTGAAATAGCAGATTTTGTGGCAGAAGGAATTTCCAACAAAAAAAAAAAAAAAGAAAAAAAAATATTGCAAACATCTTTTTCTGTCATTTAATTCTGTACATATTCCACAAAGTCTGGAGATTACTGATGCCAAAATATCCCTTAGGAAAGTGCCATTAAAAGTTACTTCTTGCTGGGGCAGCAGTTAAAAATCCAACTCAGTTGCAACAGATCAGATCGATTTTATGGCACAGAATACAGTTATTCTCAGAAATTTCACAAGACAACTTACAAATGTTCTTATTCCAACCAACACCATTTTCAATATGTTTAGTGTACACAGCATCATGTTTTCCTTTTAAATATACGTCTAAGTACCATACTATGACAATTTGTGAATACACCTTTGATGACTAAAGCACAAGGCAAATAATTCCAAGGTGTTGAAGCCCTCGGTTTACAGTCAAAATGCATTCATACTGTAGTAAAATGACATTGCAGTTTCATTGGTTAATGGACACAAAGTTAGCAACAAATCAATTAGTGATGACAAGTTTAAGTATTGATGAAGTCTAAGGAAGCAGTTAAATGTTTTACAGTCATCTGAAGTTGTCTTAATGATTTACAGTCAAGTGATACTAATCATCACCCAATAATTACCCATCAGGATTGGTTTAAGTAATTCTGATAATCCTTATACTGACAATTGGTCCAAAAGGGAAGGAGGAAGGAAAAAAAAAAAAAAAAAAAAAAAAAAAAAAAAACTTCACATAGCATGTGTGTAGTGATTTTCAGAAAAATTTACAAAACTGAGAAGCTGACTGACAAATGTTGGAGCGGTCACAGAGGTGAAATGTCATGACAATATCTTGAGACATCAGCAATGCTGACCTTACACTACACTCAAAACAGCCCAACACCACATCATTAACTTTTAAGAACACATTCAGGTACAACAGCAAAAGCGTATGATGGAGGGTAAAGGACGTTGTAATTGAGGGTGGTGATTTGGTACACACATTTAGGGGTTTGTCAGAGAAAATTTGTCTTTTCTATAATGGAGGCAGAGTGAAGATGGTTTTGGCTGGAATATTATGTAGGGATAGAGCTTGGATCTGTAAAGGAGGGTATGCATGCAACTTTTAAATGCCCACATGCTGATGAAAAGAAAAAAATAAATACCACTGGCATCTTTTAGTAATGCTCACAAAGCAAAACTCACCATCAAATGTGTACTTCCCCTTGGAATATTAGGCAGTTGCTGAGTGAATGTTATACAAGGCAAGTCCAAATTTGTTTTACACTTTTATTACATTTGCAATCATTTTTTGCACACTTTTGGTTAATAAATGTCTGAATGAACATGCCAGTACTGTAGTGCCAAAAACATGAAGTACAATGTTAAAGTAGGGAAGGAGTGAAGAAAATATATTAAAAAAAAAAAATAATAAAAAAGGAGTGTGGAGTGGTAGGAGTTAAGCAAACCAAAGACTGTTTATAAAAGTAAACTGGAGAGGAAGTAACATTGTATGCCATTTAATCCTGGAAGTAGTGTTAACACAACTGTGGAGGGTGGGTGTGAGCCGCTAAGTTGATGGATGGGTGGAGGCTGCTTAATATCCAGACCTCCTCAGGTACTCAGCCATTGCATGTGCTTTCTTGTTAAGAGTTCCACCATGGATCGCCTCCTTTCCCATGACTAAAACCAATACTGGAGCACAAGGAAAAAAAGAGAAATGAACAAAACTGAAGAGTCTCCCCACCCCATACAGGATGAAGGGGGGGGAACAAAGGTGACACAGTATCTTACCACTCTTCATTGCTATTAAAAGTTTCCGAGACATGTGACTGCTTGCAGGAGAAATCTTAAACAGCAATATTTCTTTTCTCTTCTTTTTGTCCCTCAATTTTATCTAAGTGAGCTTGAAAACATTAAAACCCTGAATCCCTCAAGTATTTTGCCATTGAGTAAGCCTTCTTATTCAATCCGCCTCCATGGACCCCTTCTTTGCCCATTACAAGAACCAAAACTGAAAGAGAAGAGATAGAAAAAAAAAGGACAGTTAAGAAAAAGTATTTAAAAAAAGAAATTAAAGTCAAGAAAAGGCATTCCAAGTAAGAAGTATCATCACCAGAAGTATGTAGTTTGGGATGGTCGACTGTGTGCCATACAGGGCTAACCAGGTTTTCTATGCACCTTTAGACTGTAATAGGTGATTTCACTACCAGGTTATTTTACCATGTACTGTTAATACAGTTTGGACTGCCAAATGACAACAGGTCAGTGTCCAAAAATGGATAAAATTGAATGTGCAAAATATTACTCACTAGTGTTCCTTAAATAGATGATATTTACCAAGCAAACAAGTGAGCAATTCCCCACACAGCCCTGTGTCATCTATAACACATGGTTGAATATCAACACAGCTTTTCCTTTCAATGCAATTATATTTAATTATAAGCTGCAGGAAGATCAGTGCACTTGATTGGTCAGGACAGCTATTGCCGACCAACACTTATAATAGCAAACCAGATGTACCATTACACTAACAAGCCAGTGGATTTAGCAAAAAAAAAAAATTAAATAAAAATATTCTTTTTAGAAAGTACTGCACTCAAAAAGTGCCATGCTTATTTTTTTTAGAGCCAGACATAAGATACATGCCAGGGACTAATTAAGGTGCACAGTATCTTCCATACAGATGTGTAAAATGTGGGTACAAATTAAATATATAATACACTTAATTGGTGCTCTTTTGACTACCCTTTGTTAAGGATAACATGCAAGGAAGAGGAGGTGAAAATTTCTCAGGAGCAGAGATGAAAATGAAAGGAAAACAGAGTTTGGTTTTGTTTGCAATCAGTGTTTCCCGCATAAAAAAAAATATATAGACAGTAGTTTTATTAATACAGTGTGAAGTGAGACTTCATTAAAAAGTCTCACAACGTTTTGTTATCTTTGAGCAACTAAAATAGTTTGTGAATACAATGCAACGTTGTAGCAAACAATCAAAGTCTAGATGTCAAACTGACAAGTTTCAATATGTGAGAAACACTGGAGCAATAGCAGACATTGAGGACCACACAGGCAAACAGACTAGAGTAGGCAAACCTTGGTTTACATGAGGTTTGTGATGAAAAGCAGACTCTTAAAATCAATGTGCAAATTACTTTAATTTCACAAGTCTGCATCTATGGCCCTTGGCTGAGAGCGTCATATGATGTTGTGACTCTGGGGATCTGTTTTACTAAAGCAATTTGTGAGCATAATTGCAATTACAGCAGAAATTAAGATGAACAAACTGAAAAAGCAATAAGGCTGTAATTGAGGAATGAATTAAATCATGTTAATAAAATAGTAAAAAATACCCTGCATTATTACCTATATCAAATTTGTCTTAAAATGCTATGTTTTGTCTGACCAACAGTCCAAAAATCCAATGCAATTCATGCATGAAAAGAGCATCAAATTCTCAAATTTAAGAAGCTGGAGCCAGCAAATGTTTTGCCAAGAGAGCAAATTATCTTTAATAAATCTATTTAATAAAAACAGAGCTGGATCACAGTCTGAACTTCCTTAAGTCACAAAACACATGTGAGAAAGCTCTTTTACCCCAGGTGAGGTTTTTATAACAGAAATAAATATGGTGACTTATTAACCCATGAAGACAGCATTTTGATGGTTATGAGGATGACGTGAACCGTTCTGAAACTACACTTACCTTTTCCAGCTCTTCCCACAGTGACATTGTATGTGGGTTCTCCGCCTTGGCTCTTTGTCCTGATGTCCATTGTCCAGTCCCCATCATCATGGAGGCTGTCCCTGAGGACTGAACACTTCTTTGAGCCCAGAGTGAGACCGCTGGTGTAAAAGGTCTCTCTGTCCTTACCGATAAGGACATCAATTTCTTGAGACTGAAAAACACAAAAACCACAGGATTGGGACAATTTCACTTACAGTCAGATCGGCAGACAGACAAATATGCTTCCAGTTGCATGACAAGCTGAATTCCCCAACATGTCAATGAGCACTACTTTGTTAAAAGGTTACGTTGCTACACTATAATTACAATATATACACTATTCAGCTATTTAAAAAAAAAGAAAAAAAAAGCCTTTTATACTTTAAAAAGCAGCGTGCCTTGACTTTTTGGGGTATAAATTACCTCTTGTGTACATAGTTTGCTTCAGCTGCTTTAGGTTACATCCAACAAAAACGTTTATTTAAAAAAAAAAAAACTATTTAAATTGCCAAATTTTCAACTAGAGCTGAATAGATTAGTCAATTGACAGAATATTTACCTGCGACAATTTCATTTACATTTGCTGTTTCCATTTTCTTAAAACATGAAACTCTTCATGTACAGATAGACAACTGAATATGTTCAAAACAAGCAATTTTAGCACAACCACGGGTTCTAAGAAGTTACACTAAGGATATATTTACCTATTTTCTAACAATCTATAGAAGGAGTAATAATCGGCAGAGTAATCGACAAATCTTAGTCGTAACTGCCATCAACACTGACTAATGTTAACGATATCTAACAACCAGAAAAATATATAAATATATATGCATAAATCTGCAAATTTATTGATCTAGTACCACAATTTGTGGTACTGAAAATATCCCCATCCCTGCAGTAAGTAGCGGAAGTAAAGTGACGTCTATGCACCGGGCTAGCTCTCATACCATCCCTCTCAATGAATAGAATTAAAAAAAAAAAAAAAAAAAAAAACGCACTCATTGTCATTTCTATCAAAAAAAATATATATACTGAATGTCTGAATGTGCAGGTTGGTTGATCGCGAATAATGAGAAAGTCTCATCGTAGGCTGACCAATCATCCGACAGAATTAGCCTTTTAATGACATGTAGCCGGTAAATCAACAGCTTAACTAGCTAGCTAATCAAAGCGGCCGTGCACACAAAGCACGCACGTTTTCTTAAATCAGACACCGTCTACTCGCTGGTTTTAAATTAGCTTTAGGTTAATATAACAGTAGCTTGACAATTTCATTAGCGCTTGTTAACTGCAACTACGTTAATTGCGTCATGTTTTTCATGTGCAAGCCACAATGTGTGAGGTCTTATCTGATAAACACGAGGTCTAATCCTGCAACGTTTCCTTGGCAGGAAATAACCGAGACAGGCCACCGATAAACTAGCTAACGTTAGCCCCTAAGCTAGCACGGTACCGTTAGCTTGCTAGTCATTTAGATCCTGCGAGGTAACGGTTTTAACGCTATTCCAACTGGCGAGCGTCTGCGTGGGTGATACATAAACAACACTGTCAAACAGAACCACACTTTCGCTCTAATCACCCAATTTTTTACCTCTTACCGTGATATTGTTGAAAGTACCACCGGCATGTGCTGCCCAAACATATTTGGCGTCCGTATACCCAACAATGGCGCTATCCTGACAGCTGCCATCGGCCATCAGGTTCTCCACATAGCTTTGCCAAGACATATTCAAGAAATTGATGCTATAACGTTATAAAAATCCCTACAGCTTTGGACGTACGGTTGCCAAACAGGATACAGCCAAATTGGAAGAAAACCTACAGACAAATGTAGAGTCTCCAATCTAACCCGCACTTCGACGTTAACCAACGTCAAGGCTGGGGCAGCAAAGAAAGCCAGGGCAGTGAGGCAGCGGCTGGGTGTAGTCCGTATCAGATCACTCCGCACAATGAGCTCCCCGGCGCTTTTATGGCAGCAGGCGGCGGAATAAAATGGTACTTATCAGCTCAGCCAAGAGTCAACTGTCTGAGGGAATGCCGGTGGAGGATTTACTGATTGCATCGTTAAATCAGTCATTCTTTCATTCATTGAAGGGTGGACCAGCTCAAACAAAATACGTTTTTCTCAGTCTTATCGGCTTAATACTTGGTGACTTGTCCTAATTGTGTCATAATTGCTTAGGAAAATGATTTAAACTGATGACATAATTTAGAAGTTTGCTACAGAAAAAGAGTCAGTAAGTCCTGTTTTAGGTTTAAAAAACTAACGTCACTATGTAGCATAACGTTACAAACAAAAGGAGTATAGTCTAGCCTATATTTGGAAATGCATAGCCAAATGAATAGATCTTATTTGATGACGTGACAACGCTTTATGTTCATTAATGCGAAATAACCTTTATCAAATGTGCAATCACGGTTAGGGTTGCCGCTTACTTTTTAGATATTGTTTTTTTTAATAAGGTCAGAAGAAAACATAAACTACATTTGATTTTTTTTTTACACAACAGCACTTAGCTCGTTTGGGCCTAACACCATTAGGAAGTAAAGTCAATATAAACACAACACAAGAGTTAAATAAAACAAAGTTTGTCTTATTCCATATTCCAGTTCATCTTGTGCTAAAATGAAGTGTTGGAGAAGTGTAGCCTAGTGCCCGGTTCAAGCGCAATCTTCATCAGCCCATCTTCATCAAACTTGGCAAATTGGCCAGTTTTTAATTCCAGATTTTCATGTGTGAAAACATTATTTTGGTAAAGCTGAAAATAGTTAGTATAGAGTCACTTTACCTTTCAGATGATTTGCTTTCCACACCAACACAAAGTTTAAATAGATTTGAACCGACACCATTTGTTTGTGTGAAATGGCTCATGGTTCTAATAAGCACACAGTATGGCTATTTTTAACTACGTTGTTAAGTCAACAAATTTATCTCTTTCTTTATGTCTATTTTGGAGAACAATGATCTATTAATATGCTGAAAAATAATTGTTGCCATAAAAAATAGTATTAAAAACTGTTCAAGAGTTCAAGGTTCATTGAAGAAAAAAGGAAAAAGAAGCATGATACCATAAGACTGCATATTAAATACAATCAATATTAAAAGTGTAAGCATACCCTTTCTAAGTGAAACATTAACTCCAAGGCCACCAGGGGCAGTGTTCTCTATACTTATGACTGGTCCAGTACATCGCTCTGGTGCAGAGGTATGTGGAAAACTTGAGACAACAGCTGTAACCCTTTGAGGATTTTTTTGATTTTTTTTTTTTTTAAATGCCTCTTTTTTTAAATCACAACTGAAATCATTTTGGTTGATTGATTTGTACAACATTTTAAACTATTTGCAGATCTACTCATATACATGCTAAAGTCTGTCACATTGCAAGTAGCCCCATGTATTTAGTTTTTTTTCTGTTGACCTTGTTAGATAACAAAAAGTCCAAACAGAGTTCACTTCACCTCCCAAAATGTTGCATATGCAATGCAGTGCTATGACATGATGCATACAGTCTGTCCTACAACCACAACTTGATAATTCATCTTCCAGTCAATTTCTCCGTGGTGGTTGCAGAAGTTACTGCATGCTCTGTCATATACTAGTCTTACTAATATATGACATACATACATAGGCTTTTATTAATACCCCAGAACAGTGTTAAAGTGCAACAGTGCAATCTCAATTAATTTAGAATTATTATTTTATTTTTTTGCCTTGCATTGGAGGTTGTGTGAATGCAAATAAACTGACAGATATTGTAAATAATAGCTATGTATCAAGAATCTTGAAACTGTAAAAACTGGAGAACTATAAACAAACTTTCCTTTCTCACTACATGTAAACTCTAAGAGGTAATGCAAGCTGTGGGATTGTTGCTGAGTTGTACTATACCCCTACAGTAGTGATATTCTTATGATCTTTGACTCTATAAAAGTGCAAGGGGAAAGTTCACACAAGTAATTTTTAACAAAGCACCCTCACAAAACTATGGGATCCTGTGATCTATTTTTATGAGAATACTGTAACCTATGGTAATGCTTCTGTATGAGAACTCTGATAATATCAACTGGAATAACCCTGCAGCATACAAATACCTAGAGAGAGAGAGAGAGAGAGAGAGAGAGAGAGAGATAAAGTGAGAGAGAGAGAGAGAGAGGGAGAGAGGGAGAGAGAGAGAGAGAAAGCTGATGCCTTCAAGTGTTTTCCAATAATGTTTGACTTTTACATATGCAGGGAAAATGCAATACAGCTCAGTGCTTGTCCATAAGGTTTATAAAAAAAAATGCATGATTGACAACTCAAAGTCAAAAGAGAATGAATGACATCAATTATTCACACAGGAGACACATACTTGATAATTATAAAAAACATTGTTATTTTCATTACTAGTTGCCACGATTAGCATCTGCTGCGTCTATTTGATTGAAAAATTAGTTCTCAATTAAGGATAAAATTAAGGATAAAATATAGATAAATGATAAGGACCTTAAGATGAGTTCAGCTCTGTAACCTGATCTCAGGATCCCGACTTTAAAAGGGTCCATAACTGAAATAAAATGTTGAGACTTTCATCAGCCGTGCTTCTGTGGTGCGTCAAGGAACCTTTTATGTTTCCTTAAGGTATTCTTAAATTAATGGTATTAATCAAATCACACCACACAGCCAATCTGGAGTCATGTAGTTTTCCAGCATAAAAAGACACAGAAAGTGGGAGGTTTGGGGGAGTTGACAAGGGCCCAGCGCTTGTTTTATTATTCCATTATCTGCAGATAGTGTTTTTGAATAAGTGATTAATCATTTTGTTTAGATGTCAGATAAAAGTGAGATTGTAGACATTAAATGCCTGTCACAATTTCCCAGAATCAAAGGTAACATTATTTATTCAGTCATCAGAATCGTTGGTGATTCATTTTTTGTTTACTGCTCAATTAACAAACTCTTTGTTTTTTTGCAGCACCACCATCTCTTTTTGCCTCAGAGCCCCACCACAACAGGCCATGCACTTTCAGCTAGAGAGGCACTACTACTAGACATTAATTCAAATTAATTAAAATAAACTAAACTAAATTATCGACATGACTAGAGACTATATAGGGATTGGTTGGGATGACAATTTGTATAGTACTACTAGTGGTGGTGTCAAAGGACAGACACACATTCGGAAAAAAATTTCGTTTTCTCCATTGTGGTCTGATTGCCTGAGCGAAATTGTACCTTTTCCGACGGTGTCATGAAGGCAGCATGAGGGGGGATTCTCAAATGCCTCGTACGTAAACATCCTTGCGCACACTACCTACCCACGATGCAGCGCGGTTGCATACAACATAGCCATCTTGTCAAGAGTAACTGAGTGAGGGAGGTAACTGTAGGCGCTGTTTAGAGACTCATTTGTGTTAAAGCGTAAACAATTAAGAGCATTTCCTCACTCGACCGCCGTTAGCTTCAAAGTAAGTGTCGCCCCCGAATGACATAAGCTGATGTGGTGAGTGGATACAAAGGACTGTTTTCAGGAAGATGTCTTGTATACTTGTTCCGACGTAGGGGGAGTGTGCAGCAGCCAGTTGGCTTGACTTGCTAGCTAGCTCGGTGAGTGGAGGGCTGTGGGCCCTCCTCAGCCTAAAGTAGGTCCTGCAGCTGGGCAACACACTCTGCGACAACGGCCGTTTGGCAACTGTACAGCCGCGACATTAGCAGGCCGGTCCGGACTGACAGAAAGCTCCGGATCAGTCATCCTACAGGCTGCTGCTGGTATCTGAAGCCGCATTGCTGGACAAGACGACCCGAAGTGTGGCGTTGCGTTATGAGCTCATGAAACGCAACAGGAGATCGAGAGAGGAAGAGGGATGGCGTATATTCACCTTGATTACAGTTAGCTTGGCTAAGTAAAATACTTGTAATCGTCCTGTTTAGTATGATCTTCGCTTTAAGAAGCTGCAACCAGCTCGTCTCTTTCTGAGGGAGGATAAACTTAGCCACACGGGACTTGGTTGATGAGCTTGATCAGGCTGGCAATATGTCGAAAATGCCGGCCAAGAAAAAGAGCTGTTTTCAGATCACAAGTGTGACTCAGGCCCAGGTGGCGGGTATTGGTGCCGCCGACGACACGGAGAGTCTGGACGACCCAGACGAGTCACGGACTGAAGATGTCTCGTCAGAGATATACGACATGTCCAGGGCTGAGTACGAGCCTGCATGTGACATTAATTCATCTGAAGAAGCCCTGAATAATGTCGGTGAGTCAGAGGCAATCAATGTTATGGCACCATCACACATACCTCAAGGCGGTCAGTTGTCTGCCATGTCAGGCAATATCATGGGGGAGTTTCGAAAGGTGGGAGTGTCGGCTCAACTCAAGGTGGTCAGCAGCCTCCGGGGCTCGGCGCTACAACCGGTGTATCCCTCATCACTCAGCCTGGGGCAATGCAGCAACAGCCTGCTCCAGCAGCCAGCGCTCCAGTAAACACATCCCAACCTGCTGCAGTGACCAGTACAGCTCCTCCTCCTGCCACCTCCACGGTGAGTTGCACTTCACGCTTCAGGGTCATTAAACTCGATCATGGTACTGGAGAACCCTTTCGAAGAGGCAGGTGGACATGTACGGAGTTTTATGAGAAAGACTCTGAGGGCTCTGCTGTTAGTAGAACTGGGGATAGCACTAGGCATGCAAGTGCCTCATTCCAGGGGTCCAGTGCAACCCTGGACCCCGCTGCAGACAGAGACAGTGGGCTTGGCCATACAGGAGGATCTGTGGTTACCCCGGCAACACACTCAGGTCAGGGCTTGGGCTCTGTGGCGGATGCTTCTCTCTCTTCATCCCGCATGCATTTGGTGGAGATGCCACCGCAGCAGCAGCAACAACAGATCCACCATCCAAACTACAGCGCCACACCGAGTGCTTTCTCCAGCATCAAGCCAACAGTGGGAAGTCTCCAGCCTTCTGCTCCCCAGAGCGTGCTGCCTCTCGGACAAAACGGCCTGCCTCAATCTGTTATCCACATACAGAAGTCCCCCATAATGCCTCTTTCAGCTCAGCCCGTTGCTTACCCTCCCCTGCAGCAGCAACAGCCGGTTCCTCTAGGCCACCAGCTGACCAGCGTGTCTTCTGGATTGCTACAGAACCAGACAGAGTACTATCAGCAGCAACAGCCCACCTCCATGCAGTCAGGAATATCCACTGGCCAGACCCTTCCAGTGTCCAGCCTCTCAGCTGGGCTACAGCCTGTGGGACAAGGACACACTTCGGTTTTGCCTCCAGCCTCTGGAGGGGCTTCCGTGCCCAGTCAGGTTGGAGATGTTGTAGGAGCAGGAGGAGGGTCTGTGCCTACTGGACAGCCAGCTCCAGGCCTCTTGCAGCAGCAGACAGGAGGAATGGGAGGTGTCGGAGGCTCCATACTGGTTGGTGGATCCGCTTTGCATCCGCAGGCTGTGAATCAGTATACAGCCACTGGACAGCCTCAACCCCACGGCATCCACTCTACATCCTCCGGTGTACAAAATGTGCCTGCCATCGCAGTGAGCACCACTGTGAACACTGCTGTGTCCAGTGCCTCCAGTGCAGCCATGCCAAATGTGACGACCTCCAGTTTGCCTCCAGGTCAGATACCCCACAGCAGGACTCTAGTGGCTTTGGGGGTACAGGGCCTCCCAGCAACTGGATTTGGACATAAAGAGGGCGGTGTTGGAGGGAAGTCAGAGGGTCTTGTAAATGCACAGTCTCCTGTTGTCACTGGTAAGGAACCAGTGAAGTCCCTCATGCCTGAGAGCCTGCAGCTCGCCACTCCAACTGTCAACAGCCTGTTTGGAATCCACATACCTGATGACGGAGATATGGACAGGTAACAGTCTCTAGATCTTATAGAAAATCCTTATCCAGGTTGAGGTTCATCCATAATAAACACAATTTGCACAATCACACAGATATTGTAGGGCCTAACTGTGCCTATTTCAGTGTACAGTAAGACAGGCTTTGTTTGATCATGAGAATGTTGAAAGCCATAGTAAAGGCAGTGAGTGTTTTAGCGTTTGTCATTTAGTTTGCCACGTAGTTTGGTTTCCCCCTTTTGTTTTTAAGGAGGTATAGAGGGAGGGGAATGCATAGAAGAAAAAGAGAAGTGGCACACAGGAAGGAAATTTAATGTTTCTCATAAGGGCCTAAAGAAGTAAGTAGAGTGTAGCACACTTGAGGTGAACATCCATAGCTTCCAATGCACAGGCAACAACTTGTTAAACATGCACATGACTCATGTGATACTGTGATTCATTGTGCGTAAGGGTGTGCACTGTGCATAGTGTGTATGCGTGGAAGCATTTTGCTGCAGGTCTAGTGTCTCCAACCTCCTTTTCCCTCCCACTTTAGCTATCACCCTCCAGGACAATGTCTGAGGTGATGGCCTTGGCTGCAAACATCAACAATGCATTGCCAGTTGCCACTGTGTAGAGAGTTTCTATTAGCCTCAGGCTACTCCTGGCCACTTGCTAAAAGTGCTGATGGACTGACCTTTTAATAAGTTAGTTACTGCTCCGGAAAAGACTGTCTAATACAAACATAGTGAAGTATGTTTGATTTTGTGTTGCCACGTTTATATCACGGTTTCCACTCACAACCCCATTGGGCTCTCGTTGGGAATGTGTTTACAGGGGATTTTACATTTTTGGCAAAAATCACTGTTTTAACTTTGTACTGTAGATATTAGGTTGCTGAATGATACTTTTAGGATGCACAGACAATTGTGTATGTCAAAATTAATCTAAAAAATCATACAGATAACTCACAGCAGACATGGTAGAGAAGTTGGAGAATTGAAATGTGGTATTACTCCTATGGGATAATTAAGTTAGTATGTCACATAGTAAGCTGCAACATATAACTACATTTGTGTACATGTGGCCTTTTTAAAAAAAAAAAAAATCGTTTTTAGCGAGTTTTAGCGCTTGGTTTCACTTTGAGTAGATGGCACACATGGAAATAGTGCCTAAAATCCATTTACAGTCGTAGAGGTATATAACAGAATGCAGACCAGACAGGGTATGCAGAATGCAGAACGCTGGCATGTTTTTTTTTTCTTCACATGGGCGGACAATTTCCTAAACATTGTTTTGAAGTTCGTGTTTTGAGTATGCCGTGCACTTAGGGGAAGTTTAAGAGTCTCTGAACACAACTTTCTTTTCTGTGCCATCGACCAACCAAACCTCCTATTGTTAAGTGGCTTTACACAATGGATTAATGGATTTTGCTACACCTATTGTTATTCTTTGTCTGTCATCGAGAGATTATCATCCTCAAGGGATGGATATAAACGGGCAGTATAATGTTGGCATTGATTCAGTAAGTTACAGCTTAACAGCAACTTGAGTGCCATTGTTTTTAAGCCTGTATTTCCTTACATTTTGCCTAATTGGCAACAATAAAAGTATGTTGCATTAGCTATTAACAGGTCCTGTTTGCAGTGTACCCCTGGATGTACAGACAACTATCACTAGATAACGTTTTGATGATTTCCAGGCGAGTTCTGGCGTTATATGAGCATTATTTTTCTCTAATTTAAAACCGATTTGTTGACATTAGGCTCATGCGAGATAATCATATCAAGTTTAAGTCACACTGAATTTAAAAATAAGTGTGCCATGTCTGTGTGTCTGTGTGATTCAAATACAGTGTTTTTAGAACACAACCAGCTGTCTCTTTCACCTCACACAGTATCTTTGCCCCATGTCTCTCTCTTCTCGCCCACCCTTCAACTCTCCTGCCTCACTGTTAGAAAGTTTTTGGTTTAGACTATGGGAGAGTAAGTTAATTTAAACTTTTTCAAATCCACATGCTCCCCTCAAAATCTGTAATCTGGTTGATTTGTTAACAGGCCAACTTGCTTTAGATATTCTTCTATGCCAGCCATCTAAAACATCATTTAGGTTTGTGACAATGCAACCGCCTTCAGTTTTGGTGTACCTATGTATTGCCTGTGAGAGGACCCAGCTCCCAGGCTGATAAGAGCAGGAGCCTCTTACGACAGCTACGCCCTATCAGACATTGAGCAGTAGTCTTTCCACTGTGCCCCTATTCTGCCGATAAGAGACCTGACAGTGGGGAGTGTCAACCAACTGTGCTTGTTGTCACGTTGTGGCCCGCTTCTGTTGAAATACAGTGCGTGCTAAAGTACTGTATATTCTGTTTACGCCTTTGGACATGGTTAAACCCACAAACACCCCCGTAATAGCTGTGGGCATGTTGAACCAGTCACTCAGAGCCAAGCTAGTTAGTTTTGTTTTTTACCACTGGTGTGCAGCATCAGTGCGATTGATGCTCTGCACCTACCTCCCCCACGGATTGACTGACAGATATGTCATGGCAGTTGTTCATGTACAGATGAAGAAGTGCTGAATGACAGTCATTTGCAGCGGCAAATGTGGTATGTTCAAAAGAGGTGGAGGAAGCTGCAGAGTGAAACTTGTTGTGCCTCACTTCACCAGGCATTTTAGCTATGCTTGATACACCTGCACGCCTCTCTCCCCCCTGCTTTTTTCCCCCCTCTTGCTTAATTCATATATTTCCATTTCACTGTTTATTTTGTCTCTTATTGCCCCACACACCACACAACAATAGCACTTTCAACTTATATTCAGATGGACAACTTCAAAAGCTAATATCATAATCCGCGCAACACAGAAACACATGAGATGCACATGCATACAATTTTACTGCATGTTGTAGACAGCTTTCCACAGCTTGCTCTTGAAAAACGTCTCTCGACCGTTTGGTTGGCTCTAATGTTTTGTCCCTATCTTCTTCCACCATGTAGTTTGCCCTGCACGTAATTAAAGCAAAACAGTAGAGATATAGACTTACAGATTTAAGATTCTTTCATCATACTTGGAATATGATTGGCTCAGCTTTATGTTTCCCAGATGTCTTCTACAACTGAAGGTGTAAAGTAACATTGGTGGACTGTCATCATTTCTTTATTGCACTCATGGAGGGGTTGCTCCTGTTTTGCGGGATCATCTGTAAAAATGTAGCCCATTGCCTCTTTAGTCTGTGTGTAACTGCACTCATGCTGGGGAGGTATGGTTTATTGTCCATGCGTAATGGGAGCTTATGTAAAATTAGACTTATACTAGGAGTAGGAGAGGGGAGGGATATAGTAGAGCAGTTATTGCCAAAATGAATTGAGAGCGTGTCTGTGTGGGTGGGAGAGGGGTGTGTACTGTAAAAGGGGATGGGTTGACTCGTGTGTGCTTGTGTTTTTGTGCAGAAGTAGCCATGGAGGTGGGGGCCACTCACTGAGGAATTGAGGCACTTTTGGACAAATTCACCATTGACATTAACAGCTTACTCATTTTTAGTCATGGTGGAAGTGTGGGTGTAGTTAGAGAGTGACACAGAGAGACGACATGTACCACAGGGTCTTCCCTCCCCTCTGTGACCTCTGGTTTACTGCTGTATCCTGTTTTCAGTCAGAGTCCCTTACACTGCTCTCCACCTTCTATTCATTTAATATTCCTTAGCTCTCTCCCGCTTCCGCAGTGGGGCTCTCTGGTCATATCATATGACATTTGGTGGGCACATTTTATCCAGAGTGCCTCACAGAGGTAGAACATTTTTTATTTGACATCTTCTACCTCTCAGTATAATGCAGTACAATTCAACAGCGTCACCAACTACAGCCCCGTAGATGGTCACAGAAGTACATTAAAAAAATCTCTTTAAAACATTCAACAATCCAGTAAAAGAAAGATTTGTTGCAGGACTGTTGTATTAGACCCAATAAAGTGGCAACTGAGTGTATTTAGCATTAGTGTAATAATGAATCATCTGCTCCTGACATGAACTGACTGTGTGTTTTATATGTTTCTGTGTATACAAGTCAAGTTGTTCATGTGACCCCTTCCGTCTCTCAGCCTTAGAGCTTTTTTTCAAAAAGAAAGACTGTATTGTTCTTGTTGGGCCGACACTACTAGTCTGTATGTAGGCTTTGCTTCAGCCATCACCCCCACCACACCCCAGGTATGGAGGCCCTCCATTGTTCTGACAATCAGAAGAACGTCACCTACTCAGTCCAAGGTTTTAATGGCTTGTTTAACTGGGGATGTGCTATACTGTGCTGCAGATAAGCTTAGCTCAGAATATGCTTGTTATCTTGTTTTTGGGAAAGTGGTACTTAAGTCACTTGAAGGATTACCAAGACTCACTTATCAGCTGTTTTGTACTGGTTTGTCAGCAGCTGGAAATAATAATTATTTTCATGGTATGTTCATTTTTTATTACTTATTTATTAAAAATTATTTTACTGTAGTTGCAAATGTATGTCTTCAGATTCCTCATAATGAAATGAAATAACTTGGAGGTTGGTACTGTCTGGTACTGTTATTTTCTTGTGAATATGTACTTAAAATGTAGGTCCTCGAGTGACATCACTTGAGGGAATTTATCAGATTCACGCAGCTCCCTCTGGAGCCACAAAAATACATATGTTTACACATGAGGTAGTACCTCCCAACACCTGTAAACACACTTTGATATGTGAAATGCATGCAGTTTCCCTTAGCAAATAAGCTTAAAGTGTCAGTTTAAAATCTCACTTCCTGTCTTGACTCATTATCTCTCTAGTTTTTTAGTTTTGGAAGTTGGCATCAAAACCGTTTTTCAATAAATAAAAAAAATCCTGGTTTTGATACTACAAACAATTCTTGCTTGTAGCCTTACTGCACGCAATAAAGCAGCTTATGTGACCAGTTTCTACAATGATAGTTCTTGAAAAGTACCTTGTAAATACCCTGGAAGAAGGGACTTTTTTGGGGGAACTAGGGTCCAGGATCAAAAAGTTAAACTAGGTACCTGCAGTCATCACGGGGACAACGTTCCTGTGTGTTCTCTGACTAACTATGCTGGTAGGATGTTAGCATCCAACTCCCAATCTCCTCTGGCCATGCTGTAATTATACAATGGCTCTGGGTCCTCCCTGTATTCTATCTCCCTCGTCTTCAACCCAAAACTACCTGAAAGAAACTCCCGTAGGGCAGCTGGAATCTAAATAGTTGTGACCTACTTTTGGTCTGTGGTAGAAGGATGGATGGATGGATAGATGGAGAACTTGAAGCCTTATGAGCACCCACAGTGAGAGCTTTCAGCACCATATTTTAACCTCCCCCCTTTTCACTCCTCTGACTACCAGTTAGGGCCCATTCAGACCAAAAAGGCTATCCAGTGATTTGCTGTAGGGTTGTGCGGAGTTGTGGGTGTGTCACTGAAACGGCCCATTTGTGGGTGTCTGGTTTTGTTCTTTAACCCCCTCAATGTAGCACAAGTAGACTTTCTATTTCACTGTTTTCTGTCACACTGTATAGATCTCCACATTTCTGACCACACTTAAGGCAGCTTCATGGAGAAAGAGTTGTACAGTATATTTTAGAACATTACAATTTACAAAAATACAGTTAACGTCAACATTAAAAAATACTGAACAGTTTTGTTGCTTGTAATAATATATTAACTTTATTTCAAACCAGATTTCAACATGAAAATTAAAACACAACCAGAGTCTTGATGGGTTTGGAGGGTTTAATTCTGCAGTAGCTGCATGTGGTATACAAACACAGAAATGTGCCGCTGTTGTCACATGTATAGACATTCAGTGGCTCAATAGATAACATGCATTTAGATAACATGCATTTTATGCAATAGTTACGATTGATGCGAAACATTGGACATGATATCACGGAGCATATCACATGTAACGTTAATTAACCTTGTAATGGTAGCGTACCTATGTTGCCCCCCCCCCCCCCCCAAAAAAAAAACAAATACAAATAAAAATCTACAATCTACTCTCTTGTGCAATGAGTTGGCCATGTTATAAAGAGGTTCACCACCATTTAACTTAACCTTTTGATGTGGCCAGTGATTTGCACATTGAAAGAAAAACCATGTGACATGCTCCAGCTAGATGTGTTACATCAACCAGCAAAAATGCACCCAAAAAGTTATTTTAGTCTGCTGCCAGGTCATACATTGGCTTTTTTGGCAGTATTGGGCAAAGCTTGAGCACGTGCAAGCATTGTTTTTGTGTTAGGTTAGCTTTTGTGCGTTGAGAGAGCGGTTTAGAAAAAGAAAAGAATATTTGGCTCCATGTGTACATATTCTGGAAGATCACTCTCTTGTATTTCTGTCCTCCTCACACCCCCTACTCTAGGTTAATGGGGGAGATGGCACTGTCACCAGTGCTGAACATTTTTGACTAGTTGGTTTACAAAGAGGAGCTTTCATGAATGGATATTGACATGTTAGATTTTAGAGTTACAAAGGGAGCCATTGAGAGCTGAGTGCTTGCTACTTGAAAACAGTGAATGATGACTCCTCTGGTTCTTACCTCATTCAAGAAGAGGTTGCTAGACTCAAAGTCATCTGACCTCAATGATTTCAGTCAATAGCTGGCTGGCACATAGGTCTGAGTTATAGCTTGAGAGTTTTAGTTTAAGCTTAGGAGAGGTTTGCTCTGGAGGTGTGTGTTGCCACACGTGTGCAACGTGCGTCTGTGCAGGATTTTGTAGGGCTGCTGCCCGCCAAGTAAAATTAAGCAGAGGCATAGGGGGAGGTTTGTTAGAGCGTTTAGTCATGAGGTAATGTGACAAAGGGAGTTTATGCCAAGGATTTCTAGGAAAAGAGCCTTGGCTGCTATAATATTCACACACATGCTGTAAATCGACTCCGTGTGTGTACATATATGTATATAAGTAAAAGTGTGTGTGTGTGGTGTGTGTGTGTGTGTGTGTGTGTGTGTGTGTGTGTGTGTGTGTGTGTGTGTGGTGTGTGTGTGTGTTGTGTGTGTGTGGTGTGTGTGTGTGTGTGTGTGTGTGTGTGTGTGTGTGTGTGTGTGTGTGTGTGTCAGAGTGGGGATTTCCCTTCCCAAATATACATCCCTTGGCATAGAACACAGTGTACTCGTAGCTAATTGCCAGGAACATAGGAGGTAATGTCAGAGCTAAATTCCATAACATGAAAAGTCCGCTTTATGAATGGACTAGTAATTTCTCAACACAGTTAACAACTGAGAAGGATTTAGATTTTCCAGCTGAAAACCGGCGGTATAGGCAGATTTAGTTGTGAGAAAACAATCATAGCATGAATAAAGGCTACCTTACTGTAGAAAAGGGCCCTGAGGGAGGCCCTGACAGTTTATGAAGCTGTCTGCACCTTTGAACCTGCATTCCTGCATTTAGGTCTAGACTGCCTTTCCCCAGCCCCTTTGCTCTACGCTGACCAAACGTCCCATATGTTTTATGAGGAACTAAGAGCCTTTTCCCTAGCCAAGTTAACTGTTCGATACGAAGAAAGGAGTTTTCTGCGGGGTGAAGTTACATAAGAAAACATTTCTAGGAATCAGAACTTTAGTCTACTTTCACTGTTTCACTCTTCCATATCTCTGTCTCCTCTCTCTTTTCCTGAATGTGGTCAGCACAGGAACCCCTCCAAGGCGTTCTACCAAGCCTTCCAGTCTTGCAGCAGATTAAGGGACTCAAAGGCCCACAGTGATAGGTACAGTACTATACTGGACTAGGCTGGACATGCCTGCAAGAGTGTGACAACATGTTTGCAGTGTTCAGTAGCAATGAGCTTTGCTTTGCTTTCTCCATGTGCATGGATTGAGTTTGGAAACAAAGCCTGGCAGCAAGCGCAGGATTGGCCAATAGACTTCTCAACAACATCTCTATCTCTCTCTGTAATTTCTCTTTCAACTTCTGTCTCTGTTGCTTTCTTTGACACTTTGTCTGTAACAGTATATATTGTCTGTGTCACCGAAACACTCTGGTTAGTTTACCGCCCGGGTGTGATTTCCAAAAGTTTGGCCACCATGTCTATTGCCTTGAGTACCAGCAATATTGCTAAGATCTTGGGGTACAGAGACAAATATAATCCATTTGGGTAAGCCACGGCTAAACCGATTTTATACAAGTTTAACTGAATTACGGCTCCAACAAATAATTACTTTCATCATTAATTGATCTAGTTTGTCAAGCAATTAATCATTTAGTGAAATTTAGTTGAAGTGATCATATTATGCTTTTTGGGTTTCTCCCTTTCCTTTGTGTTATATATCTTTTTTTTGTGCACATTATTGGTTTACAAAGTGAAAAAGCCCAAAGTCCACCCCATAGGGACTTACCATCTTCCAGAGATTATTTTTTTTTTTTCACAAACTGCTCCAAACAGCTCTATTGTCGTCCAGCCTTTACTTCCGGGACGAACGTGCATCACTTTGTAACACACGTCATAAAGCTCGCCTAGCTGCTAGCATGGCACTCCCTCATGCTCTGCAAGTGACTAGCTAGCAGTACTTACTGCGCATTTGTGACACCCAATAAAGATGGTATTAAGACTGTTTGTTATGTATATCTAATCTTATTTTTACAGTAGATTTAGATTTTAAAAATCCTATCGGCCAATATATTGTTATATCGGATATCTTAAACCCTCAAATATCTGAATCAATATGGGCCTCAAACAGTATCATTGGGGGTATTAAATAGGGAACAACACCAGAGTCTGGGTGTAGATTTTGATTGATTGATATAAGCAGTCAATTGATTATCAAATATTTGCAGATTCATTTCTAACAATTTATCATTTCAGCTCTAAATGCAATTATCAAATCGGTTATTTGGATGTACCCAGAAGCTATCCAAAATATCCTTCCTAACTCTTCGTTGCAATGTCAAATTTAGGCTCTTTAACTACAGATGAGATGAATAAAGTTAAAGCAGAAAGTGGTTCTGCAGTCTAATTGACATTTTAAAATGATTTGTTTACTGTTATTTGATCACCTGACTGATGTTGCTCGCAGTATTAGACTCACTGCATTACTATTTTATTATCATCTTCTTCAAATGTGTGCGCAGGCTATCTGTAACACAGGGCTTAGATGACCCTAACCCTGAGGACGGCGTGGCACTCCACAATGTCACTGTTTCTGTCAAATGACTTTTAATCACAGTTACATTTTATATTCATCATTAAGCTATTGAATTGATAAATGACACCGTAGCATGTGGACTGTGGTCTGGGGTTCATGCAGACACCGGGTGACACACAGAAACGGTTACACTGTCACCGTAGAGTGCCTTCAACATTTATATGATGCCTTTTAAAAAAATGAAAAGGGAAGCATTTAAAACCATATATGAGTGACAGGAAATGAAACTGTTTTTAGAGAAATATAGAGCTGACACACCACCAGTCACAGAGGAACTGCTCACACACACACACAAAACACACACACACACACACACACACACACACACACACACACACAAAACAATTTCAGTTTTGCGGCCTCAACTGACTTTGTTTATATATGCAAACTGGTAAATCAGCATTGTAATGGCAATATCTAAACTCCGAGATTAATTTGATAGCTCCACTTGCCCAGTTTAAGGTGATTTCCACTCTCAACAGAAGGCAGCAAAATAGTGGGATTGTTATGAGCCCCATGCTTTATTTCTTTCTTTTTTTGAGTGTTGCTGTTTTAGGATAAGCTGTTCTGCCAAAGGCTGCTTTTGTTTCCATGGAGGCAAAGATAACTCGGGCTTTGTTTGAGACTGTTTGGTAGATCTTTGCGATGGCCTTTGGTATTGACCCTTAAGCTACATTATGGTTCCGCGGAGGCTCCAAGCAGAGCTTTCGCCCTAGCCTGATGTTTATACTTGTGCGTCGAGCCAGCGTGTGTGTGGGGAGTGGGTAATAGAGTGAGAAAGTGACGGTGATTAGCTTTGGAGCAAGTAGTGACTCTAGAGTCATAGTGAGCTGTGCCTGCCCCTGCCCCTGTGCTTTCTGACCAAGGTCAGACATCTGTAGCAGGAAAGGTTAACCGTAATTACATTTTTCGAGGGGTGCACGTCAGGCTATGGCGTAGGGTCCGGCGTAGGTTTATGTCTCCACGTACCGAAGTATGTAGCAACGGCGTAGATTGTACGCATAAGTATAAATCAAGCTTTAATCAGTCTATTTCATTCAGGTTTATTTGGTATTATGTTCGAGGCAACCAGATGAAGTCATAGATGAGGTTTTGAAAGTGAGAATGTAATAATATATACGCAACATTTTGGCAAAAGAACACACTGACCACATGGTCAGCTGTGTAAAAGCACCACTCCAGCAATGTTTAGAAAATGACATACAAACACACATTTATACTCATGTTTGTTTACAGGGAAATCTTTCTGCCTCATCTGTACTGCCCCGTGCCTTACCAATTGCAAAGTAAAAATATGCATTGCGTAAGATTGTGTTGGGCATCCTCGTGGCTCACTTGGCACATGGTTCTGGCAGAGGACATTTTTTAGTATATCATTCTGTTCTGTCTCTGTATTTTTTATTTCCTCAATCAATCTTGGCTTTAATTTTTGTTTCTCACAACAACAAATTCAACAATTTTTTTTACTTTTAGCTAAATGTACATGTGCTGATATTAAGGGGTCCAAGCACTGAAGATTAGTGATCCCTAACTTTTTATCATCAACTCAGTTTCACTAATACTTTGGTTTATGATCAAATTCCCGCACAACTTAACGATGTTCCCATGCATTTTGTGTTGAGAGTTAATTAGCAAATGTTAGCACGCAAATATGCTAAAGTAAGTTGGAAAACATTCTCAACATAATGCCAGCTAAACTTGACTGTTAGCATTGTCATTATGAGCAGGTTAGCATGTTGATTGATGTGTCTACACATTTTTGCTTTAGTTTTCTTATCTCATGCTCACTTCTGACCACAAGCTTATCCAATCTCATCATTTTAGTCATTATAGAATTGCATTTGTGTAGCCTGGGTACAAAAGTTTAAACTTTTTCAAAATAAAACCTCCATAAAACAATCTTATCTATTTCTCACTCTGTAATTTGGCCCGAGTCATGCTATACTTGGAACAGTTTGGAGGCTTGCTTAGTTGTTGCTTCAGCACTTCCTCCTTTAGTCTGTGCTGGCTGACTGTCGATGCCCCGCTTCATGCACAGCTGTTTAATATGTGTCAGAAATGGTGTCAGGTCGTGGATACAATGAAAGTAAATAATATGCACATCTGATATGAGTGCGGAAAAGACATGCTCTTTATACTTTTGGTGTTGATTTTACTGTCAGCTGTCCCTGTACATTACAAAGCCACAAATTGCATAGAAAAAGAAGGTCTAGAGATTAATAAAGGCCAGCATTTAAGCTTTAAGATTGTTGGCATTTGTGTGTCACAAGTGTCTAGGTGAGTATTGACTTGTGCACCTGTCCTTGGGCATATGATCAGGCCTCGCCTCTTAAGCTCTGAACTTGTCTTGTCATGTCTCAGGCCAAGTAAAACAGACTTAGCTTTGTTTTTACTGTGTTGCTGAAGAAAGCCTACTGCTCTTGAATATGCCAGCAGTTCTGCCTAAGGCTAGGAATGACAACTATTCAATGTCGAGTTATACACCCTCACTGCTCAACTTCCCCATGCTCTGTTTGAGTGTAACCTTTTCTGCTGCTAATGGACTTTTTATTGACATTCCTGTTTGACAGGTAACATTGTATGAGGAACACCAAACTACTCTGCGCTTATAAATGTCAGTCCTAATGTAGAAAGTGAAGTTTATAGAGCTGCTGGTTGCATCATCGGTGTAAATTCAAACCCCAATTAGCATTCTGTTTCAAATCAGCCCTTGACCTTACTTACATCAACAGTTGTATACTGTGTGTCTTGTAACGCTGGAAAAACAGGGAAGGTGGCTTTACTGTGCCTTTAACATGTTTTGTTTTTAAGTAGGCCGCTCAAACTTCTTCTTGGCTTTGACAAGAGATCTAGAAGCTTAAACAAGATCATGTGTGTCAGGAGCGGTGCATTAACCAGACACACTCACTCATGTTGTGGTTTCCAAAATCAGCCCCTAGTGCCAGTTGTTCTTGGATGTTGTACTTGGCGCAACACATGGTGTCCTAATATGGGTTAGATGGGATTGTTATTCCTCCTTGCTGCCATGTAACTATTGAAGTAAAGAGTAGCCATCCAAACCATCATGACTTAATAAACTCATCTTTACCCACTTTGACTTGAGAAAGCAGAACTACTTCACTGTGGGCTTTATGAAAGTCCATCTCACACATTAGTGTTATTGTGTTGTTGATGTTTTCCAGTCTCTATAGTTACAAACTCATCACTAGCCCGTAGGGCTGCACGATCATGGCCAAAATGATAATCATGATTATTTTGATCAATATGCGATCACGATTAATTATCATGATTGATTGTTGATTTAACCAACCAAATTTATAGGCTATTTATAACTGCTTTCACATCCATATTCCTCTAGTTGAAGTTGTATGTTGTACATGCATACAGTTGCAACACATGTAAATGAAAATTATCTGAAATAAATAGCCTAGGATATACTTTAAAAAAATGTATCTCTGTGAAAGCTCCTTGACTTGTTTTCAACAATAACTGATTAAAAGAGCTAGGGAGAGAGAGGGAGTGCGATGGACGTACTTGCAGAGTGACGGCTGACTCATTAGGAATGGGTCCAGCAGGCTCCGTCTCACACGCCATTATTCTACAAACTGAAGTTAGTTGCATTCAATAACTTCTTCTGTGTTTTTCGCCGTGGCGGCCGCAATAGCAGGGTTACCAGCGGAAACACTGGTACAAATACAGGTTTGCCTCTCATGCTTAACAATATACAGCTGTTTTAATAATAATTAAAACTCTGGACGAATGTCAGAAGTGTGGACCGGTGTTTTGGTGGAACACCGGCGACGTCGCCACTCTGTCTCTGTTGGTGGGGCGCCGTGTGTGAGTGAATGGGGGCGGCGCTGCGCGGAAGGTAGGAGGAGACAGCCGAACGCAGGCACGCCATTACTGAAGAAATGGCTCATGTAACGCAAAATTAAACCATATTGATATGAACAACATTGCTTGTTTGTGGAGAGGCAGCAGATGATGCGAGGATGTTAGGTGCACCGGTGCGACCTAGAGGGAAAAAACGTTAGTTGCACCCTAGAGCCCTGTGAGCTAACTGACACTAACTAGCACTGGTCACTGCTGTTGTCTGAAAAACAACACAAACGGGACAAAATTTTGCAGTTACTAGTAAAATGGTAAACCTTGTTACCGACGTATGACCAACTGCTATTGTTATGTGGAATTTGAGTGATTATGTAACTACTCGCAGGGGGTCACATAACATAGTCTATGAGGGGAAAAAGAGAGACTGATCTGAGTAGAGTACTGACTGCTAAAATGTGCATACTTATTTCTGAAGGTGTGTGTGGTGGTGTGTGTGTGTGTGTGTGTGTGGTGTGTGTGTGTGTTGTGTGTGTGTGTTGTGTGGTGTGTGGTGTGGTGTGTGTGTGTGTGTGTGTGGGTGTGTGTGTGTGTGTGTGTGTGTGTGTGTGTGGTGTGTGTGTGTGTGGTGTGTGTGTGTGGTGTGTGTGTGGTGTGTGTGGTGTTGTGTGTGTATAGACTGAGTGATGTGTATTCAACACATGTTCATTGTCTTATTTACATGCATGTAGCTCATGTGAGACATTGTCATATCTGTAAAGGCAGTAGTGAAGGACAGGGGATGTGAGTGACGGTGTTTCATGGTAGCAGAGGAATGGGAACATTCCCCGGTACAGCCCACTGATGGCAATCTACTGGGTGCTTCCTCTGGCATCACATACATCAACTGGATGGTGTGGAGGAACAGAACATTGTGTTCTCAGGAGGTGTCTATAGTCAACCTACTTGCAGACATCTTCCTACCACTTGTTGATAGTCTTTTTCATCACCCTTTGTTGCTGACGTAAAACAACATTTAGGCTGGATTCTTTTAAGGCCAATTAATCATTAATTAGTTTTTAAAAAATCAAAATATTGGTATATTGATCCTTATCTCTCCTACACACAGTATTGCCGTTTAACGGTAATGATCAGTTAACAAGGGTTGGCTATCTAACAAAACAATCAGCATCCCTTATTAGCACCAGGAACTGCTGGCTATAGACTGAGCTGGAATTAATCTGACTGCATGCTATTTAAACTGATTTGATCCATCACCACTGTAATTTTAAGTTTAGTAGTTTTGACAAACTAAGTGAAAATAAGTTTCTGTAACATTTGTCTCACAGCAGTTTGGATCCCAAGGTGAAAAAAAAGAAGTTCATTTATTTTTATAGAATAATTCACCAGTTAAGAAGTTACAATTTAGTTTGACAACATTAAATTAACTTGAAACATTACAAGGTTAAATATTAACAATTAAACAGATATTCTGATCATTTGCCAAAAAGTTACAGTTTGGACACAGTCCCGTTACCTGTGTATTTGCCGCATTTCTGACTTGATTCATTAAGTGAAATGTTATTAATGATTGGCACGAGTAGGCCTCCATACACACCCCAGAAGTTACATAAGTAACTAGAATGTGCCAGTCACTATGAAGCGGGCGGAGCAAAGATGTGTCTCCGCCTCCTGTCACTTAACTCTAACTGCCCCCGTCGGTTCATGTTTCCTTGATCTAAATATGGTCACATTTACCCCCACATAACCGTCTCCTATGCGCGCAGGTGGCCTTTTGGGCCGCCTCAGTCAGCGCCATGCGTGCACGTTTTCTTACAAACAACCGTGCTCCCCGTGGGACCCGGCCAGGCACGCGACCTGCGAGCCGCCGCTCTCCCATAGGACACGCTGCAGGTAACTGGGCACACCGGAAATACAACTGATAGATTCTTCCCAAAGAAATGGGGTCATCAAAGATGGTGGGATAACATGTGTGAGTTAATGTTGGGATTGCTGGCAGTTATTGGAGACATTACCACACCAGTTCCACACAATGATGCATTATTTGCACTAACTTGGACCTGTTGTGTTGCCTTCTCTCATTTATCCAGTAAGCTACATGGCCTGGCCTAAATAAAACCAGGAGTGGTGACCATTCATTTTATATAATCTGTCCTAGATTACTGTGGTGATCTGATGGCAGGTGGTTGATTTTATTGAGCACCAGTGTCTTGTCTGTTTCAAATTAACTCATGTTGTGGATCCAGGTAAGATTCTTGTTTTTATTTTCTGCTTTTACCGTCTGTTAGGGGAAAGACAAGATAGCAGGAAAAAAAAATGCTGAGAGATGAAACCAGACTTTATCTATCTTTTCTTTTTCACAGGGCCTCGGGAACCAATGTTGCAGCCATTGACAATAAAATTGAACAGGCAATGGTGAGTATTATATAGATTATTTTACCATGGATCATACCCTTCCCTGAGTTAAAAAAAAAAAAAAAAAAATTAAAATGTATGAAGTAGGGATTCAGTTGCATGGTAAGAGTGTATATACATGTATGTATAGAGCGTGGTCCCGGATCTATGCATACACTACTGTATTATGCTGGTCTGTCTTTATATTCTTGGTAGTTCCTATATCCAGCTTTCATGTCTTGATTTATTTTCATGTTGTTAAGAACCATACGGTCTTTATATTTGTTTTTTTTTGCCATTAAACACGCACTGAATACACAGGTAATATGAACACATGAACAAATGTAGCCTTAAAGGAGAATTCTGCCCAATTTCAACATGTAGGTCTGTTGTTTGTAAATGTGGAGTGCTGTCAGTAGAGAGAAAATCAAAAGCAATCGATGCTGCCTACACTGTTATCCTCCTGCTAGTGTTAGCACCCAACAGGCTTAAATAGGGCAAGTTTTAAATGTGTTTATAGCCTCTAAACATGTTCAAAATGTCATTAAAAGTGCCGACCTGTGTGCAGCGATTCCTTTCGAGTGAACACAGTGACTCTGACGGGACTGAATGTGACAGAAATGCATCAAAGTTCTGCTAATTCAGCGGTGTTTAGTTCCTGTGTTGATACTGCAAGGAGAGCTTCGAGAAAGAGATACAAAAAGTGCTGTAATACAACTAGCAGGATACAAGTTATAATTGAGGTAAGTTTGGAGACACTACCTTAATTGATAGCCTACATATTTTTGTTTTTATATCTTTTCTGTGTTGTAGTTTATAGACGGTCCCTAAGCTCTCTAACTGCCGTCTCAACACCGGAACTAAACCCAGCTGAATTAGCACAACTTTCATGCATTTCTTTCACATCTACAGCAGTCAGTCACTGTGTTCACTCAGATGGAATCCCTTCACATGGGTCGGCTCTTTTAATGACATTTTGAACATGTTTAGAGGCTAAAAACACATTTAAAACTTGCCCCGTTTAAGCCTGTTGGGTGCTAACACTAGCAGGACGATAACACGGTGTAGGCAGCACCGATTGGTTTTGTTTTTCTCTACTGACAGCACTCCACATTTACAAACAGAGCTACGTGTTGGAATTGACCGGAATTCTCCTTTAAGCTCCACTCTGATGTCCTTGTCTGCTGCATGTTAGGACATGATAAATCAGCGTCCGTGTGACTCTGCTGCCTTTGCTAAGGTCCTTGATGTTGTTGACCCACATTTCATGTCTCCTGCAGGACCTAGTAAAAAGCCATCTGATGTATGCGGTGCGTGAAGAGGTGGAGGTCTTAAAGGAGCAGATCAAGGAGCTGTTTGAGAGGAACTCTGTGCTGGAGAGGGAGAACGCCGTGTTGAAATCTCTGGCCAACAGCGAGCAGCTGTCCCAGCTGCCTGCGCAGTCGGCCACCAGCTCCGGCACCACGCCCCCCCAGCAAGGACTCAGCCAGCCTCAGCAACAGGCCCAGCCTCCGCTTCAAGTTCAGCCTCAACCGCAGTCACACGGCCAGCTCCAGCTCCAGCACCACCCCATACCCCAGCAGCTCCAGACTCAGCTCGATCCTGGCCAACAACAAATGCAACCCAACGTCACCTCCGCTTGAAGCGCATCGGCCCTGCTTCGCTTAAAGCAGAAAAAAAAAAAGCATCTTCTCTACAACTTATTACAGTTAGTTTATGTGAAATTAAAAAGAAGAAAAAAAAAGACAACTGTCTTCTTAGCCACCGCTTGTGTGTGTGTGTGTGTGTGTGTGTGTGTGTGTGTGTGTGTGTGTGTGTGTGTGTGTGTGTGTGTGTGTGTGTGTGTGTGTGTGTGTGTGTGTGTGTGTGTGTGTGTGTGTGTTGTGTGTGTGTGTGTGTGTGTGTGTGTGTGTGTGTGTGTGTGTGTGTGTGTGTGTGTGTGTGTGTGTGTGTGAATTGATGTTGGAATGTGAGTGTGTATGCATCTGTACTGTGGGCCTTTCCAGTGTTAATGCAATCATTGAGAGAGACAGAGAGACTTGGACAGAGAAAGTGTGTGTAGAGACAGAGTATCAGGGAAGGTCGGGGTGTTTGTTTTCATCTTGGCACTGTTCCCGGAGTGGTTGACTGCTGGGTCCAAGCTTGTGGACAGGATGTCTTCTCTTGGACCAGGCCCAAGCCAGACTGGTCGCGACCTGACCCGAAACCTCAAACCGTGTGTGTTGGAAAGGGAGGGCTTCACCCCGCATAAGGGACAAAAGGGAGTGATTGTCAGAAGAGAGCGATTATTTTTTTTTAAAATGAGATAGAGTGGGTAAAGGGGTATTTTTTAGCATTGCTGTTTCATGTTGTAAAGGAAAAAAGAGGCAGTGAGAGTGTTTTTCAGAGCGCCACACCGCGGCCGTTACTTTTACATCAAATCCAACCCTTGCATCAGTCTTTTGAGTTCTACTGTTAAGTGTTTTATTTATTACAGGGCTGCTATTCTCATAAATGAACAGTTTCACAACACCTGTTTAACGGTAGCCCAGTGACTTGTTTCCTCTTCTACAGTGTTTCAACAGTTTGGCCATATTTCCCAATGCTTTAATTGTTAAAACGTTAGGTGAAAGAGAAAATCTGACAAATGTTTAACACTAACTACAGTTTTACGCTGCGATTGCCAATTCCTTGCTCAAGTCCATATCCAGTATGAATGTACATTTATGTATAGTATAAAGTATTAAGAGCCTTAATGGGTGACTCCTCGCCTGTTTACATCAAATCTTAACGAGAGCCTGCAGATGGTATTTGATGAACATTCAATTCTGTCGGTAGTAATATCTAAAAGTGAATTAGTATTGCCATCACCCCCCTACTTCATGTTTCTTTCTACCAATGTCTTTCCTTAGGGTGTGGGGGGGAAGCTGTGAAATCATTCAACCTACTTTGTAACCAAAGATGCAAAGCTGTGTAAATTGATTATTTTTAAATGCACACATGTATTTCTTTCATGTATTTTTTTTTTTTTTTGTTACTTCTTTCTTCACAAAATAGTTTGTTGCTGTTCAGCATGTTCTGCATGATCTGTAATCTTCAAACCACTTTCTTACCTCATTTTTATTCAGCACTCTTATTGTAAGATAGTCTGTGAACAGTGTAAATGGGGGCGGGGGGGTGATGCGGAGCAGAGAGAAAAATAACCTAGTGTCACTGACACTAGTCCCAGAAAAATGAAGTGAGCCATGTTTTGTTCATTTAAATGGTGTTTGAATTTCATATGCCAATAGTTTTGTTACATTGCAAATTTTAATGTATTTAAATAAAAGCAATATTCAGATTCAAAAATTTCAGTATTTTGTTAAAGTTTCAGAAAAAAGTTCTATAAAATAAAATGGAAAATATTCTTGTTTAGAACATTTGAAACCTTTTACCGGAATACTACCTGGAATACATGCTAACATTGTGTAATCTCAAATTGCTCTTGATTGCCCACGCTGATGCAAAGAATGTATCCGTGAATGCTCTGGATACTCTTAGCGATATCACGTTTTTTAGGCTACAACATTTAGTGCCACAGAGCAAACTTCTCATTATCCGCTAGCTGTCTGTCCCCTGAACACACCGTAAAAGAACCTGCGATCACTAGCCAGCCCCAGGTCCCCAAACGGTGCCAACCACGGAAGGAGAAAGCAGGGGCGATCTAGCCTTGTTTTGTTTGAAAATACTTTGTCAACAAGAAGTGCCATCACCCAACATCGCTTAGAGAACCTTTTAATAAATTCATTTTTAAAGCACTTTTCATTGACAAATCCCAAGTGCTACAGGAGATTAAAACAGGGTAAATTAGTCAACCAGACGGCACAGTTTGATTAAAAGAGCACATGGAACTTTTTAGTGCCAGGCCTGGAGTTACAAGTTGATTTGAAGCTGTACAAATTACCAAATATTTAAAGAGAAACTCATTTATTTGAAGAAACATTACAAAACAATTCTCAAGAAAAAAAGTATTGAGAACATACGTGCCATCCGAGCAAATACATAGCTGTCCTCTCTGAAAATAAATACTTCCAAGCAGTCTGTGATGTGTCAACAGTTCCAAGTTGGGTGAGGGAAAGCTCCTTCCTGCCCAGAATAGGACATCCACAATACAAACAGCGGAGTACAATGATATGGACAATCAATGAGAACTTAATGAGAACAACTCTTCCATCAACACTTGCACACAAGTTCTCACAGTTGTGCGTGTTGTACTTGTATCCCACTGTTGTCCTCCCTCCCATTGGTAAGGTCAGTCAATGGGCCAGCACATCCCATCCATCAGAAAGGTGGGGTTCATGGTGTGGGTCTGACCAGGATAAAAGGGGCTCTGAGTATTCCTCGTCGCGGTCTTCTTGCCAGCTAACCCACGGTAACAAATCGGCTGCCTTTGCTGCTTTGTGCGGTGGTTGTGCGCTGATCTTTTAGGATGCGGAATCGCTCATTCAGGGTGATTGATGTTTGCTGTAGATGGATAGATACACCGGAAATTCATAACACACTTTATTGAGAAATATTTTTCAGACAATGTGAGGATAAACACTTGGAATTAAAATTGTCCTATGTGTGTGTATTTAAGCATGCAGAAAGTAGCATTTTCTCACCGGTTTCCCAACACTGTTGATGTCAAATTGCAGAGGCACTCCTTTAGGTATTTTCTTCTCCACCTGTTCCACCTTGACAGGAGCAGAGATGACAGCTGGAGGATGCAGGGTCCAAGCAGTGGGAGGCCTACGAAGAAGTCACACAGTCAGTCCCTTTTATCTGGTGGTGTCTTGTCTGTGATGTTTGGTGTGAACGTCATAACCAATGATTTTACATTTCCTCGTGTGTGTGTGTGTGTGTGTGAGAGAGAGAGAGAGAGAGAGAGAGAGAAAATACACTACTATGCAGTTACTATGAATAAAAATGAATGTGGTTTTGGAAATGTATAAAACCAGTGTATAAAGATTGTGATTTTACTCAGGCTGAGTCCTGGCTGTGGGGTTGTCAATTGAAACAGTCAAGATTCCACTGCTAGTTGTCGATGTGCGCCACCTAGTGGATAAAAAGCAAAGTTGTATGGTATCACACAAACACAACAGACACTGCAAACTGGCAAACAATGGTCTTCTTTCCTCTCCAAATGATTTATATCCTCAGTGCAGGTTTCCTCTTTTTATTAGTATTTATTACAGGCAATTTGGCATTTTTACAACTGGAGCCAAAATAGACTGTGATGTTTAAAAATACTCACTGCTGAGTTTTGACTGGCAAACTGCTAAAATTTGGCTTTTGCACCTGGGCCTGTACCTGTAAACAAGAAGCAAGGGACATGAAGAATAAATACAGTGGTGTACTGATGTTTAGATTTTGTCTGGAGATGTTGTCTTAAAATGCTCAGATAAACAGATAGTACTACACATGCTATCAGAAAATTCACAACACATTCAGGTTTAAACTAGCCTAATTGGTGCAGCTCGACTAAAGGGTATAGTTAATGAGCAGCATCACTCAATGTCAGAGTAACTTGCTGAGAAAGTTCAAATTGTGCTTTCGTGAGAACTTTGGATTTCCTTGGTAGATTTAATCTACAAAAACGGTATGTTTAACAACTCTTGCTGTCAAAAATAACTCATCTACCTTGAGCCCTCTGTGAAAAAGAAATGTAGCCTGGCGCGCTTCCCTCCGAGTCTGCTGGACAGGCGGCAGTGGTCTGCATGAGTGCAACACAAAAACAGTATTAAAACACAGTTGTGAATTCAGTGTACTGTGTGTGATGCTGTATACACTGCAGAGTTAACCACACAACGTAGAAAACTAAGATCCGTCTTTAACAACTCTATACCCGCTTGCTTACATTCTTGATTGCACCTCTTAAACAGTCTAGTGCATGACAACAACACTTAAGACACCCTGACTTTGGGTTCCTACACCAATCCCACAATAGTCCTCATGTTTAGAAAGAACTACACATTAGCCCAAGTGCACTCAGGGATTGTGTACAAGTTGTCATAAGGTTTTCTCACCGTCTTCTCAGCTGAAATGGTCCCCTGACTCCTGCAGCATTCTGACCTCTCTGTGCCTCTGGCTGCCTATACAAGGCTTCAGTGCGTTGAATGAAGGACTTTGTTTTCTGGGGGTGCAGTGGAGGACAGATACAGTAAATAAAAAAGGCAAAACTTTTGCAAAGCTGCACTGCTTCTAAAAATAGGCTGCGAGAGTCATTGTTAGTTCATGGTACTGTGTACCATATGCAAATGAGAATTTTGAAGTGGAGTTAAAATCAGTTAAAGCCCTAAAGCTCCTATATCTACTTTAGTTCTTTACCAAACATTAAAATGTGGTTTAATAAATATATACACTATGCTGAATCTATGAAATCAAGTGTGATGCAGCTTCATACTAAATTTTGAAAATGACGTGAGACAGAAGAGAACAGTCACTTCATTCATGAACACTTAAAAAGGACAGGTAAGCTCAGCACCCAATTTGCTTTTGCATACAGCTCTGTCTTTGTTGAGTCTCTTTGTTGGCTAGTGCAGGCACGAGTTTTTGTTGAAGTTGGTCAAGCTTCAGTGTGATATCAGCATCAGACAGACAAGAAGGCATTTAAGTCCCGCCCCCACCAGAGGGGAAAACAACTCTCCACTCTCCATTGACTTGTATTGCATGCATGGTAAAATTATTCTTTGACATGCTTAAATCTAACGTTTTCAGCTAGCTACAGGTATTTTGTTAGCGTTTCAGCCCTTAGTTGAATAGTGTGGCGCTGACTGTTTTCTTCACAGAGTATAATGTATAATGCGCTCTGTCTCTATGGCCATCATCTCCTATACTGATAAAAGGTAGTTTTACACCTCAATAACGATCTATACCACGATATATCATGGTTTCTGGTAATTTAATAAAAAATCTTTATGAAATTGTGTGTACTCCTGTGTGGATTGAAAAATTAAAAGGACTGAGTATTTTCTCTTTGTATCAAGACCTTCAGTGCAAACTGAACATAACGTGCAAGGATCAGAATGTGAGGCAGTGTCCTAAACATTGACACCCCTACTTTACTTGTTTTAGCACTAGCACATTTTAGGAATAATTGATTCTTTTGACCCTACATCATTAGCGAGACCTAGTCTGAAAAGGAGGATTTATAGTGATTCATACCTACAGTCTGATCAAATATTCTCTCTCTCTCTTAATCATTGGACTCAGTTACTGTCATGTTCAATACGATCTGTGCATACATGCCAGTGTTGCCAGCTGTCTACAATGAGGTTTCATGCCAATATCAGAAGCTACTTTGAGTACCTAGAGACGCATGTCCTTGTCTTAGTGGACACTCCACTATGTCCCACATTACCTGGTTGAACGCTGCTCTGTTAAGCGTTCCGACTCGTTTCAGCAGGGCAGCTGGCCGCCTGGCGGCCAGTCCTGTGATAACCCCTTGACCTCGTCGTCGACCAGGTGGGGGAGGGACTCTTCGGTTTCTTAATTTAGATGCTCCTCCTCGGGGCACGCCACCTCCTGGTAAAGATAATATTAGCAACATTACACATGGACGGCGTTGAGACAGAAAAAGCAAACAACACCCGAGAAAGCGTAAGGACAAACCTCTCTGGACTGGTCCAGCAGTTCTTGATAAAACACCCCTTGCTTGGGTTAAACGGCCCTTCTTCTTGACTGGTCGGCGGTTCACGGTGGCCTGTTTCCTTTTTAACTGTTGCTCTTTTTTGTTCAACCGAATGATGTCATCTGTTAAATTTATCACATGAGCATTGATAAACAAGGGGGTCTGAATGATTAAATGAGACATATTTAGTTAACGGTTGCTAGCTAACACCACCCGTTAGTAGCTAGCTAACATTACCGTAACGTTAGCTAATAACGTTACTCCATTATAGTATGTTACCGTTGGTGTTTGCTATATAGGACCTTACCTAATGACATGTCGACTTTGTCGGGAATAGCTGGTCTTTTCCCTCGACCTGCTGTTAAATAATCTCCGTTCATAGTTTAAAAACACAAGAAACTATCCCGAGTGCAAAGACAAATACAACAGTAGACGTCAGCCGTGCTAGCTGTTCGTCCCTTTTGAGACTGCAACCCTCCTCCGAGCGTAAACAGTACCACGCATGCCCCGTGGAGACGTTATATCTGCATTGTGGGAAATGTAGTTAAATTCAATAAAAAAAGGTGTTACAAAACCTAGCTTAACGAACACCAGTGTGCTTCTTCTCGTAACTGGGCTGCTAAAACATTAGCTACTTCGTCTGCCGTTTCTTTTGCTTAGCTTCAAATCTTTGCCAGAACTTGGTTTTATTGATTGCATGTTGCACTGTCTGTGGAGAAGGTAGGCCTACGTTACGTTTTTAGCAGTGTTGTCGTACTGGCTGCTTATTTTTGTTATTTAATTTGGCTAATGTTCCTTAATTTATTCTGTAGTACAACATAAGCTCGTTTTCGTAAATATTGGTTTCTGTAATGTTTCGCTAACGGACGAAGAGTTGATTTTCACTGTGGTTCAATTGCAGCTCATCTTTCTCCCCCGCACCAAGGCGACTCTTGAGGCTTGGTGACCACAGTAGTCATAAACCCACTTCAGGATTCTCCTCCCCGAGCAAGTCATTCACCAGTCAAACCATCATGTCAGACAAAAAACGCAAATCAACATCTTCAGCTGCTGCTGCTGGTAAAGAGCCCAGTGCTAAGCAGCAGAAGTTGGCCCCCGCGAAGAAGGAAAAGAAGGAGAGAGCTGAGGGCTGGCTGCAGGACCTTGTGAAGCAGCAGAGGACAGAGAAGAAGGAAATGAAATTCAACCAGAAGCGCCTCCGCTTTATAACTGACACAAAGCAGGCAAAGCCAGGCTCAGAGGGTGTACTGTACTGGATGTTAAGAGACCATAGAGTACAAGGTAAACGGATATAGTAACAACTACCAGTAATGCACGAGAGACTATTTTTGGCTTGTATTTTCTCCATGTTCTCATGACAACATGTTTTGTGTTTTTCCCTCTGTGTTTCAGATAATTGGGCCCTGATCCAGGCCCAGCGGCTTGCTTTGGAAGAGAACCTTCCTCTGCACATCTGTGTCTGCCTGTTTGTCCCGAAATCAGAACTGTCTACTCTGAGACATTACAGCTTTATGCTAAAAGGTCTGAAAGAAGTTGCAAAGGTATTGACTTTATGATTCTTTGAATGCACAGCCATGAGGACAGCCATACATTCCAGTAGTGCATTAATCAGTTATAATATTGTATATTATATATTGCATGTCTTCTGTTGAACCAGCAACCAGATCAAGCAATACAACACTTGCAGGCTCTACAAACATGCATTTCTTTCTTTTTTAATTATAAAATGAACACATTTTTGACATTCAATTTGTTAAATGTAGAGTAGAAATGATTAGTAGATTATGTGATGACAGCAAATTAATCACAATTTTCATGTATTAATCACTACAGTGAATACTGTAGTGTATTGTATAATTGTTTTGCTACTATTATTATTATTATTATTATTATTACTTTTCACCATTACAATTTCTTAATTATGTTGATTATGTAAATACTGTATAATAGCATTCCTTTAACTATGTAAATACCGTACATATCCACACTCCTTATATTTCTACTCTGATATTTATACTATTTGTGCGACTGCAACACAGAGTTTCCCTTTGGGGATCAATAAAGTTTTTCTGATTCTGATTCGGATACACATGAAAATTCCCAACCTTCTCTGGTGTACGCCTCAAATATGAGAATTTGTGGTGGGGGTGGGTGCATTGTGTGAAGACTCAAGTCAAATAACTTGCACACATCCAATTTCTTAAAACGTTTTTTAGAGTTTGTGATTCAGGTACTTGAACCCACAACCAAGTCTTTGAGGCTTAACTTTGTTTTTCTGCTTCACCAACAGGAATGCAAGACCTTAGACATCCAGTTCCACTTGCTGCATGGTTCGGCGGGGGACGTTCTCCCTGGCTTTGTGTCTGACCACGGACTGGGGGCAGTAGTGACAGACTTCTCCCCCCTCAGAGAGCCACTGCAGTGGTTGGAGGATGTTAAAAAGGCACTTCCAAAGGACATTCCCCTCATACAGGTAAACACTTGCATTTTCACCCTGCATTCTGGTTATTTGCCGTTACATATTTTAATTTGATTTGAAAGATGTAATTGATCTCCCTCTCATTTTATATGTATTGCCTTCTATTTGTGCCCATGTGTGCTGTCAATATTTATTTACCATCTGTTATGTTAGTGAAAGACATCATTTTTCTTTTATAGGTTGATGCCCACAATATTGTTCCGTGCTGGGTAGCATCACCTAAACTTGAGTACGCCGCCAGGACGATCAGAGGAAAAATCACCAAGCTTTTGCCAGAGTTCCTCACAGAGTTTCCTCTGGTAGAGAAACACCCGTACACAGCTACTGCAGCAGCCAAAGTAAGTAATGCAGTAACAGTGAAGGGCACATTCAGATTGTTGTGAATAAAAGTTAATATGCTTTTGTAAAGAAAAAGTCATGCATTTTTATGTCACATTCTAGGAAATTTAGCTCCGTTAAGACGATATGAACGTAATTAGTCTTTTTGTAAAAATATTCACTGCTTTGGAAATGTTTTCATATATCTGTACAAGGAATAGTAAGTTGTTGGTGAGCTCATTGATGAGGAGTTTGGAAGTCAGATTGCTGCAATAAAGCATGTTCTCTCAACCTTCAGAGGCTCCTCTCTTCTACACTTTATTTGTTGACAGTGATGTAAAAAGTAGCCAAAAGTATACATTTCCTTTCCGGCACTAGATATTAAAGCTTCAGGGTTGTGGCTTTCACTGCAGTGTTGTGATTGATATGCCATTCACTAGTTTGAGCCTCCTGATAACATTACCAAGATGAAAGGCCCACAACTTCACCTCTTTTGAAGTTTGCAGTTTTCTACAAAACCAGAGTGTATATTTTAGTTCATCACTGTCAGCTCTGACCTCTGTTGATGTTTTTGTTTCCTCTTTTCCTCACCTTCACATTACAGCCAGTAGACTGGGACAAAATCCTGGCCTCCCTGCAGGTTGACCGGTCAGTTGGCGAGCCGGAGTGGGCAGAGCCAGGCACCAATGGAGGGATGGCCATGTTGGAGTCCTTCATTGATGTACGCCTGAAACTGTTTGACACCCAACGCAATGACCCAAACGCTGCTGCCCTCAGCCAGTTGTCCCCCTGGATCCGCTTTGGTCAGTAGTACATAAAACAAATGGGTGTGAATTGAATGCATGTCTGCAGCAACTTTATATCAGCTCTAATTGACTGTTTTGTCACCTATCTCCTATTTCCTTCCACGTTTGTGACCTATCAAGCGTTAGGCCTTGTCATAGTACAATAACTACTTCAACTTTCTTTTGTTGTTGTCAATAGTTTAAAATCAAGTCCCCAAATGATTGATAAGTGCCCCACAAGGATCAATATTCAGACCTCTGGAAATTTATGTGCTACAGCAACTGAAAAGAAAAAATGTGCACACATCAGAATAACTCCAAATGGACTAAATCTACACATGCAACAGCATTGTTAAATGTGTAACAATTTGCTTTTAATTGGTGGCCCGTGGGCCACATCCAACCCAGAAGCAACCTCCGAGTGGCCCAGCATAATCAGATAATATAGTTTATCCTATATAATATAGACTATCCGTTATTGTTTATAATAGATTACGAGTGTGTTGTCTTGCCAGATTTGCTTGCAGCACGCAGAGAAAACAAAACCAGACGCTGAAATGTCGCTGCAAATCGCAAGCCAGCCAGGTCTGTCTGAACAGCCCAATTGGTTAACATGGATGCTGAAAGGAAGCGCGCCACGCTTCCCAGGGCTTCAGGGCACCTCTTGTCTGCATCTGCCCATCCACTATATTACTTAGAAACAACCTAGTATTGCTGCTGTTTGTGATTGTGTTTTATTACGCACTTATCAACACATTTGTCAGTTGTGTCTAATGTCAAATTTATTAATAAAGCACATTTAAACAACTGTGGTTGAGAAGTGCTAAATAAAGCAGAATGTTACATACAAATAGTATCACGTAAAAATAAATACGTACTTAAAACATTTGATAGTAGACAATACTCACGCTCAAGAACTAAAAATTCAAACTGGATTCTTCTATCAGAATGGAGCTTGTTTCTCCTTTTGTTTAATACAGAAATAAAAACGTATACAGTTGTGCCATGAATTACTTAAGAACGCTAAGTACACAAACTCAGTTATATAAAAAGTTGGATGGTTATCACTGACATACAGAAGTTATCAGCACATTTACAAAGGCTTCCTCTTTAGGCTGCCATGATGTTTAACATCCTTAGTTGAGACACCAGATAACAGAATAGATTAGCTTTAAAAATTACTCATACCAACTTCGACCATTTTACCATTGCCTCCTCATTCTGTCCATCTTCATCTGTCTCTTATCCTCTTTGACCATTTCTGCTTCCTCCCGTCAGGCCACCTGTCAGCCCAGCGCGTGGCACTGCAGGTTCAGCACAGTGGCAAGTCTTCAGGGCTTTCTGTCTCCTCCTTCATTGAGGAGCTGGTGGTGCGCAGGGAGCTGACCGACAACTTTTGCTTCTACAACAAGAAATACGACTGCGTGGAGGGTCAGTTTAGATCTCATTATATTGCATCCTGTTCAGTCTGTTGTGATGAGTGTCCTATTAGTGACAGTAAACGGAATTATATTGAGCGCCAGCCTCAGTTCTGGTAAGCCAAGTAATCAAGACTATGGCTGGGCGATATGGAGAAAATCAAATGTCGCAATGTTTTTGATCAAATACCTCGATATCGATACCGCAACAATATTGTAGTGATGACTATTAGTCCTTTTCACAAAATGTTATGTGGTTTTTATATATATATATATATATAGTGTGTGTGTGTATATATATATATATATATATATACTCAATGAGATTTTTGATTAATTGAACAGTAATGTGGATATAATGACTAAGTGGGTAAAGGCAATAATACAACAGCTAGAACAGCTTGGTAAGTTCAGAAAATGACATCCCTTTACTGTAATGCAGCCAACTTTTACGCCTTTCTGTCACATCTACTGCCGTCAAATCTGTACGATGCACTGTAGCCTGTAATAATTAGCGTGTCGGTAAAACATTAAAACGTGACCTGTTCAAGCCTGTTAACTAACTATAGCAGGAGGATAACTCATAGACCATTAAAGACATGGACCAACAGATCCCGTTGTTCTGGACGGAGACCAGTGAAGGAAAATAGAAGCCCTTTTCCGGTGATGGCTAGGCGTTACTGCGCAGCCTCCAACTGAGCTCGACGCCGTAGTTGTGACATGGACAACGTGTCTAAAAGTTGTAAGTCTTCTGGTAGCTGTGCCAAGAGAAATTTCAATCATTCCCAATCAGCAGAGACGGGGAGCGTAGGTATATGTTAGGAGATAACATAGACACAGGCTAATTACTGTTAACTAAAATTCTAGTTAATGTTAGTAATTAAACCTAAACAGCGTATGTAAGCCCAAACTGTCTGCGTGCTTCTCTTGACAATACGGTGATTTGTCAACTGTGTGACGGTAAGTTGTGTGGTTATGACACAATTGTTAACCTATTTTTACAAAAACGTCTGCTACGGAGCCATAACGTGAAGTACAAGGTGATGGAGCCTTTTATACATTGTCGTGTTTCTTTAGAAATAAACAACGGACAATTAGAGTCTTGAAACGCTTCAGATGTAAAGTTATTCATTGTCAAAGTGGTGCCAAAATGAATGGAAGTCAATGGGATGCTAACGGCAGATGATATCTTCGTAGCATTAAAATGGCCATAGGAGCTACGCTTAGGGAGGAGAGGCTTGCCCCCTTTGGGATAACTCCGTGTAGGTAGCAAAATTCTTGCTACTGACAGCACTCCAAGTTTACAAACAACAGAGCTATGCGTTGAAATTGACCGGAATTCTCTTTTTAAGCTGTGTGAGCGTCCCCTAATGCTGCTGCTGTCCTCCTCTGAACAGAACCATACCGCCAAATTTAATTCGTAATTTATTCAATAAAATTTCTTAAAGCATTTTTATTGTCTGCCTTGTTGTTGACTTAATGGACCTGACAGTAGAGATGTACCGATACCAGTATCGGTATCGCCTCCGATACTGCCTAAAACGCTGGTATTGGGAAGTACTGGAGTTTATTCTCCTATCTGATACCAAGTAATAGAGCCCTACAGAAAATCTACATTAAAGTACTTTATTTAAGTTAGATATCTGACTGTCAAACAGGATAATAAAAGAAAGTTCTGTGGCATTCATTGTTTGTGTGTGTTCATATTTCACAAAGAGTTTAAGCTGAGCCAGACCGACAACAAAAATAGAAATCATATTACATCCATACAGGGATAGTAGTACACAGCTGTTAAAACTTAAAAAGATACATGACACCCTGGTATTCAATCAGTACTCAGTATCGGCCGATACGTAAGTTCAGGTATCAGAATTGGTCTGGGGAAGCCAAAAATGGTATCGGACCATCTCTACCTGACAGAAGTGTCTAAATTGATAGTCTTAACAGCATGTTTGAAATGATTCAGCTCCTGAAGTTGTCTTTTTATTTTATTTTTTTAACTGTTTTAATTATGTGTGTGTGTTTATTACTCAGGTGCGTATGAGTGGGCTCAGAAGACTTTGAAAGATCATGCCAAAGATAAGAGGCCATATCTCTACACACGTGAACAGCTGGAGAAAGCGGAGACTCATGACAAGCTCTGGAACGGTGCTCAGGTACCTTCTCATTCAAATGTTTCTGATAACATTTGCTTGTCAGTCTGTGTTGTTCCTTACTGCTGTTAATTTCATGTTATCTCTATTAGAACCAGATGGTCACTGAGGGGAAGATGCATGGTTTCTTGAGGATGTACTGGGCCAAAAAGATTCTGGAGTGGACTTCTTCCCCTGAGGAGGCACTCTCAATCGCTCTATACCTAAATGATCGCTATGAGCTGGATGGCCAGGACCCCAATGGCTTTGTTGGTGAGGACAAAGATTAAGCTTATGCCCCTTATTGCTTGGGGAAAAAAATTGAAATTAACCAGGAAAACTGCTCAATCATTAGACGTATATGCATCCGACTGGTCTCATTTGAAGTAGAAGTAGATAAGAATGTATTGTACTTATGTAACCAAACTTATTTCTATTACCATTCCAGAGTAAATGGAGATGCAATAAAGAAAAAATTGAAAAGATAAAGTATCTCACTTCTATTCCATCATTGTTGGGAGTCAAACATGCGCAGTAGCTAGGTAAGGACTGCTAGCCATGCTAGCAGCTAGGCGAGGATTATAACGTGTGTTACAAAGGGACAAACGTTTGTTAAAGGCTGGACTCCAATAGAGCAGTTTGGAGCAGTTTGTGAACAGTGTTTTCTGTTGTTGATGGTAAGTTCCTTTGGGGTGGACTTTGGGCTTTTTCACTGTGTAAACTTATAACATGCACAAAAAAAAAAAAAAAATATATATATATATATATATAGATATATATATATATATAAAACACACAACACAGTAAAGGAAAGGGGAAAAAGCATAATATGAGCCCTTTACCTACATCGTGGGTTGGTGCAGAGACCAGGAGCTCTTTGGTTCAAGAGGCGTGTCAGTGTGGCACAGATTTACTGAATTTCCCTTTCTCACATATTTATGTCCTCTCTCACTGTGTGTCCCTCATGTAGGTTGTATGTGGTCTATTTGTGGCATCCATGATCAGGGCTGGGGAGAGAGAGCTGTTTTCGGAAAGATCCGCTACATGAACTACAAAGGCTGCCTGCGGAAGTTTGACGTAGCCCGGTTTGAGAGAAAGTACTGTCCCAAAAACCTTTGAAGCCTAAAATGCCTTTCTTGCAGAGGATGTTTTGTTCTCCACTGGCAGTTTCTTTTACTGAATATTCAGACATTCATAATTTAACTTTATGTTATGAACTGTTGTGCCTACTTAGTAAGCATAAAGGGTTTTATGCTACTTTTGTATTACTGTTTTTTTTGTGGGTTGTATTTTTTTAATGTTAATTAAATTGTATATTCCACAAAAGATGCCTTGTTTATCATAAATGTTTCAACAAGAGGAACTCTGAGGACTTCTTTCTTAAAATCCCTCTTTTCATACCAAACCATTTTCTGTTCTGATACTTGTATTATAATTTCTTTATCCATTACAGTTCTCCAGCTGTAATTTATCTGTAACACCTGAATACCACATATATTGCCTAAACAGACTTGTATGATTATTCTTTACTCAAAAGTAAACATTCACCCATAATCACTGGCATTAAAATGTAATTCATAATTAAGTATAGCCAAACTTTGAACTATTGTTATTTACTGCCCCAGCTACCATGATACATCAGTGACTTTTACAATAATTTAATCAAAGCTGCACATGTATGAGCGCAAAATTTTATGCAAAAAAAATTTTGATTAAGAATTTGGTTTTAAAAACCAAATGGGGAAAAAAAAAAGACATTTTGGGTATAATGCCTTTTTGCAGGGACGGGATAAACCAAATTGCGCGGGTTTTTACAAAGCACGATGAATTAAGACGAAACACAAAATACTTCTACCCAACCTAATTAACTGCACCCTCACTAGTGGATAAAAACAACCCCATCGTGTAACAACGCACATAACACCATTTCACAAATTACAATATAAAACCTCTATGCTATGGGCCCTTTTGTTGTGTTAGTTCATTACAAGGGAAAGATGTATAGGTCTCGCAAGGTTTTGCTTTTATTGTTCTAATTAGATGAAACCAGTTGGTATGGTTACAGGGAATAAGAATATCACAGTGTGACTAGTGTGAATATAGTGTAAATTACTGGCTTAAGGTCCTTGGCCCTTAAAATTGTTCTAAGTTCCTATCAAATTGGCCTTTTGCCTTCACATGTTGTTCAGGATGAAGAGTAAAAGAGTTCCTATGAGATTGAGGGGGGAAAAAACAAGAAATGCAACCTTTCTTAACATAAACTTATCTTGTAGTGATGATATTGTTGACATGTATGCATCTTATTCCATATGCACGTGTTATAACAATAAATTAAAGATCTCTTTGGATGCTTTTATATAGGCCTTAGTGGTCCCCTAATACCATATCTTAAGTCTCTTTCCCAAAATTCAGCCTTGGTGCAGAATTACAGCCCCTAGAGCCAGTCCTACGATGAGCTTTCCTTTGTATGTGCCATTTCTAGTCTGTAGCTTTTGACGAGTAGAGAGTGGGAGGGGGGGCAAGGTAGAGGCTGGGGGTGTGGCCTTGACCAACTGCCACTTTGCTCATTTGAAAGCCATGATGTCTCTCTCTTATGGGCGGGCCAAATTCTCTGGGCGGGTAAACCAGAGAAAGGAAAGGTAACCAGATCCAGATCGGCCCATCTGAGCTTTCATTTTGTCAAAGGCAGAGCAGGATACCCAGGGCTCGGTTTACACCTATCACCCTTTCTAGCCACTGGTGGACCATAGGCCGGCTGGGGAACTCATTAAAGGTGCTCTAAGCGATGTTGGGAGACGTAACCCTCCCACCCCCAAATTCTTCTTACTGGTTGGAAGCGGAATTGTCTATTACATTGCATTATGCAAGTTTGCCAGATTGGGTAGCGGATCTGTAGTTCGAATACACTGACTAAAATCAGTGGACAGAGCATGTGTGACGTCACCCATTGGTTTGTGGAGATATGTTATCCGTCTTGGAGTTTGCCGTTACGGACGGAGCCATCCGATTGTGAATGTGACGATTTTAGAAGAGAGGGAAGAGTGAGGGAGGAGCCCTTACACTCTACGCTACAAAACCCACTTTCACTGGCAATCACATCATAACCATGCCATGAAACACCCCCTGCTAAATCAACAAGACCATAATTAAAAAAAATTAACATCATTCTGTGATTGAGACCATAAACTCATTGTGAAAATGTTTACTGAGGTAATAAATCAAGTGAGAAGTGGGTCACTTTCTCATAGACTTCTACAGAAACTGACCTCTTTTTGCAACCGCATGAACTGGACAATGTGATGTAATGGACAATGCCGCTTCCAACCTGTAGGGGGACCAAAGTGGGAAAAGTTATCTAGTGTTGTTTAATACAGGTAGTCTACATTGTTGGGTTGTTTTTAAACATTTTCTTTTTATTTAATTTTGTAAATTTGTATCCCTCTACAAAACATGTTCGGTTGATGACATTACAAACTAGAGTAGAGTTTGAGTTGAACAGATGAAAACAAGTCAAAAACTTAACAACTCATTTCCCATACAACTCCTACTGAGCATCACATTTATTGTTTACTATTCTTGGATTTTACGCTTTTCAACATGTCATGTGTGTGTGGGTGAAAGTCAAAATGAAACGCATCATTTTCTCATTTGGGTTGATTTGTGCTTTAATTTCACAGCACCCACACTCTGCTCACAGAGTTTTTAGTGAAATGATACTAGTTTGTTGTCATGTTGTCATCTCAAAGCGCCACGGGTGATAATAATAACCTTGGCACTCTTAAATGAATATCATTATTTGAGCAATACTAGATGTGGCCTTTTAAAGTCGACAATTCGCGGAGCTCATGGGCAAACAGTGTATTCTGTCATGTTGATAGCAGTTTAGGCTAGATTGCTGTTCATTAGCGTTGGTGTGGCACACTGATAACATTACAGTCATTGCAATGTGATTGGTCCGTATCCATGAGTCACTGTAGCTCAGCTTTGTCTTCTGTCCTCCTGCTTTGTGTCAATCATCATTTCCATATTACTGACCAAGTGACATATTCTTTCCCCTCTACCCTTCATAATTAGCATCTCTAGTTGTACAAATGAGTTTTTCCCCTGCACTATATGTCACCCAAAGTTGAGATAAGACAGTCGAGTGGAAAGGTTTCTGTGGCTCTTGGCAGACTCAGTTACTTATAAATAAGTTGTGTTGTTGCCTAGCAGCACTTTAGCCACAATACTTATACAGAAGTCCTGGAGCTGGTTGTCCTATAGCAGAACATGAAAACAAGACTTATTTTATACACATTTGCTTCCAAGCTAAACCAACAATAAGAACAGTAAATCTCACCAGCAGCACTGATGTTCAAAAGCAAGTCATTTAATCATGTGTACTATTCCACGGGTACACGCTAAGAAAAACACATGAGAATACTGCATCAAGTCCTGTGCATTAATAAAAGAATTGATACATGATTACAAGCCATACATACAGGCACTGTTTTCAATATAATTTACAAAAACATTAAAGCAATAATTCAACACATGAAACAAAAACTTATCAGGAAAGCAATGGATGCAGCTGATCATTTAATCCTGGCAGTAACCATTTCTAAAGCAATATACTTCTTTTAATTAAGTATTAAACAACATGTAAACTTACTAACATTAGACATTGTATAAGTAAGTACACAACACAGTTATCAAAGAAATACTTGCAAGGCACATCTGATCAGCTTTGCCACAGACAAACCATTACCTTGCGTTTATTCCCCTCCTTCCCTTGATCGTCTTTCATTTCATTCCTAGACAGGAGCCATTATGCATTTCTTCTTTGCTGTGAAAGCGTACATGATAAAATATGATAATTTCATTGTTCGTCTGAACATTGACTTTGGAGAGGTGGATGTTCCTTCATCCCATCATTTTTTTTCTCTTAATTCAGTCTCTCTTACCAAGTTCAGTTCAGTTACTGTAGATATTTCTGCAGTCTGAAGGACTTTAAAATACAGTAAAAAATAGTGCTGCAAAAATAATGCTTTTTTTTCTTAAGTGCATCTCTTAAGGCTTTACACGTAGCCTTTGGTCACATTGTTCTAACCATTCAGTGTAACTAATGCTAGTTAATCTTGTCTTTGTGTGACATTCCCTACCACAAATGGGAAGATATCATTCCATTTGGGGACCTTTCTTATATGAAGGTCTATGGGCTACTGATATGTACGGATGGGTGACAAATAAAAGGAAAAACCTAAATAGGGTGTTGGAACAGCGCAAGCATACGAAACTTCAATGCTCCTTGGCATAGAGAAGCCACTGAGCTCTACTGGAGCGATAAACAACATTTTTCAAAAGAAAATTCCCTCATTGGGTGTGTTGGTGCTGGTGCTGGAATGAGTTCAGGCAACTGTGTAGGCCATAGGATACAATCCACACCATTTTCAGGCTTAAAAAACATTCAGTGACTCCTCGTTCCATCAGTTGGTTACATTCTCCACTACTGTTTTTCCTTAATGTGTCACCCATCCGTGTACAATGTTCTTGGACTTCCTTTGGCCCCGACTAGATACTGTTGGGCATTTTCTCGCTCAAGGTGCTGCGTTGGGTCATCTGTATGCTGGAGCGCACCGGCCAGCTGTTACAAAAACAAGTACTGCGACTGAACATTTCTCTGAACCTGGTTGACATGAGGTTGTATAGGATAGGGTTGACGGCAGAGCTTAGGTAGAAGAAGACTCCAGAGACGATGTGGACGTACCCAAAGACCTGATGATGCTCCTCAAACGAGGGGTCAATGTAGCTCCACATCAAGCGGTCCACGTGGAAGGGAGCCCAGCAAAGGCCAAACACAACCACCAGCACACCTGGACAGGCCAGATGGACACAGTTAGTCAACTGGACAGCTAGACTGACAACATATTGTATACACCCATGATATTCTTAGACACACTGATCACACAATCATGACGCAAATCAAATCCCCACAATGTGACAGATGGCAAGACAAAGCTGAGACAGACAGGCAAGTTGAAAACCAAAAAAGCCTAAAAATGATAACAAATGTATGTGGGCACACACACACACACACACACACACACACACACACACACACACACACACACACACACACACACTATAGAATATAAATTCAATTTTCTGCTCCTTGGAGAAAACATGACTGAAATTTTACCCACACAGCATTTTGGTGACTTGCAGGTTGCGTTTGCTCATCTTCTGCTTGTGGGACCTAGACAAACTTTCCGGTCCAAAGCAACCCCCGGTGTCCACCACAGTTATCATCTTTTCCCTGTACAGCTGCAAGCCAATGAGGAGGTAGAGAATGCTAATTATCAGCATGGGGAGCAGAAAGAAAGCCAGTGTGGAAATCAGGATGATCAGGTTGTACATCCAGATAGGCTTAATCACATCTGAGGATGGAGATATAACAAATAGGTTTGTCAGTCTGATCATGATCCCAGGTAAACATATTAGCCTTTTTAAGCTAATGCTAGCAGTGTCTTGATCAAGTGCACCGACTGGAGAACCTATTACATGTTTTTTGATGGTAGGAGAAACCGGAAGAAACCCACGCAAACATGGGGAGAAAATACAAACTCCACACAGAAAGGCCCGGAACAAACCCAGAACCTTCTTGCTGTGAGGCCACAGTGCTAACCATTGGGCCACCATGCTGATGTAGCCTATAGCTACCCTTATAAATAGCAAAAATCAAATCTAAATTAATAAACCTATACGTACGGCAGATAGCAGATCGTGGAAACGGTCGTCCAAACTTTGGAGGCAGCACCACCTCAATGCCATGCAGACTAGTGTTTGGCACAGCACACAGCATGGACACCACCCACAGCATTAAGATGACCCTCTTGACGTGAGCATGTGTTGTCATGTGTTTGACTTTGAGGGGGTGCACAACTGCCACGTAGCGCTCCACACTGAGAGCCGTGACATTGAGGATGGAAGCGAAACAGACGGTTTCAAACAGGAATGTTCTGAAGTAGCAACCCCCCTCCCCCAGCAGGAAAGGGTAGTTCTGCCACATCTCGTAGAGCTCTAATGGCATGCCCAGCAGCAACACCAGCAGGTCAGACGCCGCCAGGCTCAGCAAGTAGTAGTTGGTGCGTGTCTGCATCACCCTGTGGCGCAAAATGACAATGCAGGTCAGAGAATTGCCCAGTACACCCACCATAAAGATGGTGAGGTAGATGACAGAGACAGGAAGGAATGCAGGGGACCTTGGAAGCCCCAGCTGCTTGGCCAGGTACTCCTCCTCACTCAAGCACATGTCATCTAGATCTTGTGCAGTACTGTCAGCCAACACCCAGGAGATATTCATTCCACACACCACAGCAACCTCGGGGCAGCCCACGCCACTGAAAACTGTGGCATTTGTTGTAAAAAGAGCAGAGCGGGTGCAGTTTATCCCCAGCATGTTGCTGATCGGCAGGATGGTTACTTGGATTCTAAACCTATTGGAAAGAGGGGAAAAGTTGAATCACCAATTTTGTACAGGACATGCAGTTTACTCATCACAAGGACTACTATTCAGCCTGTGGAAACAATTGTTTAATGTCTTCTGCGGCTCTGGAATGAGCTTTTTTATAGTTTCGGGGGGGGGGGGGGGGGGGGGCTGATGATGTCCAAGAGGGTCTAAAGAAGGTGCATCATAAAAAAGGAAGATCCAGTTGTGTTGGAGCTTGACCCTGATAGTGACTAAAGGTAGACTAAAAATTGGCCATGATTTTGATCATTCTTTTTAAAATTCTGTCTTGTGAGTCCCTTGACTTTGTGGAAGTGCAACGCTAAATTACCTGAATGCCCCTTTAAATTATGCAGGTAAAGATACATATGAGTTACTAAAAATGAGGCTCAGATTGAGATCTAGTAATAGGGCAAAACTCATTTAAAAAAACCTAATTTTAACTGGCCACAGACTGTTGTTAGCTGTAACTTAGCTCTTGTCAATAGCAGCTAGCAGAGAAACTATTCCTATAAGTTGAAGGAACATTCAGACAAAAAGCAATCTAATCAGTTTAATAAAAAATAAAAAAAACTTGAATAAATTATCACCATTGCAGAAAAAATTCAGATGTTTGACAACTTGTCATCTTCTCAAAGCTGTAGACAGAGAAAAAAGGCCTTCTATAATTTTTTGTAACATCTATCTAATATACTGTATATTTGATAGCTCTCAAAATGTAGTCCAAGATATCAATGTCCTTTTTGGCATTTATGTTCAACAGAATACAAACTCATGATAGACTTTGTTTGGATTCCCTCACTGGATTTGTTTACCCATTCAACATGCAACAGTCATGTCATGAACAAAAAAAACTCACCTGCAGTTTGTGGGCTCCTTGGGGGCTTGAGATGAATATGATTTGCATCCTGGACTTAGTTTTTCTGGCACTATTTCTTGACTGCTTTGGTGCTTCAGTGCGTCACAGCTGCTTCAACTCTGTATTTAAGCGCTGGCGTTCAGCCCACCCCTCTCTCTCTCTCTCTCTCTCTCTCACATCACATCATCTTGTTTATTCTAGACTCCACCATTAGCCGCCTTCTTAATGTCTCTCTTCTCAAATACAACTTCTTTAACCTTTTTACTCTTTCACACACAAAACACACACACACACACACACACCACACACACACACACACACACACACACACACACACACACACACACACACACACACACACACTTTCCACATTGAGATCTGCAGCAATATGAAGGTTGAGATTGCTTTGACTCTGTAACCCATGGTTGAGTTGTTGAATGTGCAGACCGATATTAGCCCTGTGTTAAAACAGCACAGGGGGCTGCGTTTCACGGAAGCAACTTTTTTTAATCTTTTGTCGCGAAACAAATAAATTAAACAGGAGAATCACGGTTTTCATGTTACACAGTAATTGTTTGAGAATGTTTGCTTGCATGTATTTGATTGGCCAATGTAGCACCTTGCAAGATGACATTGTGTTGCAGCAAAGGTTCAGCCAGGTCCAACTGTTTTGCCGGACAACATTGGGTTTGTGCCCTCTCTAGGCTGACAGACTAAGTTCATATGAAGGAGCGGGTTGTGTTTGTCAGTCTGTATGAACTGACAACAGTTAGGAAAGTTGGTATATATGCTGCAAATAGTGACCAGGAATCAAACCAGCAACCCTGCATCCCCTTGGCAACCTCCTTTTCTCCTTTTGCTAAACTGGTGACTGGTGATAGACTTAAGGTGATAACTCAAACTACAGTAATTATCTCTCTACCACGGTACATGATTTACTATGTGTTTTGTTGTTCTTTTCATATTTTGAAACAATAGGATCCAGCCTAATCTAATCTGCACTGCATAATCAGCACAGTCTCATTTACAATTCATCATATCTGCTGTCCTTGTTGCCAGAGAATAAAAAATCAGTTTATAGAATAAATATGTCCCAATGTGTGAACACTTTTGTTTTATTTCAAATTATTCATGTTATTCACATTGTCTTCCTGCAATATACTTATAGCATTTAAGTCAACATGTAGGATATTATGTTTGAACATTAAGAATCAGATGAGTATTTCCCCTATACGGGACACCAGGCCCTTTTTATGTTTATGCATGTGTACAGAGGAGAACTGAGGAGACATTGAGGATTGCTCAGCTAATAGATGAGCCCAATGAGAAACATCCTACGCAGACAAGCAAGGACGGAAACAGGGAGTTGTGTGTACAATAAATCATCAACGGCGCTTCTGTCAGAGGGCAGAAAATTCACAGTTTTGCTTGGCTGCACACGCCTGTATGACTGTGTCTTGCAACCCCTGCCTCCACATTTTTCTGCCTTGCTCTGCAGTGGTGTCTAACTCAATCACCACTTTTAATCCCAATGCCGGGGCTCCAGTAGTCCAGCATTAATTGTGCTTCTGCATCAGATTGACTGAGTGTATTTGTCATTGAAGTGTGTTATTATTTAAGCTTTCCAAATCTATAAAATGGTGGACCATTTAAAGGGTAAATCATGTAAGTAAAATCCTGGCAAACTATATAAAACTACCTGCATGGACACATTAAATAAGTGGCTCTCTATAGGAGGGTAAGGACCCTCCAAATCTGGTTGCAACATAAATCTGAGGGGTTGATAGATTATTGATCTCGCATTGACAGACCTTCCTTTACAGCGCTGTGGAGGAGGGTCTGGATAGTCCTGGATGGGAGAAAAACGTGCTCTGGTTAATCGGCATTTCTTAAACCAATCATGATTGTCTTGGTTCAAAAGTTGTTTTAGTGGTGCAACAGAAAACTCAGATTGGACAGATAGTCTAGGCAGTTGTCTGGATTTACCCTGCAGAGATCTGAGCAGTTAACCATAGTCTTCATAAATCGGCCAGAGTTTAAGATGCAAACATAAAAAAAGCAGAAAGTGAGGGACATCCGGCTTAAAATGAAGGACATCTGACGGAACCTCTGGCGACACTGGAACTATCCCGTAAATGAAACGCTGTTGATATAGACTATTAGATTATCAATAAAGCCCCTTACACACATACAATGCAAACCGGAAATTAGACATTACCTGGCGGAGCTGTATGTGAGAAGGGCTGACGCTGAAATCAACAGATTTAAGGAATGGCAAGAGACTTGGCTGTTTATGACCAAATTACAAACCAAATACGTGATTGCGGTGTAATCCACGTCATGTCCTGCCTTCTACACCTTTTGCCCAGCGCCACTGGCACCACCCCTTGTCTTTGTCTTAACCAAACAAGGTATTTTCAGTAAGTGAGAATGCGTCTGACACAGAGAATCTCTTGTTGTGTGCTACATGTGAGAAAGGGGAACGTTGTACATTTTCCAGAGTTCATATGTGATAACAGCTTAAATTGGAAAAAAAAGAAGAAAACATATTTCAGCAAAACTAAATTCGGTTCATTTGTTTCTGAGAACATCACTTATTGGTTGAATAGTTCATTGACATGCAACCTGTGAAGAGGGGTTAGACATAGCTCGTCTATAGGGTCACAAGCCAAACAAATGACAACCAGATGTACGTTAGAAGCAAGTGTGAAATTGTGCTTTCGGGGTTTTTTGTGAAGCAAAAGAAGGAATGATTGCAGCAAAACATGTTTCAACGTTTATGTGGGCATGTAAGTATCGCTTTAAGACAGACTTTAAAAAAAATGTGAACTTATCCTTTAAGGATGTCATAAAGGTCACAAATGCGGTGAAAGGTCCTTCTAGCCTCCTTTACTTTTTTTATTTATTTAAAAATTTAAAGAGAACTGAGAATTTCACTGTATTAGAAGTACGACTGTTTTTGCGGTGGTTGGTTGAGGAGAGGGAAAGGACTGAAAATATAACTAAAAAAAATTATTGTTTTACTTTTTCTTTATCTGTTTGTAACAGTGGGAATACAGAAACATGGTGTGTTGACTTTGTATTTCTTTAAAACAACTAAGTAGCATAAAGAATTACTTATTCATACATATTCTGCTTCAGCCTAATAGCTTCTGGTCCAGTCCGTTTTTATTGACATCACATTCAGTGTTGGCCCTGTCCAGGAAACACATGTGTAGCCTGTAAGGGGTTTCCTGCTCATGTTAAAGTCATGTTCCTTCCACTTCCCAGAAATCCCCTCACTGTGTGCTTTCTCCTGTTGAAACATATTATCCTGAAGAGCATCAAGGCAAACCATCATATACTAGGTGACAGGGTCGTGGAGGAGGCAACATAGGCTCACGGTGTGACCTTTCCTCAATGCTAGCACTGTTTTGTTTGCAGCGTCATATATGAACAGATATCAGGAGGATTTATTTTAATTATTTACAGCTTTTCTCAGGCGCCTGCCGAGGCTTCATGAAGGAATCATATCCCATATTCATATCATATCGCTCTGATCAGTGTTTTATTCTCATGGGAACACGCTTTCTCATAATTTGCCGATTTAATTAACCAAGTGTGGAGTCTTAAAGCGGTGAACTCTGTCCAAAATGAGCGAAACACGTTGCATGGGTCATGATTGAACAGCTCCTGCAGGCTTCCTCTACTGTTCTCTTTGTGCATTTTCATGGGATGCAATTACAGTCTCTTAAAAGCTCCACAGCTCTTCTCCAAGCACCGCACTTTAGAGCTTTAAACCAAACCCCAGCTAATCCATCATTTATAATATTTTCATGGTTTATGTGAATTCCACTGAATTCATAGATAGGAGTAAGTAACTGTGTGCCATTTCCCATTGTGACAATTGCATTCTTGTCATATTACCTAAACCCTTCTAATAAAATAAATAAATAAAATTTCATAACAGCTGATTAGGTAGTCAGTCAGTTGATTTAGTGACAGACAGAATATTACTAGATTTTTGAAAATCCCTTTACAGTTTAAGTCATTTATCAAGTAAACAAACAATCTCTAGTTCCAGCTTCTCCCAGAACCAACCTAAAGATGTCATCTTGGCTTTTGAGAAATTGTGACAAGCATTTTCTTTTAAACTATTTTCTGATGGTTTATAGGCAAGGCAGCTTCATTTATTTAGCACATCTCAAACTCAGAGACAATTCCATGTGCTGTTCATAGACGCAACTAAGAGAACATTAATAGAATAGTAACTGAAAGCTAACAGGAGTAAATGCTCTCAGATCTCTTGGTTCTTATTGGAACTCTGGCAGCAGCGTTGTGCATGAGCTGAAGTTGTCTGATGGTCTTTATAGACTAAACTAAAGAGCCCAGTGACAGTGTCTGGGTGACTAATGGATATCCAGGGTTTGTGGCAGCATAAAAGAGGCTGCATAAGTTGTCATCACGTCCCAAGTGTTACATCGGTTAATATGGATGCCATCAGAAGAAGCTAAAAAGAACCCATACATCATATAGCTAATGGAAAACTTACATGTTACATTCTGTGGATTTCCTTTAAATATGGCTCCATTTCTTTTTTTATTCTAGAGAGGACATCAGAAGAACACATGAACATGTGAAAAGTGCTGCTGAGAGGCTGTTACTAAGCAGGGTGCTTGAGGCAGTGCTAAGGTTTTTTTCTTTTACCCAACAAGAACAACAGGCAGACTGAGCGGCCATTATCACAAACAGTTGGGATTCACGTTTAACTGCGGATGTGATCTGTATACTTTAACTGCTCTTAAAGGACCACTTCCTTCTGTCTACGTGACAAAATTCAATATCCCTTGTACTTGTACCCCACATAAACTTCTCAAATCTCAATTTGAACCCATATCACAAACACAACTTATTGTAATCAAGCTAAAAAAGACAATGCTGCTGCCATGGTTTCTTTACATGAATACAGTATTTTAATTTTAAAAGCAAGAACATTTATATTTTGGTTATGAGTTCTACATCTAGCTGATAAACTACTAGTCTGACAATGTGCAACACTGCTGGAGTTGTATAAACTCATGACAGGCTTATGGTTGGCAGAAAGATTTAAATGAATAAACAGATAAACACTGCATGACAGTGAACAGGAAGATTCCAGGATGACCTCAGAGCCATGCAGGGCATACACAGTTAACTGACTGCAGTGCGGCATGGTGCAGTTCAGCTATCTGTCCTCCTCAGCTCAAACTGGTGTAATCCATAATAATGTTTATCCCTATTTTGCAGAGGTTGTTAGACTTCCTGTCACTGACTTTAAGAAAAGAGCAGCGGTTACACTCTGGTGTGCTACTGCCTCTCCTAACTTGGGTATAGGATTTTTTTTAGATTCAACCACAGTTTACAGAAGAGTGTGGGTGCCAGTAACAATGGCTCACTACAAACACTGTGAGGGTAAGCACTTACGGACATTCTTCAGTTATAAACAGGCTAATTATTAATCACTGTGTAGGAAAAAAATCAAGAAATTAGGATGTACACAGAAAGAGACCAAATCAAATAAACAATGGACAGATGGAAGAATGAACTCAGTGAAGCTAAGCATGCTCTGGTTTAACATGTGAGCATGGAGGCCTTTACAATAAAAAGATGTGACAGGTGATATTACGCCTGCTTATCGCATGACTCAGAGTGCCTCGTCACAACACATGTATTAGTTTTATTAGTTAACCTCAGAGAAACAATTTATTTTGTGAAATTCTTACATGAATGTCGTTCATAGTTTTGGCCCATGTTGTTTTACTAACCTTACTTGCTATAAATTATAACAAAGGATCACTTTTTAGCTTCTTCTTCTAACACTGAGTGCACTAACTTTATCCTACATGTACTACAGCATCACAGTAACATGACAGCTTTGTTTACAAGCCCACTTCTCTTGGGACAAGGCACCGGAGGCTCTATTTTGAGCTTGTGGTTGACTTTTTACAAAAAGGAACAAAATCTCACATTTGAACTCTTCCACTCATGGTCTTTTCATTATTATGCTAAGCTAAGCCAACATTCTCCTGTATCTTCATACCATACAGATATCAAGAGTGGTAACAAACGTCTCATCCGACTCTCAGCAAGAAAGCAAATACATGTTTCTTCTCAAAAATGTCAAACTAATCCTTTTATTTGTTAATTCGTTTTAATATGTTGCTTCTACTAAGCAGCACGGTAGCCCAGTGGTTAACACTGTGGCCTCACAGCAAGAAGGTACTGGGTATGAAAGCTGGTCGTACCGGGCCTTTCATTGTGGAGTTTTCATGTTCTCCCTGTGTCTGCGTGGGTTTTCTCTGGGTGCTTCGATGTCTGGTGAGTGTCTGGTGTCGTAAGACTGCCGTGCATCACCCAGGTGGGGGCTACACATGAAGCGCTTTGAGTGTCTATGATGAATGTAAGCAATTATTACTATTAGATTCCAATAGTTAAGTACTGTATATTTGTAAAGCCTTTTTACGTCATCAAAAAAAACCTTTATATCCTAAATGGTAGCTATGAATGATGTTTGTATGCACAATAATGCCCTACAACATGTATGGCGCTGATCAATCGAATTGCCAATGAAATGTCACAGAAAAAGCAAACCTGTTTTAGAACAAGATCATTCTTTTATGTTTACTGAGATTTTCCTACAACTGTACAATTATCATCATCATCATCATTACAATCATCTTCATCATCACCATCCACAGTTTATTTTTTTATTGTTTTGCAGCTGTGAATTGCTCCTCTATTTCTTGTCATTTTATTATGTGCATTGCATTGCATTGCAAAGTTTTACATTAACAGAAATGTTTGAAAATCAAGTGGATTGACTGTACAAGCTCGTTTTTTTTGAGTACACATATTTGTCATTTAACTGAAATTTGTCCAGTCTGAATGGCCTTCATTCTCAACAGCTGCTTAGAAGAAGTATGCGGTGAGGAATTTAGTTATTGCACTTTGTCTTTTCTTACACTAGAAGGCGCTCACGTACCACGCGTGAATGATCCTCCACTGACAGAATGAGGAATATACCTACTGAAGCATACAGCAGGTTGCATCATGATGTAATAGTCCCCATGCCCTCATGCCAGATAAATCCCCAACCCAAATTTCAGTTTGTTTAGCAACCATGCTTCTCCCCATCCTCACTGTGTGTCACAACCCGTCGCAGGGCACAGGAGGAGAGGAGGGCTCGGAGGGGGAAGACAGTCACAAGCGCTTATCATCATCACAGCTACCTTTAAATTTGGCTGTGGAGTCATTTCTGATACATACAAGTTGTACCAGCCTGCAATCCCCCCAGGGGTTTGGTCCAGCTAATCCGCTCAAACAAGAATAAATAGCTTTCTCAAGGCGTGACACACACACACACACACACACACACACCACACACACACACACAAACACACAGCATATCCACAACCTCATTATGAATAGATTTCACAGAGTCATCGACCCCACAGATCGACCCCTCGGCTCTTTTCTCCAGGCTGAGGCCCATGAGGTCATGCTCACTGAGTCTCCAGGTGAAATTGATGTTGGTTTGATGCACAGCTCCTACTGTTGGGGGAGGACGTAAGAAGTCTTACAGTAAAGGGGCAAAGAAAACTAATACAAATTAATGTTTAGGATTTAACAGAAAGTGGCTCTTGAGCTGTTAAATGATAGAATATGTGGTAACACTTTATTGTAACCATCAATGATAAATGGTAAATTGTGATGTTAATAGTTATTTTACTACAAACAATGAAATGACGAATCATACAACAACAATGAAATGATAAATAATAATGTTTACTTATTATTCGTAATGCTATAAGTATTTTCACAGTATTGTATTGTTTAAAAAATAAGTAATATTTAAATAAATGAATGATGTATTCACTTTCATCACTGAGAATAACCACCAGGTGCCCTGGGTTGAAAAATACAAAAATATGTGCACCATTATGAAAACATAAAATACATCATATATTTCGGGGTAATTGGTGGTTATACTGGTTGTGTTTAGCCCCAGGGGAACACATGAGCGGCCTGTGAAGCATCATCATTACTGTGCTTGAGTAAGACCTGAAGTCGAGGATGCTGCTGCCTGACTCACATCATTTTTGCAAGTTGTGCAGGGTGAGGAAACCCTTATCTATCTAGACCTTCAGCTGGAATGACCGCGAAACTAAGTCGGGACACACCGGAGCTCCAAAGTGAGAAGCCAAACAGTCTGACACTAATGACCTCCTCGGTGGGGGGGAGTGGAGAAGGTGTTGGATAGTGCAGCAGACACTGCTTCCCTGGCCACTTGTCGAGGAATGTCACATGTGATGAAGAGGTCAAAAGTCCTCAGGTTGCTAGATACTGAACATTAGCATGTGTTAATAATGGATGTGATAAAAAAAAAACTATCTCTGGATGTTTCTCAACATCTGTATGCAAAGATGCAACATGAAGGAAATGAATGGAACACATTTGCATTCAGTAAGTAAACCAAGTGATCTAAAACACCTTCAATGACCACAGTGTACTTCACGCTGCCCTGCTGTGGCTGTAAAGAGTGAGACTGTCTCCACCTAAAGCTCAAGGGGGCCAGCCATTTATAAAACAACCAGCAGTGAGCTGCTTATAGTTAAAACAAAAGATACTGTATGTTTACAATACAAAAGCAGCGGTGGAAAGAGCCGTCGTCTCTCACTCTCCGACCTCTGTTATCTAATTTGTCCTGTTGGATCGTGTCCCAGCTTCATCTCAGCCGTTGAAATACAATTGTCTGTATTCATTTTTTGCCTCCACTATTCCCTCTTCCTCTCGTCTGCCTTCCAGTGGCAGCTCAATAGGCTGTGTTGTAGGCTGGAACATAGAGAATTAGCAAAGGCGCCAAAGCCAGTAATTTTTCAATTGCAGCAAATAGACCCCATGTGACCCAGCCGAACAAACTTAGAAATCAACAAAGCCCACCCAGAACCAGTTTATCTAAATTCCAATAGTATGCTCAGTAATGGAAAAACACTGTAGAAATGCCATTTCAAATAGACCCCGATGTAATCCCCAGCCCACTGGGGTCCATTTAATCAATGCTACAGACACAGAGGAGGAACAGTCTGCAAATGGAAGTGGAGTTCTGAGTCAGCTCACAGGAGATTAAAAACTAGAGGTGGATGAATAATGGAGGAGGAGAATGGTGGGAAAATTGCCGAATGTGGCGAATCATCAATAACGCCTCCTGTGAATAATTCTGAAAGAAAAAGACTTCTGCGGAAACTGTCTGTGCCCACTAAAATGGAATTGTTCTTAATTAGTTTTTGCTGTGTATTGCCTCACTCTCCAGATGAACTCATTATTTCACAAGCAAATTTATGCTCATCTCACCTTAGATTACCTGAAATCTCCTGTTCCTGAAATCCTGCACTATGCAAACTACAATGAGATAAGTGACAGCTTTCCACTGATTAGCTGTGAAGTTTGGGAGTCAGAGGAAGTGCAGCCGGTGTTTGGTGCAGCTCTGCACCCCAACACTGAGCCGGGGCTGACACTGACAGCTTCGTGGGAAGAGGAGCAGTTTTCAGTGAGACAAACACGACAGTTCGCCAAACCAACACCGATTCATATTCAATCAATCAGCGGTGTACAGAACCACACGTTGACAGCAGTTTGTGTGAAAAGCCCAGCAGTGCTCGTGCTCAGCTAACAGCCAGCTCCCTGTCTAAACATAATCATGTATCATTACTTCTCCAATCAATGTAGCAAAGCGCCACTCCTGCACTTTTTCATGTTGTGTTTCAACGGTGCTCTTGAGGACAGAGAGCTCTTTTTTTGGCCGTGTTAGCAAATGAGCTCAGACAGACAATGACAGATATTCAAAAATATGCAGAATTATGTGGAAAGTCTTCTCCTGATTGTTTTCCCCTCATTATCTTATTGTGTTGTTCCCCATTAACTTTGTCTCCCAGTGTTTGTTGACATATTTTCTAGTTTTCTCACATCAGCAGCCCTAAAGAAGAAAGATGATCTATCTTTGTTGTTGTGAACAGAGTGAATTGTGCCAGTTTAAAGTGCCCATATTATGAAGAAAAAAAAACTATCCATGCTGTTTTAAATGTGAGATACAGGTTTCTGAATGTTCTCTGCCTTTAGTCTCTAGGTGAGCTGTTCAGAATCTGCACGGCTTTCTACTTCACTAGCCAAGACGAGGTGGCTAACCGTAGCACATGCTAGCACTAGCATGCTAGCTCATTCTCAATGGCAAAACACTGCTAAAACACACACTGGTTCACCATAATCTACAAAAGAACTACTTCCATGTCCTGTTCTGCAGGTATTCCACAAGCGCGCCCTTGTTTAGAAGAAGTCTCCCAGCTAATCCTGACCAAAGTTGGAGAAAGTTACCTAGCTGATGTGATCTTATCTAGCTACTGAGCATGTGCAACTCCCAACAAAGATTGTATAAGTGAGATGGCTCACTCTGTAGCTAAAACAGAGACCTAAACACACAGGGTGAAAAGAGGATCTGCAGCAATGTGCAGTACAACAAAAATGTGGTGTTTTTTTCAAATGTAAACCTATTTTGGTACAACCTCAAAATACAATTATGAACCTGAAAATGAGCATAATATGGGTACTTTAAATTTGTTTTAGCAGCTTTACCATACTTGTGCTAATGTTTTTGCTGTGACCTGACTTAAGCTTGTAAATGAAATGTATTTATAGGAACAGTGTAACATCTTTTTTTAAGAGGGTTAGATGAGAAATTTGATACCACTCTTTGAGCGAAATCAATCTACTCATCTTATTCTGCAAGAAAGCAAATAAGCATACTATATTTCCCAAAATGTCAAATTGTTCTTTGAAGTTGTAGGTCATGTTTATTTCACTTGCTGCAAGCGTATTATAATTTATTTTCAACTGAGGTTCAGAATTCATTCTCGGATTGTTAAAACAATCTCACTACAAGGTCCATTTAGCAGCTGTTTCCTGAGCTTCCAATCAACAACTCCAGGAGATGGAGTTGTCATAGAATTGTAGATTAAGAAGAAAACAAGAAGTCCTTAAAGGAGACATTATGCTCATTTTCAGATCCATACATTTGGGGTTTCTGCTAGAACATGCAACACTAGAACATGCTTTAATGTTGAAAAAAAACTTTCTTTTTCTCAAACTGTAGTATACCGGGTTGACTGGGCTGTAGTAGTTCACAGTTTGGGGGTTGTAGGCACTCCAGATATCCAATTGTTTTTCATATGTCTCCTTTAAAGCACTCAGATTATTTGTTGGACTGAAATTCTACAGCAACTTCGCAAGCTCTGCTGATGAAGAGCATGTGATATGAGAGAAGAGCTACTTAATGGTGGTGATTCCAAATTTTGAACTGCAGATTAAAGGTGGAATAGATTGCTATTTCACATGACAATTAACCAGAATCCATTGATATTGTTTGATGGATTCAAACAATTTATTAAAAAGACTTTTGTCAATATCTTACATAAGCCAAATTATGTGTTCCCTGATCTATATTAATAAAAATTATGCATATACAAAGAATATGGTTATGTTTAGAGCATAAACCTAAAACATCAGGGAAGAACTGGCTAGATTAATGTCCAACTCATAGAAAAACGACTGCATGTGTCTAACATAAATCCACACACATACACACAAAGTTGTGCATGCATCTTTATTATACACACAGTGCGGTGAACTGGACAGACTCCATAACTCACAAGTACTTAGCGGGAGACAGTCGGGCTTTGCAGAGATGTTCTGTCTTCCCCTCTTGTCAGCTTGACACTGCTGTCCCACAGAGCTGGTTTTCATTCCTTCCACCTCATCCTTGGCTCCTCAGCCATCCCCTCTTTACACTGTAAAATATGTATTTTTCCCCCTGAGCCTGAGAACTGATTTCTCATCTGCAGCAGGATGGGAAGACTCTCCAGACAACAATTCTTTATTCCACCTGTCGCTGCAACAACTGAAGCACACACAGTCCCCGGTTCAGTCAGCAACTGTAGAGTTTGAGATCTAACTGCCAGTTTATCATGTCGGAGGAAGTGGAAGGTCACACTGAAACAAACACCTGCAGATACGGAGGAACTGCATAGGGCCCTTTTCAGTGATACAATCTGTTCTTTTTTCTTCACATAAGGAACGCATATATAATGGTCTGGTGGTTTTGGTGGAAAGTGAATTTTTGTTATCCATTAATAATTCTTCTCTGTTTGTGTGTTTTAAGACACACACAGAATTCAAAGACTGTTGAAAAGCTGAATCAACAAGCGGATTTGTAAATTAAATCAAAAGACAAACAAGCAAGCTATGAGGGATTTTTCACAAATAAGAACCACACAGAAGCAGCAGCAGCACTTTCACATATTATTCACATGACTTGTTCATAATGACTGTAATGGTGCCATGAAGGACACTGTCTGTCTTTTTTTTGTCTAATGCCTTATTTCCATTGCATAATTTGGCTCGACTCAACTCGACTTTACTCACTTTGAGGGTTTTTTCTCTATTTTGTTTTCCAATGTGGATAGTACTCCCTCAGTGTAGGCAGGATTCTCAGCTGATCGCCCAGCCTGGTCTCACAGAAGTCTGTGAAATGATCACAAAATGTTACCAGCGCATTACAAATGTGTGGAAATTCTTCTTGTCACACAGAAAACAATGGCAAGGTAAAGTCAATGAGAAGATGACGTAGCATTAAGAGCGACAACGGTAGCGAGTATGAAAGCTCGAAAATCCGCGTTGGGAAGAGGTTGGATGGGGTGGTGGATGGGTCCAACAACACAGGACTTTCACCCAGGACATCGGAGATCAGGTCCTGCGAGTCACGATTTTTAAACCCAACCGTCCCATTCTTCTTTTCAACCCGTTGTGTTTTTCTAAACCAACCCGTTCTTCTTTTCCCAAACGCAACCCCCGCCAACCCAAGACCTTTTACTTAACTTAAGGGGCCGTATTAATTTCACGGAATTCTTCCATGAGCCCATCACAGAATTTTTGGCGATTCCGTGAAACTGCCACAGATTTTGAGATAAGGGGCTGTGTTCATTTCACGGAATTCGGTGAGATTGCCATAGCTACGCTGCATGAAACTGCCGTGACACCATCTTCAATAGTTCCTGGATCCTTTCATCGGCAACAATATGTGCACTTTGTCAGTTGTACGGGTAGTGTATGCTGTAGTTTTGTGTGATTAAAAGATTTCGGGTTTGTGCAGGATGTCCCGTGTTGCACTAGTGGCGGTTCTCTCTGACCAATCGATGATCTGCAGTGTTTCAACTCCACATTTAAGTATCGGCTCAGCTCACTTGGAACCTCGACCATAAAGCAGGTACTATTCACAACTATTGATAATGGAAAACCAAAAAAGAGCCTGTTGAGCTGAGTAGAGCCATGCAGGTTAAAGAGAGCTGTCTATCACTGGTTTCACTAAGGATGCTGACCCAAGCATACTGGGAATTGAACTGTAGTTAATTAGTGCACAAAGCCTAGGGGACAAAAGAAACTTTGGGGAGGAGGTCATGGGGGAGCTGCTTGGAAGTGGTGGGTGAAGATTTGGGAGAGGGGGGTGGAGCAGGGGATCTTGAGTTTGTAGCACAGGGGGACTTTTGGGGGGAAACTTTGTAGGCCTGTGTGAGTTCTCGTGTCAGGGTGCAGCAGGACGGGGGTTGAAGCAGCGGGAGTGGGAACACACAGAGAGATGAATTAGCAGTGTGAAGGGGAGTCTTGTCCCTGAGCTGAAAGCTACCAGGCAACACACATACACACACACACTCTCCCTTCTGTGGAACCCGCCAAGAGACAAAAGACTGGGTGGGTGTTGTGGAAAGGGACCTAAAAGGAGAGACTGCAAGACAGGGACTGCATAAGGTCCAAGTAGCCTATAGCCATGAACTAATGAGGCCAGGCAGTCTAGTCTGTCAAGACAAAACTGTATTTTCTTTCATAAACTCCACAAGGGTAACCTAGGCTAGGCCTACTATATGGACCGCAGTAGCTAGCCTTTTCCATGGGGCCTCATTGTGTCGGTAGGTCTCTGCAATGTAGAATTTTATTGAGGAATTTATCAAATGATGCTAAATATTTGTATGACAACCGTTAGCATGACTTGCTTTTGATATATCACCCCGTGTAACTCGAATCACAGATGGTTAACATGCAAGCAAAGGCCACTCAGTAACCCGCGAGAGACGCTGTCTAGTCTTTGTTGCTACAGCTCGTATTGACGTTCCCCGCCAGCGTTCACAGTCCCTTTAATGCCAGAATTGATCGGTATTTAGCGGTGGTGAGCAGGGCGTTCAGGCCGGTGTTACCTGCCACCAGGGCGGATAAACACTGCGGGCTGGTTACCGCTTGCTGGCCAAACCAACCAGCCTCCTCCTCCCACCTTCTCTACCTCCGCGCGCCCTGCCAGCCGCGTCAAGCAGCACGGCATTCAGTAGGAACCCGGAAGTGTATCACTTTTGACTTCAAAATAAAACCGTTGGAAATCATTTTTACGACTATATTAGGAATGGATTACGTATAGAGCTCATGACATCAGTCATCATCAGTCATCAGTCAGCAGTCATCAGTCATCAGTCAGTGATGTCAGAGCAGAGCAGTTTGACAGCTTAATAAAAAACAGCTGCTATGACATCACTAGGATGAGGTCATCTTACGTCCACAGACACCACAGCATCTGTGTTTTCCACCTGGTGTAAGTCATCTTTGAATGACGTTAATTAATTCATGTTGATTTGAGGTGTAAAAATAAACAATGTATAACAAGGGATATGCTACTAAACGTTTACATGGTTATATAGGTCTATGGCATTTCGTACACAGACTATGAAATTGTGTTGTGCCTCATGGATGCGAAATATTTACTCATATAAACTAAAATAGCCTTAAAATACATAAATTGTCCGGTTTATTAGTTTGTATATGACTATATGTATACCTATCTATCTCTTCAACTCTCTCTCTCTCTCTCTCTCTCCCTCTCCAATTGCATAGATAGATAGATAGATAGATAGATAGATAGATAGATAGATAGATAGATAGATAGATATTTATTGATCCAAAAAATGGGAAATTACGGCGTTACAGCAGCACACGTAAATTAGTCACACAACACAGAATATAAATATAAATAAGATACTAGGAAAAAACATGCATACATGCAGTATACATTAAATAATAATAATAATAATAAGCCTACTGAATATGAATAAGAATCAATAAATAAAAAAACCTATTAACAACATTAATAAGCTTTGGCTTATTTTGGCTAAATCTGGGACATTAAATCCTATTGTTGCTAAGTAAAGAGTATTGTCTTTTAAATAAATAAATGAAGTGGCATGAAACATGACTAGGCTACTATTATTTTGAAAGTCTTGACCTGAAGCTTGACGTTCATTGTGTCTGCCTTGACGCTGCCAGATCCCCCAGCCCCTTCTGTGTGTCTCTGTCCCAGTGTTGCCATTCCGACGCACATCCCCCGCAGAGGAGCAACAGCTACACGGAGTTGGCCAAAGTGGACTACACAGATCCTTCTGCGGACAGAGACGACTTCATACCCGGGCTTCCAGCCTCTGCTCGGGGAGGGCAGCAGCCGAGAGATGCACCCCTGGACAGAGGTTCGGTGTCGTTAAAGTCAGATAAAGAGAATGAGACTGAGAAAGGGCTCCTGTAGCATCGCATTCACAACTCCGGGGGAATAACGATACCTGATTGAATGCAAAACAGAGAAGCGCCTTTTTTTTCTTTGTTTTTTAATGTTTTTTTTTTTTGTTAGAATGGGGCGGTGAGAGCCCTCATCACAACTGAAGACATGAGAATTGGGAGAGGAACAAAAAGCTCGGCTGCGGTGCTCTGTGTTTGAGTGTCCATCCATCCAAAGGGTCCAGTCTACACACCTTTCTTCATGTTGCAAAAGCCTGTTTTATGACAATGGATTACTTGCTGTGGGTGTGCAGCCTCATTGTCCCCGTGGTGCTGGCTGTAGAAGGTAGGCTATGTGGTTTGATATTTTTATGACTACTTCTCTTGTGAATGAACAATAGGCTGTTAGGATGCATTAGAATTTGGCAATAAAACCCTCATTGACACCGAGAAAAATAAGATGACCATTAGCCTAATACAAGTTAAAATCGTGTAGGCCTGGCAAAAGTCAATAGTGGTTATTTTATCTGACAATTTAAACCATATTGGGGTCAATCCCTCCTGCCAGTTTAAAAGCCGGATCAGTCATTTATGCTGTTTCTATATCGGCCTAGGTGAAATTAGATATGTAAGCAAAATCCTTTCATGTTTTGGATAATTAAAGCTGTTAATAATGCGGACCCGCTCTGTTAAATAGGCAATCCCGCTATGTGACTGTAATTCATGTGTTTACATGTAACAAAACGCCCCGTTCCCTGTGTGTGTGTGTGTGTGTGTGTGTGTGTGTGTGTTGGTGGTGTGGGGGGGAGGGGGGGGGGGGGGGGGGGTGATGATGACATCCCATATTCCCATTGCGGCTGCAGGACTGCCCTGTTGCAATTGTCCCTGTTGTTGTTGTCACACCCACAAGCTGAGTGAGGATGCCCACCTGCCCCACAGGAGCGTCCCTCTACTGTCACTGTAAAATAGTAGGCCTACACTCCTCATATGATGCATATCGAGGGGGTTAAACCTGCTGTTGGGTTTGCCTACCAATCAATGCTGTGGATGCTTAAAGACGCAGACCAGATCAATCCCAGCCCCTGAATCGCCACGGGGACACACATGTGAGACACACATGTGAGACACATTAGATGACAAGTGTGAATTAAAGGTCAATGGCTTAACAAGTATGCTGCAGTCCCTGAAGCTCTCACCATCACCAAGGGAGTGTTGCTCCAGGGAGAAGCCCACCCTCACTACTGCTGCTACCCACCCTGCGACTCTTCTTTGAGCTGTAGCTACATTTCTCTGCCTTGCCTCCTCCATTCCCTCCCTGTCCAATCTGCCTCCCCTGGACCGTGGCCAGACTGATCCCTCATCAATTCTGGTGTCAGCAAGTAAATCAATGCAGCAGCAGCAGCTATCCAAGTCCCAGTGGGCTCTCTCACGCCGTGATGATCAGCCCTGTTTCCCCAACCGGACCACTAACTGTTACTCAAAACTCAGGGGTTAACTTATGTTTGTCCTCTGAGGATAAACATGAAGGGCAGATCATCGGCTGGGTTTAAACGAGGGGGGAAAAGGAGGCTTTTTCAGAGAGTTGCATGGTATTTATTTAGCTGCTTACTCAGTGGATTACAACACATGGCTTGAATCTGGATTTTTTTTCCAGATTGGCAAGTGTTTGCGCATGGATGATGCAAGCTGGACTGCAACTTTAAGTGTGTGTGCTTATTTACAAAAGTTACAGTGATTACTTATCTCCAATACTCACAACAGACTGTAGTAAAAGCCTGTGACATTTTTAGGTTGTATTTCTCTGATTTACAGTCAGCGTATACTGTACTCTTATTTTAAAAGCTCCTAAACTAGATAAATGACCACACAGAAAACATTTTATAAAGTGATCAGACAGTGTGTGTGTGTGTGTGTGTGTGTGTGTGTGTGTGGTTGTAAGAAAAGCATTAAGCATCAGGTTTCCAGACAATTTTCACATTAATAGAGAGCTTCATTGGCATTTCCTTGTTTTCCATACATCAGCATATTAACAAGAATAATTATTTGTTGACCTTTTAAAAGCAAATGCAAGCAGCCCTTACGAGAGATTGAATTGATTTGTTCAGAAAGTGCTCATCAAGTATCACACTCAATTGTTATCACTGAGATTCTATAAAGAGAAACATGCACTCAAATACAGATGAGGCGTGGTTTAGAATGAGCCCTGAAGTCACATTTTGTAGCTAGAACGCCCGATTTTATTTACACCCATTTATAGACACCCATTTGATCTGATCTCTGATGATGATGTTAATATTTCATATGTTTGCTTGTTGGCAGCGAGTGTCAGTGTAGTACAAGGCGAGGCCTCCCTTTCATGACCCGCTCTCACAAAGTGAATAAAACATTAGCATGTGCGAGCTCCCAAAGCGCACTGGGAATGCAAAGTTGTGTGGCATTTTGGCTCCGGCGGGTGATAAAAAAAAACAAAAAAAAGCAGTAAATGCCACGGGTGGTGATGCTCTAAACTTCCCACTGCAGCATTGTTTTCTTACCCCAGAGGCAGAATGACTCCACTGCTGCTGTAGTTTTATGGGAGATGGGGGAGATTTCTGGATTTGAGTTATAGCAGCGTGGCGATCTCAAAGGTACTGTAAATTGAACAGGGAGGGGGAGAACTGTGGAACAAATGGGATCTTTTTCTTCTTAACCGGTTTTTAGGATTTAGTGAGCTGACGATATCACACTTTGGTGAATGGAGTTGTTTGGGAACAATAACGTTATTCACACTGAAACTTGAGTGTTAGAGCAACACATGAGCCTTGACTTAGATGTAAAGCTTGAGGATATACATTGGCATGTGCTTCAGCTGGTTAATAACAATTTTTGTAAAAGTGCAGTTATTCTTTGTCGAGAAATTGTGTCTTCTCTTGCTCCACGGTGAGGTCAAAGGTCATGTTCGGAGAAAAGAGCACCTTTCATGCTGCCAGGAATTTAGTATCTTGCTTAAGAATGCTTCAGCAGAGTGAAATCACAGGGGCTTGAATTTGGTTTTTTTTACAGATGTAGGATGGTCATCCTGCTGCCCCTGCATAGTGTGAGGTGAAGCCTGTTGAAAGGAGCATCAGCTCGGGCCTGTGGTTAGTTGAGGCTGAGTGAACCTGTCTCTGTTGCCTCTGGGCATCAGGGAGAGAAGAGGGAAAAGGCGAAGCACCGGATCAGACACCCAAGGGACAGGCAGAATCAGCAGCCTGTAGTCCGGGTGCATTCACTCAGCTGTGAGTCACAGAGGGCCGAGTGTAGCCAAGCAGACAACTGCCGCTGATTAGTTCCTCCTCTCTGGCTCAAATCGTGCTAATCAGTAAAACAACCTTGTTCACAATTGTGTATTTGGGCTCGACAAACAAAGTTGTTAACTGCTGTCGCTCATGTCCTCACACACACAGGTACAGAAGACCCAAAGTTGCTTTGGTATTTAAAGCTTTATCAGTAAATATACATTTTCTTTGTGGGAAAATATTTCTGTTATATGCACAGATAAACGTGCTCTCCATTGTCAAGGCAGACACTTATTCCTCTCTGAATGTAATTATTTTTACATTATGAATCACTGCTCATGTTTATTTATATACTTTTCATTTCTTCTGCACATAAAAGTGTTCTGGTTACAAATCACATGCTTAACTAATGCTCACCATTAAGAAATTATCAAGTGACTATGAATTTGGTGTGATTAGTTCATTCCTAATGGATCTTCACTTAATGATCGTTAATTCAAATGTAATTCATTCTCTAATTTATGTGCCACCAAATTAGCTGGAATCCAGTTACATAGGAAGGCACTTTTTAGAGCCACACATTTAAGCAGCTTGACAACAGAACTGTGCTTGTTCTCATTTAAATTTTAAGATTTTTCTATGAAACTGTAAGTCATCCACATGTTGCTGCATGTTGGTAATAGACAATCCATTCATAATTAACTAATAATAACATAAACATAATTTCTTAACCGGTTTTCATAGTGCAACCTCTAGCTCACCCAATAGGGCGAGCGCCCCATGTCGGCTGAGTCGTTGCCAGTGGTCCAGGTTTGCAAATTTGCAATTCCTAGGATGGTGAATGAATGCGCTGCATGCTCTGCCTCTGAGTAGCTAGTACTCTACTCGTTTCCATTGTTGGTTGGATTGGGTAGGTATAGGCATGAGGAGTGAGATTGGTTAGGTTAAGGGTAAGAATACCAGGGTAAGCTAATAAGAGGTAGAGTAGGGCAGGGCATTCCTTCGCCATCCTAGGAAAGGCAAATTTGAGCCTGGATTTGCATCCTGCTAGTCTGGATTAACGACAGTATGTCCAGGATAATTGACTCATCATATCCGTTCTGCCAGATGTCCCTTGCCTTCCGCTCTCTGTGTGTTGCTGTTCTCAGGCTACATTTACATTGCTACGATTTGTTTTTTTAAGTGTAGTTTTGAGCCCAAAGTGTACGTATTGTATACTCTGCCTGTTGCCATGGTAACGTTAGTATCTTAGTGCAAAGATCAGAGTAAGAGAACGAGATTTCATGACCGATAAGACCCAATCAGGAGGCGAAACGTTTGCGTACTATCTAACTGGGACGTTAGAATGTTACATGGGACCGATTGAAATACACGCGGCAATTATGGTAAGAATGTTTAACCATACATCCAGCTAAATTAAATTCACATCTAAACAACAATAATGTATTGTGTCAACAGTTTGCGGAGGCCAAATGTTCTACCAAAACAGGCTCCTTCTCAAGACCATTTTCCCGGGGCAATGTCACTGCGCCCGGAGCTTAGCGCTGCCCAAGACTATTAAGACATGCAGACAACACAGAGCGGTTTTTTTTCTCCTACCCTGGAATGTATGTGTGGTCGAGCCAGACCTTACTCTGCAGCACTGTGCTGATAGGTCTTGCAATGCGAGACAAGTTGTAAACCTGTGGCCCTTTGCTGTGTGTCATCCCCCCTCTCCATCACCCCCATTTTCTGTATAAAAAAGCCCCAAAAACAGAAAAAACAGAAATGTATAGAAACACATTTGGCAGTAAAGGTGCTGTAGATAGGATTGTGACGATCCAGGACTTAGCCAAAGAATTTGTACATCGACAACTTCTTAGTGCCGCTCCCCCCCCCCTCCCTTTCTGCTAAAGCCCAAATGGTCTCCTAAGCCCCTCCCCCCACAAGGGAGAATGAATGCTTGTGCATGAACAGTGATTGACACGCAGTTAGACACCCCCCATGGCCTTGATTAGAGCATCTGAACAGGAAGCGGTGGAATTTTGCAAACTCCACTACAGGCTGTAGGTGTTGCCAGAGGAGCGAGATTTTACCTGCTTCATGTAGTTCTGCTGGAACATAGGGACAGTTTCAGAAAATATGGCAGTAAGTTAGTTTTATAATTATTTATCTTACCTAATGCACCTTTAATTAATGCTTTATATCCTAATGAATCATGCTTAAGGAAAAGTTTTGGGAAATATGAATATTTGCTTTCTTGTCGAGGGTTTGATGTCTGTCTAATGTCTGTCAGCTAAATGTGAAGCTTGAGCCAGCAACTGGTTAACTTAGCTTAGCACAAAGACTGGAAACATGGGGGAAAAGCTAGCCTAGCTCGCTCCAAAGGGAACAAAATCTGCCTGCAGTTGGTCATAAACCCCCATAAAACGGTGATTTGTTGTTTTTACACTTGGTTTTTGTTTTGTGTCAGCTAGCTGACCAGGCTAGTTATTACTCCCTGTTTCCAGTTGTTACCCTGAGATAAGTCTTCTCCCAGCATTAGCTTTATATTTAGCAGACATGACAGTGGTATTAATAAGAAAACGGTTCCCAAAATTTTAAACTATTCCTTTCAGCATGTGTTTTGTACCCATATTATAACAATTAATGCTTTTTATTCAGCTTCTAGCCAAGGTGGACCTTGACTTGTCAGACTTAACATCATTTTAAAGGGGAACAAAAGGCTCTGAGAACATTCCGTACGTAGTTTGGTACTGCACATTAAATACCAGTCATCATCTCTTGTCAACTTGTTTCCATTAACACACAGCTAAGTTAATTTGCACTAAAACATGGAAATAGGAAGTCTTACTACTTGCTTTTGATCTTGTCTATAACTGCACTGTGAACGTGACCAGCACTATTTGAACACAGATATAATCTATTCTGTTGGATGTACAGATCCCTGTTCTCTGTCCTCTAAAAAGAAGAAAAGCCATTGTGGTTTCTCTAATGAACACACAGCGCAGACTGTAAACATTGCTCTTATCTCCAGCTCAGCAGCTACAAATGGACCAGTGATCTATCCACTTAATCAAACTTCTATTATTGACACACACAAGCCAAGGACAACTCTTTACTTTACTGTATTTAAAGTAGAACCTCTACCAACAGAACAGTGCCATGTCTCTGCTGTTGTTCTACACATGCTATTTGTTTAACCTCTCAAACCCTACTTCAGCACCGCTATCAACGACTTGTGAGCAAATGGCGCACAGCAGGCATCGTGTCATTGAGTCTCCAATAAAGGCAGCGTCATTGTTTCAGTAATTATGGGCTAACAACAACAGAACAATGGGAGTCGCGACCACAGCTGAATTTTTAGAACCCAGAGAGAGGGGTTGAGTCTTCTGAGGTGTAATGAACTCGCTGGACCACCAATCAGGTGACGACTGATTGACAGCCTGACAACAATGCTCATTGATCCTGCTGTTAATTCTCTGAATCTCCTCTGATTGTCCGCAGCTCTCACCTCCTCGCAAAGTTGTAAACAACTAGGTAAAAAAAAATACCTGCTTAGATCAACTGTCTACTTAGATTTGTCAAATCTGAGTCAAGAGGCGTCACATTTATGGTGTTTCTGGTAACCCCCCCAAATGTGATCTATTAAATTTCTCTGTGCTTATATGACCTCTCTTAACCAGTGCTGGTTAATGGAATATTTACCTCCCAAGGCATTTTGGAGGATTCTTTGTTCTTAGTTCCACAAATGAATATTGAAGGGAGTGCATTTGCAGATGCCAAACACAGAGAGAGAGAGAGAGAGAGGGACAGAGTGAGAGAGGGACAGAGAGAGAGAGATAAAGAGAGAGATAAAGAGAAATCCTTAATTAGGCGCCCAGATTTGCAATGATTGTCAGTGCTTTCAAAAAGTGAGTGCATGTGAGTGGAGGATATGAAAGAATGGGAGAGGAAGTTTTACCTGGAACCTTTGCAAACAGAGGGAACTTGTGTGTGCTCCTTAATGCTATTTGGTATATAATAATGCAGTATGATGCAAAATTTGTTTTTGCCCCCTCATGCTATTTAATTCCGGTCTGTCAACCTTTCTCTTACTTTTAATTTGCAGAAACCCTTATGGACAGTCGGTGGGCAACCACAGAGCTGGCATGGACCACGTTCCCAGAGAGTGGGGTGAGTTTGTGTGTGAGCATGTTTTGTGTTCCCTTTTTTTCTTTCATTTAACAACATTTGTTCCATTTGCTTGTTAATAGGGCCCAGTCTGCCTTGAACAGCACACCTCCTACTGTTTTATATCTTTGTTTTTGCAGTGTATGTTTGCTTTCCTGGGTACTAAAACGCAAATGAGACACACACTGTGTGACATTGCATGGAAAAATGTCAAAGATTTTCAGTATTTAGAACATGTAAAAAGCTTGACAAAGGAATATCATACTTTAAACAAACAAGTGAGCAGACTATTATTTTATAGAGCAAGTCCCCACCGTGGGCAAGGACTATTAGGTAGGCTCTACCTTGCATGTCTCCCCAGGATAGAGAGCCTAATAATTGAAAGCATGTGTCTGTGTCTTTTATAGTATGGGCCCAGGAGCGCATTACAGGGAGAAATTAAGGTTTTCAGTTGATACCCCCTATAGGAATGGTGAGAAAATAAAACAACATGAATTTGACCCCAGGGCTTACAGCCTGACAGAACTCCCCCACTCCTGGCCAGTGTAATTTGTCTTCGCTACGTGAGCGCAAAGTCAGTCAATGGAAATGGTAGGTTTCCATGGAGACGATCTTCGGCAGCCCTCCTCTCCCTCACCCTACAAGGGCTGGCTCTGAATGTCCTAGCATCCATGAAGTCATATGTCACGACTGGCGAGGCAGCCCCTCTCCTCACGCCTGACAATCCCATACGTTTGGGAGCCGGCAATTATCATATTTGTCAGGTAGTGCATCAACATGTTGCTGGTGATTTACGACATCTAATGCTGACTCTTGGGCTCATCGTTTGGGAATAAATTGCACAGGAGCTCAGAGACGTGAGATGAGTTATGCATTATTTTCTTCCAGTTGAAATAATCAATTTCTGGGAAGCTCATTTGTTATGGAAACGAAGCATTCTGTCCAAGAGGGAATTAGGAAAAAAAATCTAAAAAGATTGACTTCTCACAAGGTTATTTCCTAATGGACTAAATTTATTGACCATTGAAGCCATTTATCATAGCCTATAATGTTAGTTACCCTATATAAAGACCAGTTCCATTAACATATAAAGCTATACATTGACATGGTTCAGATGCTATATTACACACACGACAGAAGTCATGTCCATGTCACGTTAGTCCTTAAATGATTATTTTTAAAGCTACATTATGCAGACAGTCTACCTGGTTTATTAACCACAACATATGCCAACATCTTCTCTCAGGCTTTATGTGTAGGCATGGGAAAATATATATATACAATATATTGCATAACCTGAAGTGCTCAGGAGTGCTGCCACAGTGCAATCACACTGACAGCATTGCATTTAAATGGCCATTTTAATAAGTAACTCACTGTTTGCATTATAGATGTATGGGGGAAAGTTTCCATTTAAAGTGTGCAGTTGTATGCTCTCATCTCTCTCAGCACACATAACACATTTATATGATATAGAAACCAAATCTCTTGATTGCACTGCAGCAGTATGAGCACTGCCTAGCATAGGTGTGAGCATCTATTGATAAAGGTCTAACCAACACATCTGTGACAATCTTAGCTGCAAAACATCCGTCTTATTCCAAACCTTCAACACGTAATCAGCACCGGGACTGTTAGTCAAACAGGCATAATGCGTGAAATGTATTTTAATAGGAAATGTTTTCTATTAATAGCCTGTAATGATTGGAATTTTCTGAATGATTCATGTAATTAGAAGCATTTTAGCTGCAAATTATTCCTCACAGGCCACATGTACACAACCACGCTGTGGGAATGTGTGTGTGCATGTGTTGCATTTTTATATTCTCTTCATAGCAGACGTCACTTTGCTGCTTCGGATGCCCTCTATGCTTGAATGGTTTGCATTAGGATGCACCGCGTTTAACATTACTCTACTTTAATTAACAACCTATTGGATGAGCGAGATTGTGCTGTAGCTAAGTTGTCTAAATGACAAACAGAACTGTTGTCGTATAAATAAAAGCAATAGATTCTTCTCTGCTTTGTCTTTATCGATTGCCCACAGTGCTTACAGAACATTGTTGGTCCAGTTTCACTGCTGTCATCTCTTCCTTTGTCACAGTGTCTCTCTGTTGTTTCCACAGTGGGAGGAGGTTAGCGGCTACGACGACTCCATGAGCCCAATCAGAACCTACCAGGTGTGTAATGTCCGACAGCCCAACCAGAACAACTGGCTCAGGACGGACTTTATCCCCCGCAAGGGCGTGCTGCGCGTCTACGTGGAGCTGAAATTCTCTGTCCGTGACTGTGCCAGCATTCCCAACATCCCCGGCTCCTGCAAAGAGACCTTTAATCTGTTTTACTACGAGTCAGAGGGGGACACAGCTACAGACGCCAGCCCTCTGTGGAGGGAGAACCCCTATGTGAAGGTGGATACTATTGCCCCAGATGAGAGTTTCTCTCTCCTGGAGGCGGGCAGGATCAACACCAAAGTGCGCAGCTTTGGCCCTCTCTCCAAGGCCGGCTTCTACCTGGCGTTCCAGGATCTGGGCGCCTGCATGTCTCTCATCTCAGTCAGGGTTTTCTTCAAGAAGTGCTCCACCACTATTGCAAATTTTGCTGTCTTCCCTGAGACTGCTACAGGGGCAGAAGCCACTTCCTTAGTAATTGCTCCTGGGGCATGTGTGACCAACGCTATGGAGGTGTCCGTCCCTCTGAAGTTGTACTGCAACGGGGACGGCGAATGGATGGTTCCCGTGGGCTCGTGCACCTGCGTCGCAGGCTTTGAACCTTCTGCTGATGGCACCCAGTGCCAGGGTATGTGTTTTTATCAGACATTTGTACTTTTATTTAAACAAACCTCCTTTATATGCTCAGTGCAAGTCACCTCAGTCTGTGCCCTCTTCTCTGCATTTATTGTGTGGCTCCTGAAAGAGGGTGAAGGAGGGTGGAGGCGAGTATGAATTAATGAGGTGTTGCAGAGAGCAGCAGCATACAAATATTGCGAGAGCAGGACGGGAGAGAAAGATAGCGGGAAGGCACAGAATAGAGAGCCAATAGATTTGTGCAAGGAAAATGCAGATAGTAGAAGGGAATGCTGTCTGGAGTACAGAGAAAAGAGATATTAAAAAATAAAAGAGAGATAGTGTGAGTTAAAAGGTGTGAATTGCCAACGATGGAATGGTAACAGCAGCCAAAAGGAGAAGAAGGGAAAAGGGAGGGGGCTGCAGGAAGTCAAAGACAGATAAGCGAAGCTTCCTCTCACCTGGGCGTGAGACATAGTGTCTAACATGTGTTGGAGAGCTCATTCGTTGCCATTTGGCGGCTCAAGGTTAAAAGCTTGCCGCCAATGCTTGATGAAAAGCTCTCGAGGGCTTCAGCCAGTGGTTGCGATGAGGAAGTGTAATTTCCTCCACAGCCTTCCGTTAGTTAATCTACAGGCGGCAACACTCATTAACACCATTCAGACCAACGTGAGCCAACACTGCCACGCTAACATTAATCACTCAGACATTTCATTTCTTACCTAAGTCTGGCCACACGCTCGCAGCCAAACACTGCAGATAGAGAGAAGGTGGAAAAAAAGAGGATCAAAGAAGAGGAGAGACAATAGATGGGGAGAGAAAAACATTAGTGTATCGAAAACAGGAGAATCATCGTGCCCTCCAAAGAGGTTAATGGATTGAAGCAAGACAGTGGGGTGATTCAGCGCCCTCTCGAAAAGAGGCGAGGAAAACAAACAAATAAAAGAAAATTATGATGCACTGTGTAATAGAAGAAAAATAAATCAGAGAGTGTAGAGCCTAAAGGTCTCTGTGAATTACGAGAGAAAAAAAATACATTTTCATCTTATCGTCTTTGGCTTTTTATTGCACAGTGTTATGGCTACAATGCTGGGCCATTAGTAGTGCTGATTTTCCTAAAAGTGCCATTGTTGGAAATTAGGGTGGAACTTGAGTTCAAACGGGAAGACCACTTATCCTAACTAGTTAATCACACTCTCTGTCTCACTGGCTGGGTTTTATGAGCCCTCACGCTGACGGGACAGATGTTTCCCAGAGACCCCACTTTTATACCACCAGTTAGGAATGTGGCAAACAGTAAAATGTGGGGCTCTGGAGGCTGATATATCCAGACCTTTTGCTGTTAATCCCCTTTATCTGAATCCTTCTTTAGTGTGGGCTTATGCTGGTTTATCCTTAAGACTCAATATCAGCCAACCTTTAGCGTGACACTTTGGAATTCAAATCAATCGCTTGGACACATCGTCTAAGATTACCGCACTTTGTATACTTTTCTGATAACCCTCCTCAGCTAATTTACGTCTGATTTGATGTCCCTTCATTTGAATTGATTTATTGGCTAATAATGAAGTTGTTTTGCATGCATGTGGAGGCCTTGTTTGTATTAACCATGTGGTTTGAAGATCTGAGGATGCAACTGACACTGATTGATGGGTTGAGAGTGTATTCCTTTTCTCAGAAGCATTCTCCATCCTTGTTTGTTTGACAACAGCTATCTCCTGTCAGCAGTCTATCTTCATCCTCCTTTCCCTTCTCTTCAAAATGAAACTTAGCTTTCATCCCAACTCCCTTTTGGGTAGATTAATGTCACCTGCGGAGAGAGTGAAAATGAAAGAGCACATGCAAATATATAGATAAGACCTTATGCTTAATGTTTGACATCTCTCACATACCTATCAACATTTTTAGCATAAATCTTGAGCTTTTGCAGATACTTCAGAGGAACAGTTATTGTTCTGTGACAGATGTGACAGCCTCTTGTCTTTAAGATAAGTGACAAGCGCACACAGTAGTTGTGTTATGTTCTTATTGTCCTTTTTGTTTTCTCTCCCGCCCATCCAGCTTGCATCCCTGGGACCTTTAAATCCAAATTTGGGGAGGGATCCTGTGTTCCCTGCCCAGCCAACAGTCGCACCAGTGCACGAGGAGCCAATATTTGTCTCTGCCAGAATGGTTTCTACCGCGCTGACAGCGACCCTCCTGACACGGCCTGCACCAGTAAGTCATCCTCCACTGCACAGGCTAAAATCCTCAAATGGTATTATGCTGAGAAAAATCGAGGGGAGTAGAAGTAACATTCGGCAAATCATAAGTGCCAGATGGCATTTATCATTGTGTTTAAAGCCCAACTAAAATCTAAATGTATTTTTTTACTAAAAAATCAGCATCCATATCCTCTGTGTTTGTTTGTCAAATGTATCACGTTTATTTGTCACATACACAATCATACACTGTACAATGTGTAGTGAAATTATTTTCTGCTATCTACTAAAAGCATCTAACCAATGATAGAATAGAAAACTGTATTTATTTGGTTGAAATTGTAATTAACAAAAATAATATTATAGTTTTCAATAAAAAAGCTCTAAAAACTTTATACTACCTGCTCAGCACCAAACAGACGACAGACAAAATTAGCAACTAGCTGGTGCACATAGTGGAGTATTTAGTAGCTAAAGAGACAGACATTTCCCTCAGGTGTTAATCCATATTTCAAATGGAAATTGTCCGTTTGGTGTTAACCAGTCTGGTCTGGTGCTGTGTTCTGCATGGACGGGCTTCTGAGAGAAGTTTCCCAGCAGTGGTACTGATGGAGAGCTTTGACCGTGCAAATTCACCCCCCAGGGGACTTTCGCCGTGTTAAATGACACACAGGGCTCGCAACTGTCTTGCCCAGATTCTCGTCACAGGAACACTGTGGACTCTGACATTGACCAGCGCACACAGACAGGCGGGCCGGGACTCAAGCACCACCTCTGACTAAACACGCAAACACACACACACACACACACACAGGCCTGACAGATCTGTCCCCACGGGCTGTCAGAGCTTGTGCCAACCAGCCTGTGCTTTGTGTTGGAAGACAGGCTCAGCCAGTCAATGGCCGGCAGCTTGGACTCTGTGTGTGTTTTAGATGGGTGTCCAATTAGAAGAGCCTCCACTCTGAACTATGTGTGCCTAATTATAAAGGACAGGGCGAGTGAAACATGGCTCAGGGCAAGCCGGCTGAGGAGCTGAATTCAGAGGAGAGGCAGTCTTAGCCGACAAGAGAGCTGATGGCCTGAGAGCCTCCCCTCCTCTTCCACATTTCTCTCGCTGCTATGAGACAGGTTAGATTATCTCTCTCCCGCTGGAAGCTAAGAGGGAGTGCCCCTCTCTTCCTCCACTGTAAAAAGCATGTTCGCTAAACCAATCTTTTTTGCCTCCCTTTGCGGTTATCGTGCTTCATCCAGGTTTCAAACACTTCACTCAAAACGCAGCACTTGTAAATAGTGTTTCTCTGGTTGTCATTTTCCGACGCTAATGCTTTTATTTTGAAAGTTCCGAAAACCGGAAGTAAAATGTACGGCCACAAACGAAAAGGAAAAAAGCGGTCGAACGAAGGCATACATAATATAGTTTAGCACCTGGCTGTTAGAGGCACAAGGTATGTTAGTTTTACACTTCATTTATGTTACAACTTTTGTAGTCTGAGTTACTTGTTGTGTACCGTTTTGTAGTTTTGCAGAGATTAGAGAATAAAATTTTTCCCAATTTAAAGCTAACAGTAGCATATTCCCTTAGCCTGCCCATTTGGAGAGAACTACAGGGAAGTGAAGGGTAAAGGGGAAGGTGTTGTTTTTTTTATGTTTTTCTCACCCTCAAACGGGATTCAAGATTTTCCCAATCTTTTAAAAAGGAATGTTGCAAAGAAAACAAAAAGATTCCTGAATCATCAGTTAATAAAGACCAGCCCATATTCCCCGGGGACGCTACGGGAAAAGAGTTACCTATCAGCCCAAAAAGGGGGTCCTGATGGAAATGAACGAGACTGAAACAGGATTGAGGTTTGGTCAAAGGTTGTAAAACTCACTCACAAAGAAGCATCTGGATATCTCCCAAAAACCATTTTGGGGACTAAGCCCCGGGAAACAAAAATTTTCAGGTCCGAAGAGGAAAATTTCGCCGTTTGGGGCGCCAGGGGAAAACACAGAAAAAATGCTTGCATTTCAGAAAAAAAGGGCTCAAAAAAAGGAGAAAAGGGGCTCATTCACCCTTTAGGGAACCCAGGGGAAAACCCAAGCACGCAAGGCCAGAGAGCGCAAAAAAGGGATTTACCGAGGATTTAAATTTGCAGCCAAAAGGGACCCCTTGGAAACCGCTGGGGACAATGTCTTAAAAATTTTTTGTGGAAATTAGAGCACCCCTTTTTCCCCCGGGGAAAACAAGCCGTATTGGGGCCGTGGGGCAGTGAAAAAACTTGTTAAAAATTGCCTATAACGGATGCAGGATAGAGGGGAGATTTCAACAGGGGAAACTGAAAAAACCAACATTTTTAAAGCCCCTTAAAAGAGCCTTGCCCGCTCTATCTTTGGTTTACACCTACCCTCGTAAAAAAACCGGCGTAAATCAAGCCAACCCCCCATGAGCTCCATTGTAGCACAAAAAGGGGCTGACTGACAGAGTTAGCAGCAAAAGAAGCGGGGATGAGGGGGTTTCCTGAAAAGAGGAAAAACGAAAGAAAGGATTCACTCCAAAACAACGGGCAGAAAAAAAAACTTGAACTAAAAGGGGGAAAGGGGAGAGACTAAACGCAGAAAAGGATGTTAAGGGGCCGGGGCTAGATTGGAAGTTTCCCAACGGGAAGTATTGCTGGAGTCTGGGTGGAGCCCCCTGATAAAACCCAAAAAGGGTTTTAAACCCTGGGGCCCCCAGCGATTTGGGAAAAGCCCTGTCATCCACAACCTTTTTACGCCAGTTTGTCATCCCCCAACCTGTAAGGGAAAACTTCACCCCACAACCTTTAAGCCACTGTAAATTCCAGAAACCCGAAAACCCCAAAGCTGTCACCCAGAAAACCTTAACGCCACCCGTTCATCCAAAAAATGTTACCCAGGGCATCCGAAACCTTTTTACGCCACGTCATGCAAAACCTGTAACCCAGGGTCATCCGAAACCTGTAACGCCAGCTGCCCCCACCCCCCTTTAAAGCCGGGGTTTCACCAAAACCTGTAAACGCCAGCTTACCGCCCCCGTAACGCCAGTTTGTCATCCAGCAACCTGTTACCCCCAGTTTGTCACCCGCAACCTTTTAAACCCAGCGGTCATGCCCCCGAAAGCCGCTGTCACCAAGAAAACCTGTTACGCCAGCTTCATGCAGCGCTACTAATTTTCCCCCCCGCATTACCCCTCCACAGCAGTTTGGTTTGTACTTGCTCAAGGGGTTTGAAAGGGCCCCACAATACCCCAAAAACAGCCTCCCAATGCCTAAAAATTTTTCCCGGGAATTTTACTGGTAAACCCGTTCATTTAAAGGGAGGGGGAAGGTTTTCATTCATACACCTTTAGACAGAAAAAATTTTCAGAGATAATTTCATTTTTTGAGAAAAAAATTTGGGGGGGGCCCACCGGGAAAAGACACGGGGAGGGCCCATTTTTTACAGAAAGGGTTGATAGGCCTAAAAAGTTTCATGGAACCGTCTAAAACCACAGATACGGCCCTTCACTATAAAAGGGGTTTTTAGGGAAAACGGCAAATGGCCAAGATCCAGTCCAAAGAGCGGGGGGGTTTAAAAAATTTTTTGATTTTTTCCCGGGGTCAAAAAACCTACCCCCCGGGTCAAAGCCTTGACTTTTTTAAACGTTTGAAGAAAATCAAAACCCTCAAAAGTTAAAAGGACTGGGCAGCTGCCCGATGGAACCGCCATGTCCCAAGCCCAGAAAGCCCAAGCGGAATTTCCAGGTTCCGGTTTTTGTTACTTTCATTTTTAAAAGGGAACCCAGAAAATTGCGGGAACCCGAAAAACATTTTTTTAAGCCCTTCGCCCCTCAAGTCCCCTACAAAAAACCCCCCAAAGATAATAGGACAAATCCAGTGTCCTGCAAAAAAAAGGACATTTTCAAATATTGAAAACCAAAGGCACTAAAGGACGGTTTAAACCAGGTTTTTTCTGTCAAGACAACAAACACGTTTCCCACAGCTGCCCCTGGTTAAAGATAATTTTTTGGATAAAGGAGGGAAAAATATGTGAAAAAAAAGACGTGTTAGGGTTTGCCTCAAGATAGGCCATATGCAAAAGATGCCGTCCCCGACCCCTCATTAAAACCTGCACGGGTTAAACACCCAACCTTTCCATAGACATTTTAAAATTTAAAGCCACACCCCGTTAATAAAACCATGGTCCCAAAAATGCCCCGTTTTGACAAGGGTCATTTAAATTTTGGGGAAAATGAGGACAAAATTTTCCCAAACCCATTTCTTTTTATGCCATTATGGGTTTCCCCATCACAATCCAGCCACTAAAAAGTTTTTTATCCCCTGTCGCCACCCAGATTTATTTTTTTTTTCATTGAAAAAGATGTCACCCGGACCTTAAAAGTAAAAAACCTCCTGTAAACAAAATTTTAAAAAAAAAATGTTTGGAAGGGACGAATAGTGGCATAAAAGGGGGCCCCGGTCTAAGAAAAATTGGTAAATTAAAACTCTAAATAGCCCCTTTTGGCTTACAGAAAAGTTTGCATACCAGTGAATCGAAAAAAAATTCCCTACCTGTGTCTGCAAGGCGGGGGAAACCCCATCTATCCCCTGGGCCGATAAAATTTCCACCCCGCTAGATTTGTGGTTTGGTCTTTTGGGAAAACCCCTGCTCAAGGAAAGGGGCCCCAACGGCAGGAAATTTTGGGGGAGGAGAAAGACCCCTTTTGCAGCCGCACAGACGGGGGTTTGGAGTTTTGTGGGATCCCACCACCTCATCTTGACCCCCCCCAGCATAAAAAAACTTTTTGCCACAGAGGTTGCTGTCAAAGAGCCCCAACTATTGCTCCATCGTGCCTTTAAAGGGGTTCTTGAGTCTAAATTTAAAGGATCCGGGGAGAACGAAAAGACAGGTCTAAAGATGAATTCTGTTTTTGAATATTTAGGGGACCTTTCCAAAAGAACACTCATGGCCTTTATGAAATGCCGCCCCCTTTTAAAAGGGAGATTCCCTCCCTGACAAGGAAACTAGCCTTTTCGGCTCATTTCCCCTTTAAAAAGGTTACTAAAGGATGAGACCTAAAGGAACACTACTTAAAGGGACTTTAATTTAAGTTTTTAAAAGGGGGGTGCCGGGGGAGATTCCAAAAAAGGGAAAAAGGGAAAGGCAAAAAAAGGGAAAAACCCCCCCAAGGAGCAAACACCCAAAAAAAACCGGGAAAGCTCCGTGTTTTTTTGATTCTCAGCTAAGACAAGGGAACTACAAAAAACCACTTGTTTGACAGGCCCAAAACCAAATTTAAAATCTGACGGGGGTTTTTTTATGAGATTCAGGGGGGCCAAAACATGTTTAAAATGTGCGACATAGAAAAGATTTTTCATCTTTCCCAGGGGCCCGGAGTTGACAGAGACATCTACGTTTTTCGGGTGGAAGGAGGGAAAATTCACCCCCGACCCAAAAAATTTCGCATAAAGGGTACATTTTTTTTTGGGGGCCCCACCCCATCACCGGGGATGCGAAAACTTTTGGTTGAAGCTTTTTGGCCAAGGAAAATTAAAAACCTTTTTTCCCCTTGGCTCATTTTTTCATCTAAAGGTTTTCTATGGGAGACGGGTTACAAGCACAGCAACAAATGTTTGAAGCTTTCATTTCCCAAAGGAGGTCAGAAACCTGGGGTTTACGGGTGGCCCAAAAAGACTGCCCAAGTTTTTTGGGGAAAACAACAAAACGGTGTTTAAAAGAGTAAAACCCTCCATTGGGTGCAATAGGTAAAGGCTTTTTCGCCCTTTTTTCAACGTTTCCAAAAGGGGAAAGAGCCTTAAATCCTTTGGGGCCTTTGGGAATCCCCCCCTTTTTAATTTTTGTTTTCCCTGAAAGTCACCCGAAAACCCACGTCGGGCATAAAAATCCATGGGGCCCCTTTTTTTTTGCCCCGGGGGCCCATTTTTCCCTTTCCGCTCACGGTAAAGGTTTCTAAAAAAAAAAAAGGTGAAAGCATGGTAAAAATTTGGGGATAACCCCCTCCGGGGGGGATCTACACCCAAACGTGGGGGGAGCGGAAAAAAGCATCTTGAAAATTTGGAGAGAAAAAACATACCTCGTTGCTAGTCCCACCTGACGGGGGAAACTCGTGGGGGAAAAAGGAGCTTCACCACTTTTTCCGGATGAAAGCCCCCAAAAGGAAATGGCCAATTTTCCCAATTTGGGGCCCATTTAAGTGAAAAGGGGAAATTTTTCATTGCACCCCTTAGGCAAAGTCCAGGTAGCCCCCCGGGGGAAAAGGTCACAACTATCCCCAGTTTGGGTTGACAGTGCTGTTGTTTCATTTGTAGGGGAGCAAAAACCCCGAAGGAGGAGCTTGGTTGGACATTGACGAGTACTTCTGGTGACCCAAATTTGGTTTTTGGGCTACATAAATAAACCCCAACGCGTTTCCACCCCGTTTTGTAAAACAGATACAAAAGGTAGTTCAGCACAACACCAAGCCTGGAGAAAAGCCCCAAACCCTGATAAAAACCCGGGCTATCTCCCTTAAAAGGGGGTAAGGGCAAGCAAATTTGCCATAAAATTTGGTTTACAGGACCTCATTTTTCAGGGAGAAAAAAACTTCCCCCACCGGTGAAAAATGTCACAGAAACCCAGATTGGCCCCCCTAAAGGGTAAAAAGGGGGTTTCCGACCTAAAAATGTACAGACTAAGGAGCAATTTAAAGTCTCCAACCGCTTGTAAAGGGTTTTTCTTCAGGGTTACAAGGCCACCAAGCAGTGGCCCTTCCCCTCCGGCTTTTGTCAAAAAAAGGGCCAAAACAGGTATGGGTTTGTGAAGGAGAGAGAAGACCCCCGGGCATAAATCATAAGGCCTTAAAAAGAAAGTTTTAATCCAGAGGAAAAAGCCCTGTAAAGGGGAAGTAAATTTCCCTTTCCAGAGAAAACCTGCGGTCAATGGATGTTTTTTCTTGATAAAGGAGGACCCCAAGGGTGGGGGAAAGGGAAAAAAAGGGCATCTCTCCCTGCTTTCAGAAACCCCATGAAAAACCCCCTAAGGATCATCATAAAACCATCATGAAAATGGCTCTTTCCATGAAAATTTCAGCATAAAGGGAAAAGGGTTTCACCTTTAAATGGATAAGTCAAAGGGGTTTTTGGATCCCCGGGGAAATAAACCGAACGTTGCTAAATATTTTCGTCAAGTGTCAAATTTCAAAAAATTCAGGGGCGGCCCAGTAAAGGGAACAGGAATGGCAGACCTCCAAACGGGAACGGGGAATCCTCACCCCCTTTCCCTACTGCGGTAGGACTGCTTTGGTCCTTTTTCCAAAAAAAACGGGGAAAGAAAGGAGAACAAGCGATGGATTTCTTTTTAATTTGCCTTTAATGTGGGGCCGGGCCCACATTGAAATGTTAATGGTTTGGGTTACAGATCCCTTCAAAACGGACTTCTTTGTTTTTTTGGGGGAAGAGGAGCGTCCGCCAAATAGGGTTTGGTAAAACCAGGGGAACTAATTTTGTGGGACCAAAAAAAAAGACAAAAGGAGGCTCTCAGAAAGGGTTGGAAATCGTTTTAAACCCATTTTTGGCTCAAAGGAAAGTGGACTTCATTTTGAAACGTCCCCCCTAAAGCCATGCGGAGGAGTAGGGGAAAGGCAAACAAAACAGTGGGAAACTGCTTCGTTCCCCACTTTTCAAAAACCCAGGAAAGGCTGGATGATCCCCTCTCTTCGGACATTCTTCTAGAGGAAATGGCCATTGTGAACATAGGCCGCTCCATTTGAAAAACCAAAAGATCCGAATTTCCTGAAAAACAACCCCGGGAATAAACCAATGCTCCCAATAAATTTGTTTTGCTTTAAAACCCCTCCTGGCACCCAAAAAAGGAAATGAAATGCCCCGAAGAGGGGGCTCATTTTCCAGTATCTTGCTGAACAGCGGGAGCCGGGAAAAGGGATTTACCTTTCAAAAAGGCCACAACAACGTTGGCAACTCCAAAAAGGGAAACCTAAAGTGGGGGTGCTTTGTAAAGAGAGGGTAGAGGTTTTTGCCAGGGAAATTTAGTGGAGCGGGCAAAAATTTGTCCCAAACAAAAACGGGAAAAAAGATGGACTTGTGAGAAAGGTAAAGTTTACTTTTTGGTGAACAAAAGAGGGAAAAAGGGGGAGGGACCATTCTGGAAAGCCACCCACCCTCGCACCCCATTTCAAGTAAATTCCTGCCCCTAGATCATTTTTAAAAGCCCTACCAACCATTTTCCTTTCTCTATAAAAAGAGTTGAATCATATTCAAAAGGGACATATGATATGAGACTTTTGTTTGTTTTGCCCTTTAGTAAGTATTTTTTTGGGGGTAAATTTTTTGTCTTTTCTTCTATTTTTCTTAAACATTAAAAATTTTGTGGGAGTGAATAGTTTTCCCCTGGTTTTCATTTTTTCCACGCTAATGCTTTTTTTTTAAAATTCCGAAAACCGGAGAAAAATTTCGGCCCCCAAAAAAAAAGGAAAAACGGTCGAACAAGGCTACTTATAGTTTTAGCACCTGGCTTTAGAGGCACAAGTAGTTAGTTTACACTTTTTTTGTTAAAAATTTTGTATCTGATTTTTTGTTGTGTCCGTTTTGTTTTGCAGAGAAGGAAACAATTTTCCAAAATTTAAACTAACTAGCTATTGCCATTTCCTTTTACTTGAGAATACACAGCGAATGAAAGTAAAAAGAGGGTTTGTGTTTTTCAGTTTTTCTCGCTCTTACGGGGGATTTTAAAATGTTCTCGAAAAAAAGAAAGTTGCAAAGAAAAAAAAAAAAAAGATCCTGAACTCTTTAAAAAGACCAGACCATTATTCAGCCGGGGCACGCCTTCTTATTGAACCGTGGTGGCCTTGGGTTATACTGAGACAAGAACATGAATTTCTATCAAGAGAGGATTAGCCAAGTTTCACGAGCACCAAGAGGGTTTATGCATAGGAGTTACAGTGTATAGCAGAATAGGATTGTGCTTTTCATAAAGGAGCATTACTTAGTGATGAACAGTGGTGTTCTGCTTGTGCATGACAAGTTGTATTTATCCTCCGGTTTCTGCATATGTTGATTTATTCATTTGCACAAGGATGAATTTTTCCTTGTTTTAATGTTTTTACATGTTTCCCATGTCCTTGGCTCCATCCTGAGGATTTGTGTGGGGCATGTAAAGCAATTTTATGAAAAGAATAGGATTACACTCTTTTCCTATTTCTGTACATGGAATACTTCATTTTGTTGCTTTTTATAGAGATATTAAAACATTTATTTCACCATTGGGAGGATAATGTAAGCACTGCATAGGGAATATGACTAAAGCCTCAGTTGTGTGTGTTTTTCCATTCTGCCTGCCCACCTTTTAAAACACCTACGTTTATGTTTGAGCAGCAATCCCCTCTGCGCCCCGCAACGTTATATCCAGCGTGAACGAGACCTCGTTGTCCTTGGAGTGGGAAGAACCCGAAGACACGGGCGGGAGAAGCGACCTCGTATATAACGTGGTGTGTAAGAAATGCCTGCGGGACCGGAGCCCCTGTACACGCTGCGACGACAACGTGGACATCGCTCCTCGCAGGCTGGGTCTGAGGCAGAGGAAGGTGGTGGTGAGGAATCTGCAGGCTCACACCCGCTACAGCTTTGAGGTGCAGGCTGTCAACGGGGTTTCTGGGAAAAATCCCATCTCACCCAGCTACTCCACTGTCAACATCACCACCAACCAAGCCGGTTAGTAGAAGAAGATCAATGTCATTGGATGTGTCAACAAGCCAAGTTAATTCATAGAGCTGTTTCGATCAATACCACTTAACATCACGATGAAACAGGCTGGTTAGTGGATCCCAGACATGGATTGGCTATCAGAAATACCGGGAGATTTCCAGGTTAACCAGTCTATTTGTGTGGGCTGCATGGGGATTCAGTTCAATTCAATTCAATTCAGTTTTATTTATAGAATCATAACAAGAGTTATCTCAAGAAACTTTACAGATAGAGTAGGTCTAATAATTTACAAAGACCCAACAAATCCAGTAATTCCCACAAGAAAAAGCCTTTAGTGTGACAGTGGTGAGGAAAAACTCCCTTTTAGGCAGAAACCTCGGACAGACCCAGGCTTTTGGTAGGTGGTGTCTGACGCTGCCAGTTGGGGGTCTATAGGCAACTATAGTCACAATAAAGATAATGGAACTATGACTAGAAATAATAGTTGTAGTAGTTCATGACGTAGCAGGGCACCACAGGGCGTTGCAGGGTGTAGCAGGGCATAGCAGGGCGTAGCAGGGCATATTCACATCCATGGTCTTTGGCTGACCGGCTCACAGAAAGGAGAGTAATCACATGATTAGCCCACTGGTTTGTCTCTCATATAAACACTGGCCAATCACATCCTACTATGGTCGACCTCGATCCCACCATAGAGACAGAGCGCATTGCAGTCTTGAAAAAACACAAGATTTAAGCATGTCAAATGATATTTTAGCAGCCGTTGTCCACCAGAGAGGACAAGTTAGCTGTTAGTAAGCTAATGTTAGTTATGCAAACATAATACAATAGCTTGCTGATTTATCCGCATTCCCCTAACACAAGTTGCATACTGTGTACAGATGCAATTTTAGCTTAATTTACAGGCTCATCACTTGTTTACTCTACAAGACATCTTCAACCTTTAGCCATTTTCAGTTGCCAGGCAGCGTTTTTGGATCAGTGAGTACAGTAAATGCAGATAAAATGTTAAATGTAAATGGTCTGTTCCTATATAGCGCTTTTCTAGTCTTAACTACTACTCAAAGCGCTTTTACATAGTACAGGAACCATTCACACATATTCATAAACTGTCGTCGAGGCTGCCATACAAGGTGGCACCTGCTCATCAGATAAACATTCACACTCCAAAGGCGCAGCATCGGGGGCAACTTGGGGTTCAGCGTCTTGCTCAAGGACACGGAACTGCAGGGGATTGAAACACTAACCTTCCGATTGGCAGGCGACTGCTCTACCACTGAGCCACAGTATAGTTTATATCTCCACTGTCAGCACTCAGCACTCAACCAGGCCTCTCACATTACATCACTGACAATGTCACTTTTTAACATCTCCACTTAATATTTGCAGCATCATCATCAACCAAACTGCTCAGCACCTTTCACAGACTGTAATTACTCTCCCAGTTAACCTGTGCTTAATCCACTTTACGGAAGTTTATGGACCCAGAACAATAACTGTTCACTTTCAGGCCTCACAAATCAATAAACTGCCAAACAGTGAAGGTGACACATGTACTGTTTTTCTTAAATTGTTCAGGTTGAAGTATTTCAAATATAATTATCTTACTGCAATAGTTTGTGACTTTGAAAGAGAAAATCTTGGCAACTTAAAGTGGCTCACAAGTGAAGTAACTGTCCGGGACCTTAAAGTGTAATGTAAACTCTGTCCTCTCTGATGTCCACGCAGCACCTTCAGCAGTGCCCACCGTCCATCTGATGCGCTCCACCTCAGACACTCTGAGTCTGTCGTGGCTGCCCCCTGAGAAACCCAATGGGGTCATCCTTGACTATGAGATTAAATACCATGAGAGGGTAAGCTCTAGGTTTTTAGCCATTGCCTCAATGTAGGTCACAGTGCTCACCTTATTGACTCTGACAATCTGCTTTTCCAGCCCTGGGCAGTGAGAAGCATTTTTATGAATGTTGAAAAATGTAACATTAAAATATGATGTGTGTGGAGGGATTGGTCGAGTCTAAAAATGTCTATTTTTGGAGAATAGGCCTATGAGCTAGTCAGACTCTTCAACTAGTGATGTAAATGCTGCAACATTGGTTTGATTAAATTTCCTAGTAAAGCCTGCAAATATAATATGACCATGTTATAACCTTGGATGGTAAAATCCTTAGACCCTTACAGGGTGTTCAGACTGAAAACAGCACTGCATTCAAAATTATTTTAGGGCCTGTGCTGGTTCCAGTTAGGGTCGTTTCAGTAATAGGTCCATTTGTTTGAAGGCTTTGAAGGCCAGTAAAATGGATTTACATGTAAATGGTTAGCCAGTTCAGCACTTTGCTGGATGCCTTCACATTGAATTGTGGCAAAAGTTGAGGCAGTTCTACTTTTTTGCTGGAGAACCTTGCATTTTTAAATTCAGGTTCATATATCCAATACTTATACAAATAAATCTTCTAAATTACAAAACCCCCAAGTTGCATTGAAGCTCTGGTCACTGTTAACTTAAAGAAGCATTCAACTGTGATAATATGTTGTATGTTTATGCAGTGTCAGTCTGAACACAACAATAAAACGTAGCCTACAGGAGAAGGTTAAATGCTAAAATGTAGTGTAACAGTAGCAGAATTGGAGAAGAGTCATTCAATTAGTAAACTTACTCAGTAATGTTGGTTAGCTTTTACAAAAATAGATAAATACTGCTGCTCTTCTAATTTAGCTAATATTAGCAACATTAGCCACCATGAACTTCTGGGAAATGCCAGATTGAGAGAAGCTGTATCACCTATATTATATATGATTATATAAAATGAGAAAATGTGCGTTTTGTTGCATATGAATTAAACTTTTCATTTGTATGAGTAAGATATGCATGTTTTATTGTCTAGCTTTAAACTTGATGGTCTAGCCTAATTTTTGTTAAACAGCAACCACTGTGGCCACAAGGGAAAATTACAGGAAAATGGTAGGCCTAAATGATCAAAAAAAGAAAAGTGTAATAGTAGTGCAAGAAGACAAGTTGTAAAGTCTTACTCTTACAGTTACAGAGAAATAAAGTTAGCTAACATTAGCTAGCATTAGCCACCACAAGTTATAAGTCATAGCAGACTAAGAAAAGCAGTAGCAGCAAAACCTCCAAGTCTATTGAAATGAAGTACGGTTTGTTTTGTTGTTCATGAATTAAGACTTGTAATTTGTAAGATAAACATTGTGTTATTTGTTCTTTAAGTTACACAATATTGCTTCATAATGCTATCTGAGAACCAAAAGATTGGTTATTCACCTACAAACTATCAGGAAACACTTGACTCTGCTGCTTTAATAGTCCTTTGTTTGACTTCAGGGCCAGGCCATGTCCCACACCGTTACATCCCAGCACAGTTCAGCCAAGGTGGAGGGGCTAAAGGCCGCTATGCCCTACGTGGTGCAGGTCAGAGCTCGCACTGTTGCTGGATACGGACGCTACAGCAACCCCATGGACTTCAGCACCAGCCTCCACAGTAAGTACAACCTCTCTCCTGCTTTACAGTCTGCTGTTGATGATCTGCTGCTACAGTTTTCTTAATAAGGGTTCAAGCTTAGTGTTTTTTTTAGGGCCGACTTAATTGGAAGCCATTACATTTGCAGTACAGGCCACCCTTTAATCTCTTAAGAAGTGTTTCTGCTGTTATTTACTCATATGTGTCTGTGTGTGGTATTTGCTCCAGCGGACCCTCAGAAGTCCGTGCAGGACCAGCTGCCTCTCATCATTGGCTCGGCCTCCGCAGGTCTGGTGGTCATTGTTGCCTTGGTGGTTATCGCTGTTGTCTGCCTTAAGTAAGTGTTTGAGTTTTTATTACTGACAGCCTGAACTACATGTTTCATTTTGTTAGTTAGACTCTGAACAAAGAGGCTCATTAAATTTTAACATGCTTTCAAAAGGTGTGTACTTACTCTTTAGCTTCAAAAAGGAGTTTGCAAGATAGAAAAAACAGACTTGCCCTTTGAGTTTTTTCCTTGGCAGTCTTTGGTTTTTATCTGATCGTCAAGTTAGATGTTAGTTTAATTTGCTGAACCTGGAAAGGGTCAAGACTGATAATGTGAATGTGACTCTGTTTATGTGCTGCTTGTTTACAGGAAGCAGCGCGGCGGCTCAGAGCTGGAGTACACTGAGAAACTGCAGCAATACAGTGAGTTCATGTGTTCATCTTGAGAACTGTTTCCTCTGTGATCCTTTGGTCATGCCAGTACAGTTAACCAACTGAATCAATCAATTATCCAATCAACTGATTGAGTCAGGGAACTAATTTCCCTATTTGCTCAGAGGAAGTCCTGACCATGTTGTCAGCCTGATGTTTGTCACAACAATACTCCTTTTTATATGTTAACTTTATAATATATCATATATATATGACATGTTGTGTTATTTTTGATGGTGTATTTTCACATTTGACACAGGACACTCAAACTATTTATTTAATGATAATAATGACATTGAATATCAATTTGATTATTTTACTTAATATATATTTGTTTTTTCCATTTGCCGTGCTCATTGTTGTTTTTTGCCTCTAACGTCGCCTTCCAGGCAGATAACCCTAACCTTAACCCTAAACATGGAGATGTTGGGGGTAAACAGCACCAAACACCATTTGCCATTTTGTGTTGGATATCGATTTAATTACATTTATTATTAACATTGTGACATTTATGTCAGATGGATTATCCAGGCAGATATGATGAGATGGCAATTCTGTTACTTTTTCTTTCAGTTTCTCCAGGCGTCAAAGTGTACATCGACCCTTTCACCTACGAGGATCCCAATGACGCTATCCACGAGTTCGCCAAAGAGATAGACATCTCCTGCGTGAAAATAGAAGAAGTCATTGGTGCAGGTAAACAACACCATCGTTTTTGTCCAAGACAGAGAGGACAGAAAATGATTCAGGTTTATTAATCATTTATTTGAGCTGGAGTGTGGCATCAAGCCCCAAGGTCTGTTCTGTAAGTCCTCCTTGGGAGAAAAGGTTTAGGATTCACAGAGTGTGCATGAGAGCTGCTGGTGGGAAGGATTAAAGTAAAAAATCTTCTCTGTAGCTCTTCCCTCTCTTGTCTTTTTTTCTTCTTCTCTCCAGCAGCATGTTGTGTCCTAACTTCACCTTAAATGACAGTCTGTTCCTGCTCGTTCAACCTTCCTCCCTTCTGTCTTCTTTCTCTTTCTCTTTCTCTTCTCCTTGTAAACACTTGTTCTCAGGCACCCAATGCAAAACCCCCAAGTTCCTTGCCCGTCCTCTGTCTCCCTCCACTGATCCCAGGTTGCACACTCGATCTATACGGGTCACGCCGTCTCTCCCCAACATCTTTGATCCTTGACCTCCTGTCCTTTCCTCTTCTCTTTTTTAATCCTCTCCCACAGTTGAAGTCGACCCTCAACTCTTTCAAATCAGCTCCTTCACTCCTAAGTCTGACCAGTTAAGGTTCCCTCTCCCTGCACTTTCCCCAACTTCCTCTTTCCCTACACTCCTCCTCTTCATTCCTCTGCTCACTCAACCCATCTCCCCCATCACCCTCACCGCCTTCCTCTCCTTACCCCCACCTTCTTCTCTCAATCCAGGTGAATTTGGCGAGGTGTGCCGTGGACGTCTCAAGCAACACGGTCGCAGGGAGATGGTTGTGGCAATTAAGACACTAAAAGCCGGCTACACTGAGTGCCAGAGGCGGGACTTCCTTGCCGAGGCCTCGATCATGGGCCAATTCGACCACCCCAACGTGATCCGGCTGGAGGGCGTCCTAACGCGGAGTTGCCCCGTCCTTATCATCACAGAATTCATGGAGAACGGGGCCCTCGACTCCTTCCTCAGGGTAAGCTTGGCGGCAGGTTTCATGCCGCAACACCTCTGACAGAGAAGATTACTTTTTGTTTGTATCAAAGCTGAGAGAAACACACACACAGGGAGTCATTCACGACACCTCTGGGTTATCAGAAGGTTTTTACTCTCTGTGAAACACCCTGAGGCTCTCACTTGCAGAGTGGTAGAGATTAAATGTGCAATATAACGCCTGGAGACAGGCATAGTGTCTCTGCTTGAAGTGACTGACTGATGCTGACAGGGTTTCCAACGCTCAAACTCCTGGTGGAAAACTGTCACACAGCAGACCTTTGGATAGGTTTGCTTCAGTGCATTAGAGAGTCTTTGTACGACTACAGAATGCATTACTGATCAGAGTTTTCGGTTCAGACCTCCGCCACCTACACAAAATGCTGAACAAAGCCAGGATGAGAAATGAGGTGTCACACATTACATTTCCAGCTGCGTGGGGCCTATTACATGTCATTTACATTCAATAAAATGTGTTTTACCGCATGGCTGCACTGTGAAGAAGTCTACTTAGGCTGGATGAGGCTACTTAATGCTTCTGGTGAATCGATGCCAAGCTGCTGGTCTTAAAAGCAGTTTATCTTTAAGTGATGTACAGCAGCTTATTTTGCATAGATGATGAATCAATGATATTGATGAGTCTTGACATTGAGTAGCTTGTTTTAATATTTGGGCTTAATAAGTGGGCTTAATTCCATATAACCATGTATATATCAAACCTGTTTCCTGTCTGTATGGACACAAAAAGGCAAAATGCCAACAAACAAAAACAAAACAAACCATACCAGGGCTGGGTATTGTTTGAAATGTTTTAATACTAGTGCCTATACAAGAGTTTTATAATTAAAAGTTGTCAAAACTTTTGCCTACATAAAAAAGAACTTTGTCTAAATAAAATACCAATCAGTGTTGCCATCACAATTTGTAAATACTTCAGTTGAAAGTTCCACATCAGCTGCAGCCATCTTGGTTCTTTTAAAAAATGACTCAACGGCGCTCCACGTTAAGCTAGGTTTAGGTTGCCATAATGTCCTTGGGACAAAGGTACGCAAGCCAAAAATGATGTCATCACATATTTTGTGTAAAGCACAAAGCCCGCCCCATATTAGACGGTCGGGTACCAGACATATTTGCCCAAGCAAATAAAACATGAGCTTGCAGTTTTGTCTGGTTTCCGGACTAGCTTTTGTAGCTACCAACTTCCAAATGTGTAAATTTGATCTTTTGTATAGTTGCCCAGGTGAAGCAAGCAATTTGAAATCTTGAAAGCTGCAATCATTATTCAATCTAGAAAAACAGTAAATCCTCTGAAGCAAATGTTTGGCTTTTTTTTTCTTCTCGAAAAAGCCTCTTCCCTCCTTCTCACCCACTCCTCTCAGTCAGATGTCCCGCAAATAACACAAGAAACTCCACGGCCTGTGCTGTCCTCGCCCCCGCTCTCGCCAGTGTCACACTGCCTGTGACTCAGAGGAACTCTGAGTTCTGCTCCAACAAGGAGACTATAGAGTTAACTCTCTCGCTCACACACACACACACACACACACACACACGCACAAACTGTCCATATGGATCACACACATGAGACTTTGTACTGCAGCTCGCTGGAGACATGAACACACTTAAACACACACGACATATGCACATGACAGAGCATTACAGATATACAGAAATAACACACACACATACACACCACCGTGGCTTTGAACGCCTGCTATGAATCACGGCTGTTTACACATCTATCCATTCTGGCTTGTTTTGCTGTCAGACTTCATTGGAGTGTGCCGACTACAAAGCAGAATGTTTATGGTTTTGTCATGTCACGTCTTGTGTTCTGTGCTTTTTTCATGGTGGAGTCAAAGCAGGGATTGATTATATTTTTTTCTTCTTCTTATATTAAATTAAATATTCAGGTCGTAAAAAGAAACCTCCGCGTAGTTTCAGCTTCATCCAGGTTTGCAGAACCTCTCATTTTTTGCATCACATAAGTGTGTGTTGACATTTGATTGATCAGTTTCAATTTGCACACATCGGGTTTCATGAGCCTTCACAGGGTGGAGTGCTTATGTATTGTGATGAGGAGTTTATCCCTCTGTGTCACGCTTCAGACATGTGGAGAATTGTAAATTAAACCCTGAAACCCCTAATCTCAGATTTGTTTCATGCCTCCCAAATGTCAACATCAAATTTTTGCAAATCAGGGAATGTCAAATGAGGAAAATAAGCTTTTAGCAACATGCATTCTAATTCAGTCAATGGGACAATTTGCAATTGCAAGCGGAAAAAAAAGCAAACAAAGCTTTGTGTTAAAAACGTGCACTGCCTCTACCAGCAACTAGTTAATCAGTCAGCTGCCAAATAAAAAAAATACCTGCAGATGTTTGGTTTTGATTTCAGCTTTGCAGCTCCCATTTGTTTATGTGTGGAGTCAATATAGAGCCTTAATGGGTTTAGTACGACAGTAAAGAGTCTAATTAATCAGCTAATTGGACAGCATGCGTGAAAAGGTCAGCTGTCACTGACTGTCATGAGCAGCCGTGAAGCATTATGACAGATGTCATGTTTATATGGCCTCAGTGACTGATTTGCTCTCTCTGGTGCTTTCTCCTCCTCCTTATCTCCCATACTTCCCTATCGTCTGTTTCTCCCCCTTTCAACACACCCTTGTTTCTCGTTCTCATTTTTCATTCCTTCACTTTCCTCCTTGTTCATTAACTGCCTCTTTTGCTCTCCCCCTCCCTCCCTCACCTTCGCTCTATCTCCGGCTGTGTTTTTGCAGCTAAATGACGGGCGCTTCACGATGACACAGCTGGTCGGGATGCTGCGTGGCATCGCTGCAGGGATGAAGTACCTGTCAGACATGAACTATGTTCACCGAGACCTCGCCGCCCGGAATATCCTGGTCAACAGCAACTTGGTCTGCAAGGTCTCTGACTTTGGCCTGTCGCGCTTTCTGGACGACACTTCCGCTGACCCCACTTACACAAGCTCGCTGGTCAGTATTATGTGTCCTCATTCTGATTGCACACTCCATGCATGTTTAATTGAGCTTGTGAATTGGATCCTCTTCACTTGTTTCACATGTGCATACGGACGCATGTGTAACTGTTCATGTGTGCCAATATTTGCGTTAGCCTGTGAGGCCGTTTGTGAAATGTGCATTCGCTTCAGCATGTGTGTGTTGTTAGAAGACGGTAGTGTCTCCCAGAGTTTTGATACCAGCCTGTGTGTGTGCGTGTGTGTGCGTGTGTGCGTGTGTGTGTGTGTGTGTGTGTGTGTGTGTGTGTGTGTGTGTGTGCGCAGGGAGGGAAGATTCCCATCCGGTGGACAGCCCCAGAGGCCATCGCCTTCAGGAAGTTCACCTCTGCCAGTGATGTGTGGAGTTACGGCATCGTCATGTGGGAGGTGGTGTCCTATGGAGAGAGACCATACTGGGACATGAGCAACCAGGATGTGAGTTAGCCTGAAAGTCTCATGGTACCAAATACACATTCAGGGAGTTTTATGTCTAAGTTTAGGGCTGGCTCAGAGTTTCACTGAGCTGTTGCAGCTTTGATTTCCAGCGTGACATGTTGGACCTGGGCCTGTTCAGCTGTCTTTATCTCCTTATTCCAGATGCTAGTGCAGCTGTGTGGCTCTATGTGTTTTTAACCACCTTATTTACAGCCCTAGCCGGCCCAGCCTCTACAAATCTATACTGCAAAGCCCCCGTCACACACACACAGTGTGAGAAAACACCGTTTTTACGGGCGTTGTTACCTGTAGGCTATCTGCACTACACAGACATTGTAACTACAGCAGTGAGTTTGCAGGAAAGAAAAAGAATTCTCTTGATTCTCCTTCCTGAACAGAGTACTGTGTACAACTCGACTTTATTCTCTGAAGAATATCACACTGTATTGTGCTTCAAAGACAGTTGATAGCAATAAAGCACAAAGAAATAGGAGCCGAAATGAAAAATGCCAGTAATGTATGTGTAACTTTCATAACAAAGCCCACATGCAGTAATGAAAGCATCAAAGTGGAGGTCCTCTATTGTTCCCAATAGCATTTGTGCCACAGTCATCGCTCAATAAGCAACAGTCAACAAATGCGAGATATAAACAGAGGTACTCGCCAGCTAGAAGCACGACATAAAAATCAAAGGACAAGCAGCAGGAGAAGAGGGTTGCAGAAGAAATGTTTTATTGTTTCCAAATGGCAAGTTTTATTGTTGTGGGGAGTTAAAACCCGTACAGAGCTTATGGAGGGAAATGCCGTTGCTAGGCGAAAATCAAATCAATGAGCCAACGTTTTCATCCCCCACTTATTATCTCTCCTATCAATCATGGCAGTTTTGAAGTGACAACTTTTAGAATACTTGAGAATAATCTTTTTTAGAGTTTTATAAAGATGATAAAAAGAAGGTTGGAATGTGTGACAGCATGAGCTGAAAAACTGTCTAATGTAGGACATAATACAGTAATTTGGGATTGTTCGTCCACCACTCTAACAAAGACCAAACAGAGTGAGCATAATACAAATGAGCCAGAGCCAAATGTTAACACTTTTTATAAGCACCACAGGGAATTTCCTTAACCCTTGTATGGTATTCGGGTCAAATTGACCCGTTTCAAATTTTTACAAAAAGAAAAATGGTACAAGTTACATTTTTCTACCTGAAAATCAATGGCCTTACCTTATTTTCTGTGATATTCATGTGTTCCTCACTCATGAATTATTCTGGATATGATCACTTATGTTTTTTCCATAGTGGATTTTTTACATCATTTCTTACCTTATGACAAAAAACAAACCACACTTCCATTTTTAATTGTGTTCTAGTAGAGACTGATTGCATTCCCTAAACATACACTGTGTGTTATCTCAATTGTTTGAAATTGAAATAAAGACAATATTTGTTAATAGATTATGAAGTCAAATTTTATTTCAGAATGGTTTTTTAACCCCAAATAAGTCACGGGTCAATTTGACCCGAGGGATACGAGGGTCCCAAAAGTGAAGATGTAAGATATTCTGGGTCGATATTTTGCACTTTAAATGTGAAATTTAATGATTATTCGAACATCTTGACCTTTTTACCCATACTAGCGGATCTGTGGATGGAAATGAAGGTCGGTCTCTTTGGTTCAAACCATCTTTACAAATATTGGATAGATTGCTGTGAAATATTATACTGATATTCATTGTCCTATTGGATGGATGCTGTGGAATTAGGTACAGCTATTCAAGGACCCCAGATGATAAATTGTAAGAAGGTAATTTCTTACATTTAAATGTGTCCAATACTTTGGATTGTTACCACATACCTGCAAAACCATGACATTTCCATCTGCCTCAGCTGTACTTTGTGTACTGTACAGTGCTAATTGGCAAATGTTAGATGATAAACACAGTAAGCATCAGAGTGTCATTATGAGTATGTTAGCACCGCTGTGCTTCAGTACAGCATCGCGGAGACTTTTTTTAAAATGACTTCCTGTCCCTCAGGTGATGACGGCAGTAGAGCAGGACTACCGGCTGCCCCCGCCCATGGATTGTCCCATGGTGCTGCACCAGCTGATGCTCGAGTGCTGGATGAAGGAGAGAAACCTGAGGCCCAAGTTCTCCCGCATTGTCAGCACTCTGGACAAGCTGCTCCGCAACGCCGCCAGCCTCAAGGTGGTGACCAGCACCTACTCAGGGTGAGTCCAGCTGCAGGAAGAGAGGGACACTGAAGTAGCTTTTTAACAAGCTTTTCTTCAATAAAAAAAAAGATGTCATAGTTTATGCTATAGCATTGTTCTCATCCTGCCTTTGTGAAGGGAGAGAAGTTTTAATGTGGATGGAAAGTGTTTGCTTTTAGAAATGTGCTTTCTGTTTTTTGGAAGAGCAAAGCACTTTACCGTTGCAACCTTGGCAAGCTTGCTGTGAGATTTAGCAACTTTTCAGACAAACTTGTTACATTTACTTTCTAAATAGCTGCAGAAAAAAGTCTCACTGGGTTAATATGCTATGTATAGAGGGTTGGACCAAAGGCATGCCCAGCGGCAACGTAATCTGGCAACTACGGACCATTCTGAAGAATCTCAGAACAGCAACCAGAGTTTACAGTATGAGCAGAAGCTTGAGTAGAAATGTTCTAATATTTGATAGCACATTTGCAAAAACTTTCATCATCAAGTCTGTATTGTCGGCTGTGTAGTTTGTAGTGCTGTTGGCTGACGTGGTAGCTTCTTTAGCAGACCTTTGTTATAAATATATGCATTATTCTGCTGGGTTTTCTATAAAAGCATGTTATGCTCTTTAGGTTTTTCCACACTAACAGCTGAATAGTGCAAACACGAAAAGGGGTGATGAAATTCTCTCTTTCACCTTGTGTGAAAATTGTGTGTGTATGACGGCTATGAAGTGCAGGACGAAGATTCCTCCTGGTGCAGAAATGACCTGCGCTGTGCCTCTGGGTTGTTGGAATAAGATGTTACAGTAAAAGAAAATATGGCTGGCGTAAGAAGAGGCACACCAAGGTCTATGCTTGTTGGGTGTGGTTCTTTTTATGCTTTATGCTTTCTGTTGATTTGGGAAGATATTTCTTTGAGCTGAAGGCTCTTACTGCCAGACAGATGTCTGCCTCCTTTTCGCTGACACTTCCCTTGAAAGTGTAGAAGTTGACTTATTCATAGGTAGCCGTCCTCGCATTGACAAGTTGTTTTTCAACTTTGTTTTCAGCGCAGTGGCTCCAAATGTTCCAGCCATTTTTACTGACGTGTTTGTTCTGAAATGCGTTATCCTGGCATCCAGTCAACAGTATGATTAGTGCTGCTTTAGATGCTAGATCCTCAGCTCTGAGTGATGTATAATGAATCAAGCGCACATCCTCAACTCGGTGCCTCTGACTATGCAATAGTTTATTGTTACCCACACAAAAGGCAGAATTCATACATACAGTATCCAGGTCTTGTGCCAGCTCCTTGGCTCACAGTTTCACTCTTAACACTGAGCCCCAAGGGCGATTCCTATGCCAGGATTTTGGCTCTGTGAAGCTAATTGTGTGTGGAAATGTAATGGCTGACCTCGGTTTAATTCCCCCTACACTTGGCTGGATGCTGGAATGTAGGTGATAGGACAGACAGCAGCCAGAGCTGCTGATGTGGAAAAGCAGGAGGTGATGAAGTGTGAGTAATAAGGGAGATTGAGGAGAAGCTAAAAGAGAGGAATGTGTTTAATTAGGTTGCTAATGAGCTTTTTAATGCATCAGGGGAGGGCACGCCCAGTGCTGTGATGGGAAAATAGTAAAGGGATATGCGGGTGTTAGTTGCGTGTGTGTGCGTGTGTGCATGTTATGCTACGTGCCGCTTTGTGCAGATGACATGCCAATGATTAATTTACGGCCTCATCTGTATGCAACAGCAAGAGAGATAGAGGCGGGAGGAAGAGGAGGAGGGAGAAAGGATCATGTTGTCAGAGCATGATTTAGAGAGTGTCTCCGGTGTTTGTGGGTGCGTCTGTACGCTCGCTTCAGCTCACCTGCCATTGGCTGCTCAATGATGTTTGGGCAGATAACGGAGGGAGAGAGAGGATATGAGATGCAGCGCTATCTGTAGAGTATCTTCAACCACGAGGGCCTTAAAGGACACTGGTCGAGCAATAAAGGACACACGGAGGCTGCATCGCTTTTTCCAAGATACCAAAGGAATATGTTGAACTTTTATTAAAATTGGAAATGTGATGAATAGATTTGGCACGAAATTTCAGTTGGACTTTGTTTATAGCAGATGAAGCTTGAGATCAGCAGATTTGAGTGTATCCTCAGGATGCTGTATGTTTATTGTTTATAACCATCAGGTCTTAGCTGAATATATACTATGCAGAATTTAGCTACACCGACTCTAAGATGGATTAGACCTTTACCTGCCTTCAATGAGAGCACTTAGCGAAGTAATAATGAGATGTACCTTTTGTTTAAAGTGGCTGTGAACCTGCTGCTGACCTGTACGGCTTTGTGTTGGCAGGGACCTGCTGCGGCTCGGAGGGACGCTGCCGGGACACAACAGGAAGAGTCCGGACAGCAGTCAGGAAATCGTTCGGCAACAAATGAGCCAAACTCTCCCCATCAGAGTGTGAGCTGCAGCGGCCAGGAGGATACAGAACGAAGAAAAACTACCTAGACACTCGGACGTGAAGAGCCTGATGTAAAATACAAAGAAGAAGCTACATAGAGAGAAAGAGGACCGTTTTGGAGATTTCTTTTTGACTGGAGATGTCCATGAGAACTGTCCATTGCAGTGTGTGTGTGTGTGTGTGTGTGTGTTCATTACTTGACACTTGTGGATTTGTGACTATTGACATAAAGCCAAACTTCCTGTTGCCCCCTCTCAGGTTGTGTTTGCATGTCTGCATGTGTTCTTGCTGGTTAGGAATCAGTCTTTCCTTCTCTTCCCCCTCAGACTGAGGACCGGAGAGCTCACACAGACAATAGGATTCAGTGTATAGATGATGCAACAGTGCCAAAATAAAGCAAAGTTTGCTTAAAACTGACTCTTAAGACAGCTTGACATCTGTAGACCTTCAAGCCAATCAACCCTTTTTTTCCAAACCCAACCTGTTCTGTTATTTTGCTCTTTTTTTTTTTGTGAAACAAGAAAAAAAACCTTTTCATCCGCTTCCTCTTAAATACTGTCTTCCACATGTACTGGGAGATTTACATGTTACGAATCTGTACAAAGCATCCGAGTCTTCACACCGTCTCTCTGTCAAAGGAGAGATGTAACTGACACTGTGCCGGACACGTCATGTGCATGCCAAAGTGGAAACTTCTTCATGAGAAAATTACAAATAAGTTCCACATTAACTGTTGCTGTGGTGGCATTTCGCTGTATGGACTTTAACGTCCATGTTTTCTTAATCTTGTTTGATTCATATGCGCATTGTTTTGAATGCTAAGTTATTATCTATTAGTGCAAAGAGATGTTTTTTTTGGTGTGTTTTTTACAAGCACTGGGGCTTAACGTTTTTTATTGCAATGCTTGTTTTTTTCACACATTAACAAACCAGACAGACATGAATGAATGAAATGAGAAGTGAAATGTTCTGCTCAGACAGAATAATTATAAATGAAAAATGCCTGTGGGAGTGCTGTGTTGCAGATCAGTGAGATTTAAATAGGTCAATATCCAGATGATAGCACTGTGACCTTAATATTGACCAAACCTATAAATACTAATGTAGAACAAATCACTCATTGGTTAATTTCTCCTGACATGTGTTTTCTTCAGCACGACAGACGTTGGTGCAGTTCCTATCTAAAACAACTGCCTGTATATAACAATATTTCTATTAGACCAGTCAGCTCAGCATTTACATCCATCTGAGCTCATTCTGGCCTCTTTATGACCCTCGTTTATATGCTTGTTTGTTTATTGTTGAGGAGCAAACAAATGGAGAAATTGCAGTTTAAATGGTCATTACATATCTGAAACTATATGTCACAATGAAAGAAGAAAATGTGTGTCTGTTAGGGCAGACTTTTTCCTGTGCAATTAAAGGTGTATTAGATTGTAAAAAAAAAAAAAATACTTCAGAAAACTAGAACAAAAATAAGCATTTCTCTTTCAGTATTTTTACGATAATCATATGCAAATAAATTATTAAACGGATCTTTCGTATTCTCTTTGATTTCTTGGCGGGTTCACAGGGCTGAAGTTCCGGGTCTCCTCTTATCTGGCCGAAGGATGAAAAGAGAGAATAGCAAGTTTGTTTTACCTCCTCAGTCGGAATATCACAGCAGCTTTGGATGGACTCATTAAGATGGAAGATTAATCAAAGGCCGGTCCATGCAACTTGCCTATTAGCGAGACCATAGGACTATTCTGGGGATTTCAGTCTCTGTTGCTGCTGGAGAGGCTTCAAGGAGACAAAGTTAATCTGGCTTCACACCCAATGTCAGTGTTTCGCTTTTATCTGTCAGCCAAGACACAAACCGGGTCTCTTTACAGCCAGTACAGATGAGGAGGGAAGCTGTCACCTTCTGTTTTTATTGACTTGAAGGGAGCTCTTTTCTCGGGGGGGGCTCCGGGGGTCCACACTTACCCATTTGTGACTCATTGCTCAGACAGCAGCCACGTAGGGAGGACTGGTGATGCTGTGTTCCCTACATGTTCTCTAATCGTCTCTGCTGCTCTCACAGGATTGTACATACACTCGGTCAGCACAAAGGTCTTGTGAAGCACACGGATCGAAATGTGCAATATATGCAGACACTGAGCCACTGAGTGCAATTCCACTGGGCTACCCACGTAGCATGGTATTTATCAGGTGTGTCAAAGCTCTGTAGGTTGATATGCTTCACAGTGGTACAGCTGCTTTTTCCTTCAATGCAAGACAGAAGATGTGTAGAAAAATGCTTGACCTTAGAGGATAATATTATGCACACAAACCTGCTGACAAGGACGCCTTCCAGTGAAAAGCAGTTTTTTTTTCCATTTTAAAGTGGTTCCAGCTTTTAATGAAGCTCTAAAACACGAGAGAGAGCGTGTTTGCTTGGGATTTTACATTGCGTCTAAGATCTGACACAATGTCAAAAGTGAGATTTTGCATCCTGTTTACCATTAAACATTTGATCACAGGCCGTTCTGGCTCGCTGCTCACCAGAGAAAACACTTAGAGGCCTCCATCTCGGTAGAGCTGGATAGAATGTTTTTCACCGCTGCATCTTAAAGATGGTGCAAAATGGCAGCGAACCTGAAGGAAATGTCTCATTATCGTATTACAGACAATTAAGTGATGAGAAATCAGCTGCGACAGGATCTCACAGAGGTTTTCCCTCCACCAAGCATGCTTGGTGGAGGGAAAACGGAGGAAGTGATGGCAGGATGACGGACAGTTTTTATTTGGTGGCCGCTGGTTGCTCGTCAGTGACCAGACAATCTGTGGTTCAACGTCAAATCCCTACATCACCAGAGTGATCCCCACGATTACTGCGAGATTAACAGCAGCTCGGCCGTTATATGTACATAATCACGCACAAAACCCAGCCAAGACAAGGCAGAGAAAAAAAAAAAAGACACTTAGGCACACTACAAACCCACTTTCAAATGCATAACTATACACATTTGCACACCCATGACTCACAAACATATCTGCTGGATTGGCAGTGATTTGTCAGATTTAGCTGCATCTACTTGTGTAGGCCTTCTGAATACACCAGTCAGTTTTCTTCCAAGCTCAAAGCACTCATTTACCATCCTGTCCAAAGCAAGTTTAATGCCTCCAATTACAGGGGGTCTGCAAGCAGGCAGATTTGGAGCGGGGAGGCTTGGCAGGAGAGTTTGCTACGCATCAGGGCCTTTTAACAGAGTAGTGATTTGCTGCTGCTGGTGCTGAAGCTGCCTGTGCCGGCTCATCAATGGAAAACTACCCTCTTTATGGTGAAGCACATGCAGCACTAAGCCGAAACTGTGAGGAGAGACACAAAAATATCAAGCTTTTTAACGACTCAGTAGCGTCTCTTCTCCGCACTCAGTGTGGAGGAATTTCTGCATCTCTGCACCGCAAGCACAAATGGAAATCAAAGTCTTTTCAGCAATCATTTTTATGTAAAATGGGCTGTATTTTAATTGAATATTCTGAGATCTTACCCTGCAGAGTGTGAGGGTGCAAATGAAGGAAACAGTGCACACAGACAAGATAGCAGCAGTAATGCTAAAACATAATGTGATATGGTGCATTAAATATATACGACAGTCAAGGGAAAACTTTCTAATATCTCCAATAGGTTCTTTTTTTACTCAAATCAGCTTTGATTTGACTTGAATGGTCATGCATTTTTGAGTTACTCTGTCTTTGCGGTTAACTATATTGTCTCTAAAGATTTGTGTGCATAAATCCCAAAGTGGTTGATTTTTATTCATTTTCATATTGATTATATGCAGCAGAATTAGAGACACACTGAATAGAATAAGTATCTTGATGAAACTGCAGGGCTACTTTCACCACTCCACATGGCAATAAATTAATTATTGCTCTTGCACTGTACTCTGACAACTAACATTAACTCAAATATGTAACATCTTTCTCACTTACACCAACTTTATTAAATATGTCATAATTACAGTCACTAATTAAGAACCTTAAGAAAATGGTGTGTAATTTCCCAGTTTTCCCATGGTTTCACAGTAAATCTATAAATCAGAATGAAGCCACAAGTAATGAGACATTCTTTTTAATCCAAATTAATGGATTACATTTAGCTATTTCTTATTACCAGATTATTGTAATCTTGTTAAAGATAATCCATTACTCCATAACCCTGGCCTTTAAGTATTATATCTGGACATTTCAGTGAAGCAGCTGGCAATAAATGCAACTGTAATCTTTGCTGTGGGATCACGTTCAATGAAAAGTGTAAATGGGGAGCTGCAAAACATGTCATTACAGAAATACTCAATTTACGCTCAAATGATTTGTTCACATTTAATTAAAAAAGCCACAATACAAAAACACCCGTACACACATACACATATACACAGGTCTGTGATGGTAAATAATGCTTCCAAATTTCACTTTTGCCTCCCAGCACTTTCTTTGTGAAAGCCGTCAGTGTTGCAGGGACTGATAATTAGCATGACAGTGTACTTTGTGCTTAGAGAGGTTTTCCCACCTTGGCTTTTCTGTGGCTCAATCTCTGCAGTGTGGGATCCATTAAATGGCCTCTGAAGCTCCGGACATTGATTAATAGCCGTCAGTACAGTCAGTTGGGTTTGAAGGACGGGATAACATGCATCAGAAAAGTATTTGTTAGCAATTGGCTTAGCACAAAGACTGGACACAGGGAAACTGTTTGATTCTAATCGTTTTTACACTTTCGTACAGATTCAGGAGTGTAAAAATTACAATTCCCATTATGTGCCAGACTATTTCTTGGCTCAGACCTCTAACTTCTTGGAGTCGGTCAAGAATTACAGAGTCAATGTGAAACCGGAACTTCCAGGTACTGATCCTGAAGTAACAAAACCTGTTCACATAAATGCAACACTAACCAAAAATCACAGCACTTCTGAACAGAGTGGTTGGTGGTGGATGGTGATCATTTTCAAAAAAGTAAAAGTCCTGCATTTTAGAATGTCATATTGTATGATTATTGCTGCATTTATGTGTTCATCACTTTAGTTTTGCAGCTAGTAAAAGTGGAGGTAATTGGAACTTTTTTTTGACCTGCTGGGTATTTTAATCTTTATTAATAAATCTGAATTTTATGTTGACTTTGTATTAATAATCTCGAATTGCGAAGTAACCGGTAAATACGTGCGTGCGTACCCACGTGCGTGCGTGCGTGTGGGTGTGTGTGTGTGTGTATGTGTGTGTGTGTGTGGGGGGGAGGGGTGTATTGTGTAAAAAGTACAACAAAATACAGCCTGACGCAGCATCTAAAGGACCACATCTGACTGCCAGGGAGTATTTCAAAGCACCAAAGCAGTGAGCTCCTGATGAAAAGAGGGGCCAACAGAGATTATTAGCATGCGTGTGATGTGAATGGGTTCGAAAGAATGAACAGATTATGCATTTGTATGTTTGCTGATGAGATAGAGGAGTTTAGGTCCCTCATCCAGTTTGAATGACAAATCCTCACCAGGGGAGGGGAAAGGCCACGGATAAAGAAGAGCAGGAAGAGACTGACTTTAGTCTTTTGAGTAAATGCGGGGGGGGGGGGGGGGGGGGGGGGGGGGGGGGGGGGGGGGGATGTTGTGGTCTCAGAGTAGATGTCCCAAAATGGGGAAAGGAAAAGAAAGAAGACCAAAGGGATCTGTGGATCCTGAGCTTAACTCCTATCTTTCTAAATCTGTAAAGTATCTGTGTGGAGCATCAGGCGGATCGCACCGTAGGGCTGCCAGTCAAAGTTTTGAGAGGTTGCTTTCAGAGCCCTTTTTGTTGTGGCCTGTGGAGCGTATTAACAACAAGGCTATGAGTGTGAAGGCTGGCTGGCTGGCTGGCTGGCTGGCTGACTTAAGGGACTCTCCTCTACATGTGGAGGGCTTTACAGTTCGCTGGAAAGATGAGGAGAGACAAGGAACAAAAACACGTCCGGGCTGAGAGCAGCAACAAGCCAGTATGTCGCACTGTCTCGTCCTGTTACCGGGGTCAACGCTGCTGATGTTGACAGTGATATGTGTCTCCGCAGGTTTGTAATTAAATGGGAAGAAGGTTGTTTGACTGAAATGCAGTGTGATCTCTTTTTGTTTATATCACAAAAAGACACAAACAGACACACACACACACACACACACACACACACACACACACACACACACACACACACACACACACACACACACATACACATACACATTCTTATCGCCTGAAACTACCTGTATATTTGAAATAAATAGCCTGCCAAGCATTTGATGGGTTGGCTAGAAATCCCAAATGCTTATAGTGCCTTGGCTGCTTTCAAGTAATCATCCCCATGGTAACACCTGACACCAGCTATTCATCATGCAGCCCATATAAACTCCAGCATATTCACAACAACACGTCACATAGTCAACTTTTCATACTCACAGCTGACAAATACCCACACAAAACATGTCTGTGCATACGTTCAAAATCAAATCCCCTCAGCTGTGTGTGTGTGTGTGTGGGTGTGTGTCTTGCATTGCATCATGCACTCGTCGTTAGAGTTAATGTGACAGGTGAAAGTGAATTTGTTAAGATGGCAGTGACTCCAAAGTGTATCTGTAGTTTATATCAGCCAGTCGAGTGTGCAGCATTAGTAGATGAATATTCAAGAATCAGAGCGTCATTTAGCATTAAAACTCATTTCCAGAAATGGAAAGTATTTGGCTTTCAATGAAACTAGACGATAATGCACAAATAGACCTACTGTATGTAGCTGTTGCTTTTTATTCTTGCTGCGTTTCAACTATCTGTCAGTGATATTGATGTTTCTTGCAGAGGGCTACAGGGCGCAGAATCGAGAAAAGGAGCTAGAGTGAGGAAATATTTGTGGGATGTAGTCATACACGTCTTCTCATCACTCTTTCACACTAAGTCTAAGTCTGGGGCCACATATAGAGACCCGGGTTGTATCTTGATGCTGGGCTGCAATCAATTTAGTTGGTGGTGAATGAGGTGATCTTTTACTTCAGCACCATTAGCAATAGAACAATACAAAAATGCTAAGTTACAATTAACAGTTGCAATGCTCATAGTTAAGTACACACGGTATAATATTTCCCTCAAGTCAAGTACAAGTGGCCTACTTCAAAATTGTATTTAAGTATATTACTTAAGTATGTGTAATTGACATTTAATGACGTGTTTGCCATGGTACGTTCATGCATGCATGCAGTCCCAGGAAACAGGAAATGCTCATCCAAACTATTTCCTGTTTCCCAAGAAATAATAATAACAAGAAAAATAGTTCTAGGCATAAACCAAATAGACTGACACATACATATCTCAAATACAAAGTCCTTTAAGTAAGTCCTTTAGAGTGGCTGTAGTCTCACTTTTGCCAGACCTTGCTTCCACAGCATTGCGGAGGAGGGTCTAGTCCATATAGTATTATAAAGGATGGGAGAAAAGTGTGCTTTGGTTTGTTGGACAGAGCAATGCTGCCTCTGTAAAATGGCCTCAGCAAGAAATTTGTTTTGGTGGAACATGTGTATTCAAGGGTTGTTGTATTCGTGCAACAGAAAACTCAGATTGGACAGATTCTAGCTACCGGTCTGGATTTACCCCTGCAGAGATCTGAGGAGTAGTTAACTATAGTCCTCATAAATTGACCGGAGTTTAAAATGCACAACACAAAGAAAGCAGAAGGTGACGGACAATCGCCCGAAATGAGGGACATACGGCGGAATTTTTGCTGTCGATTTAGACTAGAGTGCCCGTAATCGGCTCAGGCCGGAACATGGCGCAGCTGCGCTCGATGGATTTGAGTTTGATTGTACCAGTAGCCTCTGAACGCTAACAGAACATTGAATTTGTCTCAGCCTTATGATGAGAATGATTTTGAAAATACCAAGTGACTTGCTTTAATGAATTCCAAAGAGAGGCTGCTCTCAGCCGACAGATCACAGGCTATGAACTTGCCATTTCATGTTCCTCGCAGCAAAGTTCAATGTGCATGAAAAGTTTATGTTCATTCTAATTATTTTGCCTTAAAGGTCCCATGGCATGGAAATTTCCCTTTATGAGGTTTTTTAACATTAATATGAGTTCACCAAGCCTGCCTATGGTCCACCAGTGGCTAGAAATGGTGACAGGTGTAAACCGAGCCCTGGGTATCCTGCTCTGCCTTTGACAAAATGAAAGCTCAGATGGGCCGATCAGAAATACCGTCCCTTTCTCTGCTTTGCCCGCCCAGAGAATTTGGCCCACCCATGAGAGAGAGACATCATGGCTTTCAAACGAGCAAAGTGGCAGGTGTTCAAGGCCACACCCCCATGCTCCACCTTGCCCCTCCTCTCCTCCTCAAACAGACACAGAAATGGCACATAATAGGGAAAGCTCATTGTGGGACTGGCTCTAGTGGCTGTAATTCTGCTCCAAGGCTGAATTTTGGGAAAGAGACTTCAGATATGGTGATAGAGGACCCCTAAGGTCTATTTAAAAGCATCCAAAGAGCTCCATGTCAAGGGACCTTTAATAATTGTTAATACCACCATATAATACACTATAGTGGTCAGGTCGGGAACCCTTTAGATTTATGCACATTTCTCTTTGTTGCATTTAGTGTTGCTTGTAATATGACCAATGCATTTTAACTGGAGCCAAAGTTATACCTTAAAAACAAGTAATTTTCCCAGTGTGCATTCTACTCCCAGTACAGAAAATGTCTAAAAGAGTTGCCAACATGGCTGTGGACTCTTAGTCTTTTTTAAAGCTAGATGTCAGCCTTTCTTGTCCATAGCCTACAAAGTATATTAAAGTCATAAGTCAGCACAAAGAGTGCTACTTTTTAAAGTGTTCATCACGCTGAAATATTGCAGTTCATTGTTATTGCTTCAGCTTCAAAGAGTGGAGTAGAAGAAAGCTGTGCTCCCGACTGTGAGCGGTTTGCAATCTGTGAACTGCAGATAATGAGGTGGTATCTGTTAGCTGGAAGAGAGCAGCCTGGCCGGACCAGAGCATCAGTCTGTGGAGAATCAGCGTCTCATCCAGCCAAACAGTAGCATAAGGTTTTGTAAGGTATCTCCTGAATTCCTCCAGGTTTAATGTCTCCATCAAAACAAGATCAAAAGGAAGGGATTAGAGCAACAAAACAGAGGTAAGTGTGGAGAGGAGACTTCGCTAAACTCCAGAGCGTTTTTGATACTGCTCATCCCTGCCAAACCGTAGCCATGGCAACAGTGGAGAGGGAAGTGCGCGGCATTGATAAGAGTGCGACAGGGGATGAAGGGGTTGACAGATCATTTTGGAGAAGTCTGACCCTTCTGCTGAAGGACCGTCGTCTTGTCTGGGAAATTAATACCATACGCAGATGGTGTGTGGAGATTGACAGTCTCGGACCCAAGTCTCTCTGCGGTAGCAATTTAACACATATCATACTACAAAGTGTTAACTTCAGACACTATTGAGGGTATTTTCACACTGTAAATGTCTGTGACTGAGTCTCTTCTTCAAGTCCTTCAGGATTTATCTTAGCTCACTCTGCTTCACATTGTTAGGGAAATATGCACAAAACTCCAATACCATGCCTGTAGCTAGGCTTTAGCACAGTGCTACTGTACAGTAACCGATGTAGAAATAAATGTTTAAGGGCTCCAGTTTAAACAGGACGGGATCACGTAAGGTGTCAAATTAAATTTTGACACTGTCCCCTAATTTGTGAAAAACTGCTCTTCTTGTATATCGGATTTTGTGTAAACAAGACCTGGAAAAAAAGACTTACTGGCTATAGAAAACCACTGGGAATGCTTTATTTCCTGTCTTCGTCTCTGAACACATGAATAGAGAAAAAAGGAGGAAGAGGAAAAGCAATGTACAGTAAAAGGGCCTCCAGCCTGCCTCAGGGGCAGCACGCCGGATACAGCGAATGATTTCACAAACAACGTGTTTTTGCACCACTGATTTAGGCAGCGTGTACTTAATTAGTAAAAATGGACACTAATTGAGCCCCAGCTGTATGTGGAGTGGAAAAAAGTGAATCTCTAAGCACACACCAACCCAAGAGCTCCAAGTCTCTCTGATCCTCTTCTCCCCCCCTGAGCTCCGTCTGTTCACTCACTGAGCATGGCGGCTTGTTAGCACACTAGGAGATTTGTAAGGATAACGAAAAGTCGGTAGAATATGGGAGATTCAGCATGAAGATGAAGGATTTCAGGACTTGTTCTTTTTCCATGTTGTGCAAGGGTTGTAGCACTAAAAAAACTCAATTTGTCATGATCAGTTATAAATTTTATCTCATGATAAAAATGTTAAAATCAAGACACATTGTGTTTAGCAAGGGAGTGTTGAGCTGTAAATGTGATTTCAGGATCTCAGCCAGACTGATTCAGCAGCTGCAGCTAAATGAAGAAACACAACCAACTTGAAAGCGGACTTTACTAAAACATGTAAATGGGCCTTTTCCTATGCTAATGAAAATGTAAATTTCCACAAAATTATTACCTATACAGCCAGAAGGCAAAGTCAAACCTGTTAAATCCAATGAGTTTGTCTGTTTATGTGCACAGTGAGGCTTCATGTTTTTTACACTTTAACACAAATCTATGGAAATGTTTTTAATCAATCAGTCTGCTTTGTTGTATCTGCAGGTTTTACTCAGTATACGTTTATTTTCACGTCGTAACTTTTCTTGTGTAATAGATGGTAAACTGTCTGTTCATGTTGTTGTCACACACAGATGCTCTCACATGTCATACAGTCTGATCATAATAATTACAATCATTGCACTTGAGTCCCAGTTGATGGTTTTCAGTCGTCTGTCTGGCGGGATCATGCAGTATGTAGCATCATGTGTCCCTTGAGACCAAATTAACACAATTTTCGATCAAGAATAAGCTATAATATTGCCTCAAATATATATAATAGGAAATTCAAATTAGCATTATGCCAGAACATAATCAAACTAATTTAACTGTTGAAGATGAATTATTTTCAATCATTATGTCAGTAATGTTACACTGACAGATGCTTGTTGTTAATCCTTCCTCTTTACTGTATTAAATGTGTGCGTGATAGTCAGTTCTTGATGGTGACCGTTGATAGCCTGCAAGCTTCTCTTAGCAAGAACACAAACATTTTTCCAACAAGGCCGACTCAGGGTTGTTAAAAAGTGTTTCTGTTTCCATAAATTCTACATGTTCTCTAGTGAGTTTTCATGTCTCCATTGTGTCCTGGTCATCAAAGAGCTGGCAGGAATTCAGACTCCCTGTAATGTGATTTTAGGAGGACTGAAGAAGAAGAAGAAGAGGAAGAAGAAGAAGAAGAAGAGACTGTCCTGCTGTTTCGGGTATAAACAATCAGACTGAGAAACAGTGGCTGACAGAAGAGCGCGATGTGTGTGTGCAGATCTGTGTTGAGGTAAAAAGGAAGAATATACAAGGTAATGCTGTTTTTCACAGAGTATAATCGTGAAGAAAATCAACATTTAATGGCGTATATCTAATACTTGATCCTTGTAAGTCAGCTTAAAGGGGCAGTCCAGGATTTTAAACATCAAAGTCAATTTGATAGTCATGGAGAGCATGACTAAGCCTTGTGTAATGTTGTATAATATCTTCTGTGGCTCTGACAGTAAATTTTGTTTGTGGAAGTAAAAGCAACAAAAAATGTTATTTTTTGTATGTTATCAGTGTACTGACTGTACTGAAAAAACTGAAAAAGAAATAAACTAAACTAAACTAAACTAAACTGAAGGAGCTTTGTCAAGTTTAACAAAATAACCCTGATGATGTCATAGTGATGTCACTGGGGGGTATCACAAATTGGGCTTTGAGACACATTTTTATCAGACAGGGAGGGTTTAATGCTGCAATCCACTGCCATTATTTCTAAGTCGGAATTCCTGGTTTTTGATCTAAATGCGTCCCTATGCATCTGCTTGGGAAAGCCTTGACGCCTGCAGCAAACTGATGTCTGTATGGCAATTCTCCGGCTTTACAAGCATCTACAGAGAACCTAACTACATCAATTACCACTGAGAAATTTCTGTCTTGCTCGTCTTTGCTCATGCAAATAACAACTCAGAATAATGGGTGCGGTGCGTAATACTGTTAACCACAGCCAATAGTATGAAGTTGTGTGCATGGGTTTTGATTTGCAAAAGGGTATTAAAAAGACTTCTATTAAGAAAAAATGGAAATAGCAGCTGAAACGTTGATACAGGAGGTTTTTACAACTATAACAGATCACATGTGCGCCCAGAGGTGGACTTACCATTAGGCAAAGGTTGGCAATATCCTTAGGCCCCAAGCTACCAAGGGCTCCCTAAAACGCCTCATAAACTTATGGTTACGATTTGTTGTCTTACTTTTCACCAATGAATTATATCTCTAAACATTGATATGCTAAAGTGCTATCCAATTGCTAAATTCATGATGAGAAACTCCCCCCAGTCCCCACTTCATTGGACTATTCCATTGTCCTACTGTCCGCCCCTGTGTGCATCGCCATATTGCTGTGATGTCAGATGTGTTAATGTCAACGAACTTATGTCCGACCTGCACTTTTTAGTGTCGGAGGCAGTTTTTTTCCAGAGTTCCAAGTAAAGCAGCATAACAATTTTGAGTTACATTATGGTAAATGTAGGACTTAGTGATTTTGGAGCTTGAACCATACTAGGTACTAGAAGTCAGAAAACAGTTTTGACCATCTCTTTCTCGGAAGTCCTCCATTTTTATGGAAATACATCTAAATGTAACTGGATGTAAATTTAAGACTGACACAATTTAAAGCAAGGTGGAACCAGAGTCCGTGTAACTTGAATCAGAATTTTTATTTGAATATTGGTCAGATAAACATACTGTCCATTGGGAATAATCTGGGATGCAATGTCTTGCTCAAGACACTTCTACAGGTGGTCAGGGGAGCGGAAGCACCAACCCTACAGCTAATGAGCACCCGCTTCTACCACCTTATCTACAGCTGCCCAACAACCTGCCTCTCTTAAACATTTGGGTACCACAGTTCAGTTAAGGCACCCTTTACAAAGGGTGTCTAAATTGGGACTAATGGTTTTAATGATGGTTAATGAAAAATTCACAAATGTTTTATATCTTAGTTACAACTTTTGAGTTGCCAGGTTGTGAAAGAACCCTTTTTGAGCACAATCCATTCATTAAAACAATTAAAAAATATATAAAAAACTTTGTCAATGACGTATTACCATTTGTGACTTAACACCTGGCTTATCATGAAATGACAAACACATGTTATTTACTAAGGAATTGCCAACAGTTATATCTGTGTTATTACCTAATAAAAAGGCTTCAACTTTTACAAACTGGCGACCCATCTGTTGTTCTTATTAATGGCTTGTGACTGTTCTATTAAATCTTCTTTGGTCTCTTTTTCTTGTATGCTTCATTATATACACACTCCTCATAGCAAGACATGCAGCCTGCTGGAGTATTTGACTTTGATTAAATGTCCTTAGATTATATTTCAACACTTCCCTTTAATAATCTTTTATAATGTGATCCACCTAGAACAGAATGTACACCAATCCAGTATGTTCTTTCCTGAATACAAAATGCGTCAAAACAAGATTAATGAGCTTATTTTTAAGCCTGTTTCAAATATGGTGGTTAAGCTTCTATTTGAAGTCTGTCTTATAGCTGCAGCTGCTGGTCAGAGGTCCAAGATGAGTCAACCTCATGTCTGCATGAAGCACACCTATTTCTCGAGTGATTTCTATTTAAAGATGCTGATGAATCCAGCAAGGGCCAGAGTTTAATCTTATGCTGAGAGTTTAAATTGCAGACTTCATTTTTCAAAATTTCCCATTCAGGTTACCAGCAGCCGCCACGCGATCAAAACACGATATGGTAGTTTAGTGAAGTGAAGGGCACACTTGATTTAATTCGAAGAAAGATTTTTTTTCTAACTCACATTCCCTCTGCTGTCTTCCTATTATTTTCTAACATACAGTAATGAAAGTCTGTGCTGATTGCAACCACACTGGTGCATCCTCTGCTCATTTTAAAACATTAACATAGTTTGCAACAACTAGATGAGCTCTTGATGAAGGCTATTTGATTAGAAAGTGGTGGATGGTTATGAAATGAAGGCTAGAATACCTCAGTTAATTCAACGCCGAATTTCTTTTTATATGCTAGTCACTGATTGCACTTCTCCTGAAAACATCTTTAAATACAGACACCAACAGATATTATAGTAGTATTCACATTACTAGTAAATTTACAAACCTAAAAATGATTTTGGTTATAAAAAGACATGTATTTTGAGTGTGAATTTGAGTGCTGAGTTTTTTCAGGAATTTTCACTTTTACCAATATTTGTAATATTAATATCACAACATTAATATAATAATATATATACAATATAAAGCATAATATCACCTTATATCAGATTAATGACATATGGACATTGTGGCAGCATTGTGGTGTAAAAAGAGGGACCTTCAACCAGAGGAGCCTTTTGGAAAGCAAAACCCTGAATCCACACACTCTGACCTCCCTGTGGAGCGGGGGGGGGAAGGGAAAGTGAATTTGCAAATGGAGATCATTTCACATTAGGCTAATACCCCTGGGTGAGTTGCAATGCCAATAAAATCAACCTTAAACATTAATCAAATATGGAGTGACGACACCATCAGCTTGCTCATGTCAATCAAAATAAATTTGCCGACAAGGTTTCATTGCAGCCATTTGAATCAATAATGTAGTTATCAAAGTGGAGGACTCGTATATCAAACGATTGCTCACACAGAGATAACTGAACCTGGTTTTGGATGACTTTCTTCAGTTTTATCTGCAGGATACATGAAAAGATAAATGTCTCATAAGATTACTATGAAGGATAAATCTGGTGATATTCTTTCATTTTGCCGTCAACAAATCCAATGAAAAGACCAAAACCAACAATGCATTAGTCCGTCCCTCCCAACACTGTCTGGTGCACTCTGCTCCAAGCCGATTGGTTCTTTCTAAAGGTTCTTTTTTAAATATGTAGTTACATATTTTTGTCATGCCAACTCTATGGATGGCAGCACTGGTCTATCGTTTGGTCCCCCACTCCAGACAAAAAATATTCCATCTATTGGAGGGATTGCCATGACACTGTGTACAGACAGTCATTGTCCCCAGGGGTGGAACCTACTGACTTTGATCCCCTGGTTTAGATTTCCACGAAATTTGGTACACACATGAATGATCTCCCTGGGATCAATTGGGATAACTTTGGCGATCCCTTAACTTGTCAGCTAGTGACATTATCAGCTTAGCATTTTAACTTGTCCGATATTTTATTTCATGACTAAATACTTTAGACATGAAATTAATGACATCCACATCCCTATTAATAACATTATAATTTAACTTATTGGTGTGGATGTGTTTGAGTAAATGTGCGGTGTTATGTCTGTTTTGAAGCTGCTGTGATACTGTAATTTCCTGCAAAGGATTAATTAAAGGATCTATCTGTCAGCCTCAGCTGTACATTGTGTTTAGTGCTGATTGACAAATATTAGCATGCTAACATGCTACACCAAGATGGTGAACATTACACTAAATTAATTTCAGCATGTTAGCTATGTCAGAGTGAGCATGTTAGCATGCTGATGTTAGCATTTAGAAGTATTGCAGTGTTATAAGTATAGCCTCACAGAGGGGCCAGCATGGCTGAAGACTTGGCCGCTAGTAAGCAGTCTGTCTGATGTTTGGAGAGCCCCTCTAACCACACCTTTCCAATGTCAGAATTGGCAATTTGACACTCACACCCCCTTTGCGCCGTGCTTGGTCAGCTGCATGAAGGTAAGGAAGGAGCCAGGATTTGAACTTTTCTCTCCACTACCCTTTTAGCACAATAAATTAGCATGTACACAACATAAGATATATATATGATAAACTCCTTTCCTATTACCAGTAGACTAATACGCAATTCTGTTTTTTTTTTCTGGTGTGTCATGTTCAACGTCACAAATGCACCATAAAACAGGGTTAGTAAAAACTAGGAAGCAGGTGGTCAAGATGGTTGCTTCTTTTTTTTATATCAGTTCCTTGTTCTTTCATACTTGGTGGTTGAGCAGAGACAGTCAGAATTTGTGGCCGAGATGAAGGAAGTTAGCGACAGAGGCGACACGCTTCATGGCATTGCGCCAGGATTAGATTAGCATGTCCGCCCAGATGTCATGTTTCTATCACAGCTGATCGGAACTGGAGCCCATACATACCTGTGACTACTGCAGGGTCATTTGTTGCAAGACGGAATGCAGAGTGTACCCCCACTGTGTACAAAAGCCAGATATTTGTCGTTATAAATGGGTTTTTGATCAGTGGGAAAGAAGAATAACTCTTTTTTTTCATTCCTGACACAACAATTTCTGTTACCTTTTCTGTGTACAGATTGCAACAACATGAATGTGGTTGTGAATGTTGGATTGTTGGTTTCGGAAATGAACAGAAATGATCATACACAACCCCTCTCTAATGAGACGTCAGAAGATGTGGGGGGAGAAGGTTTCCTAAGGTATTGATCATCTGACAAGCAGTTCTGAAGAAGTATACTGACCCCTTTAGTCTGGTTACAAAACTTTCAGAAATCTCTTTAAACAGCTGGGCACTGTATTTAAGCAGGAGTAAATAGTGCATATGTGAAGGATTAGTTTCTGCAATGGATTAACAAACATTTGGTGCTCCAGTTTGTATTTACAGCAGCAAGACAGTATGTTGGATGTATTTAAAACAAACTACAATGCCCATGTTCATCATAATTTAATAGCTGAATCATTTTTTAACAAGAATGGAGGTTTATGGCACAGCGGAATAGGCTTAAGTTGTTAGTAGGATGAATTCCCTGTTGGTTTTGGTCTTTTTGTGGGATTTATTGACAAGAACAAAAACATACAGTATCACCTTTAACATATCCTTAGGGCTTGTTGAATTTGTATGCTTAAATTCTTTCAATGATTAAAGTATCTTCTTTGTGTGCGAAAGCCAACATGTTTGCAAACTTTTCTGAATTTATGTTTTGCCATTACATTTCTATGAATCACAACCAGAGACAAAAAACACCCTCAGGGCAACAAAACATGAAAACAGCAAGGTCAGTATTTACTCTGGCGTTGGTAATATAAAGCTCATCTCAGCACTAGTGTCTCCAATTACAACAGACCACTGGGTTCGCTGCTCTTCCTTAATAGCTTCCCCCTTATCTGACACTCTTCATTTCACGTAATGAGAGTCTTCAAGATGTGAATAAAGGTATGCATATGATTTGGTACATGGGCTGAAAATGAGATATGCCTGGGGGCTCACTCCAAACAAGACAAAAATTACAGCTCAAGAGAAACTCTGTGGCTTCAAACCAGACATCTGTTCTTGGTCCCTCGTTGGGGCTGAAAGGAAGCAGCCTGGGCCTCGGTGCCAAGGAGCCTCTTGTCTACATCTCTGCCAACTTTTTTGTCACTGTGGCCTTATTGACCAGAGAAACAGCCAGCCACTCAGCCTGATAGTACAGTCATCGGTTTATCTCACAATTTGCAGCAAAAAACTTTATCACACAGAACATCATAGAGAATTGGAGGAGTAAGAAAGAGGGGAGTGAAACCAAATCCCTGCCTGGATTCACTTCTCGCTGTTAACACCGTAAAGTCACCTAAAGTTTATTGCTTGTCCATTTGCAAGCAATCCAAAGAGAGGCTTTACTATCTTAGGAAGCCTCAGAAAGCTTTTTAACTGCCTGACCTTTCTGTGTTTTTATGGAGCCGGGGAGCAATTTAACATGTTTTAGTTGCTCTGCTACACCAGCTAAGATGCAAGAAAGTGATATGAGGCAGGAAATCAGCATCAGCTATCTGATCACGGAGAAGGTTGCCATGCCTGCCACATCTGCCTGAAACATCTCGACCCCATTCGTCAGCGCACAACCCAGCTGGCCTCATGGATGTCTCTGTCCAGCTAGAGTTTTATCATAAACTGGTTTTAAAGCCCATTATGCAATTACCTTTAAAACTAATGGTATGTAATAGAGATATTTCAGTACACAATGAAGCTGGATGCTGGTAGAGACATCTAACTGCATCAGCAATAGACAAGATGACAGGGTCAAAGAAAAGAAATCTCTAGAAGCTAAGTGACTCCCGGATAAAGAAACTGTCACACAGCCGCAGCTCCAGTTTATCTTTTAATTAACATCTCATACACCAAGACAAACACACCATCAATAATGCAACAGTAACATGCTTCAATATTTATGTCAGATGAAATGAGGCACTTAGAAGGGGGGACTATTTTAAGCACATGTCCAACCCGGCTAGCATGTGGGGCCAAGTTATTCAGTTAAAAAGAAAGTGAAAAATAGAGTCCTGAGAAGAGGAAAGCAGCTGATGCCATGTGTGACTGGGGCCAAATGGGAGGGGACCGAGGGCCAACATTTTGTTTGTCAGGATGAACAAATGGTGACAAACGATGGCAAATTGGAGTGAAGGCCCCCTGCTGGGCTGTGGTCTGCGCACTAGTGTCCCATTAGACCAGAGGTGCCAGCCCGGGAGAATGAAAGACGCACACACATGCATAAAGTTATCGAAATGTAATAAAATTCAAGGCGTGGCGTGCATACAGAAACACGTTCACTTCACACACAATGATACAATGCCAGAGAAAGGAGGCATTGGGAGACTGGAGACGACACACACAAAGGCTCTCTGACTATCTAATCCAATGTTTCACATGAAAGAGTTTCTGCTGAGGACTAAAACAGCATTTGTCTTAATCCTATGAATCTATATGATAGAGACAGATGGAAAGTAAGTTCTCTGTGTATCAGCGTCTGGGAAAAAAAAAAATCACCCCCACCCCAGACCCCTGATTTCCAGCCTCAAAGTGGAGTGAAGTGAAACTCTCTGCGGTGAGTTGTAGAAGTGGTAAAACACGCACATAAATAGATTCCGGGGGCCCGCTCCAGCCATGTACAAAAAGGTGTATATCATTTAATTGGCTGGATAAGACAAAGATTTTTAATTTCCCCTGAGATCTGGGTTGCTAACTTTTGCTTTGCACCGCAGAGAAGAAGAACTGCACTCAGAGCAATGCCAGGAATAAACAATATTCTCTTTTCCACAGGCAATGCTGTGTTGTTTTTTTTCTCATCAGAGAGCTCAACAGTTATTGAATTAATTATGCAGATGTTTGAATATCAACCCTGATAAAAGACTCTTACTACTCTGTGAACCTTAGTGTGTCTATGCTCTGTCTCCTAAGACCTATCATGGCATATGCTTTGGCACAGTGGACACACTCTTCCAGCTTTTCCTCTCTTTCTCTCGGCCTCCCCTTTCCCTTCCTCCCTCCTTCACACAGACAGGCCATTGTGTGTGGGCACAGATGAGATTTGCATGCATGTTAGACTGGATTACATATGCAGGCTCTGGGAACCTGGACCCCTGTGGTCTCTCTTCACTGTTTGGGCCCGAAACACGTAAGCTCTCCTTTCAATCTACGACTTCAAACAAATCTCACAGCTTTATTGGCTTAGAAACATACAAATTCAGAGGTTAGATTCCTACATTGTGGGAGAAAAAGGTTTTTTTTGAGTTTCTCTGCAGCTGGAATTTCTTTCAAAATCAATTTCATGAAACCCCCTCATCACATTTTACATCGATCAGCGGTCAGATTAATAACTTAGGGAGATGAGAGTGTGCGAACGGGTTAATCCTCTGAGTGATATGTATGATGAGAAACTTAATCCTTACTCTGAAGACGCTGTGTTGAAGAGGGTGGAGATAGCAGATAAGAGCAGCCAAATCTCCTTAAAAATAGCAGAGGACACAACAGCAGTCTGCCAGGAGATGCAACAAACATTTGATAAATTGATTTTAATGTCATTACTTTCCTTGATCATGTGTGTGCGAGCGCTTTTTTGGTCAAGCCTCTCCATCATCCATCAGTATATTTATAGCCCAATTGTTGACAACGAAACAGCACTAAAGTGCCTGCAAACAGACAATAACAACATTTCATCTCAAAGCATTTGTTTGTCATTACATTTATTCATAGGAGCATTAAAGTAAATTGTCAAAGCTGCCTTCTTTAAGCAGCTAAGCTCCGCAGAGCCTCTCTGCTCAGCAGGATTATAAATGAGATAGGATTTAATATTGATCCTCGCCTGACCTCCTATGACGTTCTCATCTTTTTATAATATTCTTCACACATGTCATTAATGGGATCAATGGGCTCCCACATGTCCATGGGCAGATAAACCTTGACCTTATCACTGTCAGACAACATGCATGACCGGGCTTTTTTTTAACCGCCACAGGAGGATAAAGGAGGGTGAGATAAAACGTGAGGATTGGTTGTTTACTGATTTGTTTACCGCAGTCAGTTGTGTAGTAGACAAGAGACAGTAAGAAGGGTGTCTTATTTGTCATTATTCTTTCATGCAGCAGGTTAGAAAGGCCTGCATCCACCAATAAAAATAAGGCGTCAGATTGAACACCATTAAATTTTTGGCTCCATGGCACATTGAGCATTGCTGAGTAACGCCACCTTCAAAGGGCCAGACTGTGAAATATTGGATAATTTTACCTCACACTGGAACGAAACTGGTTGATGAGCAAATTTACTGTCTGCTCTGAGGCTCTCTGGTGCTGCTGCAAAGGAAAAAAAAAAAGAAGAAGAAAAACTCTCTCTCCCTTCGCAAAGCAACGTCAGGTTCATAAGCAAGCCACATACCTAAATGAGCCTGATGATTATCTGAATATATTTCCATAGCTATTACAATGGGCTGCAATCAATGAGCGTGGCTGCTTTAAACTCAGTGCTCGTGTATGTCCCAACGGCATTAATTTCACTAAGGCTCACATACGAGTATGGGGGTGGATGATTGGTGTGGGTGGAGGCAATTGATTCAATGTATCTGAGGCGATGCCAGGTATGCAGAATATAAACACACAGTGTTTGGAGCTATAAGAAATGCAGAGGGGGCTACCTGAGTGATTGTACACGTATGCATACCCCCGAGGCAAAGCCGCCACATTTAATAAATCAAATAATTTGCCTTCCAGCCAACTAGTCCTACGTTTTGAATCTAAAGCTGCTTATGTGAAAGGGGACATGAAAAACTGTGATTCAGATGCCAAGCCACAAGCAAACTGTCCTCTTTTTCTCTTTTCCCACTCCCCTGTCAGCTCATTAGTTGGCCATCTTGATATTGCAATACTGCAATATTGCTAAGAGTAGATTCAAACACAGCGTTATGCTAGCTCCGCATATAATACTGCAAATGAAATGAAGAAAAACGTTTACATAATTGGTAGAAAATGTCCTTCCTTTGTGTCTGCACACACACACACACACACGCGCACATGCACACGCACGCATGCACACACACACACACACACACACACACACACACAGTATTGGACTTGAGCCACACCCTGGCAATGACATCCAGAAGTCAAGTTCTTAAGTCAGCAACAACAATGGTAGAACAGTAAATCTGTAAATCTGGCAGGAGATCAACTGCTGACATCTATTTAAAGGATTTTTTCAATGAATTGCCTTCACCACAGAAACAAAATTATATTCCTAATAACTATGTTCCTGTAAAATTCAATATTTTAATAACTGATTTGTAGGGCTGCATCTTTCTGCAAAAAGAATGGATGGCAGTAGAAAGAAGAAAAAAAAAGTGAATCATGGAATAAATATGGCTGACCTCCCTTCTTTTTTTTCACCTGATGATAACTCATCTATTATCTACGACCCATTAACAACAATCCTCAGTCTGGCTTCAGTTATGCCATCAGGAAGAGGAGAGCCACTCTCTGCCCCTCTCCTGACACTAACATAATTGTTACACACTTGCTCCAGTCAAATGCTGTTTTCCTCTTTGTGACCAATTACTTTTATCCTGGTTAGACAACGGCGATAATTAGTTTTAATAGCGGCCAAACGTAAAAAAGTGAAAACAAGCCTTAGATTTTTAAGATTCAGGTATGTGACAATGTGTTAGTCAATAGGTGTATCACTCCCATCCCCCGCCCAGATATCTTTATCCCTTAAGTCAACAGTGTATCATGGGTACATAAACAAGAAAAATATCATTTCTGTATAAAAGTTGCACATTTTTATGCATGATTAGCTTTCATAAATAAGTGTTATAAAGCGTTGTCTGCACTCTGCATAAGAAATAGTGTATATTTGTAGGGTTACATGTTATTCAACCACTTTGCAAACATGCTGTTTTTGCTATCACAAATGGTAAATATGGATCATTCTTGGTTTGATGAATATGTAACTTCAAAAGAACCAAGAACGTGTAGTTTGTGTTTTTTCAAGCTTGGTGAAACCCACATAACTGAGCCAACTGGGTTAGGTTCCTCTCGCCACTTTACATCATACAACATACCTTGTGTCCATTATTGATGGTATGCATCAGAAAATAGAAATAGCAATGACCATTGAGCATGGTATTTTCCTAATGAGGGGCGTGAGGTCAATAACGGAAGAAACCTGGGTTTAGAAATATATGGAAAAATGAAACAGAGGTTTGCTCGTGACGCAGTGGCCGCAGGTTCAACTCCAACCTGCGGCCCTTTGCTACATGTCATTCCCCCTCTCTCACCCCTTTCATGTATTCAGCTGTCCTATGAATAAAGGCCCAAAATGCCAAAAATATTGTGTTTAAAAAAAGAAATGTCTTTAAATCATCAACTAAGATTCTTGAGAGATTTGTGCACATGCTTGCATTTTTCCCAAGAAGCCATCTTGATTTAGAGGCATTAAATAGTCAAATGAACCTCTGTCAACCATTTCTAAAAATGAAAGTAGTGGGAAGGTGTTCGGGACAAATATTTGTGGTGTTGTTGCCTGCAATACACAGATAAACTATTCTGGCTCGGTGTAATCTGTACCTAAGAACAATTGAGGACAAGACTTGGATAAAACATTTAAGTTCAGTGTTCACAGTTCAGTTTAGAGTACGGCAGCAAACACAAAAAAAGCACTCAACACTGAAAAACAGTTAGAGATATGTTTACACTCTACTGACTAGCTAAAATAACCTGCAAATAGCTGAGTTGCTTTTCCTCAACAAGGCATAAAACAGTTATAATATATATAATACAGTTATATAGTTATATAGCTATATAGTATATAGAAAGATGACTGAGCCACAAAATGCAGATTCTTCCATTAAAGTTCTACTTACACCTTTATCTATTCCACAAGCAGCCCCTCCAGGGCAACTAGGATTTCCACTCTTTTAATTACTTATACAATTACAGTCTTTGTATTTGTCTTGTGTCCCCCCCCCCTTAACAAAAACTCTATCTCCATAGAAACAAACCCTCATCTTTGCTTCACAGAAATAATTGTTGGCTCCTGCATCAAATGGTTGTTCTGTGTATCTTTAAAATTTCATAACTTGTGCGTCTGAGCCTACCTTTGGTATATATAACATAAAAGCCCAAGTCCTCTGACTTTTCTATTTATGTCCTTGGGGGGTTGTGTGCAGCCTTTATAGTTATAGAAGTCAGAGTAGCATAGCTGACTGCACCGATACAGACAATCTTGTGTATTAAAGCAGGATAATCACGATGATCAAGCAAGGTTAAGTGGATGTCTGGTTCCATGTGGAAAAACATTTTCATGGATTATATAATGATGAAGTTAATGCAATTTCATTCAGGGCACAAAATCATTTTTTTCACAATCAGCATTTTACTGTGAGAGATGGGGTCCTACTTGAACACATTTTCTGCCGGTGTTTGAACAGTTTTGTTTATTTTAAATGAGAGATTTCTGTATTTCTTTGTTTTGATGATGACACCATCCATGTAACCGCAACGTCACCGGTTTAAGTCCATTCAGGACCCTTTGGTTCGTCACCTTTACTCTTTACCGTTTGTAAAAAGACACAAATAAAACAAAGGCAAAAATAGAACCTCATTAGGCATGTTTGATTGAGGAAGGGTGCATACGTTTCTGAACTGAACTTTTCATTCAGGAGGAATGCATCTATATTATTGGTTTTGTGAGTAATAATTATAACACCTTGAAAATGTATCTTTTAAACTTAAACACAAATATTTAACGTTACAAAAGAGAGCTGAAGATTTAAATTCAAGTTTTAAGGGGATTTAAAATGATTGTGGCGAATTAGGTTGTTGTATAGGAGTTTCTTTAAGAACACAAAGACACCAGGAATCATGCTGAAAAAGCAAGCTTTTTCAAAGGGTACAATCAGGCTTGACCTAATTTCTTGCGCCCTGTTATCTCCCTCAAAATGTCAAGTACCTGAATACGCTGATCAGGGCTTGAAAGTACTTATATGTATCATGTCTTTGAGTCGAAAAGATTAAAATTTCCATTTCAGGCGAAAAGCCTCTGGAAAGCCAAACACCCCATGCTGAGTGTAGAAAACTGGAAAAGGTTACTGAGCCTTATCTGCAATTATGCAAAAACACAAAGATTGGCCAAACCAATGTTCATTGGTACAAAGAGAATCTACGATGCCATGATGTGGCTTACAGCGTTCTCCTCTCAGTGGCAGATGTGTAGCATACAGCACATCCTAGAGGAAAATATAGGCAAGAACAGCCGACTGTACAAAAGTCACACCTTGTCACGTTTTGAATTATAAATACAGCCAATTAAACTTTAAATCCCCCCATAGTAAAATGATAGAGATGGCTAATTAACAAGTACTTCTTTAATTTGGTTTTAATTCAGGAGCTTCTCATTTGCACATTAGATATAGAGAAATAGTTTCAGATAACATCTGACTGCTTTAGTCACATCTCTGTATTAACACTGAAAAAAACCTCAGTTTTACTCCAACGCCACAGATAAATATCAAGAAATCTCTAAAACTTCACTTTATTTGACCCTATTCTTCCACTGAAATGGAGCTCCTAAGATGTTGACAACTCAACTTCTGCACCCATTATGTCAACTGTTTCATTTTCAGCTAGGGTTTTTTTGAAGAAGAAGAAAGACTCGGGACAAGAAATGAAAAATTTGGTACATGGGTCACATGGAGAAAAAAAAACCTGCTGTCTTATCTTTTCATCACCACCTGGGAATATAAATAGTTCAGTTTAAAAATAATGGCTTTCATCTCCATTTACATCTCTGAATATTCAATGTGAGTGCAATGGTGCCCCCTTGTGTAAAGTATAATTAATAGTCTGTTAGTGATATGCATGCAAGGTAGATTCTAATAAAATCTGATAACGGAGAGATTGTGCAAAGCTTAAAAACATAGTGCTTTTTTTTACCTGTGTGATCACGTCTATGGCAGGTTCTGAGGTACAGTATGTGTTTGAACATTTTTATTCCACAGTCATACAGTTTCCTCTGCAGTAAACTTTTATTGATTCTCTCAGAAGTGAAGGGCACTCTCCTCTGTCCGTCTTCAACCTCTCTGGCTCTTCAGACAGACTGCAGCTCTAGCCTCCGCTGTCAGAGCTCTGGGCGCACTGCACTGCCCTGGGCTCAGTCAGCCGATCGTAGGACAGCATTGTCATAATCTGCAAAAATGAACATTTTAATATGGCTTTAGAGAATAGAGAGCACTGAGTAATAAGTAGAGGCTATAAAAGACATGTTGAGGTGAGGATTTTACTGGTAAGTAGCTAGCCTACTGTATCTCAGTTTGGGTATGTGAAGAAGGCTTTTAATAGATTCTAACAGAGAAGGCACATACAGGGTGAAGCGCTGGGTTACTATCAATCCCAGCTCATTGAGAGTATGAAAATTAAAGGGCCATCTTGCAGAATTACAGCAGATGGGAAGATTGATAGGCCTACCACTTTTATGTGAAGTGACTGCGCCCGGCCAAGAAACATCCTGTAGAACCACAAATCATAATTTCTCATACTTTGCTATTTATATGGATGAAATATAGCATGGTAGCTAATAAGTGAGTATCAGAGGGGCTGGTAGATGGATTTTAAATAAGAAGCTACAGCCAGCCAAGGAGACGCACACTTAGCTTAAAGCAACACTAAAGCACTTTTCCCGCTGTGGTCCCTTATAGGTTGGAGGCGGAACTGTCCATTACCGCTGTCGTGATGTCTCATTCGAAACCCGGATCCGCTTTCCGATCTGGCATACTTGCATAATGTAATGTAATGGACAATTCCGCTTTCAAGCTGTTGGAGGACCGAAGCGGGAAAAGTTCTTTAGAGTTGCTTTAAATAATAGAAATAGAGAAAAACAGATAGCGTGGCCAAAGATGCTCTATTACTAGTCTTGCATTGCCAGACATCTCCACAGCACTATGGAGTAAAGTTTGTCTACACCACAGATAGCCTACATTCTGGGTTAGGAGAAAAAAAGCGCTCTGGGTTGTTTGCATTTCTTTAAACCAATCACAATCTTCTCGGGCACCACTAAGATTCGGATGCAGCGATGTGGCTTAGCAAAATAGTACAGGGAAGGAAGTTGTTTTGTGTGGAACAGTTGCACCCAGTAAGTCAGATTTTTGATGATTTGAGTATATACGTATATATATATATATATATATATATATATATATATATATATATATATATATATATATCTATAGTAGAGGCTAAGCCCAAGCTTTAAGCCTCTGAGATGCTTTTCCACGAGTAGAGTAATTGTCGCACTTTTTACCGTTTTGATCAATGAAAGACCAAGTCATTTTTGCAGTTAAAACCTTTGGTTCTATTTATTTCCATGAGATCTTAGTTGGGTTTCCAGACAACTCAACAGTGGTGTTGTGGTGTTTGTGTGCGTGTTTGTGCGTGTGGTCAAAAACTGTATGTGCTTCCGGGGAACAGGTGAGCAAGAAGTCTGTTGTTTTTGTGTGCATAACTCTAATAAAGTGGTAAGGATTTTCCCTGGTAGGCTGTAGCAGCGTTTGGATTCATCAAGGGGAGATTGTGTTTTGGCCAAAGCGGTTGAAGCATTTGCTTGGAATAGAATAGAATATCTTTTTTGTCATTGCAACAGATGCAACGAAATTAAGTGCAGTCCTTGTCAGAGCCAAACATCTAGGAGTGAATATATGAATATATACCTAAATTAATACAGCAATAAAAATGCTACTACTGCATACATATTATATTAACACTAAAACATTTGGGAGACAAATTCATACAGGCATCCACAGTTAAAAATGGTACATAGCCCTGTTGTGGTAGATCAGTGGATTCCAGGTGGGTTGCTGCCTTGCTAGTCGCTCAGCTGATTCATCAGGCATTAGTTCATAATTACCCTCTGCAAGTAGCTGCATGAGGACTAGGTGGGAGCTTAGTTAGTGGGTCTTTGTGTGTTTAGAGAGCAGGAAAATCTAAAAGGCTGAGGAAATGTCAGAAATTGAAGCTTTTGTTGCTGCTCGGTCTGAAGAGGTGTTGGAGAAGTGTACCAAAGAACATTTAATTAAGACGGTGAGCACTATTCTGTAGCTGTGGGGAACGAACGCCTAAAAGACAATGTTAAATTAACTTTGAAATCAGAACATGTCAAAAAAGGGATTACGACTGAACATCAGGAACATCAGGAACATCAGTAAGAGCAGGAAGAGCTTCTCCCAGTTAACACAGCAACGTCTGTTCAGACACAGGGGCTAATTTCCAAGCAACAGAAAGAGCTTATTATGTTACAGATTGAAACCAGGAGAAGAAAAAAGCAAGAGGTGAAGGTTAAGAAACAGGAGTTGGAGGTTAAAAGACAAATTGAAATAAAGATGATCTGCCAGCAGACTGAAAAAGCAAACAACTAGACATGAGCAATTTGTGTTAACTGCCACAGTTTAACGAAAGAGATCCAGATATCTGTTTTGTTTTGTTTGAGCGTGCTGCAAAGACTAGAGATTGGCCAGATGCTGATTGTGCTTTAACATTACAGTGTGTCCTGACAGGGAAAGCGAAGAAGGCTTATTCATCTCTGAGCTTAGAAGACAGCTCCAGCTGTGAAAAAAATTAAAAACAGCTGTGCTTAAGGCATATGAACTTGTGCCAGAAGTACATTGTCAATGTTTTAGAGCTTGGTAGAAAAGAAATGGTCAAAAATACGTTGGATTCGCACGACACCTAACCCTTCACATTAAACGCTGGTTGACTGGGATTACTGCTTTTTATAAACTCTGTGAGTTGGCTGTTTTGGAGCAGTTAAAAAATTTGCATCATAGTTACATAGCCACGTACATTAATGAAAAGACATCACTGAATTAATGAAAAGACATCTCTGCTGCTGAGGCTGCTGTATCAGCAGGTGGATACGTGCTGCTCCATAAGAGCAATTTTAGAGAGCGCACTGCGTGTGATGACGTGGGTTGGAAAATAAACCTGTTCCTGTTCCATTTGAACACACACAACCATTGAAAAAAAAAGCTGTAAAGTTTAATCTGAAAACACCACAAAATGAGTTTGACAAAACTAAACCCTGTAACTACTGACATGACTCAAGAGGGGTATCCTGTCATGACACTCAGTGTTTATCCGAAAATACTCATCTTTTCATTCATCATGTTACAAAGTTTTTTGATGCTATTAAACAATCAGATGAGCTGTGTTCTACTTACGGTGATCATTATGAGAAGGCCTAACATCATGCCCAGCATTATGTATAAGTTTTCAGTCAGTCCTCCGGCCCATAAAGGACCCAAGATGGTGGCCAGGCCCCCAACTGAGCGTCTCACGCCTTGGCTGAATCCTTTTGGTGAGGCGTCACAAGAGAATTAAAGGTTAAGTGTAAACATTGAAATATGTCTTGAAAGAAAAGCATGTATAACTGTTCTGTGCATCGCATATGCTGAGCTGCAATCTGTGGTTTCAACATGTTGAATCGTGCAAACAGCGGTGAAAAAAAAGCCAACCTTGTGTTTTCTCTGCAGTGATTTTGGAGAAGAGAGACACCTGAGACACGGCCACAAAGGGAAGCCCCAGCAGCTGCAGAAAGACTCCGATGATGAAGGCCGACAGCTCCCATCCATATCCACCTGGCAGGGATGGAAAGATAATACCCTGGTATTACTGAATTATAGACCTTCTAGTTTGCCCCCATATTGTAAGGAACCTGTTATTAAACAATTACATTTACAGACTGTAATCTAACACATACATCAATTAAACACATTAGTAGATTTCTTAGCTGTTAAATTATAATATTTTGTTTCTTTTTATTTCTGATATTATGTGGTGATAAGGATTCAAAGTGTGTGTCAGATCATATTTCAGTTATCCATCCGTTATCCAATTCTTCTCTCGGTTTTTAAGTTCCTTCCACAAAACGGGTTGGCAGCACCAGAGCTAGCTCTATCTGAAAACTAAACCACTGCCAAACTGGCAGCCACTAGATGTTTGTTCTTTGCTGCTTTGCACCATGCACATGTTTGTGTGAATGTGTGCCCACTCAAACTGTTCGATGTTCCTGCATAAGCTCAAAGTCTGCAACCGTATAATCAAAATGCAGTCAAACATGTTTCTTAGTGGTCAAGACAAAATGTATTTTTCTCCAGGTATTTGCCTTTAAGGTTTCCTTTCTTTTGGTTGTTTTAACTGTGACTGTAACAAATGGAAAATAAATGTAGGATATGCTTTAACAAATGGCATTTTTGTCTAATTAGATTACTGTAATCCTTTTATACGTACACAGGCACTCCCCAGCTCCAGCACCTGTCACTTGTAATCAGAGCGATAAACGTGACGAGCTACAACAGACACAGGCCAACGTGAACATACAGGGTCCAGTTTGCCTGTATAACCCCCTGCTGGCCTGCCAGTGTCTGAATGATATCATTTACAGGGCATATTCAACTCAGCCAGTGTGTAAACCAATATGGCTTTGCTGCGCTCTACACACTAACAACAAGGATTTGACACAGAACAGCCAGTGTTTTTTGAGGCTGTGTGGGCCTTTTGCATTTGTGTTTGTGTGTTTACCCGGACAGGTTAGCACCTCGGGGGTTGCAGAGGAAGATGAGGCACCAGATACAAGCGGTGCAGCAGATGACAAGGCCCACAGCCAGCACAGCGCGGTCTGCCACCTTCCTGCTCAGCCAGCGCACAAAGAAGAAGCCCAGGATGACCTCCACCCCGCACAGGCTGTACATCAGACTGTTGCCCAGCTCGCCAAAGCTGAAGTGGCGCTGCGTCAGAGGAGTCACCATGGTCTGGGGGATTTTAAGAAAGATCTTCACGAGGTCAGCCAGAACACAAAGTGATTCAACCAGAGGTAGAGGTGGAGGAGGAGATTCTTATAAGAGCTGAAACAAGCTGAAACAAGCACCTTTTAAGTCCTTCAAAGGCTTCATTCAGTCCAGACCAAAATAATTGTTTTGTTTTGATACTGAAATGATTGTATAATCCAGGTCAGCGCCGTGTGACTATTCCGGCGCCACAGTTTAATTAAAAGAGAACAAAGGCCTCTTCATATTTCATGTCTTGGACATGGAGATTGATTATGTGCCCTCCTTACATTAGTTTTACTTTGAGCGTCAAGCGATAGATTGATGCAGTTTGGATGAAACTCGGGGTAAAAGAGTCTGACACTGTGTGAAATGCTTGGAAACCCTGGGTGACGGATCTCAATGCAAGCTGCTCTCACCTCCAGCGCTGTCTGATTGAAGAGAGTGATGAACTGTGCCGTGAGGAGAACAACCACCTCTTCTCTCAGCAACTCTGCAGTGAGAGAGAGCGAGAGAGAAATCATAAAACAAAGTCAAGTGGTGCCATTGAATTGAAAGTTTGAACTAGCAAGTTAGATTGAGATGAACTAGTTATTAGTCATTTATCATCTGAAAGTAATCAAGACTCAAAGAGTCAGGCGTGATGAATCCTGGCTGGTTGGTCATGTTGATCCTCCAGCCAATAAATTGTCTTCTTCGAGTAATGAGTGAGAGTTCTGCTTTTTTTCTTATGCTCAAATGATAACACAAGAAAAAACTATTTTAATAAATTCCAAATTTTGCTTTTCCTGGAAAAAAAACTCCCTTATGGACTTGGAGAGGAGGAAAAATGAGCTGGGCTTGCTGCTAAATTTAGAAGTGCAAGCCAGATGGCTGGAAGAATGGCTTGAAATTACAGTGTGGGATCTACTGTGGTTCAGTTCTTTCTCACCCAGGTTTTTATTTTATTTAGTATTTTATTTTATATAATTTATATTTTTCTATACCACTGCTATACTGTTTCTGTAGTGTACACATATAAAGTATGTGTGTATTTAATGTGTGTGGTGTGTGTGTGTGTGTGTGTGTGTGTGTGTGTGTGTGTGTGTGTGTGTGTGTGTTTGTGTGTGTGTGTGTGTGTGTGTGTGTGTGTGTATTTACAAGTTCTATGAAGGTAGGTTAATATGGGGTGACCATATCATATATCAGAAATATATGGGTTTAAATGGGCTCTCAAGGGATTTATTATTGCAGGTCTATAACGTTGGGGTGCTTGGAAGAGAGAGAGATGTTGATAAATCAATACAGCAGAGGCAGAGATATTCAGTTTTTTTTTAACTTTCTGGTGTGATTTGAGCTCGGAAAACACTGGATCCTACAATTTCCACGACGCAACTTGATAACATCTTTCTTAGACCCTCCCTGTCGATAAACATCCTTGGCTCCAACTTCAAGTTCCCATTTTGTGACACAAAACTACTGTTATGAATTTGTAAGTCTTCAAGTTCAAGCCAAGATTACTTTGATGACATCATCAGGGTTATTTTCCTAAGACTTGACAAAGCTCCTGCAGAGCAGAGCAGTACTTCTTATGAAACTACTAAACTAATCTGCACTTGTAAAATTGTCAGTGTGACCCTAAAGTGACCCATAAAACTTAAAAACGAAAGCATAAAGCATGTATTAACATATCATGTATCATGTATCAACATTTACAAACGATTCACAAGAAGTATTTAAAGACATTTCACTATTCACAAAGCGTGTTTCACTAAATATTTGACCCTTCCTCTAAACCATTTTTAACTGTTTGTATCATGTTTATATTCTACAGTATTTGCAAGTGCTGCAGACATCCTCCAGTTTAGCTCCTAAGTTTCTGGTGTTGTAGATATTCTTCAAATCCAAAGGGAATCAATATGAAGAATGTTGGCCACATTACCAAGTCTGTCTCCATTTCATCCACAAGTCAACCACAGCAAGCCAGTCAATAAAAAAGGAAGTCTGCTATCCCTTTGACACATCTTCAAGGAGAGAGAGAATCGATTTGAAGGGTTGACACACAGACACACATACACACACACACACACACACACACACAAACACACACAGTCTAACAAAGTGCAGAAAAAGTTAATCAATAACGGCACACAATCACTGCCTGCATCCCATACAAACTTACTATGACACTAATCCAATAGGAGACCTGACATCATACATATACAGTACATGCACACACTGACATAAACCAGACACATGCACACAAGTCCAATCAATGCATTGGGAATCTGATCTGACATGCCACACAGAATTCCTCAGATAGACCTGGGGAATGTAAAGTGTGTGTAAGTATGAGTGTGTGTGTGTGTGTGTGTGTGTGTGTGTGTGTGTGTGTGTGTGTGTGTGTGTGTGTGTGTGTGTGTGTGTGTGTTTGTACATGAAAGAAATCAAAAGAGCTGATACGAAGCATGTGCATTGGCCGTGACATCTCTTCCTACCTGAACCCCACAAATGAGGCAGAGGAAATCTGACAATCATTGCTCGGGACAGGCAGTCAAACCTGCTCACTCACCTCTGCTGGAACAGAAGGTTTTGTAGGGATCTGAGACTGATGAGGCGACATGGACAAGCTGCAGCTCAGACGATGCGGAGGTCTCCAATTGGTCAGTGTTGACAGCTCTGTAAGTGTGCACGGGGTCCTCGTTGGACCCCATCAGCAGTACCTCCTCCTCCTCATCCTGCGCTTGTTTCATCTCCACCATCACTACGCCCCCCTCTGAGCTGATGGGTGGAACATCCCAGTACAGAGCGAGGACCACAAACTGGAGCAGCACCCACAACAAGCACATGAAAATCTGAGATTAAAAGAAAATGTGCTTAAATATATTAGAAATTAACTTGAGATCAAAATCATAGAAAACTATTAGGAGAGACAAACTATCTTATACATGGAGGAGAGTGTTATAGACATAACCTGACGTAACCTGGCATAGTGAAATAAAGACATGTGCAGCATTCAATTATGTGGGGAAATTGGAGTAGGTGTAGGAGCTTTGTTAAATCTCATCTAAGCTACATCTGTTCTACAGGTGTTTTATTCAGAGACTCGTGAGATGGAATCGATTCTGGTTGTTACGGGCCTGAGTATCGCTGCAGGCGTTTATATTCTTCTTACTCAGAGAAGAACAAAGAAGAGAGACAAAAAAAGTGAGTCAGGAGGAATGCAGAATGTAGAACCACTATTTCTTAAGGTTGTTTCTGAATTCATGAGATTTTCAGAGAACCTTAGATTACTGATTTTTTGGATGCTGTTACCCCAGGAGATGTATATTTGTTCACAACAAAGGGCCCCAGTTTGAAATCACACAGCCGCAGGAACAGGTTGAACGCCGGCCCTGGAGAGACAGGAAGAAGATCTATAAAGAGGAGATGTAATAAAACAGAGCATGTGTGGAGACAATAGCCTCCCCCTAAGCCTCCCCCTAAGTGATTTAATAGAATATGTCCTTCTCCCAGAAACTGAACATCAAAGAAGACATCACATCCTGCCTGGTGTCAGAAACTTTTTAGAAGACAGAGGAGCTGGAGAAAGATAAAATGAAGTGTCTTTCTGTGATTAGATGAAGGGGGAGAAACTGACCCACAAGGAGGCCAGCTTGTCGACAGGCCATGATGGCGGCAAAGACACCAGCGCGATCCTCCGGCCGAGTGCTCCGAGTCAGGAAACCAAAGATGGAGGAGCCCGCTCCTGCACCGACACCTGAGAGGAAAACAGCATCCTTCTGTTACTCCCTCACCACATGTGCTGGTGTGTGTGTGTGTGTGTGTGTGTGTGTGTGTGTTTGTGTGTGTGTGTGTGTGTTTCACCTGCTACAAGCCGACTGCACAACAACAGCCACTTGGAATATCCAATAAAATACATGAAGTTACCTGAAATACAATAAACATGAAAACCATGCTGAGTGAAATGCTGGCACCAAGGCCAAAATATTAAATATCTCAACTAATATTGGATAATTGTAAATAATTAAATGTGTAAAACCTTTTGGTTCATGATCAAATATCCAGGAAACCCTAATGTCATTCCCATCAGCCTCAGCGGTACTCTGTGTTTAGTGAAAATGTAAGCAGGCTAACTAAGATTTGACCAAGGTTAAAAACTATCCTAACTTCCCATTAGCATGTTAGCATTGACACTGTGAGCATTCGGTTCTAGCATAAAGAAAAAAAGATGTAAAAAGACTTAAAAATTAATACTAAGTAATAATTAATATGTAGTAGTAGTAGCTAGGCTTATTCAAATTACCACAACAATTTGTTGTAAAAACCGGTGCGTGATTCATGGTCACAAACTGCAAGCTAACCCTAATGCATTGCACATACAGGGGGAAAAAAAGCAAATTTAGCTGAAAGGAATGTTTTCCAGTCTAGCACGGTTTCAAACAAAGAAAACCTCTGTTTTACCCAGACTTATTACATTTTTTTTTTTTAATTCTGTGTTAAAGGGGGAGGGGGAGGTGGTAGGGTAATCATCTTACTTCTGTGCTTTGAGAACAGTAGGCTCAGTAGGACAGTTTGGATTTGAGTGTAGTGTTTTTTTCATAATCATTTATGTATTAACTGCTCAATTTTCACCATCCCGCCTTGCTTATGGCCTTCATTAAGGCCCTTTATTGAAGAAAGGAGACAAGTCTTTTTCTTTGTTAATGTTTTTTTGTTAAGAAAATCAACATTTTTTGGTATAACAGTCTCTGTTTCCAGTTTACTCTGGGTCTTGTGTATTATGTATCATCTGGTCACCCATGGACCTACAATTCCCTATGCAGTGCGTAATGAATAATGAATGAGTGAGTATTCCTGACAAAGCCCAAAGATGAGCCAGCGGCTTCTAAAAACCTGACTCATGTGATTTGTCTTGTGGTTTGGTTACTCACCAGCAATCTCAAAAAGATTGGAGAAAAGGATGATGGACTTTGTAGTTTTGCTCCGGTCTGACCAGAGCCCAAAAAGGGGTCCTGTGAGCAGTCCGCTCAGACTGAAGGCAGACAGACCCAGGCCCAGGAAGTAAGGGGGGGCCTCCAAAATCTGTAGATACCTCCATATTGTGGGCAAAATGACAGCTGAGACCACCAGAGAAGGATGAAGGAGGATGAGTGTGGAGGAAAAGGAGGAGAGATGTGTAAATAACAAGGCTTGTTTACCCACAGCAAAATATATCTAAATTAAATATCCTCCTGTGATGTGTGCTTACAGCCAAAAACACTAGGCAGATTCTGCTCTAAGAAACAATTACCTCATGTCTTCAAATCCATAAAGCTGTCATAATGAACTTACCATACTCAATGCCGCTCAGCATAAATATCAGTCCAATGGTGTAAAAAGTTAGATTCCTCTTTTGGTGATTATCCATTTTCTCAGTGACTTACTGCCTTTTACAAGTCGACCTCTGACTACACACATTCAAAAATGTTGTTCAGTGGCTTCAGATAACAGGAAACACTGTGCGTCCAATTACATTTGCTCCAAAGAATTTGTTGCACCATTGTGCAAGTTCATTTTAGAACTTCTTAAAGATAGAAAACTGACATCATACGAGGCTTCTCTCATAAAAAAAAAAGCTCAGCAGGGGTGAGACCTGAAAACACAAGGTGGAATAAACATCAAATCAGCAATGAAAACAACACAGACCAGTCGGAAATGATTGCAGTAGTCCGTTCCAATAAGGCATTTATGTTAAAGAAGAAATTCAGTTTGAGTCACGTCCACAGCAGCACGCTTTGAGCCACACGGTCAAGGCATTGTCTCGGATTACCAGGTGAGGTAAAGTACACTGAACTTTATACATTTTTTATGTTGTTTTCTTTAGTTTCATCATAGCACTGGATTCTCCCATAGACCAGTGAAGAAATGTACCAGACCGTTCTGCCTTCTTGCAGGCTACAGACATAAATAACCGCTGTTTTACAAACCAGACTCCACCTGGCAGTTCACAATAACAATTTTTCACACACAAAATCAGATAAACTGCGATTATATTTGCCAAAATAAGCCTTACACCAGGACGTGTAATAAAGGGTGAAGGAAACATTCCCCAAAAAATGCTCTATTGTATTCAAGACTGAATAAATTAGGTATGACATTGCTGTCATATTGTTATATTTAATGGTTGGCTCTATTCTCAAGCTGCTGTGGTGTTCCTAGCCTTGGGCTTGTTTTATTAAACAGAACTGTCACCAAGTTAATACCTCCATATGTTTTTCCAGAAACCCATGAATAATACAAGGAGTTACGATTGTTTGAATAACACATAAACTGGCTCAGCATATTGCACTCATGTCACACAGTGTTGGGACAATTTGCAGGGCTTCGAGCTCAACAGGCCGACAGGATAATGAAATGTTGTGTTTGGGTCAGTATCTATTGTGTGTGTGTGTGTGTGTGTGTGTGTGTGTGTGTGTGTGTGTGTGTGTGTGTGTGTGTGTGGTGTGTGTGTGTGTGGGGGGGGGGGGGGGGTGTAAATAAAGATGGATGATTTGGCACATTGTCCCAACTTTATGTCTTTTACTTCTGACTAACATCGTGCTGTTTCATTCTGTGTGAAATGTTAATAAACAAGAAGGGATTAATTCAGCTTTTGACAAACTGCTGCCTGCAGCTGAGCCTCACAGGTCTACTGTGAGGCCATTAGCATCCTACCTGCCTCACTGTACCTGTGGTGGTTTCTATAGAAACACACGTGAAGGTAGAAGGTGTTGTTGTACTCACCTTTGAGCCTTGATGAACAACAGGAAGTCCCCTGGTGAATAAACTGCAATCTGGTCCACACAGTCAGTCAGAGCACTTCATTGGAGCCTGTTCGAGACATGATCAGCTGACGACAAAAGGACAATGGCTTTCGGACAGAGAGGAGCTTGTTAAGTGGATAAACATCCTTGGGGCAGGGAGGTGGCTGGGACAGAACCGGGAGTGGGCATGTTCTTGAACACAGCTTCTCCCCGGAGGTCATTCACCATCCCGATCAAGATCAACCTGCAGGGTGCTCGTAGGCGGCAGACAAAGTAAGAGAGGACAATCTACTGGGTCGGATAGCAAGGCTTTGAAAACACTGTTGGGAGTTAATTAAGTTTAAACAAAGCTTCACATTCAGATGTCTAACTCTTGGGTACATATGACCAAGAAGGATTAAACACACTGATGTGTCTGAAAAGCCAGATGCATCGCCCTGAAACTGATTTGAAGTGACTAAAATCGATTAATATTTTCATTGACGGGACACGCCGCGGATTTAGCATACTAAGTTTCAGTCAGTAAATGTATCGAAGTTAAATTTAGTACTGTACTTGAGTCTTTTCTTTCCATGATATTTTCTACTTCTACTCCACTATATTTTAGAGAGAAATACTGTGTTTTACTCCACTACATCAATCACTTTACTACATTAAGTTACTTTACTTTATTTTTTGCTCACAACGCACACGTAGTTTACAAAATATGAATTCTTTTGCATTGAGAACTTTAACTTTTAATACTTAGTAACAAGTATATTTTCAAATGATAATTTCACTTAAGTAACGTTTTTAATGCAGAACTTTTACTTGTAACAGGGTATTTTTAAGGTGTGGTATTAGTACTTTTACTTAAGTAAAGGATCTGAATTCTTCTTCCACCGCTGTTCAGTTCAGTTTACATGTCCAACGTACTAGCTACTCTACGGCTATCAGGGATGTGCAATGACAGTTTGGGGGGGTAGGGGCTCAAGTGAAAAAGGGCAAATAATTAAAAATATATTCTTTATTTCAAAATCAAATAAACAAAATGTTAAATATATTAACTCTGACTTCCTTACAAATCTATTTGAATTTTCATATCTCACGCAATTGTTTCAGACTTAACATATTTCCACTAAATAATCAGTTCCCACAGAGGCCATGGCCTTCTTTAGCATTCACCAGGTTCATCACAAGAGCAGGCAACAGCCCCAACGTGCATGTTTTCTATGCTATAGTCTCAAGTATGTATTTAGAATAACTGACTGCACCAAGGAAAGGGACACACTGTATTTAATTAGTAATTTGCTTATTTTGCACATGGCAATACATCATTTTAATTCTTTTGGTGTTATTGAAATAGATAACCTGTCAAATTCAACACAAAGCTTCACACTGAACTGAAAAAGGCTATTGTTGCTATTTTTTGTAAATTTTACAGAGAAAAAAAACACTTTAATTATTAGAAGTTACGTTTTTCATGTAGTGGTCAATTTTAAAATTATATGTCTATTTTGCTTTGCTGTCTTCTTTTACTCTAATGGAAAGAGAACTTCCAAAATACACATTTAGATGTTGTTTGTTTTAGGCCTACTACCCTCCAACTGTTTGCATATGTAGATTTTTTCTCTCTGCATATTTAAACATAACATTTCAGGGGAAAAGACTCTTGATGTAAGTCATTAACTGGGAAAGTGCTGCGCTGATATGTTTTAGTTATTTTGTTTATCCTGTTCACCTGCAGTGTCTTGTCCAATGTATGCAAATTAGTGCATTTGAATTAGTTAAGGCCTCATTTGCATTTCAATGTGGAGATTGGGATGACGTTATTAGACAAAAATGTTTATTGTATTCACCTGTCGTGTCTCCTTTAAGTACAGTGCATTAGCCTGTATGGCTGTGATGCCTTAGCTTTACCTAGCTAACTTATTACATTAGTAGCTCATGCATGTTAGCAAGACACAAGTTAAATATATTTGTTTTTGTCTTTTGAATAATTAGTAGTAAACTTGAGGCACTGCTAGTCTTTAGTCATCGCAACTCACCTGCACACAAGCAAGCCAAGAAATATGATGTGTGGCTATGCTGTGGGTATGGAAGTAAATCTGCTTAATCGGATTTTGAAATTAAAAATCCATTGAATTTCTAGCATTGAATATTTCTGCACATAAATTATGTATCTGAATTTTTTGCCTCAACATTTTAATCTTCAAATTTTCAACAACTAATTCTCCCCTTTATTTTTTTATGTTCATAAATTCAGAATTAACAAAATTCAACATAAAAAAATTCAGATGCAAAATACAATGTTTAAAATTCAACTAATGTATTTCCAAATTCCTCAAATTCAACGGGCCAAATTCAGCTGCAAAATGTAATTTTTAAAATTCAGTGTTAACATCAAAGAACCCAAGGAAAAGCAATTGATTCCATAATCTGGATCGGGAGTTTGCCATAGTACTAGCAGCCAACAACTGGCAATTTTTTTATAATTTTTGTCTGCTATTTCACCACTAAATGTGACAGCCTTCTGGTGGCGTCCGGGATCAAAATTTTGAAGAGAAAAAAAAAATTCAGATACATAATTTCAATGCATAAATATTCAGTCATGGAAGTTCAATGGCTTTTAAATTTCAAATTCTGATAAAACAGATTGACTTCCATAGTTGAGGGCATGCTGAGATAGAGGAAGAGAGAAAAAGGGAGAGCGCTCAAGCGAGAGGAAGGGCGTCGGAACTCAACAAACTCATCTCCCGATCTGATATTTTTTCACTTCAATATATTTGTTTGACAGTGAAGCTGTGCGCGAACAAGAATATATATTCATGACTTAAATTTTTTTTTAAAGCACCAGAGAAAAAAAAGGCTCTTCTTCTCAAGGAAGAAAAAGGGCAGGTGCTCAAGCCCCGTTTGACGCCTGTGTGCACTTGCATATACGCTATATAAAATAATGGGAAATGTAAGTTTAAGTCTTTTTTCTTGTGATGATCAGTTCACCACTGTAATAAACTGTAGTAAATGTTGTCCCCTGACTTTCCATCTAACATCATCATTGGGTCAAAATTGTTGTCCAATACTGGTTTGCTAAGACATTCCCATCAGCAGCTGTACTTTGTGTTAAGTTCTAATGTTAGCATGCTTACATGCTAAATTAAGATGGTGAACATAGTAAACATTATACCTGCTGATGTTAGCATTTAGCTCAAAGCACCACTGTGCTGTTTGTGTCTCTCACTAACATGGAAGTACTATATTAAAAAACAATACTAAATTGCCAGTGTCCCCCTTTTAGGTGTAAATTGTCACTGTCAACATTACCAACTAACTTCTGATTATACAGCTTAAATAAGAAATGTAGTGAAGGCAATGTTTTTTTCATTTGAGCCCAACATTTAAACTGGGAAAAAAATGTAGTAGAATAAAAAAAAAAAATCTAATTAAAATGTAGTTTGAAAGATTTCAATTAATTTAATTAACCAAATCATATCACAAGTTGAACATGAAATTTGTTGATGCATTGACTTAAATATCTCATTTGTATCACTGTTGGAATACATTCCTGGTGTGTGTGTGTGTGTGTCTGTGTGTGTGTGTGCGTGTGTGTGCGTGTGTGTGCGTGTGTGTGTGTGTGTGTGTGTGCGTGTGTGTGTGTGTGCGTGTGCGTGTGTGTGTGCATGCGTGCGTGCGTGCCACAGAGAGCTCCTTCACACAGCACAGGAGCAGGAGTGGAGTAGAGGACTGGATGGACGCGGAGAGCAGCGAGCTCGGACCAAGACACCGGTGTCGAGTGTTGGGGAGGACAGAGCCATCCTGCTGGGCTTCACCATGATGGCCTTCTCTGTGCTCATGTTCTTTGTGGTCGGCATTACTGTGATCAAACCTTATGTTAACAGGTGTGACAAGATGCTAGGAGGGATGTCATTTGACAGTACTATGGTTTATCATTTGATTTTTAACAACACAATTAGATCTGCAACTAACAATTGTTTTCATTATTAATTTAACTCATGATTATATTTTTGATTAATTGAGTAATTGTTTGGCTCACCAACAGTCCAAATCCAAAAGATATAACATTTTTGGGAAAAATAAAATTCAGCCGAGCTCTATGCAAACAACTTGTTATGGAAGCCCATTCCAAACAAGACAATAAGAAACAGCACTAATGGCGTTTTTCCATTCATTTTACCTGCTCAACTCGCCTCGACTCAACTCAACTCGGCCGCGGTGCCCCGTCCTCCTTTTTCCATTGCAGATTAGTAAAGCCTTATGCATGAGGCCAGCATGGCTGGTTGTAACATCCGTAGGAAACTGCCGTGACCTAACGCGACACACACACAGAACGAAGGTGTGTTGCTTTTGATTGTCGGCATGCGGCGGTTGCCACAGCCAGAAGACATATTTAGTTTCAAAAGAAGCTGGGGGCAGCAACAAAAACCCGCTGGCTAAACTATTTAAACACAGCGGGTTTATTCAGGAGACCCCTGTCTGTCGCAAGCAATGATGACACAATGAATAGTGACGATTCTCTCCGACAAATCAGTAGTCTGCAGGTTTTCACGTCACCTTTTGGTACCTGTTAGCAGGTACCAGGAACTTTTATTGTTATGGAAAACCAAAAAAGGCGAGTAGAGTCGAGGCGAGTCGAGTAGATACCAAGCAGTGGAAAAACACCATACAAGTCTCCAGCCATGCTCTGTGAGGCTGCAGTTATGCACAGTGGTGCCAGCATGCTAGCATGCTCAAAATAACAATGGTAACATTCTGATGTTTAGCAGCTACAATGTTCAGAAGATCTGCTTCCGTAAGAAGTGCTACAATATGAACACAAATACAGTAAGAACACCCCTCACACCTAGGGAAGCTGAGAACGGATGTCCTTCCTTATCTTGAGAGAACAAAAAATTGTTTTCCCTTATTACTTATGTTTGTCAGAGATCAGAAGTTCAAATGGCCCAGATTGAGCTGACGCTAACAGACTTGGTTAAACAGAAGTATACACCTCTGACAACATACGATTTTTAAAATAAGGTGTTAACAAAGGATATATATATATATATACTTACATATACACCGTATATACACCGTCAATATATATGGGTGCACTACAGTTGTAGCGTCAGCTGATTTGAACACAGATGCCAGTGACAGCCTGGCTGCAGTGCATGACATATCCACGACATTCCACTTCCAGGATTGCTTCAGTGCTACCAAAAATTCCACCCAATGATCTCTGCAGGGTATATCCAGACAGCTCTAGACTATCTGTCCAATCTGAGTTTTGAACGTACACGTTCCACCAAACAAAATTGCTTCCCGAGGGCTATTTTGCAGCGGCACCGAGGCTCTGTCCGGCGATTAGCGCCACCCACACGGCACTGTGGAGGAAGGTATGGCATAGCAAGACTAAAGACAGCATTGCACTCCTAATCTCTGCTAAACATTATGAAATAGTAAGAGGAAAAAACATATTATGTTTCTCGTGATAACAAGTTAATTATTTGGTTATTTTTGAGATAACAGCATTTAAAAAAGTTACAAGCATGGCCAGTATCGTATAGCTTCCATTTACATCAGAGATCTAATAGGTAACAATTCTTGCCTTTCTGGTGTGAGTGTGTTTGCGGTTGAAGTAGAAGGGTTGGAAGCCCTGGCTTGGGTACAACAAAATGTTCTTTGTTTTCCAGCAACTGGGAGAATGAGGCCAGCTGTGTGCTGCTGCAGGCCGTCACCATGGAGGAGTGGGTGGACTGCAGAGGTGTGAGCACTGTGCCTTGTCTCAGGGTGACGGTTAACCTCACGGACTCCAATGAGAGGGCTTTGCTCCACTTTAACGAGGAGTCGGTCTTCCTAGCTTCTGAGGTAGGGATTTATGGCAGTAAATTCTAGGTTTTAGGTCTTAAATATAGTTTTACTAACCTCGGGTTTGGATGTGCTTCACACCAGGTATGGCTTGTTGACTGTAAGGTAGGAACATGTGCAGGACACTTAAGGCCCTCAAGGAGTAGATTTGAGCATTAAGACTTTATATCTATGTACTAAAACTGACTTGTAGTACCAATTGGTGTAGTAGATGTTAATTTTGTAATCATCCATGTTCATGATTTTACTGTATTAGGAGATGCTTTCATGCTGCACTTCTGCTCTATTCAGAGAAACTGGGTGTCTCACAGTGGGGTGTGTTCAGGTGAAGTCTTGGCGTATTGCTGTCTTGAAGCAGCGGGAAGTGATCGCACCATTGGCCAACAAAAACCTGGTCTAAAGTCAGTAGTGCAGCATTTTGTTATTTTAACAGCGCATTAGTAAAATGCGCCTAGGCTTATGCACAGCACGCACACTGTTACACACACACAGGGAAGCGCAGCAGCACGCAAACATGTAAAAGACTACAAATGAAAATATTAAGGTTCAAATCCACCATCATGATAGTAATGCGCCAAGGTACAAACAGGCCTGGCTTTCAAAGGAAAAAAAAAAAGGGATGACATGCTGATTGGTTTATTGCATGTTACGCCCAACCTATGAATTAACGAAGACACTAAGTACAACCCTTTTTCCGCCATCAAACGAGCTTAAGTGGATTTGGACCCGCCCTAAACGCCGTGTGCTTCATACAGTGCGTGCGCTTAGATTGTTTAAAATAGGGCCCAGAGTCTGGAAGGGCTGTTCCTTTTTTAAACAGACAAAAAGACTAAATCAAAAAAGAACCTTGCAGCTCGTCTCCTTGATTGCAATCAGCGCTGCCAACTGTAACAAGCAGGTCAAGTGATAAAAAAATGACACTTGAATTATATATCTCCCCCCCCCACCCCCACCCCCCAGTGTTTCTACATACCCAAATGTCAGATGGAGAGAACAGAACTTCAGGATGAAGTCCTGAAAGTAAAAAACAGCTTGGACACTCAGCTGGGGAGCACCTTATCATGCTTCACAGACCGCGCAAGGCACCCCAGGGACGCCATCTTGGGCAGGAAGTACACCTTTGAGAAGACCCTGTTTGCGTTGCTGTGGCCCTGTCTGATGCTGGTTGGCGGAGCTCTGCTGGTGGGCCTTGTGAAGCTGACACAGTGCTTAGCGCATCTCTGCCCTGAAATGTGCAGTGAGGCTGCAGTGGGCAGGCTGACATCAAGGCAGGGCAAACTTTACAGATGCTTCCGGAGGTCCAGCATGCAGTCCCCTTCATGATGTTTGTAGTGTTTGTGCTGCAACATGCAAAGAATTGTGAATTAATTTGTAACTTGTATACAATGTGAAACAGGGTCGGAATGTATGAATCAGAGTAAAAAAAAAATGTACATCCAGTGTTTCAAAAATCCAAGAAAGTTGACATTTTAGCCAATTCTCTTGTGCCATGCAGAAGTAAAGATAATTGGTCTGAGCTCCTAAATTCTTTAAGACGGCCCCAGAGGTTTCTGAACCCAGTTAGGACTGACCAGCAGGACACACAACTTTCAACAATGAAAAAAACTGAATAAAAATGAAATGTCTTGAATGCAAAATATTATTAGCAAACACAAATCAGCCTATTTGTAAAAAGAAACATTGATGATAGGCCTATTATGTAAGGTTATCCCTAGAACAGCTATCCACAGATACAGTTTATCTTTAAGGGCGTTTTATGTTTCTGCGTCTACTCCATGCAGTCGCTCCTACGCCGTCGTGACCCTGTCGGAGATCTGCAGCGGGTTGCTCTGCATCACAGTGCATTTCACCGCCATGACGCTACGGGGTGTCGCCTGTGTCTGTGTCGCTCCCCATCGAAACGGTACTCAGAATGGCAAACCCCATAGACTGTCGTGCTAAGCCATTAATCTTGTGAAAGGTATCGAGAAATAGACGGTAAAATCCATTGACCTAGTTACCATAACCAGAAAATAAGTTTGAGGTTATTTGCGAGGTGTCAGCCAGCCAGTTTACGTTACGTTAGCAAGCAAACTTTAGCACAACTGCCCACAAAGTACTACCTGCTGGCAAAGTGCTCGTTTCAAAACGCACTGACATATAGACACTTTACAAACGGACAGCACAGTCACTGGGTTTTCAGTTGTTGTTTTTTTACTAGTGAATTGTCCTGTTTTTTCTTTCTCTTTTTTTCTCCTTTTCTTTTTGTTTCTTCTTGTTTTTATATACTAAATGCTACTATCCTCTGTGTTTTTTTACTGTAACTCCGACCTGCCTGTTGGACTGCAGATGGAAATTAGCCCTCGGGCTACAATCTGGCACCTTTACCCGTACTGTTGTGCAGGTTCATCAATGTGCATTGTCCTGAATTAATAAAATAAATCTCTCTTTCTCTCTCATTGTAATCAAAATATGTCTGAGTTTATTTGTCAGTGAACTAGCATGTTGCTGCTGCTTGGAACACCAACTATCAACACACAGGATGAGTTGACCTGTCACAGTCTTTGCGGTCTGCGTCGCCTCGACGCAAAGTTACCCATTTTTGGAGGTGCGTGTCAAGCTACGACGGGGGGGCCGGGAAAGCGGTTTGCGGCACCGCAGCGGGGTATGCGGGGGCGCGCCGTCGATTCGACGCAGAAACGTAAAACAGCCTTTAGGATCCAATGCGGCACATGTATGTATAACATTAAAACATGATTTATAAAATCATGCCATCAATTGGAATTGTATGGACTAGAAAGGTTTGTATAAAGACTTTAGGCAGCGCACAAGTATTGCAGGCTCAGTTTAATTTGCAACTCAGTTTTATACAAAATATGTAGTAGGCGGTCCTTGACTTAATGAACGTTGAAGACCTCGGCAATAAAGGAGCTGGGGCCTGTTGCACGAAACCAGGATAAGGGATTAAGCTTTTAAATTTAGCTTTAACTTGGTTGCACGAAACCAGGTTTAATTGAACCCAGCCAACTAGTATATTAAGTAGATTTATACATCCTTACACATTCAGTTGGTCCGCTATAGTCTGATTGGGCTTTTTTCTCTCCGTTTGATAACAGCCGTATTTCCCTTTTTGCATGTTATATTCTTCATCTCCTCGTTACTTTCCATTAGAAGCTGCTGCTCATTGGGTGAAACACATGCCGCATGAGTCTTCTCCATCTCTGCATCAGTAAATCTGTGATCGATACCGTGGTCTATTTAAGAAAGCCGTGAACGTGCACTTATCCCAGCTATCTACACCACAGTTTTTGGCTAATTCGGTACATGAGGGTGGGCATTTTGGGTTTACAACACTGGAGTCACTGCAGTCAATGCTTAACAATCACACTTACTTTGTTAAAAGGTTACTTTTAGCTTCTTCCCTTTTTTAATTCAAAAAAAGAAAGAAAAATACTTAAAAGTCAAAGTTTAGGACCAATCTTGAAGCTTTATACATACCAGTACGGTTCACCCAGTCGTCTTTGTTGTTTTCTATGACAAGATTGAGATAATAGAAGATTGCACTAATTGGGATTTTTTACATTCCCAAAGCCTTAACCCACATGAATGTCAATCTTTACAAAGCACAACAATGCAAAAGTGCCTTGTAAATTATACAAACATGTTGACCAACAAGACAGTGTAATAACAAAAATGCCTAGTAATCTATTTAGATAGGGAGAAATGTTTTTATTTAACAGTACAATAAATGAATGCATACAATTTATCAGACATGGTCATATGAGGATGACTAAAACAAGGATTTGATTTGATAATTGTGATATATATATAGATATATATCTATATATATATATAGATAGATATATATTATACACACACACATAGATGGATATAACTAAGTCTAATTCTTTTCTTTCTTTTTTTTTTAAATCATGCAGGGTAGCTTCTTTCTCATTGTGCTTACAGACTTCCACTTCGGGCAAAAGACTGACTAACAACAGCATTTAGTTGCTGTCCTTCATTCAACAATCCTCTGCTTTGTCATTCATATCGTTTCAACAACTAGAAGCTGTCTACTAGGTTTTGTCTGTCTACTAGATGGTGCATGTTATGCATGATTCCGCCTTTTTGTTTTTTTGGTTAGCAGTTACATATATGAGTTTGCTTACATTTAAAAGTACAAAAATATATTACCTCTGTACTCAAGGAAAGCATTTGCACATGTAGTAGCAGTTATCTGTATCTGTTACCTTCATTGTGACTTTGTTGTACCTTACACAAGTAACAAGGTCCTTTCTATACATCAAATTCAAGTAAACAACATCAGGTCAACAAAACAAAAAAAGTAGATATTCGAGGACCTCATGCATAATGCAGTGTGACAAACAGAAAACAATAAGTACAAAGGGAAATAGCATCATTTAGGGAGTACTTCCATAAAGTATATGAGGTCTAGTTTTCTGAGTTTGGGTCCAGCCCACTGCCCTGTAGCCTGTACAGAAGTGCATGCATCTCAGCATTTTTAAGTCCATACCAATGTACAGAAAACAAAAATTGGACTTTTAGACGGACTTGAGTGTCCAGGAAACCGCCCTGTTGTGTATCATTTGGTAAAGCTGGAACATCTACTGACATCTTTCGTAATTGCCAGTGCAGTGAGCAAACCTGCAAAGACTATTTTTCCACACATAAGAGACATAATCATAGGAAAGAGGAGGGTAGAAGACACTTGAAAGGTTGAAAAACCATTAACTTCTGTTACTTTTCTTTACCTGGATGTCATGATCTGGGACCATGAGGCATATGTAAGGAGAGAATCACTTAAATTATCTTAGTATTAGTGTTAGAGAACAAGAGGACAGGAGCAAAACTGGACAGATCAAACATTTTAAAGATGGCTTAGATAGAAGCTCCAAATATAAACCTGGTAAGGAGAAGAAAAAAGGCATTTCTCAGTTCTTATTGTTGGGAAGAAGTAGACGATCCTGTTACAGTGCAGCATTTTTCTGTTCACTGCACACTTGTCTGTGTGAGCATGTCGGCAGAGATGCATTTTTCTCTCTACCTTACTCTGACATCAACTTGTTGTTGTTGTGATATACAGTAGGTATCAGAATCACAACTTGCATAGTGTAACAGCACAACACACAAAAGGAACACTGCACATAATTTTCACCTTCAACTCTTGCCTTAATCAGCTGAATAACAGACCAATTCATAAACTCTCATACAGCTGAGCATCAGAAAAGTTTTCTCTAGTCCGTTTGTGTTCCGACAGTGTGGGGTGGATGACGGACATTTGTGCCTCAACATTGGACACAGGATAATACTGATAGATGAAACATAACAAAAACAAATACTGCAGAGATCAGTGCTACAAGTACACATGAGAGACTTGGAATAGTAGTGACTATTTAGTTTTTTTTGTTTTGTTTTTTTAACAATAAGACTGCTGAGTAGTGGGGTTAAACATCTAGTACTTTGGCTCAGTAGAAAATAGACTCAAAAAGGAATATGTAAACCGAATGCATACGAGTCTATGGATAAACTGTTGTACAAAAGTCGGTTATCTGGCATGATTCTAAACTGAGTACACGTCATCTGTAGGCTACAAATAAGTCGTTATTTCAGTTGCTTTAAAAGTGTTAAATGCTAGTGTTTAACAACACAACAACACGTTTTCTGTCAGTCCTGTAGTAAGAGTGTTGGTGATTGTTTTTTATGATTGTAAGGGGTAATCATGATTTAATAGGCACACACCAGGCTTGCCATTGTCCTTTTCATTCTGTCAGCTGGTCTGGCTGTGTGCGCCAATATCTTCCCCGTCTTCATCAGTTTAAAATAGGTAGTGGAAATAAAGCAGTTACACTCTGTCAGTTCATCATGTGAAAAAGCCAACTGTGCTCATGGTACACAACTTTATGATGTTCCTTTCTTAATGCTGATGGTTGTAGATGTACTTGAAAGGAATAAAAAAATATTTGCCCAGTTTGTTTAAACAAAGAAGGGCAACAATGTCAAGGTCCATTACACTTGTTTAGTTCCTATGAAGAAAACTGATGAAATATAACAACACCCTGCCTTCTGACGTCCATAGTGCAGGGATAAGAAATTCAGAAACAGGGGCATTTAGGCATTACGTCCATGAATTAGACCCTTCTGAGCACATTTATTTTGTGGTGCGCTGGCAGGTTTCAGAGTCACACGCCGGCAGACGTATTAACCAGGTTTTAGTGGGTTTTGGAAAATACCTAGCTCACTTCTCACCATTCTTTTGATTCTTAGTGTGTTGTCCCACCGGCACAGTCCTTTACTCCTTTCTTTATGTATTAGTCGTCACTTCAGTTCATAGCATGCTGGCGGATTGTGTGGAAGATCCAGTCCATCTTGGTAGTCCAGCCACCGTGGTGAGCGTCGTTCATCTGCTTCATGAAGTAGTCCAGGGCCTCCTGCTCCGTCTTGTCCAAGGCTAGCGTCTTTCTGATGTAAGCAATGTCGTCAAATGACTGCAGCTCGGGCATCCCTGAGCCCAGCATCATGGAGAAGAGGTTGATGAAGAGGTTGGCATGCTGTCGGATTGCCAGGTACGCCTTGTAACACATCTCCTGGAACCTGAGGGGGGAGGAGGACAAATGGCACTATATTGATGAGGACTGGCGAGTTGAATTGACCGTCCTACACACAGAGTTTGCCAGGCAGACACACAGCTGACAACCTTGCAGACTTGTACCAGGGGCCCGTACAGTTCCATTCTGGGGAAATTGCTGCATGTGTCCATGACAATTAGGGATGTACATTTGATTAAATTTTCTTAGTCGATCGTCGGGAGAATTAACGATCGAGTACCAATTAATCATTAATTTTGTTTATATTAAAATTCATTATTTATTTAACTTCTTATAAATTAAATGCAATTAAAATACAAAAATACATAGTCAATGAGATCTTTATTACAAGAAGAACAACTTGGGGCAGTTAAACTGGACATTCGCATAGGCTAAACCTGAAGATATATGCCCTGCGGTGCTCTAAAGCAGCGGAAGCTGCAGCTGCGAGCCGGGGTTTTTAAGCGGAGACCCTTGTTTGTTCCAAAATAATAAATATGAACAACAAAAGAATCATGTCATGCTAAACAATAACTTAACCAAAAAAACAAAAACAAAATACTTAGATCTGGCAGGTTTTGTCAAATGTATCTCAAAACTATCTAAGGCACGGAGTCGAGAAAGACGGTGAAAGAGATAAGCCTAACTAAACATTAATTAGGCTATTTAACAAAGTCTCATAAAACTAACCAGTAACTCACACAGTCTAACACTTTCTGCACCAGTCTACTATTTTTTGTTGAGAAAGATAAGCATGTTGACATGATCTGGGGTCAGACGCGATCGCAACCTGGTGACCGTCAGTCCAGCCGCCAAAAACACCCATTCTGAGGGGACTGACGTTGGGATATGGACAGGTACCTCCGCCCTAACTTGGCCAGTGTTTGCGCTCCCCTCGTCCTCATGTCAGACAACGCAGCCTTGTCTCCTCCATGTTGTGGGATAGCCGCCCTACCGGTCCCTACCGCTGCTCTTCCGTGCTAACGCCAACTTGATGCTAAGTTGAGACTGAGAGCAGGATGCACCGCCACCGACATCAACCGGGGTCGATGCACTTTGTTTAAGTGGTACATCATTTGAGTTGTGGCCGTGTTGTACTTATACACGGCAGTGTTTGCAGTGAACTAAGTTATTTTTTTTAAATCAAAATGGTCCCACAACACACTTCGCTGTGATCTTTTCATGATTACTTTTGACATCAAAACCAAAACTCGCAAGTAACTGAGAATGACGTCAATTATTGCCCCCGGGTGGTAAAGTGTTTAATTGCTGCCACACAGTTAACACGGATAAGAGGAAAAAAATCTAAATTAGCTCAATCTCCCATTTTGATTTGGCTTCGGTAGATAGTAGAATAAACTCATGGGTATTGCTGGTGTTACCTTTCAAACTCCCTTGTTTTGGTGCACTCTTGAGTTCCTTTGCTAATAACGATCAAGAAGTCCTGTGTGAGCACAAAGGGCACACGTTCTCTCTTGTACCCAAACTTCTTCTTTTTGTGGTCGAGGAAATGGCCAAAGTCTATGTGGAACAGCTGAGAAAACATGAGTAATAAATGAAATAACTATTTAAGAGAGAAACAGAAAGTGCACACATTAAACATAGAAAGTATATCAAAATGTAATATTTACCTGTCCATCATCTTTGACCATAATATTGCTATTGTGTCTGTCCCCTATGCCCAGGATAAATGTGGCTACACAGTAGCCTGCACACGACCGCGTGAACAGATCGATGGCCTGGTCATACCTAAGGAATCAAACAAATGGAAAATACTTCAGTCTCAGAGTGGATTGTGAGGTTTGTGTATATATATATATATATATAAATATATATATATATATACATACCACACACACACACACATATATACACACCATACATATATATATATATATATATATATATATATATATATATATATATATATATATATATATATATACACACACACATACATACATACATATATACACACATATATACACATATATATACACATACATATATACACATATATATATATACACACACACATACATACATACATATATACACACATATATATGCATATATATATACACATACATTACATATATATATATATATATATATATACATATATATATATATATATATATATATATTATATATATGTGTGTACCACACACACACACACACACACACACACACACACACACACACACACACACACACACACACACACACACACACACACACACACACACACACACACACACACACACACACACACACCACACACACACACACACAACACACACACACACACACACACACACACACACACACACACACACACACACACTACAGAAGACTAGAAAAGCTGTATAAATCTCTATTTTTACCACTTACATCTCTCCCTTGTTTTTATCCTTAAGCCACTGATGCAGCGTGTGGCTGTTGAACTGCAGTGCCCCCTTTAGGCCTCCTTTACATTGAATCTGCATGATGGTGTGAGAGTTCCTCACCACCTCAATCAAACCAACACAGTCACCGATTGACAGACAACCATATGGCAGCATCCTGGGAGAGGAAGGACAAGAAACGTAAAGTGAGGCAGAAATAATTAGGGCAGCAGTGATGACTTCATACTAAATGACTTGAGGTGGCTTGTAGGGGTTGCCACCAATCCACATTCTGATGTGGAGTGCAGAACATGAAAGTATCCAGTGCCTGTTAATGTGCACCTGCATCCTTAATGTCATGGTGAAGTGAGGAGCCTACCTGAGATCAAGGCCTTGGTTTTGCCAGATGTTCTCCATTATCCTAATGATCTGCAGTGTTAGCATGTCCTGCCTCAGATCTGTGGAGGCAGAGAGAAACAAGGAGGAAGGTGACAGTAAGGTGAGAATTAGCTGCTTAGCTGCTCTTTGATCAACTTCATCATGCATTATGGAGCAGAGCTGTCAATGTCAGTTTTGTCACAGATGGTGCAACAAAATGGTCAAGCAGCTGCGGTAACGGGTGATTCCAATAATGGGACTTGTTCTTTCTGAATTCCATGTACAGAACATGAATGAGGCTGTGTTTGTGTGCCATGATGTGCCCTACAGGTTTAGACTTAATTACGCTACATCAAGCAGCAAGAGCTTTTTCCAAGCCTATGCGTGTGTAAGTACACAAAGAAACGGATGGGCAAATAGAGATAGAGGCAGCAAGAGAGATACAAGAGGGGAAACCACAGAAATGGAACAGTAGAAAGGACATTCCAATTCAATCAACACAGCAGAATGGTCAAAGCTGCGGACATTTTTATGTGTACGGTCGCCATTGCAAAAAACTGATCAATCATTCTGTGTCTATGGTCAAAACAAAACAGCGCTTTTTTTTTTAACTAGTCAAATGATCATAACAAAGAGTTAAATGTACATTCTACTCTCATTCTATTTCTATATGAGAAACAGGGAAACAAAACCAACCATCTCCATTTTTGAAGATGATTTCGTTGTTCTGAAAGAGAAGCTCTGACATCATATCTGGGTTTTCCCAGTTAAGCCATAGAGGTCGCTTGGCTGATGACATCATTCTGCATTCCTCCAAGCTGAAACAGAGACATGTTCAAAGAGGAAATGTTACTGTGCTAATGAGTCCCTGTTCAAAACAATATATTCTGATCAATATTTCTCCTGTCAATATGAATATAGACCCGCTGTATACACCGCTGTATATACTGCCAAATCAAACTTCTTGTACATAAAACAACCTGTTACATGAATTATCCAGTATATATTCAATCACCATTTGCACCATTGTCTTACATAATTACATTATATACACATTTTTTGTGTTGTTTCTTATATATCTATACACACCTGTGGCATGTATTTATATCTGTACATAGTAGTCAATGTTCATGTTTACCTTTTTCAGCTTTGTTGTCCTTTTTTATCTATTATGTTCATTCATGTGCAAGTACAGTACATTGAGTAACAAAAAACAGAGTAAACTTCCTTTTAATGTGTGCACAATTTATCTGATATATTTAGTTTTCATCTTAACTGATTCCCATGGACTGGGTTTACTGTAAAATGAGTTTATGATGTCCCTAAACATACTTCAGCCACACACAAAACACTGACATTTTATTACATATAGTCTGGCACAACAAATGTATGTAGCTGGGGATAAAGCCTGGCATGCCAGATGTCCCTACCCTCTCGCAATCGCCGCTACTGGGGGTTAGTTGCGATTGGTTAAAAGATATTCAAACGAGCCAGAGTGTTTTTTTTTTTTACCCTATCCTAGAATAGACAGGTGGTGTAGCCAGACCATACTGACTAGGTCTGTCAATTCAAGACAATATTACATAAATATGCTAAGGCTTGAAGATGAAAAGGCAAATGCAATACCTGCAGTGGAAATAAATATTAAATGCCAGCCATATTAGAGGAGAGAGTTATATTAGAGAGTGCTGATGTACCGGAGGTTTCCCAGCTGATGTGCAGGATTCAGTGGGGAGGTAAAGCTCTGCAGGGCATCCATGTAATCAGGCCTTCTCATCTGCTCCACCAGAAACTTCATTTGAACCTTAAAAGCGAGAAACCAATGTATGAGTTAATAAAACAATAGTTTCAGACAGGTGGCGAGTCACCCAGCCTGGTAACTATATAGTAAGTACAGTTTCCTTGGTGCTTCTTTTCCTCAGCAAAATGATTAACCTTTCACAATGCAGCTTCACAGAGCATGGGTTTTGTGCTGTGCTGCTGGGCGCTGGTTATGTCATCTCGGAAAAGGCGATTACTAGCGGTGTGACGAGAGACTTCTATTTATTTTCATGACCGTTTATCGTTGCTCTTTAACGTTGAATATAAAGCAGCAGAAGGTCAGTCAGTCACCAGGATGTGAACACGCGAGACAACTTTTAACCTTGACAAGAATTATTGTAACATTTTAATCTTGCAAAATCTCTTGCTATTACTGATTCATTAATGTTGTATTTAGATATTAAGTCAGTTTGCCAGTTAGCTAGCTAACCAATGCATTTGCCAAGACTCATCAACACTATGACTGATACATGTGCTACTGGCTATAACTCCTAGTTCCTTCTTGTAGCAAGCACTTAAATATTAAACTTAACGATATTTGTCAGCGAGTGAACAGTTTTGGATTACTACAAATAAGACTGTTTACTATTTGTCACATGACAAATTATTTGAATATTGTCATTATAAAAGTGGCCTATTCAAATCAAGGGCCTATATCTTTTAAGGTAAGGCCTTTATTTACTTTATTTTAGCACAATCATAGAAAATATCTAATGTACCCTGTTTTAATGATGAACATCCCTGTGCTCAGATCTGTATTAATTTGCTATAGCTGCTTTAGCTTTTATTGTGAAACATCTACCAGTGTTAACATTCATTAACATTAGCAGCTGAACATCAAGAAAGCTCAGCAAAATACAGTCAAAGTGAATTAATTAATATTATTAACAGTATTTTTGTAAAATATGAATTAAAAAAAAAAAATCTGTGGCCTGATTGGTCCAGATGTTGTCAAGATTGAAATCAATGATTCAGTGGCTCACAATTAACAGCTGCCAGCTGTCAGATTACCTTCTGTGCCTCATCTTTTTTCTCCTGTTTGAGGAGGTCAGTGAGATTGATGAGTTTCTCCATGGCCTCCACCTGTCTGCTCAGGTGCTTCAGATACATGCCACAGGCCCGGCAGTACGACTCTAGCAGCAGGCCAAACCGCTGGCTCACTGTCTTGTTGTGCATCTCTGACCTGTACACAGGTAGGCAGGAAAGGAAAAAAAGAAAATCAAGAGGTTTTGTGTGTCCTAATGGAAAATCTGTCCACACACACACACACCCACACCCACACACCCACACACACACACCCACACACACACACCCACACCCACACCCACACACACACACACACCTGACATCAGCTGTTTCAACAGGACTTTTTTGAATTCAACGTAATTGGAGACCAGACAGTCGAGTGACATTCAAACATCAGTTTAACCTTTCAAGCCAAATACAGCTCAAAATTCTTGAAAGAAGACCTTTTTAAATAAACTCACTTTAAATGCCAAAAGAAGAAATGTCCTATCCTCTGATTGGTTAATGCTCTTTTCAGCAGGAAGCGTGCAAGTGGGTTGTCAAGGTACTGCTCATACTTTAGAACCTGGTCACAGGCACAGAAAGCACAGTAAATACAATGAAAAACATAATTTGCCTAAAAGAATTATAGTACAGTAAATTTAACCTCCAGTTAGAATAACATGGCATTTATTTAATTAAATTGAATTTCATATGAGATGAGGATACAACACACCTGAACCAGTTGAATGAGGTACTGTGAGAGTTTGTCATCCGTTAGGTATTTCTCAAGGCACTTTACGGCAAACTCTCTGATCATTGGATCAGGGAAGTTGCAATCCAGCAACTCCATGGCTTGTTCTGGCTTGATAGCAGGCCAGTCCTTCAGAAGACAATACATCTGTAATGAAATAAATAACACTTACTTCAAATAAATATATATATCACACACCACACACACACCACACACACACACACACACACACACACACACACACACACACACACACACACACACACACACACACACACACACACACACACAGTACAGGCCAAAAGTTTGGACACACTTTCTCATTCAATGCGTTTGCGAAAACTTAGTTAACACGAAACTGGCTCACATGAGGACCGCCCCAGGAATGGAAGACCAAGAGTCACCTCTGCTACTGAGGATAAGTTCATCTGAGTCACCAGCCTCAGAAATAGCAAGTTAACAGCAGCTCACATTAGAGACCAGATGAATACCACACAGAGTTCTAGCAGCAGACACATTTCTAGAACAAATCAGGCCTTCATGGTCAAATAGCAGCTAGGAAACCACTGCTAAGGAGAGGCAACAAGCAGAAGAGATTTGTTTGGGCCAAGAAACACAAGGAATAAACATTAGACCAGTGGAAATCTGGGCTTTGGTCTGATGAGTCCAAGTTGGAGATCTTTGGTTCCAACCGCCGGGTCTTTGTGCAACGGAGAAAATGTGATGGTGTGGGGGTGCTTTGCTGGTGACACTGTCGGGGATTTACTCCAAACTAAAGGCATACTGAACCAGCATGGCTACCACAGCATCCTGCAGCGACATGCAACATCCCATCCAGTTTGCGTTTAGTTGGACCATCATTTATTTTTAAGACAATGACCCCAAAAACACCTCCAGGCTGTGTAAGGGCTATTTGACCAAGAAGGAGAGTGATGAAGTACTGCGCCTCCACAGTCACCGGACCTTAACCCAATCGAGATGGTTTGGGGAGAGATGGACTGCAGAGTGAAGGCAAAAGGGCCGACAAGTGCTGAGCATCTCTGGGAACTCCTTCAAGACCGTTGGGAAACCATTTCAGGTGACTACCTCTTGAAGCTCATCAAGAAAATGCCAAGAGTGTGCAAAGCAGTAATCAGAGCAAAGGGTGGCTACTTTAAAGGAACTAGAATATAATTCGATAAATAATCTTTATGAAATACCCACCTATTTTAATATTCCTGACATAACAAATAAAAAGTATTTTCTCATTTTATTAAGAATTTTAGTGCTAAATGTAACGTAAAACGCCATCCAAATGATGGCCACTGTTTAACATTGCAATAAAAACAATATAGGAAAATATATCCAGAGATATTTTTATATGGTTTTGACAATATATTTTGTCATATCGCCCAGCCCTAACTCTTTATGTAATATCAGCTGAGTTTTATTAGTATAATAACTAAGTTAGGCACATATCCATTTCACCTTTTAAAATAAAGGTGTCAGCAGTAGAAAACCTGAGCTTACCTGTGCAATCTCATCTCTGGAGTTCCACTTCACAGCCAGGAGGATCTTGGGAAGGATCTCTGGCATGTTCACGCAGTGTTGTCTAAAAAAGTTAGGGGAGAGAATAAATTTGTTACAAATTTAATGACATCTAGATTAGCCCCACATGACGGTAGATAATGACTTTTTTTTATTACTTTAATTAATTTAAAATGTAATGGTTTTGAGCACTCAGAAACCCCCAATAATAGTATACAAGTGCACACACATTACCTGTGCCTCCATAGAAAGTCCTTCTCCTGCTCAGTGATTTCAGACAGTGGGTCTCTGTTACACACCTGGCGTAGCTGCTCATTGTCGGCGTCGGTCAGGGGGTTGTCACGTGCCAGTCTGTTACTCTATGACACCATATATAACACATGTAACACATACTGTAATAAAAAAAAAAAAACTGAACAACAACGTCAGCACTACATTGTCTCCCATAAAACTGAATTGAAAGGGTGATATTAAGTTCCTGTATGTGGTTTGAGTTAACTACAATGCAGCGGCCTCTTGGGAATGAAAATCAGATTTTATGATGAGTCTGATAGGGGGCAACAGAATACATATTAAAAAATAAACGCTTATTATCTTACCAAACCGGTGTGGCAGTAATTAAAGCCAAGCTCTCTGGATATATTCCAGTTTGCGTGGTCCTCAATGATGGTCATATCAGGGTACTTGACAGGGCAACTGAAATGGTCAAACTCCAGCTCCAGACAAGGGGTTTCCTGCAGGTTTAGAAAGTGGGGAAGGGGACAGGTGTTTACTGTGTCAATATTTATTTAATAAGTGGAAAAAAAGGTGTGGTTGATTAAATTGAGGCGGCTTAAACTCTGAACCGTACAGGTTGTCACCAACTCAATGAGGCTTAAGAGGTCAGTCACAGACACAAGAATAATGTTTGAAAAGTTTTGGCAAGATTATGTTTGGTGCCATGATATTCTATCTTCTTGGTGTTTCAAGAGTCTGGTCCATGTAACTGAAAGAAATCTTCATTGACAACTACTTTAAAATCCTATTATAATTCTAATATTTTTGATATATACAGGTTTGTATTTTGTTTGCAAAAAAACTACAACTACAAAAAAACATCCAAAGACAAGCAATGTCTGTTTACATTTAAAATATGTCAATCAAACCACTATTTGCCCTGTAAGAAAAAGATGAGACACCACTGGAAGCACAACAGTGAGTGAGCATTATGTTCAGAATGTTGACATTTGCTGTTCACCTTGTTTGGGTTGGAGCCTGTGACACCGATAGGGTTGAGCAGGTCTTCTAGGCCATGTGGGACAGGCCATAGGTTGAGAGCCATCTTCCCTGCTACTAGTGTGTGGGTGTAGTCAAACAGGTTGATGTTGCCCCAGGCAAGAGGACAGTGCTCCTACAGAGAAATACCAGTAAGATGAGGCATATGAAAATGATTAAGAGCGCCAACAGCCAACCAACTTTAACTGCTTTGATTTGAATAAAAACCATACAAGAATAGATTGAATGAAATAAAAATATGAACCAAACATTTAACCCTAAGATTACCATGAAATCAAACCCGGTTTTTGATTTTATTTATGTTCTTGTTCTTTTTTTTTTTTAAGCAAAAAACATTCAATGTCTTTGGATTCTGTAATTCCCTCCCTATGCAGTTGTTTTCATTGTAAGTGACAGTGTCCACCACTGCATGTCATTAATATCAGCCTCGTTCTCTATTGTTCACTCTCCCGTGTCAGAGCTCAGCTACATTGAGTTAATACTAATGCAAACCCAATACTTCTGACTCCTCCTGGTGAAACTCTAAGTAACTCTGCCCTACTGTTGTGGAAATACTTTGTGCATCATGCGCATTATGAAATCAGATTGCAGTTGCTCATGACATGATGGAATTACTGATTGAATTCTTTATTAAAACAATGCTAGTTTGTTTGGCTGCACTGCAAACAGATAGAGTTACAGATATATCCTTTTAGGAAGAAGCTGCTCAAGGAGTGTTTGTTGTAATATTAAAACACATTTGTAGTTACCACCAGACCAGTGACCACATTGTTGACAAATCAACCAAAGCTGAAATCATATGCATTATAACTTCCATGTAGCATTTCACTGTTAACCTCTTTAGCTCCCTTCCTTCCTTTCACAGAGCAGATGGAGAGGCAGAGTCGGGCAGCACAGGGGATGTCTGGAATGTACATGTCGTAATTCAGCCACTCGTTCCACCTGGAATAAACAGGGAAGGGACCATTGACATAATCATCACATTGCTGTTGCAAAGCAGAGTGAAATTCCTAGAGTGTAGAACATTGTTCTTTACTGTGAACTACCTGGGGTTTGAGCAGGGCACACGCTGGGTGTTGACATTGTCACACAACTGCTCTCCACCGTGGTATATTCCGGTCCTGACGTAGATCTAGAGCAGTCACAAGAAGAACAGTTTATATACTAATCCATCGAGTGATAAAGATATCTTTCACTGCATTTCTGACTGTATGAAGTGAAGAATACTGTGCATCTTCTAATAACCTCCAAGGTACTGTAGATGTGAAATTACATTCAGAATTCAATTTTGTCAAACCAGACCAAAGCAGAGAAGCTATAAGTAAAACAAGATGAAGTAGTCACAGCACTGGACACTGGTGTACCTTATCAATATCTCTGATATTGACATTGACGTAAGTAGCGCACAGTATCCTGATCCTCAGCGTTCCGTTGATGGTCCAAAGAGACTTGGTGGCTGTTTCCCCATTCATGTAGGGTGTTGCTGTGGATATTCGCCTTGCATATGACGGCATGGTGAAGTTGTCCATGGGCAGCTGGGAATACAGGCTGTCTTTTGCCATTAGCATCAAGTTAGGCATCCGTCCCAGCATGATACAGCTGCGCACATACTGTCAAGGGCACACAAAGTGACATGTTGAAGTAGCCATGATTGTGACATTTTGAAGCTGTTCATACTGTTTGACATTTTGAAACCATTCATACAATTTTTAGGTTTATCAACATGTAAATTATTGCAAGTACAATTCAGCAGTAACTGAAACATTCAGTACTTTGTCCTTATATTCTGTGATGTTTACACTACATTCTTGAATCAGTAAATTTTACAGGCAGCATATTTTCTCATACATTTCATTTCACGTAATGAATGCCAAGCACATTTGTGTTTGATTATTATTTGATGTGAAGTGGAGCTCTCCGTAAAATAGCAACAGATGCAGCAGACGTAATATTACATTAAATTACCTTGTACTGACTCAGAGGGTATTTCTCCAGCAAGTACTCGTCACAGCCACAGACTTTGAGAATGTACTTTCCCTGATATTCCTGTACACACATTTTTAACTGCTCCTGGGAGAGCAGCATGCTACGCGTCTTCTTACGTATGGCTTCAGCAATCACCTGCTCTGGCACATAGTCATGGTTGATCTTCAGGGTATACTTCTGCTTGTCATTGCTGGGTGACACAATAACCCATATGACCACAATGATTTGACCTGAGGGAAAGAGAATAAAAGATAAAATTGAATAAATATGAGAAAATTTAGACACTGCATTTAAACATTGCCAAATATATTTTGAGCCCAGAATAAAATGTCTTACCTTTATCTAGCTTGTTATAGATGTGCCTGGGAAGTTCTGCACAGGATTCTACATTGGGAGGATATACGTACAAAGCTCTGCTGTGGGGTCCGTTACTGTCTCTAAGGTCCACAGCCTCTTTGCAAACATTTAAAATGTTCCTTCTGAAGTCCTGCACTTCTGAGTCTTTCACCAAATCAAACTCACATATAGGCATTCCAATTGCAAAACCTGAAAGGAAAAACAGGTGCTTAATTCACAGTGTGAATTTCCCCGTTGTGAGATTAACAAAGGATTTTGAATTTTAATAAAACATGTTTTTTTTTGCATTTTTCATAACGTGAAATTTGAGCCATGAAAAAATACAGTGTAATACATGAGACAATACATATATGACCAGTTAAAGCCAAGAGTATTGTGTTCCCCCTCTTCCCTGCCATTGGTTCTTACAGTATGTTACTGTTTTCTAACTGCATAATAATTCATAGACCATACCTATCTCTCTGTTGAGAATTTTCTCTTCCCTGTTGCCAACTGGCTCAATGACTTTAAGGAAGGCCTGGAAGAGCCTAAGATCGCACAACCTCCTGGTCTCATCGTAAAACTCCTCCCGCTCTGCCTCTTGGGTGACACTGACAAAGATGTAGGAGCTCTCCTCCTGCAGCAGATTGTACAGAGGGTACTTCCTGGCCTCTTTGAAAAGCTCATGCTTGACTGTGATCAGAGTGGCTTCCCGGAGGCATTCCAACGTGAGAAGCATGCCATTTGGCAGAAGGCAGTCGACCAGTATGCTGGGGGGCATCAAGTGCATCCCCCATAGTTCTCCTGAGGAGGGCCTGGGAGGCATGGTCGTGCCAACAAATCTGCTATTTTCAGAGACCGGTAATTACCAGATGAGCGATGTCAACCAACTATGAGAAAGAATGAAACAGAATTATATAAGAACCACTGACCTGTGCACAATCATGCAAAACGCTTTTGGTAAACATCTGACTTCCGCGATGCTTGAGTTGCATAGTGACAGCACGCTAACTGATAAATACACACTCCTAAAAGGTGCCCCAGTTTAAGACAGGTCGCCAGTATTCAGTAATTGTGTAAATTTACTTTCGTTTAGTTTGACAGTGGTAGTAACACATTTTGTGTTCAATTTAATGATTGTAGTTAATATAATATGTAGATAAATGTTGGAAATTGTTAACAAAATGTATTGTATGTTGGCAATATACTGAAAGCAGCAGAAAAGCAGTATCATTATCACGAATATTCAACAAGATTATCAAATATCGCATATTTTCCGCGTATCGTGCAGTCGTTTTAAAGTATAACGTAACCTATAACGTTAGCAAGTAACCCAACTAGCTAGCTATATCATAACGTGTCATCACATCAGAGACAAAAACTTCAGAGTTGGTGTTACAATAACTCATGCTAACTTAAAGGAACCAATGAATGCCAAGTGCTGTTAAATTAAAGAACTTCAACATTTAGCTAGCTATGTTATACGTTAACGTTAGCTAACCAGCACTACCCACACGTTAGTCAAGTGTGGCTAATACGGCTAAGTTATAGCTAGCTGTAGCCAGGACATGACAGTCACCTCGACTTGTTTGTTCTGTGCTGCTGGTGGGTTTACGTTAGGTGTTGTTTGTTAGCTAGCTAGCTAGCCAAGTTCACTAACGCTAAGCAGATCAATGCCATCTACAATATGTAGCTAGCTAAACCTAGAGATGTAGCTAAGCCAAGTCTGACGTTATTATGGGCGAGACCCGATAGATTGTCGCGTGAGTAACTGTTCCAATTAACAAGAAAGCGACCACAAAATAACAACAACAACAACAACAACATATATAAGCTACCTGTGTCAGATAGCTAGCTAACCCCAACCGGTTAGCCGCGAAGGTAGTCTGCTAGCAGCACAATCATTAGCAGCGGCTAGCTTGGGAAGTCTCAAGCAGCGGTGCTGGCTCTAACGTTAGTCCATCCAAACAATGACACTGAGGGGTCGGAATAAACCCGCTGTGGTGGAGAAAGGACGCCGCTAGCTTCCAGTGGTGTTGTCAATATGCTGTAGTGGAATAAGTCTATAATACTTCATGATGTTCTTCATCGTGCTGTCCCGAAAATAAACTGCACACTCGGGTAACTGTTAGCACGCTAGCTCCACTCACTCAGCTAGCTAGCCTGTTCGAAGGCTGCTAGCAGGCTCATCATCATGGACCGCCCTCCCACACAGAGAGAGTTAGCTGCTGGAGAAAGCAGTCTGTCATGAGATGAGACTGGGAAGGGAAACCGCTGGTCCACTGCTTTCGTTAATAACACATTAAAAGCCTCTTAAGAAATTCCACAAAAGAGCACATGAGAAGAAACTGTGCCGTCTGTTGCTACAGACCATCGACTGTACAGACAGTCGCCCAGAGCGCATCCTGTCACCAGCATGTGCGTAGAGGGAGCCCCCAGAAAAAAAAGCTGGAATGAGGAAAAGTGGGACTGATTTGATTGCATGTAGTGTTTTATTGCTTCTACATAGGACGTTATGTTCTCTCTTCTTTTTACTGGGTAACTTTAAACCCAAATAACTTTGCAACAGGGAACGTTATATGCCATGGGCAGAGAAACAAGTCATTAGCATCATATTTTAATGCCCAATGGTCTGTACTTCAGACCAATGGGTCCTTTGTGTTTTGATGCGGATGAAAACTTTTCTATCTTTAAAATAAGCAAACAACTGTAAGATTGTGCAGCCTGGGCAGACTTATATGCTCTTTGTGTCCTTTCTAGAGCACAAATACTCTGGGTAGATGATCTTTTATTTCTGCTGTAGGGCAACAAAAAACATATTGCTTGGTATAGTGACACTGCAAAATCACCATGCAATTTCTTTTTCATAACTTGCAGTTGAACTTGTGACCCTTGAACTCGAGAACATTAGTTTGACCGTAAGCTTTGTTTGGTTTTAATTTCTATACTTGAGTAAGATAATTCTACAATTCTATGACAAACAATACATTGTTGAAAAAATGAAACAGGTGTATGTGAGATTCTATCCACTAATAAAAAGTAAAAATAAAAAAAAACTTTGTTTGGTAAGTTTTTCAAATAAATCTGCAAGTATACATACATTTTGTTGTAACGTCTCAATAAATTGAATTTTTCAAAGAATGTGCAAAGTGTTTCGAATATTAGGCCAGTATATGTTCAATCAAGGCTGGTTATGTACACCTTACGTTAATGAAAGACATTTCATCATGAAAGCCCTAAACACATTATTTGGTCATTGACAAGCTCATGCTCATTTTATATTATATTTATTTAAGATTACAAGTCTAACAAACTATTGTAAACAAAAATCCATTAACATTTCCCAATTATTTAACACTATGTAAAATCCAGTCTTCGTTTCCCCCTGTATAACAGGCAGTTATATGTCTGACAGTTTCTAACCTGGAACATACGTTCACTTTTACAAACAGTCACATATTCTATGTGGAGACAAAGTCGCCTGTTCCAAATGTCTCAGCAGAAGAAGAAAGTGCAAAAAGTCACAGCAAGGTAATTTGGTTCAAACTATCCCTTTCATGTCATATGTCCATCACCAAGCAACCTCATGCTTGCTGCACGTGTTTCACCTCTTGATCTTCCCCATCTCTTCACACAACCTGGAGAGGTACTGCGTGAGCTTCACCATCACAATGATGAGAGCCCCTCCTATTAGCATGCAGGAGGGCCAGAGCAGCGAGTGGAAGACGACACTGTGGTCGTGCAGCGGTGTCAGAAGAACCATCTCCTGCTGCTCGCTGGGGTCGTAGTAACAGGGGACCTTCTGGTTCACCTTCAGATGCTCGGAGATTTTCATAATCATGGCGTGCATGGCCACACTGTCCTTCTGGCACCTAGGCACATAAAAACACTGCAAGGACAGGATTGAAGGACACTGAGGTTATCTATAGAGGGCAATCAGTAGGTCATATTTTTTGTCGTGGAGATGGCTGCTGAGATTCTTTTATTTCACAACATTGAATACATCACCATACTTCATTTATCATCTTTCAGCCTGACCAGCAAAAATCCTATTGACTAACATTTTTCTGAATTGGGAGCAGAGCAAGTCTACAATCAGGCCAGCATCTGACATCCGTTGTCAACATTTGAAACGGTTCAGTAATTTTCAGTATTTTCCCTCTGGCACTGTACTCACTTCAGAGCTGACGTCCTGGGTCTCCTCATTGTGAGATAAACGGCTGACCCGGCCCGTGTTATTGACGCTCACGTAGACCTGCAGACAGGGGTATTTGGAGACTCTCCAGCAGTCTGACCCACAGTTGTAGGAACAGTTCATGTCTGCTGTGACCGTGGAGTTGAGTACAACACACAAACCCTCCTCTGTCCACACACTGTGTTGACATTTAAATGAAGAGCCAATTTAATGCAAACATTTTTGGGATCTCTTGAGGTATAATTTGTTCCTGAAAATCTGGTTTCATAAAGTATTGATTTTGCAATTTTCAGCTTGAGAGATATCTGAAAACAGTTTGTCAACAAGCACATCTGAGGAATAAAACATGTTTCTGACAGAAAAATATTAGTTAACTCTTTTATAGGGTGTAAAAAAAAGACAAGTTAAACAACAGGCCTGTACCTGTCTGCATAGGACCGTAATATAGTGATCCCCAGGACAAAGTACATCATGACTGAAGAGAGGATCATTCCAAGTCCCAGAAAAATGGCACGATCTTCACCTGGCTTTAGAGCTGTCACTGTCTTCTTCTTGTCCAATAAATCTACCTCACGAAATTTCTTGTAGATTGACCTATGATGATGAATATGAGGAGAAATTATTGTATTCATTTTTTTAAGCTGCAGTGCAAATATCATGCCATACAAATCTAAGTGCATGATAGGTAAGAGTTTTTCCCACAATGAATGTCCCCCTTTCTCCCTCTGCAATATATGTACATTTTTAAGCTAGAATTGGAATGAACCTGTTACCTCCTTTCATTTCCTCTGCCTGCTCCTGCTGTATTTTTGGCCCCCGCCACAAAAAACATCTTTCTTGATGATCCACGTCCTCTTTTGTTTGTTGAGATTGAACGGAAGGATTGTTGAAAAGATCTGTGAATTATAGCCAGTTTGTTGCCATGTTTAGCTGTCCAGAAGCAGTGACACTTTTGCTACAAGGATCATAACACAACATAAATCCCAAGTTGGTCACAAAGCAATTATGTAAGAGGACAAATCGTACTGTACCTTTGGTGCATAGTTGCTGTCAAACTCACTATTTTGTAAATATGTTTAGTTTTGGACAAACTAATTATTAAGTATATGTCTCTCCAGATAAACATACAGCAGTTCCTGAATAGTAGAGTATTATGCAATGTTGGGACAGGGAGCCTGCCTGATATAGTGGTCTCCACCAGGTAAACATATCATTTTGGACACAAAGAAACGCTACAAAGGGAAACAAGATGACAGATAGCCACAGATGAAAGGTGTAAATGCTGATGAGGCGTTCATGAAAAACCTACCTGCTTTATCCTGAGCACTTCTGCTGTCAACACAAAGTCATTGGGTCCTCTCTTAGCACAACAACACCTCACGTGCGCCACCTCCCGCTCTCTGCCCGTCCTACCATTTTGAAAAAAACAACACAGAATTCAGTGCTACACATGCAGCTTTGGCCCCATAAATAACCGTAGTCTTGATTGGGATCCAAACGAATGGAAAAGTGAGACATTATGAGTTATTTGTTCTCGGTCGCCAAAGGGTTTGCGTTAAGATGAGGGTCGATGCAAACCCACTCCTGAGATTTCCAAGCGTTTATTCAAAAACACAAATGACAACAAATGAATTTACAGGACCACGTTATTAGTTATGTGTGGTAATTTGCTCATACATATCAAAAGTGTGCCCCATGAAATTGAATGAGGAATACCAATCACTCAAATCACATTGTTTATTATATGCAGTATAATCACTTCAGACTGGAACAGATTGTATATTGTTGGACATTCTGTATGCACCATCCAGTCTTCTCACAAGTTAAGTATTGAGGAGGCTGTTTTTTATTTTGTGGGGGATAGCAACCTTGCCAGAGTGCAAGAAGCAGAAAGTTAGAAATTAAGCCAACAAGTTCCTCTTAGATGAGTAATTTCCTCATTGTATTTCATTCCCAGCTGCTAAGGGGATATGTTGCTGAGCGACAACCCCAGTGTAACAACGGGAATCTGAAGGAAAGCCTACATGTTGTCTACATTTATTCCTTCCTCAAAACAATCCACACCGTTTTGCATGCAAATGCAACAAAGGGTCACACGGACACTTACATAAGCTTTATGGTCTTAGTTACACCTTTCCATTTTTTATTCTTCATAAAACTGTGCTAACCATTGTCACTCGAGTGCCTGGAAACCAATTTCAGCTAAACATGGACACACACACACTTTCAGAGAGACTTCCTCTTTGTACCAACTTTTTAAGGAGTTTTGAGAGCAATACATTTTTTAGCTCTGGCTCATGCAGGCTGGACTTACAGTGGCAGGTGACTTCTTATCTAATCACTTATAAGGAAGAAACAGACGCTGTCCTTATTGACAAGTGGGACAGGTAATCTCAAAGATATGAGCGCGGCCTTGCAGGGCCTTTCAAGTTTCCAAGCTTCAAATAAACAAAATGATAAAAATGTATGAAATATACATTTTCCACATTCCAGATTGGTCTTATTAAAGATAATTGTTGATGTCTTGAGATAACTCTTGTTATGAAACTCTTGTTAACAAATTTAAATTGTTTTATTTTCCGCAATTTTGTCATTTAATCAATTTTTTCTCAATTATCAAAATTGACAATGGTAGAAATTGTATCAATGCAATAAAAAACGTCAATTCCAGTGAAGTTTGTGAGACATATGGGAATCTTAAAATATCAAAGTAATAATGGCCAACACTCAACTGAATTAGAAATAATATCATAGTTAAGGATGAAATGTGGTTCTGAATGATAGTCACTACCTTGAAAAAAATATTTAGTATGTAGGCCTATATGCGTCCTTCATGTCTTGGCTTATTTATAAAAGCTACTAAATCTGCAGTGTCACCACATGAAGCATTGGAAGGAGGCAGTCTTTGTGTCTGAGGAGATGCACTAGTGTAAAAACTGCTTACCCCAGCAAGAACTTACAGTTCACATTTTCCTATTATCAGTTTAATGAACTACATATCCTGAGCCATAGGCAGATAAGATCAGCTGACCTCACTGTATATTCTTTATAGGTCCATCTTGGTTCATATTTCTGCTAGCTGCCTCTCTCCCATATTGGAGGACTGAAAACATTACTGAATGAGTGATAAACCAAAATGACATGTGGTAGACCACATAACTGTAGAGCAGGTATTATCTTATGGATTACTAAATTGGCTTACCAGGGTCAATGAGGCGCCTGGGCAGACAACATCTCTTTATCTCCAGTGTGAACTAATTATTAAAGTTCAGCAGCAGTTTTTTAGCCAACTGCACCTGAGAATTCTGCTCCACCTGCTGAATGTCAGTAAAAGAGACACAAAACAACCACAAAGACACAAAACAACTACAAGGAGAGACAAAAAAACATAGAGAGACACTGAACTACAACAAGGAGAAACAAAGGACAAAAAGAGACACCAAGCAACCACATAACACGTATGTCTCAATCAATCCGAGTGTCTTGCTCCACTTTATTGAGCTCATATTGCATGCTCCTCATAAAAGTAAAATTAAGGTGTGTGTGTGTGTGTGTGTGTGTGTGTGTGTGTGTGTGTGTGTGTGTGTGTGTGTGTGTGTGTGTGTGTGTGTGTGTGTGTGTGTGTGTGTGTGTAACATATGGATGATAAGTCTTGGGGCTTTGGTCTGGAAGGAGTAAACCTTCACCTTGCATGCTTTAACAGCACTGTGGAATTCAAAGCCTGGCCTGTTATCAACACACTTTCACGCTCTCATGAAGAAGAATGTCTCAGGATGTATTTTATTCCTTGTCCCTAGAGTGATTATTTCCTCCCTGTCAGGTGTCCTTTAGTGTTTGGTGCCTTAAAAAGTCAAATGCTCCACTGCACAGCACCCCACAGAGATGTAGCAGATCAGTAAACACTTACCTGAGGTACACACACCACCAAGGAAACTACCCAGTGTGCACAGTGCCACATTATAAACTGCATGTCTCAAGCATATTGTACATGCAGTGCATACTATTGTACACAATGTCAAAACCCAGTATTGTATTTTGCAGTTGTTCACTGCCTTGTTGTTCCTCAAACACAGAAGTGAAAAACAGGATCAAAACATGCACTATCGTATGGATTCACGGCACTTAATGAATAAATAGGCAGAACGCATTGACATTTCCAAAGCTATCTTACACTGCATATCAATCTAAAAAGCCCACATTGCAACACATGTATGAGACTAAAACTAATTTGTATTTTCAGCTATGGGCTGTGTGTTGAACCAGCTATGTGCTGTATGTTGAACCTGGCCAGATTATTGTTTGTTCACATTCAGCCTCAGTGTTTCTCTGTGGTGCCTGTAACAATCTTTTGTCTTTGCACATCTAAATAACAGTAAGCCCCAGCTTTTGTGTGTGACTATTGTGTGCTGAGTTGAAACAACATATGTACAATCTGTGAGATCCTACCTCTTGTCGCAGTGTTGTAATGATAATCCAGACTTTGGGCTACAACTGTCACCAGTGGCTCTGCAACACAGTCTCTCCCAGGGACGGCAGCTGCCTACCTCTTATTTAAACTCTTTCTCCAAGTGAACAGAATGCCTGCCATACCTGTGTTAGTAATATGAGTTCCCTATACAATGGCGTCATGCTAAAAATGAGTTGGTCCAGCACAATGAATCTCCCCTGTGCCTCCAAATAGCTGCCTCTGACTGGCCCGACTGTGGGACTGTCACTATGTTTGTTGCAGGCACTGCTGCAAGTCCACAGAGGACTTCAGAAGCAGTTATTTTAAATATCCTGCCTTTCCATGTTACAAATGCACAGTATGTATAGAGAACTTGGAGGCCACATCTTCAAACACTGACAACAAAACGCAGCCATGTCGTGCCACAAGGTGTCTCTACAAGCTCAGAAACTGGAGCAAGATGAATGGGGGGTGTTCCTCTTTAAATCATTACCAGCAACAACTCACATGTAAGGATGGGATTTTTAATGTTTTTGGAGTAATGCTTTTATTTAGTTAAAATGACTAACGCAAATGTGTGAAATTCGATCTGAAATTATACGTACGTAGGTCTGGACAATTACCTTACTAAAGGCCAGTTTAGTCAATGTGTTGTTGATCTATTTTTTACAGTCTGTGGTTGGAAATACATTTATAAAGCTAAATATTTACTTACCTTACTTTCCAAGTAGATGTGCTACAAACAGTATTGGTTTATCTAAAAGATATACATTACAGACTGACTTCATTTTGGAGATATAAGTTGTGGTATTCTCTCAGTGTTTACTCAAAGAATAGCAACACAGTGTCACCATTGTTTTGTATAGTTGCCTCAAAAATGTATAGATTTGCAGGTAAATTAATCAGACCCATGTCATCCAGAGAAAATGAACAATGTTGGTAGTTTTGAGAAGCCTCCAAAAATGAGCACACTTTTATTTCTTATTTCAGATTTGTATACATTACAGATTCTGTTTGCATGCCAGACTTCTGTGAAATGTGTTTATTTTGAAAATTGTTTTTATATGTAATGTGGCATTTTTTTCAGAAAATTCAAGTTGAAGAGGCTATTTGGTTGTTTTTTAATGCAATGACTCTCTGTGTAGGCAGTGATTTGTGTCAGTGTTGGTCTGACCAGCTGGAGGACTTCTCCTCACAGACCCCAGTGGATGAGCCACCCTGGCTGCAGTCTTTACTCATCCCTTGGTGGGCATGATTATTAAAGTCTTTCCCATAGCAGCGTCAGATTAGATTCTGCAAGAAGTGTGTGCTGCTTTCCTCTTTACATTCACTGCCTCCTCCAAGCCCCATCCAGTGCTGGCCAGAGAGAGTACAGTCATACAAGACAATCCTGAAGAACTACAGCCTCTTGGCTCAGATGCTTTCCCCTTTAATTTTACCCTGGCCATAGATTAAGAATTTAACATACATAGAGTAAGACACAGCAGGGAAATATGTGCACAAATATAGCACAAATACATAGATGAGAAAAAAAAGACTCATCTATCATCTAAAGGGCAGATGGTAAGGCATTTGTATTTCTTTGAGGTTAGGCCTAAACATAGCTACAAAGAGGTGCAGACTGTCTTCTTCCACATTTAGAGGTGAAACAACATAGTTACAGGGGAGATGAAAGGCGATTCTGCTTCTTTGTTTCTCAGGATCTAAAAATAACTCTTGCTGAGCAGGCAGTGAAGATGAGCTGCAGTCCCCTCTCTTGCTCCTTTTGCCTCATGTTCTGTCCCTAACTGTCTCGCAGACATAATACATCATGTTAATGATGCATGTGTGTGGGCTCAAATGTGTAATAGCCACTTGGTCTGGTTGGTCTTGTCCTATATTTGCGAATTGCTGTTATTTGACATAAAGCATGTAGCTTGGACACAAGAAGTGTTATTATTATTTGTGTGGTGATTGAGTGTCACTTGTGTTTGCAACCCTAGAAGAAGTGAAAAAGTGATCCTCTGTCTGAAGGTTGGGACTCTCCAATGTACACATTTTTCATTTTATTTTGGATCTTTTTGATATATGCAACGCAAACAAGGATACACAAATAATCAGCTTGTAAGATTTCCCTTTCACTGCATGTTCACTTGCAACAGGGGATCACAAGGAGGCATACTTATTTTAAGTGGTCCGCAAGTTGGGAAAAAATTGAGCTGTTGATATTGAGTTATTATTAATATCTTTATAGATATATATGCATGTATACAGTAAATATATACAGTATATATTTAAATATGAACATTTTGAGACTACTCAGTGTTGTCTTAGATGAAGTCACTAATCTCCTGCTCATTTTCCTCTTCTTCACACACAAAAAAGGCAACGTTGCTCTTGTAGGTTGATGCCACGTGTGTGGCAGTATCCATGCAAACAGGTCCAGCATATATTTATCAGTGTTGCCACTGTGTTCACATCCATAGCAACCTTGTGTTATTGTCCTGCAGATAGTTCCCTGCCCCCACACAGATACCATGCTGCTGTATTCTTTCTAGTCTCACATGTATGGAGAAAAACAGTGCAAATATGATTTTATAGAGAACTACTGCAACATGTACTGTAGTTAAATAGAATTTATGATGTAGAAGTGTTCAATAATGTATTTTGACCTGTGATTTTCATATCTATCAATGTAATGGATGTACTGTATGTAAGGATGAGTAGGATTTACAGTCACAGAGAAGAGGTCAGTCAATTCACAATATTTGTTCATAGAGTGAATCATATATTGCGTAAAGCTTGGCATTGGAAAGCAGAAATTTGCTTCACATTTCTTCACTAGCAGCCAAAACACCCTCGCACAGTGGGAGTGATGGAGAACGTATTTCTGTTTCTCCTGGCTTAAAGAGAAAAAAGCAATAGACAGAATGTGGGAAATCACCCATAAATGAGGTAATAGAGACAAACAGCACTGAAACTGAAACCTGTTTTGCAGTCCACCCTCAGTCACTGTTTTTTTTACATTTAGACCACTGCTAGTAGAGTCCTCCTAGTTTTGCTCTAGAAAAATAAATTACACTACATTGTAACATCCTATCTCACAAGCATATTGGTGAATGTGTGGTACAAGATATTAGATAGAGAGGTCTGTGGTTGACGGATTGTAAGGATGTTGACAATGGGCCAGATGAGCACTGATATAATGTGGGGGTGGGAGGATCAAACAGCTCAGAGGCTGCATTGCAATACCTATCTCCACAGCAGAGACAGAAATGCAGTGGATTGCAGTAGCACGGTGTCTGCTACAGCCAAATTCATCACTCAACAACACAGTTAATCTATTAGGTTACCCTTTTAGATGTTAACCATCTTATTGCATGCAAATGCTGTACCTCAGCTATATTACCAATGATAACATGTCTATTCCCAGGCCGTTTTTGCATTGATGAATCTAAAAAAAGAAATACACATATTTTGAAGTTGTGATTGTTCTATGTTTATGAGGATAAACAGAGTGTGAGACATAAAGAAGGGTTGTTCTAATTGCATCTGTGATCCCATTAAAGATTATCACATTTATGGAAAAATGTGAAAAGAAAGCAACAAAAGATGTACTGAATACACAACTGCACACTTGCTACTTTACTAATTCAATGGTCCCAAATACAATATGTCATGCTATGCCATCATCTCACATAGGAAAAGGCTGAGACAGTGCTGCCACTTAAATGGGAACAGTCACTAATCACAGCCGAACAAAGTACGTTGTAATACAAGATATAGGCTGCTAAATTTTGAAGGTCAGCACACATATTTACTGAAGTGAATCCTCGATATTTCATAAATATTTAACAGCATGAATATGTTTAGGCTAACACCTTCTTTGGAAACATTGGAGAAATTAATATGATTATGGATTATGTATTCAGAAAAAAAATCGGTGTAAAACACAGATGCAACGATGATGTAAGCTTGTTGTTGACTTTCCAGTCTGAATGATAGGGGGTGGGGTGTCATTAATCTATAGCTAGTGATGACCAGACAAGCAAAAATGGGGTATAGTGGGGGATGGGCGAAGACACTGTTGTTATGACTGGTGCTTGGCTGCGGGACAAACTTCCCGAGGCCTCGGCATTTTTTTTCTAATCCATTTCATTGGTCGGTTTCAACGAGGAAATGTGGCTCCATTTTGCTTGTGAACCTGTCAAACGGACCAGGAGCTAATATTAATCAACGCTTGAGGGCGGCTTTCACCTTTTGCAAAACACGAGGTGTTTGGTGCTTTTGAAAAATAGGTTAGTCACCGATATAGCATTATATCCTAGTAATTGTTGGTAGAAATGTAAACTAACGACTGTTCTTACATATGACATATTAGCTTGTATTCTTACATAAATTACACATGCTACTTTGCCGAGGAGACGGTGACTACATTAAACACTGCCGTCGCCACGGATTAATTTGTTAATGATGCTTTAGCGAGTGGCGCTTTGAAATAACAGTAGTTACAGTCAGCTATTTTCTGCATGTCGGGTCACTCCACTGTGTCGAATGTCTGAAGCCGTTGCTGGTTCTTACCGCCTGGCTTTAGCTAGTTTAAATATTATAACATATCGATAGTTAGCTAGCTAATACATGTGCATAGACGATCTTGCAATCGATTAAAGAGATAACATGGTCTGACTTGAACACAAGAGCTGAGGAAGATATCGTCAATTGAAAGGTTTTATCCAAGTAGGTACGTGACTGTAGCAACAGTGTCATTAGCATAGCATGCTAGTGTTAGCCACATAGCAAGCGTGTTAGCAGGTTTAGCTAGCTAGAGCATAGACAGTTATAGAAAGGTGTAGAGTAATAGCAAGCTGGCGAGCTGCGTGCTCTCGTCAGAAATGTTGTTTCAAAGAAGCTAACTTAGTTATTGTGGTCAATTGTTCTATAAAATAACACACCGCTTATCCCTATAGCTTTAACTGCACTAGTGTGTTGGCTACGTTAACTGTTGGCAACCTGCATTAAGTGTTAGACCGCCTTGCCTGAGTGGCATGTGTCGTGATGGTTGTGTCTGTAACGTTAAAGCCGCCACCAATGAAAACTAATATTAGCTCATGTGTTAGCTAGCTAGTTTGCTAACGTCCCGTAGCTCATGGCAGTGCAGATGGAGGACCGCGTTAAAATGGGTTAAAGATAAACGACTAATTTTAGACGTTAACTGGGTAAATAAGAAGACGCAAATAACGTTAAATCGTGTTTACTTGACAATCAACAAAATACTATAGTGCCGATAAATCTTGTCCTCATTTACCCGGTAACGTTACATCCACGTACCCAAGTGACACATTACATGTGGGAAATTGTCAGCATAGCATTACAGCAATGAGTTAAATTATGTTTAGACTTTGTAGATATAGTGCTACAGTATATAGTTCAGTTTTCCGAACTGAAGAAGTGGCATTTCATTTAGTCTCTTCTTACAGTAATAACATTCATATTGAGACATTCATCGGAATAAACTGGTTCTGGTGGCTATGCCTCAAACAGCATGTCGGCAACGTACACAGTGCACACTGTAGTTTGTTCAGCCCATTCATCGCCCCCGTGTGTGGGCGGAGGGTAATGTCAACAAGTAGTTTACCATGATATTTTGCTAATTTAGCCACCGGTAGAATAGCATGGTGACTTAATTTGCATGTATTTAACTTGCACAAAATCAATCTGACCTGAAGAGGGACAACTCAGGGCTACAGTATAAGTTGGCAATTCAATAGCAGAATTGAGATGTTGCGTAATATTGTAAGAGGCAAGCATCTAAAATGGGTCTGTACCAAATTAAATTACCAATGACGTGTCTGTTTCATATACTCAATACATTACCATACTTCCCATTAAATCACTATATTTTACACCATGCATAGCACAAATATCCACAGGCTGTTTTTACATTACTGACCCAGTTGCTTTCATTGTTTGGTGACACGCCCCTTTGTTCTAAAACACTTTCCTCTGGCGGCCTTTCCACCCACTCACTGACAGCTGCTTCTAAAATGTCCTTTTTAGTTAAGGTAATTTTGTCACTGCGCTGATGAAAAAACCTTTTCTTCTATAAGTATTTTGGTGGGCCCTATATGGTTCTTGTGGTCTATGTGCAAAAATTGTTACCTAGGCATCACTTGTAAAGTTGGGGCAGATGGGAGGTGGACAAGGTGGGAGGTGGACTCAAGTGTAAAAAGCATGCCAAGGAGACTGTTGAATGGAATTCAGGATTTTTTGACAAACTATAGTAATAACATAATTAAAGATGTAGTTGTACACATATTGAAAAATCTCTTAACATTTTGACAGTTAAGAGATTTTACACTGGAGTAGCAGTGCTATATATGATCCAGTTGTAATGCCCATTACAGATGTTTCTTAAGTATAATTCAGGGGTAGGAAAAGGTCCATTTAATTTCTTTACTTTCTTTTTAGGGGCGGAGAGTTCTTGCTAAGGACAACGGAGCTATGATGTGCATCTGAGGACATCTTGATCACATGGGTAGTGTATTATACTGTTTAATGTCCCACTTTTATTGTCTCCCCCCCCCCTACATGTTTAGATTTTGTTTTGCCTCTTTCTATGACTGTACGCTTAAATTGCTGTCTGGAAGTTCACATTGCTTTAGCAAAGTGTCAGGGGTCATATAGAAAGCAAGGTAGCTGTGATTTAGCTTTTTTTCAAACCATTAAGTATTATGACAGTTTTCCACTGTAGAGTATGACTCTGCTTGACTTGACTCACTTTAGGTACTAGTACTTTTCTCTTTTTGTTTTCCACTGTGGATAGTACCCCCTCAAGTGTAGGCGGGATTTCTCAGCTGATCGCCATAGCAATGCTGTGTGAATCTGCCTTAAATAATTTTCGACGTGACAATTGCTAAATCCTTTTCCTTTTGTCTGCTAACAGAGGAACGTCTGCGCTCTGCTATCATTTAAAAAAAAATCTGGTTGTGTGAATAATAAAATTGCAGCCACTATTGACTCTAGCTTGGCTATTTAAGAGTTGTGGGTTTGTGCTGGATGACCCGTGTGTCCTTTCTCTCTTGCCAATCAATGGTCTGCAGGGTTTTAAATCCAACATCTACTATTGGCTCAGCTCACTTGGAACCTCAACCAAAGTGGTACCAAAAACTACTACTAGTTATGCTACTACTACTACTACTACTACTATTATTACTACTACTACTACTACTACTACTACTAACACTACTGCTATTCACAACTTTTGCTAATAGAAAACCAAAAGAGGTTGAGTCAAGTTGTTCCATGTAGTAGAAAAACGGCATTAGGCATGTCTGAAACAAAAGAGTCAGAGTTTTTCACTTTTTAAAACCAAAAATAACTCAGTTGTTTACATAGCTGTTGCAGTTATTAGGTTACCACTAGAACTGTTCATTTGCTTGTAAATGTAATTGTCGTTTTGGCTTCTGTTAAGAGCGAGTGATCGCCTGGTCAGAATATCTACTAAAACAGGAATTTAGACTGACCAGCACATAATGATTGAAAGTCACATAGCACTTGTGCTATTTCATCGTTTTGTTTTATGAGTGGTGGTTTTGCTAAAAAATGTATGTGCAGTACTCAAGGTTTGGTGGCGTGTGGCAGTTTTCTGGCATATATGGTTTTCTGTTGGAGTTTGTGTCATACGGGAAACTGTTCAAACATAGATGTGCCACCATGGAAATCCCTGAAACAATAACTTTGAACCAAATTTCTGTTGGTTAAGAGTATGCAATAATGTTTTTTCTTAGAACATGTTAATGAATTGTATAGGTGCTTTCAAAGAACACATAGTCTATGTTTTATGTGACTGTAAGCCCACAGTGTGTGGATGTCTTGGGTGGACGTTTTAGTTTTTACTTGTTTGTTATTTTACACCTACACAATATTTGGTGGGTGGTCAGGTTAACCCAAAGCCCATCCGTATAACTTGCTGAAAGTTTAATACAGGTTTTAAGGGGTGACTGAAAGGTACACAGGAAAAACTGGGGAGAAGGCAAAGACAAAATGTGACGACGGGTAAAAACCAGAGTAATACTCATTTGGGCTATCAACAGATGGAGATTGTAAATTATTCAAAACCAATGCCCAATTGGCCCTCAGGCATGTAATATGTTTACATTAAATTACATCCCCCTTCCATTTAGCACCCGCATTTTATTTATTTTCAGTTCGTCTTTGTTTTGGCCTACCATTTTCTTTTCCCCTTGTCCCCCTGTTCTTGTGTAAAGCGTCCTTGGGTTCAGTGAAATGCTCCATATTTATCTGTTATTATTACATTTTTTGCCTCAAGAAACTCTTAATGTTTTGTCTCGTGACACAGTAACAGTAATACCCGGTTTAGCTCATGAAACATCCTAAGTAAGATACTATGTTAAAGTATGCCACACTAATGCATCAGTAATGTATTCTGTTATTGTAAATGAATGATTTTCTGACTGAGCAAAACATTCATCTCAACTGTATGACCTCCCGTTAACGCTAGCTCAGTAATACCGTGGGTATACAGCACCGTAAAGAAACAACCTTTACGACAGCCGGTGTGGTAAAAACCCTACTGCTTTTATCCAAATCGCCCACTAGAATCAACACAAGCAGAAAGTTACATATAGCCATGAGGAACTCAAAATTCTTGTGAATAATTGCATGCTAAATCACATATTGAAGAGCAATTGATACTCTGTTAGCTGTAAGATTGTAGCAATCATCCCCCTCCGTCAGTGATCTGTACAAGAGATGCAGACTCACTCAGTGCGAGGCCTGTGTTGACACAGTTCAATTGTAGACTGGGTTTCTGGTAATATGAGACTAATATCTCACATTATTAAAAAAGTTTATTATACTGTACTGTATATTAAATCTCACAATTCTAGACAGCTACTTGACAGCCCTGAATCTTTGGGAGTTAAAATTCCGAACTTAACAATTTCCCTGACATTGTCAAGTATTCTGATGAATCTATTTAGTAAGCTTTGAAATGTTATAGCATAGACTTTAAATTCAACTAAAAAGTTCTGTTTACAATTTGTTTGTTGTTTAGGCCCAACTTCTACTTTGCTAGCTGGTATGTTTTCTGAGCACATATTTTATTTTGCGTAACTCCTGTGTCTTCTTAGCTGCTCTTTATCTTATAGACAGTAATTTTTCAGTGCTCCTAATCAATGCTGATCATAAAACAGTCAAACATTGGGCATTATGTCAGCCAGAGCAATTGGTCAACCTCATTCATGCTTCTGTGTCACTTGCATAGTGATGACATTCGCCGGCACACTTTCAACAGACTAGTGTCAGATATGCAGAATGCTTTATCAGTATGCTTGTAGCGTATCCATAACTACTCGGACCCTTACAGGAAATGTAATAGAAAACAAAACACATTGAATGAGAACTGGAAAAACACATTTTCTTCGAATCATGCTGTGCTTTGTTTAGAAAAATTGCTGGAATATTGTTGGTGTCATCCTTTTAGCGCTTCAGTGCGAGGAACATTAGCCATCAATGCTTTTTGACCACCTTGTTAGTGAAAGCTGAAGGGGTTCAACTAAATTCCAGGCCTCTTGGTTCAGTTGGTCTTGGACCTCAGCCTCTGGGATTGGGCAGGAGACATGTTGACTTTTTCAATGGCTGGCATGATGGAAATAGTAGAGGTTTTGTCCCCTTTCCAGACCCCTTGTTTATTTCCACTGTCCCATTTAAACAGTTTGGGTTCTGCATGAATAAAAATGGAGCCCGGCCGCAAGCACTGTATGATCTGTTATTGCTGAGGTTTAAAGCCCATCTATTCCAGACATTTTGGTTCACAATACCCAGCCTGCCTCATGAAGTTGGTGGGTAATTATTTCCAGTTGTAGGTTAATGAATGGAAACTGGTGCTCTGCCTAGAGCCAGTAAGCTTCTGTAGCCAACAAAGCTACAGAGGAACGAAACATTGATACATATCAAAATAACAGATCAAAACCGGGGTTTGCTTACCTCTCTGTTTGGAAGTTGCAAGATCTAGGTCAAGAAAGGTGGTGTTGTTTTAAACCTCTTCCTCTTCTCCGTTTTCACTGTGTGTGTGTGCCAGTCTGGTAGTGAGCTCACACCTGTGTGTCTGTGTGTGTGTCTGTGTGTGTGTGCGTGTGCCTGCGTGTGCGTGTGTGTGTGAGACCCTTGGCTCAGTGCCCCTGCATGTCATCTTGGTGTTAACTATCAGTGCTTGGGTGATAGAGGATACTTTGAAGATTCTTCTAACACCTCCTTTCAACTAGGTTCAATGGACTTTAATACAAATAAACTCTTAATTAAGCAAGACTCCCTGCTCTGTGGTATGCTTTTTACAGGCTGCTATCCTGTGCTGACCCAATGGTTTAATCACCAGGACTAAACATGAGCATAAGCAGTGATGAAGTCAATTTTCTGGTTTACAGATACCTGCAAGAGTCGGGTAAGTCTTGCGGTGAATTGCACTTTTTCTTTTCGTTTTCTTTCTGAAAAAGAACAAAACATTTCAAATGTAATATACATAGCTGCTCTTGATTTTCTGCAATTAAACTTTGACTCCACTCTGCTTTCCAAATTATCCACGCTTCCTCCAGGCTTCTCTCACTCAGCATTCACCTTTGGCATAGAGAGCCACATCAGCCAGTCCAACATCAATGGAGCCCTGGTGCCCCCTGCTGCCCTCATCTCCATCATCCAGAAGGGCCTGCAGTATGTGGAGGCTGAAGTCAGCATCAATGAGGTCAGGCTCCATCTTTAAACCATCAACTACTAATTAGTGTAACATTACAACATACTGGCAAGAAGAGGTGCTCTGTCAGCTTTATTTTCAAGTGTGTCTGTTGGTTTCTACATTGTAGTGAATTTGGTGGATGATGTGAATAAATTGTGCTATCTCTGTAGGACGGGACATTATTTGATGGGCGGCCCATTGAGTCGCTATCTCTGATTGATGCTGTGATGCCAGATGTAGTCCAAACCAGGCAGCAGGCCTACAGGGACAAGCTGGCCCAGCAACAGGCGGCAGGCAGTGGCAGCGGCACAGGGCCCCAGGGAAGCACCAAGAATGGAGAGGGCGCTGCCAACGGGGAGGAAAACGGATCCCATGCCTTAGCCAGTAAGCTAGCTCCTTGTTGTAAACAATCTCTGATTTGGGTCCTTAACAAACAGATGTGTCTTCTTGTGCTTGGGCAAGAAAGAATAAAAGGTCAATCAAATTCCAGACATCTTTTATGTTCTTATGGAGGATGTTATTCCTACATTAAATGCTTTGACATTAAGATTTGTGTTTATAAGATGCTCAGTAAGCTGTTTGGCATTCACCCCTTAATCTGGTTCTTGATATGTCACTGTGTTTTTCTGTCCCCGCTCACTTAAATGTGCATCAAGGATGTACATTTTACTTTAAAAAGTCTAATGTTAAAAGACACCACAGCAGAAAGAGGAAAAGTTGATACCTTTATGAAAAACAAAAGACTTGATCTACAAAAAGACAGGCTGGGCAGTGTGGCCCTATTATTATATAGCAAAGTATATTTTGAATAATGAACAGTAATGTATGTCATTGTATATAGTATTTCCCTTCACTGTTTCCATAGAAGGTGATTTTGGATGAATGTAATGTTAGGCTGTAAGATACGTCTTATTGCATGGAGTTAAAGGGATATTTCACCATTGGAAAGGTGAATATATCTTTAAATTGGGTCACTTATGTAATAGAAATGTGAAATGAAGTGAATGTTTTTGGCCAATGTGGATGAAAGACACCAAATCCCAGAATGCAATGGCTTTGCTGCTCAGAGTCCACTCCCAAGCCATGCCTACCATTTACAGACATGGACAGACAGTAAAGCACTCAACTCAAGTGTGTTTTATTTTTTATGTTTTATTTTTATTTTTTTTAAAACAACATAAAACAGGCTCTATTTAGTGTGCACGCATTATAGGCTCTGTAAAGTTCAGCTAACCGCAATGGTACTATTAGCGCTTGGAGTGAACACAGCCGTGAATTTGCGCGGATTGTAGAATGGTCGTCATTTAAGAATCACAAACTCCACCAGCGTTTAGTAGTAGTTGGGTAAAAGCACCCCATTTCTGCACCTGTCCATGTTATCACAGCCCACCTCGTCAAGTTTTACCCAACAGAGCAGCATTTGCTAGCAGGCCTGGTAGCTAGATAGCGGAAGTTGAAGTTGGATGTAGTCCAATTTGTTGTCTAATGATTGGACACAAGCAGGATGAATCTGACAGGTGGCTGTCTAGCGTTTCCACCAAGCTGGAACTCCTGCCCTCGTTCGGCGTTTCCGCGCACGCAACTGTCGATGTCCCCTTACCTGGCAAGAGGCATTGGGCGACACCACTGGCTGAGGTGCTGGTCTCTGTAGCAGGCGAAGCTAGCGTAGTATTTCGAGTATTCTGTCTATAATAAAGTTTACTCCATATTGGTATTCTCCGATCTGTACCTATGTATCTCGGTGGTACACACGTGCGGTAGTTTAAATGCACATAATTGTTGTAAAAGTTTTCTGCTGAAAAGAGAGAGCTGTAGCCTAGCTCCAAGATGGCTGACACACTGCTCGCTTCGGGTAAAAGTCAAACCCCCTATGGTCGGGTTTAAAACATGCAGAACTAGCTGGCTTGTAGTCCACTGCCTTTGGGCAAAAATTCCTCAGATGATCATCAGAGGCTTGTTTCAAGACACACAATACAGATAAATCTAGTTTCGGGGACATAAGGGAGGGAAGCACAGTCACTTAAAAATACTACCACGTTTCTACTGATACAAAGTTCAATGCTAATCGGTGAAGTATTCCTTTTAAAGCTTACCACCTTTGTTTGTGTATGTGTGTGCTAATTGTCTTTCTCATGACAGCTGCAGAACAACAATTGGATTTAGTATTGTGTAAACTGTCTATGACTTGCTTGATATTACACAAAGCTGCTCTGTTGGTGTCCTTACACCAGCATAGGTTTCCTCATGGTTTTGTCCTCTCTGTGTAGAACTGCCTCCATGTCTTTATTCACCTTTTCCTAATACAATGTTTTAGTTTTTCTAGCTTAAAAAGGAGACATGGGGTCTGGTTATTTTCCCCTAAAAGATCACCTGCTTTTTCAGTGTGTTTCAATCACAAGTAAACACAGAATCAAATTATAGAGTTACTACTACTGAGGAGTAGATTAGGGTTCTCAGGGGCTTAGGGGTTGATAACTTGTATTTTGCACGGTGCCTACGTTTTGTACAAACACTCCTGGTCATTCAACAACAAGCACAGCCTGCTCTTTAATTCCACAGCTGTCAGCTGGTCAGGCTGGTGTTCACCCAGCGCAGCACCATTTACTTGAGCCTGGTTGAGAAACAGCCATTCTGTGTGAATGACCAAGATCAGACAATGACATGCATGTGCACTGCCATGGGACTAGTTCGGTTTGTAGGCAATTAGATGATGGCAGACTATCCTTATGTGCTGCTATTGTTAAAATCGATGTGTTTTAATATGCTTTGCAAGGGGAAGCACTGGCTCTTCATTTCAAAATTGTTTGGCTATTTTACGAGATCACACATCTTGTTTATACTTAATCATGTCTCCTTGCCTTCAGAACAGTGGGGCGGACAATCCTGTGATGTAAACCTTTAGTTTAAGGTGTTTTTTCTCACTCCTTCCCATAGATCACCACTCAGAGATGATGGAGGTGGACAGGGACGTGGAAATCCCTCAGAGTAAAGCCATGGTCCTGAGGGGCCACGAATCCGAAGTTTTTATCTGTGCCTGGAACCCAGTAAACGACCTCCTCGCCTCCGGGTCAGTATCTCTACATCATCCTTTGGTTCCCCATGGTTGTCACTTATCACACATCCACTACGCAACTCCTACATTGTTCCCGGTCGCTCTGCTCGCTTCCCTACCAGGGGCGTCACACAAGTTTTACCACGATACAACATTCTATTGATTCTTTGGTCACAATACTTACTGATATCTCAAAGTCTTTCACGATACAATTTGGATTCAATTCAGGAGCCTGCTATTGATATAAGATAATAGCAAATGCCTATTTAACACAGTTACATTTATATCAACTCAAACTAAAATATGATTTGTCCGTTTTATAACTGAGCTCTTCCTGGCATTAGAAAACAAACTATTCTTTTTAATGAAAAGGCTAAATATGAAGAAAGAATCTAAAATAAAGGGGCACTTACAGGCAATGCTATGCAATTTAACTTTACATTGATACTTGGATCGTGGAACGTTAAATCGATATATCAATTCAGATCAATGTATGCCTACACCCCTATTCACCCTTCAGGTACTGACTCAACAGACCGGCCGTTCTCGCTCGCACTAATGCCTGATTTATGGTTCTGTTTTGAATCTACTGTACATTGAATTAGCCCTGCTCTGCATGACGCTACCCCATTGATGTATTAAGCGTGTCCCTCGTAACAATGTCCGCAAAAGATGACCAGTGACCTGTCAGTCTGTTTAAGCAGTAGCCCGTTTGTCGTGTATGGTCCCGTGAGTATCAAAAGTGTAAAAGGGTTTCAGAGCATGCAAACAGGTTGTAAAAATGATTTTTTTGTAACTTAATTCCTAGTTATTATATTACACCCATCTTGAATGTCATTGTTTTTCAAGGGCATACAAAATGTATTAATTTGAAAAATTATTTTTCAAAGAAAATTTGAGTTATGTAAAGTATTGCATAATTTTGTTTGTTTAACTTATGTTCAAGTTAAAAATACACAACTTAAAAGTTTTTTGTAGCTTATTTTCTGTATTTTCCTCGATAATCAAGTAAACTCATGACACAATTAAATCGTAATCGCAGTATTGCTGAATCCCATTTCTCTATCTTACCACTACCCCTTACCCCTATCCCTTGGCCCTTGAAACCAAGTGGTGAGGGCTAGGGGTGAAAACATACCCCTATGAAATGGAACACCCCTTGGTTACATCACCATACAGTATTGATCACAAACTTCCAAGATGCCGTCTGCAAGTGTGTCTAAATGTCGATTGCGTGGGTTTTGACAACAGTGTCATATGCGTTTATATATTTTATGGTTATTTTATGTTCACTTTGGTGCAGAGGCAGATGTTCTCATCTGTGTAATACTTAGGTCTGTTTGCAATACACATGTATACACACTACATGGAGTGTTGTATATCTGTTTCAGTTATCAGCATTTTGAATGTCATTGATTTTTCATTGATTGTTCATGAAAACCTTTTGTTTTTTGCAAAAACATTACATAAAATATATTACAGAACTATTATCAACTATTAGAACTAAAACATACATGTCACACACATCAAAAGGCACTCAAATGTGTAAAACTAAAAAAAGACACACAAGACCACAAACAAACCAATAAACTACAGCTATTCTGATATTGTAGACCAGTCTGATGCCAGTTGGCCAGTAACCCTTCCCTCACATTTTTCTCATCATTATCCCGTATCATAACCAACAACAATGTACAAGTGCATGAACAGGAATTAATTACAAATGATTTCAATAATACAGCACCAATACAATAATGAATGGCTACAACATGAACACAGGATTTAAGAAACTTCTGCTCGTTTTCAGCCTGACATTGGATCAGCTGCTGTGTTTCTGAAGAACGAACTTCTCTGCTAATAGTTAAAACTGTAGACATGCATGGAGTCCATTCAAGGGAGAGAAATGCAGGACTGTTGTGCAAATCAGCAATGTAACGTTAGCAGTTAGCGATAAGTGTTAGCTTATCAAGCTAGCGATTTTTAATTTTTTTTGCCCTACCCCTTGATGAAAATGAGTATTGGGACAGCCCTTACTCTCACGTGAACGCGCAAAACTAGGGTAAGGGGTAAGGGGTAGGGGTAAGATAGAGAAATGAGATTCAGCCTTTATTAGGATGCATAGTATTGCAAAGAAAATTGGTGTCCTTAAAAGATTGGATTTTCCAAAATGTTTTTAATTAAGGCATTAAGATCAATTTCCAAAATATGTTTTGTTTATTCCTCTTTTTAATCAACTTTAGCATGGGTGCGGCAATTTTCTCAAGCCACTGTACATGAGTTAAAGCTATATCTTTTTCTCCTATTAATTTTTGAATCGGCATACTTTGTCTTAATCAGGGAAAAATTGGGTGTGTAAGGAGAGTAAGTTTGTTCCTCATTTATCACCACTAATCAAATCTTTGTTGACTAAAGTCATTGTTTTCTCAGTGTCATTATCCCTTTCCAAGATGAAAGCACTTATGCAAAAGACTCGTACAATGTGGTGTTTGTTAAAGAGCAAAGTATGTTTTACATTATTACTGTAATTCTGGAAATGAGATGGATTTTCCAGGAACAACTAATGACTAAATACTTATTGTCAATAAAGTACAGCAGATGACTAAGCAGTTATTAGTCAACCATGACTGTAGTAACAGATTATGGTTGGTTGTTGAGTACAGTCTTGTATTCCTGAGCACCAATTTGGTGGGTTAATGGACTTGAAGTGCCACATGTCAAACCAAGACGTTTTTAGCAGTTTCACCATCTCAGTTAGGGCTGCACGATTACGGCCAAAATGATAATCACGATTATTTTAATCAAAATTGAGATCACGATTAATTATCACGATAATTTGTTGATTTTAACCAAAACAAATTTTATTGTCACATAGTCTATTTAGCATAGTTGCACATGTTGTGCACATATTAAGGTCTGTATCGTGACTGCGCTGCATTTTTATAAACTATGATATTCTGGCCATGTGTCACAGCACTCGCCCAGGTCCAGCAGGCTCCGTCTCACACGCTATTATTCTACAAACTGAAGTTGGTTGCATTCAATAACTTCTTCTGTGTTTTTTGCTGTGGCCGCCGCAACAGCAGAGTTATCAGCGGAAACACTGGCACAAATACAGGTTTGCCTCTCATGCTTAACAATATACAGCTGTGTTAATAATAATTAAAACTGTGGACAAATGACAGAAGTGTGGACCTCCGCTGTGTCTGGGCAGCCATGTGAGTGGAGGGGGGCGGGGCTCTGCGGAGAGTAACAAGAGAGATCCAAACACAGGCACAACTTTACAGAAGAAATGGATCATGTGACACAACATTAAACCATATCGAAATAAACAACATTGCTTCGTTTTTGGAGAGGCAGCGGATGCGAGTATATTAGGTGCACCGGTGCGACCTTGGAAAAATGTTAGTTGCACTCTAGAGCCCTGTAAGCCAACAGACAGTAACTAGCACTGGTCACTGCTGTTGTCTGAAAAACAAGACAGATGGGACAAAATGTTGCATTTACTAGTAAACTGGTAAACCTTCTGACCGACGTATGACCGACTGCTATCTGTTGTGGAATTTTCCTCACGTTACTCTGTCCTCTGTGACTGTCTACATCTATAAACTAAGCTGCGCAGACAGTGGTTTACGGAGCGGTAGATTGGCTTTGCAAAAAACCGAAGCGTTCTATGAACAAAATGACGCATTAAATGACGTGATTAAAATTTGATTAATTGTGCAGCCCTAATCTTAAGAAATCTGCACTATTTGTTTTTTGGCTTTAGTAAAACTGGACAGAAAGCATCAGGAGTAGGGTTGGGTTCTGGTAACACTATGTGCCTCTAAACTGATTGGCCAAACTGCAAATACTGCATCTGACTGTATTCTCAATTAATTTTAAGGGGCAAAGTAGGCAACATGCACAGCTTTGTTAGTCCCCAATTCAAACTAATCCTCTTAATTGGAACAACTATCTGCTTCAATGATGTCGATCGTTTAGGTCTCCATCTGTAATTCACATTATGGTTGTCAACATGGTTAAGGGGAGATCCCTACATTCCTGAACAGACAGATGAAAAAGAAGTCAAATACATATAATTTGACAAGATGCACCAGCTCCTCTGCCCTTAACAGTTCGTTTTCAGCAGTGGATTATCTGGGCTTAAAATAATGAAATCCTGTAAAAAGTCATTAACATTTGAGAAATAGGTGTGAATTTTTGTAATAAGTTTGTTTCCCCCTTAACACCCATTGCAGGATTGGATTTTGTCCAACTGTAAAATGGCCATTACCCTAAGCCATCATTAACAGTTAAGTGTTAATCCATAACACTAATTTCCTTTATAGCACATTGATTGTCAGTCGGAAGAATTGATTTAAATTGGCCAAACAAAACAAAACAAAATCAAGGACCAGAATAATTCATCATCTTCCTAAAATGTCATTGAAGGGATGGTTAAGATCTTCTGAAGAGGGGTTGTAAGCGTGTACCAACACGGAAGCAATGCACTGCAGTGGATGAGGGCAGCTGCAAACCACACCTGAGCCACCAAAAAAAGGCCCAATCACAAAATAAAATCTATCAGTTTAAGTGTACGCTATAACTACAATATTTCACCACTTAACCTTGCCGTCAGACAGCCCTTTGTTGCGTTTACTGGTAAACTGGTAAACCTTAAGACCGACGTATAACTGACTGCTATCTGTTGAGTTTTCCTCCCGTTACTCTGTCCTCTGGGACTGTCTACATCTAGAAACTAAGCTGCACGGTGCAGGGAACTACTCTGACTGGCTCATGAGCAGACGGCTTTACGGAGCGGTAGATTGGCTTTGCAAAAAAACCCGGAGCGTTCTATGAAATGACGCTTTAAAAAAAATAATCGCTCGATCACGCAAATTTGATCGTGGGAGGTCAAAATCGTGATCGCGATTAAAATTCGATTAATTGTGCAGCCCTAGTTTATTCCATTAACCACGAAGCGTGAGACCCAAACAGCTGATCTGCGGCGTGTTACAGTTCGCGCTCTGTTGTGCTTCTTCGTAGGAATAGGGAATTTCTGCGGTTGAGAAGATGTTGTACCACAGGAAATGGCAATGTACTGTAAATTGATAAAAATATTCTAAATATAACATATCCTTCCGTGAAACTGGTATTGTTTTTTAAGTGGGCTAAAATACATTTAGCTGCAGCCTCCGTTTACAGTACAGTACATTGCTTAGTCTGCTTCTCCAGAATGGGGGTGTGCCACCCGCCATACAAAATCAGAACTATCCCTTTAAACTGTCTCCTGCCTAAATCAACAATTAAATGCTTATTTATAAAAGTGTCCAACCTAACAGAGGTGAGCATTGAACTTAGTAGATATACTTTATAAGCAACTATCTAAATAATAATAAAACCCTGCTTCTGAGCAAGAGCACACCTCTCAAAATGAAATGAAAATGTAGAAAAATTTAGAAAAAAAACCATCTGGCACAGTCCTATAAATTAAGAGGGGCATTAAAGTCAATGAGTTTTGTGCTTGTAAAACTTCTTTCTCCCTTTTCCTCAACAGATGATGTGAAAAGGTTTGATAGGGATTTAAAAAGATTTCGGGTTTGATTCTGGGTTCAGGTTCGATAAAATGCTTTCAAACCCCAACCCTACTCAAGAGCAACGATGGTCAGTTTAATACCATTTTCAGTACTGATTATAAGAGTCAAAGCCATGTTATGTACCTAATGTTAGATTGTCTGTCTGTGCGTGGTGTGGGTGTGTGGTTGTTTGGTGTGTTTTGACTCGGGCAGGTCTGGGGACTCGACAGCACGGATCTGGAACCTGAGTGAGAACAGCACCGGCGGGTCCACCCAGCTGGTTCTGAGGCACTGCATACGGGAAGGGGGCCAGGACGTACCCAGCAACAAAGACGTCACCTCACTAGACTGGAATGTAAGTGTGTGTACAGTATGATTGTGTGGGTCTGTTTCACTGAGTGCAGTTTTGAGTGTTCTAATCTTGGTGTGTGCGTGCGTGCGCGTGTGCGCATGTGTCCACTACTTTGGCTAAAGGCATTCCTTCCAACCAGATATATGGGGGCGAGTCACTCCCATGGGTAAAAAGGCTTTTTATGCTGCTCAGCTGCAAACCATTTTATTCCATAAGTAGTGCAAGTCAGTGCACAACGCCAAATCAGCACTAATATTTTTTCCCTAATTAACTATTTACTTCTTAATGTGAGTCTCATTAAGAGTCAAATATAAAATCGGGCCTAATTCTGCCCAAATCAGAATATGCAAATGAAACTGAAAAAGGTTAAAAGCAACTAAACTCAAACTAATGAGGATCATTGCTGTCTTTCTTTCAGAGCGAAGGAACATTGCTAGCAACAGGCTCATATGATGGCTTTGCTAGAATATGGACAAAAGACGGTAAGACCGTAGCTTTGCAAGGATGCATGGATGATGAAATGTTTTTGTTCTCTTTCTAAGCTGAGTTGGGTTTTTTAATATTTTCAGGTAACCTGGCCAGTACTTTGGGTCAGCATAAAGGCCCTATATTTGCACTTAAGTGGAATAAGAAAGGAAACTTCATCCTTAGTGCTGGTGTAGACAAGGTAAGGCACATTGATTTAAGCTTTGGATTTTAGAGTTGAAGTTTGAGAAATGCTTTTTGGGTGGCCTTGTGAGCACTGGAGCTTGTTGCTTATTCAGATTGCTAACACTTTAAAGCTACCTTAAATTATTACAATTTTCCATGGAACCACAATGAAGAGGGATGATTCCCTAAATGTGATATCCAGGGGTTAAATTGTGATTTGTTATGTGGGGGGACTCTCCCTAGGGGGGTCCGGGGTTATGCTCCCCACGGGAAAGATTTTTGAAAAATAAACCATTAAATTTGGCACTTTCTGGATAGTTTTGTGCAAAGAAATGGAGAAATTGACTCTTTGAGATTTGCGCAAAACTGCAAGGTTAAGAGCCTATACTTTGCGTTGTTGTAGTATCAACAGAGGGCATTTAGCATTTACATTACTGTTAATCAGTCATCACTTGATTACACATTGTACTACCTTGTTATAATATAAGAAGTTACCCACAGAGTGTGCCAAACAAAATGTGCCACATGAGGAGACAATGCAGCATATTACACTAACAACAGCTAAAAAGACTTGGGTCTGTGGTGACCAGGTCCATCTCACACAAACTTCCTTCTCCTATTCTTTCTCTTTACAATTAGGGTACTGCAGTAGTACAACACACACACACCACACACACACACACACACACACACACACACACACACACACACACACACACACACCCCAGCTCCGAATCCTGCCGACGTAGACACTTAGGCGTTATGTTGTTGACCCGCAGTGTTGAATTGTCTGCAGTGGTGCGCGGGTTGTTGACGTGTTCAGATTGTTTTCATCTCATCTCCGCCAAGACAAAATAGACAGGACATTTCAAAAATCTTTCATGCATTATCAGAAATATCATGTTGTCAAAAGCATCACTTTCATCAAATTATATGTGACTGACATATTTCCAGTAGGCAATTAACTGCATGCAGGCACATCCGTACACAAATGAGAACGTTTATGGAGTTTTTTTATTTATACCTGCAGCTGTTCTCTAAAAAGTAAAATTGTTTTCAAGGATACATCACTTTTTACGTATGTTAAAGCTGCCTTGAGGAAATGTCTTCAACTTAAGGATTAACGAGTTAGATTTTGGTGGTCAAATGTCAAGGTCAACCTGACCTCACAAAACATGTTTTTGGCCATAACTCAATAACTCCTATGCTAATTATGACAACATTTCACACAGATATGCAATAGGGAAAAAATATTTTTTTCTTTTTACATCCAACAGGTCAAAGGTCAGCTTCACTATGAAATCATGGTGTTTTGCAAAAAAAAAAACACTGTGGTGATTGTATAGATCTTCTGTGCTGCTGGGTTGAAGATATGTCTGTGATTTGATTTTTTTTGTGTGTGATGTGATTTTTTTTTTTTTCTTTTTCTCACAAAGTGTCAAATGCCCCCCCCCCCCCCCCACCGTTTCGCTTTGGGTTCCACTTTCGTGCACTCCCCGGGTCATTGGGACCGACTTGCGCAGGGAGGCTTGGACCTAGTTGGAACTGCTTGCAGTTCTAGTGTTTGATTTATGATTCTGTGTTGAATATATATACATACAATCTTCCCTCTAAATTACGCTACCACACAAATATATTAGTGCTACCATCGTAACACAAAAGATAAAACAGTAGAGCGTGTGTTGTGTATGGTCACGTAGTCTGTATCAGTATCAGCAGTGTTGAGGATTTCAGAGCATGCAGAATTTAAGAAGAGGTTGTACAAAGTCTATTTTGTAACTGAATCACTAGTTATTATATCCCACCCATCTTGAATATCATTGTTTATAAGGGCATAAAAAATGTATGCATTTAATAAGAATTCATATTTTATGTGTGATTTAATTTAGTGAAATATTATATTAAATGATACATGTTTATTTCTTCTTATGTTCATTTAACTTTGTACATTGAAGTTACAAAATACACATTTCAAAATTTGAGTAGCTTCTTTTCTGCAATTTCCTTTATGAGCAAATAAACTCATGATACCATTTTATTATAATTGCAGAATTATAAATCGCAATGTGACCTTTTTCTCCAAATCGTGCAGCCCTATGATAAACCCACAGAAAATGATTACCCGACTATGCTGTCCACCTCAGCTCTTTGGGTGGTTTCAGCATCTTTGTTATTTATGTATTTTAATGGAATTTTGCCTGTAAAGTGGTCAAAATTACATATATGAAAGATTAAGGGATTCTTCATTTGTTCCCATTAGTTATGCCAAGGGAAAGGCACTGCATGTATGCAGACCACAAACAAGTCTGTGCAGATATTGTGCGCTGTCCTCGGTATACTGCATCAGTGTGCTGCTCACACTTACCAACTGTTATGGACTGATAGGTGACAGAGGTGCATCTCCACCAAAACCCAGATAGACACGCTCACGTCCGTTTCCTAGATGATGACAATGTATGGATGTTCAACATGGCCATCTAGTGAACAGAAGTATAATGACAGACAGTGTCAACTTCAGCATACATTTAAATGCTTAAGTCCTGATGTCTTGGAGGCATAAACAGGTGGCGTGTGTGAGATATATTCCCTATGAATGTATATGTATATGCTCCTTCACATTATACAGGTCAACTTAGTGTGACTTTTTTACATTTTATGTGATGTTTTTATTGATTTCCTAATAAAAAGATACTAGTTTAGAATGAATAATGAAAATGTCATTCTTCACAGACCACAATTATTTGGGACGCCCATACGGGAGAGGCGAAACAACAATTTCCTTTCCACTCGGGTGAGTTACAGGAGTTGGATTGTTCCACATGACTTTCCATGCAAGAGTCTTTCTGTTTTTAGACAGAAGTTAACTTCTGCAGAACTGTAGGGAAACCATACTGATAATACATAATACAAGTCCTTTTATACAGAATTTGCACAACAGCTCTGCATTTTAACATGGTTTGGTTCATTGGAGTGTGCCAATGACCCTTACATGAATGTACAGAAACCATGTTTTTGTTTTAAAACATTTATCTGCCTTTAGAGTATTGTTATAGTGAATTGTCAGATCCAATATGGCAATAAGAAGTATACATACCTCATCATATTCATGTGATCTTTTTTTCCTCGTGCTCCATCGGTTCTAATATCTGTCTCTGCTCCCCAACAGCACCTGCTCTGGACGTAGACTGGCAGAGCAACAATACGTTTGCCTCCTGCAGTACAGACATGTGCATTCATGTGTGTAAGCTGGGTCAGGACAGACCTGTCAAGACCTTCCAGGGACACACGGTGAGACAGAGCGCTAGTTTCTCAAAGGGAGGGAAACGGAAATTGCGTATTGTGATGCTTTGATATAAATTTGTTTAAACAAATCAATATAATAAGTGCATTATGTCTATTACGTACCATGTACCTCAGTCAAATATGCAGTTTTTTTGTTTTGTTTTTCAACTCTCATCTTTCTCACTGTAGAATGAGGTGAATGCCATCAAGTGGGATCCCACTGGCAGCTTGCTGGCCTCCTGCTCAGATGATATGACACTGAAGGTCAGTCCACATGACATGCAGATGTTATGCATGTCACTTTATGGCTTAGATGAGCACACAATGGTCCTTAATTAGACAAGTTGCTGATTGAATGTGTTGATGAACATTGTAATAAAAGTCATGTCAACTACTGGTTTCTTCTTCTCTGGCATAGATTTGGAGTATGAAGCAGGACTTGTGTGTCCATGACCTCCAGGCCCACAGTAAAGAAATCTACACCATCAAGTGGAGCCCCACAGGCCCCGGGACCAACAACCCTAGCGCCAACCTCATGCTGGCCAGGTGAGACACAAAGCAGCACCTGAAAATCATAAGCAACAATACTATTATACTGGGTAGTTTTGTATATAAAGAGGTAAGATGACACAAATACTGTGCATGGAAGCCTATGTTCTCATTGAGCAGTTTCTTTCTAATTAATTATATATATTCTTTAGGGCTGTAACGTTACACCAAACCCAGGGTTCGGTTCGTATCATGACTTTTGGGGAGGGGGCCTCAGTAATTGTAATACAACTTTTTTTCTGCCAATAGACATTGCTTTGTCATGGATTACATCCCACTTTGCAACATAATTATACAACAGATACCTTATTTATTGATATTGATTTCAATATCAATCAACCCAACACCAAAGATTCTTTTGTACTTGTTACGACTCTTAAGTTTATGCCAAGGGGAAGCTAGGAAGTAACATAAATCGGATACCCAAACTACCAAAGGAGAGATGAACCAGAACATCAATAGTCGAGACAAGTCAAAGAACTCTAACAATTCTCTCTCTCTCTATGTGTGTGTGTGTGTGTGTGTGTGTGTGTATTTATATATGAATGTGTGTGTTTATTTATTTATTTATTTATTTATATATATATATATATATATATATATATATATATATATAGTACAGGCCAAAAGTTTGGACACACCTTCTCATTCAATGCGTTTCCTTTATTTTCATGACTATTTACATTGTAGATTATCACTTTAGGCATCAAAACTATGAATAAACACATATGGGTAATGTACTTAACAAAAAAGTGTGAAATAACTCTTAAATGGGTCTTATATTTTATATTCTACAAAGTAGCCACCCGTTGTTTTTTTTATAGTGCTGCAAACTCTTGGTGTTCTCTCAATAAGCTTCATGAGGTAGTCACCTGAAACGGTTTTCACTTCACAAATGTGCCTTGTCAGGGTTAATTAGTGGAAATTATTGCCTTATTAATAGTGTTGGGACCATCAGTTGTGTTGTGCAGAAGCCAGGTTGACACACAGCTGACAGGCTGTTGGACAATTGTTAGAAATCATATTATGGCAAGAACCAATGAGCCAAGTAAAGTTAAATGAGTGGCCATCATTACTTTAAGAAATGAAGGTCAGTCAGTCCGGAAAATTGCGAAAACTTTGAATGTGTCCCTAAGTGCAGTCACAAAAACCATCAAGCACTACAACGAAACTGGCTCACATAAGGACCGCCCCAGGAAAGGAAGACCAAGAGTCACCTCTGCTACTGAGGATAACTTCATCCGAGTCACCAGCCTCAGAAATAGCTAGTTAACAGAAGCTCAGATTAGAGACCAGATGAATACCACACAGAGTTCTAGCAGCAGACACATTTCTAGAACTGTTAAGAGGAGACTGTGCGAATCAGGCCTTCATGGTCAAATAGCAGCTAGGAAACCACTGCTAAGGAGAGGCAACAAGCAGAAGAGATTTGTTTGGGCCAAGAAACACAAGGAATAAACATTAGACAAGTGGAAATCTGGGCTTTGGTCTGATGAGTCCAAGTTGGAGATCTTTGGTGCCAACCGCCGGGTCTTTGTGCGACACAGAAAAGGTGACCGGATGGATTCTACATGCCTGGTTCCCACCGTGTGGGGGTGCTTTTCTGGTGACACTGTTGGGGGAGAGATGGACTGCAGAGTGAAGGCAAAAGGGCCAACAAGTGCTGAGCATCTCTAGGAACTCTTTCAAGACTGTTGGGAAACCATTTCAGGTGACTACCTCTTGAAGCTCATCAAGAGAATGCCAAAAGTGTACAAAGCAGTAATCAGAGCAAAGGGTGGTTACTTTGAAGAAAGTAGAATATAAGACATGTTTTCAGTTATTTCACACTTTTTTGTTAAGTACATAATTCCACGTGTGTTCATTCATAGTTTTGATGCCTTCAGTGATAATCCACAATGCAAATTGTCATGAAAATAAAGGAAACGCATTGAATGAGAAGGTGTGTCCAAGCTTTTTGGCCTGTAGTTTGTGTGTGTGTGTGTGTGTGTGTGTGTGTGTGTGTGTGTGTGTGTGTGTGTGTGGTGTGTGTGTGTGTGTGTGTGTGTGTGTGTGTGTGTGTGTGTTGTGTGTGTGTGTGTGTGTGTGTGTGTGTGTGTGTGTGTGTGTTGTGTGTGTTGGTGTGTAAAATAGATAAGCCATGTAAATAAACATTAACAATGAGGTTCTCTCTGGGTGGTGAGAGAGGGCCATCCCATTTTTTTATGCAAAATACAATGATGGATGAGAAACCCATCACCGCAGGATTACAACAGCTGAAGCCAAAGTAGGGCCAAATAAATTGTACAAGTTCACTGTCACCTGCTCTGATCGGATTACGCTAGCACTCCCCTTTGTTGCTAGATAGACCCTCGTCAATAAAATATTTAACGCTGAACTCAGGGCTGCTCCTCATGTAATATTTATGTTTGACTTGCCATACTAAGTTTGATTTGGACTCTGGTGCCTCAGTTGCACATGTTTTTAGCTGTAAGATGGCTGTGAGTCACCACGCTGCCAGCTTAAGTGTTTTTACAGATGCACCTGTGAAACCACCGCCGCTGGGTCGCTCAAATTAAATGGCCTTATAGATATTTTAGATTGGGAGACAGTTGATACATAAAATGGAAAAACACAATATTAATGCATAGATCAGTGATTAATTTGAATATTTCCTTTTAATGAGCGCTCTGTCTAGTTGACTACCTGTATCTCATGAGTGTCAAACACGGCAGTTCATTTTATTGCAGCACAACTCTTGGACACTCTTTTTGTTCACTCTCCCCAGCGCATCATTTGACTCCACGGTGCGTCTGTGGGACGTGGAGCGCGGGGTGTGTATCCACACACTGACCCGCCACCAGGAGCCCGTCTACAGCGTGGCCTTCAGCCCCGACGGCAGGCACCTCGCCAGCGGCTCCTTCGACAAGTGTGTCCACATATGGAACACTCAGGTCTGGAATAATACTTTCAAATTCTAATCACATGTACACTAATACACATTATACCCATTATAATTGTGCATAGGTGGCATAAATACATAGAGTGAAGATGTTGCCTAGCTTGCTAATATGTTTGTGTGTATGTTTCTTCAGACGGGTGCTTTAGTCCACAGCTACCGGGGGACAGGAGGGATCTTCGAGGTGTGCTGGAACGCCACAGGGGACAAAGTAGGAGCTAGCGCGTCAGATGGATCGGTAAGTTGTTTTATCGGAGTGTTTTTTTGTGAAAGCACCAATAGTCAACAAATACCAAGGTATTTGATCAAAAGTATTGGGATATTTGATTTTATTTTCCCAGGAATTCGAGCTAGATTGAATGACCAACATTTGAACACAGCTGTGGTCACTGTGGGAACTTAACCAGTTGATAATGCAGTGCCATTAGTTAACACTAGATAGAGCCATTATTGTCTAAAAATGAGTTACTGCTCACTAAATGAAATCTCTATAGGTTGTACATAACGAACAGCCTATGTATTGGAGTTTTATTCTAGAAATAAGTAATAACATTAACTGATATTAATGATTAGTATCAAAAACTGAGGATGACACGCTGTTGGATGCTGTCCTTCTCTCCTACTCTTTCTTCAAAGCCTCAAAGCCAAGCAAATCTGTCTCTTTCTCTCCCTGACCCTGTCTTTATGCTTGAACAGCATTGGTTGAAGCCTGAACATATTGTAAACAAATTAATAATATAACTAATTACACTGGTCAAACTGTTCAGCTCTGTTTCAGACTGATAACTCCGCTTCAGGCTGGTCCTCATCCTCAACCCGTGCCTTTTTCAGTCGCGGAAAATACTTTTAAATACTCATCTGGATTGAAGCAGCATTATTATACAGTAAGAGTATAAAAACAAAAAAAACATCATATATAGTTAGTTTATTTGCTTCACAGCTGCTACATAGTGTGTTGAACAACCCAACTGCATTTTACCGCAAACTTTCAACTAGTTACCCTTCTAAAGCAGGCAGACAGGTCGAGACTCCAACATTAACACACTGACAACATTGTATTCAGAGTGATTGTGTAAAGGTGGTCACGAGATACCAACTTTTCATGAGCATGTGAATTTTGCCAGCTGTCTTCTCTTGTTTTCATGGAGACAGACACTGTGGTGTGTGTGTGTGTGTGTGTGTGGTGTGTGTGTGGTGTGTGTGTGTGTGTGTGTGTGTGTGTGGTGTGTGTGTGTGTGTGTGTGTGTGTGTGTGTGTGTGTGTGTGTTGTGTGTGTGTGTGTTAGAGAGACACGTGGTGACAGACATGTGGTGATAGAGAAGCAGAGGGAGAGCAGGGAAAGGAAATGTAGCTGAACGAATACGCATTAAAAAAAAAAAAACTGATATTGGCTCAAAGTCATAGCGTGAGTGGCAAGAGGAAGTAGACCTAAAAGTGAAGGTGCTGTACTTTAACATACTCCTCCTAGAGACACTGCAAATTGTTACCAATGAAAATGGAACTCTCTCCTGGTCGTTCTCTGAGGTCTTCAGACCAAGACCTTTTAACTGTCCCCAGACCACGTTTTAAAACCAGAGGTGATCAAACTTTTTCTGTGGTGGCTCCAAGGCTCTGGACCTCTCTCCCTTTAGCTTTGAGAGTTTTGCATTCTGTGGAAACTTTTAAAAACACCTCAAGACACATCTTTTTAGACAAGCTTTTAACTGGCAATATGGCTTAGTATTTTATGTGCTGCTGTTTTATTTGTTTTTACTGTAAAGCACTTTGTGACCCTTCTTGTCTGTGAAAAGTTCTATATGAATAAAGTTTACTTACTTACTTACTTACAATGATATCTCACATAATAGTGTACAAAAAAACGGGTCATTAGTTACTAAAGGGGTCATGGCTTAACCATGTGGAGCGGGGCTAACTGTCACCAGTTGAAAAGGAACTCTTTGCTGAGGTCAATGGTTCACAATGTATGAAAGGGGGCGTGATCTGTGTACATGGGTGTGGCTAGAGTATAAGGGGTAGCTCAATATCACATGGAGACCACACATTGACAAGTTTTGTGTAAATTGGAATAACTTTTGCCAAGATACAACAGTTCGTGTTTGGATACACAGGAAGTTGGTCCTCCAAAACTTGCGCATTGTTTTAGCTATAAAATTATTTTGGTGAGGCCTTTTGGTCACGAGGATCCACCGAGATTATACGCAAGTTTTTGTGGAGGAGTTAAGGAGATAAAGGCTGAATCCCATTTCTCTGTCTTACCCCTTCCCCTACCCCTTGTCCTCAAAACTGAGTGGTAAGGGCTAAGGGTGAAAACACACCCCTATGAAATGAGACACCACTTGGTGTGTATGTAGATTGTGTGGCTTTTGACAACAGTGTCATATGCATGTATATATTTTGTAGTTCTGTTATGTTTACTTTGGGGGTCGTGGTGCAGATACAGATGTTCTTATCTGTGTACTACTTAGGTCTGTTAGGTCTGCAGTAAATATTTGTATACACACTGCAGGGTGTGTTGTATAGCTGTTTCAGTAATTACTGTTTTGAATGTCATGGATGTTCAGAAATGCTTTCTATAACATTAATCTGATGACATCTACAGGCCAATATTGGCAACTGAAAGCAGAGGACATTCAGAAACCTGTATCTCACTCACTTTCCAAGTTTGTATGCGTGTGGAAGCACCAGAGACACAAAATAACACCTCAAATCTCAGAAAAAGTGATTAGTTTTTATAATATGGGCACTTGAACAAAATTACAAATATGGGACAAATGACCCTTTAAATTGGTGCGTCTTCAGCTTTGAAAGCGTCGGCAGAGACCACAGAACGTCCGTTACCTACTGGTAATATACCGACGAAGCAAGTCAGAGATGTACACAGGTCCCTTAACATGCAAGGCTCTATATGTCAGAACAAGAACCCTAAAATAAGAGGCAGATCCAGACAAACCACTTGTGTCTCAGGCCTGATTAGAAGATTGAGGGATTTCAACTGTGGAGATCTCATCTGATCAGCATGTTACAGCAGCAGAGGTTGGGTAACAACATCACACTTACTGACCACTAAAAATAGTGGATTGGTTTGGAGCGTGTGATCACAACTGATAATAGTGAGCTGGTTTTTTTTCTAAAGGTAAATTTAAAAAGTACTGTCATTGCATCTCGAGACATATGTCTCTGTGTGTGTTTTAAATAAAGGTGACAAGATTTGCCTTAGACATAAGTCTTAAAATAGTACATTGAAGTGACCATGAACACTTAAGAATGTTGGGTGTTCTGTTGGCCTGCATTACTCAAACCTCACTCACCTTACACTTATAGCTGACTGTAAATATAAAAACAGTCACTTTTTATGGAATTAAACATGTAACTAAATAGATATTAGCCCAACAGTTACAGTTGGAAAGACTTTAGCAAGTTGGTCATAATTGCTTTCTGTTTTGAGCTAGAAATAACGTTAGACTCAGCTGGGACTCCCTGTTCCTGATGCACGTGAAAGTACCGAAATTCGGCACCGTTTTTACGTGAACCAATATTTAGTAGTATCAACGTGATTTGGTCGGTACCGGTAAAAGTACGGGGTATATGTGTGTGTGTATATATATATATATATATATATATATATATATATATATATATATATATATATATATATATATATATATATATACGAGCCAAAAGCAGGGTAGATGCTAGATCAGCTAGCATCTACCCCAAAAGCAGTCGCAGTGTGGTTACACTTCTTGTCCCCTGTTCTAGTTGCTGTGAGTGGATGACTGTTCACTTGAGTTTAGGGAAGCAGAAGGCAGAGTCTAGTAATTACGACTTCATGATATTTCATAAAATACTAACCAAGTGGCAACAGCAATTTAATAATTGCAGACATCTACTAAGAAATGTAAATTGTACCCTTTAAGTTATTGACGAGTAATGAAACTTCTTTCCTGCCTGTGCCAGTAGAAGGCCTGACGTTGCAGAAACTGAACCTCTTGCGGTGCAGGAAGTAGGATTGTGTCTTTCTGACTGACTGGCTGACTGGTCTTCCTTCATGTTTTTCTAGGTTTGCGTATTAGACCTGAGGAAATGACACTCATCTTGGGGAGCCATGGACCGACTACGAATGTGTACATAGCCAAAATGACTGACTGTCCCTGCCTGTCCGCCACACTGCTGTAGTCACATCAGATGCCATGGCCTGCAATTACAGCCAAATGGAGCGTTTTCTCCCTTCGTCATATGTATGTACCCAAAAGGACTACACATTCGCCACATACAGTTCTTATGCACATGCGTCAGATATACATCAGGTCTGTATGGACACCTGTGCTGCTCTCACAGACCTGCAGGAGGAAACCTTTCTCTGTTGTCACACAGTACAAACTTGTTGGACCCATCACATGCAAACCAAAACACCAGGATTCTTCTCGCTTTCCACTTTTTATCCTTTTTACCAGAATTCTGAAGATTTTTTGTTCTCTTGTTGGTGTGTGCATATTGCATAAATCAGCATTTGGTGTCCTGTGGACATTGTTATTTTAAATTTGGATTTTACTGATATCTGCAAGTTTTATACTACATGTGGGGTGGGAGAGAAGAGTGGCGGGGGGTTGAGTTATTTGTCTTTTACAATGGGTGTAAAAAAGCTGTTCATTGGGAGATCCATTTATCCACTTCTTGGCAGTCTTTAAAGGGATATTTCACTGTTGAAAGATGAATATATCTTTAAATTGGGTCACTTATGTAGTAGAAATGACATTTCTTTTTAGAAATTGGTGCTTTCTAGGCCGGGAAAAGCCAGAAAATGTGTTTTTGGCTCATGTGGATGAAATTGCACTTGCTTTGTTGCTCTACAAGTCCACTCCCAATACACTCCTACCGTTTACAGACATAGACAGACAGTGAGGCATTCAACTCAACTCAAGTGTTTTATTGTCATTTCAACCATATACATAAAACAAAGTTTTTAAGATCTGACAGGTGGCCGTTTAACGTTAGCTTTCCACCTAGCTGGAACTCCTGCCCTCGTTCGGCGTTTCCGCTTTCACACAATGGCTAGAGGCATCGGGCGACACCATTGGCTGAGGTGTTGGTCTCCGTAGCAGGCAAAGCTCGCGTAGTGTGTTGAGTATTCGGTCTGTAATGAAGTTTCCTGCATATTCTTCGATCTGTACCTGTATGTATCTTGGTGGTACACATGTACAGTAGTTTGAATGCACATAATTGTTGTAAAAGTTTGCTGCTGAAAAGAGAGAGCTGTAGCTAAGTTCACTTAGCTCACTTTGGGTAAAGAGTCCAACCCCCTATGGTCAGGTTTAAAACATGCGGAACTAGCTAGCTTGTAGTCCACTGCTTCTGGGCAGAAAAGGCCTCAGATGATACAGAGAAATCTAGGGGACATGAGGGAGGGAAAGCACAGTCATTCGAAAATACTACCGGGTTTCTACTGATACAAAGCTTAATGCTAATCGGTGAAGTATCCCTTTAAGGTTAAAAATGCAGAAGTATAGCTTAGAAAATTAAAATGTTTTTTTAATTGTGTTGCATCTATTTTTATTATCCAATAGGTTTGGTCCATTTTTGCCATTTTGTTAAACAAAGCATAAGCAGTGAATCAGAGGCTGAACTGTCCTTTGTTTTTGCAACTTTTATCCTCAGAAATGGTTTTCAGGTGTTCACAATACATCAGGTTAATACAGAGCTCTAAAGAATTCAGAACCTCTAGGCTGAAAGATAATCTTTGGAGCTGTTAAACACCATGTCGGTCTCGTTCTAACAGTGTGCTGGGCAGAAAGACATCAACCCCATTGTGCAGTCAGCTTCCAAGTTTCTGTCACTGAGCTTGTCCCCAATCTGTGTCTCAAGCTTACGAATAGCAGCGGCTGTGCTCTTGTGTCAGTAGTGAGGTAACATGGCACAGAAATAGCTTGCTTTCTGGCGTCGTGCAGCTTCTTAAATCTGAGTGAGAGATAGAGAGAGCAATAGAGATGCAGGAAAACAGGCCCACAACCACTCGCATCCATCTGATGTGAACAATTGATAGTCCTTATTGTGCTTGTTTCCTTAATTAATGGCTTTTTGCTTCCCAATGCTGAATGATAATCAAACTAATATTCTAATTGTGTTTCTGTTTCCCCTGCTTGGTCATTAGACATCAGGACATCCTCGGGAGTGTCCCGTCCTTGCTGGAATTCATATCACGGGTCATTTTGAGCTGTCATTGGCAGGGTTCAGTTGGCTTATAAATGTCCTAACTTTTGCTCTGTTTTGTGTGCAGTCTCATGTCCAGCAAGTAGACACTACAGTCGCTTCTTTGGTTTGTTGTTGTCCAGCATTAACATAAACACACACACACACACACACACTCTAGAGACAGGCTGCGTTCAGGCCTATGCACGTTCTTCTTTGTAGTGTTCAGAGTTGGCATTTAGAGGCAAATCTGTGCTTGTTGCTTTTATATATATATATATATATATATATATATATATATATATATATATATATATATATATCTGTGCTGTCACAGGTGACACTTCTGAATGCCACTCGTACGCTAAGGGTGGATTTTAAAGTTACTGTTTGAAGATGCTTTAAGTCCAGTATGTGATGTTCTTCATCAGAAGTCATGACCGTTTTATAAAATACCATTAAACAGTCGTAGAGAAATAAAAAATAGAACAGCGCTTTCTTTTTCTGAACTTTTGACAAAAAATGGAAAAACAGATGTGTTCATTCAAGCCATCGTAGACACACATCTTTTTAAAATACTCTTAAAGATGAATCGGTATTGGTGGAGAAAGTGTGCAGTGGGTAAATAAGGGTATATACAGTAGTGTCCCATCTGCCTCATCGGGGTATATCAAAGCTAAACAAAGCCAACTTCATGGCATTCCAGATCTCATCTTGCATCCGTAACTAACAGCTAACGACTTGATACACACACACACACACACACACACCCACACACACACATTTCAGAAGTTTTGCTCAGAATGTTACTTGTTTTAAAACATTTTGTACTAAAGCTAAAGACTATTTTGAAGTTTGCTTTAATACAGTCAGCAGTGATTGGACTGTACCACAAAGACACTATTTCAAATGATGTCTATGACAGTGGAATGGTATTTTATAATGTTTTGTTTTTAGATGATAATCGTTTTACACTGAATTCGAGTGTTGGCTATCTTGTGTTCCTACCGAAAGTACTAACGTTAATTCTATCTTTGCTATGTTGGAGAACCCTTGAAGGTTTTGTACTTCTCAAAAATTTTGTAATTATGATTTATTTGTAGCTACTTACACAAAATGAACAAAAAAAAAATATAAAATCTGGATTTAATTGTCGATGTATTATAACAGAACATGTAAATACCAATTTGCAGATTTCTTTTTGTTGTGTTGTCTTTGCCCTCACCTATGTTGTACTCTCTTTCTCTCTCACTCACATGGTTGCAGCCTTCTGATCTGACTGTTGTAATATGACTCAGATTTCAAGGTCTGGAATAAAATCTATTTTGATAATATCGTGTTTGTTTTTAATTTCTATGCAGCTGCACAAACACCCTTTTGTTTATTAAAGGAGTTGACTTGAATAAATATCTTGAATAATACGCCAATCTACACTGTGTGTGATATGTCAACAGAAGGACAAGATCATTTTTAGTATTTAACCACGTGGCTATCATGGCTCTAGGGATTGGCTGTCCATCACTTTGCTCCAGATTAATATCACAACAAATTTTGGATAGATTGCCATAAAATCTTGTACAGACAATGTTTGCACGAGGGTTAAGCCCATCTACTTTGGTCATCCCCTGACTGTTAATCTAGCACCACCATGAGTTGTACATTTGGTTTCAGGTTAAATGTTTTGCCAATTACATGACTGATAGCAGTGAAATTTGGTACCGAAATTTCACTTCAGGATGTTACAAAATTGTTGGTGATCCTTAACTTTTCATCTCGCGCCATCACCAGGTCAATTGGCAAATGTTAGCATGCTTACAGGCTAAACTAAGATGGTGAACATTATACCTGTTATCATTGTCAGTGTGTGCTTGTTAGCATCCGAATATTAGCATTTAGCTTGAAAAGTACCTCTGTGCCTAAATTCAGCCTCACAGAGCTGCTGGCATGGCTGTAGACTCTTTGGTCCTTTTGAAATTATGTATAAGAGAAAACAACCACCTCCTCTGCTGTTATTAGGGGTGGGAAACATAATTGGTTCTTAGATACATAGCAATCGCAATTCAAATGCTCGATTCTGATAGGTTAATAATCGATTATTAAAAAGTATATATAATTATTATTTTTAAATTTTTATTTAAATGTTACTGTCTCCAGATGTACAAATCAGAAAACTGAGTGACTGAAAGAGGATGGGATAATTGACAACAACTCAGAGTTTAGGCAAGAGGGTAGAAGAAAAAATTTAAAAATTAAAAAGAAAAAAAAAAAAGTTTTGTGTATATACACATGCTCTAATAAGACACACATGAAATAATTAGGCAAAACACTTATAGGCTGTTGATCTACTTTATTACATTTTATACCATGGTCTGGGTGAATACTCGATTCTGATTGGCTGCAGGGTGTCAAAAAAAAAGTGATATAGGACACCTACTAAAGGAGTTTCAGTAAAACTAACTGTTTACTGTTCTAAATGAATGTGCTACATTAAAGGTGCTCTAAGCGATGTTGGGTGATATTACTTTTTGTTGATGTTTGAAGTATTTTCAAACAAAACAAGACTAGCTTGCCCCTACCTCGTTCTCATCCCGTCCCCTCCCTTCTGTGCTTCCGCACACTAACCCCCCACCAGCCTCTCCTCTCTAAGCGTAAATCCTATGGCGCCATTTTTATGCTACCAAGCCATCACTCGCCGTCAGCATCCCATTGATTGCCATTCATTTTGGCACCACTTTGACAGCAAATAACTTTACATCTAAAGCGTTTTTGTCCATTGTTTATTTCTAAAGAAAAACAAAAATGTATGAAAGGCTACATATACATATATATATTTATATATATATTTATATATGTATATATATGTATATATTTGAACCTTTACATGCTGTCTCAGCTGGCGGTTAGCCAAATTAGCTGTTAGCTAAACTAACGTTAGCTTGCCGGTGGAGGCTAACGGCAGACCACTTACTGTGGAACAGATTGTGCATTGTAAATCCTTGTACATCAGGATTATCATCTGCGCATGCTCAGCTATCACTAGAAAAGTGCTACTAAATCCTTCCCTGGTTTCCGTTCAGAGCAACGGTATCTGTTGGTCCATTTCTTTAACTGTCTATGCCCCGACCCCCAAACGCTTGTTGCCGGTTATTGGCTGGAACGCTGGAACACTGAATTCTTCGTGGTGCAGGTGGGCACAGTGTTTTTTTTTTTTTACAGTTTTCTGGGAACAGGCAGCTCGCGGATAGTGAGGAGATGTTTGCTGAATGTGACAACAAATGTAGCCTTAAATACGCGTGACATCGCTTAGAGCATCTTTAAAACAAAAAGGAAATGTGGATCTGTTCTTTCCAACTCGTCTTCTAAGCACCACAGGATGGCGCCAACACCCAAGCTTCAAGAAGTAAGTTACTCTGCCTCTTTGGACTGACTTTTGTTTTGTTTCACAGCGACGTTACACGTTGCAGATAAAGTTGTTCGTAAAGGTCCTAATATTGTTTTGGGGACAATGACATGGCTGGATAGCTAGCTTGTCTTGTTGTTTGACATACTGTCAATTATTTTACAGATTGCCAACTGTAGCCTACACATTGTTATTGACTTTAAATCTTGCTAGCATAGCGTTAGCTTTCTGACTTGTAGCTGAGCGGACTGTAAATAGCTCCCGTTGCTAAGGGAGGCAAGTTGCATCCTATTACTTGGAGGAGTGAACAACGTTTGCATTGCATACGAACCTTATATGATGGGAATGATTGTTCCAGGTATTAGTCAAGCCGTTAGGCGTAACTAGGGAAACGTGGTTACTAAAGAATTATTGTTTGTAAAAACTTTAGATTTTGATTGTAAACTAATTAAAACATAAAGTAATGTTTTAAAAATATGTTATTTTGCAAGTAACCATGGTATAAACGGCTTAATGCCCTTCGAAGTGTGCATTGTCAGGTATTAATGGCTGCAGCCTGGAGCGTCCCATGTCATGCCGTCCCGTCTCATGCCGAGGTGTGTCCAACGGTAAATTCATTGGTTCAAAAATACGAAATCGCGAATTATTTTCCAGATAGAGTCACGGGTAAGTTTTTTACTACGTTTGTTGCAATCAATTGAAAAACGTTAACTGGTAAAGTAGCCTAACAATTTTAGCCATACATATAGTTTGCTGATGTATGGATGTTATTGTTGTGTCCCTGATGTTAACGTACATTTGATGAAACCTGCATCAGTGACGAAACCATGTCTGTCGACTATTATAATGGCAGGCTTTTTCCTGAGGATCAACAAGGATCATGCACACACAAGAACAAAACTCCTTTTTATTTATATATTCTATATTGTTTTCACACTTCACTGGAACATTGCTGAAAATACAATTGCTTATCAGCATGGCGAGAGGGCATGAGACGGGAGGCTCCAGGTTGCAGCCATAGAAGGAATTCTAATTCTTCTAAGAAGTAAATTTTCCCCCTTTAAACATGGAAGATTACTGTGAGAGAAGGTGACTTTCACAAGCATCTTTAAGGCTTAAGCATGGAATGACTACAAAATTAAAACCTCAATAGACAAAACATTTCATTAAAACTTGTGTGACAAATACAAATTTGTCAAAATGTAACAAATTCAGATTTGTATGTATATTTTTTTACAAACATACGTAATTGATGCATTGAAGTACACAAAAACATTGTTGCATCGAGATGCATCGATAATCGGTTAAGAATCAGAATCAGCTTTATTCGTCAGGTATTAGGACACATACGAGGATCGAATCGTAGTGAGGTGCCAAGAGATTCCCACCCCTAGCTGTTATACCAACAATAGAATAAAGGTGCTTTCACAGTAGCAGAATTTTTTTTCTTTCACACCTGAAAGTCTGAACCAAGGTTCATGTTTATGCATTTGATCCGGTTCACACTGCAGTTTTGCAAGCGCACTAAAGATCTATACGTGACTATACTACGTCCTGCCGTCATCACATGCGTGAGCTGTGTCTCCATATACTTATATTGATTTGTTTGTAGACGGACTGAAAAAGGGTTTTAATTAATGCTCAGTTGTACAGAAGATCTTGCAAAAGGGGAGGTGGTAGTCCAGTGGTCGGAGGAGTGGAGGTAGGAGAGGCGGGCATGAAGTGCAGGGCTGGTGCTGTAGCAGGTAGCGTAGGTGACACCGACTCCAAACAACTGTGCACAGAGAGAAAAGGGTGTTAGCACAGAGGTATCCACAACAAAAGGTTTCATTAGAACTTCTAGGAGTTTTGGCCAAGAATATGTTACCACATGAGTGACTGAAACAATCTGGCGCTGGCTGCCTGGATCTCAGGAGTACTTGTGCTGGGGCTTGGAGAGCCAAGTGTCCTAAAGAAAACCAAGCCTGTCCACACCCAGAACACAAAAAAGGGAACTCTAAGACATGAGTCATGGATATGCCGGAACACAGACTTTTCCTTCCTCTCGAATCCTCTCTCTGTGTCCGAGTTTTTTCAACTGACTGCTGCTCTCCCCTACTGCCGCGGCTCTTTTTGTTTTGTTGCGATGTTGAGAAGCATTTATTCAGAGAGAAACGGAAATCTACACTGTACATTTACTACCACAAGTAAACTGCTGGTGTATGCTCTGAGTGCATTCACCGTCACCAGAGATGGCAAAAGCACTCACTTCCCATACTTCCCGTACCCGTACTTACATTGACATCCTGAGGGGATGAATAGCTTGAATTGATGGCAGAATGATCATCTATTTATGGCCATTACAAATGGTTCTACACATGCTTTCAAAATAATTACCCAACATATTACACCAGAAAAAAAGCTTCTAAACAGAGCTGGCCGGAGTACTCACTTCCCGTACTCAAGTAGAAGTACACTGTGTTAAAAATACTCTGGTAAAAGTAGAAGTACTGATTTAACTTCTTCACTCAAGTAAAAGTAACAAAGTACAGGCTTGGAAATTTACTTAAAGTATAAAAGTAAAAGTACCCTTGCAAATGACAACCATTGTTTATGCAAAGCTACCAGGAACATACAAATGTTACTAGAGTGCAAGCTAAAAAACTTCAGTGGACGTGGAAAAAGGCTCTTTATATTCCGTTGGCTACATTTTAAATGGATGTCTGCCAATAGGCCTGAAACAGCACATATTTATTGTGACAGAGACTGGGACTCCAGGTTAATAAGATTCTGAGTAGCAAGATATAATATTCAATTGTGATTCTGTGAGAATTCTGTGTATATTCCCATCCAATTAGATTGAATTCGGTATTGATAACGCTAACAATAATAACGTAACTCCAGTGAAATTTTTAAAACTTGTTAGTGAGGACAAGATTAGGACTGTATTTAAAGCTGATTCTGGTGTCCAACTTTGCCCCAGGTGTGTCTGTTAAAACACGGATGGAGACAACTTCTCTCTGTTGATGCTTTATTACAACAGGACAAACATGTGCATGGCTCTGCTATGGCTGTGTGTTTGTGTGTGGTAAGAAATATATAACATTGTAAAGGCTACCATACACAATGCATAGGAGTCATATATATGCTAGTACATAATAACAAAAAACACTATTAATTACATTATCTTAATGCAGTGTAGTCTAACTGTGGCATTTGCACCTGAAGTACAAATGTGAGCAAGAGTGTTCAACAATCGCCATTATACATCAACAGCCAGGTGCAACCCAGCTAACAGGTGAAGAACATAAACAACTAAATCCACTAGCTAACTTACTTTAAATTTGCAAGAACTATAGACCAATACAACAACAGGCTTAAATGAACTGACAACATAAGTTATACGACTTACAGTTCTCAAAAACACACAATCTCAACTGATTGTCCTCCAGATAACTGGTCTCTTTTTCTTTTCTCTCCCTTTTTTCTCTGTGTGGCCTGTGTGCTTGCGGTGTGAGGCGTGTGTCCACGCTATTCTCCAACATGCACTCACAATCCAGAGATGGGAAGTAACGAAGTACAAATACTTCATTACTGTACTCAAGTAGACTTTACTGATATTTTTACTTATTTCTTTTTTTGGTGACTTTTTACTTTTACTCCTTACATTTTAACACGAATATTGGTACTTTCTACTCCTTACATTTCACAAAACTGCCTCGTTACTTTAGTTTTGTACTAAAGGTCGTCTATCAGACACGCGCCGCACACCGCGAGCGGGCGAGCACGGCTCAAGGAGAAAAAAGTGAGAGAAAAGAAAAAGAAACTAGCTCATAATCAGTTGAGATCATAAGCGTCTTTGAGAACTGTAAGTCATGTAACTCTATGTTGTCAGTTCATTTAAGCCTGTTGTTGTATCGGTTTTGGCACATTTAAAAGTTGGCGCTTGTGTTCTTCACCTGTTACCTAGGTTATACCTGGCTGTTGATTCGATATAATGGCGGTTGTTCAACGTCCTTGCTCATTGAGATAATGTAATTAATAGTGGGTTTATTGTTATTAATTACTGGCATATATGATTCCTATGCATTGTGTATGGTAGCCTTGACAGTGTTATTAGCCATAGCAGAGCTCCCCACGCCCATGTTTGTACTGATGCTTGATTGTAATAAAAAATCAACAGAGAGAAGTTGACTCTGTCTGTTTAAACAGACACACCTGGGGCCAAGTTGGAAACCAGAATCGGCTTTAAATCCAGTCCTAACCTAGTCCTCACTAAGTTTAAAATAATTTCACTGGAGTTAGTTATTTTTACGTCATCAGTACCAAATTGAATCTAATTGGATGGGAACATACACAGACTTCTCACAAAATTCCACTTGAATTCATATCTTGCTACTAGGTCAGAATCTTATTAACCTGGAGTCCCCGTCTCTGTCACAATAAATAAGCTGTATGTTTTAGGCCTATTGGCAGACAGCCATTTAAAATGTAGGCAATGACATATAAAGAGTCTTTTTTCATGTTGTTACATGGAAACAACATGTAGTTTCTCAGCGTGCTCTCTAGTAACATCGGTCTGGTCCAGGTAGCTTTGTCATTCACAAGGCTACTTTTACTTTTACACTTTAAGTACATTTTCAAGCCTCTACTTTGTTACTTGAACTTGAGGAAAGAAGTTAAATGAGTACTTCTACTTTTACCAGAGTATTTTTTAACACAATTATCGTACTTCTACTTGAGTACGGGAAGTGAGTATTTTTGCCATCTCTGTCACAATCACACCTGATAGACGACCTTTTGTACAAAACTAAAGTAACAAGCCTTTTGTAAAATGTAACGAGTAGAAAGTACCAATATTTGTGTTAAAATGAAAAGTAAAAAGTCGCCATAAAAATAAATAGTAAAGTAAAATTATCTGAAAAATCTATTTGAGTACAGTAACAAAGTATTTGCACTTTGTTACTTCTCATCTCTGCTTCTAAATAAGGAAGAGCCATTAGGAAATAAAATCCCAGCCAAACTCTGTCATTATAGTAAGTGTGCTTTCTCTTCTCAGTACTTTAGGATGACTTCATGGGTGAAAGATGAATCTTCAGCTGTTGGGTGATTGATGTGAGTGAATTTGCAAGAACTATAGACCAATACAACAACAAGCTTAAATGAACTGACAACACAAGTTACACGACTTACAGTTCTCAAAGACGCACACACACAATCTCAACTGATTGTCCTCCGGACAGCTAGTCACTTTTTCTTTTCTCTCCCTTTTTTCTCTGTGGTGTGTATGCTAGCTTGCGGTGTGAGGCACGTGTCCACGCTATTCTCCAACATGCACTCACAATCACACCTGATAGACGACCTTTTGTACAAAACTAAAGTAATGTGCCAATTTTGTTAAATGTAAGGAGTAGAAAGTACCGATATTCGTGTTAAAATGTAAGGAGTAAAAGTAAAAAGTCACTTGCGTACAAATCTACTTGAGTACAGAAACAAAGTATTTGTAAGAAAGTATTTGTACTTTGTTACTTCCGATCTCTGATCATCACATACTCTCATGTAGCCCACACCCTGGAGGCCGTTTTATGGTTGTGTGAATTGACGGCGAATCGACGGCGTACCCCCGCAGACCCCTCTGCGTCTACGCCGGACCCTACGCCATAGCCTGATGTGCACCTCTCAAAAAATGAAATTACACGTCGCTCGGCCGTGGCGTGGTAGCGATTTATTTCCCCCAACTCATTTCCTGGCTCTGAGGGTTAACCTTTCCTGCTACAGATGTCTGACCTTGGTCAGAAAGCACAAGGGCAGGCACAGCTCACTATGACTCTAGAGTCACTACTCGCTCCAAAGCTAATCACCGTCACTCTCCTACTTCTCCCTCGCTCTATCACCCACACCACACACACACGCCGGCTCGACGCACACACCAGCGCACAAGTTATAAACTTCAGGTCACTTACATAGGCTACAGCAAAAGCTCTGCGTGGAGCCTTCGCACCACCATAAAACGGCCTTCAGCGCTGAGCTAACTACTTGAAGGAGCTTCCCTGGTCTTATAACACGATGATAGCCTTCCTGTATTTGGTCCGAAAGTCCAAACCATCCAAAAAATGCACACTAAAAACAAACCGTACCATGGTTTAGTTTGATCTGGAACAAAACTACCTCTTCTAGTCCGACCAAATTTTGCCCATTTGGTACGTACCATGGTCCAGGGGAGGATTCGCACCTGTAATTTTGGTTTGGATCAAACTGAAAAGAAATAAAAAGCATGTTGGTATTATGGTGTTCAAAGCTAGACAGGGAACCAGACAAATCTGTGAGCTCATGTTTAATTTGCTCTGACAGATAATTCTGGTCTCCCTCACGTTCAAACCGATTTCCAACTGGCCAGATCCTGGTCCAGTCATTACTGTTTTTTTCGTATATGGGGCGGGTTTCTGATGATGACTGACAACTTGCGGAGCCTTCGCACTTCACGCAAAATAAGTGATGCTTCACCATCACAGCTAATCTCTGCACGCTAAGGTCCGTTTGAATTTGTCCATCGCTCAGTGCTACATCATGCGTTGTTGTTCAGATTGGTTGTAGGTCTATCCACCTGGGTCCAGAAGCATTCTGGTCTTCAGCCATTGAAAGCGCCCCTTGGGAAACAAAAGTCAACCAAGGTTCTAGACTAAATAGCTCACATTTGTGATTTGGTCAGGCGGTGACAGGCTAGTCAAAGCAGTCTTGCACGCACAATTTGTGGTAGCTGTGTCACAACATGAGTAAGAACATGGGACAAAAATTGAATGCCTCTGTGCTGGCGACAGCTGTGGTCTGTGAAAGTCTGCCTAGTAATGTAAAATTAAAGGACAAATGGGATTTTTTTCCAAGTTTATCTAAAGAAAATACTCACAAATATGTGCATTGCTACAGTTATCAGTTGCTGTAATAATTCCTACTGTCCATACTGGCTATGAACTGAAAGATTCCTTTCATGACTTCAGTGAAGCTAATGTGAGGCTTCAGCAGTTGAAGCAGTAGATATCTTAGTCTTTTTAAACCCCCTTTGTTTTACTTACTCTATTGCAGCTCAAATAAACAGTCTATGAAAAAACAAAGAAAGAGGTTCATACTTAAAAGAATAAAATTGGAATATACCCAGTTGAATTGACTCTTATCTTCTTTCTTTTTTTTGTCTCCCATCTTTTACTGTACCTCCGAGTTGCACGAAAAAGGGTTCATTTCAAGGCCAGTATGGAGAAAGAGGGGATCATAACAGCAACTAATAACTCTTAATAACTCCAAGTACATCATGTTAATATTGTACTGACGTAGACAATTAATAAATCCAAAACTATTTGTGAAAGAAACAGTCATTATAAACTGAAAGCAAGTTCTGGAAGCATGAGTGTATCTGTAAGATAGTGTGCACACAAGCTTAACATGGCTGTTTTTTTTTACACTTTCCTTGAAAAATCCCATGATGCGTTAGTCATGTGCTCAGCAGGACCTGACTGTCATGTACTGTAGTCTCCTACATCTGTGACCTCCTGACAAGCATTTCTTCTAATCAGGTCACTCAGTATATTTTTAGATATTAACTTACTTTACCAGTCAGTTGCCAAACTCAGGTGAAATTCTGGCCAGCTGCACTGACTAAGGTTTGACTGTCTAGAGGCTGCTTGTTTGTCACAGTCTGCACTGAATGGACATTTTAACACACTTGAGCAACTTGAGTTTTTTACATACACACTGACAAAATCTGTAACCACATTGAGGCATGCAATTTCCCTAACTGGGTTGACTAATTAGTCACGTAATGGTGTAGGGGTAATCGTCATTCTAGGATAAATGTCAGTCTGTTTAAAGCCATAAACATCACACAGTGAACTATTCAGAATGCTCCACTTCCAACAGTTTTTTTCTTTTTCTCAAGCTTACGTCAACTCGTGCCGTACAATACTGCAGTGTTGACATCTGCTACATGTATCCAAATGGTAATGTCAAAGTAAAGCTGTAATCTTAGATACATACATTCCTGTTGGAACATGTTTGATTGTGTAGTTTTTGTTGTAGAAGCTTTTATTGGTGGATAGTGTTGCTATATTTTGTTACAGTTGTTCCCCCGGCTGCGTTACAGAGCTTAAGGAACAGATTATCTCAGGCATAGGGTGAACTACAGACTGTAAAAATAAATGATGTAGCAACAGTGACATCACTACTAACAGTGGACTACCCTTTTAAAGCCTCAAGTTCGGTACGTTACGAATTTTGGATGAAAGGTGCTGGGTTGAATGGCGGCCAAGCCAGTCTCTTCTATGGTTTTAATGCCTCTGTGCTAATCTAAACCCTAAATCTGCAAACTTTCTATTAATTTACCAAATAACGCTAGCGCTAGCTTAGTTTGCCTAGGTGCTACCGAATGCTGAACAAGTCATTTTAAGGTGACCAAAATGTGCCAATTAACTTTGATGAAGTGAAAAAACTTTATGGATCTCCTTTAAACCAACATGCACATGGCTGACAGAGATGGGAAAAGCATTATTGTGGAGAAGGTAACAAAAATGTCTCAAAGTAACTGTTTGGAGCCATTACAACACTTTTTTGTTTATATAGCCTACCACGTATAAACTCTGCAATTTTATGTTTGAACACTGGGTGGGGCATTGCCTGGGAAGGCATCAAGGTAATCAGCATCAGGTGCACAGGTGTGTGAAGAACGTTTCTCAATCTGTGTTCTTCTATGGACTTGTGTCCTTGTGTTCTTGTGAAACGTCATGTTTGGTGGCCAAAGTACTGACCCAATACACAAGTTAGCATTTCGCCAAGAACAGTTAAAATCCCCGGATGTGAACTCGACACGCCCATTTTACCGAGGATACATCGGATGGTAACTTGTGTGAACTTGGCCGGGCAGGTATCCCAGCATTCAATTCGGGTGTAAAGCGCTTATGGTTTCCGGTACACATATTTTCACAATTTACGTCTATTATTAAATCAATAAATTCATTTTTAAGATGTTTTAAGGCGAGAAATCAGCTGTGCAGATTTTGAATATAGGCAGTTCAACGAAAATTGATGGTGAATTAAAAAAGCCTTCGGAGTTTGAAAGCTCCGCAAACCTGGAATGACTCTCGCGAGCCGGTCAGTCAGTCAGCTTACAGACCCCTCTGGCCCCACGTCTAGACAGACCCCTCTGGCCCCACATTTAGACAGACCACTGCAGCAAAGCCAGGTCCAAGATATTGTAAGATATTTTAAACAATTTTTTCCGCTGTCATATATATATCTGTCCTCTTCTACCTGGCTCTCCTCCCTCTCGGGCTCCTCTTCTGCTTCTCGGTAACATATACAGACGGCAGTGACTAACTTTACCCAGTCCATCTATAATTTTAATACCTATTTTAACGTTTCTTTTCTGCTTTCAATTAAAATTGAATCCCGAACAATGTTACAAGGATTTTTTCGCCGCCGTTGTGTCGGTATTTATATAGTTATTGGCCCGTGATACTTAATAGCACTTTAATTGAAACCTGGAAGACTGAACAACAAAACAACAAGGCGGTGTGAAGGGTGACCGTCCATGCTTTATTATGAATACACCCATCAAAGCTAACTATAAAGTGGCAAGCGCCCTCTTTGCTGGGGGTGTTGAGCAATAACAGGAAGAACGCTTCGTCTCAAAACTGTCAACAGCGTTTTGTGTGCTTCTGAACTTGCGAGTTCAGTCTTCCAGGTACAGCTAGCAAGTACGGTCTCCCCAAGAACACAAGTCCGTTCTTTGCTTACTTGGTATTGAGAAACGCCCCGCAGACAGCTTTCCACCGTGTCTGACGTGTCAGTCAGTCGTGTTAAGGTTTGAATTTGACAAGGGGAAAATTAATGGGTCACAACACCGAAATGCAGACAGGACGCGTGGACAGTGATTATTGGCACGCAGAACACGCGTCCAAGCCAGTTCTTCCCTGATCCCACCACATTGGCCTTATCTAGAAGTTGATAAAAGACTCTAAGCCAATATTAAAGTGAAAAGCTTGCTTAAGGAACTCGCCAGGATCGCCATTAACGGGATGTAACAGTTGATCGAGGACGCCGTCTTGGGATTTCGCAAATGAGGAAAAAGCCATCGTGGAATTTCTGGGTCTCGAGGTGGATTGTTTGGACAACCACGACAGCTTCTACTCGTGCAATAAAGAGAAGGAACCGACCCGGAACCACGAGTGGCCCACGCAGTGTGAGCGGCTGGACGCGGTTGCGCGGAGCGGTGCAGATTGGAAACTCAGGTGCGGCAACATCGACAGCTGAGGACAGTTTCTTGGAGCAAGACCAATTGATAAAGGTAAAACGGTACCGCTACCAAATACAATACATGGCCATTAACATTTAAATAAACTGTGGGTTTATCTGTAAAATGTATGTTTTTTTTGTTTTGTTTTTCAAAGAGTGTTTTTGATTGTGTGGGTTGATCATCGATTCTGTAACCGGGGTACAAAATGAGCGTTTTAATAAGGCTGATGAGTTTACCACGGCTGACGAGGGCGCAGCCAACGGTGAAACGGAAACCCGATCTGTCATTAAACGGCCTGTTAAACTAACAACAAAAGCACTATAGGATAAATTGGAAACGCTGCAAAAAACAAAGTCAAAATTAAACAAAGCATCTACTCTAAAAGGCCAAATACAAGAGTTGATGCAGGACATAGAATCTAATATGGATGTGCGTTGTACTTTTGACAAATAAACAACTCTGTGCAACGGAGACTCATACATCTCTGGTTAAACTCTACCCCCCCCCCCCCCCCCCCCCCAGAGAAAGAAAAACATGAGATTTGGTTCAAATCAAAAACGCTGGGTGTTGTTGAGTTTATGGAAAACGTGAACAAGTGGTTGGCAAATGCAGACATTCAAAAATCTGAAGATAAATAGATAGATAGATAGATAGATAGTTGTTTATTGATCCCAAGAAAAATGGGAAATTCCGGTGTTACAGCAGCAAAATCGGTCACAAAGCACAGAATATAAATGAAATACTATGAAATATATACATGCAATATACATGAAATAATATGAATAAAATAAAAGAACAAATATTTGATTATGTACAGGATGGGAAAACAAATGTCCAACTGCTTAAATAATATGCTAAGATGTATGCTAAATGTAAATAAACCAATTGTGCAGGTTGCACTTAGTGCAGTAGTGTGGTGTCCAAAAGTCTTATCTGGCACCCAGTGGTGACATGTTAAAGTGTTATTGACTGTGGTAGGAATGATTTTCTGTAGCGGTCCGTGCGGCATCGAAGCTGTCGGAGCCTCTTAGAGAAGCTGCTCTTCTGTTGAACCAGTGTGGGGTGGAGAGGGTGGCCGGGGTTATCCAGGATAGATAACAGTTTGTTCAGCGACCTCCTCTCCACCACAGCTTCAAATGTTCCCTGTTTGCAGCCGATCACGGAGCCAGCCTTCCTGATCAGTTTGTTCAGTCTGTTTGTGTCGCTGGCTCCGATGCTGCTGCCCCAGCAGATGGCGGAGGAGAACAGAGCGCTGGCCACAACAGACTGGTAGAACATCTCCAACATTCTGCTGCACAACAACAACAAAGATGAATGAGGATTGTGATGAGTGTGAAGTAAACCATGATGACAGCATTTCTAATGTTGTAACGAATGTTTCTGTACAACACTCTTGCCATAAAAGTCACGGCATCTCAAAAAGCAGTTAATCTTCAACTGCATCAGCACGCATTCAAGCTGAGGTAGAGAGCGGCGCTTGAAGCTCCCGCCGCAGCTTTAAAGGAGAAGCACGCTCTGGAAGAGGAAACAGAGGAGCTACGGAGAAGAAAGGAAAGGCTGGAGCTTGATTCGGAAATAGCCGCTTCTGCTGCTAAATTAGCAGTATTATCCACTTTCAGTCACCAAGCTCGCTCAAGTACACAGTCAGATGGAATGGAAACTTATTTTGAAAAAAGAGCAAGGTTAAAGGACCCTTACACCAATTTCCAAATTCATGAAGAAGTAGCTAGGTTAAAGGAAACCTTCACTTCACTAAATCCACAAGTAGATGCATATAAAGTGTGTTGTGTCTGACTGTGGAGCAGAGTACAGAGGACATTCTCTTAGCTCTCTCAGCTTCTACAGGGTCCATATCTTACCAGTTCTTTGTTAGCAGTTATTACACGTTTCAGACAAGAACCTGTGGCCATAATGGTTGACGCCAATGTTCCGCCAAGTCAAGGTAGCCCAAGATAATCAAGATTTCCTGTGTTTCTTGTGGTGGCCTGAGGGCGATTTTAAATCAAGAACTTGTGGAATACAGGATGACATGATGCATCTGTTTGGGGCAGTATCATCTCCCAGCTTTGCTTGTTACGCTCTACGAAAGACTGCAGAAGATCATCAGAACAGTTTCTCCGATGAGGTAAATAGCACAGTCAATCGGAACTTTTACATGGATGACTGTCTTAAAAGCATGCTGAGGATAAGGCTGTGAAAATGGTTCAGGATCTGACAGCGCTTTGTCGTGGTGGGGGGGGGGCTTCCATTTGACAAAATGGATTAGCAACAATTGTGGTGTATTGCTATCCATTCCAAAAAAAAGCAGAGATCAAAGATTCTGCATGAGTTGAATTTGTACAGAGACCAGTTGAGAGAGCCCTTGGCCTTCATTGGTGTGTTGAAACGGATGCTTTAAGTGTAAGATGTCACTCAGGGAAGAGCCCCATTCTAGATGTGGGATTCTGTCTGTGGTCAGTTCAGTTAATGGTCCTTTAGGATTTCTCGCACCACTCCCACTTCCAGCGAAGCTCATACTACATCTGTGTAGGATGAGTAATTGATGGGATGATGATTTCCTCGACTCTCCAACAGTAATGGATCAAATGGTTACGTGACCTCGATAAGGTGATTGCATTTAAGGTGGGTTGATGTCTCAAGCCGTCGGTTTTGGACAACTCATTCATAGCCAATTACATCACTTTTCAGATGCCAGTGAAAGTGGATATGGTACAGTGACATATCTTAGAATACAGAACAACCGCAACAATGTCCATGTTTCTTTCATGCTAGGAAAGGCCAGAGTGGCTCCACTGAAGCAAGTCACTATTCCTTGTTTGGAACTCCCTGCAGCTGTTCTCGCAGTACGTGTGGACATGATACTTAGAGCAGAATTACAGCTTCCTCTTGGTAAATCATGGTTTTGGACTGATAGTACTTCAGTTCTGAAGTATATTTTAGAAATGAGAATAGAAGATTTCAAACCTTTTGTGGTGAACAGGATAACTCCCATCTGCAGAGCAACGATGTCTCCCAGTGGAGGTACGTTCATACCACCTAGAATCCTGCAGATGAAGCTTCAAAGGGGTTAACAATAGTTTTTTGACAAACCGAAGATGGATGGAAGGCCCTGAATTTCTGAGGAAATCCAAGGAAGCCTGGCCAGTAAGCATCTTGGATTCTGAAATTTCTGTTGATGACCCAGCGGTAAAAAGGAAGCTCACAGTTAATGCAGTAAATGTTGAAGACACACCAAATGCTACTAAGCAACTAATTCTCTACTTTTCTGACTGGAGAAGATTAAATAGGTCAGTTGCATGGGTCCTGAAAATTTAGGAACTACGCACATAATATTTGTATGTTCAGATGTATAAATACCTATTGACACAAAGTAATCCCTATTCTGTAAGTAGGATTCAAACCAGTTAAGTACTGAGCCAGAAAGTCCAACCCAGTTTTTCAATCGGTCTAGTAAGATGTCATGGTCGACCTTGTCAAATGCAGCACTGAGATCAAGTAATGCTAAGACTGAAATTTTGCCACTGTCTGTGTTAAGGTGGATGTCATTAAAGACTTTGATAAGAGCCGTCTCAGTGGTGTGGTTGGAAACCCGACTGAAAAGTATCAAAACTGTTGTTTAGTGACAAGAAATGGCTGAGTTGTTAAAAAAACGCTTTTTCCAATGATTTTACTTAAGAACGGAAGGTTTGATATTGGCCTATAGTTACTCATTAGTGATGTGTCTAGATTGTTCTTTTTTTAAGAGTGGCTTGATTACTGCAGTTTTCAGGGCCTGTGGAAAGATTCCTGAAAGAAGAGACGTGTTCAAAATCTGTAGAAGATCAGAAGCCAAACAATTCGTTTTAAAACAACCATTGGTAGAACATCAAGGCAACAGGAGGAGGTTTTCAGATGTTGTACAATGTCCTCCAGGTTTTTATGGTTGATCGTATGAAATTCTGTCATATTGGAACTAGTTTTGCTTGAACACTGTGACAACACATATCCTGGACTTGATTTGGAGGCATTGACTGTTTGTCTACGCTTCTGAATTTTGTCTGGGAAGAAGGAGGCAAACTCATTGCAGGCCTTGGTAGATAAAAGTTCAGATGCTACTGGTACTGGAGGGTTTAACCTATCGACAGTGGCAAACAAAGCACATGAATTATTGTTTCTAGAGATAATATTAGAGAAGGACTGCCTTGCATTCCTCAGGTCCAAATTATAAATACAAAGTCTCTCTTTATAGGTGTTATAATGGACCAGGAGATTTGTTTTTCGCTACCTTTGTTCAGCTTTCCTACACTTTTTTTTCTGTTTTCACCAGTAGGACATTTCTCCATAGAGATCTTTTCTTACCAGAGACAACTTTGACCTTAGTGAAGTAATGGCATCAATAACATTTGTAATTTTACAGTTGAAATTATCTACAAGCTCAGTGACTGAGAGCCCAGAGAGGGCGGGTGTGGAGGAGAAAAGCTGAATGAATGTTTCACTGGTGTTTTCTGTGACATACCGTTTTCTGATTATCTTTGTTTGGACCACAACAGTTCTTTGGTCCCCCTGTCCTGGGAGTTGTCAACATGAATGTTAAAATCACCCGCAATGATTACACAATCAAAGTTAATGCAGATTATAGACCGTAGTTCAGTGAAGTCATCAATGAAAGTTGCACAATATTTAGGTGGCCTGTAGATATTTAGAAATATTGCTTGAGGGGATGACCTTAACTGAAGAGCCACATATTCAAAAGAAGCAACATTTCCAAAACATATTTGCGTACAGTGGAATGAGTCATTAAACAAAATGACAACACAACCTCCTTTCTTAGAGTAAGGCTGCCATGCCTGAGAATACAAAACATCCAGTCATCCTAGCCAAAGACCAACAGATGGGCACATGGTGGAAGAAACCATGTGCTCTCCAGATTACGGTGCAAATACTGGCATAAAGGTAATCAGCCTCAAGTACAATGGTGTGTGTGTGGAGAAATGGGTCACTGCACAGAAATGCAGACAGTACGTGTGGACATTGATTATTTGAAAAGAAGACTCCCTGCTGAGTTCAGTGATCCCTCACACAAGACTCTACGTCATACAGTTCATTAGCTGCAAAATGGGGTGTGGCCAAAGCATAGGGGCCGGGCAAACCTTTATCAATAAAAAAGGAAGTCTATGTTGAGTTCATTGATACCTCACATAAGACTCTACCTTAAACGGGTCACCATTTATGAAAGGGAGCGTGACTTAAGCATAAGGGCGCCGACCAAAGCATCACCAATGAATATTTTCTGTTGGGTTTAGGATATGGCTCCAATGAGTTTGTTTTTTTGGTGTACGTCTTGCCATGCTACATATGTGTACCAGGTTTTGTGAGTCTACGTTAAACGCACTGCAGGGTCTCAATTTTTGTAGGGGGCGCTAGCGAGCCATTTTTGTAAAATACGGACGTTTTAATAAGACTTTTTGGTGAGTTTTTGAGTATGTTAAACCCCTGAAAAAGGCAAATAATTTGCCGGAAGAAAGGAAATGAAAGGAAAGGTTTCAATAGGGGCCTCATCGCTGTCGGCGCTCGGGCCCTTATTATGAACCTGAAAATGAGCATAATATGAGCACTTTAAAACAACAAATGGCGCCAGTGGCAAAGTCAGAAACCATCAGGATACATTATCTGGGAACCATGAATGTCCAAATGTTGGGCCAATTCATCTAGTATCTGTTGAGCTATTACTGGATAACTGAAAACGTTTGCCCACTTTCCACCGTGTGGTATGGCTCTGCTCCATGACTCACTTTTTTTTATACCAGTTTATTTAAGGTTCAACTGACCATAGACTTTTCCTTTAAGCCTAGGTTGGAAAATAAATCATTTACCAGCAATAAAATATACAAAACATCTCCCTCCATTTTCCCAAAACTGATGATTTATTTTGATAACTTTACTTTCTTAAACCTAAAAGCCTGCACATAAAGGCTTTTTGTTTAGTATAGCGGTTTAAAAGGAAACCACTGTTGCAAAGAGCAGGAAGACACTCTTTTTGTGGATAATTTAAAAATAAAATATGTCATCCTGCCTTTTTTGGGTGTTGCCCATGCAGAGCATAAAGATGAGATATAGAGGGCAAGCCTTCCTTTCATAATTTTCTGTCTGTCTGTCTCTCTCTCTCTCTCTCTCTCTACAAGCACCACCCACCCACAAAGACTGTAGACCACCCCCAGGAAAAGGAAGGTGGGAGGGGATAGAGAAGAACCACGGCAACCAGCACTTAAGTAACTTACAGTCTACACGGAGGGCAAAGGGAGGATCAGAAAAAAGGATTGGTGGCTGCGTTTGACAAGCTTTTCACTTCCTGTCATCTTACGGAAAAGTAAACCTAAAGCAGAGAGGTGGAGACTGTTGCTTGGATTCTCACACACACATTTTCTTTTTTGCCGGTGAGTGATCAATTCAAGTGATAAGTGTATAGTTTCTTTCTCCTTGTTGTTTCAGATCTGTTCATATATATGGAGATTTTGGAAATATGCTTGTGGGGTGGTTCACTTTCACAATGCTGGTAGAGCTGTAACAATTCCAAATTTTACTGTAAAATGAACTTTCTCAGAAATAATTGCGGTTAACAATAAAATTGTCTCTTTCGGTCAAATGTAAACAATTATTTATTACTTTTTTTTTTAATACAAAGTTTTAAACGAATCCTAGGATATCTTTTGGTTTTATAACTGATGTGTGACCCAGAGAATGTAGTAACACAAGTACACAGCCTATAAGAGAAACTACACCTTAATTGTAAAAACATTTTTTGTAACCATATCCCCTGTATCATTTTTGTTGCTAGCAACGTGGATGTAAATAAATAAAAATAATTGACAATCAGGCAATTATGTAATAATTGTTACAGGCCTAGACACTTGTTATAGATGCAGTTGAGATGGATGGGGATCAACACTTGTATTTGTGCTCATTCTAAAATCATTCTAAGATCTACATTGTGCACTGAAGCCATTACCAGACACAACAAAATAATTATCTAATGAAAACTATAAAGAAATATTAGAAATACTATAAATGTCAAAGTACAACAGATTAGCACATAGCATCCTATGCTGGAAAAAAGCCAGGCTAATTATGCACAGTTAACGTTATTTGCTTATTACACTTTGCACCTGTCATATAAAAGAACTTGCTGTGCTTAAAGCATTCAAAAATTCAAGAACTTGCTTTTCCATGGAAAAAAAAGTCTCTGTTTCTAGCCTTGGACTGTTTTTAAACTACTCCCCACTAGAGAAATAGTCTATAAGGAAATGGATTCTTTGGGTTATCTGGAGTAACAGGGACATTGTTTCTTGAAAAAGGTGTTGCTACTGAATGCTTTTTAAATGCTTTTAATTTTGTGTATGGGGTAAAAGCAGAAATCACACAACCTGCACACAAAACCCCCAAACGATCTGCATGTTAAATAACTCTACAGCACACAATTATTACAAATGATCAAAATAATGTATCACTAATTTGATTATGTATTAAAATAAAATAAATGATAATGGTATGGGAAATAAAGTAAAACAAGTAATTATATTTCAAATTCTCTCTAAATACATTCTATACAACCTGATACCACATTTCAGGCATTTAGTGGCCTCTATGTGTCTGACCTTACCCTCAAGTACATTTCTAAGATCTCCAACTTCACAAGCAACCTATTTAACAATTGCAAAAGACCCATAACCGTGCCATTACACCAGTATGACAGTACAAAATAGTAGAAGAGAAAAAGAGAAGCGCCTCCTTCCCAAGATACCGACATTAACCTCAAATAAGGAAGTATTCTTCTTAGTGTACTGCCTAACAATACAGTCCAGGCTAACAAATGAAATACGATAGTTCACAAAGAGTGAGTTGCTAGACCTAACCGGGCATGTCTCGCAATTCATGAGGAAGTGTTTTTTCCTACAGTTTAAACCTTGGAAAAAAAACACAATCTCTTAAAGTATTTTGTTACAAATTACTTTTTTTTTTTTTTGTTTGGCAAAATACAAATTACAAAATACTCAAATATAATTAAACACATAATACATTTAATAGGAATACTGCCCATCTCTGAGCAAAGAAAAGTGAAAAAAAAAAGATTCTAGCAACTTCAGTGTGCCAACCGTTTAATGTAAGGAATGACCAGTTGTTTTGCCCCATGATATGCTTCTAAACATCCCGTAAACTCTCATGTGTATATGTTAGGTGTGTAGGCCACAGTCCAGCAGATATGGAGACTTATCTCCTAATTAGCCAGCATAAAGCCATCGACTTTTGGTAGATCAGTGACAAAAGTAAGCATTTAGGGATCAAAGGACTTAGTGAAAAGAAATGATTTGAGGTTTAAGTGTATAACTATATAACGTTTGTGTTACAAGAAGTGTTTTCTGTGTAGAAACAGGAGGCTGATGTAAAACCAGAGGTGAGGCAGAGTTTCTCATTATCAAGCCGAGAGAAAAGAGAGCCATTCTAAGCCAGTGACCCCATTAGGCACAGGCCATCCAATGATGTTTAAAAAGCTCTCGGGGTGCGGTGGGAGTCCCAGGCCCCGGGCCCATCATGATCCCCCCTTGCTTTTAGCCCAAGCCCGCCCGGAAGCAGGTTATTCTCGTCCCGCATTGTGCTGTCGAGCATTTCTGACGCTATCCATTGTATCCAAAAGCTTTCCATGACTCTCAGCGATTTCAGTGGGTCTGGGACCTTAAACCCCTCCATTATGGACTAGCTTGCATTGCCACATTTGCTGTGTTGGCTTTTGTATTCAGTCGATCCCTCTCTTTCACCCCACCCTAACTTTTGACTTTTTAGCTAACGTTACTACTCTTGCACAGGAACACTGAAAACAAGCTGGTGTAGCCAAATTCAGATCCAACCACAACTAGGTTGCCGTTTAGCATAGTTTCAGTTGCTAGAATCAGCATCAATGATCTGAGCATGCACACATCTCTTTCTGACTGATAAATGAGAGACCTGTTTTTCTGTAAAAAACGTATTTCATTGTATCAAAATGTTTATAGGATTTATTTACATTGACATCCTGAGGGGATGAATAGCTTGAATTAATGGCAGAATGATCATCTATTTATGGTCATTACAAATGGTTCTACACATGCTTTCAAAATAATTACCCAACATATTACACCAGAAAAAAAGCTTCTAAACAGAGATGGCCGGAGTACTTACTTCCCGTACTCAAGTAGAAGTACAGATACTTGTGTTAAATACTCTGGTAAACGTAGAAGTACTGATTTAACTTCTTTATTCAAGTAAAAGTAACAAAGTACAGGCTTGGAAATTTACTTAAAGTATAAACATAAACGTAGCCTTGCAAATGACAACCATTTTTTATGCAAAGCTACCAGGAACATACAAATGTTACTAGAGTGCAAGCTGAAAAACTTCAGTGGACATGGAAAAAGGCTCTTTATATGCCGTTTGCTACATTTTAAATGGATGTCTACCAATAGGCCTGAAACAGCACATATTTATTGTGACAGAGACTGGGACTCCAGGTTAATAAGATTCTGAGTAGCAAGATATAATATTCAATTGTGATTCTGTGAGAATTCTGTGTATATTCCCATCCAGTTAGATTGAATTCGGTATTGATAACGCTAACAATAATAACGTAACTCCAGTGAAATTTTTAAAACTTGTTAGTGAGGACAAGATTAGGACTGTATTTAAAGCTGATTCTGGTGTCCAACTTTGCCCCAGGTGTGTCGTTAAACACGGATGGAGACAACTTCTCTTGTTGATGCTTTATTACAACAGGACAAACATGTGCATGGCTCTGCTATGGCTTGTGTGTTGTGTGGTGGTAAGAAATATATAACATTGTAAAGGCTACCATACACAATGCATAGGAGTCCTATATATGCTAGTACATAATAACAAAAAACACTATTAATTACATTATCTTAATGCAGTCTAACTGTGGCATATGCACCTGAATTACAAATGTGAGCAAGAGTGTTCAACAATCACCATTATATCACATCAACAGCCAGGTGCAACCCAGCTAACAGGTGAAGAACACAAACAACTAAATCCACTAGCTAACTTACTTTAAATGTGCAAGAACTATAGACCAATACAACAACAGGCTTAAATGAACTGACAACATAAGTTATACGACTTACAGTTCTCAAAAACACACAATCTCAACTGATTGTCCTCCAGATAACTGGTCTCTTTTTCTTTTCTCTCCCTTTTTTCTCTGTGTGGCCTGTGTGCTTGCGGTGTGAGGCGTGTGTCCACGCTATTCTCCAACATGCACTCACAATCCAGAGATGGGAAGTAACGAAGTACAAATACTTCATTACTGTACTCAAGTAGACTTTACTGATATTTTTACTTATTTCTTTTTTTGGTGACTTTTTACTTTTACTCCTTACATTTTAACACGAATATTGGTACTTTCTACTCCTTACATTTCACAAAACTGCCTCGTTACTTTAGTTTTGTACTAAAGGTCTATCAGACACGCGCCGCACACCGCGAGCGGGCGAGCACGGCTCAAGGAGAAAAAAGTGAGAGAAAAGAAAAAGAAACTAGCTCATAATCAGTTGAGATCATAAGCGTCTTTGAGAACTGTAAGTCATGTAACTCTATGTTGTCAGTTCATTTAAGCCTGTTGTTGTATCGGTTTTGGCACATTTAAAAGTTGGCGCTTGTGTTCTTCACCTGTTACCTAGGTTATACCTGGCTGTTGATTCGATATAATGGCGGTTGTTCAACGTCCTTGCTCATTGAGATAATGTAATTAATAGTGGGTTTATTGTTATTAATTACTGGCATATATGATTCCTATGCATTGTGTATGGTAGCCTTGACAGTGTTATTAGCCATAGCAGAGCTCCCCACGCCCATGTTTGTACTGATGCTTGATTGTAATAAAAAATCAACAGAGAGAAGTTGACTCTGTCTGTTTTAAACAGACACACCTGGGGCCAAGTTGGAAACCAGAATCCGCTTTAAATCCAGTCCTAACCTAGTCCTCACTAAGTTTAAATAATTTCACTGGAGTTAGTTATTTTTACGTCATCAGTACCAAATGAATCTAATTGGATGGGAACATACACAGACTTCCACAAATTCCACTGAATTCATATCTTGCTACTAGGTCAGAATCTTATTAACCTGGAGTCCCCGTCTCTGTCACAATAAATAAGCTGTATGTTTTAGGCCTATTGGCAGACAGCCATTTAAAATGTAGGCAATGACATATAAAGAGTCTTTTTTCATGTTGTTACATGGAAACAACATGTAGTTTCTCAGCGTGCTCTCTAGTAACATCGGTCTGGTCCAGGTAGCTTTGTCATTCACAAGGCTACTTTTACTTTTACACTTTAAGTACATTTTCAAGCCTCTACTTTGTTACTTGAACTTGAGGAAAGAAGTTAAATGAGTACTTCTACTTTTACCAGAGTATTTTTTAACACAATTATCGTACTTCTACTTGAGTACGGGAAGTGAGTATTTTTGCCATCTCTGTCACAATCACACCTGATAGACGACCTTTTGTACAAAACTAAAGTAACAAGCCTTTTGTAAAATGTAACGAGTAGAAAGTACCAATATTTGTGTTAAAATGAAAAGTAAAAAGTCGCCATAAAAATAAATAGTAAAGTAAAAATATCTGAAAAATCTATTTGAGTACAGTAACAAAGTATTTGCACTTTGTTACTTCTCATCTCTGCTTCTAAATAAGGAAGAGCCATTAGGAAATAAAATCCCAGCCAAACTCTGTCATTATAGTAAGTGTGCTTTCTCTTCTCAGTACTTTAGGATGACTTCATGGGTGAAAGATGAATCTTCAGCTGTTGGGTGATTGATGTGAGTGATTCTGCTGTGATGGAGGGACTTTCTCAGCAGACCCAGTGATTCCCACTGCCGCTTTTGCCTCCTGCTAAATGTGGAAAGCCTAGGATGGAAGACCCACCAGGTGCTGCTCTGAGGCACTGGAACAACACTCTCAACCTCCACAACCTCAACCATCTCGCCTCCTCCTTTGCACACACTTGCACAACCAGCTGCTTCACCGCCATCTCCAACCAGACAGGGGCCACCGTCACCGGGTGACAAGATTCCAGGATGTTTATAAATTTCCGCCGGATACGAAAATGCCAGTGTGTGCAGCTGATGACCACCTGCCTGGTGCTGTCAGTGGTGATGGTTTGCTGGGAGCAGCTGGACAACAGTGTCATCAGCCACGTCAAGTCCTACTCCTACCGCTACCTGGTAAACAGCTTCACCTACATTAACAGGAGCCTTACTATCTCACATGAGCAGGCCAGAAGCTTCAGCAACTTCAGTTACCTGCTGGACCACCCGGATAAGTGCGCCGGCAAGGACGTCCTCCTTCTTCTCTTTGTCAAAACATCCCCAGAGAACATTAAGAGGCGAAACGCCATTCGATCCACCTGGGGTAATGAGACCTACATCCAAAACACCTTGGGAGTGACAGTCAAGGTGGTGTTTGCCTTAGGAGCGCCTCGGACCAAGAAGGAGGAGCCCTCGTGGAGCGAGAGGAGCGGTGTTGGTTTTCAGCAGCAGCTCATCCACGAGGACCATCTCCATGGTGATTTGATCCAACAAGACTTTTTAGACTCCTTCCACAACCTGACTCTGAAGCTGATCCAACAGTTCCACTGGATGCACAGCCGCTGCGCACATGCCCGCTTCCTCATGACCGCTGACGACGACATCTTTGTCCACATGCCCAACCTGGTGAGCTACCTGCAGGACATGAGCAGCAGAGGCGTCGTAGACTTTTGGGTTGGTCGTGTGCACAAAGGGGCGCCGCCAATCCGCAGCAAAAACAGCAAGTACTATGTGCCCTATGAGATGTACCAGTGGTTGTCATACCCTGACTACACTGCTGGGGCCGCGTATGTTGTCTCCAGGGACGTAGCTGACAAAATATACCAAGCCACGTTGACCCTGAACGCCTCTCTTTACATAGACGATGTGTTCATGGGCATCTGTGCCAATGCCGCCGGTGTGTCACCCCAGGAGCACGTCTATTTCTCAGGTGAGGGCAAAGCACCCTACCACCAGTGTATCTACGACCAGATGATGACCTCACATGGTCATGTTGAGGATATCTTTGACCTGTGGAAGGCAGCGACCCACCCGCAGGTGAAGCAGAAGACCTCTGGACTCCTAGGGAGGCTTTACTGCACAGCTGTGAAAATGGTTCTCCTTTGTAAACCATACTATTTTAACACCTACCCTTGCAAAGCAGCTTTTTGGTAGGAGATTGTGGGGTTTGTGTGCATGTGACAGAGAGAGGGGGAGTGTGTCATGGTCACAGTGAAAGGAAGATCATTGATGCAAATATTACCTCAAAACACTGGAGTGTATGTTTTGTTTCCAGAGGCAAAGAGACCTTGTCTTGATGGTTTAATAATTTCATAACAGTGGCTTTGCATTGACCACAGAATGTGGTCCAAAAAGGTCCTTAAAAAAGATGCTGCTTACATGTTGTCCCTACACAAACTCACCGGGCTCACTAATGTAATATTTAATTAGTTATTTTCCATCTTAGCCATTTGATTAAGAGAATACTTCCTCTTTATCTTGGATTTTATTTCCAATTCTGTGCCTCACAAAAGGGTTGACAAAAATTTGAAATACTACGATATTTTCTTAATTTAAGGCCACTTCTCTCACTGGCGGTTACGAATTTCATTACCTTAATAGAGACAGAGCAAATTTATACCCACCCACACTGGAGGGGGAAAACAATGTGAAGGTCAATTGTCAATTTTGTCTGCTAACAAAGAAAAATGCCTAAAACCTGCCTTGCGGTGGGTCGCACTAACAGGGTAAAGAACCCATGAACTAAATTTGTATGAGCTGCCACCCCCCCGAAAAAAAAAAAAAAAACTGTGGATACAGGTAATAAGACATGAGAGCTATAAGCAGGAAGAACAGAGAAACTGGGATCCCTATTCGGGTTGGTCATCGTTTGGATTTTAACGATTCTGATTACAATTGCAATTCTTCCTGTGGATTCCAATCCTTTGAGTTGAAACGGGTCACATGCTTATTTCACAAATAAGAGGGAAGTTTTATTTTTGATTTAATGCTTGTTTGCAGTTTTACTGTGATTTTTCAACGTAAGATAAAGCCACACTAGAGTGCTGCTAACTGTGCTCCGAGGAACACAACAAGCGACTGGCCGCTACGGAAACCAAATTTTGTGTAAGTTTGGAACCAGTGATCAGATTTGAAACCAAATCCTCCAAACGATTCCGATAAAGATTGAGTCCACTGGTATCGTAATTTTATAATCCTTACACTCAGCATGCCTAATGTTACACGTGCAATGACATTTATCATCACAGTTGTCGTCACATCAGTTGTCCGTTTTAGGCTAACTATGGTTTTGTAAATTAGGCTAAAGCATTTTGACAGCATGCAACTTGTGTCATAGTTGAATATGGATAAATCGGAAAGCTATGCAGTATAAAGAGGTGTAGTCCCTCCCTTTCCGGTGGACCCCATGAGACCTTATTTCATTAACAAATATTTACAGTAATGAACAGAGAATTTTTTTTTTTGATCCCGTTTTGAATTGAGCCATGAATTACACACATGATGTACGTTTCCTTGCTTGCTGCTCAGCTTGCTTGCAAACCAGCTAGCTTAGCTATGTTCACACAACACCTCGAACGCTCTCTTGTCTTTTTATTAGCCAGGAAGTGAGAGCCGAGACAGATCCGTTGCTCGTTTGAGTAATGTTACACGCCGGTACAAATAGCTTTAAGATAAATTTAGGCTTTCTTGACTTGAAAAATTATCTTTTTAAATTGACATATGTGTAATTCCTAGTTTAATTCAAATGGGATCAAATAATTATTGGTCTTCCGCCATTCACTACCCTTTTTAAACAAAATCATAAACTTGAAATTGGGTCCCATGGTGGTCCACCTGGGATTCACCTCTCTATAATGTTTGCAGGTGCATTAGCTTGCCAACACATAGCTAACATTACCTTACTAATATAACGTGTCCTCTCTGGTAGACATAGGTTGCTCGGATAATCATTTGACAAGCTTAAGAATGTTTTTTTGCTAGCCACAGGCACTTTGTTAACGTTTCAGCCCTTAGTTGCAGATTGTTGTGCCGATTGTTTTTCCCTCTGGTGGGCGTGGCGTTTAGAGTACCATGCGTTGTCTTCTGTCTCTTTAGTAAAATGCACCAGTGGTGTTCCTGATGTGTAATAAAAACATACACTAAGTCAGGGATGTGTCAAATCTAAAAATGTCTCCATGTGACGAAGTGCAAAATTCCTCATAGTGAAGTAGAGGAGATTTGTTACTAAGGAGACTTTGCAAAAAAGTTCCTGTGCTGAAAAAAAATTGGAAACGCAACGTGTGGACTCTAAATTGAATATTTTCTTGTTATAAGATTTTTTTCTTTTGTAATAAAACTTGTGAAAAAGGTTTTTTTAATAAATAAAATATCCTAACTGAAAGTCTGTCTTTCTTTTAATTATTCTTAGTAGTAGTCATCATCGTCATCACCTCAGTTTGTTCTCCAGAAAACATGAAGTGGACGTAACCTCAATTAGGGAACACTGAAGCGGTTTGACTGCACAACTGCGGTTTCATTCTTGTGCGACTAAACAGCTTTGGGCAGGTTTCCTTAAGGGACAGACAATTTCCTACCGCACGGATTGGCCGTTTGGTGCTGCACTCAAAGTTAAATTACTTCAACTTTGACCAAGTTGCCGCTGACCTTTCCAAAGGCCAACCATTGAGATGGCAGCTGTCGCACCTACCAACGGGTAACGCTGCAGGTGGCTTTACACAAAGAGCAAATAAACGTATTTTCAAAAATGTCACCTTTTGCTTTAATCTGGATTATTCTCAAACAAGGTATAGTTAGTTAAAGGGAACATGTTAAGGTTCACGCTTTAATCTTCAGTAACCTGTGTTTGCTGCAGGAAATGGGACTCTACTCAAACACACACAGACTTCATGTGTATCAAAAAAATTATCAAAAATGTCATTAAATTACCAAAATGTCAAGATAAATAACTAAAGTGATAAAAGTACTATTTTATCTAGGACATAAAATGAATACAAAACCAGTATATCTAATAAAAAAAATACTCAGATGGAGTGCCTATTGAGAAGTGTAAGATAAATTAACAGCACCGACTTCTGATCCAGACTGTCACGTGTTCAAAGTCAACAGATTATTTTGGGGGCATTTTTCGGTCCTTTACGGTTACAGGACAGATGAAGGCATGAAAGGGGGATGACATGTGGCAAAGGGCCGCAGGTCAGAGTTGATCCCACGGCCGCTGCCTCGAGGAGTAAACCTCTGCATATGTGCGCCCACGCTGCCAACCGACTGACCCAGCCGCAAGGTCAAAACCTTTTCACGTTTTTCACACTTTGACTAAATTTGGTCCACACAGGAAGCAGTGCACACCAATGCAGCGTGCACACATGCGCTGGAAACCGTGCTCCTCACCACAGCAACAGTTTGCTGAGCAGCAGAGTGGGTGGAGGTGTCGCACAAGCCACATTAGAGTGCAAATGCAAACCTCTTGCATTCTCCAATATTTCATACCTGAACACATATTTATAGTGAAGAAATAGACTTTGTCTGAGCGTGTGTGCAGGAAATACCGCTGACTGTAAGTTGGATTTTGTTTTCCATCTGACATGTGATACGTGGAGCCAAAAATACCCCCAGCATCGGCCAGAGCGTCCTCAGGGAGTCTGATTCTCAGAGGCATGTGGCACGCTGCTAACAGAAAACTAAGGGTTGGTCCTGTGCCAGTGCTCAACGGACACCAGATAAGTGTCAAAAACTTAAGGTGACAAACCAAACTGGTGGTCATGTTTCAGTTAGGTGGCTGATTAAATACGGCCGGGGGGGGGGGGGGGGGGGATACTGAACTTCAATAACCATTTCAGGCGTAAGTCAAAATCGAATTAAGATTTTCACACATCACCAAATTGCTTTTTTGTGTTTCTGTGCTTTGTTCATTTCTCACACTTTTCTATATCCAATTTCTGCTGCAGCAACAGCCTGGTTTTATCTCTGATTATTAACAAATCTCATCTCGGTCATTTTTTGTTTAACTATCACTAAGTAAACGTCTCAGCGTCTTCCAGTTTAAAGTCACGAAGATGTCGCGACAGTGAATTGTCGGTATGTTTATTTCTGGCATCATGAAATGTGTCGTCTGGATTAGCTGTTCTCCAAACAGCTGCTCTGTTGCCAAGGAAACGCATAAAGAAGAATAACTCATACAAAGGCTTTAGACTGACCTAAAAACACAAACAGCTGCCTACAGCTGTTTACTAAACTGCCGTAGGCCTACCTGCCTAACCCTGGTGGGTTGGTATTAAGATATCAACATAAAAATATTAAAATATGCAGTTATATTTATTTACATGAGTAAATAGGATAATGCCATGTACTATTTAAGCTGTTTAGTCTAATTTCCCTTGGGGAGAGAAATTAATTTGTTATTTGTAGATTTAGCTACTAGAAGTGACCATTACTAAGAACCGGCCCCTGAGGAGTCAGCTTCTAACTTTAGTCATCAGAACAGTGAAGCTCATCTTTAGTCACTTCCCAAGAGGTGGCTTAGCAAAATCATTTTGTTAAAAAAGTTGACATGCTAAATATAACAGGAAACTGTGCTGGTCAAAGCGCCAGCTGAGCCCCATGGGGAAGCTGTTACTATAGCTCATTACAAGAGACTTTAAAGAGACAGAGCGTCAGTGGGGCAGCCAACATACAAAAAGACCCATGCTGCATACTTACGCCATCTGTTTGACCCGCTGCCCTCTGGGAGATGCTCCGGATCCTTTAAATCCCAACGACAAACGGACTGGAAAACAGTTCCTCCCGCCGACTGCCATGCGCTGTTTACACTGATTATCAGCGCTACAAAACTCACAGGTACATGCATCCAACCTCTGCTTGTACAACACTGCACAGATGTTTACATTCCAACTTTGTATATTTCTTTGTACATATTTACACCCAACCGAAATATTTGTAGAGAGTGTTGCAAGGGGTTACATATTTGTGTAGGTCAACCGACAAGTTAGCATTGCACTGGTTCTCCACTGGTTCTCCATTTTTGAAATATTGCAGAAAATAAATTCAAAAAAATAAAAGTTGGTCATTACGAGTACTTTTTTGCATACTTTATGATATACATTGTTCAGCAAGATAATGTTAATTAACAAATGAACCCCTCTTTTATTACTTTTATGGATCTTTTTTTTTATATGTATTTTTATATGTATATATATATACTTAGAAATTTCCATTGCACTCCATTATAGACCGAATACCAGCTGAGATAAGATTGTTTTTTTAAGCAGGGCAGCAGTTTTCAGATTACGTTATTGGCAAAAGTGTTCTCCAGTGTTTTCTCAGTTAGTTTTTAAAATGATATCAGATTAGTAAACATAATGTGCCTTTGGAACATTGGATGAATGGTTGCTGATAATGGGTAATGTAGATATTGCATTAAAGATCAGCCACCCCCCCCCCCCCCCACACACACACACACACACACTCAGATCAGCTGGTATTCTGTCTATGATGGAGCGGTATGGAAATTTGCAAGTGACCCCAAACTTTTGACTGGTAGTAAATATGTATGATATTGATAGTCTGCACTATGCATATTTATTTATTACTTTGTGTCACTGCCTTCTGTGCAACATGTCATTTCTATTCATCTGACCTTACCAATCTCTATATCCGTTTATATAAGGGTGTTTATAGTGTAAATATTATTATTATAACTGATTCTATTTTTTTCTATTTCTTATGATACTTTTTGTATATTTTTTTGTATATATTTTTTCCTATGTCTATTTATTGTGTATTTGTGTTATTCTTAAGTGTGTGGATTTTTCTTTTGAGGATTCATAAAGTCTATCTTTTCTTATTTTATGAGTGAATGCACCGTCAGGATTGCCATTTAATTTCTTTGTTAAATGTTGTGCAATGACATTTAAGGAGTTCTATTCTATTATACAGCCAAGTCTATCTCGGAATACGATATCTGGCAAGGCACAAAATGAATTCTGGTGATGGCTGAGCGTTACTGCGCAGCCTCCAACTGAGCTTGACGACGTAGATGTGACGTGAGCAACGCTCAGCCATCACCGGAAAAGTGCTTCTAATATCCTTCACTGGTCTCTGTCCAGAGCAACGGGATCTGTTGGTCCGTTTCTTTAACCGTCTATGCCAATTAAACCTAAACAGCTAATGGAAGTCCAAACTGTCTGCGAGCTTACCCGGTACTATACGGTTATTCTTCTATTGTGCGTCGGTAAATCACGTGGTTATGACACAATCGTTAGCCTATTTTTACAAAAACGTCTGTCACTGCCCAATGTGAGGAGAGTGCAGATTTGAGTCGCGCATGCTCAGATGTAAACGGTTTACGGCATAATGCGTCATACCCGATGAGAGTCGAGTCAGGCCGGCTCTGGCCGAGTGCAGATGTTAGTTGCGCATACTCAGATTTAAACGGTTTACGACATAACTGTCATACTGAAATTTGTGAAATCCATAAAATAATAAACTCGTCTCATTACTTTTCTGTATATGCCTCTAGTTTTGACTTTTGAATGTATACATACTGGCTATGTAACTATTCTGTTAATAAAATAAAATTTAAAAAAAATAAAGTAACGCCTAGCCATCACCGGAAGTACTTTTATTTTTTCCTTCACTGATCTCTGTCCAGAACAACGGGATCTGTTGGTCCATTTCTTTCACTGTCTATGATTGTTCTAAACACAAATGAGATTGGTGAATCCTCGCTGCCCATCCGTACCACGTGACTGGTTTATGAAGTAGTTTGAACATACGTTTTATCATCATCCATGATCTACACGAGCACATTTACGGCTCTCTGTCCAGTCAAACCACTGCCACTTTAGTTTTATAACTAAAAATTGTCTTTCCTGCTATTATGACCAAAATGATTGATTTACACACGGTTAATCGCCACCTTCCTCTCAAAGAAATATATAGTATTTTTAATTATGGAACGCTAACAGAAAATATACTATATTTTTTTTAAAAGATTACGCAAAAATTTCTTGGTCCTAATTTTTAATCTTCCCTTGTGCAAAACTCTGAGTGTATCAGCGAGCTACTGCGCTTCCCCTCCCTCCCCCCCACTGACCACCAGGGGGTAATGTGACTAAACCACTTCGATGGAAAGTCGCAATGCCTCATCTCACCATCACTTCCTGGGACTAAAATTTTGGAATTGGTGCAAGTTTTTAGATGACCCAAGCACAGATCTGAACACTTCAAAAGCTGTTGACTGTAAAATGAGTTTCTCTTCTTACTTTCTTCCTCTGCCGCACAGGGGAATTTACATTTACAGAGGGCTACTGCTTAATATTTGTCAAATGTTACCCAATATCTTAATAGGCTACAATTAAGAAATAAACATCTCAAACATATAGAAGATAATTCGTCAAAAAGAAAGAAATCCTGACACCCATAACAGACATATCAGTTTATTAAGACATTCATACAATTCTGGGGAGAGAAAATCTGAATGGGGGGGGAGAGAAGCGCAATATACTCTGGCAAGGGAATCATATGTCAGGAGACCTGATAGAGCAAGTGGGATTACAAAATATGGTATATTAAATTAACACATTCACAAACAATAAGTAAGTATGTGAACCTACAGTAATACATATCTATTAAGCACTCCCACAATACATTGCACATATGTTAGCATAACATAATTTGCAGACTTTATACAGCACTTATATCTTTTAGTCCACAAGTAAATTACTAAATGATGGAGAACATCAAATACACACATCTTAATTGAACATGGAAAAAAATACCTGATAAGAACCTTTAAGTTTACAGACCCCATAGCTGTGTAGCTCCAAACAGCCACCTGTCGAGGTTAGAATCTACAACTGTCCGAGGGGGACCACCATAGAAGTCACCTCGCTTTTAACGCATACCAAAATTCTGAGCCAAGATTTAGCATTGAAGTTTTTCCCCCCTTCGAATATTATAAGAACAATGCAAGTGGACGATCGCTATCACTGCGTTTAAAAAAAAAGAAAGAAAAGAATAACCTCAGGGCTCAAATCAGGTCTGCCACATTCATGGGCATCTCCTCCACGGTAGTATTGTAAAATGTCTCGATATCCCGAAGAATCCTCTTGTCCTCCTCAGTGACGAAGTTGATAGCAACTCCTTTTCTTCCAAAACGGCCACCACGACCAATTCTGGAGGGAGTAAGATCGGACACGTTAGCCTCCTCAGGTAACTGAGGTGCACATACTGGTGCAATATATGATGCAACTTACCTATGAATGTAGTTCTCTCGGTTTGTAGGAAGGTCATAATTAATGACCAGGGAAACCTGCTGGACATCGATTCCACGAGCCTGACAAAAAAAAAAAAAAAAAAAAAATTAAATATAAGGAGATTTTAATTGTAGTAAAGTCAGAGATGGATGGCTAAATCATTGTGCACGTCAATGTCGCTCGTACATAAGTAACAGATTTCTACAGTAGAAGAAGCCATTGTGGAGAACGAGCCCTAATCTCCCAAAAGTTTGACTGCTTGGTCATAATAGGACTGTTGCAGGATTTAAAACATTTGGGGTTAACTTCACAACCAATTATGACATTTATGTTAGCATCACATTGCACCTCATACTAACCAGAAGATCAGTAGTAATCAACACTCTGCTTGAGCCAGACCTAAACTCTCTCATAATCACATCACGCTCCTTCTGGTCCATATCACCATGCTGTAAAAGAGTATTTCAGTAAGGAAAATGTGAAGCATTACCACTGATGAGCCTTGACCATCAAAACAGTGTATTAATCTAACAGTTGTAGAGCCAAGCAAGCAAACACATCCTACCAGAGCAGAGACGGTGAAGTCTCTAGCATGCATCTTCTCAGTCAACCAGTCGACTTTTCTCCTGGTGTTGAGGAAAATAACAGCCTGTGTGATAGTCAGTGTTTCATACAGATCACACAAGGTGTCCAGCTTCCACTCCTGTTGATATTCATATAAAAAAAAAAAAAAAAAAGTTGCATTGTTAACTGAACAAAGTTAAGACAAGACAAAATGCAAGTATGCTTATCAAGCATCTATAAAGCTAGGGTTCATCTAATGTGTAACACAGGATCTTGAGACAAAAGACACTGGACATTAAGAAAGAGGTCCCCCCAAGCCTCATTCCGATACTGTGCATTTTAATCTCCTTCCCTGGTGTACCCATGCTTACACGGCCACATGAGCTAAACCTGTGAGGTTTGGCTCCTGCAGTTTTAGCAGGGTGCTTTAGAGAGAAGGACAGTGAGAAGCAGCTTTCTGAGTGTTGCAGATAAGTTAACCCACCTCTCTCTCCACATTTATGTAGAATTGCTTGATACCCTCGAGGGTAAGCTCTTCTTTCTTCACCAAGATGCGAATGGGTTCTCGCATAAACTTCTTAGTCACCTCCAACACCTCTGCTGGCATGGTGGCAGAGAGTAGGACCACCTTTAGAAGATGTACAACATGTATCCATAAGATCCAAGAGACGAGTCAAGTCAACTTGGTGCAGTTTCAAAAGTGCATTTAAAACTTAGACCTATGTGTGGCACTGCACCTTGAGACAGTGGCCAACAAACGAGGTTCAACCACAACTCATTTTCAGTACAGTGGGTAATAATCTCCTTCCACGCAATACTCTGCTATAATTGTGTGGTCCATGTTTTTTTCATGCAATAATGCTAGCAGAGTTCTTTTAATGCAGAAGGGTTCCATACTGAACATTTTATTCTTGTCCGTTTTGCAACTTTTATCCAAAAAGGTTCTTACTTGAATGTTTGTGCTCTGCTTCTGGAAGATCTCATAGATTTGATCTTTGAACCCTCGACTCAACATCTCATCAGCTTCATCCAGAACAAACATCTTGATACATTTTGCAGCTGCACAGAAATGTGGCGTTAAAAAACAAACTTTTATTTGTAAAATAAAAACCAAATCATTTGAGAATGCTTCCCTGTTGATCCAGACCGGTCATACTTACACAGATGTCCCCTGCTAAGCATGTCATACACACGTCCTGGTGTGCCCACCACAATGTGAGGGGCCTCAGCCTGGAGCTTTGTTATTTCAGCACGGAGATCAGTCCCTCCAATGCAGGCATGGCATGCTGCCCCCATGTAGTCACCCAGAGCCAGAATGACCTTCTGGATCTAATGAGGGGAGACAGGAGCAGAAAACCCAACACTACTTTAGGATGATGTGCGGTACAGATGGCAAGACAGGAAATGAACAGTGTGTGGAATAACTGTTCAAAGTGATCAGTAAAAATCAAAAAGTAATCTCCATTATAGAGTCAGTCCCGAAAGATGGTATGCCATCACATCACCCAGTTTTCCACATCAAGAATATTTAAAATCACAATCATTCAATTAAGCCAGATTTAGACCAATGCAGCCATGGACAAAGACTACACCAATCTTAAGGATACCATTTCACAATTTCTGAATTTTGAAAAGTTTGAAGAAAAAAAAGGTACCTTAGTAACTGAATCAGTGTCCTCAATATGCTGTCTAGGTCTGAGATACTGTGGAGGTCACTGTGACCTCAGAAACAGCATACCTGCTGAGCCAGCTCTCTGGTGGGAGCCAACACCAGAGCCTGAGTCTCCTTCACCTCTATGTCCAGTTGCTGCAAGATAGAGATGGCAAACGTGGCCGTCTTGCCAGTGCCCGACTGAGCCTGGGCAATGACATCATAGCCTACAGACAAATATTTACAGTAAGAACATATTTCTTCCAACTCAATCATTTAAGATTGAGATGTGTGCATTCTAAATATTCTATACAAAAAAAATCTGACATTTTGTCAGGTTTGATTGCACGACAGTTACAGTATTGAGTGATCAGTTAGAAAAAAATTATCCCCATGAATGGGTAAGTCCCGAAAGATGGTAAAGCATCACTTCACTCACTAATAAGCAATCCACTTATCATTGAAACGTTTTTGTACCTTTGATGCAAGGTATGATTGCCCTTTGTTGAATGGCAGATGGCTTTTCAAAACCATATGCATATATCCCCCGGAGAAGAGTCTCCTTCAGGCTCATATCATCAAAGTTGTCTGTAATCTCATTCCAGTTACTCTGAAGTAAGAAGAATAGATTGTGAGTGTAATACACAAATTCAATGCTAAAGCTGTAGCAATAGCTGTGCACTGACTCATTTTGTCATTCACTTACCTCGATAACACCATCAGGCTCCATTCCATCTGGCCCCCCATGGTCTTTTGAGCTGTGTAAGAAAATCGATAGGTACATTTTACTTTACAATTATAACCACCATAAAAATGGAAAAGCTTTTAAGGATATACTACTAAGAACAGGCAACTACAACAATATGATACCACCACGTGTCATGATTGATCAAGATCCTTACCTAATGTTAACTTTTCACGTTAATCCTAAAGCTGTAATTTCTACACTCCAGACTGCTAAACTCTGCACAATTCCATTGCGTTTTAAATAGAAATTCTAAAATCAACCAGGACTGAAACCTGAGTGGTTGCCACTGTAATCGCCTAAAACGTAACGTTGAGAACTAGCTACGTCAGATGTGTGGCGAGCGGTTCTCACCGGGTTACGCCCAGAGTATCTCATTACAGAGTCCGGGGCTTTGGTGGGCCCACGTGTAAAATCCCACAAGTACAGCTCAACTAACGTTACCTTGCACTCCTAAAATCCAAGTTAAAAGGGATCGGGAAAAGTTGTCAGACCGGTTTAGACGCCCAGATGGGCTTCATGTCAATTTGAGTATCAAAAGAGTTACCGTTAGCCAACATGTCGGATAGTTGGGCCTATGTTAGCTCCTGCTGCCTGAGAACTAGCTAATGTTAGGCCGAGCTGTATCATAAGCTTGGCCTCACAGTTTTCACAACCACGACAGCAAAATGTTTTAAACATACAACCCAGTTCTCATTAATCACACAGTCGACATAAGACATAATATGTTATCAAAATTGCTAGTAACAATTTGGAAATGCGGAGTCTCTGGGCAGCTAACTGCACAAAGCTAGCTAAATGTTAGCAACCCCCTAGCGCTCAAAGTGGTCGGGGCCTAACTATCTAGCTAGCTAGCTATATAATAAATATTACCGCATCAAACATGGTTCTCCCCACCATGGCACGTTTAAATACACCTAGCTAAATAGTTTTAGTTTTAAAAATGAGACCAGATGTACGATTCTTACCTGTTAAAATCAGCAGAATCGCTAGACATGATCCGTTCCTAACTTCACCATGCGACTGGAAAGATCGCTGATGGCGATGCCCACTGCCTTTATGCAGCCGCACTTTTTTTACTCACTAACTTAAAATGCTCCGTTTTGTTTACAATACAGGTTCAGTTGACTGACTTAATGTTTGGATCACAATAAATTGCATTCTAAATACAAATGTATGTTTCAATAAACGATAAAATACAAACATTATTCCAGACTATATTTCCCAGCGGAAGATTATTGCAGTAATAAGTAGTGCTTCGGTTTCCACAGTGTCTCTGATAGGTCAAAATTTGTTCTGACTGCGGCTCTGACAAGGTTTAACCTGTCCATGGGTTTAAGTTGTGCAATATCTTAGGAGAGAGGGTTCGTGTGTGGCCGAAACAAGAGCCGTTTATACAACTGAAATTAAGAAGAAAAAATACGGAGTTCGTAAAATACAATTAATGTAATAGTCCTACAGGAGCCTTTAGAAAAACAACGACAAATTGAAAGAAAGATTTACATTCCAATCATCATGAAACCACTTTTATTTGCCACGAAGTTTAGTGGAGGCTATGCAGGAGCAAATGCAGGGTTTTACAGTATTTGTTCTTACAATATGTATTCTAACTCATGCAACTTTGAAATAGCAGTGAGTGAGCTTACAATGAACCACAGCTGCTTATCACAAGAATGGACTGCTTAGCTAATAGGCCTACATTCTTTATTTCAGAGTAATGTCGGAGACAGCTTTTCTGAAACGGGCATTTGCATTGTTTAAAAAATGAGTGGAATAATTGTTCCTCCAATGTCTATTGCGTTTCAAGCGATTGGATTTCACAAGGGCAAATTGTTAAATTGTAGCCTAATGTAATTTAAGTTTTCACACTGATCCATATTACACTATAATAACCAACATGATGTATTATAGGCCTACTATTGTGTTTTCCTATTTCGTGAAGTGTTGACTTTAGCTCACTGTGACCAATTAACATGATCAGTTTCTTTCTTATGTCTGTTTGTCATGGTGTCTCACCCCTGCAGCCATCCTTAGGTAAATATTTGTACAAAAGAGTCAGATTCTCAATTAGGCTTACTTGGAGGACCTGCACCCTCTTCTGATCTGTTTTAGAATTTATTTAACCTTGCTTCTGCAGATTGTCTCTTTTAATGTGTTTGACATAGGGGCCAGTGATGAGGATAATGCTGTTTTCTCCCTTTTTGCAGTTCAGGTTAAAGGCCAGAAGAGTACACTCTTAAAACTGCTGGGTTATTAAAATAACCCAGCAGTTTTTTAGTGTGTAATAAAGTGATGCATACATACTCATTCTTGGATCCAGTGAGTTCAGGTACATTCTGTACTGTCACTTTGGCAAAGAGACTGGGCTTGGGAGGCAAACCATGCAGCCAACATTGTATTGAGAACAATGGGTCAAAAGAAGATTGTGAGCACCACTTTACTGACTGGTTTGGACGTTTCTGGTATGGATACGGATGATTTCATGGAGTTGTATAACGTTCTAACTCAAAAGACTATGCCAGTTTCAAGGTTGAACATTCCACAACAGGAGGATGTTGCAAAATGGTCCTACCTAAGGGAGATAAAGCTTCATGATGTGGATGCAGATGTTGATTTGCTCATTGGGACAGATGCAGCAAAAGTGATAGAACCTTGGGAAGTAATTAACAGCCAAGGAGAAGGACCCTACGCAGTCCAAACAAGGTCATTAATGGACCACTGCGCAGTGGAGACAGCAATGGAGTCAAGACTGGCTGCTCTGTTGTTACAACCAATCGGATTTCTGTGGAACATATGGAAGGCATGTTCATCGAACAATACAATCATGATTTCAATGAAAGAACATCTGAGGAGCAGTTGGAAATGCCTGAGCAGGAGTGGCCTGTATCTGACATGGATCTAATTGTGATTTCAGATGATGGCCAAGGGGTCAAAAGAGAAGCATCAGTGGATCTTCTTCAAGAACTCAGAAGATCCCACAACTCATCTCATCAACTACTTCTCATCTTGGAGGAAACTTAAAACGTCAGTTGCCTGGTTCCTCAAGCTTAAGGAAGTTCTTTTGCTTTTGGGGGTCGCTGGTAAGGTCAGCACTACCAGCAGAAACCAAGCATCCTGTTATCCTTTCAAAGGACCTGTATGTTTCCCAGCTGATTTGACGCCATATCGTATGGCGTATATATATATATATCATATGTATATATCATATATATTACAAGCCATTCTTACCCAAAGTGTCAGGTTCAGTTCTGGTCAATAACCCAGTAATCACTGTCTCTACAGCACCTGTTTACTGGTTCCACTTATTATTCCACTTATTTTGTATTATTCATAATTCTCATTCTCATATCTCACTTATTATTTATTATTTACTATTTACTCATCATTCCCATTCTCACATTTCTCTTATTATTGTTATTTATCCATCAATCTCATTTCCTATTTCGAAACTGTCCACAATGTTCATACTGTTCATATTGTAATATAATAACATAATATTATTTATCCCAGTATCCTTGCACAATGCTCCATATTTAAATATTTTTTATTGAACTCTTCGTTCACTCATGCCTCCATATTGTTCTGTTTAGAGTATATATATATTGTGTATATGTTAGTGTGTATATTTTTGTTTTGGTTGTTTTGTGTGTAAGCACAGTGTGAGCAACAATGCTCCAAAGAAAAATTCCTCGTATGTGTCCTCATACCTGGCGAATAAAGCTGATTCTGATTCTGATCCATCAACAACTAGGACTCGCTAGTAAAAACCAAATGTTGAACAGACTTCGACAAAGATATTGGATAATTAATGCCAACTCTGCTGCAAGGAAGACAATTACAGAATGCATTGTGTGTAAACGTTACAGAGGAAAACTTGGAGAGCAAAAGATAGCAGACTGAGGAGAAAGCTCTGCCAGACAAGGCTCCTTTCACGTAAGTGGGAGTTGATTATTTTGGCCCCCTAGTGGTTAAAAGAGGCAGAAGCCTTCCAAAAGCCTTCCTTGACACTGAATCCTGCATTAATGCTTTGCGGAAATCAATTTGTAGAAGAGGTCCTGTGTCAAGTTTAAGGTCTGATAATGGCACAAATTTCTTTGGAGCAAACAAAGAGTTGAAGCAAAGTCTTGCTGCTTTAATTAAGTGGGGTTTTAACAAGCCAACAACATTGCATCAAGGTGGCATTTGGGAACACCTGATTTGCTCAGTGAGAAGCATACTTACCTATGTTCTTGGACAGCAAGTATTGGATGATGAAGGTCTACAGACGCTGGTTTGTGAGGTGGTGGCAATATTGAACAATCAGAACAAACAGACCAATCACAAAGGTTTCTGATGACCCCAAAGACATTGAGGCCCTCACGCCAAATCATGTCATGCTGAAAACAAAACCCATTCTTCCACCAGGATTCTTTGAGAAAAGTGACTTGTACATAAGAAGAAGAGGGAAGCAAGTACAGCATATATTGCAGAGATCTTTTGGAAAAGATGGACATCTGAGTTCTTACTTGTTACGCAGGAAAGACAAAAATGGGCTAAGGCAAGAAGAAGCTTCTCTCCAGGTGATATTGTCATACTTGCTAACGCTACAGCTCCAAGAGGATCCTGGATGATGGGCCGAGTTTTGAGTACCAAGTCTGACTCTAAGGGATTGGTTTGTTCTGTGTGCCTCCAAACTAAGACCAGTGTGTTGGAGAGACCTGTAACAAAGATCTGCCTGCTACTGCAGGCCACAGTGTAGCATCATGGAAATCTAATCTCTTTTTCTCATTCTATCCTGTCTTCTTTCTGTCTGTTTCTCTTACAGAAATCGGACGAAGAAGAACATGATTGATACGGGGAAGTTAGAGTATAGGTAGAGAGTATAGCTCCCTTTATAGAAATGAAGAAAGGTAATTGTGAGTTTACACTTTTCACAATTAGGGGCCAGAATGTTGAAGCTATTCATTATTTAGTTATATATAATAGTTATTTAAATTTTTTAATTTCCGTTTTGCTTGAATTATACGGCTACATAAATTTGTTTATCATTAGTATTTTATTTGGGTAATTTTTAGTATCTGTCAGTGGTTTTGTTTTGAAGGTACCAGGCAGCTTTAGCCACCAGGTGTAGTCTACATTCAGAGGTGTACAGGTGTGTGGGAGGTCTGATGTTTTTTTTGCCAGAGCTTAGAGACACCACTGATCCTTCTTGTGAAATGTTAGTGTGCAGAGAAATTGGATTAATAAACCTCACAGAATGCCATCTCTGCCTGGACAATGAAAGTTTTAATCTCTGTGTATTATTCCCTCCTTTGGTGCCTCAGTGGCTGTTGAACATTGAGTTTTTAAGTTTGTTCAATCTGAAGACAATTCGCCACTACACCGATTTTTAAGGGTTAAAATGATGCTCCTATATGGTGCATTGCAGGTATCACATTTGAAAAGCTAACACCACAGAACCAGCAGTCTTTTAGGAAAAGGTCACCATTTAGGCAAAATAAATTGTATATTACAGATAACCCCATTCATTTGCTATATATTTCTATCTGAGGAATGTTATATGAATTTCCAACACCACAGAACCAGCAATATTATTGGAAAAGCTCTCCATTTATGTGTAGGCTGGCAAACGTAAGTATCCTATGCTTTACCGATACCTTCCATTTATTTTCTATACCTTTCTAGATGAGTACCCTAAAACGTTACATAAGGCAGGAGGGCAACTGTTGGGTGCGTGCTGCTTCTCTTAGTTGATTGCCAGTAGAACACCAGCATAGCCACTTGGGACAAGCCATCTCATTTAAGTTTTTCTTTTTTCTTTAAGTGGGTGAAAGTCATAAAAATATATATCATATAAATATAATCATAACTCTTTGTTAATGAATTGCTATTATTAGGTTTATGTAGCAAGTTAAGATTTATGACCAGGAGATGTCTCCCCCTGTTAAAGATGAACAAATCCCCTGTTTATTAATGCTATTCCAATGGTGCATAACCCTGGATCTCCCCCAATACGGAACAGCTGCCAATCGTCTCCGCTGCGGGTCGGGTCCATGCTCCGCCGTCCTTCAATACCCACCAGGTCCGGATTTGTTGCGGAACAGCGGAGGCCATAACTGACAGCTTCACGTATGATCACGCAATATAACAGGAGTTACTATAAACAGAACCACAAAACCTCTGACCTGTGCTGATTGCTGTGGAGCTCTCTGGCATCTGGTAAAAATAGAAGCTCTGCGTATCTGCTCCGGAGGGCTGCGGATCACCAGAGCCGTTCCGGAGCAGATCTGCAGTCGTTCCGCAGTTGGTGGAAATTAGGGGTAAGTCAGTGGCCAACTTGGGCCACCCCAGTAAAAAAAGACTGGACACACCACTATGCTCAGGTCTGGAACATGCAGATCCTATGTGGTCTGTTCCCCTGGCTCAATTAACCTTGGCTACTTCTATAAAATTTCTTAAAATACCCTTCAACACGGTACAAAAAGAGCAGTTTTGTGGCCGGCACACAGTAATTCATACAAGACATGTTTGCCTTTATTCCAGTGCAATGCTAAGTGTACACAATTATTTTTCCCCTTAGGAAGCCAGACAATGACAGTAATGTTTTCTTCAGTTCTGACACCAAAGCAGAACAGCAAAGGGTACTTTGACTCTAATGCACAATGGTGTAGTAGTTGGAGAAAAGTTCCTCCCCTACTGTAATGTCTCTGAGTGATACAAGGACAACACAGCGTAGAGGCCTCTGTGTGTCACTGCTGTAGTTGACATTAGGCAGATACAGGCGGAGCTCGATGGGAAATGTGTCCGGCACGTCATACTCCTGGTAGCACACGTTAGCAGGCAACTCATTAGAGCAGTTGTTCACATACTGACCAACAGCAAGTGGGTTTTGTGGACTGTCTGTCAGCCAGCTGGTGTCACTCATCATGAAAGGCCCTATTCTGTCCCTGCCACTGCATGACTTGAACACCATTTTGGATATGCCTTTGTCATTTCCATCAACCAAGACACCATCAATACACCTGAACAGAAAAGGGTTTCTGATGGACTGGAGCAGAATTGGCTCATAGGCTTGATATACTGTCCCAGGGTACATGGCCACTGTAGCTCCTTTGGGTACAAATCCTTTGGTAACAAACACTCCAGTTCCAGCAAAGGGCAAAGTGCTAGGTTTCCGGTCAATGCAGAATCCAAGAGTCTGTAACATGGCATCATCTCCACACACTGGATTTTCTTCACTTGTTACCTGTCTGAGAAAGTGAGTTTGAGCTGCACAGAGTCCCCCCTTATTTGCCCCATTACGGAGCAGGACTCTGAAGAGCTGCAGCAGGCTCTGTGAAACCTCCTCATCTGGGACCTGTTTGTCCTTCAAGCGCTCCGTCACCTTCCGCAGCGTTTTCTCATTTTTAGACAGGTTCAGTACAACCCATGGGACAAATCGGTGTCTGTATGATTTCCATTTGTTCTGAAATCTTTTTAGAGCAGTTCTAAACATCCAGGTCGACGTCTGAGAGCTCGGACAAGGAGGAAGAAGTTTACATTTACAGTCTCTTCCGTTAATCTGCTCCAAAATAAAAAGCAACTTGTTGTTAATGTCCAAATTTGTCTAAGAAATCTCAAACTTTTATAAAGTTTTTTTTTCACTTTACGACAAATGTGCATAATGTGTTAGGCAATGGGAATAACATCGAACAATGTTACACTTTAAGATGTGGCTTAATCAAGGAGCGACCAAACCGATGCTTTTATTTTTGACATGTGAAGCTTCAACCGGAAGAACTTTTTACGTGACTCGAAAAAACTTTACATGCATTAGCCAGCTGGATGGGAGGAAAGGGAGTCTGGCAAAGACAAACATGGTAAGAAATTACTGTTTTTATTCTGGTGCCGTGATGTAATCATAAACTATTACTTTGGGGCGATACATATAATAATAAAAGCTGCTGCGGTAATTACCTTGTATTTCCTTTATATAATGAAAACAAACGTAGCTCTCGACGTTAGCATTAGCTCGCCTAGCTAGCTAGTTAGCGAGCTAAGCTTGCTAGCCTTTAAGCCAACTGACAAACAAAATTGGCCAACGTAGACACACACACTGCAGCAGCGTAAGCTTTGTATTGTTGTCCACAGGGTTTTATGACTAGCTGTATTGTTCAGTGTTATCATAAATGTTTCTAGTTAGCTAGCCAGTCAGTCAACACATTGCAAGTCGGTGTATGCTGTCAGGAAAGCATGTTATTGCTGTTTTTAAATGTGTTAAACCATGGTTTTGTTTTTATGTAACGCTAGCTAACAACTAGCCTACACTTCGTGGTTATTTTGGGTAATTTTGGAGTTCTGTAGTTGGCAATGTCGTTGTTAGCAACTGATATAAATCGTTATTCTAACAGATAAGTGATGTTTAATTTTTGCTATTACTGTTCTTTACATTAGTCTATTTATGTGTTATTGCAACAAGTGTTTTGTGTGTCTTTGTGCAGAACAAGCTGAAGTCCTCACAAAAGGATAAAGTTCGTCAGTTCATGATTTTCACACAATCCAATGAGAAAACTGCACTGACCTGTCTGTCACAGAATGACTGGAAACTAGATGTTGCCACTGACAAGTTTTTCCAAAATCCAGAGCTCTATGTTTCAAATCTAAAGGGAGCCTTAGACAAGAAGAAGCTTGATCAGCTGTACAACAGATATAGAGGTATGGAAAGCCTGTTGAATGTGTAAGAATAAAGCTCCATAGTTATAGTCAATGCACTTTTTAGCTTGTTACAGTAAAGGGATTATATCACAGTGCAACACTGACAATATTGAGTGTTATTTATTGAAAATTGACCATCTGGCTCTGAAGTAAATGACAAAAGCACACTTCACACTCTGATACGTAGATCCTCATGATGACAACAAGATCGGAATTGATGGGATCCAGCAGTTCTGTGACGACCTGGCTCTGGACCCAGCCAGTATAAGTGTCCTTCTCATAGCCTGGAAGTTCAGGGCCGCAACACAGTGCGAGTTTTCAAAACAGGAGTTCATGGATGGCATGGCAGAACAGGGGTGATGATATATTTTAAGAAGGCACAGTATACTCTTTCTGTAAAGTGGTACTTATTATCAAACTCACAGTGCTATTATACTACATATAATACGCTATGTACACATAGAGTTTGCTGCAAAAAAAGTTGATCTGTATATAGGTTCTCAGCTTTGTTTGGAAGATGTCAAATATAAGTTACCATTATACATATGCATGCATCTTAAGGATTGCTTAGTTATACAACAAACAAAGATGAATGTACTCCACTGAAAAAAAACATTCCTCTTTGTCCAGCAAAACACAAGTCTGCTTTTGTGTCTCTTCAGGTGTGACAGCGTAGAGAAGTTGAAAGCTCAGCTGCCAAAGATGGAGCAAGACTTAAAGGACCAAGGGAAATTTAAGGACTTTTACCAGTTTACATTTAATTTTGCAAAGAATCCTGGCCAGAAAGGTTTGGGTAAGAACCTTTTAATGCTAATCAGCATTAACCGTCTATTTGTTATGTTATTGTTGAATGTTTATTGACCTGTTTTTGGTTCTCTTACAGATTTAGAAATGGCAATTGCATATTGGAATTTAGTACTGGCTGGAAGATTCAAGTTCCTGGATTTGTGGAACAGTTTTTTAGTTGTAAGTTGATAATCACACTCAATATTACTCTACACATGCAAATGTAATCCCGTCTCATTGACTTGCTTCAACTTTACCCAACATCTTTTGCAGGAGCACCACAAAAGATCAATTCCTAAGGACACTTGGAACCTCTTACTAGACTTCAGCACAATGATCACAGATGACATGTCGAATTATGACGAGGAAGGTTTGTACAGACACTCAGCTGAAAGTGAACCTGTTTATCACGGTGTGCATGCAAGTGCCTATGACCTGTAATTATTCCCCCTCAACTTATTAGATGAAGGGCCTCTACCCTGCTTCACACAGGCCTAGTACGGTTTTTAAGTAATAAAATGATCAGATTAGACCATAATCATATCTTCAACCATGGTAGAGTTAATTAATTTAATTTGTTTTGTTTTGTTCATTCAATAGGTGCATGGCCTGTCCTTATTGATGACTTTGTGGAGTTTGCACGACCACACATCGGGACTAAAAGCACGGCAGTTTAAAGTCTGCTCTCACTAAACGAACATCCATGTGAGGTTTCCAACAAACCACAGAGCCCAGTGAACAGAGGACAAGGGGACCGCACTGAGCTGAGAACTATGTTGCCTTTTCAACCCTCAGGACTGAAATATTTTACACAGCAGAGACTTTATATATGTGTGTGTATGTGTATTTACATATATAAAAAAGGCATATCTCTTTGTTGGTCAACTTGTGGTGGTCTGGAACTTTTATCTAAAGAATTGGGCTTTTTGTGTGCGCTCAAGCCAACTGGAGAGGAGTCCCCTCCGCTCAAAAGCAGGTAATGTTAGACACACTTTTGAATGGTAATCTAAACAAGAGGGTTCACGAGGGGGGATGTTGTTCTTCAAATATTGAATTTTAATACTCGTGTGCATTCCTGATTTTGTTTTTGTTTTGATACATTTGTGTGATAAGTCAGTATAAAACATTGATTGTAATTTTTTAAGCATAATGCTGTTTGTTTAAACACAAATGTATAAAGATAAAATAAATGTTTCAATTTGGTATCTTTAAAACTACCAGGTCTCTCTCTGTCTGTGTGTAAAAAGAGGATATATATATATATGAGTCATTCTCAGTGACCCCTGGTTAGTGAATATTGTTGGTTTATATGATCTAGGGCCTGTTTGAGTTGAATTGCTTTATGAATATTGGATATAAATTAGGTAAAATGGAAGATGTCTTTGTTTCTCTCACTGCAATACAAAGCTGCTTTGTTAATGATTCACTAGAGCTTATAGTTTATCATATGCAGGTAATTGGTTAACTATTTCAATTTTCATTCAAGTTGGCGAGGTGTGTATAACTGACTTTTAAGCTGAAAACCATGACTTCTTGCATACAAAACCTAGTATAGGTAATCATACAGCAGTGTTGACAGGGAATAAGCATGATAGGTTTTGAAAAGCTCAATAATGGAGAAAAAAATTGTCCGCCAAGAGTGATTATGCTTTTAGGGAGATACCATATGTATAAATTGGGTTAGAGTAGTGACTTTAAGTTTTTCCTCATACCTAGTCTTTATCCTGTAGCTTTGTATAACAGGCTACGTTTTGAGTTACCTCACAGTATTGTCTGAGTTGAATAGGTCAACAACGTTAACGTTGAATGTTTTGGTATGTTTATAAAATTGAGACTTAAAACAAGACTTGCAGCACAGTGAGGTGATGTGCTCCCTCCTTGTGGTGACAACGTGTCAAGGCACGTGCGGTTGCTAGGGGCGACTGACAACAGACAGCGGTTGCAACTGTTAACAGCAAACTGGAGAAAGAACTGATAGCAGCGGTTGTTTATGCTATAAAACAGCGGAAACAATTGGTTCTTTAAATCATTTTGTTAGCTAGCAAGTTGTAGAGTAGTCAAACTGCAGGAAAATGCCGAGCATTATTAATACAGTTTTATCCGAGATGGGGTGGGATGAGCGATTTGCTATCCCCGAACCTAACGCTGAAAACAAGGCTTTGATAGAAGAGGTGAGTGTGGCACAGTTATTTTTTAATTTATGTCACCACTAGCTACTTCATTTCAATAACGGTTACAAACTAACTGATAATTAGCTACTGTCTTTAACCTGATGCGGTCATTGGATGTTGGACATTTAACGGAAGCTATATTTCTTTAGGGACCGTCAAAAATGACTAACCTAACGTTAAAATAAGAGGTTTTACCGTAAATGTTGTTTATTTGACAAAATGAATTATTTTAGTGTGACATAAGGACTCATTAATTTAACGAAGTTTTATATTTATTATTTAGTTTCAGAAGTTTTCTTCTTATAAATTAAACAACATGCGACACTGTTAAAAAAAGAACTGAGGAATTACCGCTGAAAAAAAGCGTGAAAATTTGCTCTGCGGTTACTGTATTACCAACATGTTTAGCTAGCTACAAGTGTGTAGTGTACATATTAAATGTTTACATGTTTGCTTAGCTAGCTAGTTATGAGGGGATTTTCCCTCTATATTTCTGCCAGTCATGTTTCTCAATGGTACTGAACTGTGGCCAGTGTTGCCTGTTTGAAACTTTGTCTACGTATAGGCTCACGTGAGACCTGCACACTGCTCTAATGCAACCATATTGTAACAATTACATTGTAAGCATTTAGGCGGCATGGCTCTAAGTGTTTTTAGGTAAATTGTGAATCTGTGTCACATACAAATGTTTCTAACTGCTTGTAGTGAAAGGCAAATCATGCAAGATAGCTCACAAGAACAAACATATTGCAGACTGTATGTCATATATGTAACGCTTTAATCTGATGACCTTCTGAACCACAGATTCGTAAAAAAGAGACAGACTCTGTGCATCTGGAAAACAAACTTGAGAGAAACAAGGATCAAAAGCAGTTAATGACCGAATTCCTCAAAAACGCTAAACAAGAGCTGGAAAATACTGAGGTAGGTACATCAAAACAAGTTTATTATTTATGTGTCAGACAGGTGTGTGTGTCTCTTCTGGTAATTGTGTTAGGGTATGTTATTAATTTCTCGTTTTAATTTTTCTGCACATAGGCTCTGTGCAAAGCAAAGGAAAGAGAAGAAGAGTTGGAGAAACACCTCACCTCCCTCGCAGAAAGGGAGACAGGTCGCCTGGCACAAGAAACTACTAAGATGGAGAGCGACCATAGATCTTTGGCAGAAAGGAGGAACATGCTCGAGGTCTATAGCATCCACAACACTTTGAACATAGATTAAACTATAGCTGTTGATGCCAAAATGTTCTATTTAACCTTTGTCCAAATCCTCAGAACCATATCTTCAAAGCCAAACAGAAGCTAGAGGAGTTTAGGAACCAAATGAACTGGGACCAGCAGACCATGGATGGCTTTTTAGAGGAGTCGGCACGCAAAGATGAGGACACAATGGCCATCATCAAGTACGCCCAGCAAGATGAGCAGAGGATCAAGGTGAGGAGAAAAGGGTTGGATTAAATAATTCTGTAATTGTTTACAACATTGACTAATCCTGAACTAACACCCGTATAATCTCTCTGGATACAGTCACTCACTCTGGCTATAGAGAAGAAGACACTGGAGGCCAATGAAAAGCGCAAAGCACTTGACAAAGAATTGACTGAAACTATATCTGCACAGGTACAGTAAGAAAACACTGTACATTCTCGCTGATTATATGGCTGAAATGTGAAGTCTTTGAGTCACAGACTGTCAAAATGTAAATAAGAATATGCTTTACTTTTGCTTTCTGAACAGATTGCTTTGGATAAAACTACAGAAAACTTGCAGCAGGCCCACCTGGAGACACAGCAGCTCATCCACCAGTGGGAAAACACCATGAAGCAGATGAAGCAACGAGACGCTGATATGCAGCAGTGTGCTCTGGTAAAGTCTGTGACCTTGCACTTCTGCTGATAAAAGATGTGCTCACTCAAACTAAAGCATATAAACGCACACTGAACGGTACACAAATGTTTGTATTCCTGTTTTTTTCCTTCATCCATCCAGCAACTTGCCCAAGCCAACCAGAACATCAGGGAGAGGAATTGCATCATCACAGAGAGGAAGCATTTTCTGGACACTCAGAGGAATAACAACAAGGAAACAGAGAGGAAGATAACAATGGCCAACCGACAGGCTGTAAAACTGCGGCAGGATCTGAAGGAGCAGGAGAATAACTGCAGCAGGCTGAAGGACGAGGTCAGCTTTTCAAACTTTTGTCATGAGAGGATCCTGTTAACACATATTTTCACTTGTGGGCATAGCTGAAAGCATGTTCCAATTTCATCAGAAGAGTGAGCAAATGGATTTTCATGTGTTTTGCAGCTGGATAGTTGCAAAGGCACACTGGACAGAGCAACCTCCGATGTGGAGTCGGTGACGTCCCACATAGCCAAAATGAAAAAAAACATCCAGGATAACAATGACAAGTTAGTGAAATCTTACAACGTGTGTCTGTTGCTAAATTACGACTCTAGCTTTAGTAGACAAGCTCTGTCTGTGCATGTTTGTGTTGTAGACTCAAGCAGGTCAGGGCCTACAATGTTGCTCTGGAAGAGAAGCGGAAAGTTGTGACTCAGACCGCCCTTAGTGAGGAGGAGAGAGCTGCTCAGATGGACAACCTTCTCAAGGATGAGGAACATGCAATCAAAGTAAGCAGCCTCACAGTTCTGATCTATAAACTGTTATTTTGCTTTGTGGGCAACAGAGAACTGTTGTTGTACACATTACAACTTTTTTATTTTTTCAGTTCTTCATCTCAGGATCATTTTGCATCTCATTTTTGCTGAAGGCTTCAAAATATCAACTTCTGTATTATGTTGGCGTAGCCATGTATTTAACTTTAGCTGCACTGAAAGCTCAATACATTACTCGAAAAATGAAAACTCAAAAATTATAATTTACAGCTAATATTCTCTCAAAAAAACAAGAATTGACCATCAAAGATGAGACAGTAAAGAACCATGTTCTCTGTTGTGAAGACACAAATACACTACCTAAACAAACTAAAAATAAATGTGAACTTAGAAGACCCCATACTGCACAAATGAAAATGTGTTCTTGGAATTTGCTTTACATGTAACAAAGCCATTTTTATTGCGCTCAAAATTATATAAGACTGTACTACTACTGTGTAACCCTGTTCTGGCCTCTTCTTTGCTACAGGAGTTGGATGTTCAGCTGCGTGACTGCAGGGAGGAGCTTTTTTGTCATAAAGAGCGTTTGCAGGCCCTCAAGAGCAACGAGAAGAATTCTATCGCTCAGATTTTGAGGAGTAAATCCACCATCACCAACCTGGACAGCCAGCTCAGAAAATTGGAGAAGGAATTAATAAGACAGCAGTTGATCACAAGTCAACAGGCACGCTTACCAAAAAACACACACTTTTCTACAATCCCACTACTCAGATATCCCTAGGTTGATGCTAGACTCTGCAACATGCATATATTCAAAATTTCCTTTCACTTTGCTGCATTGTGTATAGGACTCCAAGATCTTGAGCCTGGGTAAAAAGCTGGCACGGCTGCAAGGTGAAGCGCACTCGGATGATAAACAAATGCTAGACGCAAAGATCCTTGAGCTTACCAAAGCCCTAGAGGAGAAGAAGGAGACGGCCAACACGCTTACCAACACACTCAAAGAGTCTGAGGTCAGTGTGATTGTTTTTCACCTCACCATACTACTCTGCATGTTCTACACTGAACCAGTGAAATAATTCCATCACACACGTGTCTTTGTCCTTGACAGAATGATATTCGCTATTTGAAGAAAGAGATGGAGAAGTCAGAAGCTCAAAGGAGAGATCTGGCCAACAAGGTGGAGGAGCTTTTGCTACTCCATAACACCAACGAAAAGGAGCTGAAGAGACTCAGGCTCAGGAAACAGGTAACTGATGTCACAGCAGGTGTCATAAAAATCACTTAAGTCCCCGACGTGTCGACTTGCTGTGTTCAAATTGTGTTTAGGAGACAAAATTTAATTCAAAGTTATATCTCCCTTTGAAAGGTCATTCTCTTTATGTGTACAAAGTTATTTGAAAAAAATAAATTGCAGCTTAGTAAGTTATTAATCAACTAAAATTGCCAAACATTTAGTGGTTACAGCCACCTAATTGTAAACGAATTTGCAATGTCAGGCAGTAGTTTGGTCCAGAATGAAACTTATTCCATTAGTTAACCAGTTGCCTGAAAAGGATGTAACTTCTGCCGGATAAGAAATAATCCAGCACAGAAATCCATGCAAATTCATTTTTGCATTCTGGTTATTGTACAGATTAAGCTAATGACTAAGCTAAGCTAACAGGGTGCTGGCTTTAGCTGAATATTCTGTACACTTTCTAATCTGTATACTGACACAAGAGTCATATTGAGCTTTTTATCTGTCTCTCGATGAGAAAGCAAATAAGTGTTGTTACCAAAATGTTGGAATAAATCCTTTATCCAAATTGTTGTCAGTAAATTTTCTGTTGAAAGACAAATCCTTAAATGGCCTATTCAGTTCAGCACATTATTATTTATTGACATTTTATAGATGAAATGAGTATAACAAAATAATTAGTAGATCAGGTGATAATCAGAATAATTGTTAGTTACAGCTGTAATTATCACTATTTGAATATCAATGCAAGCTGCCCAGCAATCAACAACAGATATCAGCTGTAAATAGCTGACGTCATCAATTGGCGAATAATGTTTTTACACAGAAAATCTCATCAACAGTATCTATAAAAAAAATGAGCAACCACTAAGCACTATGTTGGCTTTAAATGTTCCTCATCAGGACAACATAGTGGAGCACAACGTCATGAAGATAGAGGTCAAGCGTATGAGGGATCTGCTGTACAACAAGGCGGGCAGCGTGCTGTCCCAGGAGAAGAGGAAGCTGGAGCTGCAGAAAGCCATAAAGGACAGGGAGGAAGAGGTCAAGGTCTACAGAGAAATGCTCAGCCAGCAGCTCAAGATCAGTGAGCAGGAGAGACAGAGACTCAGGTAAAAACCCAGCTGTGACCCTAAATCTCACTTTTCTGCAGCCTTTACTCATCTAGCCAACTATTGTCCATACAGTCAAAGAGATAAAACGCTGCTCTCCGTTATGAATCATGTCACACTTGCACGAGTTTGAGAACATTTGTACAAAAAGAGATCACTTTATTTAGCAATTGATTCTGTGTCAGTGCTGAGCTGAATGAGAAACTGTCCAAGATTGACATGATGAAGAAACGCTTTGAGGTCGTGACGCTTTCAATGGCGGTTCCTGAGGGGGAAGAGGAGAAATCCCAGGCTTACTACATTACAAAGGTACAGTAAGAGGTCTTTAAATACACCACTGTGTTACATACAGAGTCTGTTGAAGCTAAACTGAGTTAGATGTAGAGCCCGACTTATATATTGGCGGGCCGATGTTATTATATTTCTTAAATATTCATTCATCAGAATCATTTATAATGACAAATAAATGATTCTGATAAATTAATATTTAAATAATAAAATCAACCACGTCAACCATGTTTTGAGTGTTGACATTGCATAGTTTGTTCACCAGAGGGCGCTCTACAACGTCCCTGTTGGCAACCCTGATTATTTTTTTGTTTTTGTTCAAAGGACTTTAAGTTTCATATCTTAAGTTTGTATTTTTTACATTTTATTTATCAGAACTTTAATATATTTTGATGTTCATTTGTTCTGTTGTGACAATAGAATAAATTATCATATTATTTTAGTGAGAACTCATAAATAACTACAGATAACCATGTTCTGTTTTGTTACGCGTTTCTGGATTTAAAAAAAATATATATATACATCTGCCGATATGTTGTAATATCAGATTTTTAAATAACCAAATATTTGTATCGGCCTTAAAAATCCTTAATCAGTCGGGCTCTAGTTAGATGTGTTTCTTCAGTGCACACAAGCAGTTTGAATCACGGCTTTGTGCTTTTTATCAGGCTGCACAAGAGAAAGAGGAGCTGAAGCGGAAGGGAGACGGTCTGGATGCTAACATCCGCAAGATGGAGCTGGAAAATAGAGCTCTCGAGAACACCATTCAGTTGTTCAACAACAGTAACTCAGCATTTCGCAAATCCCTCAACAAAGTAAATGAATCCAGTACGTATGACCAGGTAGACTGAATTAAGCCAAACTAGGAACCATCAGTAGGAAGTTATGGTATTAATGTGGTTTATTTCCCTTCATCTGTTAAAACCAACAGAGCAATGATCATTGATCACAAAGTAATTTAGTCTGGTTTTTTTTAGGTCCAGAGCACCAGGAAAAACGGAAGCTGGAAGAGCAGTTGAGGGTGGCTGAAGAGATGCTGAAGTATAAGAAAAGACAAGTCCAGGAGCTCCAACAGGACTTACAGGTTATTCCTTTTCATAGCCAGTTAAATAAAATAATGTTATTCCTAATTATTTCCTAACGTTAAATATGTTCGAAAATAATCTTTAGCATTTCCTGTGTTCTTTCAACATACTCTTCATGCATTTTTTAGTGATCATTTTTGATGATTTTCTTTATAAAAACACTTTCTCTCTTCCTTCCTGTCCTTTCTTTTTCAGTATTATACAAGTAGCTTATTGTACTATTTAGGTGGCTTGTCCCTGTGAGACGATTGGGTCATGAATAAACTAGCTCAACAACTCTGTGTGTGTGTGTGTGTGTGTGTGGTGTGTGTGTGTGTGTGTGTGTGTGGTGTGTGTGTGTGTGTGTGTGTGTGGTGTGTGTGTGTGTGTGTGTGTGTGTGTGTGTGTGTGTGTGTGTGTGTGTGTGTGTGTGTGTGTGTGTGTGTGTGTGTGTGTGTGTGTGTGTGTGTGTGTGTGTGTGTGTGTGTGTGTGTGTGTGTGTGTGTGTGTGTGTGTGTGTGTGTGCGCGCGCCGCTCTCCATTTCCAGGACATGAACAATACGTTGGAGAGTCTGGTGCAAGAAGAGCAGGTGGAGAAAGATAACATAGAGCACAAACAGTCCCTCATCAGTAAGCTGAACAAAGAAATCGCTTCCCAGCAGGAGAAGGTCGTCAGAGCCACAAAGCAGGTTTGACGTCTCCCTGTCCCACTTTCTAAAGGTGCAATGTTGTGTGTAGATACGGTACAGGTATCCTCGATTACCAACATTTATTAACAGTCACCATAATCACATTATAATTTTGTGTTGTTCTCTGTCTGTCTGTAAGTGCTCTAAGTTTACCAAAGAGATCCGCTCTGCAAATAACACCAAAACTGAGACTTTCGAGGAGAAGGACATTAAGCTGAGGGAGTTAAAAGAATTTAACAAGAGCATCAACAAGATGCTGAATGTGGCCATGGATGACAACCCTGACCTCAGATCAGTGTTGGAGAAATACTTCCTGCAGGTATAAAACAGTTTATTTTTCTTCTTGTTTTTATATTCAGAGGAGGTCCCATTATGCTCATTTTCAGGTTCATCCTTGTTTTTTGGGGTTTCTACTAGAACATGTTTACATGCATTCATGTTCAAAAACAGTATTGTTCTCATACTGTCAGTCTGAATATACTTGTATTCACCCTCTGTCTAAAACACTCTGTTTTAGCGTCTGTCGTTTTAAGCCCCCCAAAAATAGCCCAGTGCTCACTCTGATTGGTCAGTGTTTACAGGTTTTCCACATCTTTGCTCTTCTGTCTCTTCACTGTCATTGCAGCCGTGCAATGACTGTAACTGCACAATAACGGTATTTTCTACCTCTAGCTGTGAGAACACAGCCATACGGAAATCCTGATGGCTTGTTTAAAGGCACTGTGTTTGAATACAGGCTGTGTGGATTTCTCTGTGGATTGAGCGTTTTAATACCTTCACAGAATTTCTAAAGAACTTAGAACTGCTTTATAGTAAAAAAGACATGGAAATCTCACATTTTACAATATGGGACCTTTAAGTGATGACAGGCTGTGGTCATTTATAGTCATTTATGGAGATGCAAAAACTTATAGGCCTTAACTTTGAGCGTTTTTCTCTCTCAGGCCCATTTGTCTCTTCCATCTCCATCTTCTACTCCTTCCAGCCATCGGAGCTCCATAAGCTCTGCATCTCTCAGGTCAGACTTGATCAATTCTTAATGAAACCTCTTCTCTACAGAAGTGATAGTGGAGGTTACACAAATAACAAGGGCTTGTTGTCAGATGGTTGTGAGCTTGAACTATTGGACTGATCATAAAAGTAATTGAATACTGCTCTTCTCTCTTGGTATGCTGCTCCGCAGTCTGATGGAGAAATATTCTGAACAAAGATATTCACTTTTCTTTATCTGTATGAATATGTCACCCTGTGTACTTCTATCATGCAAAAGATTGGAGACTTTGAATCTTTGTTTTTATTTCTCTCTGCACTGTAGGTCTTCTGCATCCTCAGCCAGCAGCAGCCCCAGGGCTTCTGCACTTCACTCCCCCGTGCTGAAGACTGTGCAACTGGGCTTGGATCTGGCCATGGCCTCCCCTCCTCTCACCACCTCCGGACGTTCCAGTTCTGCGAGCAGCAGCAGCAGCAGCAGCAGAAAGTTAAAGAACCCATAATTATGGATTTATTCTTTATTTACGGATGTGATGTCATACTGTATTTTAATGCATTGAAGTCTGTTACTGTTAATTTGGTTGTAATCGATAACACTTTAAAATAAAATACCCAAAATTTGAGTTGTTACAGGGAAATGAGGAATAACAAATTGCTAGTGAGCCATTAGTTAATGAGTAACTCATAATCAAATATTACAGAGCAGCTAATGCTCAACTATAATCAGTTAATATGTCCTTTTAATTAAAAAAGAAAAAACATGATCCTTGTTTTTTCTTTCCTATTTTTGGTTGTTTGTTTTGCACAAATTGGAAGAAGTACGAACAGTAACGTTACAAACGGTACATCGTAGTGGTGGTTATTGTCACAGTTTCAGAAATAAAATCCAAATAATCCAAATGGATAAATATCTGTCAGATGTCACAGCACATTAACTTAATGACTGTAAATGAGGTGCACACTCTCTGGATTAAGTGTTCACAGCAATAATAAAATAAAGAGCAAGCTAGTTAGGCTAGCCGGGTAGATTAGTACCTAATGAGACTAGTTTCCTAACAGGCTAATTACTGGAATTAGTTTTTTTTAATAGTCTACACTCTTAACTAAACATGCAACGAAGTAAACTTGCAATTTGAAAATAAAGGTATCTTACAGTTTGTTATGTTTTTTCTACAACTGCTTACACATTATCTTTACATGTTTCACAATCTTTGACTAAGTTTTCAGTTGCAAAAACCAGAGACAGTTCTCTACCTCAGACACAAAAATATAACAGGAATTGGCTTGCTTCCCTATTCTAAACACAACCAATCAAAATGCTACACTTATTCACCAGGTCACACAACCCCTCCATACATGTGCAAACACTAGTTGCTCAATTGATCACTAACCAATCAGTGCTTCAGTATACATAGGTCAAAGGTCAGATTACTTTTTTTGAACAATAGACAGAGAGGCAGGGGGACAATGAGGACCAGTTCTAGTAGGAAGAGTTGAAACAAGAGAAGACAAGCAAAGAAGAGACGGAAGGAGAGCCATCTCTGCTGAGATCAGCGCTACACTTTGTGATGACAGAAGCTGGACTGAGAGTCAAGCCAAACTTCAGTCGCTTTACAGTGGTGTCCATCATTTTTATGGTTTTGTTTTCTTGTATGATTCAACACTGTGCTACTGTTCCAACAGTAATGTTTTGCCAAATATTTACTGTTTCAACATTGCACTGGTGTTTACAGTGAACATTACAACCCCTCTCAGCAGATTACTATCACTTTAGGGGCCCCATTTATAAAACTCTGCATAGATTGTATTCTGAAAGAAAAAGTCATAATTTTCATATGCAAAAACAACATTCTGGTTTATAACACCACGCGTCGCACACTGCACAGACTCTTGTCGTTATAAATACGGTTGTGCGTTACCTTCTGCGGTCGTGCACGAGCCTCATGCTCCTCCCAAGACCGTCCCATAGTTGTCCTCATAAAGTCCATATCAATGTGTGTGTCTCTTTGTGTGTGTCTGTGCATCTGTACAGTATGTGTGCGTGTCTGAGTGTAGGTCTGTGTGCGTGAATGTTGTCTTTCTGCACCTGCCATTATGTATTTCAAGCACTTACACCTGTTCTGATTAAGTTCTAAGAAATAACACCAATTATTGTGTTTATATTTATATTTTTTACCTTTTTATAATTTTCTCACAAAAAACGAAACTGATCATCTGATCCTAAATGTTGTCTCATTGGCTGTGTAACAAAAATATGAACACCACACTATTGTGGCGCAGGTGTTTTGGATGCTGGCTGTGCGCTCTGCATCCGGAGTATTTTATCCATGTGATATTTCGTGTTACCATCGGAGGTTTCTAAAACGCAGTCTACAAAGCCTTGGGAGTGTTACGCACCATAACACGCATGGTCAAAAGGTTGCAGAAAACTGGGCACACTTTTTACGCATGGAAATTCTTTATAAATCCTGACTTTTGCGAGGAATGTTGCAACCGCAAAGTTCACTCTGCTTCACGCAACATTTTCTTGCGTAACAGGTTTTAAAATGAGGCCCCAAAACTTTGTATGGAAATGTACATGTCTGTAGAAGACAAAAAGAGCTTTACATTTAGAGCAACAGTGAGTACATGCCATATAAAAACATGCCGTATATCCAAAAATGCACAATCATGAAAAAAGTGTTCGTCCTTTGATGCAAACGCCTTTTGTTTTTACCTTAGTGGTCTGCTTGAGTCGATGACAAGGTTGTTCTTCGAGGTTGGCACACCCTGTAAATAATAAGGGTGTCGCTTCCTGAAAGCATAACAAAGGTAACCAGTGACTCTGAGAAAGCAGACAGAACATTTTTCCACTACCGATTTCACCCTTTTTTTGGAATAAATCTTCAACATGCTGCTGCTGATCCTTTTTGCTGGATGTTTGGCCACATGTGCCGCACAGACAAGTAAGTACACTGGCTGAAATAATTGGCATATTTTAATTAATACAAAAAATAATGTGTATACTGGAAGTTGGCTGGATTTATTAAGATAAAGTTTGTAACAACAAGTTCAACCGTCTAGATTTGAAATGTGATCTTATAATTTTTTTCTTTTCTTTTATATTTCCCCAGCCCACTCCTTTACTACTGACTTGACGTCACCATCTAATCCCTTTAGCCCTACGGAGTCAGTCCAGACCACATCAGTCCTGGGACCTGGTTTAAAGGCAGAATGTAAATGCGTTTTAAGCTCGCACGGTATATTTCAACTTGATGTCCAACGTGATTTTAATGAATTTCCTTTTAAATGTCCCCCAGTTGTAGCATTCCTCCACGCAGCCGTCACGTCCAGTCAAGAGTTAAATGAAACAACAATAGGTCCAGCCCTGTTCCAGGTAACTGCCTGACCTTTTTCCCCTGTCTTCACAAATCTCATGTCCAATTCTGTCTTTCATTTCTATGATAAAACATTCATGAAACTAGTTTAATATTGATTATGTTATCTGATGTAATCTTGCGGTACACAATCTGAACACATTGTAGTAAGTGACAGATTGAGACAGACCTGAATATGATTAATTAATAAAGATTGGTGTCTTTCAGCTGTACACCCTTATTGGGCAGCTCCAACCAGGTGTGGACTTCAGAGTAACAATAAAGAACATCACCAGAGTCTGAAACCTCAACTGACAAGTGTCTGTGTTTGGCAAGACTTGAAAACGTGTGATTATAAAATAATAAAATCCTCTATGTGTGTAAGGACTATCTTCAATGCAGTTTCTAATTTCACTTTTGGAGATGCCCCTGAAAATGCAACATGTGTACCACTACTGAGGACAATATGTGAGTCTCGTTTGATTGACAAAATTAAATTGAACAAGGTCTTATCAGGACTCAAATTATAAAAGTACAGTTACTGCATTTGCATCAGCATCAATGAGAGGTGTGTAAAAAGGGATAAAGTCACAAGTGTATACGATCAGAATTTGAATTAGGATGTTTTAAACAAGACTCACACAGTTCCTGTGATAATGATTATTTAAATAAACCCTAACCCTGTAATGTACAGGAGGGAGCTGCTGTAAAAGACACCAAAGTTATGCATCCATGTAAATGCATCCATTTAGATGCATCCATTTTTCTATTTAAAATGTGTATATTTAAAGACAAACACAACTGTTTTGTGTCCATTTTATAAAAAAAAGAAATTGCAAATATCAACTTAATGCTTGCAGTCAATCACAACCAAAGTAATGTAACTATACTTCCAGTATTATATACCAAATCATGTATGTCAATTGCCAAAGACACACGGTCACTGAGATGCTGTACATTTCAATAGTATGTAAGTGCCTTGAATAAATCAGTAGCCTCATAATCAGACTAAATTGTCATTTTATTTCACTTCACTTCTACTACTCAAATTGCTGAATAATTTGGGCAGCAATTCGGAGAGGTTAAACCAGGCTAATACATAAAAAAGTAAGGTTTTCTGTATTAAAGAAGATATCTTGTACTCATTTTTCAGGTTCACTTGTACTTTTTTAGGTTCACTTGTAAACTCACATTGTATTTCACTGTGCATTGTACTGAAAAGCCACTTTTGCAAATTCAAATCCAAATAGTTAGCTAGTTTAAGTTCAGAACCAGGAAGTGTACAACGGTTGTTTACCAGACGGGACCACAGTCGTCAAACAGATACTTCCAGAAACACCTTGTTGTGGTAAGGGAAAGCTTAGATAACATCAGGTCATCCATAGGTCACAGGTCAGGGGACAAGAATATTTGTCCAGTCTCTCCCACCTGTTCATGTGTAAATATGTTTGTGTCTCTACATATTATGGGAATTTAAGCAGCTTCATGCAATGTTTTGTTTCAGGACCGTCTCCTTTTGAAGGTCAGTGGAAAGAGGCTAAAGGTGCCTGCCACACCTAGGCATACTTCTTAGAGAGAAAGACAGGCTCAACTGTGTTTTAGGGAAGCATATGTGTTTATGGCCCCCGCAATATCTGTGTTTACATTGAAGGTTCAACTAAACTTAACGTCTCCAGCATGAGTTTAAATAAACACTTAGGACGACACAACCTTTAAATGGTTTGTTGATATCTGATGAAATGTTCACGCTGCAATTCCTCTTTCAGCCAGTAGAGGGAACCACAGGCCGAAGATGAAGGCTTTGACACAATTACTCATCCCGCTCACATTATACCTTTTTACAACCCCATACCTAAAACAAAGTATTTTATTTATACAATTTTTTCTTCTTCTTTCATGTAAACATTACACCTCTCAGTACTCAGCAGTGTCTGTTCACTTCAGAAGGCAAAGGAATCTTTTCTATGGGCACAGTCACGGTAGCGCTTCATGCTCCATCACAAATCCAGTTTCTGTTGATCTGAATCTGTGTCATGGTATTCAAACAACAAGAACTGGTTGTAGTCAGTGTCAGAACAAATAATCTCTCCAGTCCAAAGGTCAGTGCTGCTGTCACCATTTGGTAAAGACACCTCCAATTACATTAAACGCTTGAAATAGTGTTAAACAAAGATTATTTTAAGATCAAAATAAATTTATAAGAATGTTCCACACACTTGTGTTCAAGAATTGTGAAAATGTGAAATGTGTTCAAGGCTGAGTTAAAAGGAACATTCCAGTAGAAATCCTGACTTTTAGTCCCTCTACTGTACGTCAGGTTTAAAAAACACTGGATCCTACGTTTCCTACGATGTAAACACATTTGTAACTCTGTTTTTAACACGGGCTTTCTCCTACTGTAAAAGTGGTCTCCAAACTCAGAAAGGTCCTCTAGCGCCACATAAATCTGTCTGCTATGCAGGCAAAGTGGCAAAAATTGAGTTGCATGAACATATCCATAAGAGAGAGGCCATGTCTTCTGTACGTCCTGAAGGTTCTTTCTAGTTCTACTTTTCTTGTCACTGACTATAGAACTTATGTTTCTGTGCTTGAACTACCGGTAGGTTTGTAATTGATATGAATCTAGGTTTCTGTTAGGGAGGCACTACTAGAAAACAAAACAAAACATTGACTTAAGTAAGACTTCTGTCAAAGCAGTCGTTTTATAGTATTTATCTTTGTCAATGTCAACCATGAAGAGCTTCTTTAGGATTTAAAGACAAATAATTATCATTTAATCCCCTGCAAACCTGAAGCTGCCACAACACGTATTCCTTATTAAGTGTGTGTCAATTGAATGTGTGTGTGAGAGAAAGGTGTCCCTTGTTGAGATGAACCCACAGAGAATTGTCTCCTGACTTAGTTCCCCTCATATATGGAACAATTTAGCACCTTTCAGCTCATTGTTTTGGTGTTATGGCCGCACCTTAACCGTTTGGTTCACTCTCCCCGCTCTCATGTCGTTTCTAGCTGCAGCAGGAAGCTGTTTTCAGCAACAACAAAAAAACACTCAAAAACCATTGCAGACCACCGACCTGGCACCAAACAGCAGGAAAAGTTAGTGAAGAGCTTGTGAACGTGGTAAAGCATTTAGCAACTAAAGAGCCAGGGAAGTCAAATATCTCAAAACCTGCTCAAATGATACCAAAACTGTCTGCATGTGCACCAGGGGCGTCGGACTGGGGGTGTGAAGGGGACTGAGGCCCTTATGTGATGAGGGCCCAGAAAGATGCTAGAATGAATAGCTGTGGATGTGGGGTGGGGCCCATAGAGAATTAATTTCTACAAGGCCCAGAATTTTGTGCTACACCCCTGATCCTGAAGTACACACCACTAGAGGTAGGTGAGATGTGTAACGCACTCATTGTGATGACACTGTGTTTTACTCAAGTTCCACTTCTCTGTCAGTTCAAACTGACTTTATTGGTAAGCAATGGCTGCAAGACCTAAACATTTTTTATTCACCCATTTTTTAAATGGTTACACAAATCCATAGCTGAAAAATCTGTTTTATTAAAATAACTCCACATGTGTTACTTCTGTTATTGAAATGTTCAGTATTCTCCACTTTCTTTCCCTCTCATGCTGTGGTCCGTGTTAAATCAATGTCGCACTGTCCTCTTTTCCAGTTTACCACGTGACCCGTGTGCTGCTCTTTTAAGCCCTCTGGACAGAGCGAGGCAACACTCAGAGGACGTCCACACACTTGACCACACACTGGATTCAGGCCTTATCTGCAGTACTTGCCTTTAGTATGGACCTGAGATTGCTGTTTGTAGCGTCAGCTCTCCTTCTGGGGGCCACACTCACCATTTCGATGGCGGACCGCACCTCACAGTGCAAAATCAAATGGTAATGTTGATTTTAGTTTCTAGTATTTGTAGAATGAACAACCTGTGTTGAATCTTAATTGTAGGAGTGTACTGTGGGTGCCTTCGGGGACTCTTTCAATGTTGCAGCTGTTAATGTTCACAGAGCAGATGCTGCATCATGTGGCCAAGTAGACATAATGCTTTATGATGGTATTTGGGTAGCAAAAAAATCCCTTGTGTAAAAGGATCACATGCATATTAGACAAGGTGCTCATGAATTCAAAGTTTTGTGCAGTCTGATTTCTCACACGTATGGGGAGGCTACAGGGCTCACAAGATTCCCATTAGTCATGTTTGTGCAGAGAAATACAAAGTTATGGCAACTAACATAATTTAAAATAAATCTTGTATTGATTTTTCTGGTGTTTTTGAACAGCAGCCTTTAACTGAGTGTTACAGCAACAGATCTAACGCTTACTGCTCTGCTCTGCAGGTTGTTTGGAATCTCATGTGAAGTTGTAACTGGAAAGCTGGTGAGCCAGATCAAAGCCTGGCAGGTCGGGCAGAGATGTTTGTATGCAGGAGAGAGGTGCTCGTACGAGGTCAGAAACGTCTCACTCAGCTCCTTTATTGTTGAAGTCAAATATAATGTAGTTAGTTATGTGAAAGGAATTAAAATGTTCAGCATACAGGATGCAGGAAGCCAGTAGATGGATGCAAACATTTTAAAATTGTAAAATGTATCAAATTTGAACTTCTCCTTTCATATCTTGTGAACATGCCACAGACACAGAAAAAATATTGATACATTTCTGGGTAATACCCCTCTTTAACCACACTATTTAACTTGTATAAGTAGTATTTAAAATATGAATAATGTAGTTGTTAGAAGATATAAGTGTTTATTATGCATTTGCCAAAAAGTAGCATTTGCTCGGCCCTACTGCAGGCCAGTGGATGCTAGGCATTATGATCAACGCATGGTGTAGAAAATATCCTTGACTTGACTGATTTTGAAATGCTCTGCAGCTTGTGTCGACAGCTCCATACCTGATCAAAGCCACACACACGTCTCCAACAACCAAAAAAGTCAACGACCTCCAGTTTCTTCTAGAGCAGTCAACTGTTTGCAAAATGACTGTAAGTGCATTTTTTTTTTCTAATTGAGCAAACAGACTGATTCAGCTCATACAAAACCTAAAGTGTGTCTTTACTTCAAAGCTACTTCCTCTTCCTCAGCTCAAACTTTTCAAGTCGTTTCAGGAAGGCCCCCCAGGATAGACTGGGTAAACGGCGCCCACTCTGCTGGCTATTTCGCCTTGCAGCTCGGTCTGGAAACCTGCACGTTTAATTCTTCGACTTCTGTTCTCAAATTTGCGGGAACCAATCACAAACTGGCTTGTCTACCTGGTGCGCACACACGCACGATAACGATAGAGAAGTGACCAAGCAGCTTTTTGTGTACATTCAACATAGTGGGGGGCTGTCACCAAGGGGGTGAGCCTCTCCTCTCTGAGCGTAGTTTTTATGGCGCCATTTTAAAGCTACGAAGCCATCACCTGCAGTTAGCATCTCATTGACTGCCATTCATGTTGGCGCCGCCTTTGCCAGAGGGGCTCTACCGCAAACCTTCATTCTTGTATGTGTCTGTCTGGTTTTCCTCTTTGAAACACTGTTTTCTTTCTGATGTGCAGGGAGAGGCAGTATCAGAGTTCTCCAAAGATCCAGCTGATAACAGCACAAACTACTGCAGTCTCCAGAACCTAATGGATGGTAAATAGGAGTGGATGTTGTTGTATTATCTATTTCAGTGTTTAAGCGCGTTAATGAGTGCCGGTGTACTTTTCTCTGTTCAGGAAGTGACCTGATCAATGCTGAGGGATACAAACAGTTCAGCAATAAGTGGATCTGTCCTGGGTTTGACACTGCCAACTGCACCTTGTCTTAGATGGAGACGGATCTCGCTCGCTCCAAACGTCACTTCCTGTGTAAAATAACTTTAAAATTAGACTTCAGCGGGAACTGGTTCTTAACAGTGCATTTGCCTTTCTTTATGTGTGCATCATCATTGATTTGTGTTTATATTCTGTAACATGCTTTATAATTGCAGTTAAAAGGATTTCATAATAACCTACAATTTTCTCTGAAGCCAGTTGTTTTATTTGACATGAATGCAATGATATGAAACTGCAGGATGTTTTAACAGCTGATGCCCCTGAACAGTGTTAAATTAATGCATAAATGAGGTGTTTTTCAGAAAAAGTACTGCTAATACTAATATGCGTGTGGTATGAGGTCTACCAGTTAATATAGAGTTTTGGCAAAATTTACAACTCTTCTTACATTTGTATTCGTTGCAAAGCTGTAACAAATTTTTAAGTGGACAGTGACTTTTATAAAATGGTACTAATTACTTAAATAACATGTTGCATTACAACATATGCAGTTTAATTACAAGACTAAATGATAAAGAAACAGTGTATTTAAAACAGATACATTCAAAACAAACTAAACGTCTAAAACTATGTCTTCAGTTCATAACAGAACAACTAGAGAATGCAGTGCAATAGGCTGTTTGCACATACTCTAAAAATCATGCGTGATTAATGTGATGTGATGCCTGGTGGAGATGTTTTCATGAGAGAAGGTAGGTTTTTGAGAGAGAAAAGGAAAACAGAGAAACAGAAAAACAAAGCTTCTTGATTCTGAAAGTGTTTCAAGTTCAAAGTATATTTATTACTGAATTTGGTCAATCAGCACTTACATATATGACAAAACTATAGAAATCATTTGTTTTAATCCAACTGATTTAAAACTGATTATACTGAACTGGAAAATCTTATCTGGCTGTTTTTTGATGAATGTGAGGCACAAAGTCCCACACCTACCATGCTACATCTAATAAATGGTACCATGCACATTGGTCATCATTTGCAACGTATCCTCATACAATGGTTTTTCTTACAAAAAGTTATGCACAACTTCTGTGTGTTATGCCTCAAATGTCAAGCAACACAAGCGATCGGAATTTAAAAAAGTAAGAATTGTGGAATAAGTTTGTTACATAACTTATGAATGGGGTATCGTTGGGCAAAAATTCTATAATCATTTTCAGCATCTTGTAATTCAAGTAGTCTGAGAGAAAATGACTTCTGCATCTCCTCTTGGCTCACTTTTGAGACGTTAGAACATCTAGCCCGTGATGGGAGACTTTAGCCAATCACAGGTCATTTAAAAGAAAGTGTTCCAATTGGCTGTTTTGCGCATGCATTTCCTTTGGGACAGAGCAGGGAGAGGAAGAGCTGCAGGAAGTCTCACTCTACTTCAAAATGTGGCCTTTTTTGCTTTCAACCCACTGTAGTTTTAATTATGTAACATACGTAAAACGTTTTTAAAAAAAGCCAATGTTGACTTTTGCTTTCAAACAGGACACAGACACGGGGCTCCTGGATGGAAGTTCTGTGTTTGTTTGACCCCATGTCTGTTGGTCATGTGTTGTCAAAAGCCTAATTAAAATGATCAGAATAAATTCTTACCTAAACACAGAAATATGTTAATGGTGACTATATGGTTGTATTCATAAAACCTAATATTGAATTTTTCAATTGAAATAACAATGTCCCGTAAACACGGCACTTAACTTAACCTTCTCCACAGTGAAGCTGCACTGGAACCACTCCCAGAATATTGGTTAAAATTGTTTTTTGGTGTTTTACGTTTGAACAGTTATTCACATATGGATACCCTATTAAATTTTTAAAAATATTAGATTCTAGATAGGATCCCACCAACATATTCCTAATTTGATTTATGTATTTTAAACAATGTCAGGCAGAAAGCAAGTTACATCTTCTACTCTAAAAAATAAAATGTTAAAGGAGCTCCATATTTCTTCCATAGTTTTTTGAAATCCTCATAAAAGATATTCCTTGATCTCTGTAGAAAGGGCCACCCCATTTGTAAAAGAAAGCAACAGTTTCTCAAGAGCTGGCTCCTTTGTGGTGAGTCATTTGAGATGTCAGGCCTTTCCGAACTTGACCTTGGAGAAGTAATCCTCACAAATGTTGTGGGCCTGCGCCTCGTCACTCTGTCCATGCAAGGCCTTGGACATAGCCGAGGCCTCAGGCAGAAAGCTGATGAGTGACAGATTGTCTTCAGCTCACTGCGTTTTACCGTCAGCTTGTTCTTCTGTCTCAGTGTCAAACTCAGTCAGGCAGCAGTACAACAGCATCTGGGTGTATTTGGTGACAAAGTCTGGAGGAGGAAAAGAGGTGAGAGGAGGAAAAGAGTAGGAGAGGTCAGTTATAGCTGACTCTGATAATCCAAATTTTGAAAGTGCTATAAAATCATGTGCTACAGATATCTGACAAACCGGGAGAAGGGTGTATGATTGTGTAATATTAAACATAATAATTGCATGTATTATGTACAGGAAATCTCTTCCTTTTGTCACCTCCTCTTAACATGTTTGAACAAGGGTCAACAAACACAGAACAGTAACAAGACATTTCAGCCAAAAACTTACTGTTTAATTTGCGTATAAATTTGGGCCTCCTCTCATCAGGCAGGTAAATGGCTACGTAGTACACCGGCACCCCAGACAGTGCAATGCCAATTCCTATGAGAGAATTGATGGTGTCTCCGTACAGAGGGACAATGACTAAGAACAGGCTACACAGACAGTAGATGAAGGGGAAGAACAAGCTCAACTGTGGAGAGAAAAAGACACCAATTGGGTTAGTTTGTAAACTGATCAGAATATCTTGTGGTGAATTATTCAAGACAATATGTACTCTGTGGAAACTGGATTAACAGTGCTTCAGGTTATGTCCATAAGAGTAGGCACAACATGACACACCCACTAAACTTTCTCCTCAGTGCCGTAGTTCTAAATTTCTTCACTGAGTTTGGGCTGTAACAAGCGAAGTAAGTTGAAGAAGATAAAGAAAAAGCTTCCTCGCTTCAGGCCATCAGCATGCTGAACTCTTTGTCTGCACTAACCTGCACATCTGCATATTTGTATCAAGTTTGTACAAAAGTATATTGTAAACTTGACTCAAAACTGTGGTAAGTTTGCCACAGTTGTGAGTCAAGTTATACAACTATACTTACTTTTTACATTTTTACATACTGAAACATTGTACACACTGGACCAACATACATTTTAACTTCTTAATAGGCTACTAATATTACATATATTTCCTTTTATATTTCCTAATTTAACTCCAATTCTAATTATTATTCCCTTTTGCCCAGCCTTAAAAGAACACCACCCTGCTTTTCATTGCATGAGCATAACACCTTTAAATCTTGAATCCAAATGTAACTGTGGCTGTATCTGCATATGATAGATATGGGGTCCAAAGTTCAATTATTACAGAAATGATCTCTTCAAACCATAACAATATTTGAAATACCCACAGGAACTGTAGAGTTGTGTATGTATGCACTATGTGCCATATGTAGTTATATTCAGTATAATCTGAGCAAAGCAGCACCTTCACAGGCCTGTGTCTGTCTGGCTGAGTGATGCGCAGGTAGATGAGGCCGGCCACAGACAGACCCACGTAGAGCCAGTAACTGAAGCTGAAATAGTTGATGAGCTGGAACACGTCTTCCACACAGAGGAAGATCAGACCCATTAACCCCTGCAGAACATGAATTCACATATTTATGTGTCTAGTTGTGATATGTGAACATTTTTTGTCTCTTTAAGGTGGCATGTCCGTGTATGCATTTGATCAATCTGATGTCCATTGTTTTTGAAGGAGAGTAAGATAAAGTAAGATCAATGGTCCTCACATTGAACAGCAGCGCGGGTATTGGTGTGTAGCGCCGCAGGTGAATCAGACTCAGACTGTCTGGGAGGTGGCCTTCTCTAGCTCCAACGAAAAACAACCTGCATGCTCAACAAAGATGGAAAATGTTTGGCGAAACATTCATCATAATATTACTATAAGTTAGGGTCTGTTCAGTACTTCCTAATTACCGTGACGCAGCAATGACAGAAGCATTGAGGCCTCCGTAGCAGGACATGGCCACTGAAACAGGCATGATCCACCTGAACGAACCCAGGGCTGCATTCCCAAAGGTCTGTGAAGAAGATTAGATTAGATAATACTTTATTCATACCACAGTGGGGAAATTCCCTTATTACAGCAGCAGCGGGTTTCAACAGTAAAAGCAAAAAAAAGGAAGAAGGAAAAAGCACTTTATTAATACCCCAAATGGGAAATTCAATTTTTACACTATGTTGTTGTTACATTACACACATAGGCCCAAAATACACACACATGCAATGCCTTGTTTAAGGACACTTCCATACTTTGGCCCGGTCCCCAAGTCTGAGCTAGTCCCATTTAAGGGTTAACATGGTTTATTACAGTTTCTGAAGTCAGAGTGCCAAATGTCCTGGGTCAACAATTTCATAGTCCAAATCAACGGAAGTACATTTTCCAAGATAAAGCCTGACAAATTAAATAGCTCACAGTACTGCATCGTGTCCTGAACTGTATTTCTTTTGCGGGGTGCAAATGTTACACCAAAACAAGTTCCTTCCTGAGACCATTTTGAATAGCCGCTGTTGCTGTGTCCGGAGCTTAGCGCTACCCAAGACAAACAAATATGATTGGTTTAAAAAAATGGAAACAACACAGATTGGTTTTTTTCCCTCATATCCCAGAATGTATGTGTGGTGTAGCCAGACCTGTTTCCACAGCGCAGTGGAGATAGGTTTGGCAATGTGAGACTCATTTCAGGACTATATTTAGCAGTATATCATCTTTCTCAGGTGACTGTTTGTGTCTTACCACAGCAACGGCGTCACTGGCCAGCAATGATGGCATGTCCAGAACCACATAGTACGCCACGTTGGTCAGCAGGTAGATGATGGTCACTATGGGCATAGAAATGGCAATGGCCAGGGGCAGATTCCTACAACAACATCAAAAAAACAACACAGCATTGTCTGACTCACTGAAAAGCTGCAGTAACAGATTACAGGGGGTTCATGTTCATCATTTTACTCAAATTGCAACTCTAACCTTGATGGCCAATTTCTTAGGATGCCAACATATCAAACAAAAAAGGATGAAATCTATAAGTTAGATAATTGCATGTGGCTGTCCTAAAACATGCCTGGTAAAAAGACTGATAACTTGCAATAACTGATATTTTGGCAACTTGAGGGTGGCAGACACTGTAGCTGTAACATCCGTCCTCCAAAGAGCTGAGGGTAACAGAGTCATCATAGTTCTCTGTAGGCTCATTACTACAAGTAATGCTTTTCACAAATACATAGTCATTTGATCCACTGTTAATATGAAAATATGGATTTTAGCAGTCTTAAATAATGCATAAACAAATGACGGACTGTTACTGTAATTTAACCACCTGCATTACTTTTTTCAGCTTTTACTGTCTGATCACACTGACTGTACACAAAGAAAACTGAGAGCAGATTTCTTGCCAGTGGACCAGAAACAAGAAGTAAAATCAAGACTAACGTTTCAAACATACGTATCTTTGTATGTTTGTGAATGTGTGTTTTACCTCTCTGGATTCCGAATCTCCTCAGTGACAAAGTTGAGTGTATCCCAGCCGGAGAAGGAGAACAGAGCTGAGTAGAGGGCCAAAGCAATGGCTCCAGGATCTGTGGAAGAGCCCTCAAACGGACTATCGAAGCTCTTTGAACCTCCTGCACCAATTGAAGTCAAAGTTTAAAGCACATATATATTTGTTTTTTTCACTGATGCATTCATACTTTTACATAAACTTACCAGTAGATATTTTCAGTATTCCTACAACAATGATGAGGCAGAGCGCCATGAGTTTGGCGTAAGTGAAAATGTCCTGGACCAGAGTCCCCCATTTCACATAGGCACAGTTAATGAAGATGAGCATACCTGGGAAAACCATAGGCAATTAATAAGTCTTCCTCTGCATGATTGAGACATTTATGTATGTAAACAAGGCCTATTACAGCTTCTGGTACAACTTCTGATTTCCTGTTAGGTTGCATTTGCAAAGATAAATCATTCAGGAAACAATGGTAAGCCACATTGGTTTGTAAATTCTGTAATACTGTATGTTGAATTTCAAAAGCTATATAGTCGTTAGAAACCAGCTGTGTCTCAGCCCCATGCCCAAGATGGCTGATCATCTCCTCTGTGTCATGTGGCGTGGGCCATGGTCTCTATCAGCGTACAGAAACAGAAACTGACTTCTTAATAGGGCTGGTGTTGCTTCTCTCACACCTAAATACCACTTCTGCTAATGACATTGTTGACACCACAAAGCCAGGCTGTACTGTCTAATTATAGTTAATGCCAGTTCCACACAGGGTTACTGAGTTCTGGGTACTGGGATCCATGGATAGCTAAATATGTGCTAGGGCCATAATACCACTCCACCTCTTGGTTTTGCCCATGTCATTCATAAAGGAGCAGTGTTCTAGTGTTCATTGTTTCCTGTGAATCCCTCTTGTGTACGTAGGCAATTTTAATCCAGCTTGTGAATGGCAGTCTCCGCCACTAACAATAAAAGCTACTCTATAGAGAGGCAATTACTTAATGTAAAAAAGAAAAAAAAAAAGATTCAATGCAACCATACATACAAACCTTTAATCTAAAGGAAATCTTAAGGATTGTAACTTTAAGTGTAAGGGTTTTGTTTCAGCCTTTCTCAATCTGCAGCACAATAGTGAAACATGCTTCTTGGGTGGGTTGAGCTGACAGAACTGGGGTGAAGCCAAAGTGGGCATCGGAGCATACATTTCAACCACTAGATGACAGTAAAGTGAGTTTTTCCTGCCTATATTCTTCTGCAAACAATTGCAGACTTTCATGTATCACAAAGACAAAGCTCATTTCTCTGTCCTGCATTTTTTTTTTCCTGGGTGATGAACTATAGACGCATGCATGTTTCTCACAGAGGCAGGCTGCAGCGATAAGCCGGACAGCATCATATGGCGGCTGGCAGGTGGGGTAGAAAGGCTCCACCAGGTAGTTGGCGAAGGTCAGTGAAATCACAGCCTGGCTGGCTGGTTCGATCAACAGGATGGACGTCCACAGACGGATAAACGCAAGGAAGCCTCCGAATGCCTCCAGGATGTAGGCGTAGCTAGCTCCAGACTTGGTGATGGTGGTGCCGAGTTCTGCATAACACAAAGCTCCAAACACTGAGAAGATGCCTGCAAAAGCCCAAATCAGCAACGACAGCCCGTAAGAGGCACTGTGCATGAGTACACCCTTTGGTGAGATAAAGATCCCAGAGCCAATCATGTTGCCAACAATCAGGCAGATTCCATTCATGAGGGAGATTTCTCTCTTCATCTGCATCTTCTCCTCCACTTTCCCATTATTCTGGGCCTTTAAGTCCTCATCAGATGGAGTCCGTAAACTTGGGCATATTGTCTGTGACATGACCCCAATCGTGTGCCTCAGATCCTCCATTAGTCCAGGGCTGGTGTGGAGATGATAGGACAATAATTAAAGTGGATTATTCAAATATAACAGTTAAAACATATTGTTGTTGCATATAAATAGGACATGATTTTTCTTAACTATACTTCTCAAGCCTGAAGCATTAAACCGAAAATGTCCAGTTTACAAGAAAAGGTCACACATGTGGCCATTCCTTTAGTAATGATTCGTCACGCTCTTTATGCATCCAGACATGGACATATCATACAGCTGAGTTGTTGTAATTTAAGACATATAAGGCCAATGTGTTAAAAGAACTTACTTTATTTGGTTACGTATGGAAGATCAACAGGTATAATTTTTCCTACTGAGTCTCCCTTATGTCCGTGCTGCTCCTCTGAACCAGGCAGTGAGATATCGGTCATCTTAGATGTAGCAACAGGACGGTCGATGTTGCAATCCCTGTTGCTCAGCACGATGACAACGGGTGTTTTTCCAGCACCAGGCGTACCGCACTCTCGTGTTCCCCCCTGTACTATTTTCAGAGACAAGCAGACCTCGTCCCTGCCCCCCGGCAGTCCTCAACAGCTTAGACAGAGGGAGCCAAGCTGCTTCTGGGTTACAAATACGGTCAAAAGAATGTATGATATAAAACAGATTATGACATATAGTGTCATTAAAGAGCATATAATGCACTGTGATTGGCCCAGCAGCTGCTTCTTTATCATCCACTCAGACAGGTTGCTATTCACACGTATGGGACAATAGACCTCTAACCACGGACATGTAAAATTCCCGGTACCCTTTCTAGAAAGGAGCAAGACAACCAAAGCGAAAGAGACACAAACTCTTTGCCTCTCTTTGAGATCGTTTTGCATCTGTGTTCTTTTTGTGTCTTTTCGGGTTGTTTTTGTGTCTCTTTGTAATTGTGCACCTGGGTCTGTTCCCAGAAGAACTGTTCAGTAATCTACATCTACACATAACACCCCTTGTTTCTTGCCATTTAAATCAGAAGCTTTACATAGATGATAACATTATGTGAGCCAACTCTTCTAATAACGTAAATATTGCCCTTGGATTAATGCTATGTAAAAATAAATCAAGAAGAAAGCAGGCAGAAGTAAAAACAGAGAACCCATTTTAATAAAAAGTTTGATACAAAAAATTTAGTTTCTGTTGAAACCACACCTACCTATCAACGCTATGGTTCTGTAACACATTTTATTATTGTTTGAACAACTGACACGAAGGTTATTCTACAAATATCAAATCATCACAAACGAAAACAATGCATAAGTTATTACACACACAACACACACACACACCACACACACACACCACACACACACACACACACACACACACACACACACACACACACACACACACACACACACACACACACACACACACACACACACACACACACACACACACACACACACACACACACACACACACACCACACACACACACACCACACACACACACACACACACACACACACACACACACACACACACACACGATATGTAGGTAAAATGCTTTTGCACATTTCAAAAGCTGAATATGAGGCACGATTATCAAAGACAAGGCAACATTATGGAAACATATCGACCTTGTTGGCCTTCCTGTTGTCATTTAAGTGACATGATGTAATTGTTTACGATTTCTTGTGTCTTACTAAGAATTACCTGCTGTGGCTCATTTCCCACAGTGTTTTTTAAAGTTCTTTATTGAACTGAAAATAACTTTGAACCCAATGATGAGGAACAATACAATGGTGATTGTATGGGGAATTTGTGGATGTAATGACAGTAAATGACACAGCTACACTACTACTATTTTACTACTGCTACCCAGGAAGTAGGAAGAAAAGGCAGTGATGAAGACAGAAAGACCCTTAATGAGATGTATACCTGCACACAACATACACACTAGAGCTGAAAAGATCACTTGATGAATCAATTTGTTAATTAATTATTCAAATGAATCTTTAAACTATTTTTAAAATCAATTAGTTTCAAGCAAAAAAAAAAAAAAAAAACATTTAATCGGTTCCAGCCATTTAAAAGTGACTAGTTTTCTATAACGGTAAACTAAATATCCTTGGGTTTTAGACAAAATTTCAAGATGTACCTTGGGCTCAGGGAGACAGTGAAGAGCATTTTCTACCATTTTATAAACCAAACGACTGATCAAGAAAATAATTGTCAAAGTAATGGTTACTTGCAGTCCTATCACACACACTTATATACAAACATGGCTATAAGGAGGACTGAAAGTAATGGTGTCATGGAAACTTTGTTTACAATGCATGAAGTAATTCAAAAACTGTATTACTCAGTATTATTTATACAAACAATCTGGTGCTACTGTCTTAATGTGAAAATGTGTATTTTCTTGCATTAAGCCTAGCTAAATGGCACTGATCTCTGTATATGAGTAACAGAGTGAAAATGATTTTATTTGTTTTGAGCAGATTAGGAAGCACAGCTACAGTAGAAAACAGTGTATGTGTCAAGATAGTAATAAACTGAGCATTTACTGCTTAGAGTACACTTTATAAAGCAGGTAAATAAAAGGTTGCTACAAGCAAAGCCGGTTTGATCTTATCTGTTTATGTGTTGCATTTCTCCTGCAGAGCAGCTCAGCAGGATCAAAAATGTGAAACCCATCGATAAACTGCAACTCTGGCAGTATCCAGATGAGTCTGAAATGTCACTATTAAAAAAAAACACTTAAAAATACTGAGATGTAAGGGCTACTACTGAGAATACCAAAAGAAATTAGATCACTTTGGTCCACTTTTAATCTAGACAAAGATATGCAGACATACACGCATCCCTCTCATTCTGAGTCTTATTTTACAATCTCAACTTCCTCTTTACTCAACGTCCCAGCAACTCTTTAGTTCAACAATACAAAGAGAAGAGGGGGAGGAAAAAGAGCCAGGGGCAGGGACAAAAACTTCCCATGCGGTCACAGTCTAACCAAATCACAACTCATTCCAACACTACAGTAAGGTTATGCTGTTAACATCCAAGCTTCAATACAAAGACACTGTGAGGGCCACATGCTCGCTCACTTTCACAGGCGGTAAACATTATCAGGAGAGTTCACCAACAATAGGATTGCTTTAATGGGAATTAACTTTATTTTTGCTGTAGGTTTTCCAGCATGTTAACAGTCCTAATATCACATACTCAGATAAACAGAGTGTTTCAGGGATGTTAAGCCCTATCTTTGTGGGGACCTGTCATTGACATAATGCATTCCCTAGCCCCTTACCCTAACCTTGACCATCACAACTAGATGCCTAACCTTAACTCTTACCCTCACCCTAACCTAATTCTAACCTTAATCCTAAAACCAAGTCTTAACCCTCAAACAGCCCTTTAAAGTTGTGGGGTCCAGCATTTTGGCCCCACAAAGCTGTTGGGACTCCACAAGTATACTGAACTCCCGCTCCCCCACCACCACCACGCGCACACGCAACTGAGCTTCGGAGACAAAAGCAAAGGAGATAAACTCTGCAATACATCCACTCAGAATGAAGGAACTATAAATACATTGTCTCAATAAATCCATGACATTGTAAAATAAAACCATTGATTCCGTCAAACTTTTGATTCTGATTGTATAGAATAAAACCTTTTGTTCCTCTTGAGTGGATATTCTTCAAAGCCAAAAGCTTAGTTTTGTACCTGTGACTCTTTTTTTGCTCGTGCAGCCCTCAGTTCATGCTCCTCCTCCTTCTCTTTGAGGGAAATACTGACAGAAACCACAGTGACCATCTTGACGACAAAAAAAACAGGTAAGAGTTGTAGTGTAAAGTTGGCACAGTTAATAATCTGGATTGTTTTAATTGATTGGCTGTGACTGCTGCTACACGTTCCTGGGGATATTGCAGGACATGGACAGCGGCGGTGGGTTGGGGACGAGCGTAGGGGAGCCGATTTCAGGTGGGAACGGCTGCAGGCCCATTTGCTTGTTGTCACACAGCTTGCGGACGACAATGCGGCAGAAGTCTTCGTTGTTTCGGTGACAGTTGTCCAGGAGTTGGCGGACCTTAGCGGTGCGCGTTGGCTGGGTCTTCACCAGCTCGTAATCCTCTCGCATAAGCATGGTTTGGGACAGCAGGGCATCCAAGCTTTGGTTCAGACAGGCCTCTGTCATCTGGGAGACAATATCCTCACGCCGTGTCGCAATCCACTGGGCAATTGGGCCTTGTGAGGGAGGGGAATGCAGCAATGGAGGAGAGTAATCTGCTGAAATGGAGGACAAAGGGGAGTGATTCAGATTTTGCTTGTAAATTTTGGCAAAACAGCTAAAACATTAAATGTAATTCAACTTTCCAGAACTGTATGATCATTATTACCAGGGTGGGATTTTCCTGAGGGGACAAAATGTATCCCTCACTCAACGTGATCAACGCTACTTCACCAATACCATATATTACATACTTAAAACAAAAGTATTTTAAACAAAGTAAAGTGCAATAACGTGAACAGTCTAGTTGTGTGACAGAATAATAAAAATCCCAGTGACAGTTGCTGATTGTGTTTAGCCGCTACAGAGCTCCGTGAAGCCGGGCTACAGAGCTCCGTTGTATCAGTGGCAGTTTTAGATATGTTTGCCGCCAAAAGGTGACTGTGTTCCGGCTACAGGCACCGCCAGATGACGGTCCAGGGGCCATGGTAGTTGAGTTTTGCAGAGAAAAAGTGAGCATCATGCGGCGATGACAGTTAAATTCGTCCCGTTGTGCTATTTCATTTTGAGATTTCCCATTGAATATTGAAGTTCATAAATAAGTGTTTTAGCATGGCTGGCCGAGTGGCACTATCCATGGTATTGGAAGGGAGATTTAATTCATGCAAGTTTTGATTTGTTATACATGATCAAAAAGCATCCACCACTTTGTTTCTTTCACAAATTGCACCCTGATGATCAACCATTTCATCCATTATGCTTTAACTGCTTGTACCTTGTTGCTGAGGCTTGAGGGTGAGGTTATCCAGCTGTGTCTCATATTCAGTGGCAGGCAGGCCTGGTTTGATGGGTATGTTCAAATATTTAAGTGGCCTGGCACTCTGGTAGCCATTCAGATTGTTGACTGTGCAGTAGTCTATCAAAGACTCAGGACGCTCTAGAGTATGAGCCGAATATGACGACAGATGCCCCTCTACATCAGAAAGAGTAGAAGAAGAGGTGTGAAAAAGCATATATTGTATGTTTACATAAAACCTAATACATGGTACTGATGCCAGTTATAATAACCTTTAGAAGGTGCAGCATTGCTGCTGATGAGCGCGCCTGGTAGAGATATGTCTGTGTCCTGGGAGGAACAAGAGCCTGAGCCTGAGCCTGAGCCTGACGGGGAGCTCTCCTGAGGCAGAACAAACCGTGATGTTTAATTTACATTACTACACAGACATTGAAGACATAATACCAAAAACAGACTAGGCTTAAATGTAGAAGTGCATCCCCAACTTTACCCTGATATTTCCACGGACATTTCAGCTACTGACCGGCCATGGGCTGATCCTGTCCTTCAGCATGTTCAGGGATCCCTCCTCACTTCTCTTCTCACTCACTGACTGGGCTGGACAACAGGCCGATCCTTGCATCAACTGTGGGGGAACAAGTAAAAAGAGGGGAATGAGTCATACTGATGAGGAGGATTAGTGGGGAACAATCAAATGTGTCCAATCAAATACGCCAAAATAAAATATAGAGCCCGACCGATAAAGGAGTTTTAAGGCCGATACCGAAATATTTGGTTATTTAAAAATGTGATATTCTGACATACAGTAACACACACACACACACACACACACACACACACACACACACACACACACACACACACACACACACACACACACACACACACACACACTTACTTTGCAAGCAGATTTCTTAGTATTCAAATGAATTGGAGATACAGATTGGTACAGTCCAAATATTATAAACCTCATTCTTTGGTATTTTTTCCTAGTGACGTAATTATTAAAAACCCAAATTCATAGAGGAGCAGTTTAGCATATTTTTCCTATTTCAAAGGATGAGTCTGTGGAAAAAAGGAGAGGTTGCTATCCTTGACTTAATGGTGTATATCATAAAAAAAGGATGAGGATCTTTTCAAGGAGCAGTTTGTAGGTAAATCAGACACTTAGTTCAGACACACTGTACTTTGTGTTACTCTTTGATTTTAAATATGATGACTAAAACACTGACATTAATTCTGACCTACTTATGCCAGAATGGTGGGGATATTGTCAATGAAGTGATGAAGATGGTCATATCCAGAGGTTCCACTTTGTCTAATCCAACCAGCATAAGGATCTTCATTGAGGGAACAGAAGTCCTGCAAGACTCCTGCTCTACTTATGTTTGTAAAATTTTGTTGTGCAATAAAACAGCCCCTGTACTGTTGACAGTTGCACTTCATTAGGTATCCCTACTTACAATGCTTAGTGTTCTTGCCAGTTTATTTTGGAAGTGTTAATATGTATCAGACAGACACTATTTACAAAGTCCCTTGGAAAATTTGCCCCTATATTCGCCATGCAGAATACATGTAGCCGTTTAATATGTTTTTTCTAATACCAGAAACATTTATGTATTCCTTTTCACGTGGTGCTTTTTTAAAATTTGTATTCTTTAACATGCACAGAAGCACTGGATTCAGGGAATTGGTCCTCCAAAATTAGCATTAATAATTTAAGCATGTTCTTTTTTTAAGGGCAACTTCCTTGCAAAAACCTGCAAGTATTTGTTGACTTAGAAGCTCCCAAACACACTTTTAAACGGGGAACTTCGATATTTTCAACCTGGGCCCTATTTCCCTGTGTGTGTGTGTGTGTGCCAGACTGTCAATATTTGCAGTGTTGACCCTTCTATTTCTAGACCTCTGCAATTCGCCCTAGCATGCTGTCAATTAACTTCTGGGCCACATCCTGACTAATGGCAGTCCATTCTTACATAATCAATTCTCCAAGTTTGTCGTAATTTGTGGGTTTATGTTTGTCCACCCGCCTCTTGAAGATTGACTACAAATACTCAATGGGATTAAGGTCTGGGGAGTTTCCTGGCTATGGACCCAAAATGTTGAGGTTTTGTTCCCCGAGCCACTTAGTTATCACTTTGGCCTTAGGGCAAGGTGCTCCATCATGCTGGAAAAGGCATTGTTCATCTACAAACTGGTTTTGGATGGATGGGAGAAGTTGCTCTCAAAGGGATGTTTTGGTACCATTCTTTATTCATGGCTGTGTTTTTAGGCAAAACTGTGAGTGAGCCCACTCCTTTGGCTGAGAAGCAACCCCACACATGAATGGTCTCAGGATGCTTTACTGTATGACACAGGACTGATTGTAGCGTTCACCTTGTCTTCTCCGGACAAGCTTTTTTCCGGATGCCCCAAACAATCGGAAAGGGGATTCATCTGAGTTTGCCCCAGTCTTAAGAAGTCCAATACCTGTACCTTTTGCAGAATAATAATCTGTCCCTGATATTTTTCCTGGAGGGAAGTGGCTTCTTTACTGCCCTTCTTGACACCAGGCCATCCTCCAAAAGTCTTTGCAGATGCACTCACACCAGCCTGATTCGTGCGTATCAACCTGACTTCTGCACAACACAACTGATGGTCCCAACCCCATTAATAAGTCAAGAAATTCCACTAATTAACCCTGACAAGGCACACCTGTGAAGTAAAAACCATTTCAGGTGACTACCTCATGAAGCTCATTGAGAGAACACCAAGAGTTTGCAGCACTATTAAAAAAGCAAAAGGGTGGCTACTTTGAAAACTTGTATATATATTCTATATATTCTAGTTTCTTCAGTTATTTCAAACTTTACACAAGTACATAATTCCACATGTGTTCATTCATAGTTTTGATGCCTTCAGTGATAATCTAAAATGTAAATAGTCATGAAAATAAAGGAAACGCATTGAATGAGAAGGTGTGTCTAAACTTTTGGCCTGTACTGTATATGTAATTTATTAAAGGTTTCTAGTGTCAGTGTATTGGCCGTGCAGTGGCTGCGTGTGCTTCTCACATGATCGAACAGAGAACACCGCCACGTCAGAGCGGCCAAAGCGTCAAAAGCCTTCCCCGTACTTTTCGTCAAGCATCCTTGGTGGGGGGGCCAGAGCTTCTTTGCAGCTCACGTCGGTGGTGGTGTGTACGCACGGTAAGTAGGAATGTATATTATTTTTTTTAGAAATTATAAAATGGTACTATAATAATATAGTTTATAAGTTTACTTTGCTTTTACAATAAAAGGTTTGATCATGAAAAAGGAATTGCTATGTGTATTTTATTCTGGTTAAAGTGAATTAAGTGACTAATACAAAGTTAAGGTAACAATTCGCATGGATATTTCAGAGTAGAATTGAAGTAAAAAAAAAAAAAGTTAAAATGGCCTAAATTAAGTAATTTGACAACTTATTTTACCAAAACATTTTCATGAAATTAAAGTAGATTTCTTTGATTAATTAATTTTTATCGGCCATTATAAATGCTGATTTCAATAGTTCGGGAAATGCCTAATATCAGCCGAAATAAATCGGCCCGACAATATAAAGTTTGGGCTATAATAAAAATTATCCGTTACCCAAATAAGACACCCTCATAAATGACTTTAAATGTCTTACATCTTGTGGAGCACGGGTGTTTCATTTTTAGACCGAAAAGAGGAAGGATATGATGAGGGGAAATTATAATGTTTGACCTGTAATCCTCTCGTAGTCATGGTACAATCCAAACTCTTCCAAATTACACAGTTACAAACATTTACAGGTACATCCCCTTTTTTGAGAGCAGACATCAAATATTCAGCCTGTAACTTTGTATTCAATACATTCAGACTGGTGTTACCTAACCACTAGCCACTGAGAAACAATAGAAAAACTAACAGGTCTTAAGATGATGATGATAATAAATGTAATAATAGTAATAATGTACAGTTCTGCCTCAATCTCTAAATCACATTTCAGAAGAATATACAGTTAAAACAGATCGGGGATGCTGTGTTGCCCTCATTGTTCTCTGTGACGTTTGCTAGAAGTTATGTAAATTAACCCCGGTGCGTTTTATGTGGAGTGATCACTGCACTGGACTCCGTTTAAAAGATTTTCTTTTAAATGCATTATTGCTTGTCAGCAACCGGTCATTTGGTAACTTAAACCCCACCCTCTGTTGCATGTCGTTCCTCAATTTCTCTCCCTTCATTTCCTGTCATATCTTTGCTGCCTACTCTTTTAATATAAGCATAAGTACCCTCAACACTTAAAAAAAAAAAAAAAAAAACTGTGGGAGGACAACTGACTAACCTTCGACCTCTTGATCTCCAACACGGCCTCCAGTAAGTCGATTTCGTCAAAGTTCCTCACCATGGGCTCGAGCTCAATCAAACACTCTGAAAAGGCATTTAAAAACACATCCCATCTTTACTGTTTATGACATTGCGATATCTCATCAACAATGCAGGACAAAACTATTTTACAGTGGTATCACTTTTGTCCAATTCATGTGCAATTTTCCAACAGTTCCCTTAGCTGCAGTTGTGGTCAGAAACTTGCCAATCACTAGTGATTTTAGTGGCTTTTTGCAGATTTGGTTATTTAGGCTACTTTCATGTACAGATGAAATAAAAGCTATGGTCGTCAAACACTCTGGTGCCAACTAAAATAAAGTTGTGTTTTATCAGTTCAGTATCTCAAAAAATACAGATAAATCAAGACTTTAATTTCTTCTAACAATGAGTGTTGAAGCCATTACACAGATTTTTGTTTTATCCTCTTCACATGCATGCAATTTATAATCATGGTGATACCTATATTCAAATGATGCTGATTACAATTACTGTTGATCATGTTAACGTGATGGCGATGACGATGATGGTGGTGATGATGATGACAATGACGTCAGGGGGTGGTAACTCTATATGTAGACCTCACCTGGGACAAGTGTGTGTGTGTGTGTGTGTGTGTGTGTGTGTGTGTGTGTGTGTGTGTGTGTGTGTGTGTGTGTTGTGTGTGTGGTGTGTGTGTGTGTGTGTGTGTGTGTGTGTGTGTGTGTGTGTGTGTGTGTGTTTATGACTAGCGGAAGGACAAACTATTTTTCAACCGGATTTTGTGAGACAAACGTTTTTTTCTCTTGTTTAAAACAAGTTTATTTATGTTGCTGTTGCATTTTTGAAAAAAAGAAACTGATCATTTTGACACTACAACCAATGGCGTTAATTACTGGCCCTCCTACAATGGGGGAAAAAGTATGCAAACCTGCTTGCAGTGATCTGCTGTTTGGGTGTGGTGGGGTGGTGCCCTGAGAGAAAATTTTTAAATTTTCTTAAATGTCAAAATGGAAAACAACTTAAGTTATACAATGTTTCAAAAAGAGGCAGAGAACTTTCAATAATGTGACGGGAAGTGATACTTAGTCACTGTTTTTGTCAGGAAAAAATTTAGCGTGACAGGATTGTCTTTCCAACAAATAGTTCCCAAATTAAAAAGGTCAAACAGGGGGCAATCCTTTGAGAGGATTATTTAATTTTCTCCCAAAAAATTTTCTTGCAGTTTAGTTATTTGTGTGAGCTTACTGAGGAAGGAAGGTCGTTCATCGGGGTTAGCGCCCAACCGCAGGTCTTAAACTATAGGTTTCTCTTTTGGGGGATGTCGCGGCAACTTCCCAACTTGTGTCAGGACGTAACCCACGTAGCACACTGAACATGATCTGCATTGGGTTGGTCACCTCTGAGTGCACACACAAACACACAATTAGTTTGGTAGCACCATGAAAGGTCACTCAAAGAGCACCTGAACAGAGTGACAGGAAAGCAACATAATAAAAAAAAGTGTTACCCTTTAAAAAGGGAAACTGCCCGGACACACTTCCCACATAAAAGATTGGGGATAGCTTCAAGAACTAGGAAAAAAACATACTGGGAAGTTAAATTACTCAACATAAATTCTTCTTAGAAATGAGGGACGTTACGACAAGTAACCAGAGAAAAAACGATGACCTTTTCAGCGTTCCAAAAGATTGCCCCAAGCTTAAGAGGTACATCCAACAATCGGAGGTTCACATCACCAAAGACAAAGTGGATTTCTTATACTTCTTTTGTAAAAGTCACCAGTCCCACATTCTGACAAATTCCTGAACTCACTCATCCCTGAGTGATTTCATCTCTGCACTGATCTGTATTGCGCTTACAATCCCCAATCAACCCCTATGCTGGCATTTTTTCACAACATGCCAGTCAGGAAAACAGTACTTCCCTTTATTGTACTCAACAAGAATTTACTTTGTCAAAGTTTTAAAACTGTACAATGATGTCATCAAGAATTGTAGGAGCCATTTTTATCCACCTTTTTAGTTAGGTTAATTTAGTTTAATTTATTTTAGCCACTTGGGGGAGTATTGCTCTGGGTGTGGCACATCACTGGGAATTAGGTATATTTACAGGTGTGGTAATCAGTGAGGGAAAGGTGTGGATAGCGGGGAACACACGATTCTTACCGTAGCCATGTGCATGCCACAGTACTTTATTAATCAGCACTGGGTGAAGTACTATTTTATGGGAAATACCCTTTCCCTACCTCTCCGGGAACCATCACCTTATCGTGGTGGAGAGGTTTGTGCGTCTCTATTAACCTGATGGCTGTGTTGTCTGGAGCTGAGTGCTCCTGATAGGGTCTCCCATGGCAAAGTGGTCTCAGGTGAGGGGCCAGACAAAGAATGGTCCAAAAACCCTATGAGTGAGCAAGGCAGAGAGGGAGGGACCCTGCCCAGAGGAAGCCCAGGGTCCCCGTCTGGAGCCAGGCCCAGACGGAGGGCTCGTCAGCGAGAGCCTGGTGGCCGGGTTTGCCACAGAGTCCGGCTGCGCACAGCCTGAAGAAGCTACCCTTCTCTCCACCGCATGGGCCCACCACCTGCGGGTTAATTGGGAACGTCTGGAGGAGGCCCCTGTTCAACAGACTTTCCGAAAGAGCTTTTTGTGCATCCCTGTGGAGGCTGGGGGCATTGAACCTGTGCCAATTACAGGGGTATCACACTTCTCAGCCTCCCTGGTAAAGTCTACCCCAAGGTGCTGGAAAGGAGGGTTTGGCCAATAGTCGAACCTCGGGTTGAAGAGGAACAATGCGGTTTCTGTCCTGGTCGTGGAATAACGGATCAGATCTTCACTCTTGCAAGGATCCTGAAGGGAGCGTGGGAGCGTGCCCAACCAGTCTACATGTGTTTTGTGGATCTGGAGAATGATCGCCGGGTCCCCCGGGAGATACTGTGGGAGGTGCTGCGGGAGTATGGGGTGAGGGGGTCCCTTCTCAGGGCCATCCAATCTCTGTGTGACCAAAGCGAGTGCTGTGTCCGGGTTCTCGGCAGTAAGTCAGACTTGTTTCAGGTGAGGGTTGGTTCTCAGCAGGAAACTGATGAAGTGCCTTCTTCAGGTAGGGAATGAGTCCTTACCCCAAGTGAAGGAGTTTATATACCTTGGGGTTTTGTTCGCGAGTGAGGGGATAATGGAGCGGGAGATTGGTCGGAGAATCGGCGCAGCGGGTGTGGTATTACATTAAATTTATCGCACCGTTGTGACAAAAAGAGAGCTGAGCCAGAAGGCAAAGCTCTCGATCTACCGGTTGTTTTTTGTTCCTAACCTATGGTCATGAAGAGATCCAGTGTACAAGCGGACAAAATTTGTTTCCTCAAGAGGGAGACTGGCGTCTCCCTTAGAGATAGGGTGAGAAGCACAGTCATCTGTGAGGAGCTCGGAGTAAAGCCGCTGCTCCTTCATGTTGAAAGGAGCCAGTTGAGGTGGTTCGGGTATCTGGTAAGGATGCCTCCTGGGGGCCTCGCTAGGGAGGTGTTCCAGGCACGTCCAGCTGGGAGAAACTCGGGGAAGATCCAGGACTAGGTGGAGGGTTTATATCTCCAACCTGGCCTGGGAAAGGAAAGTTTGGGGTCCCCTGCTGGAGCTGCTCCCCCCGCAACCCGATACCGGATAAGCGGAGAAAGATGGATGGACGGATGGATGGATACTTTTTCTACTTGTATAATAACTAGGAACACCACCCAAAGAGAACTAAGGCCTGGACCTAAGTTCTTTTGCTACGCGTTGAGAAAACCATGCTATCCATACCGAGGGTTATAGAATAGCCTCAACAAGAATTCATCCATTCACAAATTCTGCCTAATAATTTGGTCACCCATCAATTAAACATCATACAAATGAAATAGCGGTGAAAAAAGAAAAAAAAGAAAATATAGATTCTTAGATGCATACAGATTCCCTCTAGAACAATTCAATGCACAATTCTGATAAGTTAATAAATAAATCAATGTTTTTTTTTAAATGTGTTGATTTTTATTTACAAGTTACTGTCTCCAGACATGTTCAAATCAGAAAAATGAATGACTGAAAGAGGATGGGATAATGGACAACAACAAAAAAACACAAAAATGGCCAAAAGAAGAGAAAACAAGTTTTGTATATATACACATGATCTAATAAGACATACATAAAATAATTAGGCAAAACACATATAGGCTGTTGATCTACTTTATCACATTATATCTGACCACCTCATGTTTCATGTTCTAAGAAGCCACCACCTTTAAACATGACTGAGCCTCTGACATGGAAGATTACTGTGAGAGAGGATGACTTTCACAAGCATGTTTAAGGCTTAAGCTTGGAATTTTATTAAAACGTGACAAATACTGTTTATGTCAAAATCTAACAAATTCAGATTTATATGTATTTTTTTTAAATCACGCATGGAAATGTACATAAAAAAATATTTGCATCGATGACCGGTTTAGAATCAAATTGTTGGCCTCTGAATCCTACCCCTATCATGAAATATATTTAGATGTTATATATACTAAAACCATACTCAGCTACATGGAGAACGTACTTGATGTCTGTTGTCCAACCGGTTTCTAATTACTAGTTATTGAGGTTTGGTGTCTCACCTGTACATGTCGTGTTTCACATCTGCCCGACGGTTCTTGGAAGGTTCGTACCTCTCAGGGGGCATGTAGATCACTGTGCCCCCCATCTCTGTGGGCTTGGACCCCGAGCCTTTACTGACGGACAGCTGTCGCCACTTTGAAAGGCCAAAGTCAGCAATCTGGACAAAACAATTGCAGAACATTAGCATTTTTTCATAATTCTAGAATACGTTCTATTTACAGTATTTTTTATTTTTAAACACTGTTTTTGTCAATTGAAGAGAACAGGCTCCAAGACCAGTAGCTATGTTGTGGGAGAACTGTCCTATTTATTACAGTGGGAGCTTCTATGACACACTTTGTTAGCACAGCAAGCTTTTGAAGCATGCTGCTTCAAAAGCCAAGGACTTTTTCTAAAAGGTAAACAGACTTCAATTATTTAAAGAAATTTTAAGAAATCATGAATAATTTTGATAAATGTCAACTATAACTTTCGAGAGCCCAAGTTGACATCTTTAGACATCTAATTGTACGAGAGCAACAGTCCAAATCCTTTAAATATTCAGTTTACTTTTATATTTGACAAAATAAAGCAGCAAACCCAACATTTTTCTTTGGAAATATTGCTAGAAAAATGACTTAAAAGATGATGTTTAAGATTTAAAAGAATTAAAGAATCAAACAAACTACAGTAGTTGTGTGCCCAACTGTACAGTTTCTGTATGTCAACATGGGAGTTCACTGAACATGTAATTACTGGGAAATAATCTAATAATCTATTCACACACACACACACGCACACGCACACGCACAAGCACACACGCACACGCACACACGCACACACGCCTTTCCTTCTGACACACATACCTTAACATGAAATTCACCATCCAACAGTATGTTCTGTGTCTTTAGGTCGTGATGTAACAGGGGTGGGTTCATGTTATGAAGGAAGTTAACCCCGAGGGCAATCTCATACAGGATCCTCAGTCGCAAAGGCCAGGCAAGCCTGGGGTACATGTCCTTCTTTAGGCAGAGACAACAGACCGGGTATAAAATGTAAATAAGAGCATCTTTGAATCATGTGTTCAGGCAATAGCAGAGAGAGGAAGTGTTTTACTGCATTTCACTTATAAACCTCAGCAATGCAAGAGCAAAAACTGAAGAGAGAAAATTTAATACACCAACACAAGTGGGAATTTCCAAAACTACATTGTCTGCTTTCAGCTTCTCTTACCCTGCTTGTTTCAAAGTTTCATTAGACACTGAATACTTCTAAGTTTCACTTTTGCTTGCTATCACACAGGCATGAATGCATGGCATACATGCACATGATGAGTATAAAAGAAACTGAGCTACAGCTTGCCAAAAACAACAAAGAGAATCTTTTAGTTCAGCCATTTTGGCAACAAGCGTAGACACAAGAACTGTAAAATGTTTACATGTTCTCTACATTTGTGACTGGAGCCCCTTTCACACAGCTTGTTCAAGGCGGGAATGTTTTCCATTCTGTATAAAATAAATGAAAACGGAATGTGGGGACAAAGTTGTTCTGACGTTAAACCGGCAGTGGAGGTAATAACAGAGCCAGATCGACATCCAGTTTAAAAAGGACAGCCAGCATGACTACACACAGGCACATACACAGTATACTCAATGCCTTTTGTTTTAATCCTTATCCTCAACTCTTAATTGTTACTTAATGACGTATATCTACCTCGTGGAGCAGCAGGTCCAGAGAGCCATTGCTCATAAACTCTGTGACTATACAGAAAAACTCAGGCTCGTTGCAGATGCCAAAGATCTGGATGATGTAGTTGAACCTGGCTTTGTGGAGCACCTCGGCCTCCTTCAGCAGGCAGTTCCTCTCTCTGAAACACAGCCAAATTAAATTTTTTTTTTTTAACAAAGAGTTATGGGAGGACACGTCAAAAGGAGATACATTTGTGTGGACATCTATCATATCCGTCACTACACATTCCAGAATTTGAGTCAAGTCCTCTCAAAAAAAAAAAAAAAAAGTATTCTAACAAAACAAAATATATATATATATATATATAATATATATATATATATATATATATATATATATATATATATTATCTTCTTTTTTAGAAATGTGTGCCGGTTTAACTTTGAGGATTTGAGCAAGTTTCTTCACCTGAGCTGCAGAAAGGTAGAGGGATAATGTCATCCAGAACTGCTCCATAGACACTATGGACATCCCTGATTCAAATATACATGCAAGCCTCATACTGTATTAAAACTCACACCAATTCAAGTCTTGATGCTCTGACTTCAACCTTGATCTGCACAGTCAGTATATGCCAACTTTTCTGTAAAAATGTCACTGAAATAATACAATGTAAATTTCTGCTTAATTCATCTTTAAATTGACAGTAGCCTAATGAAAATGTCTTCCAAACAGTTTATGGCCTACATTGTTACATGAGGTGGTACCTTTCTACAACAGGACAATCGAGTTTCAGACACTTAATGGCCACAGTGGTCCTCCAGTCGGAGTGCTGCGCTTTGAACACGGTGCCAAAGCCCCCTCTGCTCAGGTAGTACAGGTCTGTCAGCTTCTGGTAGGGAATAACCGGCAAGGCGCTGGTCAGACTGCAAATGTTCACACAGCCGTGCGGCTCCATAGCAGTTTGTGTGCCTTTTACGGGAAGTCTCTGATGATTTATCCTCCAAGTCAGCCACTGAAAACAGAACTGTTCCTTATGACCCAACGAGGAAGAGCTCTTCCATTTATACGCATGCAATATGTCGCTGACTGCTAGCAAGCTAAGCTAACGTTAACGTCAAGAGGAGGAAGGCTGAAAAAGAGCAACCGATAAATGGTTTCTGACAAAAAAACGCCGAGCACCCAACGACTAGAATCAAATGTATGCGCTTTCACTTCCCCGCGTATTATGCTGTCGGACTGCCTCTAACCGGCTGTCACAGGCAAACGGTCAAAGAGCAACGACAACTGCGAGCTGCTGATCGCCACTGCCATTTAAGGCAGGTGGGTTTGTTGTTGCTAATGACGACACGCTTCCGGGTTTTTGCGCGACGCGTTCACATGATGCAAACAATTTACCAGATTTGTTTGGTTTCTGTAGGACTGATTTTCCAAACAGCCGTCTGAACAGTAGCCGACACCAAATAGCCCAAACACGAATATGATGATGGGGTGTTTATAGGTTCATTGAATAACTACATCGCTTAGACTTCATATTCGCATTTTGGTTTCAGTTTCGGTGGAACACAACAACTGAACCCAACTGTTCATGTGCGGGTTTAAATGCTGGAATTTCCCAAACGCGGGGCTTTCCCATAGGGCTTTTCTACAAAATTGTTGAAGAGGTGACAACATATTTAAGTAAAAAGTAAAAACTGTATGCGAGGACAATTACAGTAAGCCTCATATCTCTAGTAACTACTTTTAGCAATAGTAAAAAAAACCATGTTTAATTTAGTGTTTCACTAGCCTAATTTTAGCCATCCTGCTCTACGCAGAAATTTAGAAGTCACAAACAAAAGGAAGACAACGTGGAATACAAACACAAGTTCATTATGTATAAGCGTCTTTTCGTACCAAAAACATAGATCGATAGATGGATAGATGGGTAATTAAAGAGTGTAGCCCTGTGGAGAAACTTGGTTATAGTAAAACTATAAATCCTAATAAAAAACGTCACAAAAAAATCTGTGGGACAATATAGTTCTTTTGAAGAAGAAACAATTAAATACCAAATACCATCATATTTAATATGTAGTTTTCCATACGCTTCCTATAATGATGTAACTTCTTTATGGTGTTGTATCGATTACAGTAGGCCTATGTATCATCATATTTTGTTTTGTTTGTTTCTTGTTTGAAAAATTGGAAGAGAAACTTCCTGTAGGGCCAGATGTTGGCATTGCCCCCTTTGTGATCTGAAAACCATGTAAAGCAGAGGGTGTCAACAAATATATAATATATATTATATTATATATATATATATATATATATATATATATATATATATATATATATATATATATATATATTCATATTAATAGTCTATGCTGCTTACTTGGAGTTAATACAACATGGTTATAGAGTTTTTGATGATCCTGCAAGACAGTCAAGAACAGTCTTTGAAACTTGGATCAAGCTGTAGGCTATTTCCTTCTTCAAAGCTCTGACTGAGAAAGAAAATTTGCAATAAACGTATGTAAGTGGGCTCATACACTTTGTGTGTCCTTGTGTGTTCCTGTGTTTATACAAAATTAACTCTATGCCTGTTAATGGTATCAAAATCTCACCAAGACCACCACAGATGGCTGCCCCCTTTGTTCCAACCCATTCCCAGTGGACTCAATTGAGCGTGCAGGTCTGCAGGATTATACAGTCTGCTGTCTTCAGGAGAGACACACATTAACACACATTCGTCATTGTTCCACTTGTCTGCAACTCAGTGTGAGTGCTTTTGGCACCATGAACCAACAACAGTTGTTTTATTTTCTGTTTTCCTCACCCTTTTGTTCATTGATTTGCTGCAGCTTAAAGAGCTGTTTCCCAGCTTTCATCTCCCTGCCTCCTTAACGCTGGTTCAAAGACAACTATGGCTGAGAGTTTCTAGAGCAGAGGCAGATCGGGCTGCACACAGTTCGGCAGAACCTGACGTTACAAAAAGACATAATCCGTAGGTGAGGACAAAATCTGAGAGAAGTTGACACTTCAAGGAAAACCACATCAGCTTTCTGGTGAAGAAAGTCAAGTAAAGATGTGTCATTTGCGCAGACACAGCAGAGGTATTATGTGTACTGCACACTATTGAAATTATTTCCTCTTGCCAGTTGACAGCAACACTGGCCACGGACACTGACACATACAGAGAAGGTGACACAGGTGTGAAAGGACCTAAGCAGAAGCACAGATGGAAATGAAGACGAGGATGATGACAGAGGATACTCTGTAACTAAGGTTGGCAAAGAATCAAACCATAGTGTTGTGGCTTGGACAATTTCAAAAGGTGTAAACATAGTAAACAACTCTTTGATCCTTCCATATTTATTATTTTTGTCCATATAAACCTTTATTTAAGTGTTGTTGTTAATTATGTTCTTACCTTTGGTCTCTAGGTGAAAGTCTGACGCACTAATAAAAGGTCATGACGCTTGAGTAAAGTGATCGTCAATTATACTCCTGTTACATCCTGAAATCCATAATAAAGGAATAAATCTGAAAATGTATGGCACATTCTCAGAGTCTGCATAAACCTTTTAAAGACACACAAGTTCAGTGTCAGTATTTTAGTTTCTGTATCTTCTTTTATTTGTATGTGCCACTTTGTGTGTGTGTGTGTGTGTGTGTGTGTGTGTGTGTGTGTGTGTGTGTGTGTGTGTGTGTGTGTGTGTGTGTGTGTGTGTGTGTGTGCGCGCGCGTGTAAGACAAAGAGAGAGCAGGAATAATAGATTTATTTTCTGAGGCCATAATAAGTACCTCACCAATGTCATTGCCATGTTTCATGTTCAGGTGTATATCAAGCATAGATATTCAGCTTTGTGTTCACAAAAAGTGCCTGTGCAAAATGTTGCCATGAAACGGGAAGAATCTGCTTCTTCCCTGAAATGTGAATAACGAACGTTGTTATTAATAATGTGTTGAAGTGATTTCAAGAGTTTTGATGCTACAGACAAATATGACCATAAGGTGGCAGTGTATTAGCAGTTTTCAAGAAAGATAAAGCCTCTGCACCTGAATCAAAGAGATGCCAGGAACTAATGTTCTGTTCTCATCACCCACAAGAACAAATCTCTAAACCCCAAACACAGTGTTCCTTGACAATGGGGTGTGATGTGTACTACTCATAAAGTGAATAACATTGGTGCTGTCTACATGATACGCAGGTATACGCAGCATAACCACTAAGAATGCTCCAGGATTTCCATATACCTGCTTTAAAATGCATAATGACATGTAACAACATACTTTGCATTTTAATTTAAATACATTTTGAATTGCCATCTGTGTTTTTTTCTTTGCATACACTAAATAAAGGTATTTCCACCATAATTTGTTGCATTCAAGTGTATCAGAATGCAGGAAATTAAGTCTTTGACGCTCAAAATGTTCCCTGGGAGAGGACCCCCAGACCCCCTATATAATCTACTATATTTATATACATGTATATAACTGCCCCCCATCCTGGCCCATATATATATATATATATATATAATATATATATATATATATATATATATATATATATATATATATGTATATATATACTGCATACACTGCATATACTGTATATATGTGTGTATATATATATATATATATGTACATAGGCCATGCATATACAGTACAGTAATACAATGTATTGTACCCAGTACAATACATTAGACAACATTATTGCTTCAGTTCCGTCCAACTGAAACCTCATATTCATACTAGCCTTGTTATCAAAAGAGCCACTTTATTTATTCTATTTGTGTCACATAACAAATGACAGAAGAGGACATTGAGAGGTCTTGGCCAGGCTGCATGCAAACTGTCACATTGATTGCATTTGTACACACTTTTATTTGTACTGTACAATGAAAACCCACAACACAAGCAAAAACAACTTATTGAGAACTGAACATGAAAAAAACTTCCACTTCCTAACCATTGCATAAAAGGCAGAAAACATACAGAATGTACAACAATAAAAATTAAACATACATTGTCAAAGGGGGAAAAATCGCAGAGGCTTAGAGGCTTTTTTTAAAGCTGTAATTGGCTGAAAAAATCAATGGTCTTTGGCCTCACTTAAGAAACCTAAGCAGTGAAATAAGACTTGCAACTGGGTTTTCACTTAGACACTCATGACTTCACATGGATTTGAGTCTATTGACTCAATCTCACTCCCCATGGCCAAACATGAAAGATTAAGCAGTAAAAGGTGTGAAGTGAATCACACTTCTTGGCAACAGGCAATCGTTCAAATTAACCCCACAGCAGCCAATCACATTAAACGAACAGGAGGGAAAGATGCAGAATAGAAGGCAAACAAAATAATTACTTATTTAGGACTTGGAATAAAAAGTTTAGGACTTGGACTTAACTTGGGACTTCATACCTTGGCTTGCAAAACACAGTTGTTAAAGAAACCACTAACAGCATAACAAAAACATTAATAATGTATATTTAGTGGTCTTATATTGGTCCATCTGTCATAATAATTTATTGCACTGTTCTTTTAACTTTTATTGTATATTTTGTTTTACATGTTCAACATAAAGCCTTCAGTGATCCATTCATTTATGTATTAGTACTTAAACATTTGGGAGTGACAGCAGGATGTTGTTTACTTTTAATTGTGATGGTTTGTTAACATCTGGATCACAGATCATGTCTTTAACAGCACTCAAACACACATTGTAAACAGATGTGGGCACATACTGATAGTTAGTAGTGACAGCCTTGGAGAAGAACCAGCATGCCCTGTTGTCAAGTGAATTCCACACTCACTCAACTTAGAACCGTTAGAAGCTCAGCTGTCTGCCAGCAGTACATTAGTGCATGAGGAAAAAGCCAGTGTCAAAACGATGAAACACAGTAATGTAGATTTTTTAAATCCAAAACACTAAATCAGTCTCCTACAGTTATCCTTGTTGTCAGCAGTTTGACACTCCCCAAGAAAAACAACACTACGAGGAAAAGACAAACTGACCAAAGTCAGAGATACAAGTACTTCATCATCCCCATAAATAATGACCAAAAATGTGTCAGAATCCCAAAATTCAGAAACAACTCATCAAAAAACATTAGAACATCCTCCCTTACAGATAACTCCACAGTGTTTAATTGTTTCTAAATAATTGAAGCACATACTTCTCGTGATGGTATATTGTAAGGGCTTGCAGGACGCCGTGGTGTTGACTGTTCTACACTGCAGCGGAAAAGATCATGGGACTATGTTCTTGGACTATTGTTTCTGTCCTAGTTTGAGTGTGTTAAAGTAGGTCATTGTATCTACACCATAGATCTACACGTTTCAAAGGAGTGCACAAAATCACCAGCTGTGAAAGCACTCACCAGGAAGATTAGTGAAGAAGAAGGAGTGAAAATCAAATGTTTTAGACAAAAGGAACATTCAACTATTTTGACCTTTCATTTAGGTCTACAAAGACACTCTTAATCTGATGAAGGGTGGATTACTAACAAGCGGATAAAAACCTGTCTCTACTGTTTGTTCTTGTACACCAGTAGTATGTGAAATCTCCTGTCAGAAGGTGAGTACCCAGTAATTATTATTACCCATTAGATTCTGTCCATCACCTGATTCACATTTTGGAGCCCACTGCAATTCCATCAAATAACCTTAACAGAGTTGGACATACAATAGTTTAACAGTGTGTTAATATGAACCTGAACCTGATCTCCCTTTTCATCAACATCAGAAAAAAACAATTATGTGTTCTATATGAGGAGCTATCAAAAAAGTATTTGAAACTCGCACCACAGCTACAAAAGGAACCATATGCCAATAGAATGGCCTATTGTACTTGGTTGTGTTTCAAAGCTGCACCCAAGATGTTGTGATAGTCTGGTGTTGAACACTATCACCTGTACAGGCTTACAAAAACAAAAATGTCCTATTATACAGCCCATGTGTATGGCCTTTTCCCATCTTTTCCATCCACAGGCTCTTATTAGCTATGCATTTTTTTGATTGTATCTTTTTTATGCCGATGACTACACTAAACACAAACATGGATTTTTTTCACACATTCTTCTTTGAGTGCAATATTTTCATGACCACCATTTTTGTGAGGTATCTTTATTCTGAGGCTTAATTAAGCTAATTTTGTTTAAGATCATAGTAAACTTAAGACAAATACACATACTGTAAAGAATAGGGTCAGTAATAATTGATCAGTTTAAAATCACTAGAATTAGCACCATGCAGTTGTATGCCTTTGCCAACCGGCCAAGTTGCAGTTTACATCCATGTCTGTCCAGATAATATATGCAGGAAAGACTTTGAAGCAATTTAAATAAAGGCATTACATTTATTATGAAATGTGCTTCAATGCTTCAAACACATCTTCAACCCAGCAGCACAGAAGATCTATACAATCACCACAATTTGAAGATAGTGTCACCAATTCAATATCCGACTAAATGTTTCCCCTTCTCAGATCACACACCAAAGAGATCAATAAAAACTGTGCAATTTCCTCTTTGGTCCCAAAACCAACAGAAAATAAGGACTGAAAATGCAAAATGAAAATAATATGGTGAAAAAAACATGATTATTTTAAATAATCTATAAATATTCAACCTAAATATTCAGGGTCTTCAATGTTTCTGTTCCTTTTAATTTCTCTTCAGGAGCCAATCCAATTCATATAGGTGGAGAAAATGACTGATGAACATTGGCTTTCACATATACTAATTTTTAGTTTGCACACACAACATGTTTTAGCTCGCTTGCACACACACACACACACACACACACACAAAGCTGCAACTAAAAAAAATAAGGCACCAGATTCGGAAATAAGTGTGGGAAAATAAATTGAAGAGGGAACATTAGTGGAAGGAGGGAAGGGGCCGTCATGGCAGGGGTGAGAGAAAAAAATCTATATAGATGAGCACAATATTTCACAATTATTATAACAGTTTTTGAGTGTTAAAAATAAGCAGCCTGGATTTTGTTTACCTTTTCGATTTGAATCCCATTTCTTGCATTTCTACATAGACTACACTTAGGGACCTTGGTGATACAAAGTCCAGGAAATTGATCAAAATGATAAATCCTGCCAGAAAGAATAATACTCACCTATGTATAAGAAAAATAATAAACCAAAGAAACATATCTTTGGGTGTGTACGACCATTAATTGATAATTCAGGATAATTTCACAGAGGCCCTTATTCTGCTCTCGTGACATTTAAAATGTTATTGACTACTTTAGCAGTAGTAATCCAAAACTCTGTGAGACATGCCCTTCATTCATGCACACAAAGCCCAAAACAAGGCCAAGGCCAACCAATGGCAGGTAACCATGGTAATGGTGCTTCCTCAAGCTTAAGTGTGAGTTTACTCACCAGTGAAACAAAGCTAGAAAAACTTTAAGTTTTTTTTTTTTATAAGAAGGGTCACAAAGTGCTTTACAGTAAAAACAAATAAAACAGCAGCACATAAAATACTAAGCCATATTGCTAGTTAAAAGCTTGTCTAAAAAGATGTGTCTTGAGGTGTTTTTAAAAGTTTCCACAGAATCCAAAGCTCTCAAAGCTAAAGGGAGAGAGGTCCAGAGCCTTGGAGCCACCACAGAAAAAGTTTGATCACCTCTGGTTTTAAAACGTGTTCTGGGGACAGTTAAAAGGTCTTGGTCTGAAGACCTCAGAGAACGACCAGAAGTGTGTGCGTGCAATAGATCCTGGATGTAAGCGGGAGCTTGACCATGCAAGGCTCTATAAATAGTGATTCAAATTTTAAAATGCACTCTAAAACCTACTGGTAGCCAATGAAGAGCCTTAAGCACCAGAGTAATGTGCATTCTGCTGCTGGTCTTAGACAAAAGACTTGCTGCTGCATTCTGTGCAACTTGCAATTTGTCCATGGATGATTTGTTTAAACAAGTGTACAGCACATATCAATAATCCAAGCGTGAAGAAATAAAAGCACGAACAAGCATCTCCATCACTTTTTTAGAGACCACAAATTTGATCTTAGAAATGTTCCTGAGATGGAAAAAACAGGAACAAACCACAGATTTTACATGACTGTTAAAACACATAGATTTGTCAAAAACGACACCCAGATTTCGCACAACATTACAATCAGAGAGTGATAGAGCCCCAATGGCCTGCCAAATCTTAGGGGTAATTCTGTCTTGTGCAAAAATCATCACCTCAGTTTTATCTGAATTTAATTGTAAAAAATGATCAGCCATCCATTTGTTAATGGAGGCTAAACAAGTGTGCAACAAGGACAGTTTGTCCAGCCTACCAGGGCTAAAAGATAAATATAATTGGATCTCTCAGGAAATCGTCACAAGTCGGAGTTGAACCCTGGATCTCAGCATCAAGGCATAAACCTCTCAGTATATGTCTGCCTGCTCTACACACTGATCCAACCTGGCCACAGCTTGTGTCTAATTGAGCTGCCACTATACTTACACAACACACCCGAATCTCCAATCTAATTGTCGAATTGCAATTGTGTTGCTCTGTGGGCTACGACAAGAAAGAATGATAAACACGTGCAGTGGAGGTAATTTTGCAAAAACATATTTTTAGACAGTGGCAAGCTGTCAAGGTCCTTGAAGATCACTAATTAAATATCATTAACCTAACTTCAATTATTAACTTCAATTAGTAATTAGTAGACATCACCTTTTTCTTCTGGCGAGAGCTTTACTTTATATGGGCATTTGTCTTTTACGCTTAGTTATGCATTTCTGATGATGAACGACTGAGAGATGACAGATAACTAGGCCGGTGATGGATGATGACAGTTAATGCAGCTATGCCACCCCAGCCCAGAATGCTCCACGGTTCCCATTCCCTATGAGCAAGGTCTGGGTCCCCCAACTAAGAATCCCTCAAATGGCTATAGATAGCCCATACTACAGTTAAAGATGTTGTGTTGTTGTGCTTATAAATGAATGGACATACTGTAACGTGGCATTCTGTAATTTAACATGTAGGTAGGCGACTTAGATTTTTCAATTTGGCCCAATGCCCATTTCCCTTCTGCTAAACTCTCCTCATGACATATACTATATATAGTTATGCTGTGTGTCTATTCATAGGCCTCTTAATACCATGATAAACCCCTGACATACGGCTACAGTGCAACATATTACAAAAACGTCCTCAAAGTGCTGCAGCCTGCACCTAAAAAAGATACAGCTCTGGAAAAAATTAAGAGACCACTGTATATTACCCGTTTTTCTGGTTTTACTATTTATGGGCATGTGTTTGATTACAATAAACGTGTTTGTTTTATTCTACAAATGTTTTGACAACATTTCTTCTAAATTCCAAATAAAAATGTTGTTGTTCAGATTATTTATTTTAAGAAAATGACAACTCGTCAAAATAACCAAAAAGATGCATTGTTTTCAGACCTCAAAAAATGCTAAGAAAACAAGTTCACATTCATTCTTGAACAACACAATACTAATATTTCAACTTAGGAAGAGTTCAGAAATCAATACTTGGCGGAATAACCTTGATTTTTAATTACAGCTTCCATGCGTCTTGGCATGCTCTCCACCAGTCTCTCACATTGCTGTTGGGTGATGTTATGCCACTCCTGGCACAAAAATTCAAGCAGCTCAGCTTTATTGGATGGCTTGTGGCCATCCATCTCCCTCTTGATCAAATTCCAGAGGTTTTCAATGGGGTTCAGGTCTGGAGAATGGGCTGGCCATGACAGGGTCTTGATCTGGTGGTCCTCCATCCACACCTTGGTTGACCTGGCTGTGTGGCATGGAGCGTTGTCCTGCTGGAAAAGCCAATCCTCAGAGTTGGGGAACATTGTCAGAGCAGAGGGGATCAGGTTTTCTTCCAGGATAATCTTGTACAATGCTTGATTCATTCGTCCTTCACAAAGACAAATCTGCCCAATTCCAGCCTTACTGAAGCACTCCCAGATCATCACTGATCCTCCACCAAATTTAAAAGTGGGGGCCAGACACTGTGGCTTGTAGGCCTCTCCAGGTCTCCGTCTAACCCTTAGACGACCAGGTGTTGGGCAAAGCTGAAAATTTGACTCATCAGAGAAGATGACCTTCCTCCAGTCCTCTAGGGTCCAAGCCTTATGGTCTTTTGCAAACTTTAGCCCGGCTTGTCTTTGCTTCTCATTGATGAAGGGCTGTTTTCTGGCTTTGCACGACTTCAGCCCTGCTTCCAGGAGCCTGTTTCGCACAGTCCTTGCTGTGCACTTCAGCCCAGTTGCTGTTTGCCATTCTTTTTGTAAATCACTTGATGTCATCGTACGGTTTTTGAGTGACATGCGAATGAGTTGGCGGTCATCCCGGTCAGTGGACAATCGATTTCGCCCTCTTCCAGTCTGTAGCTTTGTTGTCCCCAATGTCTGTTAGTTGACCTTGTTCTTATGAACTGCCGTCTTTGAAATGTTAAGGATGGAAGCAACCTGACGCTCACTGCACTCTTCTGCCAGTAAAGCCAGAATTTAACCCTTCTTTTCCTCACTCAAAACTTTTCTTTTTAACTCTTTTGCCATGGTCAATTGTTCCTTTTTTTGTTTAGATTACCTGTGTGGTAATAGTAGCCCTGTTTTTGCCATCCAGCAGGCCCTGTTGCAAGAGGATAGTGATGACCACAGCAGTGGCTTTTATACTTTTCCTCGTAAAATAAGATTTGGCTCAGGTGATCACTTAACCAGCACCTCATTAAGTAGAATGAGGTGTGCCTGTGTTGGAATTTAACAGCCACTGGAGTGGAATGGCTGCCATACATGTAGAGACACTGATTTAAGACAAATAAAAGAATGGTCTCTTAATTTTTTCCAGAGTATGTAAAAAGTACAGCAGCTACATGAAGTAGGTTACTTAAGTGAATATATGTAACGCTCCATCGTTGGCTGGTCCTGTTAGTGTTAGCAGTTCATGTTGAAGAGGGGAGAAAAAAAACATTGGATAGGCCTACCCATAGATATGCATATACGCACGCCCTGTATAGATTAGCCCACTTCAGAGACTGAGCTGTCTTCGGTTGCCGAGGCAACAAACATGTACTGTCGTGCGTCGAGCCCGTCACGTGGGGGCGCCACGTTTATCTCCTGGTCGTTTGTCATCAACCCCTGTTGGAGGCTGAGATCGCTCCTCACAGCCAGAAAGAAACACGAGGGTGCTGAAGTGAGGTGTTTGAGGAGAAGAAGTACGTAATTCGTAGATTATTATCCCCCATATGCATGTGTCAGTCTGAGATCCATGTACAGTGTTTAAGGTCTGAGAGACTGATGTTGAACGTGTCATCAACAGATCTCATCATCATCATGAAGACGATCAACGGCAGACACTGGTTGTGCTTCTTCCTGCTTGCCTTCCCGCTGTGCTGGGCAGAGGACACGAAGACTGATGTGTGGAAGACTGAGAATGGCACAGGTAAGGACTCACCTCTTCTTTTTTTTCTTTTCTTTTTTTTTTTTAAATAATGTAAGTATAATAATAATAATAATATAATAATAAGTTGATTTGATTAGGTTTTTTTGTTGTTCTGTGATTGTGAGCCTTTAAAAAGTCGTTTAAATTGACTAAAATTATGCAGCTGGACAGAAGAATATGTCTATCATAGATTGATGTTGTTTTGCGTTACAGTTTGTCAATAAAAGTATGAAATTAATACATTGCGAAAAGGAGTATAGACAAATGTTACGTTACTCATTTGATCACGGTTTAGTTTGTATTTAGAATTATTCTTTTATTTAAAAAAAAGTTCATTTTAAAATTAAAAATTAAATATTTAGAAAATGTCTTCAATTTATTTTAAGTATAATGTTTGTCTTTTAACCTATCCCGCATATTATTGCATTATACCAATGCCCTGGTATGATTTTATCATTTCTGAAGCTAAAAAGTTTTGGACAGCTGACAAATCATCCCAGTAGCCTGATTCTGAGCTCGCGGCAGCTTTAATTTGGGCAAACTATGGTTCAATTTTGGTTTATTTCAGTTCTTTGATGGGAGATTTGCAACACAGTGAGCACGAGGTGTTAAGATTAGATTCAACGTCATTGTCATTGTCAGGTACTAATACAACAAATTGCAGTATAGCATCTAACCAGAAGTGCAGTAAGGGGGAGAAGCTGTTCCTGATTCTGCTGGTCCTGGAACAGAGTCCTGTATGCACCTGTATGTCACTGCACCTAAATGCCCAATCCATAAAATTTGACCATAAAAAGTAAAAGTATACTAACAAGAATTTGACTTTACAACATTGTCTTGTGTGTTAAGCCGGCTTTACTGCTGCAAATATTGTTGACGAAACTTTAACATCATGAGAAACAATAACAACTTAGATTTTATTGTCGTCTTCTGTTAGTTTGTGCTTAAAAAAAAAATCCTGCCAATCAATTTGATGATGTGAAAATGTCATCCCGGTTAGATCACTGCAATGCACTCTTCTCATGCCTCACACAACAAAACCTCAATAAACTTCAGCAGATTTAGTAAGTATTTAAGTGGTAGCCAGACTCATGTCCAATTCCAACACACCTGTTTAAAATCACTTAATTATCATTGGCTCTCAGTTCGTCTTTGAGTGGATTTAAAAATTCAAATGATCCCTTAAGGCTCGTTGGGGGTTAGTTCCAGGATATAAAGCTGACCTCCTGACCCCCTACGAACCTGAATGCAACCTGAGATTCAGTGGCAGGTCATTACTGGCCATTCCTTGGTCCAACCTGCAAACTAAAGGTGACAGGGCCTTCATGTTTGGGCCCCGCAGTTAGTTTAAAAACTATTTTAAACTTTCTGTTTTTATTGATTTTATTGTTGCTTTTTAATGCTTAGTTGTTGTTGTTTTTTTCCAAAATATTTTATCAACTGTACTTATTGTCTTTTCTTTTAAAATTGTATGTGAAGCACTTTGAAACTTGTTTTGAAAAGCAATTCATAGATAAAGGTTGTTATTGTTGATAGGACGTTCCAGTCCTGAATTTGGAAATTCTGTGATGCGGAAATGCTTTGTTTACAGTTGGATCGGGAACGTTTTTGAGAGAAAAAGTCACAAACACATCAAAAATCCACAGGAATCCCGGGTCGCTCACCTGGCAGAGCAGGCGCCCAGATACAGAGATTTACTCCTCGAGGCAGCGGCTTTTTGCTGCATGTCATTCCCCCTCTCTCTCCCCTTTCATGTCTTCAGCTGTCCTCTGTAAATAAAGGTCTAAAAATGCCCAAAAGAATTATCAAAATAAAAAATAAAAAGGAATTCCACAAAGCCTGGAGCACATTGGACAAGGCTAGGTGCTATGAAGTAAACTTCATTAAAGCAAAGCATTATTTGTTTACTTGTATTAATAAGAGCAGTCACAGTAATCACTCAAAATCAGCAGGGGGACCAACCTCATAATTCTGGGGGGTCGTGACTCGAAAAGGTTGAGAACCACTGGTTTAGCAGGTATAATGGTTACCATGGTCACCTTAGTTTAGAAAGCAAACATTTGCTAATTAGCACTAAACACAAAGGACAGTTGAGGCCAATGCACTAATAGCAATAGTGGTGTTGGTAATACTGTATGCATTTTAATCTGGGCTCACATATAAAAACAGCGACTTTATGCGCTAATTACTCTTTTATAAAAGTGATTTTCAAAATTTTTTAAATGGCCCGATTTTTTTGACGGATGATTTTTTTTTGGTGGGGGAAAGTTGCCCACGCTGGTTGAGGCTGATGGGAACGTTCTGCATGTATTTAGTCCTAAACCAAAATATTGGATAAATTATAATTTTGACCACATGATAGCGCTAGATGAAAAGTCAAGATCACCAAGTTATCACAACTCATATTTAGCAACATTGATGTCCGTACCAAACTTCATAGCAGTTCAACAGTTATCGAAACATTTCAGCCCAAAACACAAATACTAATTTGCTGGTGGCACTAAAGGAAAAGTCTGGGGTCACCAAAGTTATTAGTATTTATCCTCTGGGGGCCATGGATGTCTCTGTACAAAATTTAATGGAAATCCATCCACTGGTTGTTGAATAGCAGGAGTAAGTTGTACAGATATACTTAATAGTACAGTACCATAAACATCACAAAAAACTGTAAACAGAAGAGCTGACAACTGAAAATATAACTCTTTTAACATACTGAAAATTGGATGTCACTTCCTCCCAAACTTATTTGATGAGCCTTTTAATGTGAGCTTAATAGTTTCCATTTAGCAGGAATGTGAGGGAGGATATGTAGACTTCCAGTTGATTAAACATCGTCCTGCCAACAGGATGGCAAATGATGCAGAAAGATGGGAAGAAGGAGGGATCAAAAAGAAAACAGTAAATACATTTTCTACAACCACCACACTCTAAAATCAAGTTAAGATAAACGGGTGTTACCACGCCAAGTTTTCTGGCAGTGCATTGAACCGTTACCCCCCTCCTTGTGGGTGGTGAGCCCGTATGGTGGCAGTCCTAACCTTGTCCCATGGGTGCAAGCACTGGCCTCAGGAGGGGGTCCTGGTTTCCTTATTTCCTGTGAGGTTAATCTGTCAATTTGTGGTTGAGTCAGACTGGTTCTTGAAGTTACTGCATCCCGGGGACACACAAACCCATTCACCACAATGAGATGGAGATTCCCAGAGGACAGGGAGGAGCTCTTTGACTTCCAAGAAGCTCAGGGTAGAACTAGTGAACCATCACTTTTAAAGTAGTCGATGAGGCACTTTTTTTTTTAAGATGCCATCGTCTGTTTTACATTATAATCCCAACCCAACAATTTCAGTTATTCTATCGGCTGCTTTTTGGAACCAAAACCCTGCCAGCTTCTTTTTTTTTATTACAACAAAAATGCTCTAGTTAACTTTTCCTTGTCAGAAAAGATGCCCTGGCATGTTTGACTGGAGGAAGACCCCAGGGCAAAACCAGAGCACCCATCTGGTACATTTAATCTCATAGTATTTAAGACATGTTAACTTGTCTTCTGAGGCAAAGAGCTGATCTGACCGTACAAAGAGAGGAGAATAACGAAGAAGCTTGTTGTTTGGTGTGAGACCGGAATAAAGCAGGTCTTAAGAGTGTGGTGAGTTTTTTTTTTTCTGGAAACTGAGTCATTAGTATAAGCTATGGTTAATGTGTTTTTAACAGTAAACATGGATTCTTCTGTTATTTCCAACTCTAGTTTCGAGCCAAGCAAAGGTCAGACGACTGTTCGCGAGGCAAAAGATTTCTCCGCCACAGGAAAGTAACCCTCCTGTAAGCTTTCTTTACTCCTCTTAAGCTGCTTTTGTATTGGGTTGAGTTCAAATATCAACCATCTCTGCGCAAAGTCACTTACTCAATCTTTAAATGTCAAGGCTCAATCTTTAGGACAGTGTAAAGTGTTTGTATTTGTTGCACATTTGTCAATCCCGAGGATTTGAACTATTTTTCCATTTTGTAGTGAGACACCTTATTTAAATGATCTCTCTTGTTTCAGAAACACAAGTCAAACCTCATGTCCCCTGCACGTCGCTGCGGCCGCCTGATGGAAAGCTGCTCCGCCCTCGTCCCGTGCTGCGACCCCTGCGCCACCTGCCGCTGTCGACTCTTCAACACCATCTGTCATTGCTGGAGGATGAACCCCATGTGCTTAAAGAAGACGTAGATGGAACATACATATACACTGCTGTCTGGCCTGTAGGTGCAGTTCAGAGAATATTAAAAATATTTGAAAATCATGACAAAACTATTTTCCATTGTCTGTGGCTTCAACACTTGAGTGACGGAAGGTGACATGGGAATGGAAGGGTGAAGCGTGTATTTTTCTGCCTCCTGAGGCATGAAAAAGAAAATACTTACATAAATGTTTACATAATTTCCAAACACCCGACATACAGAATGTAGGTGTTACAACTTACGGGTGACATATGCTTTTTCATTTATGTAGACAATTAACATGTAACCTGTGTTGTGCCTTGCACTAATGCAGCTTATGAATATCTTTATTATTTCTGCTCTCCTACCATAAAACAAGGTTTAGATTTATTTTTTTAACCTTTCTGCTGTACAGACTAAACGAAACTAAAATTATTTCCACAGACTGTGGAAAAAAATAAAGCAAAATTATCAGTTTTTAGCCATCAACAATTAAAAAACAGATTGTTCTGTTCCTTTGTAAAAACATAAACCTTGGAGAACACATTTAAGTAAATGTGGAATTATTAGTTATACACATGTGGATTTATACATTAAACTTAGTTTATATTTTTGCAGTTGATTAAATATATAATAAACCTATACTATCCTTGTTTTGTGCTTTTCCTTATTGTTTCTTTAGTGGATAAATATCCTAAAACGCATACTGTACATACATTAATAAATGTAGAATAACGAGTCGCTTACATGTGGATTTCTGGGAGGAAACCATGTTGAATTTAGGAAATGTGAGACACAACATCAAAGCAATGCAAAACAAACTAGTTAGTACAAGTTTTTTGCTGGCAGCTGTCTTGCGGATAAATAGGGACTTAAGCTACTTTGTATTATTTTTCAAGGCGATGTGGAAAGCCGAAAGATAATGAATAAAAATCTCATGTGTGGGGGGCCAACTGTGTATCCAGGAAGAATGTGCATACACACATGATGTTAGACTGGGAATTCCAAAATAAGGCAGTTTTGCATCTCCTAAATCCTTGCTGGGCAAACTGTGGTCCACATACAGTACTGTATTACTTTGTTTGGGACACTGTCTGCTCCACTTCTGGTGGAAAAAGAAGGGTAGTTTTTATGTAAAGATTGATCAAATGTTCTGTATGTAAAGCCATGACCATAAAGGAGTTTAAAGGTGCTCTAAGCGATGTTGGGTGACGTTACCTGTTGGGTGACATTCAAAGTATTTTCAAACAAAACAAGACAAGTTTTCCCCTCCCTCCTCATCCCGTCTCCTCCCCCTCCCTTCTGTCCTTCCGCGCGCTAACCCCCCCAACCCCCACCCCCAAATCCTTCTTGTCGGTTATTGGCTGGAACGCTGGAACACTGTTTGTGTATCTATGCTTCGTGGTGCAGGTGGGCACAGTTTGGTTTTGTTGCCGTTTGTAGACCCTGGGCAGTCTACAGAGACCGCGTTTTTTACAGTGCATTCTGGGGACAGACAGCTCAGATAGTGAGGAGATGTTTGCTGTATGTGACAACAAATATTGTAGCCTAAAACATACGTGACATTGCTTAGAGCACCTTTAAGATAACAAAAAGTGAAGCTTTAATAAAAAAGTCATATTAAAAATTCAGTAATGTCTCCATAATGGAGCAACCCATATAATTACACATGTACTGTTTCTGATTATGTCACACTAAGTGCTCAAGTCCAAAATAGTTGGCGAAGCGTACATAAGGAATGGTCAGCGATTATGTCTCATATAAATATATCTGCATGGAACATAATGCACTACATTATGTGTGTCCGGCTGCCAGATTTTGCACAGATTCATTCTCACACATGCAAAATGTATAAAATGTATAAACTGAGATTGATTGCCCATATTGTAACGGTTGTGAGCCTTTCACGATGGAGAGCAGTTAAAAAGGTAAGAAGAACAACCCTTACTTATCCCTCTGTGGGTAAATTCAATTTTTACACTCTGTTGTTGTTACATCACTCACATAGGCGTAAAATACACACACATGCACACACAGGACCCATAAACTTGCATTAATGGAGAGGTGTCAGAGTGAACGGGATGCCACATAGTTGGCGCTCAAAGCAGTTGGGGGTCACTTTTTATCTACTGTCTGTTAAAAAGAGACATTTTTCTGGGCCGACTCCATGTAGGCTGAGTCATTGGCAGCGGTCTGGGTTTGTATCTGACCTTTGGCCCTTACTGAGTGTCCCCCCCCCTTCTATCTGTACTATTCTATTGAAAAAAAGAACAAAAAGCCAAGAAAATAATCACAAAAATAAATAAATAAATGCGGAGACATTTCTCTCCCTGGGTAAAAAGTAGAGTACACAGAAAAAGAGCTATTAACCCGTGTAGCCAGACTGAACTTGAGAGCAGGAACTGTGAACACAAACACTTATGGAATTTCTTGGTGTCAAAGAGGAAGGGAAAATAACTGCATGGATGTTAGTCAGAGAGGAAATAATGCAGAAGTTACTGTAAAAAACAAAGACAGACACATTTGGACGGGGAGACATCACTTCAATTACACCCGGGCTTGTTGATAGCTCATTTCAGCATCATGGCGGAGCTCAGTTTCAATGTGAATCACGGCTATCTGGAGGGTCTGGTTCGTGGAATGAAGGCCGGAATCCTGACTCGCACTGACTATCACAATCTGGCCCAGTGTGACACACTTGAGGGTAAGAATTTTGTGTCATTTTTGGACATATTTTAGTTGTAGTAGTAGTAGTAGTAGTAGTATATAGTAGAAGTAGGCATAGTAGGCTTTATAATGCTATAAAAATGTTATGAAAAAGTGATAGTTTGTCATATAAATGTCATAAAAATTCATAGTATGCGAATTGAGCTACTCCAGAACTATATCTTTTCAAAGATTTCCGCTGCAGTGGATTTAACTGGGATCAACTTATCTAACCTTGAGCCCGTTTATCAAGGAGATAACCAGAATCAGGCATTCCTTTCTGAGAGACATGCAGTTCAAGTCAGTGCAGATTTGACAAATGATATGTACTACAGCACTGTATCTTTTTTCAGGACTGTTTCCTCTTCCACTCATCAGTCGTGTTAGTTTGTCCACACTGTGGCAAGTAGTTCTTAGAAAAACTCTTTGAAACTCCTAAATTGCAGTTTATTTATTATACACCATCTGTGTTCTACTTGTCTGTGATATATAGTCATCATCAGCTGCAATGTCTTTAACAAGTACAGCCATGTGGGAATCATCTTGGCGATTCACCTCTTTCTATTTTTTTGTAACTACAATTTTACAGGAGGCAGCTGTGGGAAAACGTTATGTAATGTTTTCCCTCTACTCTTCTCAGACATGAAGCTCCATCTGCAGAGCACAGAATACGGTAAGATGTTGTCTTCGTCTGAAGAGGACCTGACTGTGTCTATGGTGGACAGCAAGCTGAGGGAGAACCTGTTGACTGAATTCAGCTGCCTTCGCTCCAATGCCCTGCCTCCACTGTCTACCTTCCTTGACTACATAACGTATGCTACATGTACTATGTTATGAATTATACAAATGTTACATTTCCCGTAGCTACCAATTTTTTATTGCTTATCTTCAAAAGACTTTTGTTAAGGTAATATACATTTTCTTCCCTTTATTATGATACCAGTCCTTAAATAAATCCAATTTCACTACACTTACTGTGTGTGCTACCAGTTTCCTAGTTGTAAAAAATAAAGGGGATGTAATATATAATGCGATGCAGGTGAATCCATGTACACTGTTCTGTGTTACAGCTACAGCTACATGATCGACAATGTGGTGATGCTGATCACCGGGGCCCTGAAACAGAGAGAGGTGGCAGAGCTCCTCCCGCGGTGTCACCCACTGGGAGCCTTTGACCAAATGGCAGCAGTGGGCATCGCTCGTACCCCAACTGAGCTCTACTCAGCAATCCTGGTGGACACACCACTAGGTAGATTGATTAGATAATCTGTGTTGAACACCAAAAGATTGTCAACTTTAGTGTAGTAACTAGAGATAATGAACCATAACCTGTTTACAGTGGCAGTGGCTTTTTATGGTGGGGAGGAAAAATCTCTGAAAGCCCATTTCCTTTTGGTGAGGAAAAATAAAGACAAAAAACAGAAAAATGATATGCTAACTTACAAACTCAAATCTTAGAATCCTTTCAGGTTGCACTGTTGCGGGCTGGGAGGAACGGCATTTTGTTTGGATGTATGTAAGTAGGGTACACAAGAAAATGAAAAACTAAATCTTTTTTAAAGTAAACTAAATGTATTTTTAATCTTGAATGTAACTGGCCATCTATCTCGCCAAATACTAATCAACAGGTTAGCGCTCATCAGCTACAATAGCTCTCTGAGCTTCTTTCTATTTTCCTGGGCTTTTTACTCCCCTCTTTGTATTTTGTTCTCAGAGTTGTACCCCATTTTCATAAGTAAAGACTTACAGAAAAAAGGAAAAACTCTCTCAGAGCTAGCAAGCTTGCTAACCTGAATTTCCACTGCATTGTATGGCATAGCTCCACTCAACTTGACTCGTTCTTTTTTAGTTTTCCCTAAGCAAAACTTCTGGATAGAACCTTTTATTTTTTTTGGTACCACCGTGGTCAAGTTTCCAATCCAGCTGAGCCGATAGTAGAAGATGGAGTTGAAACACTGCACACCACTGATCAGGGAGAACCGTCACAAGCGCAACATCCTGCACAAACAAGTCAATATTGAATAGCCAAGCTACCGTCAGTTCAGTTTAGACGAGTCAAACAGAACCTTGCAGTGGAAATGAAACAATGAGTAAATCCACCAACCGCTATTCCATCATAGTGAGTGGATTTCAAATTTTTGATTAGCAATTTTAAAACTTGTCTGTTCGGGCCTTTAATAAATCAGAATATTTGACTTACATGTTTTTATTTTTATCATTCATTTTGAAGTTCTGGTAAATAAAAAGTTATATATAATATCAGACCAATGATACAAACTGATGCCCACTGTGTTGTTGTGTCATAGCTCAATTTTTCCAGGATGCTGTTTCTGAGTGCAACCTGGATGAAATGGAAGCAGAGATCCTCAGAAGCAAACTGTTTAAGGTGAGTTGGGTGACATAAGATGGCATGACTATCATAATAATTTACCATGATGCCTGTGTTAGTGTGTCTGTGTCTGTCTGTGTGTGTGTGTGCGCGCGCAAGTGAGCTATGTAGAGTTTACTACTGTGACACAAGTTTTACAGTCTTTCCCTCTTTGGTTGAGATTATGGAATTTAACTAATGTCAAAGACAGTTAAAGCCCTTATTCCGGTATGATCAATATGCTTTTTCTTCAAAGGCATATTTAGAGTCTTTCCACTCTTTCTGCAAGACCATTGGTGGTGACACAAAAGATATCATGTGTCCTATCCTCGAGGTACAGTGACACTTTCCACTAGGCTGAACTTGTTGAAGTTGTACATACCATATAGGACAATTTTGTGAAAATGCTCTGTATGTATGTGTGCTGCAGTTTGAGGCAGATAGACGGGCCTTCATCATCACAGTGAACTCCTTTGGGACAGATCTCAGCGGTACAGACAGGAGTGCATTGTATCCATCTTGTGGCAAACTTTACCCTGAAGGGCTGAGCCTGCTGGCCAGGGCAGAGGACCACGAGCAGGTCAAAGCAGTGGCAAACTGTTACCCAGTGAGTCTAATCACATTTTGGAGGATTCTTTAACAAGCTGCTGTGTCCATACTGCAGTAAATTTAACTCATACCGTGCATGAGGTTAACATATAACGTGATCTCCCTGCAGGCATATAAAATCATGTTCGATGACCCTGAGCCAGGATCAGGTTTTAAGACTCTGGAAGACAGATTCTTTGAACAAGAGGTACTGTAAACTGTTCAAAGGAAATATTTTGACAAGTCAACCAGTGGGTGGATTGTTATTGTTTTTTTTTGTTTTTGTTTTTATATTTCTGAAGAGCTAAAACACAGTGCAAACATAATCTAAACATGATTTATGTGTGAACTGTTTTAACATTGTATGTACTGTAAACCTGTCTTTCTGTCTGTCTGAGCGGCTTCAACTTTCATCCTTAATCTTTTCGCAGGTGAAGCTGAACACTCTTGCTTTCCTGCAGCAGTTCCACTTTGGAGTATTTTACTCCTACATCAAACTGAAGGAGCAGGAGAGTCGCAACATTGTCTGGATCGCTGAGTGTGTCACACAGAGACAGAAGTCCAAGATACACAACTACATACCCATCTTCCAGGGAACAACTTAACTGAGCAATAAAGATAAATACATACCTATATTCAACATACAGTTGCATACAACAAGTTAATAAATGCACTTTATCAAAAACACATTTGTTGATCTCTTTATGATCCAAGTTTGGTTGTGAGGATTAGTTACTAGGGTTGTGCTAAAGTCAGTCACAAATATTTTCAGTGTTTGCACTACATCACAGCACAGAAAATACAAAAATGAGGCGTCGTGATTAAGAATAAACTACTTGCTATAGTTGGTGTGTTCACATTTACATTGCTGGTACAATACAGTTGTGCTCATAAGGTTATGAACTCATGCTAAAGTTAAAAAGAGGAAGAAAAAAAAATCATCTTTTGGAAATTGATCTTAATGCCTTGATTAAAAAGATTAGGAAAAATCCAACCTTTACGGACATCCATTTTCTTTGTGAAAATTTTCTATCATAAAAAAATAAATGTTCTTCCTTAAAAGAAAGGGGGCAAATCTATACACACCCCTATGGGGTACTTTCTATAAAATCATTTCTCAATGTAAATCAAACCAGCTATTAGGCTAACTGAAATAAAATCAGGTCAATCTCTATGTATGGTGAAGGGTATGTGATGACATGGGGTTATTTTAATTCCAAAGGCCAAGGGAATTTTATCAGGATGCATAATATTGGATCCGTGCTTCTATAATGGATGAATTTAAAACATTTTTTTTTTATTAAGGCATTAATATCAATTTCCAAAAGATAACTTTTTATTCCTCTTTTTGGTGAACTTTAGCATGGGTTCATAAACGTATGAGCACCACTGTATCTGCATGTCTAAATAGAGCAAAGGCGTACATTAAATGAGGTATAACAATGTGTAACTATACAATAGAGTACAAAATGTAATACAAAATATAAGTATATAAGTAATGTTGCACAAACAGTGGTATAAAAGTGTAAATGTGTCAGTTTTAGCAGCTAACAGGTCACACATCTTTGCTCTTCATCAGCTTGTCCTCCCTTCATACTTTCACTAAAACAAAAAGAAAATTGTAAAACATCATGACACAGTATCATAGATCAGAACTCAGCATGAGTCTAAACATGCATGGTATGTAATAGCTAAACTTACAGCACTGGACAGGGATCTCCAGAGGTATGTAGTTCTGCTTGCAAAGATGAACAAAAGCCGATGCTAATCTACACGGTGCTCTGGAGGAGCTCACTTCACACACCAACAAGAACTGACGAGGATCCACCTGGCGACAAAAACATATTGTAAAAAAAAGTTTTTCCTTCATCTAATCCATGTGGGAAATATATAAGTGCAAAAGGTCATATAAGTTTTTGAAAATGTAACTCATCACATCCAGCTAATGAATTTCTTTTCTTGGTCATGAAAATCTATTAAGACAAGGTTAGGTCGAGGCTGTCTGGTGGGCGCCGTGCCAGATACTGTACATGTTTTCACAGTGTCTTAGAAGCTTAGATGAATTCTTAGATGAATTACATAATGCTAGGTGCAACATTGTTCATTCACACAGGTGTTTTTCAACTCACCACCCTGAAACAGGAACTAAGCGGAGAATCAGGAGAGGAAAACAGGAAGTCACAGGTTCCAGGGCTTGTGGCTGCTTTCGGAGAGGGCTCTGTTACACCAGGCAATTTAATACACTCCGGTTTCATCTAAAGACACAGACAGATGATCAAACTGCAGCTGAGAACTGGATAATTTTTTGTCAACAAAACTCCAACATGAATGTGCAGACAGATGATTTTATGACTTTCTTCTGTATGTATTTCATATAAAAACACTGCCAGTCACTTTTCCTACCTGCCAACTGTAGAAAAATTCCTCCAAGTTTTCAGCCTGAGATCCATCAGGCAAAGGAAAATCGTTCCCTGCTTCATTGTCATTAGTCCCTAACAGACCAGTGGACCTGCCTGTGTAGATAAAAAAAACAAAAACATGTTGTTACCAATACTAAGGATCAGTTCTTATGGCCATGGACTTATTCTCCTAACTTGTGTTAAATCTTTAGTTTTTTCCTACCATGCAACCATCCATCGAGAGTGAAGCTGCACACCTCAAGCGAGAGTTCACATGACACTGACACGCCATTCTGATTGGACACCTGCACAATATTTGACCCTCTCCTGACAGCCACTCCATCGTCACTGTGGAACGGGTATGTTACAGCACTGTTGCAGTTGGTCACCTGTGACACAAATATATATTTCTTCTAACGTGTAGAACGAAGCCATTTACTGCACCAATTTCCATTTTTTTCGCTGACTAGTTGCTGCTGCCGGAAATCACAAGACTCTACTCTCTTAATTTATATGAGCCAAGTTTTCACCTACATTAACACATACCTGCCCATTGTGCTGAATGGTGACTGTGCTGTTATTAATTTTGAACAGAAGGAAGTCTGAAGTGTGCAGCAGCGTGAATAAACTCTCAGCGCCGACGTCTTGAGCGAGGAGCAGTGGGCAGGAGCCCGGGAGCTCATACAGGTGACCATCAAATGTCACCACAAACTGATCTGCCACCAGGAGAGCTTGGTCTTAGAGAAAGAAATAAGAAAGACAGCATTGCAACCTCGATTAAGTCTTCCAGTAAAGTTGCACTATATGTACAGTATATTGTTAGAACACGGTAGTCTTACGTATAAATGGGCTGTCCATGGTCTTCCTTTTAAGGCGGTAAAGCTCAGCTGTGGGCCTGACGGAGGTGAGGGTCAACAAGGGCCTCAGGAGCCACTCCTCCAGAAGGACCTCCACCAGTCCCGCCTGGGACACCCTGGACCAGGGCAGTGGTGGCAGCGCCACTGATGCAACCACTAAACACTCACTTCAAAAACCAAGAAAACACAATTTACAATATCTTACTGGAATAATTTTCTTACATCTATTTTGTTCTGATTTAGCAATTTAACAGCAAATGCAGAACTTTGAAGCTTGAGTCCAAATCAATTTTCACAACAACTTTATGGGACACTACCCTCTACATAAAATGCATTAGTTATAGGAAACACTATTATATTACCTGTTGTTCAAAAGCTTTATTGCTAGTTTATTATTGTGCAGTAAGGATTGATTTATAGATTTGCAGGCATGTTAAACTCACCGTCAACTTAGTTTTATAACTTTTGTTACACAAGAACATTTCAATGACTATATTTCAGAAAGTATAGTAAAGACCTGCTTCAAATTGAAATGAAGTCACACAAAAAAACTGTTAAAAGACATTTATATGTAACATCCAAAAACCCTGCACAGGTGTTACCAAGATACCCTGTGACCTTGGTTCTTATGGGAGGGATTGGCATACTATTATACAATGAAAGATTTGTCCCTCCTCTGACATCTTTTACGTAATTGAGTAAATGAAAGAATAAATTAATGAATTAATGAACGAATGAATGAAAAAAAGGCATGCAGAGAGTTTGTCTTCATGTGTCTCAGACATGTGCAGTACCTCGGGGAGAATTTGTAGACAGAGGCCAGTCGCTTCCTGACTCCAGACAGAGCCATTGCCAACCTGGTCTCCGCCCAGTGGTAAGTATGCTGTCCTGCCTGGTGCACACAGAACACCAACCATAAATGCACACTATTGAGTGTGTATGCATGCATATTAGTATGCTGGGTTTGAGTCTTACCTTGGATTTGTCTTGTCTGACTGAGTTACCTGAACATTACTGCCTTTCTGTCTACTCTGCATGTCCAAAGTCAGACCCTTTTTGGTATCATGTTGGTCATAATTACTGTACATTTTACAAGTTTATCATCATATTTCATGTTTTACTGACTAATTACTTTGTAACTTGAGTCAATTCTGTACCTGAATACATAGAAGAGAATGATCAGATAACAGCCATTTCTAGCATTTCCAGGTTTTTTAAATCCAGAATAGGAGCTTATCCATGATTTAAAACCAGAATATTTACATGCAGTAAACATAAATAGGACACTCCAAAAACCCGATCATAATTGGGATATCAGTATGCATGTAAACACACTCAATGAAACAGAATCAGACATGCACACTGTCAATGCGCTTTAAATTAGCTGAAGAGAAATTATTAATGTTATCTATGTTCTAGTCTGACAAAGCCAGACCTTCCTCAACAGCGCTGCAAAGGAGGGTCTGGCTAGTCCACACAGCATTTCGGGATGGGAAACAAACGTGCTCTGGTTTCTTGGCGTCAATAAATCATTCATAATCATCTTGGCCGGCACTAAGCTCTGCATGGAGCCCCCGTGCCGCTGCAAAATAGCCCCGGGAAGGAACTTGTTTTGGTGTAAGGCGTACATTCAAAAAAGTTGTTTAAGTCGTGGAACAGAAAACTCATATTGGACACATAGTCTAGCAAGCAGTCTTGATCTACCCTGCAGAGATCTGAGGCGCAGTTAACCATAGTCCTCATAAATCGTTCGGTGTTTAAAATTCCAACATAAAGAAAGCAGAAGGTACTGAATATCCGGCCAAAAAGAGTGTGATCCAGCACAATTCCTGGCAGCAAAGGAGCAATCCCGGTAGTGTAACGTCGAGGATATAGACAACCTAATGTCTAACACAAAAGAAAAAAGCTGCAGCGTGCAGCTTTCTCACCACATCCAGGGCGACGCTGAGCATGGCGACACTGGCCTGAGCCAGTGGCCTCAGCTGAGGGTTCTCCAAAAGCATAGGTAGGACCTCCACCAGCTGGTCAGTCCACAAAGAAACAGCCTCCCTCCACAACGCCTCCAGCCTCTGGCCCTTCACATCTTGGTACACACCTGCCAGAGTGGCTAGGGGCCCTGAGGATGGAGCACAACACTTTTCACACTTTGTGCATTAAGATGGCTTTTGAGAGCAATAGCACATACAAGTTTTTCTCACATTGAAGTTACAAGATTCACAAGAAGTGATTAAACAAAAAGTCTGTGATTGTGTAAGAAAAAAATAAATAACGTGAGACAGAAGAGATGCTTTTCATGTATCAGATAATGACGCAAAGGGAAAGAGAGGATTAGTTTGGGGTTTCTTGAAGAAATTAGATTTCTGCATGTGAGGAAAAAAACTAAAGGGCATGTCTATTACAGCAATTAAATTTACTGTGCATACACAACCACAGTGAATTATTCTATCATTTTAGCTAATGTGCCTGTGGACCCGTCTGTCTATCAAACAGACATCTGTAGTTTTTTTAGGAAATGAGAAATAAAGGTATTGGCCAAACAAGACAGCAAGAGATGGTTACATCTTCTATATCTGCTTTCTCAATGCTTCTGTTTCTACCATTTTATTTCAATGACATCATCAAGATTTCTGATTCCTTTGCCAGTCAAGGCATCGGCCGACATGAGTGAATAGTAACATCTCTCTAGACTCACTCCTCAGTTCCTGTTGTCCCAGAAGAGAAGCATGCTGCAGCAGACTGAGAAAGCGAGGCAGGTTGTTGGTGACAATGCGACGCAAAGGGCCGCTCTGCCACAAAGCCAACAAACCTCCGTCTCTGTGCTCCAGTAGAGCCTTTGCTCGATGGGAAACATAAAGAGGTAGAGCGCTCAGCTCCTGGAGCAACTCACTGTCCCTGGACTGCAGAGAAGGTTGTAAAGAGAAGCCACATAAGAAAAAAAACAAAACATTCAAGGCTTAAAGTTAGACCCTTACAGTATTGTCTGAGCATAAAGAACTAAATATTGACATTAATTATTCGGTGGTATCCAGTAGTTTGGTTACCTGACGTTTGAATTCAACAAGGTGATACTGCAATGTATTGATTCTCTCCAGCAGCTTATTCTGTAACTGACAGCTCAAGTATTGAATTCGTTCCTGTGAAAACAATATACAGTATTTCAATGTGCCATGCTTTAATGGTAAAATGTGGCAACTTTTGTTGTTTTGGTGATACCTCCACTGCAGTTAGACTTTCCAAACAGCCACTTGCTCTTAGCATCAGCCTCTGATTGGCTGATCCCACAGACACACTGCCCAGAGTTTCAGGTTTTCTGCTGTTGTCTCTTTTCTGCACATCCAGCCTCAAACTGCGATTTGTTCCCACACATGCCACCACAGTCACGTCCTCATTCAGACCTGGACCTGAACCTGGACCCGGACATAGATTGAATTCTTCATAATCCTAGTTTTAATATTTTTGTCATGTTTTTGAAAGTTTAGCAGAGATAATTCTGTATTTACCGTTTGTGTAGCCTGCTGTGGTCTGAAAACATTGTCCCTCTGCCGTCCAGTTCAGCCAGATCTTCTCACTGCGGTCTAGTCTGGCCTGCATCTGGAGACCAGACCCCTGGGGCCACCACAAGGCACTGCTTCCCACCTCTACACTCCAATTACCAATCCTAGACTATGAAGTGTACACACGCAAACACTTGTTGTCAGTCTTGTTGTCACCATGAGGTTTCCAGGCAATCAGCCTGAATAGCCAAGAAATAGTCTGGCATATAACCTTCCGTAAAACCAAAACTGGTCCTTACAAACTTACACTTATTTTTGTACAGATTAAACTACTGAGCTATAACGTGTTAATCAGTGAGTTTTAGAAGTGCTAGTATGTGGATTTTGTTTTTAATATTAACTAACAGACATGAGTGTGGTATTGGCCCTCTCATCTACCTCTAGAAATGTTAACTTCTAATGTTAACTTTTTAAGAAGTAAGGATCAACTCTTTATTTTCCAAAAGCATCCTCCCACTCCAGGCTGAAAACTTAAATTGGTCCTCACAAAGACAGAAATACAAAAGCTCACACACAGAGAAGCCGCGATAACAGCCACATGTGTACAGAGTGCTATTTAATCCAATTCTGATAAGGCCATGTTAAGATAAAGTCCTGGCAGCAATGTAATAAAACCATCATACCCAATAATATAAAAGTGATATGACATGCCATATTAAACTAAAGTTATAGCTGAGACACATTATTTGTAATTAATCCCCAGAGGGTTGTTCACCTCAGAGAACAGAGACATGTTGGAGCCCTGAGCAGTAGAGGAGTTGATCAAGGCGAAGGTGAGGCTGCACTGGTGGGGCCGTCCAGTCACCGATAGACGAGACTGTGTGTAAAACAGCTTCTCTCCTGAGTTCACTCTGTGAGATCCTGACCACGAGAAAGTCTGAGAGACACACAAAGAGAAAAAAAACAACAGCTGAAGAAAAGAAATAAGCACGGCAGCAGCCTGTAACTCTGTAATACTTTTCCCCAGGGACATTAGGAGACTGTGCAAGTTTATCACAGTACAACTACAGTCCAAACTGACACCCCACACTATGAAAGGAAGGAAAGCAGTGAGAAATAAAAGAAGCAGATGTATGGACTCACTGGCTGTGGGGGGCAGAGGCCAAGCAGCACTGTGTGCTCCAGGCGATCCCTGAGGTTGGTCTGAATCTTAGTCAGGAGTGTGTGTGACGGACAGGGTTCAGGAGACACTTTGTCTAGGCCAACATTCACCTGAAGGCTGTGCATTCCCCGTGGACCCCTCTAGGAACAATACAGAAAACACAAACATCAGCCATCTGCAATCACATGAAGAGTGAATACTTCATAGCAATTAAAGGTTTTAACTTTTAGAGTACCTGGTACTTCATGCTCTGCTTGGCGCTCCTGTTGTCCCATCTCAGCTCTGCATTCTGTGAATACGAGTTTCCCTCCTGACCCACTGACACACAACCTTTGACAGAAGACACTGCCATCTACACACACACATGTGCACATGCACGCACGCACGCACGCACGCACACACACAAATTACTCACTCAAAGGAGAGGTCTGTCAGGGCGACAGCTTGTTTCCAACACTATTTAACATCTACATTGGCCTTATTATTAACAATAAGGAAGTAAAATGTATTTATTATGCTAATGATCCGTTGTTGCTGTCACCCAGGCACCAAGGACTACAGCAGCTCCAGGACCTCCTGGAGCAGTACGGTCAGAAGTAGACCCTGACAGTCAACTTTAACAAATCATAAATCATGTTCTGCTAACAGAAGCCCAGATCTCAGGAAAACAAATTTGAATTCAAATTAGGAAACACTCACTAGATCACACCCTCTACTATGATGATGGGACTTAAAATCAGTGCCTTGGGAAACTTTGGTCTGGCAGTGAATGCACTAAAACAAAAATGATATAACACACGCTATGCAATTAGAAGAACATTTTACAAAGTAGACATAGCAATTAGAATTTAGACTAAAATGTGTGAAAGTGCAGTCCAACCAATCGCCCTTTATTGTAGTGCAGTTTGGGGATCACTTAGCCATCAAGACCACATTAGATGGGACAAGCATCCCATAGAGGCACTGCATGCGGATTTCTGTCCATTTAATCCATATTGAACACCCGAAGGAAAACACCAACTAATGCATAATTCACAAAACTAGGGTGCTACCCCATGATTATTAACATTAAGAAAATGACACTTACATTTTGGTTACATCTCAAATTGAGACACAACCTAAAATCTTAAGCAATACAAACTAGCAATACAGCAATGCAAAAAAGAGCTAAACCCCCAAAACAGTCCCTTCTATCAGCTGGTCCTCAGACTAATATAATGATCAATAAAACCCAATATTGTTCAACCTCAGACAAGAACTGCTTTCCTACCACTAATCAGATTAACAAAAGATGCCTATCTGGAACACTGGATGAATCAAACCAAGACTGAAAACAAACTAAATTGATATCTAGCCCTAAACCATGAATATAAATTGGCAGATTATCTCTTTACTGTCAAAAATACAAAGCAGAGACAGATCCTGACCAAATACAGACACAGTGACCATGGACTAGCTACAGAGAAAGGACGACACAAGACGTCCTGTTTACCAACAGACAAAAGAGTCTGTGGTCGCTGCATGACAGGTGAGATAGAGACTTTCACTTAAAATATGGCAAATATAATTATATCTTAACATAATAAGATTGCTAAAGAAATTGTATTCATCTATCCCAAACTTTACAGTAAAAAACAAATGTCATGCCAATAAAGACTTAAAAAAACATTGAGAGAAAAATATATACATTATATCTGTGTGTGTGTGTGTGTGTGTGTGCGTATATATACACATGTATATATTTCTCTATGTGTATATATTATTAAGTAATTGCACACTCAATAAAGATTTATTATACACAAGTATACAAGACATTTGAGGAGTTTGAAACTTGCAGAGTCCACTAACCTGTTGCGTTGAGAACAGAGCACATGCCTGCCCCCTGTTGGTATTGTTCTGCCACTGTTTTTTCAAGATTATGGAGACATTGACAGGGACTGTGGTGCTGTCCCATGAGAGATGGGTCTGCACAATAAAAAAACATAATAATAAATTATTAAACGTACAATAAAACTCATAACTTCTCATTTTGTACTGTATTTACACTATGCAAAATTATCAGAATTATTCTAAATTTAGTTTAGTTTCAGTAAACATTATGCATGATATCCAATATAGTAGACATATGTATAACATAATAAAAAAATCCTGACAGATTGAAACTGTGATTAGGTGAGTGTGGACGAGTACATAATTCCATATGTGTTCACGATGTGTTCACGAATAGTTTTGATGCCTTCAGCGAGAATTTACAATGTAAATAGTCATAAAAATAAAGGAAACGCATTGAGCGTGAAAGTGTAACCAAACTTTTGGCCTGTACTATATATATATATATTATATATATATATATTATATATAATGTGTGTGCGTGTGCGTGTAAGATGAAGAGGTAAATGTGTAGCAGCATACATGGTGGCTGCTGCGTTGTTCCATCTGTGAGCTGTGTGACAGTATGTGAAGGGACATCTGGCTGAGTGCGGACGAGAAGGGCTGTTTCAGCTCCAGTTTGGTCTCGTTTGTGTCCTCTGATCGACTCCAAAAGCTCAGAGCTCTGACCTTGAGATAAACCAACCGCAGAAAGCGAAAGAGACATTAAATAAAAAAAGTCAAGACAAGTGTTTACTGTACATTAAATTGGTCATTACATTTTGAATATGACAATTTCTTAGTGGACAAAAAAAGGAGACAAAAATATTTATTTGAACGAAGCCCCTTCGCATTTTAGGAGGATGTTGTCCAGTCTGACCTGCTCCAGTCGGCCATGCCTCGTCCAGCCCACTAAAACACTGTCCAGACGGCCATATAAGGAACGCTCGAGAGTCACCTCCAAACTAGTCCAACGGGGAATGCAGTTGATCTGAACTGAAGTCAACAACAAAAGAAAGACATCAACAACCTGTAGTCAGCCACCCTTGTGTAGGCATCCTGTTAGATATGATAAAAATGGTCTACCCTTCAGGCTCTGGTTCCCCATCTCCAGTGTTGGAGGTGCAGAGTAGAAACCAGACAAGATCAACTCCTGGCTGCCCCACACAGCTCCATGTTGAACTTGGTAGCTCCAGTTCCTGGCCTCATACACCGTCTTCACTGCAACAGTCCTGGGGAGCGGCTTTAACTACAGAACAAAGACAATCACTGAAACTTTGTCTATTAAAGACTGATCAAGTGCACTTTTCTTTAGATCTGACCACTGTTTGATCATCCTTGACACCCGAATTAAAGTGCAATATTGCCAATAATCTTAAATGTAAATAGAATATATAGGCCTATATATTTACTATATTTATAGTGAAGAGCTATGTTCGCTATGAAATACCTGTGGGTATGAGTGTTTGAGCTCTAGAACTTGTCTCCATCCATTCTCTATTGCTGCCAGTTCCCCCAGAGCCAACAGCCTCCTCCTGCCTGACAACACCTCCACCAAACCTGCAACACTGGACTGAGACTGGTTCAGCTGGAGAAAGGGAAGGGAGATGTTGACTCCTGTTGTGACATGCCATGCCCCTAAAACTCTTAAATTACTAGAACAAATGCATAGAAATTAATAACATAATAACAGCATAACAATTGTGAGTCCAGCACAAATTTTGCATAGCACTGTTACTTAATTCTCGTTTTATTGGAATATAATAATAATAATAATAATAAGAGCGCCTTTTAGAATAAGAACCCACCTGAGAGCGGACATTGAGCTGAGAAGGCAGGTAAACCAACATCCTGGGAATATTGTGGACCACCTTCACCATCAGGTCCTTGCTGGACAAAAGAAACTTGTCACTTATAGTTTGTACATGTCTTTGATTGACAGAAGACTTTCTAAATGTCGGCAGTGTGATTCGGAATTTAATCAATCAAAATGTATTTACATAGCATTTTACAGCAACCAGCAGGTATCCAAAGTGCTTAAAATCAGAATGAGTAAAATCACATCATACAATAGAAAGAGTGAACATAGAAAACTGTGAAATCAGAAAAAGTTACAAAGAAACAAAAGTGTGAAATTGTCACACCACTGCTACGTATTAAAAGCCAGACTAAACATATATGTTTTGAGTTTGGACCTAAAAAGGTCTACATCTGTAACAGTGCGAATATCAGGGAGTAACTTGTTCCAGAGTCTCAGGGCAGCAACTGCAAAAGCCTGATCACCCCACTGTTTATACCTGGACCTTGGGACTTCTAAAACCAACTGATTTGAAGACCGGTTGTGGTCCCGCAAAGTTAAAATTTCAGACAAATACTCTGGGGTGAGACCATTTAAAGCCTTAAAAACAAACAATAAAATCTTAAAATCTATTCTAAAACGCACCGGGAGCCAATGCAGTGTGTAGAGAACTAGAGTGATGTGTGCATGTCTAGATGTATTTGTTAAAAAGTGAGCAGTAGCATTTTGCACAGTTAAAGGTGTGAGTTGGACGTCTGAGTCAGACCAACATAGAGGGCATTACAGTTGTCCAACAATGAACAAATAAAAGCATGAATGGCCTTTTCTAGGTCGTGCCTGCTCAGGAAAGGCTTAACTTCAGCCAGCAGACAAAGCTGGAAAAAGCTAATTTTAACAACATTATTGATCTGCTTATCAAATTTCATGCTGCAATCAAAAGTAACCCCCAAGTTTTTGACGGCCGATCTAGTGTACGATGCCAGAGCTCCCAAACTCAAAGTTGGACCATTTTGCACGCCTGGAGTACTGAAAATAATACACTCCGTTTTACCTTCATTCAACTTAAGAAAGTTGTCTGAAAGCCACAACTTAATATCAGTGATACAACTAAGCAGGGAGTTTAGTGCAACACTGTCATTTTCTTTCATAGGCAAATAGATTTGCAAATCATCTGCATAGCAAAGAAAAGATAGGTTTTGCTTTCCTATAATATCCCCTAAAGGATGCATATATAAAGAAAACAGAATGGGGCCAAGAATGGATCCCTGTGGTACCCAACAAGAGACAGGAGCAACTGACGAGGAGAGGTCACCAATCATAACAGAAAAGCTCCTATTTGACAAATAGGAGCTAAAACATTTGAGTGCCAAGCCTCTGATGCCTACAAAATTCTCAAGGCGAGAAAGGAGGACTGCATGGTCCACTGTGTCAAACGCCGCTGTGAGGTCCAAAAGGACTAAAACAGTAGGATTCCCGGCATCTACGGACAAGGCAATATCATTATGTACCCTCAACAGTGCAGACTCAGTGCTGTGACCTGATCTAAAACTAGATTGATCAGGTTTCAGTATGCGTACCTATGAGGCAGATGGTGTCCCTGGATAATGAGTGCCAGTGAGGAGCTGAGTTCAGGGTTCACAGCCATGGAGCACCTCAGCTGTGACTCAGTAAGTCTTCCCCAGACCTCCACCTTCATCGACAGTCACAGAGATGGTTAGCACAGAGAAGTAAAGTTGTGGGAATTTAAATTGGATGTGACCCTCACCTGTAAGGCAGGGCTAGTTTGTCCCTGCACAGTGTATTTTAGTGTTACTCTGGCCTCCTTGGACCCTCCATGTGCCCCCCAGCCTCCAACGTCCCCCACCATTCGGATTCTCCAGTACTGACAGTGAACATCTACTACAGCGCTCCGCAAAGGACCTGCAGATAAGATCAATACTGTTCTTAAAGGTAAACACTATAATACTTAAAATAGCCCTTCATACCAATCATGAGAAAACATTGTCTAAACCAACCTCTTTTTTTTTGCAAAAAGAAACTGAAAAAGGTACTGAAAAACAACCAAAGCAGCATTTACACATCCCGAACTTCAGGAAACAACATTAAAACACAAATATGAAATTTTACCTTTGAACTGAGCGGTCAGGGTAGTGTCCAGACTGTGCTGTGCACTGTCCTGCGTCCCTGTCTGATTAGAAGCTGGTGGAGAGTAGGATAGCAGCAGGGCTAGATGTCCATCACCCACACTGATATTCAAGCCGGAGGCGAGCAGCTTGTGTCCATCTACAGTGAGCCAAGCCCTGGACTCAAGCTGAGAAAAGACTCCCTGGATGGAACATAGGCCCTTGGAAATGAAAATAAAAGAGAGTTTTTTAAGAGAAATTGTTGTATCTATACCAGTGCAATACACCAATATATTGCAAATAAGCAAAACATTAGGATACCTCTATATTGAGTGGCAGTCCTTGCTCCCGTAGCCATGGCCAGCTGTGCCACATGGTTCCTCTGATCTCTTTTGTCATCTTCAGCCTCACTCCCGCCTGCGGACCTCCAAACTGGGATTGTAATGTCAAGGCCTTCCCCTCAACGGAGCCAAGTTCTACCTGCACACACAGTCACTGTGATATCAGGCATCAGAGACTGTACACCTTCATTAAAGTGCACTGTTTAGGCCAGTCAACTGTCAGTTCTTATTGTTTGATGGATTCTAACCTGGATGCTGTTGTTTCCAGGGACTCCCAGTTTCTTTAGATAATTCACTGTGTGTCTAAAATGAATCTTCACTCGGACTGTTTCGGGAATCTTTGAAACCGTCATCCCTTGAGTTAGCTGTAAAACATTCTGAGAATCAACTGCAGCAGCTGTTACACACAGTAGAAGGTTGGTGTGGTTATAAATGCATAAACAGTATATCATTCTAGACTTCAGGCTTGTGTGACTTAAAAAGAGCATTTCATTCCAAGAAGATGTTATATTCAGTGTTGCCTCCTACCCTTTGGCTTCCTGTACTACTGTGTAGTAGGTAATAGTATGAGCCATTGTCATGAATCCCAGAATTCATTGTCAATGCAGCATTAAGAGGGAGACCCAGCTTTTTCAATAGGGGCACAGAGTGGTTTAGATTGAGCGATGCTCCAATTGTATCCTGAAAACACAAATCAAATATATCAATTAAGGCTACATCTTTGTATTACAAGGGAAATGTGAATTCCATTGGATTTTAATGTACACAAATTAACGTATGTATTTTCACACCTTAGTTTTCTTAAAAGCCGCTGAAGTATTTAACTCTGTATCATCTATCACCAAGGAGACTTGGGATTCTGTAAGAGATGGGGAGACAACCAACAATGCAGAGGACTGCATCTTGTCAGGACTACCCCACTCCTACAAACAAGAAAGAAAGTGATATATAATCATGTTATTATAGATTAAATGGGCAGTAGGATGATCATGTGGTGTGTTTACTCAACCTGAATCACTGTGCAGTTGTTGTGGTACACCAGCGACCCCTGCAGGCCTGGCTGTGACATCGCAGCTCCTCTGACTCCAACTGTACACTCCTCCATCTGAATGAGGGCTTCGGTGTTATATCTGGTTTTTCCGGCCCTACAGGTGACTCTCAGTCTGCTGTGCTCCGGTAAACCTTTGAGAGCAGGAAGGTTGTGACTGAGCTCGCCCTCCACACTCAGCTCCGGCCAGGCCCTTGCATTCAGCCTCAGAAAAACCCTTTTTCCGTCCACATGGGTGTCTACCTTCGCTGTCCAGTTATCATGAAGGTCTTGCCGCACTGATCCATTTAAGTGAGACTAAAAACAAATGGATATCAAGTGGTGAAGCATTTACCAGTAATAGACCTTTGCAGGACAAATTCGAGGTGTAACTTACTGTATAGGATTATGGTATTAAATACACCTGGTCTTTTCCTAACATGTCGATATGTCTGTAGTGAAAAAGTCTACCTTAGTGACTCAGTCAATCTTACGTTTGTAAGTAGTTTGATCTTTTCAGCATATTTCACTTCATTCAGACCATTAGCTGTAGGCTATAATCAAAACAACCTCATCAAGTCAACCTGTTTGACTGGCACACATTACAAAAATCCCAAATTATTATTGTGATGGACATACAGGCAGAGACCCAGGTGAATACAACTTTCAACTGTCAAAGATTTAGTAATCATCCACAAAAACATACTTTTCAGTACCTGTAACATTGGGCACTTTGACTCCAGAGCCCAGAGCCTCTGTGTCCTTCCTTTGGACTCTACAACTCTATCAGCTTTAATGTAACATGTCCCAGCCTTAATAAACAGGGCCCCAGCCTGCTCAGGGTCTCTATGAGCAGTAGCCTCTACGGTGATTATCTGGGGTACACCTTGGATCCTCAGCCCAAGGAAGGAGTGTGTGAGGGTCCCAGAGAGACGTGGAGGCCTGCAGGAATGACTCAGCTCCAGGGTAAGGTCCTGGCTGTCTGCCCTCAGAGACGAGGATATGGTAAGCTGGCAGGGGACGACTGAGAGGAGGGCTTGGAGAGCCAGGGACACTGGGAGGACAGTTCCCTGTGGCACACATGTACATGGAGGACGTTAGGTGGTGTTGAGAGACTCAGATTGCCTACTGGTGGAAGGAGCGTTGACTCTCTCCACAGAGGTAATAAGTCAAATAGGGGTGATAGTAATCTATCAGCTGTATCATCTGTTGTGCTGTTCTGCTCCACTGCTGTAATAAATGAGCTGTGGCTTAACCTAATGAGCTGGAAACTGTATTTCAAAAGGAAACGATGTCAACATGGACAGGTGTGAATCCTGTACTGTGATGAAAGAAATTACAATGTATTGTCAGTTAGAGGTAATGTTTATAACTTAAACATATTTGATTTAAGTCTCCACAAGCTATATAACACATAACTCATTGATTGTCTGACCTGTAGAGCAGGACAGTAGTTGGTCACATTTACAGTGTAGGAAGACTGCTCCTCCTCTGTCTGGGAAGCCTTGATTTTCCCCAAATTACCCCTAAAATGACAACGTCCCAGCTCCAGGCCAACCTCGAAACCAGGCAGATGTGCAGTTGAAACATTCAGGATTAATGCTCCGTGGGCAGGAAATCCCAACATCTGTATTGGCTTTATAGAGTGCTGTACAGATGCTTTCAGACCAATGTAGGGGTGACAAGTTAAATGGAGACTAAGGCTGCCTTTCTGTTCCCCCTCTACCTGGAGCACGGTACTGAGATTAGTTGAGCAGCCAGAATGGGTGATGGAGATGTTAGCTGAAGTCTGCGACGGCAGGACAGTCTATAGAGGACAAATTAAAAAGTAAAGATTAGAACCAGGACTATTCTGCATTCCTTCGAAACAAATAAGATACAAGTACTCTCTTTTTAAAGTTGTGTTGTAAAAAAATGAACAAGCAGAGAGATGTACAGCGCTATCGGTATATAACTTTATGACATTCATCAATCATATATACATTGATTTTAAAAAAATATCCTGAAATAAACAAACAAGACCATTGCTAAAAGGATTCACTGCATTACATTTTACGTAAAGTGCAAAAATGTTTAATTTGAGATTATGGGATGAAAAACTATGATGTCATTAGTTTTGCAGGTACTTGGTCATACACCAAGGTACGAGAAAAATTAAAGTTTTGACTTGATGATGCTTGGGGAAAAGTCAGAGGATCACTAGGATCTACTAGTAGTTGTTGTGGGAAACATGAATGTTGAATACCAAAAATGGCAATTCATCCAATAGTTGTTGATGTTTGTTTGGACCAAAGTGGAGGACATAACCGTCAGACATCCCTAAGGCTATGCCACAAGTGTAGCTAAAATCAATAAGGAGGTAATGCTCATTTTAACCATGGTCTTGATACTTTCCCCATGCAGTATTGATGTTATCAATGCACCATGTAATGTAATGGAAAAAAAAGATTCATCTCCAATGTGCGGATGTCTCTTTGGTTTTCCTTCTGCTGGGAAACAAGTTTCCTGGCACTTTTTCTTGTTTCCTTTCTAACCTTCAGTAAGACACATCGCTGGTGGACAAAAATATTCCAGCGGGTCCTTCTGTCCTCTCCTCCCCTGTGTTGATTTGCCTGGAGAAGCATGGAGCACACATCGCTTTGCACCTCCAATTCAGCTTGACCAGCCGTGGTCGACATGCTAACAGTGAGCTCCATTGGTACAACAGAAGAGGCCAGGTTTTGCTGAAGCATTATTCTCAAGGAGGTGGAGGGCTCCCAGGCAGCAGTAAAGTCTATCAGAGCAGAGTGGGTGTTTAAAGAGACCCGTGCACTTCCAGATAGGGAGGTGTCACTGAGCTGACCTGACCCCTGGAGGTCTACTTTGTTTGGGATGATGGAGGCAAGAGAGGCCCAGTGATGCTGGAGGGTCCAGCCTACTTCAGCCTTTTGGGCATTCAGCAGGACAGACAAGAGGCATTGACAAAAGTCCTGCTCATGTTCTAAACCCAAAGAACCTTTAAGTCCATCTTTCCCTGCTTGTCCATGTAGCGTTAAAGAAGTTTTATGTGGTACACCCCCCTCAACTCTCCTAACCTGCACCCACACCAGTCTCCCCACCCCTTTACACCGGACAGAAAGGAACAGACCTGAGGAGATTGAGTCCCATTCCACACTGACATCCGCCCAGATGTGACACCAGCTTTCCAGCCTCATCCGACCTGTCATCTCTGCCTTATGTTTAACACTGCGGTTCCCAAACTCAAGCAGCCCGTGCCAGCCATATAGCCCAGCTCTCTCCAACCTCAGTGCCATATTAAAGTCCATTCTCCAAGGGCCAACAACCAACCCAATCCCAAATGCCCACCTCTTTGGCCCAGGCCGGAGCAGGAGCCTGAGACTAGATTTAGTGGGCACGCCCAGATACATCAGCTGTAGCACAGAAGAATGAGTGAGGTTAGCTCTGAGCTCCTTCTGACCATTGGGACTGTAACAGCCTTTAGCTTGAGCATTGAGGCTAAAGTGAGAGAGCGACAGGCCATAGCAGAGCCTTTTGTGTGGTCTATAGGAGCGAAAGACTCGTACCTCCACAGGGCAACCCGCCACATTTCCATAGCACTGGGCTGAGAGTCGGTCTGCAGTGGCGTCCCCTGTGCAGTTCATCTGTAAAAACAAAAACCCCTGTTGATAAAGTTTGTTTTTCAAAGAAGAAATTGAAGGAGGAGACCATAAAAGCATTACTGTACTTTAGAAAGCCACATACAATTTGGTGGTATACTAAAATGCTAATCTGAGCCCTTATTAGGAAACAACACCGGTTATATTTTATTCTTAGCGGCTCATTTGATACTACTGATCACAGTGTGCTGCTGGAATGGTGGGTGAACTACTTTAAAGGAATATTTGGGGAAATATGCTTATTCTCTTTCTTGCCGTAAGTTAAATGAGAAGATTGATACCACTCTCATGTCTGTACATTAAATATCAAGCTAAAGCCTGTTAGCTTAGCTTAGCATAAAGACTGGAACCCGGGAGAAACAGTTAGCCTGGCTCTGTTCAAAGGTAACAAAATACCAGCACCTCCAATTAATTGTATTTGCCAGTGTTACAATGTTGCAGAATTCCTTTGACTGGTTTTGTTCCTACATGCAGGGTACAAATATTGCTTATTCAATTTGGGGATTTGACAATGGAGTCATGTCCTATGGATTAAATGAACACAATGCTCCAAAACTACGTAAAGATCACAGGTAAAGATTAATAAAGACAGTTAAACTTCTATTCTTCAGTCTTAAATCTGCAAATAATAGTGTGTTATGTAAATTATGTAAGATGTACCTGTAAAGAGGAGGGTATGACTTCCTGGAACAGCTTAATTTGTTGCCATAGAGACAATACCAACATAGCTGTGCGTTTTTTTGATCCAATGTTAAAAAGGATGTCAATCATTCTCTCATGTTCCATGTGGAGGACCAAGCTTGTGTCCAGACCTTCTGTTTCTAACTAACAGTGGAAAGAAAAACATAAATACAGGAAAGATAAATAGGCATGTGTACATACTTAAGATAGCACATTGATGCACCTAAGGTCATCCATAAAACATGAGCTGGCAAGGGTTACAAAAATAGGACATAGTCCTTCACCTGGTAGTGTGCTTTGGCTTGTATAGAGCTTGATACACCTCTTTTCAACAAGGCTTTGACTTGATGCTGCAGCCTGGAGAAGTACTCCCATCGTGGGGTAACCTGGTCTGTCTTGCCTCCATTAAACTCAGCTTTTAGATGTTCAGGTCCAGCCTGAAGCTCTGCAAGAACTGACAGTCGACCACCATCCTGGGACCACCTCACCTGGGCATTACTGCTGGCTGGTACACCTGTATTCGCAAGACAAAGAGACTGAGACACCAGGAGACATCATAATGTTTTAAATGTAAAATATGTTATGAATGAAGTAATGATTTACCTTTGGCATTGAACAGGTTGAAGGAGTGAGATAGTCTGGTGTAGACCTCGCCCGTCCTTCGACCCCCCAGTCGGCGGCTCACATTCACACACAAATGCTCTGCCCCTAACCAAACACACAGCCAATCACGGGCCATGTGGAATTTCTTTCCCATCATGCCCTCTTCATCTTCACCATTTGAAGAATCTCCGGGATCTTCCTGATGCCTCAGCTCCGCACTGTACAAGGTCTCCATCACTCTAACTCTCAGCTGTCCTACAATTATACAAAGTAAAAATGATTCCTCAGGATGTATTTCAGGTAAAGACAATGTCAAAACTAAACGCTTTAATGTAATATTGAATTAGTAATCGTATCAAATAAACCTCCACCTTCAATGAGGGTGTCAGACCGTCCCAGCACCCCGTCCAACCCCAGGACTGGAGGCAAAATAGCGAGGTTGGTCATGGAGTGCCTCAGATCCCCGGACACAGCCAGCTGGAGACCCCGGGTGTCTTTTAGCGACCCTTTGACCTGAGCCAGCAGAGCGTCATGCCCCTGTGTATAGGAGCCATGTAGAGAAACGCTGCAGGAGACAGGGAACGGGGATGCAATGACTTCAAAAGCCCATGTGTCCAAGAGAGATTCAGCATTGTTTATTACATATATGATAATCACTGTGTGTGCCAAATTAAGACAAAATTATATATGTAGACAGTGTGATAAAATACAGGTGGATGCACACACCTGTCTGAGGTCATGTTGGCAGCCAGGTTTACACGTAGCTCAGTGGCAGAAGGCAGCAAGCTCTGGGATACATTCAACCTCAGTCCAACGGCTGTGTCTCCCCTCTGGAAGGTGTGGGACATCTGAGCATCCAGCTTCACCCTGTCTTTTCCATCAACCCTTACATGTACTGAGCTACTTCCTGTACCAGCCACTGCAAACATGTCTGCAGTGGCCTTTACCTTAACAGGAAAAACAACATAATGAAAAGATAGCTCAGATGCTAAAAGCATACAATTTTCTTATTTGTGTTTAATAAAATCAACCGCTGTAAGACTTTTAAATTTTTTTTACTTTACGATTTGGGACCACTGAATAAAATAATTTGTTCAAACACAAAAGCGGCCCCACCTCTAATGTTTTGGGAATCTTTGATTTGAAGGGATGGCTAAGAAAGGAATAAAGACCAACTCTTCCTGACGTTCCATTGAGCTGTACAGAAAGCTAAAAGAAAAAAAAAAAAATTACCAACAAACTCACCAAAGGGCTCCCCTTTTAAACAATCTTTAAAAATGCTGAGTTGGATTATTACTTGGCACTTCCTGCCTAAATTCTCAGTTTTTCCCCGCTTGCCTAAACAAAGTCACTGTTGTTTTTGGAGTTCCAACATACATTTCCCTCCACTATAGCGGAGGAGGGGAGCTGCAGCTGTAACAGTAATCGCAGTGAACTGGTCACAAGTTTGGCCTTTTCTACTGTAAACTATACTGTACGCTGTTGGAGGTGGACTCACATCACTTGTTACAATTCTGAGTGCAATCACCATACACCATACAAATCAGCACTTGGCAACTATTGGCACTTTGCAACTTGGCAACTGATCAGTAGAAAGTTTTTTTCCTTAGTAGAGAGGTTGATTTACCTGGAGCTGATGGGTGAAGTTGGCTCTAACTTTAATCGCTTGGTGACTTGAGTGTAAAGGGTTCAACTGAACTTGTCCAAAGAAAGTCAGTTTCTCCTTGCTACCAACCCGTAACCTCCCATGAATGTCTTTCTGGGTCTGAGAAGGAGGGTGCCATATTTAAAACATTATTTATTAACACAAATGTTGCCAATATTTCCCTAGATTTTCCATCTACAGTATATAAGTTTGATTGATTTGCATTTAAATGCATTGTCCACGTTTTGAGATCAACATCAAGTATTTCACTGAAGTTAGGTCAGGTTACCTGTGAATTATTTATTAAAATCCAGCATTTTAATGGATCTGACTGTACATAAGATTCTCATCAAACTCTGCATGTTTTATGCATGATTTTGTACATATTTCTCTGTAGTTCAGTTTGTAATTTACCTGGTTGCTGGTTATGGTCACACAGATTTCCGAATCTGAAGGAATAGTGTCAGAGCTGAAAGGATGGATGAGTGCAGAACAAACCTAAATGTCGAGAAGAGCCACACACACAAAATAAATCGGTAAATACAGTGATTAAATACTCCCTAACTTTCTGTTTAAGTATCATGTGTTGAGTTAATAAATCAACATAGACTAAACATACAAAAGGGCTTGGTGGATAGTAGCCAAAGGTGAGGGTGTGGAGGACCTCTTTGTTGCCATGGAAACCAGCTTTCGATTCCAGGATGTAGAGGCCTTTGAGGAGGTCGATGGTGAAGGTCTCCCGCAGGAGGAGAGTCTGAGGAAAGGCCTGGAAGGGCTGTCTGTGCAATATGGCATCGCTGTTAAAGTCAGCAGTGTTCTCGCTGCCATTGTTTATGTAAAAAAATAAAACCCACCCTAGAAAACATCAACAGTCATTCGAGCAATAAATTGAGACAGCCCTGAGCGGGGCTTTGTGCTTTTGTACATCTTTTGTCCTTCCTCAGCCCCTCATACTCCCAAACTCCATTCTGGGATGAACTTTTTGGTTCGGGAAAGTCATTTTATATCGTTTGGCTTTTTTTTAAAATTTAAAAAGATGTTAGTAGATAGTCATTCATTATCCCAAAAAGGTTTAAAATATGGGAGTGAAATAACCCTTTACTGTAAAAGGGAGGAGTGAAAATCAGTGAAGAAAAAATTAGTAAAAGAATGGAAAAAATGGAAATTTTGAGTAACATGTATTAAAAAACAGGCCATTTTCATTTTTCCCCCATTTTGCATTCACTGAATTTTATTTGCAAAAGCATTTTTTTGTTACTTCAGCCACAAATGTATCACTCTATTTTTCAATTCACATGCATTTTCATCTCCATTTTTATCAATTCATTTTTGTTACTTCCACCCCTGATATTTAACACCCATTCCACAGACTGACCCAGTCTTGCCACCCACCTTATCCACAGTGTTCAGGACAGCAGCGAGGCTGACGTTGTGCTTGCCATAGGTGGAGGCCATCTGTAGGGTGTGGCTGAACTTAAGAGTCTCCAGAGAGACGTCTCCTCTCAAAGGTGAAGTCCACAACGAGCTCAATGAGCCAGAGGCCTTCACACTTTGCTTCCCCACCATGACCCACCCTCCTGCCTGAGAAGGAGTTGGAGGGGAAAAAGGCATGGCAGATTTTGCAATACAATTTTACTAGTTAGTGCTAACAAATAAAAGGCTCATTATGACTTTTTTTTCTTTCAGAGTCAAATACTAAAAAACTGACATTTTGAACGTTTAGATGTAGCATCCTCTCCTCTCCTTACTTGGATGTAGGTGGCAGCTGATGTGTAGAGCTCCAGACGGGCCTCCCTCTCTCTGCCTCTGTTCCTGTAGAAACCCTCCAGCATGAGGTTAGGGATGGTCAGCCACTTGCTGGCGGTCAGCTCTGAGGTGAGCTGGAGCGTGTGGTGTTGGTGCTGGCTCAGTTTGTGGGCAGTGTAGATATACAGCCACGGTGTGTCCATGTTAAATGTACCTGGACGATAGTAAGCGAGAAATGATGCTGACCATTTCTTCACTGCTGCAATAGACGCCAATAACAACTTACACATTCATATGATTAATTATAGCCATTTTACCTTCCCATTTTTTCTGCAGGGTATCTTTTGGAGGGATTTTCCAGTGTAATCCAGCCACCAGCGGCATCAAGTTGTTGTAGTTGACTTTGAGGTGAGTGCTGCTCTCAGACCCAAGCTCTCTCAGGTGAGAGTGCAGAAGCTGAGTCCTGTAGTTTAAATTCTTCTCTGGCACCTGTAGACTGAACTGGAATTACATGATAGGGAATATATTATTTTATTTTGGACAGAAAAAATATGTAATAAATACTTAAAAAAATGTCCATCCAAGGATTATTTCACAGAAGGCAATGCATTTAAAAAATTATATATGTGATGATTTGGAATGAAAAAGCATTTAGAGGCATCACAGAGGTCTATTTACCTCCAGTGTGTAGCTGGTGTGGTTGTGTGTGGATTGGTTTTTGAAAGACTGGCTCAGAAGAAGTGTGCGTTTGTTGTTGATCTCATCCCAGTGTTTGCCATAGCTCATGTCCAGGGCTGATTTAATGTGGCAGGGGCTTTCCTCGTGCCTGAGGTGGATCTGTGGATGCACAAAAAAAGAGAAATCACAGACAGAACCTCTGCTGTTAAGTCACCTGTTTCACCCATCTACAAATTAATCAGTCTGAGAAGCTGGAAATCAGCAGCAACTGCATGCATTGGAAGAACCACTCACTCTCACTTATCACTCAATAAGTATTACATTAAGATTCATATCAACTGCTTGTGTGACATAAACACACAGTGGAGTTCATTATCTTCAGGTACCTTGTGGTTGATAGGAGCCGTGTTGGAGCAGGAGAATTCGTGGTCCGCTCTAATGATGTATGTAAGGTTTGAGTCCCTCTCACTCCTTAGTCTCTGAGACGTGTAGCACTCTTGACGCAGATACCGGGCATCACCTGTGTAGGGGCAAAGGTCAGGACGAACTGATGTTGGGGAAATGTTTATGAACTACATATTCTTCCTGAAAGTGAGACTGCAAAACTGCTCCATTTCTTAAAGTGTAAAACAATTTTGCTAATATGCAGATCCTAAAGGCAAGATAGGCAACAAACTGTAATATTTTTTCATTCACTCACCTCCCACACCATATTTGAGCCTGAGTGCAGAGCTCCACAGTGAGCCCTTCTGCTCCATCAGTCCCAGCACCCTGGTGCCGACCACACCGGGTAACAGAAGCTCCGCCTCCACAGAGTACTGCCTGCTTCTGCCATCTTGTCTGCGCTCCAGGGCCACTGATGAATATAGCAAAATTTCTTTTTCAATACAAAACTCATGCTTTCAAAGATAATAAACGTACATCATTTGGTAATGTTTGTTGGATACCTGAGACTGATGCAGTTTCTCTGAACACATTCTTCACTGTGGCAGAGAAGCTGGTCTTCCTACCCAGTCCACGAGTAACATTAGCAGAGAGGATCATGGGATGTCCATTAGCGGCCATTTTGGCTTCAAGGTGATACCGCGTTCTCTGCTCTGACAGGAGTGTCTGAGTCTCAACCAAACCCTAAAGATTACAAACGAATTAACATCTTACATGACCCGAACATTTTAAGAGTAAATATATCCTACAGAAGAAATCACATTACAGAATATTTTAACACTTACCATGATATAATAATGAACACCATCAATCAACAGCTCCAGCTTTCCTGATTTTATGTTCCTCTCTTGTTCAAGCTGCCCTGAGAAAACAACACATTTTCAGGATTAAACCCTGACAGAAGTTGGGATTTTGTGTTTGTTATGGTGCTCCTCTATGACCAACCTTGTATGTGGATGGTTTTCAGAGGGTGTGTGATCCTTAGCAGCAGTCTGTGAGGGCTGAATGTCAAGTCCACAGACATGTCCCTCGGGATGGAGGACTGAGGTGTTGCCAGGAGAAGGTGAATGGAGGCCTCTCTGGGGAGCCAGGTGCCTTTCTGAAACATGAGTTGGGGCAGATTGGGGTGTTAGTCACAGTGGGACTAAATAAAGAGATCTCCCACAGGGACATACAAAGAGAAAACCATCTCAAAGATTAAACTTATCCGTAGATCTTTGTTTTTCTTAGCACCTGAGGAAGCAGCGAGTAGGCAGCCTCCAGCAGGTAGTAATGGAGGCCTCTGTCCAGCTTCAGCAGACTGAGGGAGATGTAGACAGGTCCTGGAGCTGGAAGGGAAACACTTGTGGCAGCTAATGGGTAAGAGGCATTGTAGCACAGCTGCCAGCCGACCATCTTGGACCCTGTGAGGAAGCAGAGATCAGTGCTTGGTAAAGAAGAATTGTGACCATTGCAGGAAGTCAGCCGATCAATCAAAACAATACACCTGACTTTCACTTTATGAGATAAATGGTCTGAAGCATAATTACATGGGTTTATGCCAGAATCACATATTTAAAATCCTGCCATCACACTTAGCTACACACAAAAATGCAAATACACACACACACTTACAGGAATAAGCACGTCAGTATAACGGCACAGACTAAAGACTAAAAAGTAAAATGGCAATGTGTATGGTATTAAAAAAAAGTCAAATTTCAGATCTCAATTGGCAACAAACTTTCTAACAACTTCTGTGTGTCATGCACAATGCCATACAGAGTGTTTAAGGACCAACATGTCTTTGGTGTGCAGGTGGTTTTCTGGACCCGACTCTTTGGCCCCTTTATCTCCTCTCTGTGTTCTCCACTGAGCCGAAACACTCTGGAGCTGGTGAACACAAAAAAACACTCTCTTAGGGAAACCATTAATCAAAACTAGTAGTAGTTTACTTTTTTTGTTGAATTCAATTGAATTTTATTATTACTATACTTGTCATTCCAAGATAGTGCAACCTGTAAACATATATGAACAGACACACTGGAGGACTTTTCAAGAAGCACTAATTTAAGTCCTGTACATGATAATTCATGTTGTATGGTAATGCAGTTGATAAGCCATCATGATCTGAGAAGCTAAAACATGTACTTCTATCTAACCCTCTCCCTCCCTCATTTTCTTTTTAAAATAGTTTGTGTCCTACATGATGCATGTGAACCCTCAATTCTTGCAATAAATGCCCTCACTTACCTGAGGGACATGATGTCCATGACGTCCTCCGGTGTGTTAAGTGTGACCCTGACATCCCGCCCCTCCTGCAGGTGAACACTGCCATCCAGACTGGTGGAGCTCGTCAGCTCAGAGACCCACTCCACTGCAGCCTGACCCAAAGCACCATCAACCCCCATCCGAGCAGAAAGCCCCACATAGGCACTGAGAATAAAGAAACAGAAATTACACTTTGAAACCACAGGTCAGAGTTGTGGCTCCTGTTACTTTTGGTTATGTGGACATACTTGGGTTTGATGTATCCAGTCAGGGAGAAGTGAGAAGTATCCCTGTAGTTGACGTTGCCCTTCAGACGCAGCGATAGGAGGGAGGTCATGTTGATGCCCAGTTTGACGGGCAAACCAGACAGAGACGGTAAAACCAGCTCGTCCGTCATCAGAACGGCCCTATGGTCCAGCTGAACCTCATGACCCTGCAGGACAAAGAGGAAGGAAGGCCAGTTGAGAAGACAGCCGTGTGTGTGTGTGTGTGTGTGTGTGTGTGTGTGTGTGTGTGTGTGTGTGTGTGAAAATGAAAAGGGGGGTTAACAGACAGAGTTGAGACATAGCAACTGTGAGAACAATCTACGTCCAGTGTACCTTAAGCAGTTTGACAGCTAGTCCTGCCATGCTCAGCGATAACTGGTCAATTTGATTGTAGAGATCTTTACATGTGAACAAGCTGATCTCATTGCCAAACACCTTCACGCTGACCCAACACTTGGGCCTATTCTCCTCCGTTCTCCACCTCCCAAACAACTGGAAAAGACAAAGCACAAACATGTGTTGCTGACTAATTATCACTCATTTAACTCATGTAATAGTCTTCCTTGGATTGTAAATCTTGTATTTCATCTTAACAATTGTGTTTCTTTTTATTTTTATTGTCAGAGTATTTTTTGTTGTGGCTTTATTTACTCTATGTTGCTTGAAGTGCTGGTTTTTAAGATTAGAGCTGAAGCGATTAGTAAATTAATCAATTAGTTGATCTGCAGAAAATGAATCGCTAATTATTTTGGTGATTGATCTGAAGCAAAAATGCCAAACATTGATGATTCCGGCTTCTCAAATGTGAGAATTCGCTGCTTTTTCCTGTTTTTCAATTCTTGTACATATAATATCTTTGGGTTTGGGGCTATCTATCAGACAAAATATTTTAAAATAATCGTTAGTTGCAGCCCTAATCTAGGCATTTACTTTAACTATATCAGTATTATAGTATAGTATACAAGTACAAGTACAAGTATACAGTAGTAACTCATACAAATGTAGTGTAAAAATAACAGTATTGACCAAAAGTCTAAAATCTTAAATGCAATGTAAGGCTACTAGTCTGCTGAAAAAAACTTCCCTACAACGTACAAAAGTCTTACAACAATCACAGTGACCTCACCATGGCCCTGGCTTGGCTCAGATAACTGTTTGTGCCGGTTAAACACATTTCTTTTTCTGCATTATGGCCATTGTCCGTTTTTCTTTTTGTCCTCCTAGCCTCTTTGGACTGTGACTTTTGTCTTCGAGCCATAAACTCTTCATCAGAGTCGTAGGTCTGGTGACCAAAAATGTTGCTCAAAAGTGGTTCAGCATTTTCGACGTGAAGGTCCACCTTAAATGGGAAAGAAAATGCATGCATTTAACACAGTTAAAAAATACTTTAATATACTTTTAGCAATCCATTGGATATCAAACTCACTTCCAGAAGGTTGTGGGCTCTGCCATGAAAATAAAGCGTCAGGTTGGCAGTGGCAGATCTTGGTAGAAATGATTTGGGAGAGAAAACCAAAGATGTTTCCACATTTGTAATTCCCATGCCTGAAACAGACAAAGGAACAGAAAAAAACAGAGCTGTGGGCACAAGCGAAACCTTAAAATGCACCACCACCACCTCCTATTCAAGCATTACAAATGATTCAGTTTATCTCAACTTGGTGTGTATATGCATGATAGAGTTAGTTTTCCAGTCATGGAAAGTTCTGACAGTTTGAAGCTGAAGTGAAGCCATTATTACCTGATGAAACAGTGTAGTCTGAATAGGATGAGAATTTAAAAAACTCAGCTTCAAAGTCTCTGCTGATAATGTTGTCAGGCAGTGACTCGATTAGGACCTGCTTCATGGGGTCCTCACTCCTCAGGACATTAGTCAGGTGACTCCACACATATGAGCCCACTAGAGAAGCAGAAGAGAAAGGGCTTTTACAACTGTTATTTTAGCCATACAGTTGTTTTGAGAAAAGCATATTTCGGCAGTTTACGTAATAAAATGTTGTGATTCACTGTAGCAAATAGAAATTGGCCTAATTAAATTGGCCTATAATTAGAAAAACAAACTGGATCATCAGCTTTGTATAAATCTTTGCCAATTTTTGCTAATTTTTGCCAAAGCTTTGCCAATTTCAAAGGCCCCATATTGTAAAAATGTGAGATTAAACAGCATGTCCATGTGCTAGATAGATAGATAGATAGATAGATAGATAGATAGATAGATAGATAGATAGATAGATAGATAGATAGATGATAGATAATTTATTTATACAGAAGGAAATTAAGGTAAGTAATATGAATACTCTGACAGTATAAAAAGCTCAATCTACAGAGAAATGCAGACAGCCTTATTAAAAAACAGTGCCTTTAAACGATTTGTCAGTACTTCCGTATGGTTGTTATGTCACAACTACACCATATATATGTAGAAAGGGCTGTTACAGTCATTCCCCGGCTTTAATGATGGTGCAGAGCCGCAAAGAGCACCAATACCAATCAGAGCAGACTGGGCTTTTTTGGAAGGGGGGCTTAAAAAGACAGGCCCTAAAACTGAGCGTTTTAGACAGAAGGTGAATACAGGTATATTCAGACAGTGTGAGAAAAATTATGCGTTTTTTGAAAATTAAAGCATGTAAACATGTTCTAGTAGAAACCCAAAATACAAGTATAAATCTGAAAATGAGCATGATTTGGGATCTTTAAGTCTTATGGTACAACACCACTACTCAGAGATCAAGAAAATACAAGTAAAAGTGGCTGGAATAAACAAAAAACATTTGACAATGAAAGCAGAGCAAATCTATGATCATAAACAGAAGAGGACTCATTTTCACTGGGAGAGGCTGCTATGAGCATCCCCTCTACAAACCACAGACGTTTCAATCAGACCTTGGCTGGAGGTCTCGTTCCTCAGCGTCATCTTCACTACTTCAAACACGTGCTGATCGGGGCAGTGCATGAGCTGCTGGTATGCAGCGATTCTGACCTCAGGATCCTCCTGGGAGAAGCAGTACAGCTGCAACAGCACAGATCTCTGGAGGAAGGAAACTGCTGTCAGTCACTGATATGAGCCTGCCGATCATTTCTCCACCTACACCTCAACTCATCATGAATCAATTAGAAAGTTAGCCTTTGTGATATGAAGACCTATTATATTTACATTTGAGTGACTAAATCTTCTCTTAAAAGTGAATGTTGGCTTATAATTCATTACTGGGTACGGGAACAGCTTCCTATTTTGAGTTACGTAGAGTTCCCTCAAGCTAAGCTTTTTTCCTCACAACAAAACAATATGTGAAAGAATGTGCAAAAGACATTTCCTGATGTTATTGTTGTAAATGATGACATATTAGTTTCCAAATCAACTAACATCAGCTGAGCAGGGAAAGCGTCTGAATGCTTGGATGGCAGCAAGTCTCAGCTCCAGTGTAGTTGAGTGGTCGAGCATGAAGTGGTTTAGCAGAGGAATGAAGACCGGAGCAGACAGACCGGTGTTTCCCACTGATTTCAGTGCATAGATAAGCTGTTTGACGACAAGATTTATGCCTATTAGAAAATGTTTATGTAAAATAGTTTTAAAACAGTCATGCTTTAGACAGTTGCATCAAATCACCAGGTTTCATGTTCATGTTTCAGGTTTCATGATTGGAAATGCACCTCGTGTTCATCTGAAAGCATCTTCACTCGAGTGGGTTGCTCTCCCTTGGAGCCCTCCTTCAGGGTTTCCTTAAGCGTCTGTATAAAGGTCCGTACTTGCGGAAGTTCACTACAAGAGGCTTGAGGCCTTTGGCACAGTTGATAGACCAGAGATGATCCAGCTAACAGCGCCTTGGACCGAACCTCTTGGACCTCCAGTAAGGCCTAACACAGATAGCAAGGATACAGTATGTGCTGAGCCTCTAGGCCTTTAATCTTTCTTTCACAAGAGCTATAAGAAAGTATGAGGATGTTTATTCGCATGGATAGATGCAGCCATTACTAATCTTACACATTTATATATGATATTTCTGACATCAATATGACTAATATATCTCAGGAGTGAACACAAAAAAAGCATTGATCAGAAAGTTTAGGTCACATAGAGGTTCCTACATTGATGGAGTTGATGATCTGTGGCGATGGATGAGGAATGAGGGCTATGGTGGTGAGAAAAGCATAAGCCTGCTCCTCCTCCAGCTCTTTGTTCCTCATTAGGTCAGTCAGTAGTATGATGCAGTTTTCAGATCCACAGGCTGGTAATGCATCCAACAATGGCTGCCTGTCCAACCAGTTATTCAACATCAGTATCAACCTTTTGCTATATGTATGCAACCTGTGTCACACGTGGTGTTATAAAAACGGCTGCTAGCTGTTATCAAGTTTCCGGTAATTATGCTATTTACTGCTAGCTGCAGCTTCATATTCAGCAGACAGACATGAGAGTGGTTCTGTAATTCAATAAACAATGATCCATAAGATGAGGGACTGCCACAGCTAACTGAAATGAGGCTAGGTGTAACTGATAACATAGACTTGATTGACAAGTCAAAATGTCCACTATTATAAAAGGTATATTTGCTATGTTCTGTGATAGACGATATTTGGGACTAAGGACCCTGTAGGTCATCTGTGTCTCAGAATAGATTCTGATTCTGGTCTTCTATTTACTTGTTGACTTGGTCAGAGGTTGTGTATTTTATAATCAGAACCCATAAACAAGAGTGCATTCAGCTTTAATCTAATTGACTAGAAGCACGATATATTATATTAACTATGACAAGTTTGGAAATGTCCAAATAGCTGACAAGGGAAGAGATTAATGAATAACTAAAATACTAAGGTACTCCATTATAAAAGACTGATGAAATACTGACCAGTCATTACGGCACTTGAAAGATGCTTCCTGCCAAAGTGTCTTGAGTTGAGAGAGAGTCAGATCTCTCAGCTGGAAAGCCAGTTGAAGGAACTCTTGTGATGCCTAGGAGCAAATCCAAAGACGCATACGGGCTTACATTATAGGCTTCATTAAACTAAGAAAATTTACTCTCCAGTTTTTACAAAACTATTCCTGCTCAAGCAGAACCAATCCCCTACTGCAGAACGGTGAACCCACTTTTTATCCCATCAGTCACCTGATCAGTAATTACCTTACAGTAATTATATCACAGAGTAGCTCTGGGTCTGACGGGCTCTTTTAAACACCTCCCGTGTAAACATACTATGATGAAGGTTGCCAGATTAGGCTCGAGTGGACTCCTGTGTATGGTGGACATTAATATGATACGGAACAAATGCTCCGGGGAAGCCAACCCGCAAATACAAACACAAAAAAGCCAACAGTGGTCTGGCTGGGTATGGGCTACTTAAAAGTGATCAATATTGATTTGGTGAAAAGAACTGCAGCATATAAGTGTAATGCAAGTAAACTGAAACATACAATAAGTGTGCATATACAGTCAAAAGCTGACTAGAACCTGTTGAGTCCTACCAGTTGTGGGTCTGAGGTGAGGCTACATAAAATCCTGACAGTTTGACTGGCTTGCTGAGGTGTTGACGCTCTGGCTTTTTCGGGCCTTGCAGCCCCCTCATCCTCAAATTGCAGGTCAGTTAGCACACCAGGACCTAAGGAATCTGCATGAGCATTAAGGAGAGCAGGCATCAGGAGGCATGTCTGTAAAACAGTGTTAGTATAATACTAAGTGCAACTGCAAAAGCATCACTCCTGACCTGCTCCTGAAGGAGTTCCTGGCTGCGCTCTGAGCAGGCGCAGGGTGGACACTGTTTGGGTCTTCACCAGCCCTGCAGTTGTGGACCATGTTGCCATGGAAATGGCTTCAGTACAGTTGACCTCTTCCATGACTCCATGCAACCCATGCCTCTGAACACAGTGCAGCTCTGACTGCAATGACTAGCAAAAGTCAGAGAAAACAAACCTCCGATCATAAAAGTGTGAATAAATGCTGTCAAACTAAATGGCAGATGTAGCATTGTTATTAGTGGGCTAAAAAGAACATCCTCTTATTCAGTGGTACAGAAAAGTTACAGTAGAATGTATACTCCCTTCAAAGAAATGTACATGGTTTCAGTGTACACATTGGTAGCCATGTTTTCAACAAAGACAGACGAGAGGAAAACTCACTGTATCTTCAGTTAAAGACACTGAATGGGGCCAGAAGTTTGCTAGCCTGGACTGTTGGCATTGTTTTAGATCCCTGCTCTTCAGCAGAACAGGTCCTCGCCTCTCATACCTGCTGGTGCACATCCCGTACACATCGGTCTGAGAAAGAGGTGTTAAAAAAAAGTCAGATAATCACCATGTGAATGCACTATATTATTGCAGGATGATGGTAATGACGGTTTTTGTTTGAAGCAGGAGTAGACGTGATATTTGTCAGACTATAAGAAGTATGTTTGTTTTATTTTGAAATCTCCATAAAAACTGAAGAGCTGCTGTGTGTATACATCTTTCAAATTGGGCATTTGTAAATAGAACATAGCCCTCCTTACACCCTCACCTCCTTTTCTAATTCTTGTTTGGATCCCATGCGGGAGGTCTGGAGCATGCTCAGTAGAGCCCTTTTAATGTTGAGGGCCCACACCTGCTCCCCCTCCTGGAGACAGAGGGCTGTGACCTTTCCCCCCTGGAGGGAGATTTTGAGGCGCGCTCTCTCCAGTGACTCTCTGGGAAACAAAAACACCAGATGAGCCCCCTGAGACTCAACAACACAGACAAGTGGAGCATCTGAACAGAGTATCACATTCATAGGAAAAACAGTTGTAGCATTCCAAATGATCTGGACTTAAACTTTAAATGATAAAGATCCGAGAACAGACGGAACCGCATGCAAAATAACATTAATTGATTCACTATCTCTTGTAGAAACCACATACTATTCTATGAAATTGACAGAGTATTACCTCAAGCTCTTTAAACGCTGAACAGAGTGCTCCTTCTGAGGGGAAAGCCGCTTTATCTGTGGGTTCCTAATCTGTTGGACAAGCATGTGCATAAATCATTGACTTTTTGCAGTACTTTATACATAGGTTTATTTTTTTCCACAAACACTTTATCAAAGCTGACCTGCATCATAAGGTGACACTTTGAAATCACATTGATATCAACCACACAGTCCAAAGCCAGTCCGTTCCTGCCAGCATTGGAGCCATGAAGGGTTGTGGTAATTGTCGTGCTATACCTGTAAGTATACCTCACGCCTCTCTGATAGAACAAGTCCGGGGTAGAAAGCCCTATAGACATGATTAATAACCACAGGATTAGAAGAAAATAAGTGTTTCACTCAAACAAATCTTGTAGTTCAAAAGACTTAATGTCTTGCATGAAAGACATTTTATCATGTAAGCATCATAATTGATATAAGCAACAAACTAGATTCTCACCAGCACAACTTGAATCACAGAGTTTTGGTTCTGTCTGAAAGCAATTACCTACTGCACAGAAAATCAGGTCAAACATTTTTCACAAACAAAGCCTGCCAAACCTCTACACTGAAGCATTTAATGGGGAATTAAAATGCACACCAAAAATAAATACATTATAGATTAAAGCCATAAAACTCACCATGTATCAGGAGAAAAAATAGTGTAACGTGAAGACAATTGGGAAGTAACAAGGACATAGCCATGGCAACCCTAAGTCACTGCAGATCTGGCTGCCTCCAAGCCTCCACATGTAAGCGAGATGAAAACCAAGCACTGTTCACAGCCACTGAAAGGCCACGCTTGTACGTGGGCTTCCACAGTGACCCATGGTGCTCACAGCGACCAATCAGGAAATACCTCCAAGCTGGAGCTACAAACACTCACTGAGCCAATCACTTGACACAGCAATGGGCCTCACAACATTTGGGGTTTTCTTGGGTTTTCCAATTAACTTGGAAAGACATAAAACATGAGCCACATAGGGATGGAAATTCAGTTTATTGCAGGAAAGTTAAAAAACGGGCAGGCGGGTGCGTAATATCCAATTTGATAGTTATCTGCAGTGATGGCCTAGGACAAAAAAACAGCACTACAACCCCAAACCTGTAAAAATAATTACCAAAGTGGGTTTGTTGCTGCACATCTTCAACAATAGCCTACAACAGATTTGCTTAGAGATTATGTGAGGAGACACACTCCTAAACACTGTCAATATGATCAAAAATACCTAATCCCCATCAATAAACCTCCAGTGTGGACTTTAATTATAAACTGATTCAGAAACTTCTCTGAAGACAAACAACTTCAGTTGAGAGGAAACCATGAGAGAAGAGAGACATCTAGTGTCTGTCTTGTGGATAAAAACAGTTGGAAAAGTAAAGATTTAGGGGGCTATGGTGGCTGTTGATGTAACTATATTTGCCAGAAACGTTAAATAAAAAGCCCTGTACCACATAGCAACCTTCTTCAGAATCCGAGTGGGCTAAAACTATAAATTACCCGTCACGCATTTCATCCCCGCCGCCTTCCCCCATCATTACCCAAGCTGCCTGCCACCTACTTTCCACGACGATGCGCACCCGCCGCTGCTGTCCACGCCCGTGCTGCGACGTCAGTCACTGCGCGTTGCTGGTTGACGCTGCATTCAACCACATAGAGAAAATGGTATTTAAGACAATCCTCTGGAAAATGCTGTTTACCCCGTTCAACTCTCTTTCACCCCAACTTTTAGGTCATGAATAGGCTTGTAGTAGAAGTTTGTTGAATCGAAAATACGTTAGTGTGCTAAAATAAAATTATACTTGTGATTTACTGGTAACAAAAAATAAGTTTGAAGAACGGTTTATGTTTAATACCACGATTTGTGTTTTGCTGTTGGATGATGAGTTAAATGTATCACTTATCAAATCGACATCGATGTAAATGTAGAGAAATAGTAAAATTACCAGTGCAACCTTCACACAGCCAGTGTATGACTTAAACCGATTAAAGGCACAAACACATCCAACAAGTTTTAACCGACAGGTCTTGAACGCACCCTTAGTCCGGACCAGGGGGCGTAGGTTTGACCGGCTTCGCGGAGGCTCAGACACAATGAACCGTCAGATGGTGAGAGGCACGCATGTTGAGCCGAAGGTATTGGCACGGTTTTAGAATATTATTATTCTCAATTGTGCCTTTTCTTTGATGAACTTATACTATTTCAAACTATTGATACGCTATATGGCGGTAACAAGGCTGAGTTGGAAACGGTTGGTTCGTCGAGTTTGGTAAAAAACGAGGTCAGGCTCAGACTAACGTTAAGTTAGCCCCTCCTGGTGGATTTTGTTCCGTTATTTTTTTCTAGATAAAGACCACAAAACAAGGCAGATAACAATGTCGTTGACTGCTTCGTCTGATTATTTCGCTGCCGAGTGTCTGGTATCGATTTCCAGCGGTCCGGTGCTGCACAGACCCACCCCAGTCGCCCCTGCCACTCAGTCGGCGACTGTGGGCCTGCTCCCTGGAGACCCCGACGGGTCGAGTGAGGACAGGGAAGTGCGGGAGACACTGAGGCTGGAGGGGGCGAACATGATGGCGGTGGCCGGTATCCTCACCGACCTGCACGGCAAGTTCCGCCCCATGTCTGCCTATTCGGAAAGCAGCAACTCCTCGTGTGGTGGAGAGAGCGGTTACACCACGTTGTCCGACCCGACCACCCCTACCATGACCCCCTCCGCCACCCCGGTGCCCGGACAGCAGCTAAGGGGAGGAGGAGGCGTGGGGGCCCCGCGGTCCCCGGTGAAGCGACATCAGTGCACTTTTGACGGATGCGACAGAGTTTACGGGAAATCGTCCCACCTGAAGGCACACATCCGGACACACACAGGTACGGAGACAACAACAGTTTGGTTGCATCAGCAGTCCACATGTGTACAATACACAGCTAGCTAAATACTAAATACATTTTTTGCCACCCAACTTCTGCTTTGTTGATAACATGCACGGCCATATTGTTATTACCGCTAATAGTGTAATAGTCAGAGAGATATTAGAAGAGTCGTACTCATTTTTACTTTATGGGATTAGCTAGTAGCGTGGTTGTGGCAAATGTTTTCCAATTTACCCCCGACTTGGTACAATAACGTGGCCAAACAAAGAGGGAACGACAGGAAAACTCCCCTCAGAGATCTGACAAAGAAGTAAACTAACAAAAGAACTGGGCTGGACGTTAAATATGTGACGAAGATCTTCCAGGCTGGATTTGCATATGAAATGAACGTAAGACGAAACCTTAACGTCGAGAGCAGAACGTGTAGCCTACTGTTGGGCACAGTCTGTCCTGCGGATGGCAGCAGCAAGTGGTGTTTGGGCTGAAGTCCCCCCCCTCCTCCTTCCTGGCGTCTTCTGTCGAGTAAAACTCGTTTTTCTCTACAATGTGTACATCATTGATAAACGTTTAAAAAGAGAGAGAGATGCAGGAGGCGCGTCCGATAATGAATGCGCCAATTCTATGTCTGAATGGACACATTTTGTAACGTTATGTATGTATGTAACGTTAGATCAGTAAGAGCCTCACGTCACAATCCGTTTTTTTAACTTAAATAATTCTCAACTGTGTATTATCACAGTGTAAAAAGCTTGAGCTAGTTGAAAATAGATCCACTAGTCAGGGTGAAAATAGGGCTCTACTAGTTTATGACGTTAAATCGTGCATGTGATTTTTCACAAAATGAGGGGAATCGCGATTCTGTGTGTTCAGGGTCACTGAGCAGGCGCAAACGGATTAAGGACAGGAAACGGCTCAAAGACGCTGGTGGGAACGCCCACAAAGAGTTCAACAACAACGTGGCCTGGCTTTGTGGTCTTGAAAATGGCACCGAGCATCCTACTCGCCTATCCTGTGTTTTCTCACATTGCCTTCAAGATATTAAGGCTAGTAGTATTTTAGGTAGAATAATCTAAAACCTAGATATGGGTTTGTCACGTATTTAACTATGTAAAGATTAATGTGCTCATTTGAAACTTCATTTCACTCAAGGCCCCATATTAACATGAAAGCCGATGTTTGTTTCTCTTTAAGGAACATGTTAAAACAAACAGACTATAAAACGCCAAAGAACTTCTTCTTTTTTTTAATTTCAGATGGGCTTTGATGTATAAAAGCTTAAATATAAAGGGCTGCACATCTGTTATGCAAAAATTGCTCGTATTGAAGGTGAAATGAGTTGTCGGTTAGGCTAATTGATTAGTTGGTAGATGAAAATGAATCAAACATGAGTTAAATAATTAATAACTAAACAAACAAAATCAAGTTTTTAAACACATCACGTTTTACTTCAATTGCAACTGGCATTTTTACTATATTTTGACATTTTAGAAACCAAACAATTAAACAATAAATGTATAATAGCTGTAGATTCATAGATAATGTAAATACTTATAGCTACATATTGGCTGCAACATGACCAATGTACTGCATCGCGGTAACCCAACAGTAACGGTTGCCCTTGGCAACACTATTGAGTCAATTGGTCACCGTTTCATGGTCTCAACCACCTTATCTATTTATCTATCTATTTCTTTCAAAAGAAGTCAATATTTTTATTTGGTTATCAATTTTAAACACTACTTAATTGCACGTTCTGCTGTGCGACCGCTTTCCACACGCGTTTTCCGTGAAAAGATCCTCTCTAGCGTAGCTCCTATGGCGCCCAGGGGGCGGGGGTCAAGATGGCGGAGTGAGTGGCAGCACTTTTGCGGGCTCCGGTAAAAAGTTTAAAAAGTCAGCTACTAGCTACAATATACCGGTTTTTCTTCATTTTCTGGAATCATGTCCGACCACAAGTACAATTTGGCTGCTCTTCACGAGGCATGTGACGATTGTGACATTGAGGAAGAAATGTAAGCGGAGCAACATCCATCCAAACAAGGCACAATTAACAAAGAACATACGTCGGTTAAACAGCTAAATCCAAAGAAACCGAGACCCCAACGGGAAAGTGAAGACCCAAATACTGGTGCTGCATTTTTACAAGTTGTACAAGCTCTGACCAGAAAAATGGACGAACAGACGGAACTTTTGAAAAGTTTCGACAGACATATTGAAGTTAACAACCGCAGCGAAATAAAACCGAGAAGAAATCTGCATGCTTCAGAAGATGATAGGAAGCCTTCAGAGAGAAAACAGTCTGTTAAAAGAAGCATGTCCAGAGCAAACCCGGTGCAAAAGAAGGTGGAGACTGAGTATGATTGGTCTTACTGAAAAGAATGGAGAGGACACGAGAGACGTTGTCATCGGCATACTGACAAGAGTTGTTCCGATGTCTGAGAGACACCGTTCACCGGCTGGGAAGAAAAGGCGCTGCCTCTGCCTCAAATAACACACCGGGAGCTATCATCATTCAGTTCGGGATGAGAACCGTGCGGGATGATGTGTGGAAGAAATTAAAGGATGCGAAAGTGTGTAAGGACATGCAAATCCGTTTCAAAGAAGACCGAGAGGCGCGTGCAAAGCTATGGCCACTTGTCCATGAAGGCAGGTAAAATGGGCGATCCTGAAAGAAGGAAACGCTCTGATTGAAAGAGAGTAAACCCAAACTGAGAACTTGTTTTGTTATCATTTGAATGGCTGTCAGAAGTCCAGCCTACAATTAACTTTGTCAGATCAAATTAAATCTTATTGTTTAACATAAACGCTCTGAGATGCAAGTATTGACACTACCTGCACTTTGTTAATGCATCACTGAACATCCAAGGTTAATTTACCCGGGGCTATGATTGGAGTATGGTTAATGTTACGTTGGTAACTCTTAATATTTTTGCACGCACTCCTATGGCAGATACTGAAAGTTTACCTTGTTTAGGCCTACTTGTTCATATATGGTATTTATTTGTACCAAAGTAGGCAAAAATGTTTTCATACTTAAATAGATCCTTGTTACAATAGCTGTTAGGTTAGTTTTCTTTTTCCTCTATAGTGGTTATAGGGTTAGTTACACTAAACATGTCCATTTAGGACTAACTACTCATTCCTGTGCACCGTTACACTTTTTTGTGCATTGTTTATAGGTTATTTACTTATTACCTAAATGTTGTCCTTTATTTCTTTAAATACTAGGGGGTTGAAAGATAATGTAAAACGTAAGGCTATTTTTCTTTTCTGTAAGGAGCAAAAGGCAATTTGTGTTTTTCTGCAAGAAACCCACTCAGCTGAGCCATGGAATGTCACACTCAGCAGGAGTTATGATTTTATTAAATAAATTATTGAAATTATTGACCATAAACGTGAATCTACCGGCTATTGGTTAATGGTCGCAATAGAAATGAATGGTATACACTACTTTTATGTGTGTATGGTTATAACAAAAGAGCACAGAACACAAGTCTCTTCTCATCTTTAAGTAAGTACTTAGAAGAATGGAAAATGCTCTTTTTCAATGGATAGATTTGTAATAGAGGGAGCAGATGGGAAATTTCAGCATCACCCCTGACTAATCATTGTGTAATATCCTTGACACTTTCTCCGAGAGGAAGAGAAAATAACATGAACCCCCTATGGAAGTTTAACAATACCCTTTTGGAAGATACTGAGTTTTGTAGTGAAAGAACTGGTTGGAGAAATAGGTGAATTGGAAATGTCTTTTCTGAGTAAATGGGAATGGTTTTAATTCAAAGTTAAATAGATAGCTATTAGGACAAGTAAGCAGTCATCAGGTTTCAGGTGCTCCGCGGTATTAGGCAAGGTCATCCGATAGCTCCCAAATTGTTTTATTCTGGCCACCCAATCACTTCATGCTAATTAATTACAACCCCGGCTTGCATGGGGTCTCAATATTTGACAAGGAATTTAAAATAAGTCAATATGCAGACGACACAGCAGTCCTTTTTAAGGAACAAATTCATGGTTTATGTTGCCCTTTGTTCAGTCTCAATTTTCTCTAACCTATTCTCTCTAATATTCTCTCTATTAACCCTCAATATATTAAAAAAAAAAGTGAGCTACTTCCCATTCAATCATCACCCATTCCATCATCTCTTCAATTGAGGTCAAATCTGAAGTGAAATATCTAGGAATTGTTCTATTTAAAAATGCTATCAGAAGGGAAGATGTTAATTTTTGTAACCATTTAATAGATATGAAGTAATCATCTGCGCATGCGCAAACATCTTGCGCATGCGCAGAATGGATTGTGCAGGCAGACCGGATTGTGTACCAACCATAGACAATTAAAGAAATGGAGCCTTTTATACATTGTCGTGTTTCTTTAGAAATAAACAACAAAGTCTTGAAACGCTTCAGATGTAAAGTTATTTGCTGTCAAAATGAATGGCAGTCAATGGCGGGTGATGACTTTGTAGCATTAAAATGGCGCCATGGAAGCTACGCTTAGAGAGGAGAGGTTTACCCCCTTGGTACTGACGTAGACAGTTAAAGAAGTGGACCAACAGATCCCGTTGTTCTGGACAGAGACCAGTGAAGAAAAATAGCAGCACTTTTCCGGTGATGTTTAGGCTTTAATGCACAGCCGGCAACTGAGCTTGACAACGTAGATGTGACATGGACAACGTGTTTGCAAGTTATAAGTCTTCTGGTAGCTTTGCCAAGAGAAATCTTAATAATTTCCAAACAGCAGAGACTGAGAGCGTACATACATGTTAGGAGATAACATAGGCACAGGCTAATTACTGCAACAAAAGCATCACTGCATGTAACGCTAGCAAACACTAATAACACATTTCACAGCAGGTAACGTTAGCCTACCGTTAGCTACAGTAGTAACTGGATTAAAATGGTAAAAATGCTGACAGTTAAACGCTGCAAAAGTGTGACTGTATTTTACTGTAGAAGATTTCAACAGCGGGACGTAGGCTACAACAGTCTGCCGCCAAAGCTATGAGCTAAAAGACACAAATTAGCACTTGGTCACTGCTGTTGTCTGAAAAATAACACAGACGGACAAAATATTGCTTTAACTGCTAAACTGGTAAACCTCGTGGTGCATTCAACGTTATCGTAAAATACCCTTTTCTCATCTGTTTTTTTCTTTTAACAACAATTTCCTAGTGAAAGAAGTAATTATTAAGTTAGTTATTACATTTTTAGCCAACCCCTCCTTTTTTTTCTCTGTGGATCCAAAAATTGATCTGATCCGTGACTCAAGACAGTGATCCGATCTGTGAGTTTTGTGATCCGCTACACCTTGCGGTTGTGTAAAGTGTAAAGTTAGCGGTTGAGCCCTACCTGGTTAGTTGTAATAGTTGTTTAAAATGGGAATAAGTCATTCTCTCCCAAGTGTTAGAACCAGTATCACAAAATGATTTATTGCCAAGTAAATAACACAAAGGAATTTGCCTTGGTTGTAAGTGCATACATAACATTTTAAACATTCATATGAAATAAACAATAAATACAGAAACAAATATGTACATATAGCTGTTTAACGTGAAGAAAAAGAGGCTGTATGAATTAGTATTGATGTGGTGGTAAATGGTTCTTCCCTCTTTTCTCTGCCTCTATGCTGCAGGTGAGAGGCCCTTCCCATGCACTTGGCCTGACTGTGAGAAGAAGTTTGCCCGCTCTGATGAGCTCGCCCGCCACACCCGCACCCACACAGGGGAAAAGCGCTTCCTGTGTCCACTGTGCGATAAGCGCTTCATGCGCAGCGACCACCTGATCAAGCACGCCCGCCGCCATCCTGACTTCCAGCCCTCAATGTTGGGCCGCTACAAGGGCACATCCTCCACTCCCAGCTCAGCCGCGCACCATTAAGATGGTTTGGGTTGGGGGTTTCCTGGCAGGAGCACAGAAGGTCACAGTGGTTTCAAGTTAACCAGCTACAGTCAGATCCAATAATTAGGATTTAGCATTGCTGTGTTATACTCCAAAATGTGCACGTAATAACACATACATACAAACAACACAGCCCACACAAAGCTGGATGTGAGGGGGGGGGGAGCAGCTTCATCCCTCCATCAACACAGATGAGTCGTGACCACTATCCACCTGCTCAACAAAACTAGGGTTGGGTATAGAGAACGCTCCAAATCTATCTAAGTGGGGATTGGTTAAGAAATGTGCTTTTCGATTCCATTTATCGTTTCCTGAAAGCAAAGTTTGAACCTACTGCACTTCATCTTACATTGCCAGTTACGCATGTATCGAAGTACGTGTATAGTGTTTACAATATGACGAACTGGAGCTAGGTTTCAAAAGTTTAGCTATGCTTCACAGAAGACAGTAATGATGCGGTGAAATGTAATCACTGTGTGAAAATGAATACATGCAAGGAAAGAAAATCTGTCTCATATGACAACACATTTACTACAGAATCTAAAAATGCATTTTTTTATGTCCTGTATCATGACATAGTGCCATTAAATTACCCTTTTTATAGTTCAAATAACCGGATAGGAATGTCTGTTTTTGGTTAGTCCACTCAATTAAATACAGGGCTAAGCAAGGTACTTCATCACATTGATGCAAAATTCTGCAAAATCATTTATGCCATAAAACAGCCCCAGCGTTTAATGCTTTTGAAAGCATAATCAAATCTAAAACCATACAACTTTTTGATAGCATAAGAGAGTGATATTTATGGTTTTCTTTCGTTTTTAATACAAAAAAAAAATCTTTGGCGCAGCCTAAAGCTTGAATAAATGTGTTTTTTTACTTTCAACATGCTTTGCTTTCTTTTAACTCAGGATTCGATTAGAATGGGAATCGTTAAGCAGATTTGAATGGATAAAATGAACCCAACCCTAAACAATAACCTCATTTCTCAAACACTTTAACAAATTGCAGGGATTTTTCACATTTTCTGTAAACTGCACATTCATCATCAGCCAAAACTCTCGTTTCTTGTGGTTTATTTGTAGATTGTTATTGTGCTCTTCAGTACCATTTATTTACCATGAGTAGCACAAAATTGTGATGTTTGGTAGCAAGGCAGTGACTAGAAGCCTTTAAGCTTTTTTTTAAAAAAAAATTTATAGCTTTGCTGACTCCATATAAGTTTTAGTGGTGACACATTCCTTCATTTTTATTGCATTGGTAACCATCATTGAAGCAATTTTGTAATGTTTTCTTTATACCCAATTTAACTATATATCAAATATTGATTTTGCCAGTAAGTGAATCAAGCTTCACTGTAGAAGAGCTGTTTGCACGCCATCCTTAAGTCTAGATCAGTTATCCCCCATAAATGCTGACACATAATACACAGTACTCGTATTATGTCTAATACTGATGCAAATGTATATAAGCTTTTAATGTAGATAAATGGTGATGCTACTAGCTGCAGAATTAATAAATGTGATGAATTTTAGTCCTTATATTAGGGGTAACAGTATACTCTTGATAGGTTGGCATTGCCTATGAGTGTCGGTGTGTATGTGTTTTTATTTACATTTTTGTTAGCGACAGAACTTGGGAAAGTATGCGATATCAAAATATTTTGAGAGGAAAAATAGATGGCATGAGAGGAGCTTGACTTGCAGCCCGTTGCCTTCAAAGTTCACGGTTTGACTTTCAGCAGCAGATAAACCAGGAGTCTTAAATGTAAATCCTACTACTACTCTGCTCCCATTCAGAAAATTCTTTGATGGATGTGCACATTTTGACTTGTCAAGCAACAAACAGCGCAAGGTGCAACTAATATAAATAAGTTAATGATGGCTCTTTTCTATGGAGGTGGTGTCATTGAACCAGCAGGCACTTGTAAATGTTATTTGTCAGACTTGGGTTTTGACAAGTCAAAATGTCCACTGATAAAGAAACATTACTATCTATAAATGCGGATTTGTTAAACTGTTTAGTACATTTAAGTCAACGGGCACCTAAATATTCCCATATGCCAAAAAAATAATCCTCATGTATTTAAAAATAAAATCTGATAAAATAACATACCGGTACATGAGCAAACCTCAAGAAATTTAGATATTTCAAATCTATTTGAGTACAAACAGTATCCAGGTCTGATAATCTTAATGTTATTTTTTATGTTTCCACACTGTTTGTCCAGCTCATGGACATATTCTTTATCTCAGTGAACAACACTTAAAGCCTTAAACTATGTCATATCTACTTTGCGCCATGTTTACAGTTGAATCATTGTATAGGTCTATATGCCCTCCTGTGGGCTCATCACAGATACTCATTATGCAATATGGCACTTTTTTCTTATAGGTGTATATGGCTGAATAGTGTAATGGCTTGCACTGTATATGCTTCTACAAGCAAGCGCTGTGGAACTTGTTGATGGTTTGTAAAACTGCCTTTTTGTCCAAGTGCTTTAGAAAGCGTGATACAAGAAGTGGGTAGTTTTTTGTTCCTGGTCTTTTTTTCTTTTCTCTTTATTTTAGTGTTGGCTTAGTCATCCAGACCATTTCTTGGTGTAGAATTTGTATTTTTTATTTTTCTAAATGGAACACGCGTCATTGTTGTTTCCAGCTCTGTCAACTTTGTCTTCTTCCCACTAAGATTACAGATGTCTTCCTCATTCATATGTCAAACCATCTATGTACCAATTCGCTGTTGATCTCATTTTCGTAGGAGCTGCACTCATGAATGCGATGCTTTGAAGTTTTTTACACATTCCTTCTTCAGAGCTTTGATCTGTTGACTGTTTTTGGTTTCTGCTGGCAGTAACCACGAACACATGGACTGTTTAACAAAGGAACACACACAATATACTTGTATTTTACATGTACAAATGGAAACATTTACCTCTCACTGATGGGCGTGACTTCTCACACTCTGTCCGGGTCTCAAAGTTCTATCACAATAAGAACACACTTAACTGATTGTCTTTTATCGTTGTCTTTACAAAATCCATCCAACCTGTCTTTCAGAAAGTCCCATAAAGCCATCAAGCCTTGGAGTTCAGAACTTGGTTATCAGCTAGCTCGCCTGCTATGCACCCTTGTCCTTATCTTGTCTTTATATGCAACATCACTACTACCTGTGTAGCAGCAGAATTTCCTTTTCCATGCCTCAATGAACTGTTGTTAATAGACCGTAGCAAATGAATCTCTGGGATAAATCCAGGCTCTGTCATTAAAGCCCAGCAGTCGGTTTTGTTATCAAGAGAAAGACTCACTGCTGCCTCAGGCAGAGGCTTAAAAGAGGTATGAAAATGTAAAGAAAATGACATGTAGACACACTTCACTGCAGATTTCAATTGAAAGAGCTCAGTCCAAATCTATTTGTTCATATCACTGAATGTGGCTTGATGACAGATGAGGGTTATCCACTTTGGATTTAATTTTTGCTGCCTCACTGACAAAGAAAACGCGACAATTTCTCTTGTCACCACACTAATTCAGATATGCACATTGTACAGAAATGGATGTTTTTTAAATTGATGCCTAGTTTTTACATTAATGTAATTTAAAAAAAACAAATCAAGCTGTTTTGATATTTATATTCTCAGGTGTCTTACATTTTGAGCATTGGAGTTTCAATCTTTCCTGTGCAACACCTCAGTACAAGCATGTTTTTTCTTTTGTTATGCTGATTAATTTATTCCAAAAAATATCATTTTGTGTGGTTGAATTCATTATTCTTTTCATAACAAATTTTGTGACATGGAACAGTCCTATTAAATGGTTAAATGCTTCCATTGTTTGACGTGAAAATACCAGTGCTTTTTTTAAAGAATAAAAATCCTTAAATTGATTGCTGTGTTAAACTTTTTGTTTTTTTTCTGCTCAATGATATTGCACTCTTAACACAAACAGGAAAATATAATAGACAATACATTATAAACAACATAGTAAAATGCACAGAAATGATTTTATTTGATGGGTACTAAGTGCAGTAGCTGTTGTAGGTCATAATCCTAAACAGATAGCTTTAAATAACATGTTGCCATTGTTGAAAGAGTTATGAAGCAGGTGTATTTATGGGCTTTTATTACTTGAAGTAAGTTTGGTATTGTGGTAACATAATTACATGGAATCTTTTAATCCTGAAACATTTTACTTTTGGAGAGACACATGCACTGTTATTTCCCAGTCTTGGTTCTGGACAGGTGGTCATGGTGTGTGGAAGGATGGATTACCACCAAGGCAACTGCTCCGGGACTTTACAGCTCTAGGGGCCCCAAAAGCTCCAAACCTAATGTGGCTTAATAGCTTTGTGCTAATTTAATTGAAAATGTGTTTAGAAATCCACCAAAGCCTAATTAATGTCAACTGAGACGATTAGGGCCTTAAGGTGGGTCTTGGAGATGGTCTTTGTGCTCAAATGTAGTTTTTATACCTTCATTATTTCAGTTTTATGCACGTGATTCATCAAATGAATACAGAAGATCTGTTCCCTTTTAGGAAAAAACTGTACACGTTGCACAGAGAGAGGAGGTGGGTGGGGAGATTAAAGCTTAATAGGGGCCCAGATGCTGATGTGTGCCCCAATGACCTTGAGGATGTTAAACTGGCCATTGTGTGTAACATGACATAGTAAGTCTCCCTCAGAGTTCATCTCTGTTTCCGGCAGAGAGACGAGGCACGCCACCACGAGCTGAGTGAGGAGCCACAGGCCGCAACCCTACTTCCTCAGTTTCCCGGTCACGTGGGTGTTTGGCTGTGTCTCGGTCCCAGTCTGTTTCCATGGCCTCGTCGTCCCAGATGGTGGAGGTCTCTGTGTCGCTGAAGTAGCCAGGCTCGCCAGTGTAATGTGTGGGGAAGAGCAGTAAAGGCTCCACTGAAAACGCTCTCAGGTCCCTCTGCTTGTAATACTGCATGTACTCGTCTCTGAAGGGGCACAGATGTCGACTTAATGACTTTATACTGAATACGAAAGGCTCTAACTAGTATTTAAAGCATAACATTTGAATATGCATACAGTGGATGGGACTCACTTGGGGTGCTTGTTGAACATGATAGGTAGGAACTCATCAACAGGCAGCATTTTGTTAAGAGGTTTGGCCTGCAGGAGTTTCTGGGCCCCATTCAGTGACAGGACATAACCCAAGGTCCAATAGGAGTAGCCTGGGTGCACGAGGTTGCTAACTCCCTTCACCCAGCGCTCTGGCTCCTTCACCTGCAGCCTCTTACGGCCTACATAACTTTATGAGTACAGACAAGTGAGTGACAGATCCGTGGTGCCTTGAATAAAACTTTAGAAAGGTAATTTGAGTATGCAAGGTATACAAGTGATGAAAAAATGAGACGAAAACTGCATTAAGTCACTAACATGAGGTCCCATTCAAGTCTCACTCTCTGTACATTCTCCATTATAGTCACCAGCCTGCTGCAAAAGCGAGGCTCAAATCTCACATCATCCTCCAGCACAAGCACCTGCTGCAGTTCCTGCTGCACCACCTAGGGGGAGACACACAACAGCAGTTAACTGTCACACCTCGTCCTACCGCCACATCAGCTTCTCTGCACTAGATAAGTCTTGTTTGAAACATTCACAGAGCAAAGCCATACCTGTTTCCAGATTTTGTGGTGGCTGAGGAAGCAGCCAATCTCCCCTCTAGTCAGCACGCGCTCTGAATATGGGTCTCTGTACCCGGGAAGCATGTCTATATCCATGGCTTGCAGCTGAGAGGAGTTTAAGGCTCTGTGAACAACACAAGGAAACATCTTTCCTCAGCTATAAGACATTTAAAACCAATTCTGGCACAGCCTCATTTCCACTGTCAAGTTCTACAGCCGTAATGCTAAAAACATCAATTAAAAGTCTTAAACTGCAGCATCAAGTTAAACTTGAATATTCTGTCTGTGTGTCAGGCTACTAATAAATCTGTACATTTCAATTGACAATAGCGGGTATTTTATAATGTAAAGAGCATACTGAGAGTAGTAGAAAACTATTTAGCCCATTTATTATATTACTGTACAATTTTGTCTACTAGATCCATTTTAGGCTACTACATATTAATATTAACCCCTAATATGATATAAATAACTTCAAAATAATATCACTTCTTTAACGTTTGATAATGTTTTTATAATGAACGTTTATACTTTTTATGTAGGTAAAAACTGGACGGCTGGACGTTTGCTTGTAACGGATGTAATGGGAAAATTACATTTAAGCAATGATTTCATATGTCCTTCAATAATATGCATGCATTGTTGATCATTCATGGAATTATTCTTTCAGGGTGTGTGACTTTTGAATGACTTTTGAATCTCTCTTTGTGTGTCCTCCCTGAAGGAGAAGACAACTGTTTGTCTTTGCATTTTTCCTCCAAGGACAAGTGCCGCAAAGTCTAACAGAAAACAATTGTCCAGAGCTATGTTTATCATAGCAGGTCTAAAGACACAAGTTGGTCTTTTCCAGCTAAGACAGAACGACCGGTAGAGAACTTTGACACACAAAGGGCAGATTCAAAAAGATGTAACAGCTCCAACTTGTCTGCCTGGGAAGATTAATTCTCATACTAAGATTAGACTGTTTTCCAAACAAGGTATTCTTTTCTCTGGGGGAACAGGTTATGAGGCAGGAAACTGTAGTTGTATTTTGCGAGACGGTTGTCACTCTGTAGCTGATGTGTGAAAACCGTTCTTGTCATTTGATTGTACTCTGCAGAACACAATTAAAACTTCACCGAAGACCAAACCTTGATTCAGTTTTGCAGTCTGTCTCACTTCTAACAAATTCCTCTCTCGCTGTACAAGAAACTTCCATGACATGGAGTATTGTGGTAATACTATTTCTACTTAAGCAAAGTATCTGAATGCGTCTTCCACCACTTTACAATGATGTCGTACTTGCCGTCCACGGCTTCTGTCAGTGTAGCGTTGATGCCAAGGACAGCCAAAGAACTCAACATCGTGTCCCGCCGATCTGAGCGGCGCTTCAGATTGATCAGAAATATCTAGAAGGGGAGGAGAATAAAATGACCGTTCACGCAAACAGCACTCCATAACAGTAAAATATTTCTTTAACTATTATAAATGGTTCTGTACCTCATCAAATCCCATCTTTCCTGGTTCTTTAGGAACAATGTGCAGGTACCGTGAAGGCTCCATGGTGTGGGCAACTGGAAAGTAAAGTTACACATTCACATTTCACACAAAGTATAGTAAATTTGGCTTTTCTTGCACAGCCTTTTGGTTCCAAGGGAATTTGTTGGATCTGTTCAACATCTAACTGCTGTGAAACGGTCAAATAAGAGGGGGAGAACAGGAAATGAGAGGCAGTGGGCTTTAACAGAGGAGTGAGACATGTGTCAGGACTGTGAGAGCAAAAAGAGCTGTATATGATCACACAGAAGCTGGGAAATAGTGAGCAAAGACTGAAGATACAGAGTCTGTAGTCATTCAGAAAATGAATAGAGTGAACCTTATTGTATAGACAATTAGAGTTGGTGCTTACTGAGTGCCTCTGTCAGTGTGTGGGCAAAACTCTCCTCTTCTTCTTCCAGTGTCTGGTCTTGTCTAAGGGGCACTGGTAAATATCCGTAATGGTCCTTGTTGCAAACATACATCTGAATCCCTAGAGAAAAGAAAAGGAGGTAGTAACAAATCCCTTGTATGGCCACATGTTATAAAGTTGTTATGCTATATTATTAAGGAGAGTAGTGAGAAAGGGATATGTTATCAGGGAAAATAAAGTTCATTTGTACTTTGACATAAAAATAAGACCACTCTTTCAGTGATATAATTCCCATTCCCAATTATTTATATCTAGTTTAGTAACCCTTGTGTACTTGTTGCATGCACAGCTGGTGTCAGCTAAGTCTTCCTACCAGATAAGAAAAATATGTCACATAAAAAACCCACTGCTTGCTAACGACTGCCAACTAAATGATTATAATCAAAATCACACAGGAAAGTAATTGCAGAGGTGCAACTTAAATTAGGACACAATCTGCCAAAGGTCCAACCTGCTTGCCGTGAGGAGAAAGCGAAGACCATGATGTCATCTAAGTGGTAGGGGTAGTGGGGGTGAGGAGGGTGGAAGGCCAATGCTTGGCTAGCTCTGCGCCTCAGGTCCAGCAGGTAGGTGGAGTGCACCATGGGGGTTGCGAAGCAGCCCTGCCGCTTCCATTTACGGATGGGAATATACTCTGGGGTTCGCCTGTAGTAGCCCTGTGTGTATTAGAAGACCCAGAACAATCACTTTCCTGCAGTTTTTAGTTCATGTTTTGCACAATAAATATGCATTTTCTGTTTTGGTCTCCAAAAAAGTCCTACCTGAGGAGTCATGCCACACCAGAAGTTGGAATAAAGGCCTTTTGAGTCCAACATGGGTGCCACAATCGTCCGATTCTCTGCTATCATGTCAGATAGCACCTGGCGGTTTGTCAGCAAGTTGTCACTGTCCACAAACTGAGGGACAAAGAGGAAACAATCAATATCATCAATCAATAGATGACAGAGTGAATGTGATACATAAGACACTGTATTAATGGATAATTCATCTGAACAACAGGGTATTTAATTCTTTGTGCCTTATGGTCTTTTACTGTCCCACCAGTATGTAGTCAGTCCACAGTCGTCTGGCAGCTCTCAGTGCTGCCTGCTTTAGCTTCATCACATGGGTGAACCGAGAGTCGGGCCAATGTTTGGGACACTGCTCATCTGCATAGGAGCTGAAAAGAAAGAGGGACAGAATATTGATATGAACATTTTAGGATCAAATAATATCAGGTTTACTACGCCTCTGTTAAATCTATGATTAAATAGTGTCAGGATGGTGAATAATAAATGAAGTTTGGCCTCAAGTGATTCACCTGGGTTGCTCCACAGGCCTCCACTCCACCGAGTGGTACAGGTGTTGAACTCCTCTGAGCCACTGCTGAAGCATGGCTGTGCTGTTGTCCACACTGTGGTCCGCGGCCGCCCTGGGATCATAAAGAGCATTGCTAAACCACTTTGTTTCCACTTCTCGGTGCTTTCTTGTTTACTGGTGAATAGTATCGCAGAATTCCACATTTACACAGAACTGACCAAAAAATGTATGCTAATGTTTTCATTGCTAAATCCTTGCTGTTAACACTTTGGCTTATTGTTAGCTTTCTGAATCAAACCAGCACTTCTTCATCAGTAATTCTGTGATTCTTACAGAAAGAAAATATTTTTTGAAACCAAAACTTAAGTGCAAGTATTCCTACTTTTTCCAGAAATATGAAACATTTTTTTAATCAAATGATCAATTCAATAAATAAATGAAATAAATAAATAAATGTAATTTTACCAGATGGCAATGCGGTCCTTTGGATAGTCCAATCGGTCTATGCATCCTAAGAAGTAAGGGAGGCTGTGTTGTGCGTTGCGTGCAAGGATGGTGATCAGCACTGTGGGTTTCAGCACAGAGGACTCCTGCTGGGCTGGTTGGAGGAGACGATCAGCTGGCTGCTCCTCTGTGCTGGAGTACAGGAAAAGCTTTCCTGCTAAAATCACAAAATATAACCTGAATCCCACAAATCCACGAGGCATATTTCCAACAGGGCACCTTGATGTCTCTGTAGCCTCAGACTGGTGTAAGTGAGGGAGAGATAGAGAGATAGAGAGAGACTCTCTCTCAAAACACACATACACACACACACACACACACACACACAACACACACACACACACACACACACACACACACACACACACACACACACACACACACACACAGCAGAGGTAGAGGGAGGGAGAGCAAGAGCGAGATTGAAAAAAAGCCTACATAGATATTAGGTTTTTATAATCTCGTTTTTGTTTCATAATTTATATTTTATTAGTTTTTGTCTAATCATATTTTATATGTATATATTTTTCAGAATTGCTTTTATAATAATAATAATAATATAATAATAAGAATAATGGAGTATTGTGTGGGCGTTTGTGCTTGTTTCTGCCCTTAGTTCAGCCTGTAAGGCAGCTGCTGTGCCCCAGTCTGACATTTCAATGAATTCAAAGAACATTTTCCACCCGGACGACTTATCCGGTAGCACGCCGGCCACCCTGAAAACACAACTCACACATGCCGTGACAGCAGCAGCGGAATGTCGTGACATTAGGAAGTGGTTGATGAGACAGTAGTCTGTAGAGACGTTCAGTAATTAACATGGCAGAAGCGTCCAACCGAGCAGATGTGCCAGAGAAACGTCCGCCCCAGAACCGGATCCTTCTGCACCCTACGGTGAGAGCGAGAGCACCGCAGCGCTGCCTTCGCAGGTCTGATGCTAAACCATGCAGTAACCAGCGTGTCTTTCTTGTTTCAGTATCAGCAAATGAAGAGCCTGGAGGTTGAGGACAGTGCACAAGTACACGTAGCTTTCCTCGTGTATATGGATCTTACTGAAGGTGAGATTTTTTTTAAGAGTTAAGCAGACAAAAAAGTAACATAACACATGCTAGTGTGTCATTCGATGGTGGTCATGTAACATGGTAACAGTCTGAATGTATTTGTTTTTTATTTTTTATATTCAAATGAATCAATTGTGCTTTAAGAACGATCAACTGTTTACTGTACATTTTAGTTCCTAATAGTATGGTTTAAAGGCAGTTTTAACACTTAATAGATACTTATGATAAAGAAATGAGACACACATTGATATTATTATAATACCCATTATAAATGTAATTGATGTAATCTTCTAGTCTTGAGTAACTAATTGTAACTCATTTTAATTGTCTTTAAAGCCCATGTTGCAGATTAACCACCACTGTTGATTATTGGGTACAAAAAGCACTCAAGATATGTATATCATTTTTTAAAAAGGTCTCCAAGGAGTGTTAATTGTCAGTTTTTCAAAAGTTAACTATGTTGAGGAAAAATGGTAATATAATCAACCTTTAAATCTCACCATGTGTAGTACATTGTTAACTCCTCCACTGGTTTTTAAAGTTCCTTAATTTCCCCCAAACAGTACTAATGACATTTAATAGTTGCTACAGCCCTGCTCAATATGGTACATGTCAAGTCCAAAGGAGATGAAATTTGCTGTATTTGTTATAAAGATGTCATCTCATATCTACTCTCACAAATAGAAAGATCAAATCAAGTGAGGCATTTAAAGATAACGGATAAACTAAAACCCATTACTGGCATAATCAAAATGTGCATATTTGACAATTCTTGACAAGCAATTAATTTTTCTTTACTTTAAAAAAAAATACAGATTAGCGTATATGTATTGTACTTAACCCTTTATCATCCATGTGCTCAATGAGTGTGACTTATTAATGCACATAAGTAACTTACTAAATGATCTGTAATCCTCTCATTTGTGTCTTGCCAGAGAGAAAAAGTTAAACACGTGTTTGAATCAGTCAAAGTCCTACATGCCTGTGATAACCTTCCCACTACAGTTAACCATAGCCTCCGCTATCTCACTGTGTTTCTTGTGCTCCGCAGTGCGTCAATGGAAAGAGGTGTCTTGTGTCAAGAGTCCTGAGCTGCAGGTGGTTTTGCTGGAAGGGAGGGAGAAGGAAGGAGCACCCGTCCAGACAATTCTTCCACTGCCTGCTCACCGATCTCTGAGCCACAAAAGGTAAGGGGACACTGGAGAAGCGCTCACACGTTCTGCTACCCTCCTCCTTTTGGTTTAAAGACTTTCACTATTGCACGTTGTCTTCCCAAACTTATAGCTTCCTCCTCTCTGCTGTGCAGCATACGTCAGGTGCTGGACAGAGGCTTTCCCATGCTGCTGTGTGCAGTAGCTTCTGACTCCACCCTTGTCTACCAGAGGATGACTGATGGGTTGGTGACACCGGACCCTCCCGCTGGCCCCTTCCAGGATTTGGGACGCCGGCAGCACCGGAAGAGACGGCAGATGCACTGACCAGCTGGAATGAGAAGACGCCTTGGTGTTGTTGGTGAAACATAGAAGAGCAGGATGGGACAGGCAGTCAGGTCTGTCTGTGTAAGCCAGTCCTAAAAAAAAAACGGTGTACTGAGAACATGGAAGCAGGAGCAAATGGTCCGCACCACAGTGCCCTTCTAGGTGCTCCAAGTGAGAAACACCCGGCTGCATCCGGCCAGTGAAGTGGAATTCAGTGGTTTACCAATGTTTTGGCTTGTGTGTCCTTAAAACTTTTGACCCAGTATGTGGTTACATGCTTTCTGCAAAACCTTCATGCTGGACCTGATGAGTTGGATCCCAGGGCATAAAGAATTTGTTTTGGATACATCACTACTAGAGACATTGATTATTAAGACATACTTTTGTATTTTTGTATTTTATTTTGTTAGTTCCTTTAAAGGTGCTGTACTCAATATCCAGCACATATTTGTGTGTATGCACGTGCATGTTAGTGCGTGAGAGTGCCTTGTGCATCGGCATCAGACTCCGAGGGCCTCTAGAAAGCCTCGGTATATTTGACGAGTGGGGGAACGCTCTGTAGCAATGGCTGCGATAGTATGAGGGTTGGAAGTAACAAATATTAGTTGCTAAAAATAGCAGAGTTTTAGATGATCAAGTGGTTTGATTCATTTAAAGCCGATTTGATAAACACATCGTGTTAATGTGTGATTGTTGAATCTTGGCTAACCCTTTGAAACACCAAAGTCACACAATAACACTAACTAACTAACTAACCGATCGAGGCATTGGTAGGCCAGCATCTCGTGTTCCGCGAGGTAAAAGTACTGAAGTACTGTTTTTGTCGAAGGAGTCTGGTGGCTTTGAATAGATCATCAGAAAGGGCTGTTCAACAACAAGGTAAAGCGGTGAAAATATTCTAAATGTAGTGTAGACTTAAACTAATAAACCTTTTTTTTTTTTTTTTACATGTGCCTTTTTTAGGAGGCTATAAAACGTTTTGCTGCCCCCCCCCTGGCCACAGCCGTACATTGCTTAGCTTCTGTGTCAGGACTGCCGACTGCTTCTCCAAAATAAGGGCGTACTGACCACAATTCACTGTAGGCAATACATCGACTATGGATACAACCACATACCACTTCAGAATATCTGAATTATCCCTTTAATATCTCTAAAAGTTTACATTGTCTGATAATATCAGCCACACCAGTGTGCCAATTGGGCTCTAATTCCTAGCTGCATCGAGCTCTATTAATCATTTTATCACCCAAATTCACATTTTCATGAGCTTTGCCGCTGATACAAGTTTTCATTTTATCATGAATTAGCATGTGGTGCAGCATATTTAACACCATTTGTTAACATAGTAATTGTATACTGTTGACTAAATGATTCATCCGGTGGGTTGTGCTGTCGGCTTTTTCAAGTAACACAACATTGTCAGCTGTGTGGATAGCTTACTAAAAACACTTTATTTGTCTAGAAAAACAAAAATTCAACATGGAAAACAGAACACGACAACATAACACTGGTGTGCGAAATACGCAATCAGACTACTATGTGATGTGGCAGTGTCCACCCTGTGGGTTTAACACGGTACAGATACTGAAGCAGGGGACATCAATATCCCTGCTGTGAGTGCGTTAATGTCTTTTTAATGGTGCAACAGTGTTTGAATGAGAGGAAGGACTTGACTACATGAGACAAAGATTACAACACTTCAACCCTGAGCCTTATTCAACATAAATACTCTATATAATCGTAGCAGAAACAGACATGGACAGAGACAATGTACTGACCATTGTACTGTGTCTTGGAATGCAGGAAGTTTACAACCTGTTAACGTTTCAGGGAGGCATTAAAGGATAAAATGTTCAAAGATGATGCAGATAGAGACATTGTTACTTTCAGTGTCCACGAGAGCACTGGTTGCTTCTGCTGCTGAAAATATGCAACAGCCTGAATGTTTCAAATGTCTATAGGAAGTCTCAGTGACGGCCAGGTGTGTATTGACCTTCCAGGATTCATCCAAGGAGGGAAAGAAAAGCAAGTAAAATCCAAAGCTCGCTGTCATCTTGTGATGGCTTCATTAAGGAAGTAAAAACAATTTTTTTGAAGAACCACGAAAACTTAAATTCTAAACCCTCTTTGATTTTGGTGGTCCTTTCTCTCTTGGTTGATATATGAGCAGGAACTAAGGTTGTGAGCAAGAGGGCAAAAAGGTGCTTGATCCACGTCAGTAATCCATTTTTCTCAGGCATGTACGTACAGTCTCCCCCCCACAACATGGTAACGCATGGTACTGCCCATCCATAACACTGCCATGACAGTTCTTTCATATTGGGACCGATTGATGCGCGACCACAGTGCTATGTCATATCATCCTCCTCTGAGCAGTAGTCCTGGCCCTGTAAACAAAACACAGATGTTAGTGTACTCTGCCTTTTCTGTATTACTTGATGGTCTGTATGTTGTATTCCTAAAGCTTAGCCCAATTAAATTAGTATCACATTATAGATTTATATCATGCTTGGGAAATCTAGTTAAAATCCCATTTATAGTATTAACATTAATGACCAATGAAATTAACTGGGCGCCACTGTGATGCTTTACGTCAGGCCAAAATCCGTAAAACAAAACCATTTTTTTCTGTTATAGCAAAATATGAACGCAACGTTCGGTTTTAAGGTAACCTTGGTTCTCTGAGTGAGGAGACTATCTCTCCAGGGCAAGGCCGCTCGGTTACCGTATTAATCAATGTAAATCAGTGAGCCCATGCACACCTGGGCCTTTTATACCCTAGCATGGGTCACGTAGTGGTGTGTCTTAAAGTGATTGCCACATCAACTTCCCCAGTGGGTCAGTCCCCTGTACATATGGAATATGTAACTCTATGGAGAGATAGCCTTGATACAATAGAGAACAATACTGTAACGTGGCACTGAAAGCACCACAGCAAGTTTAGTAAGAGAAAATAAACTCAAATCTAAATCCAACAGTTTATTTCTAAATCAAACACTTTGGATCAAATCATTTTTAGAGGGAGGACATTACATCACACAACTACAAAATGTCGATGAAACAATCAACTCGAAGACTAGATCATTGTGGTCTTTGTTGTTAAGATTAAGGTGTTCTTTCTGAGCTACACACACACACACACACACACACACACACACACACACACACCACACACACACACACACACACTTTTGAGACAAACTGCAGGCGGAAACAAAAGCAGATAGGATGAGGCTGTTATTTTATATTAAACAAATACTGTTTAATACTTTCTGACTTCCCTGCCCTGTCTGTTGCACCCACACAAGTGTATTCCTCCTAAAAAAAAAGAAGACTAAATGATGTCCCTAAACAGCTGGCCACTGTTGGTTTTAGCAAATTATTAAATCAGGGGTAAAGAGTGCATTTGTTGGGGACTATTTTTTAGCAGCAGATAAATACACATTTGAACTAGAGAGTATTTCCAGCAACAGGACAGTGCCTGTGCTGTGCTCAGTATAATGAAGGAACATGTCACCCGGTGCAACAGTGTGGCAGTGTGTTTTAACAATAGAGCTTTATGTCACATGGGAATAAGCTTCTATATATCAGGCTTTATGTACACATATATTACTTTTTAGTATAAACAATTCATTGTTATTTGTTTTGTCATGGCACTTGTTGACAATGACAAAAGAACATTGCACGCCTTATTCACAGGATATGACTTAACTGTCCCTATAGGCCATAAACAAAACAGCTCATAAAGAAGCCCAGTTTAACTAAACCACTCCTGACCCGATCTAGTCACACTGCAGCACTCAGTAAAACATGTTTTCAACAATACTACTTTAAATAACCCCACAATTGAAAAGCACAGGATACAACAGATTGAGGCTTTTCTTTTCTTTTTCCTTTATCCTCACTTGCAACCGATGCAGTGCTGCAGTAATAATATTAACCTCTATTATGTCATTTAGCAGGAGGTTTTTTTGCAAACACTAAAAAACAAAAAGTAATGCGCCAATGATGGGCATTTCTTACTTTTTCAATTTTCTCATCCAACATCCTGAAGAATTCTTGCTGACTCTCTGAGGAGTGGATGCTCCTGCAAAGGAAAACGGTACAGCAGATCAACACAATAGACAAACTAGTTTAGTCTAATATACACAACATATAAATACATGTTCGTGATTTTGTAGCATCATTAGTCCGTGACACTTACAGAATCTTTCCATTTCCGTTTGACCCGGTCTCATCCATGTGTTGACCTTTACCAAGGAGAGCACTCTTCTCCTGCAGGATATCCAAGCACACAATAATGTGTGGTATTAATACAAAGTTATTCTGTTTTTTCCTCATTAGTATGCCAATGTATTCAGCAAGGTACTCCAAAATCTGATCAAATGTGTCTGAATACAAAGTGAACTCCATGACTCATTTTGATTACAAAGTGACTATTTGTAAGGGATAAACAGAAGCCATCTTAATATAGAGTAAATGTCCCATTCTATTCATAAAAAAGAATACAAAGAGTACAAAAGAATCACGCACTGTGCTGTCCTGACCATCCCCGCCTCCCTCTTCTCCACTGATGTACTTGACCTTCTCCACTCCTTTCATCTTGTACTCATCTGTGACAGAGAGGGAGAAAGAGAGGAGCACATCTCTTATTAATATACAAGAGCAGAGGATGACCCACACACACACACAGCCGCCCCCGATCAGAGCCATCCTCTGGGTTACTTGTTCTCATTGTTCAGTACTTGGCAAAGTAATTATGTGCTTGAGTTCTCACACTCCAGACTAAATCCTCTCGTAACAATGGTTGGAAAGCTGCAAACACATGAGCTGTCTCGCCGATTCTCCTCTTTTCTCTGCCTCTCCATCTTTTCTCTCACACATGCACAGCCCCCTCCTCGATCTCACTCCCACGCATTTAGAAAGGAGGAAATGAAAGTACAGTTACGAACAGCTTGATGGGCTCATACAGTTACAACACATTAGATTATTGCTGTGCAAGTTATTATTGTAGCTCACAGAAAGTTGCAGTTTATCATTCCTCCGTAGCAGCTTTAACAACTACAACAATAATAGACATTTGTCTTGCAGATGATGGTAGCCCCATGAACAGGTGGGACTGTTTGTGTGCAAATACTCTTACTGCATGTTGGCAGTGCAAGGTGATTTTTTTTTTTTTCCCAGCAGGAACTAACGCTTGCTCATTAGGGCTGGTTATTGTTTAAAAAGTACAAAACCAGTACCAATACCAGTACCCTTAAAGTGATATCAATATCAATAAAGTACTTCATTTGATACCTTCCCCCCCGCCCCCGGTTTAATTCAGTACCCATCATGTGAATGGAAGCATTCAGTTGTGTGAAATGCCACCACTACTCCACTACTTGCTGCTGCGGTAGTGGGCCAACCACGTCACATTCAATCATGAAAATGTGGTGAATGGCTGTGAGAAAAACCATACACAGTGATTTTTTTTTTCTAGATCTGGATTAAAAAACGATCAATTGTTTGTTCGACTGCAGAAGTTTGGATACTGTACTGCACATGTTTATTATGGTATTGTGAACCAATACCCAGCCATTCTACTCATAGCAGCACTGTGTGATTTTGTTGTTGTTTTCGTTGTTAGTGATTTCTTTCAAGCAAAGATGCCAAACAATTACTGGTTTCAGCTTCTGCATTGTGAGATTTAGTAGCTTTTTAACATAAATGGTTGGTCTTGACTATTAGTCAGATAAAACAATTTGAAAAACCGAAATTTGAAGATGACATCTTGGGCTCTAAGGCATTTGTCACAATTTTCTAGCATTTCATAGACCAAACAATTAGCTAAATGTTCCGCATTAATTGATAGTGAAATAAATTGTTAGTTGCAACCCTCGACAAGATTTGGTTTGAAATGATGTTAGCAAATGTACAGCTCTAACTCGACGTTCTTGCAAACCTGCCTTAATAAATCACTAATGAGTGTTGGCATCAGGGTCCCTATTCAATACTGCTTACAATTATCAAAACACTTGAAATCACCTGGATTATTATTATTTTATTTTTCTAAAATATCCATATCGATACAAATGTGGCCTAATCTTTAAATATTCAGGTATTGCAGGCTATGTCATGAAGGAACGTCCATGTCAGCACTGAATCACATCGATGAATGGTGGCCAATACCTTATTTTTACCAAAGGGTCAGTCTAACCTGAATTAAAGCAAGTTTATAGACGTGGATCCCACCCGGCACATAGCGGTGCTTGGGAACTGTGATCAGTGTGTACAGGAAACAGACTGACCAGAGAGGAGGTCCCCGTTGCTGTAGGCTTTACTCTGGCCCTCCTCGCCGTTGGGCACAGCAGACACCTGCTTGGCAGAGGTGCAGCCCATCTCCTCCTCCTCAGCTGCTCTCCTCCTTACCCCTGAGGATCACAGGAACACCTGGTGTGGGCAGATATGAGGGAGGGATCTGTGTAGATCCGGAGTTCACAAACTTATTTTTTATGAGCAAAGACCCCCAAGACCGCCAAGCCTCAGCGGAGGCTTTCTGCTTGGGGGTCTTTGTTCATCACAGACAGGTATGTTGATTAAGATTTTGTCTCTGGTGGAATCTTCTCAGGAGCATCAGTCTTTATTAGAGACATCCAGTGGAGAGTGTAGTCTCTGTAAACAGCATTACCAAAAGAGCTATAACCTCTTCAAGAAAAGGAAGTAGAAAATAGTCTTCATTTCGCAAGGGAGGAATTCCCCTTTGGAATCACTATTTTTTCCCATAATCAATTAGTCATGAAGCGCCCCACCCTAGAATTAAAACACGCGGCTATCACAATCTATCCTTGAAAAGACCGTAAAATACACGGTCTAGCCGGGTTGTGAATCATGCACATGCCGGTCTGGGAAACACCAATCAGAACGTGCGCACGGCGGTGCCAGCTGCACTGCAACAATAAGGCCCTCTGAAGCTAGGATGCCACGGTGCCAAGCCGCCGGGTCATGTCTATCAGCGAATGGGGGTTTCTGCTGCGCTCAGAGGATTAAACTAAGGCCGCGCACAAGTGATCCCATCTCCACAGTTATATCGGCTTGTAAGACCCGCAGCAACATGCCTAATGGATAACTGTGTGATTTACCAAATCACTCCAAATGCTGACTTTTTGAACCCATGATGGTTGATCGCACTGACCGCAGCTGAGTCCAGCTGCAGTCAGCTGCTCCGCACACATCACTGCTATCCTCCTCGTTAGCTTGCATGTGTACATGTATTTAGATAAACGCTGCAGCTGCAGCCCATAACGGTGCATCGCTGTGCCGTCATACCATTTTAGGCAAACACATATTAGAAACAATGGGTTGTGTCAGCAGAAAATGCATTACCCTTGCTGCAAATTTTCAACCATCGTTGTCTCATTTCACAACATTGGAGTGAGGGCATAACGATCAGGGTTCAAATCAGGATTCAGATTCAGGACAACTAGCCTAATAACAAAAGAAGGTGCGAAAGGAGCTGGCATCCAAACGGCCAGCAGGAAACGCTGTGACGATATATCGCAAATACGGAACCACGTAAACAAACAACTACATAAATGTACAGCAATGGAGCAACATTACCTCTCTGGGTTGTCCATGGCTCCTCTGGATTTAGTTTAGAGAGTCTGCACTCCAGACAGACCGCATCTGCGCCTCTCGGTTCAACGCAGGCATCAGCAGTCGAGATGCAGTTCTAGTCAGTCCGTCTGCAGCTGTCTGGCAGCTCATGGCCTGATACTCGGTGAAAGTGACGAAATAGCGCCGACCGATTGGAAAATAAAGCAGCAAATCGAACAACAGCTAATGCAAATTTCAAAAATATATATATTTTTCCATAAACTATTATCTTCTCATTCAGTGCAAAACACATCCATCCACTTTATTTCCCATACGGTTCTTGGCAGCAGTTACCTCTTTATGCGAGGGAAATTTGACGACGAAGTTTCACCAGTTGCCAGTCGGACCTACTTAACCGGCGCACTAGGAACTTCCGTCCAGCTCATTTCTTCTGCATCATTAAAGTTGACATCAAAAACGTACAAAGTTTTTTTTTTAAGTTCAGTGTCTCTGGCCCAAAAAACACGACGGTCGACGCCGCCGATGATTGCTTTCCATCAAAATGACTTCACTAACAATCCTCGCCCGCGTGGCGGACGGACTGCCGCTCGCGGCGTCCATACAGGAGGATGAACAGGTGAAGTGAACGCTAGCTTCCCCGGGTAGCCTCCTAAACGGGGACTTCACGACAGACTCCATTAAAACAAATGTGATGTTTATTGATTGTTAGCTTATCCGCAAAGGTGTAGCTCAGGTAAGACCTCCCCAAAACAAGAATAAATACTTTTTCCTTCTCGGTAGTATATTGGAAAATTTGGTATACAATGAGGTAATCCACGGACAGCAGTTTATTTTAATGTACCCGATAACAATGTGCGTAGTTAACCTTCTGCTGTCCACTACCAATAAGCAGGTTTGGAAAAGCCCTTGATTTGGTTTATTTACTCGAAACTTTTAATTTAATTTGAGATAGCCCCCTTTATTTATTTGTTGTTTTTCTATTTTTTCTCGTTTCTTTTTCTTCTGAATGTTAATTTTCTATGTATAGGCTATGTTTTTATGTTTTTATTTGTTCGACCCGAGGCAAAAGTTTATTTTTTGAAATTGCTTTTGTCTTTCTAATGCCTTGTTTGTTTGTGTAGCTGTATTCTGAATGAGTAGAAGAAAAAAAAAACAATAAGCATGTTTCTTTTTACATTGAAATGGAATTAAACTGTCAAATGTATTAATCTCGGGCCAACAAAAAAAAGAAAAAAAAGACTATGTGCCATTTTAATACGAGTCTTGATATGAGATTGTTTTAAAACGGGCATTGAATTGTCTTTGCAGTTGTGTTTACAACCTGTTTTTGCTTCTCTTTGTCAGTCAGGAAGAGACCTCCAGCAGTACCAGAGCCAAGCCAAGCAGCTGTGCCGTAAATTGAATGCACAAAGTCCGGACCGCTGTACCCTGGAGGCCGGGGACATGAACTTCCAGTAAGTCACCACAAGCTCCAAGTACTCTTGTTCACTAAAGTGTTTCCTCAAAGGGCAAATCCATGTTACTTCTGTAATGTTGCAGTTAGTCTGGTGGTTTATTTTGATACATATGTCGCCGTAGACTGTATAGAAAGAAATATTACTAGGAAAAACATTTCACTATAAATAACCATTGATTTGGATTCAACTTTTTTTTTTTTTTTCAGCTATTTAATAGCACAGGGTGTGTGCTACCTTTTCCTCTGTGAGGCTTCATTTCCCAAAAAGATGGTGTTTGCATACCTTGAAGACCTCCACAGTGAGTTCCATGACCAGTATGGAAGAAGAGTACCCACAGTAACAAGACCGTACTCCTTCATTGAGTTTGGTAAGACTATTTGTGACATGGTAGCTTCAAGTAATGTTGTCTTTCTGCAGAAAGAACAAAACCCTTGACTAAGCTAATGTCATACATACATTGTTCCAGACACTTACATCCAGAAAACAAAGAAGTCATACATTGACAGCAGGTCCAGGAGGAACTTTGGCAGCATTAACACAGAGCTACAGGATGTCCAGAGAATTATGGTGGCAAATATTGAGGAAGTTCTGCAAAGAGGAGAATCTCTTTCTGGTAAGTAGTCATGAAAAAAAAATCTGTCCTGGCCAGGGTACCTGCACAAAACACAAGGGACAAAATACCAAGAAACCCCTAAATCAAATACAATTGTGCTGCCTACTTACTACTGCCTATATGAAATTGTTCTATGTCAGAGGTGTTGATTGTATTAAGTCCATTTTGTTACCCCTTTTGTTGTCAGTTGTTACACAACTTGATGTAATTTATTTAAAAGTAAAGGTCCAGTTCATCACACCTTAATACTTTTATTTCCCTCAGCGCTAGACACAAAAGCCAGCAATCTGTCCGGTCTATCAAAGAAGTACCGCAGCGATGCCAAATACCTCAACACCCGCTCGGCATATGCCAAGTTGGCTGCTGTGTCAGTGTTCTTCATCACACTCATCATCTATGTGCGTTTCTGGTGGCTCTGATGGACTTTAACATAAGGGAGAGGGTGTTTCATTTTGGGGGAAAAAGAAGAATTTAAACCGGTCTTGTTACATTACTGTTGTATACCAGGGTGCCTTAAGGGGATCATATACAGCCTAACGCCATTGAAGGTAGAACTTCTTCCTATGCTTTATCTAGCTTTGACTTCTCTGCCATGTATAAAGTATGAACTGAGCCATAGCTCTGCGACGGGACTTCTTTATGGGTGGAAGCAAATGCCTCATGGTGAATTTGTGTAACTGTTTACTGGAACATTAAGCGCAGGTTGTAGATAAATTAACATTTATAACCTGAAAATAGGGGTTTCGTTCAGGGTTTCAGCATTAAGAAGAAACCATGTATGACTATGCAAAGATTTTGTTAACTTTTTTTTGAAAAGTCCTAACTGTGATAAAAGAATGTTTGTTTGACAGTTTACATTGTAACAAAGTCTTATTGAAAATATTAAAAATATTTATCAAATTGTAGATTCTATTTTACAACTGTATTTATGACAACTTATGTTAAATGAAAGGACAGTGGAATGTACACACTTAGAAGGCCCAGATAAGAGAGGGGGTGTTTTAGCTTTTCAGCTTTTCTTTGACAGGTTTCCAATGAGTGAATCTTTTTGGTTGTGGCAGGAGTGTCCTTGAGTGGAATAAACTAACTCAGAGCTGGAAAAATGCCAGACGTTATTTAACTTCACAGCAAAAGAACAGCTGGCAAACGAGCTGTGTCTCATCAGGGCCTAAAGCAGCATTTCCGTAGTCATATACATACCCTGCGAAGCCTGCTCATGTTCACACAAAGAACACATTAACATGAAGGTAGAGGAGAGTCTATAACAGATATTTTGGTCAGTAGATCCAATTTTAGTTGCAAATTTTGACAAAAGAGACGTGTTAGGTGACAATGTGAAGCCTGGAAGCATGTTCCTTTGTCCTTGCTCAGATGAAACTTTAGTTTTTAAGAAGGCGAGGGCACTTATTTTCTTGCCTTGCCACAATTTCCAAGTTGATAAAAGATTCGAACTGTTGACTCCTGGGTTGTGGAGTTATTCACGCCATAGTTGCAAGAGCAGAGTCCCTTTCCTATCCTCTAGCACGATGATTGGATGTAAGACAGCAGTCTTATGCCACCAGATCAAAGTCGTCCCTCTGCAGAAGAAAAACAATGGTGGTAGAACATTAACAAAGTTTTAGCCCAGAAAAATGATCAATGACACTTGTAGGTTACAGGACTCCGGATGATAATTTGCATTGGAAAAATTACAGAGGACATATAAGCGGATCCTGAAAACGCACTCACCTCATCATTATAATTCATGACATGCTGCTTGATCTTGGAGGAGTCAACCCAAGTAACAAAATCTTCCATATTTCTGGAAATAGTCACAATAACGGGGTCATTATTTGATCACTTTAGATGCTTTTTACATGCATCTATACTGCCAATTTCTGTTTCTGCAGAATGGGCAGTTTGTGTGGGAGGCCCTCCGCGGCATAAAGTGGTTCAAACTAATTATGAGAAGACTAAACAAAGTGTGAAATCTAACCTTGTGACGAGGAAAGCTGGGTCTGTGACAATGTCTGGGCCAACACGCACATCTGAGACAAGTCAAGGTCAGTACTGTAAAACAATTTCTACACTTTTAGGCAAAACGAGCCAATCTCTCTCAAGACATCACTCCCAAACAAACTCTTGCAGTAATGAAGGATACGTCCTTGTTCGATGAAGGTGATGGCCGTCTTCAGGTTCTGAGCCATGTGGAGTTTCAGCATGATGCTGGGCAGCCTTCTCCTGCGGGGGTCACACAGGTAAATTGAACGATACATCATTGCATCCAAGGGCTCCAGTGAGGGATAATGTATGGAATGAAATGGAATACACTTTCTTTTATTCTTTTTTTATTGTCCCAGAGGGGAAATTTGTCTTAGGCATAGTGCTACAATCTGTTAGACTAGGTAAACACTGCCCACTCTGCGGGGTAGAAGTTCAAGAAAATGGAAATTGTGCCAGTCATTAATGTGAATTAGAACCCTGACAGGCTGATGCAGGACTGAATCAGCTTGAAAGGGTTTCATTTCTAGTGATGACCAGCAATCTCTACATCATCCCGCTTATTAGAAGGCTACTTACTAAAGCAATCAATTTGACACAAACTGGTCCTCCAGATTCTATGATTAGAAATAACAGACTGTAGAATGGTGTATTTAGCCAATCAGAACTGAGTATTCAACAAAGCTGTGTAATAATTAGAGTATAAGATGTTTTTGGGGTGAAGATTTACCTGCAGAATGACGAAGCTGTGACTTTCTCTGTGAGGGACAGATTCTGTTTGGTGGGCATGAGGCCGATACTGTACCTTATGTGAAGAAACAACAAAATGATCAGTGGGATATTGTGATTTTAAACAGATAAACCAAGAATGTTCAAAGCAACTAAAGAAAACAAACAGCACTGTATGACAGTACAGGAGCCTGTATAATGAAGCAAGTACAACACTTGCTCTCTTTGGGTTAACTTTGGGATCCACAATAGCTGGTATCATGAAGCTGGTTATCAACCTGGTATTTTAACTCTGGGTTTTCCTGTTCAGCTACCAGTCATGGGAAAGAGTTGTTCATTTAAAGTGCTAATATTATTTTATCAGCTTATACTTTTTCACCTTCCTTAATTGTGATATATATCTTTTTTTGTGCATGTTATAGGGTTACAAAGTTAAAAAGCCCAAAGTCCACCTGAAAGGGACTTACCATCTCCAACAGAGTGAGAGACTGTAGCTAAAACAGAGAGCTCAACACATAGGGTGAAAAGAGGAGCTGCAGCAATGTGCAGTACAACAAAAATTGTGCTTTTTGAAAATGAAACCACGTAAACCTATTATGGTGCAATCTCTAAATCCAATTATGAACCTGAAAATGAGCATAATATGAGCACGTTAAAGTGACAACATCCGAGCCATGAGGGGAGTACTTAATAGGATAGAAGAAAAGAAGTGATAGCTGCATAGAAATTTGTTTCTAGCAACAACATTAAGTGATATTCAGCGAGGTGAAAAGTAGTTACCATGCTGATTTACACGGGTTAAAAGTGAGCCATCTTCGGCAAACAGCAAAAACCAGAGTTAAGGCCAAAGGGAGCGGGATAACCCACTCATCTTGCTTTGTGACACAGGCCCCAGATGTTGACCGAATGTTATTAGATAGGTGATTCTGTCAAGGCAAACAATATCACAGCGAGACACTCACAGTTTTTCCAGTAGTCGATGTGTGCTCTGAGCTCTGAAGCCATCTTTCTCATCCAGATCTCGGATTTTCTGGGCGAGATCTCTGATGTTACGACTCAACTTGTTGTACCTGAGACAGAGGAGAAATAAACACTATTACTAAAATACACTACAATAACAATTAATTTGCTTTTCTATGTACTATTCACTTGTTTGCTGCTACCATTGACTGTACATTAGACTGTGTATGTAGACTTTGTATAAACCTAAATCCTGGACATTATACCTGCCCACATACACACACACACATATATACATATATATATATATATATATATATATATATACATACATATAACATTTTTGCACGTCCTCTATCTTTCAGCCTCTCTTTTTCGTGTTGAACAGCTTTCTATTTTGTATATATTTGTTTCTATTTATTGTTTATTTCATGTAAACATTTAATATGTTTATGTATGCACCAACCACCAAGGCCATTTCTTTGTAAGTGTGACCTACTTGGCAATAAATCCTTTTCTAACTGATATAAAGAGGCTGCTAGCCTTAAAACAAGTAGAATTTTAAACATTTAAAGGGCTGGTTCGCTAAAATTATGCAGGTTTTAAAATCCTTACACTATAAAAGAGTCTTTAGGCTTATAAGATCTGATATCTAGTATTTGCAAATTCCATGTAACGTTAGTGTAGCTAGCTATGTGTTAAGAGGACACAGACACTGTTGCTTACTTGGTGTAGTCCTCCCTCTTTTCGATGCGATACTTCCGCAACACTTTGACCTCGTGCAGGTTGTTGTCCACCTCCCAGTTGATGAAGTCCACCTTCTTCAACAACTTCTGTTCATGGTGCTTTAATTTACGCACCATTTTTAAACCTTTCGCTGGCTGAATACAGTTTATTTACAAGGCAGACGCCTGGCCATGCAAGGGGAAGAGGAAACACAGGAAACACGTGCTCTTCTTCTTCGGCGTCCGTGTAAGCACGAGCGTGAAGTCAATGTAGCGCCACCTATAACCATAGACCGTTCTATGCCTACAACACGTTTTTTTTTGTTTTTTTTTAAAATCTAAAACTAATTTTTATAAGCGTGTAACTTAAGTGTGGGAAGTGGGGGGGAGACACAAAACAGGGGATTTGGGGGTTCTCCTTCAGATTCTATTTGAATCCCATTTCCTGCATTTCTACATATATTTAGGGACTATGATGATACAAAATCCAGGAAATAATTAAGTTGATCATAACAATAAATTCTGCCAGAAACAATAGTAGGCTACTAAACTATAAATAAGAAAAATACGTCTTACTTTCTTTATTGTTTAATTTCAAAGAAAGTGTGTGTGTGGGGGGGGGGGGGGTGCAACGGGATTTTAATAAGTGGGGTCCCCCAAACTAACAATTTTTGGTTCTCAGAACGTTCAGGGAACGCTCGTTTCTGGTTGTGTGTTGGTTGTGTGTTGGTGGTGTGTTGGTTAATCGGAAGGTTTTCTTAACGTTCCCCTAACGTTATCTTAACGTTGCGACCTTTTTACAATCCTCAACCTTTAAGGGTGTAATTTCCACTAGATGACAATAGTTACCTATTTTCATGTCCAGCAGGAGTCACCAAACGTTTTTGGAGTAGCCTATGCTGTTAGTCGTTGTAATTTTCATTCAGCAGAGAGACGAGACTCCGTACCGGCTGTGTCTACTCAGGGTACAGCCTACCGCAACATTTTCCAACTTGCAGCGTGGAAGAGTTGTCTGTAGCGGTCGGAGGTTTAAAGAAGAAGACTATTCAGCGAATGAGTGTCTCCTTCTCCGCCTACCCAGCTGAGATCCAGTCCGACAGGTAAGTTACTGAATGATGGAGAGTTTGGGAACGGGCTCTTTCAGGTATGGAGGGAAGAAGAAGAAGCAAATGAGATGCTAAAATGATCTTATCCTGTCTGCAGAGACATGTGCTAGATGTTTATTCGCATGTAGCCTACCTCCTGCCACGCTAATTATTTATTTGTCAAGACCACTTCAGGGACAGTTTGATCAAATGGAATTATATTATTAGCAGCAAAGCAACTAATAACCGCCAGAGGGACTTTAAAATATATATGTGGGCTTGTGGGAAAAGCGGTTGCTTTAATTAATTCATTCACTTTCTTCCTGACTCATTCGCAGACTCATTCACTCGCTCACTCACTCGTTCACTCACTACTCACTCAGTCACTCCCTCAGTCATTCATTCACTCAGTCACTCACTCAGTCAGTCAGTCACTCATTCCTTTACTCACTCACTCATTCACTCAGTCAGTCAGTCACTCATTCACTCATTCATTCACTCACTCACTCACTCACTCATTCCCTCACTCACTCACTCACTCACTCACTCACTCACTCCTCTCCTTCCCTCTTTGTCTACTGACGGATCCACATCCTGATATTGTTTAATATTTGTTTAGGTCAACTCCCACTAAAACAAATATTAAAAGGTTTCCCAGCATGGCAGCCAACCAGCTCTGCTCCTACACACTTCCACGTCCCCAGCTGTAGGCTGGCTCAGGTGAATGAAATCATTTTTAGCACCTGTCCAAAATCTCAGCATTTCAGTTCAGTCCTGAAACATCTTTGCAGTTTGACATGTTTATCTCAGTAGTGTTGTGTTACCTTATCCTCGTCTCAATGTCCCAAAGACATCAAGAGCAGACAATATGTTGTAAATCAACACATAATAGCATCCGCCAGGCGACAGGTTAGCTATTTCAACATGCTCTTTCTATTTGTGTGCACATTGTGCATGGCATTCATGGTGGCAGTGTTGGAAGATGTACTTAGGTCCTTAGGTGCCGAGGAGTAGTGAGTTGCAGTAGTCAAGTCGTGAGGAGATGAAGGCATGAAAAAAAACTCACCAATGGGTTGCTGCTTATTAAGAGCTTAACTATTCAATATTTTTACAGCTATCTCAGTCTAAATAAGTGTGAAGATCCTTGCATGGCTGGCAACTGAAAATTAAAGTCAATACTGTTCTTAAAATTATGCTTAAAGAGAGTAAGAGGGGAGTTGTGTGTGTGTGTGTGTGTGTGTGTGTGTGGTGTGTGTGTGTGTGTGTGTGTGTGGTGTGTGTGTGTGTGTGTGTGTGTGTGTGTGTGGTGTGTGTGTGTGTGTGTGTGTGTGTGTGTGTGTGTGTGGTGTGTGTGTGTGTGTGTGTGTGTGTGTGTGTGTGTGTTACTCTCTCTAAGCACATTTTAAGAACAGTATTGACTTTCATTTTCAGTTGCCAGTCATGCAAGGATCTTCACACATCTTACACACACACACACACCCACACACACACACAACCCCATTGGCACACACGAACAGAGAGGGATTGTGCAGCCGTGCCCCTCTGCTAAGCAGCGCTGCTACATAAGGAGGTCAGTGTGTTGAACACAGCACTTTTCTGTCAACACTTTTTTGCCCTTCGTGGCTTGTTGTACATGCTCTTTCTACAGAGTCAACTGAGCCATGTCATAAAATGCTGGTCATAAAGTGTTGGTCATAAAATGCACTGAGAATTATGTATTATGGTCAGTCAGATCAAGGTGGAAACTCTTCAGCTTTACCTTATGGAAACCAGCATAGATCCCTCAGCCCTTCCCACCACTTGAAGGGGGCTGAAGCAGACTAACTCTAGAAGGGACATTGCTGAAGCAGTTTAGTAGGGTTTGCCTCTCATATTCTGCCTTCTGCGGGAAAGTGGAAGTGGCTGATCAGAGAAGAGATGCTTCAGTCAGAAAAAGTAAGACAAATGTCAATTTTTTTTTTTAAAGATTATTTTTTGGGGCTTTTCCCTTTTATTTTTGCGACAGTTGATAGACATGAAAGGGGGAGAGAGATGGGGGTGTGACACACAGCAAAGGGCCGCAGGTCAGATTTGAACCCAGGCCGTTGCAGGACTCAAACTAACCTTTTAATGCATGCAAGGTTATCAATGAACAACTAGACACTAAACACTCGGCAGCATGCTTTTCTGAGGGCTAATAGATCAGATACAAACCATGGAACTTGTTGACTACTGAAGCCAGTGATGGAAGAAGTACTCAGACCAATAGTTACGAATTGTAACTCCAGATTCTATGAGTATTGGCGTAACCCTCTAAGAGCTGACGCTGTTGGGTTTATCCCTCCGTGCATGGTCGGTAGAGTAGATTTTCTTTCTTGCCCTTGCGTCCTGCACGGGCCTCAACTAGGTCTGCAGATACAGTATATAACATGAGCGGACGCGTTGTTCATCTGCCAACGTCAGTGGAGCAGGTGGCCCGAATCTTAGAGGGCTATGCCTATACTCATAGACTCTGGAGTTACAATTCATGACTGTCGTTTTATTTTGAATAGGCTTCACCCTCTAAGAACAGACACCATTGGTGTAGGACCGAGTGGGTCATGGAGGACTCGGACATGTTACGCAGATAAAAACGGATGAATGGGCATGGGGATCCCTAGCAGGCTGCTGCGTAGATGTCGGCCACGGGGGGGGGGGGGGGGGGGGGCTCCACCCCCTCTGTACTGTAAACCTGGGTGGTAGCTTCGCACAGCCAGTGAGACAGACGCTGTTTTAAAAGGGCCGCGCCACGGGAGTGCTCTCTGTAGTGCTCTCTGTTGTGCACAAACAGCTGTTGTGTTTGCCTGATGTATGCAGTGCGTAAAACATACTGTGATAACGCGTGCGCCTTTTTATTTTTTGTAAAATACCGGATTAATTTACTTCTGTAAAATATGTATAATACTTCTGTACTTGGGTAGGATTGTAAAAGCAGGGCTTTTACTTGTAATGATACTTTTACACAGCAGTCTTGATACTTTTACTTAAGTAAAGAATCTGAGTACTTCTTCCATCGCTGACTGTACACCAATGATAGCCATACTCAAATGTTATTTTGTATATTTATTAAGGCCTGTAAAATAGTAGCTATGAATACTCAGCAAGTACTTCTACGAATTGCAGCCAGTATTTTACTTTAATTACATATTTTTATGAGATACTAACAGTAGTTCACTTGTATTGCCTCAGAGGACAAATTCACCTTAAATGGATAAAAGGAAGCCCATAAACACAAGTACACGAAAATCTCCAAATATTAAAATATGCAGAACTAGATTACAATGGGTAAGAAATCCAACCATCAATTTACTGAAGCAGCAGTTTGTTTCTGTTGGTGGAGGACAGACTTCTACAGTATAGTATAGAGAAGATGACAGCTGTTTTAAACTTTGAGTTGTACTGCAATACACATATTTCCCCCTGTCCCCATTATTCTTATTTTTTGTTCTGATCTTTGTTTTATGTGCTCCAGGACTGCAGGCTGGTCACAGGAATGCCCGACACTGCTTCAGTCTGGACTTTCTCTTTAATTACCTTTACCGTAACTCCTGACCTGCCTTCCTGCTTGTTCTACACTCAATTTCTCCTCTCTCGGACGCTTTTTGGACCGGCTCCATTATTTTTCGTTTGCATTTGATTTTCATGATCCCTCCATAGTTTTATTCTTAGTTTTTGGATAGTATACAGTACATGTTTCCCAAAGCAGAAATTGGGTTTCTTGCTCAAGGGCTTCTTTGTTAATCCCTGAGATTGGTAGGAGCTGCAGGGCTATGTCTCATTTCTCTGCTGAACCAGACTCGCTCATTCATTATCTCTCTTTTTTTTTCTGTCCGTCCCAAAGACCCCTAGGTTGTCTGCTGACTCGGGCACAGAGTCCACCACGATGGTGCTGTCCTCGCCACACTCCGCCAGACTGAAGTATCTGTCTCTGTGGGTGCTGGTGTTGCAGACCACCTCCCTGGTGCTCACCATGCGCTACTCCCGCACCCTGAAGGAAGATGGACCCCGCTACCTGGCCTCCTCCGCCGTGGTGTCGGCCGAGGTGCTCAAGATCTTCACCTGCACCCTCCTCGTCTTCATTGAGAACAGTGAGTAGGAAGAGTGAGGGTGTGACAGGAAGATTTTCTCTGTTTTCCTTTCTTTTCTTGGTCCATTTGACAATAGATTTGGTGCTACACGGTACAATATCTCATACAAATGGCCCCCAAACTTCTTAATACCAGACTGACTTTCAGATCCTCTCTGTTTCTTCTTTGTCTCTTCACTTCATGTGTGGTCCTTTGATTAAATGACTGATAACACATTGTTTCTGCCAGATTTCAGTGTGCAACTGCTGAAGGAGGAGATTGTGAACAAGCCCATGGAGACCATGAAGTTGGCTATTCCTGCAGTGATCTACACACTGCAGAACAATCTGCTCTATGTTGCCTTATCCAACCTGGACGCAGCCACCTATCAGGTGACCACTGAATGTGCTGGTTCAAGTTCTCTCTCTCTCTCTCCTCTCTCCTCTCTCTCTCTCTCTTCCTCTCTCTCTCTCTTCTCCTCCTCTCTCTCTCCTCTCTCTCTCTCCTCCTCCTCTCTCTCCTCTCTCTGTGTGTGTGTGAGAGACAATCCAGTGTAACTGAACTGTTGTCTGTGTGGTTTGTGATAATGTGTATCCACAAATTTACAAAGCTCTGTATTTGTCAGAGAGAATCTTTTTTCAAATAAATCCTTGCTTAACCAGTAATTGCCATTTAAATTACAAAGCATTTGTGTGTTCATCATACTTGTTTTATCTGTTTGTAACCTCAAATAACATTAAGAGATAGATGAAATGTATATCTGCAAATACTGACCCTATTTGACTTGAACGTTTTTGGTATAACTTATCACATAGAAATGTGGCTGTGGTCAACTTTAAATGTGTTCCTTACAATAATTTTAAAAATCCTGTTTAAAATTAGGTATTTTACGTTTTTTTATACTATTTATAAGAGAGCTTTCAGAATTTTAAAGAGAAAAAAACAAATGGAGCAGAAGCTAACTAGGCTGGCGGGCCTTATGTCTACTACTATCTTACTTTCTGCCTTACTCGTGTGTTTGTGTTGTGCTTTACACAGGTCACGTACCAGTTAAAGATCCTCACCACAGCACTGTTTTCTGTCTCCATGCTTGGGAAGAGGTTGGGCTTCTACCAATGGCTCTCCCTGCTCTTTCTCATGGCCGGAGTCACTCTAGTGCAGGTACAAGCAGACACTGCTCTCGCAAAGCACCTGAGCAAATACAAATACACAGGTTTATCTGCTGGTCAAATGTGGAGTATAACTTCATTGGCTCATCAGATGTTTTATATTATATTGTATATTACTCTAATTGACAGATTTTTTGTCCTGTGCCTATCCGTGCGTGTGATGATTAGTGTAGTGCCTTCTTTGAAACCTCCTTAAGCCGCTGAAAAGCTGAGTCAGGGAACAATAAACACCTGTATGACGCGCTGTTAGAATAGTCCAGTTCCCCTCCAAGATATGCGTTTTAATAATAATAATAATAATTTAATAATTTTAATTTTTTTATTATTCCCCAGTGGGGAAATTACAATTACAAAAGATTTATTATCCAGGCACCCAGATGGCTCGGTTGGTGGAGCGGGTGACCATGTATAGAGGTTTATGCCTCAATGCAGCGAGCCCAGGTTCGACACTGACCTGCGGCCCTTTGCTGCGTGTCCCCTTCTCTCTCCCCTTTCATGTCTTCGTCTGTCCTGTCAAAAATAGAGGCTAAAAAATGCCCAAAGAATAATCTTTAAAAAAAATAAGATTTATTATCCATTTCAAAACAAGAAAAAACTAAAACTACAATATCCAGTAGACTGAGAAATATGAACGTGGATGTGCGAAGTTTGCGTTTTCAGTGAAAGTGTCTTAAACCCCACAGTGGCCCACAGAGTCTGAAGGGGACTCTGAGCAGAAGATCCTGTCTGCAAGCTCTCAGTTTGTTGGACTCATGGCTGTGCTGATGGCCGTGTGTCCAGTGGCTTTGCTGGAGTTTACTTTGAGAAAATCCTCAAGGAGACTAAACAGGTGTGTGGGTCCGTAACATACAACTGGGTGAGTAACTATGAGTGTCCTGGTGGAAAGGTGTGTGTGTGTGTGGTGTGTGTGGTGTGTGTGTGTGTGTATGTAGTGTGTCAGAGTGTGGGTGGTTGAGTCAGTGGGTGTTGAAGCTCTCGTGTTGTGTGGCTCTGGCTGTGTGTGGCCTGTGTGTCCGTGGGCTTTGTGGAGTTTTTTGAGAATCTAGGGACTACAGAGTGTGTGGGTCGTAACATGCAACTGGGGTGGTATTTGTAGTGTCCTGGTGTGTGAAGGTGAGAGTGTGTGTGTGTGTGTGTGTTGTGTGTGTGTGTGGTGTGTGTTGTGTGTGTGTGTGGTGTGTGTGTGGAAATAAGTTTCATAATTTTCCAAATTATTTCTTAATTGTAGCCCATTTTCTAGACAAAACAGTTTCTGCAAAGTCATGCAGACAAAGCACATTTACTGAAAAGTTAAAGATGGCAAAAGGGATTTTTCACAACATGGCAACCCAAAAATTGTTTTTCTTGATGGGAACAAAAAATGTATTCACATTTAAAAAAAGGCCTTAATTGCAGTTTCTCGAGTGCCCCATTTTATGGCGGTATCCCTTTAAATTTGATACCAAATGGTAATAATGCTGTCGCCATAAAAAAATGAGCGACAAACTATATATCTGTATATAACTGAGCTATTAAATCTTGCAAAAGGCAAAATGTACAGCATCTCTTTTAGGTCACCAAAATCTACTGACAGGAAGTATTATACCTTTGTATTTCAATATAACAGAAAACATTGTTTCATTGCTATTACTATTGGCACACTCCATTGTCACATTCATTTATTTAAAGAAAGGGAGGTGTTACTGCAGATAAGAAGAAAGAGATAAATAATGTTTTATAATAATAATTATAAAAAACGATGATTGGGTCACTTTTGCAGCATTGCTCTTCTTATCTCTAGCTGCAAGCCTCTTTTGCATGTTCCTCCTTTGTCGTGCTTCTTGATTGCAGCATCACCACCAGTAGCTCATGTTAAAGGCTACTCCCTATCCACTTCCATTGCCACTGGAGCCGCCTGCCTGCCTGCCTGCCATGTTTGTTTTGGAAATGTGGCTTTCTTGTGTTATTGTTCAGGTTTTGGATGTTACAGCTTCATGTGCTTTACATTCTGTGTACTGCGGAAGGGTTTGTGTAAAACTAAAAGACTTACTGCTATAAGAGTCACACAGTAGGATAAAGAAAAAAAGTTCACTAAATACATTAATACTCAAGTGGCAAACAAACTGTTTACACATGAACACCAACCAATTAATGGGATCCAATGGGGTCTTACATGGCACTGATCAATAATAAGTTTAAAATGTGTGCCATGCTGTAGTTTGTGGTTAAATGTGGTTAAAGATAACGACAAGTCCCTAAACTCTAGTTTCCTGACCTTCCTTCAACGAGAACATTACTTCACCTTGTATTTTCAATTAAAAAAAACTCACTTCTCTGTCTCTCCTTGTGTCCTCCAGGTTTGTTTGGCTTTGTGTTTGGCTTCATAGGAATGATAGTGTATGACGGCCAAAGGGTCAGACAGTCAGGAATGTTCCAGGGCTACAACACCATCACCTGGACAGTTGTTGCCTTACAGGTGTGATCATTATGTTTCTCTTCGTTCTGATATTTGCCAGTTGTCAACGAAATGCATTTGGTGTACAAGCTCATATACTTGTTTTTGTTGTACATGTTGTCTTCATGTTTTGTGTGTGCGTTTGTAATACTTTCCAACTTTGTCTGCAGGCTCTGGGCGGCTTGGTCATAGCAGTAGTCATTAAATATGCAGACAACATCCTCAAAGGATTTGCTACCTCTCTGTCCATCCTCGTTTCTACACTCATTTCATATTTCCTGTTGAAGGATTTTAACCCTACACGGTAAACACATACATGCTCATGTACACTCCCCCAAGGCTTAATTTTGGTTTGCAAATAATTAGTCAATTTTTAAGTCAGACTAGCAGTGTGGCTCTATCAATGTCATTCCGATGGTTGGTCCACCACTTTGGTAGCAACTGAAATATCACAACATCTATTGAATCGATTGCAGTTGAATTTGTATGGACACTTGTGGTCCCTATGTGACCCTATAGACTTTGTCGATCCTCTGACTTTTCTTTAAGTGCCACTATGAGGTCAACCCATTGTCTATCCATACCACGATTTCGGTCAAATTGTTTCTTGTATGAGTCAATACTTTTAGTTTTTTTTCGATCCAGACAACATTTGGAAAAAAATCATTTCATCAGCCTCAGCTGTGCTTTGTGTTGAGTGCTAATTGGCTAATGTTAGCATGCTAAAATGCTAAACTAAGATGGTAAACATTGCAAACATTAAACATGCCTAACATGAGACACATGGCATGTAAGCATTGTCATTGTGAACATGTTAGCACGCTGGCATAAGCGTTTAGCTCAAAGTGTCTCAGCCTCACAGAGCCCATTAGCATTGTTGTAGACTTGTTTACTAAGCATGAGCTGAGTACTTCTGAGTAATTCTTTGTTTGCTTATTGAATTCACTTTAAACGCCTTGTTATTTTCTCTCTTTTGTTTCCTGTTCCCGCCTTTCTCACAGTGTATTCTTCCTAGGGGCAGGGCTGGTTATTGCTGCCACATTTCTCTACAGCAATGAGCGCAAACCTGCCAGTAGCAGCGCCATCAAAGTATAACAGAGACCTCTGTGAAGTGGGCTCCCTGACAGAAGTGATGGCAGGCAATCGACATAGACCAAGCAAGACTCTATGAACTTTGACATTGAGTTTGGCATGCGGAAATTAGGAATGCGAAATTTTGAGTGATTAAATCTGTTACTGCCAAACAACAACAGCTGAAGGCTGTTGAGGCCGACTGTTCACCATTATACTGGAGAAATGCTGCTTTGTACAAAAGAGGGGGGGCAATAATATGAAATACGTTTACTTTGTATATGTACTTTTTAAGTTTTTTTTTTTATAGAAATTTTTATAAAGTCCAGGAATACAGTGGAGCTAACCTATGTCAACAGACAATGCTAACTGAATTATCCCATTGAAACGTACTGTGAGTGAAATTTACAGGGACAAGGAGGAGATTATGATGACTGGCTTCATAAGTATTTAAAAAAGTTTAATATACTGTAGACCTAGAGACCAAAATCCTCGACAGAACTTCCATCTAGTGGTGGAATGAGGTGCAAACTTGCCGCAAAGAGGAGGTGTTAACTTTGGTCAAATATGCTGAATGTTATTTTTTATATGAGATCAGATGATGTGGGAATAACTGCTTTAACCTTGCTGCTCACAGTCTAAGTGCTTATATCAAAAACATTCTCATTCTACTGTTTTTTTAATGCAAAATAAATTAATATGAAAGTACTAATAAATAAATTAAGGCATTTTTTAACAACCAGCTCAGCCTTGATCTTTTTTCTTACTTCAAAGTGATCGGCTACATTGGAGCGTGTGAGAAGTGTGTATGTTTGCACACTCTCTCTCACACATATACACGCATGCACGCACACAGGCACGCACACATACACACACTAATGCATTCCCACAGAGCTAGGCTTCTTTTCAGCTCCAGTTGCAGTGCACACAAAAGCCAAACCAGTCTCTATAGCAACAGATGGCTGAATCAGCTGCGGTGCCACGACAAATGAAGACACACTGTATTAATATAACCTATTTTAACCTCTTTGAGTACTTTACATTTACAATAGCCATTTTTATTCAACAATGACCCTGAAAAATAAAAGAGATTGAGGCAGATGAGCAAAAATACACATTTTTCCTATTATACCAGTTTTTCTCCTTCTGGTTTTGTTTACAGTCACAGATAATCTTTGCATAGTTGTGGATTTCAGAGCAAATGAGTGGATATGAATAGAGATTGTGTGTGATGATGTGGACAGACAGGGGGAGAAAATGAGCCGGCAGATTGGGAAGGTGAGGTGTGAACCTGGAGAGAAGCACAGATGGAAGATGAGTCGTGAGTCCTGTGTGAAGTGGCAGGCAGGGTCTTGGACTGAGCCCAGGATGAGCCACAGGACAGGCCATGACACAGGAAAAACCTTCATCTGTGATTATCTGCAGAAGCCTACTGCAAAATAATATATGTTAACAATATGAGGAAAGGCTGTGATATACAGTACATCCAGTGTTAAATAATGGCACTAATTTAACTCAATCATGTTGAAATTGCAGTCTGGTTTAATTCCACACCAAGGAAACTATTAGGGTAGATTTAGGATTCCATGGTTATAGGAAGATTTATGTAACTTGGTAGTGCAACATGGCCTGATTAGTGCCACATCGATCTACCTTAGGTCTGAGTACAATTTGGCCCCATTCCAGCTATCACCCTTTTGTTTTAAATGTGTTGTATGGCACTTTTCCAAGTCATTACACTTATGGAAAGCCTAGCTGACATTATTAACATTATTTAATGTGCTAACAGATCCAACTCCTTTCTCTAACAGTTTGTCATCCATCTTAATTAAATACCTGCTGCACGAGGGAGGCAAGGGATTTATAAATAAAAGAAAAAAGGTTTGGTGTATTAGCATAACTCCATTGAAAACTACAGTTTTTCTTCCAGAGTTTTATGCAAGGTGGGTGCTCTTAATACAATCTGACTGATGCATGAGTTCATCTTAACTTGAAAAGATTCATATAATTTTGTTTTAAATTCTCTGAATACATACTTTAACTCTGGTGCTGAGTGTGCTGAAGGCCTTTGTTGGCACTATCGAGGTTTAACCAGCCCGCAGGGATTCTTTTGGCTGACTTTTCAATCAAAATGTCTTCAGGTATCAAGTTATACAAAACAAATGCTAACTTTAAACTTGTCAAGGACAGTTTTTTCTTGTGTCTCTCTCACTCTCTCATGCAATAAGATCTACATAAGGATGCAGGATGCAGTTCTTGTTGTGGTCTAATACCTCTGTGGTATGTCTAAAAACAGCGTTCCTTCTTCGCTAAAAGCAGGCAGAACTCCAAAACGTGGTGTGGGCAAAAAAGCCTTGATGCAGCCCGGGACCTTGACACTAGTTTGTTGTAGACTTCCATTCTGACACTGTGCTGTGTCAGATCCCAGATGTAATATCCACTCTGGGTTGTTACACTGGTCCACTTAAATCTTTCAGGGATTATGAGTCACTGGCATCTTCAGCACAGGGAAACCATCAGTTCTCTCTTCTCTGATAGGCTTCATGACTTCATCACCTTCATACCCCCTTTTCTGCAAGAGGAAAAAATTATACTTTTGTCTGTGCAACCATTTGACCCTCTCATTTTGGCGGTATGACTACAAGGGGCGCCCCTCTCCGTGGCCTCCACATTAACACTTGGGCGTCGTTGGCATTCGGCCTCCCCAGCGCATTGGGAGGGATGGGCTCTTGGTAGTTGAGGATGTGCGGTTGCTCCTGGTAGGGGCGACCCACCAACGAGGCCCGAGAGCCCAGAGGCATGTCAGGGTCCACAGCAATGTCCACCCGCATCCGCCACCGCACCGTCTGCAACACAATGCGTTCCTGGAAGAGGAGAGCAATGTTATAGCACTATGGTTGACACTGTGTATATGTGTATGTGTATGAATGGTGTAGTCTTCTATTATAAGTAAATGAAGAGTTTTCTTAAAAGCTTAAGTTGATTGCGTATTATGTCCTATGCTGCTTACAGAGTATAGTTAATGTGCATCCTAATAAATAGTGTGTTAGTTTGGCATAGATACATAATTTCAAAGCTCATATAGGTATGTTCTTCTTCTGCTCTTAACTAGAGATGATCCGATACCAGTATCGGTATCGCCTCTGATACTGCCTAAAACGCTGGTATCGGTATCGGGAAGTACTGGAGTTTATGCACTGATACCACGTAATAAAGCCATAAAGAAGATCTTTGTTAAAGTAGTTTATTTATGTTTTTTTCCCCGTTTTAACTGACTGTCAAACTGGATAAAAAAGAAAGCTCTGTGGCGTTCATTGTTTGTGTTTGTTCATGTTTCACAAAGAGTTTAACCTGACCCAGACCGACAACAAAGCTAGAAATCATATCACTTCGCTACAGGGATTGATAGTAAACAGTTAAAACATAATAAAATATATGACACAATGGTATTGGATCAGTACTCTGTATCACAATTGGTATCTGGAAGCAGAAAATGGTATCGGACCATCTCTACTTTCAACTTATTAACCAACAATTAAGAAAACAAGCCTGACAACCTTCTCTATAATAACCTAAAAAGAAAATAACTCAAAACATGACAATACATGAATACTGTAAGCATTTAGGTACACATTTTAACGTTTTTTTAACATTAATATGCAACCCCCCAGCCTGCCTATGGTCCCCCAGTAGCTAGAAATGGCGATAGGTGTAAACCGAGCCCTGGGTATCCTGCTTTGTCTTCTTGCTCCTTATGAGGTCATAAGCTTTCTAGGCTTTCAAATGAGCAAAGTGGCTGTTAGTCAAGGCCTGGCTCTAGTGGCTGTAGTTCTGCACCAAGGCTGAATTTTGGGAAAGAGACTTCAGATACAGTATTAGAGGACCACTAAGGCCTATGTAAAAGCATCCAAAGGTCACCATGTCATGGGACCTTTAAGCTAGACTGACTCGGGATGGGTATTTGCAGGGGTTTTATTCAGCAGATTTGAAGGCAATGATGAGGTAGTTTGTAACTTTACACCAGAAAGGAAAAGTGCAGTCAGTGTGTGTGTGTGTGTGTGTGTGTGTGTGTGTGTTGTGTGTGTGTGTGTATTGCAAGAGCACTGTCTAAAGATGGATTTCCAATGTTCTTCATTTAGACTGGGTAAAACATATCTGTGATTGTGAAAACACTGGAAAAAATGAAGATGTTAATTTCATGCACGTGGGAACAAACATCTCCTATGTCAGGCTGCTCTCTGTGTGTGTTTGTCCTACCTTGGTGACGGAGTTCATGGCCACCAGCCAGGTGATGAAGCTCTGGTCCCTAGTGATGTGGGTCAGCATGGGCGTGTTGCTGTTGCTGATGGGTACTGCCCAGGTCACGCTGGGGTAGAAGTTGTCATTCATGCTGACCGTCAGACGAGACGGTTTGGACGTAGGTCCAGTTAGTGTGACCGTCTCGGTGGTGTTGCCGTACCAGGGGTAGCTGACGCCATCTGAGTCGCTGATGGCCTTGACCCGGCCCTCTCGCAGCTCCGGTAACTCCCAGCTGGACCTGCGGCAGTGGACGGAAGAGGACAAGGTGAGAGGATGAGATGAGAGGCTTTTTTTGGTAGTGGCAGGTGCAGGGTTGTGGTCTAGATCCTCAGTGTGTGATAAATAGAGAGAGGTGTGCACATGCAAACATTATACCCACCTAAACACACACAGAGCTCATTCAGTGGCACAACGAGTATGTCTTTTAGATACACTTACATGCCAATATCACCATAGGTGTTGTAGAACTCCATCTGGGTACAAGCCTGGATCCAGCCCACCACCCAGGTTTCATTGCGGGGCACTGGTGGCATCACAACACCTGCTGAGGCCCTAAAGTAAGGCGTCTTGTAGCGGAGCACAATTGGTGAGTTCTCCTCAATGATGGTAGGACACTGGTCAATAGAGGCTGACACCTCGTACACCACAATGTTCTCCCGTCTTATGCGGGGCTTGCATGCAATGCTCTGAATACAGCCCATAGTGCAGGCGACAAGCAAAATGAGCAAAACCAGAGAAGAAGAGAGCAAATGATACCTGGCCAGTATGCACATCAGTCCCCTCCGGGGTCCACCCTTGCCTGAAGAGCAGATCTAATCTTTTAATTGCCCATCATCACTGATTGGTTTGTGGAGGAAAAAAGGACAGAAAGTGACGGGGAGTTTTACAGTCACCATTGATCAAACATAAAAGCGTCCACCGTCATATTTTCAGGATGATATGGGGGTGAGCACGCAGTGGGGCCTGGGGGGGAAGTATCACAGATCTCCGCAGCCTCCTCCCCCCGGTCTGCCTGCTGACTGCCGCACTGCCCTTGGCGCACGTCCCCAGAAACTGCAATCCGACCTCCCCCGTGCTGCTGCTGCTTCTCCGCCGTGCGTCCGGAGGCTTCTCTATTCCTTGTCGAGTCCACACGCCCGGCTGCACGTCGGTGCCCCTTGATCCTGCTGCTCTGCTCCCGGCTCTGCGCTGTCATGTCAAGTGGCGACAGGGCAGCCAGGTGCGTCAGAGGAGGGGGGCTGGATGCCTTTTGTTTGCTTGGCTTTCCTGTAGCCCTACATTCGCGCGGCGCCCTTAAAAGACAAAAGCTGGCTCTTCATCACCTTGACCTACATGAAAAGAAGCTTCATTAAATAAGCGATAATGTGTCTAATAAAGGCGTCAGAACGTGGCTACAACAGGCTGTTTTAACGTTTTCCTCGCGGTGTGCTTCCATTCTTGGGGATGCATTAATGGTGCATCATGAATGGAGGCAGCGAGACAGCAAACGGGCAGAAAACAGTGACTATACCCAGCCGCTCGAGCGTCTCTCGGTAAGTCGCCTCATCGTAATGTCTTCTCGAGCTGGTGTGCATCGCGAACCGTAGAGCATCATTTTCTAGCCGCGGGTCGCCTTGTTCGGAGGTGCTGATGCTAGAGAGGCAGGGGAGGGGCGTCACCCGACCTCTGCATTGAAAAAAACACCCGAGTGCAGGTGGGTGTGGCTACATCACTCCTATGTCAAACCCCATTGGTCGCTGAGGTCAACAGCGGAAGTGGTGTCATGTTGCTCGTCCACTTCCTACCCTCCAACACTGACACGCATTCACCGGTTAACTCGGCTTATTGTTTTTGTCGCCACCCCGCCTGGACACGTCTGCAGCTGCTGGTGCTGTTTTATGATCGGTCGTTTGTTCGGTAACGTGTCTCAGAGGCTGCCGAGCTTGCTGTACCGGGTGTCGCTAATGATGAAGCCGCAGGTTGTGTTCGTGCTGGGCGGGCCTGGCGCCGGCAAAGGGACCCAATGCTCCAAAATCGTGGAGGTATGAGAGATGGCAAAAGAAAGGACAGTGAAACATAAATATTCTGATGTTAAAATTAAGCATGTCGTGGTAAAATGGTATTTAGTGGATTTTAGGATGGTTGTACCTTTAAATACAGCCTTTTTTTACGAGGTAATGTCTACATTTCAGTGACTTCCGGTTGTCCTCTAAAATGAACCTGTGTAGCCAGCTAACGTTAGCTAGTTAGCCATACAGGGTATACAGTTTATGTGCTGGAATACAGAAGGGGACGTTCTAAAACGCTTAACGTGAAAAAGCTTAACGTGGTTTAATGTACCTAAACAACGATCAATCATCACCATATTTACTATGGCCATATTTTGTCATAAACACTTAAACCTGTCTAAAAAACTAAACTGAAATCCAACGATTATAGAAGTTATCTCACGGTAACGTTTTCTTCTTCATTGGTGTCTATGGCGAGGAAAAGGCTTAACGTGGCTTAATGTACCTAAACATCGATCAATTATCACCATATTTCTCTCACATATTGCTCCTCATAACCAGTACAAACTGTCAAAAAATCGGACCAAATCGTTGGATTTCAGTTTAGTTTTTTTGACAGGTTTAAGTGTTTATGACAAGATATAACGTCCCTACAGAAGCTACAAATGACCATTTAAATGTTTTTTTTTTAATATTCAGAAACTCTCCAGTAATATTTTTTTGTGTACTGAATCAAAACAGTAAAACATTCGATGTATTTAGGTTTAGGTTTAATGTTGTAACGTTACAGTTAAACGCTTAATTAATGTCTGCTTTTTCGGTGTATACAGTACGAATGGAGCCAGCAGGAGATACTCCATTGACATTTGCTCTATGTTGTAGCCTTGACCCATATATGCAGTTGAAGTTGTGTAACGATCAGTATACGTGTGGAGTGGGCTTGGTCACTCCACCGTCGACTCTGAACAAACAGAATCAGATGGGGACGTAGACATGTACTGACTGAGTCATTAGTCCAATGGCCTGGGTTTGACAAAACACTTTTGACCAGCCAGCCACAAAGTTTGAAAAGGCAGAACTCTCCTTAAGGATGCTGCTTTGATGTCTGTTTGAAAGTGAAACTCATGAAAGCTCATGAAGCTGCAGCTCTACTGAAACAGCCAATGAGAGCTTTATAATTCCTTCTGTTTACGGAGTGTCGGCTGCCGAGTGCTGAGGCCTGAATGCATAGAGGCTCCTTTCAATAACAAGGTTCGACTTCTTCAAAGCCTGGGACTGAGAAGATGTTAGCCTGTCTGTAAAGGCTGTCTCTTCAAATACAGAGTCAATAGAAATATACAAACTTTTTTTTAAATGACCATCTGTGCTTTCTCCTCCCCCAAAAATTGCTTGCTATAAAGTGCTTTTCTTTGACATAACATTTTCATCCCATGAGGTCAATTTATTCTATTTAAAAAAAAATTGTTTCTCTCTCAGAGCTACAATTATACCCATTTGTCAGCTGGGGACTTGCTGAGGGCAGAGCGGGCAAGAGAGGGGTCAGAGTTTGGACAGCTCATTGGCAACTACATCAAGGAGGGCAAAATTGTCCCTGTGGAGATCACCATCAACTTACTCAAGAAGGTATGCACCAAATACAGGCTGTAAATCAGGCATGCACCAAACACAGGCTGTAAATCAGGTTTGTGTTTGCCTGGCAAGAGATACATTTGGATCAGTTGGCCTGGGGTCAGACTTTTTATTCAGGACCTGTTTACAATTCAACGCAACTCATCTTTTGTTTTAGGATATACAGGACTTAATTAAAATCTGTAACTCTGATCACAGATTTTAACAAAAAAGTGCTTCAATTTGAATCTACTCTCTTGTCTATTCATGCCAATATATCTGTGGGCAGCACTTCTCTTGTTTAGTGCTGAATCAACCAAGGTTGATTTATGAATTCACTGGATATTAAACTGCAACAATCAACACATTTTTTAAAGTATTTATAAAGTAAATACACACATTTGTTTCTCCTGTCCTTGTTAGCGTTTCTTCCTGTTTTAATATACTTTTGATTGAAATGTTTTAGGTTTTTGACTGTTGGTTAGAAATTAATAATTTAAAGAAAACTTTAGCAACTGGTAACTTGTGATTGTATAATTTTGACATAAAAGACTTACCAATGAATAACAAAAAAAGAATCAGAAATTGCAGCTGTATTTTTGTTTTTGACAAAATATTACATTTTATTGGTTGCAATCCAAGACCATATTATGAATGACATGGATAATTGCTAATGTTTAAATTTCTATTGTGTTTTGAAACAGTTTTCAATGCTAGCAAATAGAGTGGATTTTGTGTGTCATTTACAAACCGCTATTTCAATGAATTCACATTAGGAGAACAACATGTCTGTGTTGTTGTTGTTGTTCTGTTTCGTAAGGCAATGGAAGAGACAATGCAGAAAGATGAGAAAAAGTTCCGTTTCCTCATAGACGGTTTCCCCCGCAACGAGGACAACCTTCAGGGGTGGAACAATGTCATGGATGGCAAAGCAGATGTCAAATTTGTGCTTTTCTTTGACTGCGGCAACGAGGTGCGTCATGGAAACCACAAAGCTAAAACCCTTCTAGCCGTTTTTAGATCACAGAACAGAGGACTGATGTCCTCAGAGACATTTTACACCAAGCACACAATCTGTCTTTTTTGTCCACAGGTTTGCATCGACAGATGTCTAGAAAGAGGGAAAAACAGTGGACGTACTGATGACAACAGAGAAAGCTTGGAGAAAAGGTACCATCCCGCAACATTAACAAAATATGTCACTTTAGACTTTAAAAGTACTAAACCCCAGAAGTATGCACTGCTGCCTTTAACCATTAATTTGATTTCATGAGCGGATTTCTGTCTGTAACAAAGTACAACAAGCATATCTGATGGGAATAGATTTATCTGAGCCATATAGCTGACTGTTGGATGCCTGCACTTGTTTTTGACCTAATTTGAGTCCCCTGTGTCATCTGACCCCAATAACCAGGCATATTATTCTTGCAGAATCCAAACCTACCTGCAGTCCACGCAGCCAATCATTAAACTGTATGAGAAACAGGGGAAGGTGTTCACTGTAGACGCCTCTCGCTCTGTGGATAAGGTGAGTAAATAGCATCGCCTGTAGGAAAGCATCTATGAGTGCTACCCATAGATTTCAGAAGGGACATTTTGCGTAACATAACAGTTAAGTTATGTTTGTTTTAAGGTTTTTTTACATTATGGATGTTATTTCATTATTTTGACCATCTCTCCTTTCAGTTCTAATATTTTACTTATTAACTGCTGAGATCTGTGGATGGAGTAGTCTGGCTTACCAGATGTACATTCTCCACCATTGTTGACTTGGATGCTTAATCTGTGCAGACTGATGCTTGGGCAGAGTTTTACACTAGAATGCTGTTTTCACAATCATCTGCTAAAAGGGGGAAAGCAAACAACAAAGCAACAAAGCAAAGGGACCAAAGCCAAAATGCATAATATGAGCACACCAAAGGCAGATACTTGTTTATGATTACCCAACTCCATAGTTGTAAATGTCCATCAGATTTATCAGGTCAACGTTCTGGTTTAACATTAGTTTTCACAATTTCAGTGATGTGTGACATTGGATGATGGTAATATTTTGGGCTTTTGAACATGTTTTTCACTACCGGATACATATTTCCGATTCGAGCTGAAACTATTGATTTAGAAGTCAAGTGACAGGAAATCCATTTGCAACTATTTTGGTTATTGATTAATTGCTTTTTTTATCAGGCAAAAGTTCCAAGCATTCACTGGTTCTCTAGTATAACTAAATTGAATATATTTTAGTCGGTCAAACAAAGCAATCAGGCTATAAACATCACTTTTTATAAACTTAATGATAAATCAAATAATCAGATTCCTTAATGAAATGAATCTTTAGTTACAGCCCTACTTAAAATAGGGGTCAAACTCTCAAATGGGAATTTAAAATCGGTCTGATGTGACAACTTTTATAGCCGTGTCAACTCATTCCCAAATCTCACCAGTGAAGTTGATGTTATAACTAATTAGAACAGTGCCCAAAATGAAATGTTCAATTCCTTTTTTATGTGTTTTACTTGTGAGCAGAGTTCGTAATACAGGCAGCACTTCAGCTTACTTTGGTTAGTTCAAGATTTCAAATGACTTGGGCTAAAGCTGAAATACCGACTTTGTTTGATTACACCTATGTTTCTCTTTCAGGTGTTTGCTGATGTGAAAGCCATTCTAGACAAAGAGGGTTGAGTTTCTCCAGCTGCCAATTGAATTCATTTACCTTCTTTTTTTTTTATATCAACTACCAGTACACTATGATAAGTTTATATGTCCATTCATATGACTTTTTTACTTTTGGTTAATTTTTTGTTTGTTTTCCATTTCTTTTCTAAAGATGTTGCACTGTTTGTGAATGTGTGTACAATATGTATTGGTATGGATGTGAAGTAGTGTTGCCTAGCAGCTACTTGTGATCAACATGCCTCACAGCTCTTCTGCACTCTTTCATCATAGTTTGAGGCCTTTGCATAGGAGCAAATTGTATCGTGAGCTTAGATAAGACACTTTTTTTGTCAATGACACTTCTAGTAGTGGAAGTATCATTGGAAAAAAAAAAAGTCTTCATTAACATATCACTAATGTCTTCAGAGTATCATGTCATTGGAAGCAGGCATAATGCTTCAGACCAAATAGTTTGACCTGATGACGGCCGGCTAGGATTGATTTAAGACTGACTGAACTTCCAATGGCCTCCAAATAAAATGCATAAAACATCTGTCTCATGTTTAATGGACAGTACTACAGGGACTGTTGTTTGGTGCCATTTAGAGTTATCCGGTATATATTTCTGTGGTAATGCATATTTGACCTCGTACCTGAATGTCTCGACATGCTCCATCACAGCTTCGACACTTGGGACTAATCCTAGAGAAATATAAAGAAAAATATGTAAACATTTTGCCAAATTTGCACAGTATCAGTTTTAAGGATATGGGCTAAAACTCAAAAGTAAAAACAATTATTTTTTTCCCCTTTGTCTAGCTCAGTTGATCTAAAACATTTATTTTATTTAATGTGAAGGTTGTATATTTATATAATATGTGCTTTTTTTTGTTATTTGTGTAGTACTGTGCTGAAGTCCAGTACTTAAAGTGAAAGATTTGGATCAAATTATTAATTACTACTCAAGAATTTACAAATTCACAAAACCCCATGCACTTGGTAGCTTTCGACAGCATTAGCCAGCAGAGGCCGCCAGACATCACTGCATAATGCAGGAAAAAAATTGTCAGTTGGAATTTTTTTTTTTTTTTTAAACAGGATGGAAAATTTCTCCTCAGTAAATAAAGCTGAAATAAATAAGTATAAGTAAGTAAAGCATTTCTGTTTTTATGTCAGCATTCATTCATATATTTTATATATAAATATATACACCTATTTAAATTTCTAATTCAAATATTTAAGTGTTATTGTATTATTTCTTTATGTATTTCTTGATGAATAAGGCATAATAGATTTATATATTATGGTTTTAACCCCCCCCCCCCCCACACACACACACACACACTTACAGAAGCTAATCAATTGGTTAACTAATCCATTAGTGCTTCTCCAAATCCTAATGCTGAGTCAAGACACAATTTACTTGAAAATAATGAACACCTTTTAAGTGCTACATAATTCATTTTTATTTGTCATGTACAGTATATATATATATATATATATATATATATATATATATATATATATATATATAAAATCTGCAGTAAGACATTTGCTTACACATTACTAATATTCCTGAGTGTTTTTTTAGCTTGAGGCCTGGTGAATTGGCATTTTAAGAGCTACACTCAATTGATAATCCGCTTCCAAAACAGTACCAACATGCGTGCACTTGACAGGGCAATGTACCAAATTTGAAATGCAGCACAACAGCAGTTTGTAACTACCGGGACTTTCGTATAGTCCAAGTTATAACGCATTAATAGTTAGTCTGGGAAGGTAGCAAATAGAGAAGTGTGAATGTAAGGCACTATTAATACACTGGTTTGTATGAGTGCACTATAATACATAAAGTTAGATAAAATACAGTCAAACTTTAATGATCCAGCTGACATGCATCATTGCAGCACCAAAATGTAATAGCATACAGCAAAGAAAAAATAGAATATAAATAAAAATATAGCAAGTGCTGGCATGGGTTCAAACAAACAATTTCAACGTGTCAAGAATATTTTAAGTAAAAATATTTAAATGAAAGTATGAAAATATATGAATTACAGCATTATGAATATGTGCAAAATACCATCAGGCTAGAATGATTGAAAAAAACGGAAATATCTACATAACATTTTTTTGAATGAATGACAATATGTACATATTACATAACACGAACTATGAAATGGCAGAATAACAAGCCCTTGTGTTAATGACAGACTTAACGTAAATATATTCGTACTCTGCCAGCAGATGGCAATTTGAAAATATATATTATCTTATTTACAAAAAAAATAAACTAATGAAAAATAATTGCATAAACTGTGACCACATTATTGGGCAAAATGTATACCGATGTCTAAAGCAAAACTGTAACAGTGATTCACAATCCAATGAGAGAGGACTGTCCTTCAATGCTGACATTCTGTTAAGATATTTGCATTTAAAGAGAAATGCCTGCTCAAATTTTCACATTCAAAATGTACGTTTTGTTGTTAGACAATCACAACGAAAGCATAAACTTCTACAATCTTTGAAATACCAAAGAGCTTACATAAAGTAATGTGCATCATTTACGAATGCATGAAGAGATAACTTTGTTTCACCGTTCGACAACTTGGCAGCTGATGCAAAAAGAAAACAAAAATGACACACAGCGAGACTGTAGTGGCCTCAGCAGGAGTTCACCAGGGCTGTGCTGATGTTGCTGGGAATCCTGCGATACTGAGCCTTGGTGTTCGTGACTGCGCCGTGCTTCTGTCGCAGATGAAGCCTCAGCTGACTCTTGTGTCTGAAGTGGAGGTCACATTTTTCACACTAAGGATAAGAGACAAAAAAAAAATTAGAATCACTATTTACAGGGACGGTTTCAGCCACCAACCCCCACAGCCACCATTCATAGCTCTCCGGGATTACTACCCAGGATTTATAACTATTGATAGGCGCGTGGAGATGGGATTACTCTCTTTTTAGCCAGCAGACAGTGGCATAAGGAGGAAGGGACTGACAAGGAAGCTTACATGATAAGGCTTCTCTCCAGTATGAATGCGCATGTGGCTCTTGAGAGTCTGAAGGTGGCGGAAGTGAGTTCCACAGATCTCACAAGGGTACGGTTTCTCTCCTGTGTGGATTAACACATGGGCGCGAAGATGGGCCACCTGGAGGAGAATTAAAACATATATTAAAACACATACACTTCAAAGCAGTGGTTTCACGTGGCTGGGTTGGCTCAGTTCGAGTCCGACTTGTGACGATTTCCTGCATGTCTTCCCCCTTCTCTCTCCCCTTTCTCATCTAGCTGTTCTGTCCATTAAAAGGTGGCAAAGCCCCAAAATATTAGCAGTATTTTGACATTCGCAAAGCTTTTTTTTCTCACCTGGACAAATCTGGAACCACATGTCTCACACTTGTATGGCTTTTCTCCAGAGTGAATACGGGTATGTGTCTTAAGGTTGGCCGGCCGGTTGAATTGAGCGCCGCAGATGTTGCAGTGGTAAGGCTTCGCACCTGGAGGAAGATCAGCAGATTGTGCAATGACCAAAACAGTCACATCCAGGAAGTCAACTTGATTGTACTTTATAAAGGAAGTTTTAATTTTACCAGTGTGAACGGTCTTGTGGCTGGCAAGGTTGCCCTTGTAGCGGAAGGCAGCCTGGCAGAAGTCACACTTGTATGGCTTGTCACTGTGCACCTGGGCCATGTGTTCTTTCAGGGCATCTTCATCTGTGAACTTGGAGTCACACCCATTGCAGAAGTGTATGGTGCTTTCTGCACGAAGAAGCAACAAAATCAATGTGACTTTAACACACCTCTGTGGTTTTGTTTAAAATAATCCTGTGAAATCATTTGTTTTAACTTAAATATAGTATGGCACTTGTGGAGTCCACTTACCACAGCTGGAGGAGGAATACTCTGAGTTCATTTTGGTGGTGTCATCTCGGCTGTAAGAGTCAGGAGAAAGGTGACCTATTTCCATGCACTGGGGGCTGTCGCAGCCACAAGAGGAGCATCTGTGGTAGCTGCACACAAAAAGACAACCACAGAGGTTAACTTTATTAAAAAGATAGCCCCTTGAGATTTAGCTTCTCATTTTTGAGGGGGTCCTATAAACACAAATACATTCAGTTATAAAACATGTATAAACAGAACAGTGTTACATAACAAACACACTACAAATACACAGCTTGCTTACACTCTCACCCACAAAAACTGTTTCAAGGACAGTTAAAATAAATACAGTTAAAGATGAACCCCACCCAGTGAAATTGCCTTCTGGAAATAGGCTGTAGCCAGTTAAGTGATTCATACATAAAACAATGGTAAGTACAGACACCTCAAAATAAATCTACATAAAGAATTAAAAACAACATTAAGAGATCTGAGATTAGTGTCAGAGGTGTTCTGATAGACAATATCAGCGCCATCAATAGTAGGCAGTATCAACTGGCAAATTATTCTTTTTCTAACTTGAAATGTTAAACAATTCACTGAGCAATTAAGTGAATTTGGACAGCCAATGCCATATGTTTGTTTTAAAAACATATGTTTTAAATTAGAAAACAACATATGTTTTTAAATTAGAAAATCAATGTGGGTCTTAAATGACAGTTCAGGGTCAATCCAAAGTCCAAGATACTTGAACGAATGAACTCTCTCAAGGGGTGACCCAATCTTCAAAAAGAATATGCAAATCAAAAGGATATGTTTGATTGCGTTATACCAAACACCATGCTGCAGGATTTTTTCTTATTCAATAAGACTCTATTGTTATAAAAACAATTTTGAACCAAATTAAAGTCAAACTGTAAGGAATTCTGATTTTGTAATAAATAAGAGTAAATAACAGTATCAAAGATGCCTAAAGATGAACATGGCAGTTAGAGCATATTTGAGGTAAGGGGTCCAAAGATGGAACCTTGTGGTACACCCTTTCCCACAATTGCTATTCAGACTTAAAACATTGAAAAACAACAAACTGGCATCTATTGTTAAGACAGGCATTAAACCGAAGGAGAACACTTTAATTCAAACAAATAGAGTACAACTTATCCAGAAGGAGATAGTGATCAACCATATCAAAAGCCTTAGAAAGATCAATACAAATTGCGAATGTAAGTTGGGTTTTATCAAAGTATGAGAACACATCATTTGTGAGTTTTAGAAAGGCAGTGGTGGTAGAGAAATTTAGTCTAAAACCAAAATGAATCCACAATGTATGTGAAGTTTTACCTGATGGTGCTACAGGTGCTGCTGCAGCTGTCAACACTCTGAGACATGAGGATTTCTTCTCTATGCTCGTCAACTCCCTCTTCTGCCTGGACCTCAGTGTGTCCACCTGCTACACCACTCCTGCAGGGACTCAGTGAGGGCAACATGGATATAGCTTCAGCGCTGCCACTCTGAGCCTCCTTTTCATTCTCATCAGGAGTTTGGTTCATTACGATCAACTTGTACTTCTTCCAATTGCGGGCCTTGACGTCTTTGGGGCAGTCTGATGGCTGTCTGAGGCTCAGTGTGGCGTTTCTGCTGCTGTTAGACTCAGTGGGTGAGTTGGGCTGGCAGTCAGATCTGAGGGGGCTTTGAGGGCTGCAAATCACACCTTTGCTAAAGCCTGGAGACAATGTTAGGCAGCTGGGTTGTGGGTGCTGAATGCTCTCTTCCTCCATGGGAAAGACAGACCTTTGAAGGCTCCTGTGGGCTCCATCTGGTCGGATGATAGTGGTGGGGAAACTTGGGTGGGATGGCACAGGGTGGGAGATGATGGTGGTGGACTCATTGTGAGCCATGTTGGCGCTGGGTACCTGTGAGCATTGTTTCTGGGACAAAGCCCCTTCTCTGGGAAGGTTGCTGACCTTATGTGAACCTTCTAGCGTCCCAGCAGGGATTTGGAAGTCACCATAGACGTGATAGGAACCAGAGGTGTTGATCCCCCTGAAAACGTTAGGGATGTAGCTCCTGCCTTCCTGGAGAGGGGATGAGGATACCTTGTGGATGTTTCTAAAGTCTGGCTCTTTCTCATCAACAGGCCTCAAAGCAGGGATCTCCTCTGCCAGATGTGATGAATTGATCTGTACCTCTTCAATCGGATGCCTGCAGAAACATTTTCAATGACAAAGTTATGTAGTTATTAACTCCAACTTAGATCCCTTCCATTTTTTACCAAGACATTAGAGTGTGTCTTGTCACATTTTCTATTTTCCTTTACCTGGACTTGATGAACCTGTGGCAGGTGTCAACCACATGTTCCATCTGGAGGTAAATGGCTGTGTTCATGGTGGCCAGGACCAGACTGTCTTTAAGGTCCAGACAGGATGTGTACATGAAGTCCAGCAGGATGGAAAAACCCTTGGGGTCCACTTTGGGGTCTAAGCTGATGGCACTAAGGTTTGTGTTTTTGGGGTCCATGAACACAGAATAAAAGAAGCCACTGTAAGACAGTAAGAGAGAGGGTTGCACAGATGAGGAAAATTATTAATTTGGTAGGAGGTAGATATTATATTAGATTATAGGGTGTGGCTGTGTAAAGAACAGTGATTCACAAAAATGATGTATTATGTAGTTATATAAAATGTATGTAATATGGTCCCAAAGGCAAAATTTAAATAAGTAAAAAAAAAAAAGTCTATAGGTAATCATGCTCCCTGTCTGATATTGAGATGGTGCATACCTGCAGGCCACCAAAATGGCCTTGTGAGCATGAAAATGTTGTCCGTCCACCTGTATGGCGACATCAACCAGAATGTTCCTGCTGCGGAGGCGGTTGAAGTTGAGCAGGACGTCACCTGCATGGCGTGTGAATTGAATGCAGCCATCTGCAGACGTGGCCATGCTGTCACAATCTGAACAAAGGCAAAAATAATAATTAGTTTGATAATTTTTATGAACCTAGAATTGATCCACGGCTAAATACAGGCACACAAGGGAGGTGCACATGCTGTAGGCAGAGTAGAAAAATAACATTGTGTGTATTTTTATTGTATTTATTATACTTATTATATATGTTTATTTAACAGGGAACACATTTAATAAACATTCATTGCAATACTTGAATTAGGATGCATTGTAAAGAGATATAGCTAAAAGCTATTTTCATCTGCAGTCCCTGCCCTGAGCAGGTGAACAATAACATACATAATACATTACATAAATATCTGTTTATTAGTCACCGGATGGAATTTAGTTGTGATTGTTTAAGTTTATAATGGTTCATAAAATTAAACTTACTGATTTCATTCTTGATTCTACATTTACCACCTTGTTAGCATCATGGAAAAAGAAAAAGAAATCTCAAAGTTTACTATGGAATGGAGTTCCACTTTTTGTGTGGAAGTATAATTCAATCAGATTTTCAGAAAAATAAATGAAGTCACAGTAATGTACTATGGATAAAAATAATAGGTTTTATTTTGCAGCCTATATGGGCTTTGACTTTGCTAAATCCTGGAACACTGAGGAGGATCATCTTAAAACCTAAGAAGTTAAGCCAAACTTAACTCACATAGCATATTTAACAGTCAGTCGGTCATACGTTAATGAACACTCATTGAAAATGATAAACTTCTCTAATACAAGCCATTTGCCTTCAGAGGTTATAATAAAAAAACAAAAACAAGGTTTGAACCTTAAGTGTCATGACAGTGTTTTATCAGAGAGTGGCGCCATTGCAAAGAGAAATAGCGAAAGGGAGTTACACTAGATCTTTAATGATGGCGTTATTACAGGGGCTATAATTAATATTTTAAAAATGCCATTTTTTAAAACATTAATGTTTTATTTTAGTTGTAACATCTGCACGTAATTTAAAACAACATAAATTTTGAGGCGACAACAAATCTTAGCCACAGACAATAGGCTATTATAAGATATTATACATACGCACTCACATCAAATATATACACTACCGGTCAAAAGTTTGGGGTCACTTACAAATTTCCATGCCACTCCATTATAGACATAATACCAGCTGATCTGAGTGGGGGGGCTGATCTTTAATGCAATATCTACATTGCCCATTATCAGCAACCATTCATCCAATGTTCCAGAGGCACATTCTGTTCACTAATCTGATATCATTTTAAAAAACTAACTAAGAAAACACTAGAGAATCCTTTTGCAATTATGTAAGCACATAATGTAATTTGAAAACTGCTGACCGGGTTAAAAAAAACAATGCAACTGATCTCAGCTGGTATTCTGTCTACAATGGAGTGCAATGGAAATTTATAAGTGACCCCAAACTTTTGACCGGTAGTGTATAAATATATATATATATATACATATATACACACACACACACACACATACATATATATATATATGTGTCTCCTACATTGCGATCCTACATTGCTGACAGAAGGATAAATATTGTGATATAAATATTGTGAGTAGCCTATAACGTGCTCATGTCTGCGCTCGCTGCAGTTGCCCAGCGTGTAAGAGCAGACCGGAGTGCTGGCAGCCTGTAGGTTGGAAACGTGTTTGACGTTGAGCACATTCCGTCCTGGCTGTGCAGATTAGGTTGCCAGTACACAGAGAGGTTTCCTGTTCCCCGATATAAGTAGAACTCATCTCACTTGACCTATTAACATTTATTTCCTCCTACTCAACTATTTTTTATCGAGTTATCTCTTAACTTCAACTATTCGACGAACAGCATGATTTCGCAGGATGTGACTCCAAGGAGGGGTTGTTTTGTTGCTGCGTAACTTTGGCTCTGAAGCAGCGAGCAGGCCAGCACAAGTCCGTTCAACTTTAGAAACAGTATTAAGCCACCGTGTCGGGGGACTGTTCTCTAGCCTACTTTAATCGTGGGCTTTAAAGAGCGTTTGCTCGATTGGAAATATTGATGTAAAGTTATCGGCTCTGTCTTGAGACATTAGGTTAAGTGAAAAGATTGTTTCTCGATATAAGCAATGCGCAGAGTAATTTAGATGTGACACAACCAGACCACAGAGTCCCGTTACGCCACTTTGGTAGCGTACCGGGATAATGCCATGATATAACAATAACATTGAGCTATAACGTTAGCTGAAAAACTGCTGCCTTAAGGAAGAGTAAAGGTTAATGTCGCAAAACTGCTGCTTTCAGTCTAACGGCAGCATCACAAGCATCACAAGTGATCAAATTTAATCCGCACTTCCGTCTAAATAAAACACAATCAAAGACAGTTCCGCTGTCAAAGTCAACTCTCATAGTTCAAATCTGTTAAAGTTAGTTCACTTTTAGCTAAACGTTATCACAAAATATTTCAAAAAAAATAGTCCAGCCCGGCAGCAGCCACACGAGCATCTGCTACTTCACAACACTTCTGACCTAATGCTGAAAAAATAGGAAGGAAAAAAAGTCACCTTGTAAAAGTTTCCTCGAAACTCTGTGCATCACCAGTTCTGAGAATCCAGTTCTAAGAAACAGAGCAGCTCAATTCTCGGAATTTCAACAGAGGGCTGTACCATTATCTGCTGGGCGGGGGAGTGGCTCGCAGCCGTGTGTGTCCTTTCAACCCTCTGCCGTTAGTATTGTCCAGGTATAATGCATGTCTGCTCAATTTTACTTATTGGTTTAACATATTAGTTGGGTTTCTTTAGAATATGTCTGAGATTTCTGCAGTTTATTTGTTTGTATCCTATTTGGTTAATCTCCCCTTTGTAGTGGGTTGGTCCAAGTGCAAGGTCAGCTGACAGAGTTATAAATACCATGGGGAATATGAGAGCGTGTTGTCGCTGTAAACCCCATGTGTAAACTTACCTGAGGTGCTATAAAGAGTTGAGAAAAGTCAGTCATCTTATCTTCTAATAATTTGAAATAGAATGCCCCCATAGTGAGTTTTTCTTTTTTAACATCTCCCCACCACATTTTGACTTGATTTAAATGTGGCTTGCTCTGACAGCTGCATTTTTTTAGCAGTTAAAGTTGCAATGTTGATACTGAACTGTAGACCTATAGTTTCTGCTTGGCCCCGGAGCAATGCTTCATCTGTTCAAATTGATTAAGAAGAACACTTAAAAAAAGTAACACATTTCTTGGCAATAGGTTTATGTGAATACTTTCTCTTAAAGTAGCCTACATGTACAGTAAACATTTGATTAGCCTCCTGGGGAATTCTGCACTAGACCTACTGACAATTAACTGATTAATCTGAGAGTATGCGCATCCTATTTTTAAAGGTCCCATGGAATGAAAATGTCACTTTATGAGGTTTTTTAACATCAACATGAGTTCCCCCAGCCTGCCTATGCCACATCGCTGCCAGTGGCTAGAAGTGGCGATAGGTGTAAACCGAGCCCTGCTCTGCCTTAGAGAAAATGAAGGCTCAGATGGGCCGATCAGGAATCTTGCCCCTTATGAGGTCACACGGGGCAAGGTTACCTCCCCTTCTTCTGCTTTGCCTGCCCAGAGGATTTGGCCTACTCATGAGAGAGAGAGAGACATCATTCAAACGAGCAAAGTGGCAGTTGGTCAAGGTCATAACCCCAGCCTCCACCTTGACCCCCTCTCCTCCTCAATAGCTACAGACTCAGAAAGGACACAACCTAAGGACAGCTCATTGTGGGACTGGCTCTAGTGGCTGTAATTCTGCTCCAAGGTTGAATTTTGGAAAAGAGACTTCAGATATGGTATTAGGGGACCACTAAGGTCTATGTAAAAGCATCCAAAGAGCACCATGTCATGGGACCTTTAATGTCATGCAGGTTATAGATAGCTGTGTGTGTGTGTGTGTGTGTGTGTGTGTGTGTGTGTGTGTGTGTGTGTGTGTGTGTGTGTGGTGTGTGTGTGTGTAAAGTCATCAATTCCCCAAAAGGCTCACTTGCACTTGTCTATGTTCCCACCACTTCCTGTTTAACATCACAGCTGTATCTGGGTAACACAGAATCCTTATATGAGTATACTTACTGATGAATGAGGCAACAAATCAGGAACTAACTGCTCTTTAATAAACAACTGACGTTCCTGAAAATCTGGATCAAGAACTAATGTAAGCCTATGTAATAAATTATGTAAACCAATATAATGATAAGATAATGAAGAACACACTGCTATGTTAGCTATAATGAACCAGTGTGTAATGACATGTTCCTAGATATCTGACCCCTTTCCTAATGACTTGTTCCTGATTAACACCAAATCAGCTGCTAAATGGCACAAAACCAGTGTTTTGTGTCCTTCAAGAAAAATTGTGTGGTTCTAACTAGTTCCTTAGTAACTACACAGGATTTTGTGTGCCTCATGCAAAGTGTTACCTTGATCTATTCTGGAACCTGTTGAAATGTACCGACAACCTCAGCAACCCTGCACATGTTAAACATGTTGTACCTGGTAATGCAGCTAGGAGGCCTTTTCTTTAGTTTTTAGTTACAATTCCCCCTATTTTACCTTCTTGATTCAGTCAAATCTATTGATGAAAACAAGGGTTTTCTGTGTTTTTGAACATGTAGGCTAGCATTACAATCTGTTGGCATCCCCTTTCACCGCCACAGTGAGCTGCAGTGAGGCTCAGCTAATATTACCGCATGCCTGTTATCAACAGTGATCTTGTGCATGCTTATTTTCAACAAATCATATTGCCACTGCAAACAGCTTTGTTTTTAACCATGCAATGATAAAGTAGCTTCCAAATTTTAAAAATCCTACAAGGAACATAATCGGGGCCAGAAGTGGGTACAATGTCGTAGGTCATTTATTATTTATTTATGTATTATTTATATTTGTTTAGCATACTGTTCATAGAAGTCTTCTACATACATATTATATTACTGCTACAATTATCAGCCACACATAAAACTGTCCAAAATAAGCTTTTAGGGGGAAAACAGCAACGTTTCCCATTATTATTTTAACTGTATATGTTGCAGAAAAGAAAAAAATGCTCAGACTGAATTTTCCCCTGTGCAATTTAACTCAACAGGTCTAAATTGTAGCTGTTCAGGTGGCTATGGCAACAAAGAGGTCTATTTCTAGTTAATGGTTTCACTCTTGATGTTTTTTCCCCTGCGGTTATCTTTAGTGGCCCAAGTTTCTGTGGGTTGTTCATCTTCACATCCTTTGAAAGAAGCAATAGTTTGATCTAAAGGAGAAAAGACAAAACATGTTCAGTCAGTAGGAGAGCCTTGATTTCCTGGTTTAGTTGTTTATTTGCAGGCAAGAGGATGCATAGATTTGATCAGTGAGCCTTTCCCCTGCTCATATCGATGCAGCATCTTTACGTTACATTAGCTGCAGTGCAATAGTAGATAAGCTAGAGCAGATGTGAAACATTTAAGACTCAAATCAACACAATCACACTAACACGTTGCTTCTAATTTGATTCCCAGAATTAATGTCTACCAGTTTGTTTTCCTCTTAAGGAAGTTCTGATTCTTTCCGGACCACAAAAATTCTTCACTCCAGTGATTTATTATTGTACTTCCACAAGGGTATTGGGGCTTTCAAGAGACAAAGTCAAAAAGAATGATAAAAACCAAAGCACCAGAGGCTGAGATATCCAGACTTTTAATCTCTTGTGGGTCATATTCCAAAAATACTGGATCCTACATTCCCCATAATGCACCTCAATATTGTCTGTCCTCAGACACTCCTTGCCAGGTAAATGCTCATTTATTTCAAAGTCCACAGTTTCCTCAAAATTTGTAAATGCCGAGCCCACTCTGAAATAACCCTGATGCCATCATCATGACATCATCAGGGTTGTTTTCTTTTGAAAGCTCATGGATGTTTTATTAGTATAAACCCCTTTAAAAGTTTTCACTGACTGAAGAGCAGTAGTAAACTAATATCAGTGTTATCATTAGTGGAATGCCCCTTTAAAAAGATTTTAAAACACAAAAGCTGGAGAAAGATCACCAAAAAACATGTTATTTGTTGCGGCTCATGTTTGCCTGTGTCCTGTACATCAAGCAGATGTCCTTTTTCACTTTCTGCAGGGCCCGTCTGAAGAATGCATGTAATGCAACAACACTGCATGGGATTTTTTCCAACTTACCCTGAAACCAATTTGTTACCGTTGTCCTCTGTTTCTCTGGCTAGTGAAAGAGGCTGTGCTATGTGTTAACAAGCGCTTCCCCCACCCCCTCTCGTGAACTACGCTGACCCGGGGCAGAGAAGCAGACCGATATCAATGTGCCTGTCCAACAACAAGACCCAGGCACATGGTTGCCTGGCAGGGATCAAAGGTCACGTCAGTAGAATATGAAACTAAAACTAGCCCAGTCTTTGCAGATAGATAGCCTTAGGGCGAAAAGAGGGAAGTATTCATTTCTGTTGAACCAAAAGTATGCACTTGATTTTCTGGAGCAGCTTGTGTGAGATAAAAAAAAAAAAGGCAAGATAAGGACACTGTTGTTTTCCATACCACAAAATTACAAAAGTACCACAGAAAGGCAAAAAAACAGTAATAATACTAAGCTTGTTTGTGATTAAAGTGTATAAGGGTGAAACAACATGCATGGAAATACCTGACTCATTTATTTATAGCACAAAGTTCAGTGTCATTTTTCAGCAGCTGTTGATGAAGTATACACACTGCACACAACCCATGAAACACTGATAAATAGGGTTCCCATGGTGAACTTTGAACTGCTTTCATGCCAACTGTGTGACCCAGATGAATCAAATATACTACCTTGTGAAACTGACAATAATGTGCTGTGCTGCACAGATAAAGATAAAAAAATGTCGGGATTCCAAGTGGCTAACGTGGGCTTGAGCTTCTCGTTTCACTGCCACCTACAGGTTTAGCACGGTCTTGACGGCATTGTCAGCACACACACACACACACACACACACACACACACATATATATATATATATATATATATATATAACATGTACTATATATATATATATATATATATATATATATATACACATACACAAACACGAGTACTTGTAATTGAACACTTTTCTGAAAACTGACAGCTGTGCATGATGTTATTTTTTTTAAATGAAGAGGTTGAATTGTCCATTTATGAAAATAGCTGGCCACGTGTAAGCCTTGGTCTATGGTTTGGTCACCAGTTTAAATTTAAGTAGGCAGCATTTTGATATGCATTCAGTCGGCAACATTAAAATATGTTTTAAAACGGACTCAGAACAGACTGGCAGCTTTCTGTCAAGTGAAACATGGTTCAGTCTGTCTGTCAATATTTCAGAACACATCTGCATGTCTTCTGATGTGGCGTGTTGGGGAAGAACTTAAGTTTCGTGAAAAGTACAGTTTGCTCCTTCAACATCAAATAGGAAACCCTGCTCTTTATTACTTTCATATCTGCTGTTTCCACAGCTTGGCTCGGCATCAGCGATGGGGAGTTTCATATTAGGCCACCAAGTTTCCTCTCAGTGCATGTGATACAAATCATTTATTTTATAATCATACTTTAGTTTTTTTTTTAGTTTTTTTTTATTGCTTAAAGGCTTCACCACATTTTATTTTTATCTAAGCTGGAGCTTTTGTTGTTGTGCGCTGTGCATTTGAGCAGAGCATTGCTGTTCCATTGAGATCATAACAACAATGAATTAAAAAGAGCAAAAGTTAGTTAACAGTGACAATTCAACAACATTTTAAACGGTCAGTTAGGATCAACATTTCCACTCTACACTGAGTTCCTGAGAACTTGCTGAACCAAGAACAGGCCAGTTTGCAGTGTTTCACAACGCTAACCAAATATAAATCACAGTATTTTGGATCATATCGCTGGTTTCAGGTCACATGAGGACAGCGACTCATGGACTCGTGATCCGACCTCAAATAAAATGCTCAGAGGGGATACATGAATGGTGGCTTTGTTGCACCTCAAAGAATGCATCCTTGTATTTGTAGTCTAAATGGATTGTACATGCAGAGGAAAGGTCAGTGCTGAGGACCACTCTGTGCATCAAAACATATGGAAAGTGATGTGTCACTGTTTGGGGCCTTTGTGGACAAAACACACTTAGTTGTAGTCGTGTTTATTGGAAAATGTATTAATAGACAGACAATCAATTGTCACCATAAGGGTCATCTGACAGCACTGGCCTAACGAGATCGCTTTTAAATCTTTATTTTCATTGCTTTAATTTCTTCTGTTTTATCCTAAAAAAAAGAATTGAGCATATATGGAATGTGAGGCAATTAATATGTAAAGTAAATAGAAACGTATTGCAACACTCCACAAGATATCTGTGGAAAAGTACCAGGGGACACCGTGTCACCGTGGCGGATTCCCCTGTTGTTTTACGGCTAAGCCTCATGGAGGAGGATGAGGAGGGGGCAGGGCTGGGTGTGTGTGTGTGTGTGGTTACAAGAGTATGTCTGTGTGTGTATGCATGTGAGAGAATGAGGGACGTTATTGATGGGATTGCGGGTGCCTCTTGCAAATTCACTTTCACAATAGAGCAGCTGGAAAAATATGGGTAAGGACAGTGAATGGGGAATGATGTCTTTCACCTCAACAACTCCTTCACACTGTTAACCCAGACAAGTTGACTTTACTTCAAAAACTGAATGGAGAAACCAATTGATTTAAGGTAAATTGACTTGAATGCTAATTGATGTGAAGTAACAACTTAAGTACCACACTAAAAGCCAAATAACTTGTACTGAAATTCTGCAGTGAAAATCATCTTTTTTGCCCCACGAGTCAACTCAGTATTTTAAGTTACAATGACTGCATTTTCCCGTTTTATTTGGTGTTCATTGTGTCAAGTCAAACATTTAAGTTGAGAAATGTGTCAAAATGTGTACACAGTGCAATCCATTTATGAATATTATATTTAAAATGACATACCAGCAATAAAACACACATTGTTTCTTGTTGACATACAAATCGATTTCCATCTTAAAAATATATTTTTGTACATATTTTGTCAGCACAGGCCAGCCCTACACTTTTTTATATCACCTGCTGAATAAAGTAAAACAAGTTCTTGATACACATTGCAAACCCTAGGAACAGTTGATAAATTGGGCCACGTTGCCAGAGGTATGTTCTTCAGTTTATCCATGACAGAAATGCCTTCCAGGATGATCTCTGCTTGTGATGGGTTCAGGTGAGGATAAGCCTGGTTTTGGGCCACATCTTGGCAATCCTATCATCAATATTATAACAAACTGTGACATTACAAACAGTTCTCACATTGTTAAAGTCAAAATTCAGACAACGTTGGTAGACAATGTAGAAGAAACACTAATGTGGGACTGCAGGGAAAAAAATGAGTTGAAATTATTGTGAATGAGGAGAAAATATAATTATGGGGCAGAAGGTCTTTAGTTGATATACAGCCTTATGTTCATTATCAATATAAATGTATAATTTCATTTAGACAAGGGTATTTAAAAAACATGATTTCAGACAGCGTAAGAGATGATAAAATGGGTCACATGTTAAAAGGAGAGCTTGAATATGTCCCAGTGTATGGTGCTGCATAACATGAGGTCATCATGTTTTATGCTATGAAACAAACAAACCTTCATTCTAAATTTGCTAAGGTTATCAAAGGTTAACAGCTATTTCTGTCTTTATTGTCAGTCAAAGACTTATGCTACTTCAGGCAATTTTTGGTAAGGAACCGTGCGAAAATTATTGGGGTGGTTAAGAGAAACGTTGCAACACAATATCCCAAAGTAATGTAACACTATTGAATGGTACAATTCATTTTGCATTAATAACATAAAATATGCAAAGAATTTTTGATATATACTTCAATTCAAACTTTAACATGTTAATGGCAAAATGATCTTCACATAGTTACCAAATCGTAAAAAATATGGGAGCCAGGATAGTGACTTTGCATTTTGGCATTGAAAAGAAAATTTAGCACTAAAAAACCTGAAATGAAAAAGGGACACAATGGCATTGAAACCATTTTAATCGGAAAAAAGTAGGAGTAAAAGTATCGGCACTGAAAAAAAAGCTCCACTTCCACAAGCTTCCGATAAAGAGTGAATGTGACATGTTGTTAATTGTTAATTTTATGACCATGTATTGACAAGCTTATTGCTAATCTTATTGATTGGTCTGATTCTGGTTTCTGCCATAACTGCAGCAGGTCCTAACTTGTCTCAGGCAGAGAAGCAGTTCAACTCTGTCTCCATAGAGGACGGGAGACGTAACAGCTGTACGATAAGACAGTGCTACCTCAAGTGCTCCCATCCCCCCAAGGTCAGGGCAGGAAGTTATTAACACACTCTCACAGATTCACACACACACACACACACACACACACACGCACACACACACACACACACACACACACCTAACATTCATTTCATACACACAGAAGCGGCAGTAGTGAAGCACACATAAAAACACTGGATAAGATGTTCTGTGAACCAGACGGTCACAGATGAATGTGCTACATGAGATCTGGTGTACCAACAACATGACCTGTTACGTAGGTAATAGTCTCACAATACCAGACCTTCCTCCACAGTGCTCCGGAGGTAGGTCTGGCTAGTCCACAAAACCTTCTCGGATGGGAGGAAAAACATGCTCTTGTTTATTGGCATTTCTTTAAACCAATCACAATTGTCTTGGGCTGTGCTAAGCGGCAAACAGAGCAATGGTGCTGCTGAACTTGTTTTAGACGAACATGTGTACGTTAAAAAGTTGTTTTAGTCGTGAACAACTCAGATTTGACTGATAGTCTAGCTAGCTGTCTGGATTTACCATGCAGAGATCTGAGGAGGAGTTAACCGTAGTCCTCATAAATCAACCAGAGTTTAAAATGCCAACACAAAGAAGGCAAAAGGGGATGGACATCTGGCTGAAAATGAGGGACATCCGGAAAAATTTCCGGCAACACCTGAATAAACCCGAATAAGAAACATTGTCCATATAGACAATGTAGGTAAGAATAGGATCCAGTAGCATCTTCACACATAGATGAGTGAACATAGACCTCATCTAATCTTGTATGTCCAGCACAATTGAAAATACAACATATTTAAACAGGAACTTAAGAGTTGGGATGGCACTTCATGACACTACACTGTAGTGTAGTGACTTTAGTTTAAGTCATCAAAGTCTTTCCAGACTTTCCAGACTCCTGCTCCTGAAAAAAAACCCGGCCTTAAGCAAAAAGAAAACATGCAATACCCTTCTGCTTTTTCAACCCCTCACCCCTCCTCATAACTAACCAAGTTTCAATAAATCTCTTTAATACATGCTCTCTGCATTCAAAAAGTGTGCAACACAAGGTATTATGCGATATAAGTATTGCACAAATGATAAATGTAATAACCATAACCCTAACCATCATCAGCTTGTCTTTTGAAATACTGAGAAGAGGAGAAAAACACAATTAAATTACATTGTTACCATAGCAATCGTTCCCCAAGTGTTACCTCAACGTGATGTCTGACATTTCCACATTTAATCTTTTACATCTCCCCTGTTCTTGCTGTCTGTGGCAAACGCTGTCAGGTTCAGCTGCCTGCTGGTAACCACGAGGAAACATTTCATGCATGTTCATGCCCCAGATCCGGTCTTGAATTTAAGCAGGGGTTTGCGTTTGAAGCATAAACCACACAACATCACTGCATGCTGTTAATATGCAAGCTACCCAGTCCTTGGATGTCTCCAGGAGGTCAGTACAGATGCATGCCAATGTTGGACAACTGTATTCTGGGGGGGGGTGGGTCTCTTAGTTACCCCCCAGATGGTACATCATCCACCACTAAAGCACATTTGAATGTGAGTGTTGTTAAGTTTTCAACCTTTTTGGTCACTCCAACAACTGAGAATGTCTGACATGTTCTTAAAGGGAAAAACATGCTCTTGAAACACAGTTGAGGGAACAAACAGAACGCTATGCTGGTTCTGTATTTTTTTTAAACAGATTACTGTTTAACCTGTGTTAATGTCAGACAGATGAGTATTCTAAACTCAACTCAGCTCAGAAAATATAATATTCCCCAGAAGTGGGTGTCTGCCCCTTTCTGCAGGGTTGTATGTGAGATACACATGTTTTTCTTTTGTTGTCTGATAGTTCAAATATATGTGCTGTTAGTCTCAGGAATGCTGGTGGAACATGGAAAAAAGGGAGTGTCACTCACAGAGCAGATGGTATGCTTTTAATCATCCATATTGCTCTGAAGCTGTTCATGTTTTAGAACTTGGATTCTTCCTTACACACCAAACGCCATTGTGTTTTTATCGTCCAACTTGTTTTGAAGAAATAATCTGCAGAGGAAACTGAGTGCATTTTACATATATACTGTACATACTTGATTAATCAATGAAATTTGAGGTTACTAGGATTGTAAAGGTAAATCCACCTTGGTGTTTTGCGTCATTGGGCTATTTTTTCTTTATGTTATTCAGTGAAACCAAGCTTGCCTATTTTTACAAGCTTATTGACATAACATCTTAAATAAAATACTGAAAAAGGGGATTTCTTGCAATTTGTTTACAATTTTGCAATTACTATTGTACTATAGTTGTTATATTGCTTACAAACCAGAAGAAAACAAACATCCAAGGGTTAAGAACAAGGGTGATTTACACAAAGACTGCAATAAAAATGTCCAACTGCAGAGATGACAAGATTCAAGAATTTTATTCGGTAAGTGTCAACCCCAAAATTGTCAGACAAATTCATGAAAGGCAAGAGACCTGGTTGTTTATGATCAAATTACAAACCGGCTACGTGAGGCGATGTCATCCGCATGATGTCCTGCCTTCGGCACGTTCTCCAGGACCACCCTTTGCCTAAACCAGTAAATTCCAGTAAATGAGACTGCGTCTGACACAGACAATCTCTTTTGTGCTATGTGTGTTTAAGGGGATCTTGGAACAATGTCAGGACCTGATTCCTTGCACATTGTCCGGAATTCATTTGTAAAAAAAAAACTGCTTTAGTGAGCTATAGAGGTGCTGGTAGGCAGATTTTGTTACTGTTGTACAAAACCACGCTAGCTGTTTCCCTTATTTCCAGTTTTAGGACTAAGCCAAGCTAGCTGCCACTGGCTGTAGCTTCATATTTAGCAGACAACAACAATAAGAATATCAATCTTCTTATGTAAATGTTGTCAAGAAAGTGATCAGGCGTATTTCCTTAAATGTGGAGCTATTCCTTTAATCCTTTTGTATTTTGTGGTGCACTGGAGTCAATCTTCTTAGCAATTTCTTTAATTCACTGTTTCATGTAACACCATCATGAACACATTCATTTTCAGCAAACTATTATCATAATTCCAGGCTTGCAGTTTTTTTGCAGTGATGTAATGAGTTCACTGTCTAAGTCAGGTCCAAAAGAATCATGGAAATGAAGCCATAGATAACTGTATAGCACTTTGAGGAATTGGATCCCAGCAACCGAAAAATCTCAATGAAGCCAACAAGACCCAAAAACAAATTCTACTTGTGCAGCATGCAGGCTAAGGTCCAATGTTGTGAATTAGAAGGCACAGTACATTAAGTTATTGTTTACTGTGACATGAAATGTACTTGCAGTAGATTCTGTTAAAAAAAATCAATGATGAACAAATATTTATTGTTGCATCACTACTGTCTGGTTGTGAGGTAGTTTGACCTTTATCTTTCTGTTCAGCTCACCCTGTCCTGGATTGCTCCGGCACACTCTGATAAACAAAGCGTTGAAGTAACTGGAAGGTGCTATAATTGTCACTTTTCCTGTTGTGGTCATTCAAAATTTAAATATGTTTCATCTGTTGCTCTGTAATCTCTTAATGTAGCAGATTGTTTATGGTGCTGTAAACAGGCTTTTTTTGCATAACTGATATAACACACACAGGCCACCTGGTTTTTGAATGATATGCGATCTGTTTGCCTTGTGTGAACTATGGCTTACGTTTCCACCATTCAAAGTCGGACTATACACTGAGATAGTAAATCGAGTTTGAGACGTATGACCTGAAATAGGATATAGCAGTGCCCCGGAAGTGGTGAATGAAGGATTTCTCTCTTAATTACAAGAGGTTTATAGTGTTGAATATTGGGGTTTTATTTTGTAAGCTGTGTTTATTTTAAATGTATTCCTTGCCCATAAATGAGTTGGGGTTTAAGAAAAAAAGAAAGAAAGAACGCAATCATGTGAGTGCAGCCTGGTCACAAGCACACCTTTCACACAGGGGTCAATGAACAGAATTCCAGGTAATCGTTTCGGTTTCACAAGACTCGCCAAGGCACAACCACAAGTGTAGGTGACAGATTTCCGGGACTAGTCAGTGTCCGCCACCTGGATCAGTTTGATCTGAGTTGCAGTAACACGGACGACAAACAAGAGGAAGTAAATGTAATAACATCACAAGTGACCTCTGGTTGTAATACTCACTGTTCACTACTGAATCCACAGGTTGGAATCAAGGCCTCACAGACAGACAGCAGACGTTTTCTAGTGTTAATCCATTACTGTATCTCCTACATGCAAATATTGAGTACATACTGTATGTAGAAGTGTGTTTTTGAAGGACTGTTTTCCTACAGTAATATGGGGTTGAATGTTGGGGTGATAATTTGATTTAGAAAAATAAAAAAACTTTGAATCTTTTAGATGTAAACCATAACTTTTTACTAGGAATTAAGATGTTCGTTTGAGGGTCCATTCTTGATCTGGGTCCTGTGAGACCTGTGAGAGCTGATGATCCTCATCCAGGTCACACAGTTTGCACACAGTTCACAGACTGCACCTCTGCCTGGGTTCGATTTTCCAGCAAAGTCACAGAATGATTTGCGGCAGGTAGACCGTGCTACAGTATGACATTCCGATGGGTCACAGATTTCTTTGGAACGCCAGAAGAGCTTGTGTTAGTGTAGCCAGCCAGTTGAGCCAGGTAAAAAAAGCAAGAGATTTCTTTGAATAGGCCTAATACTGTTATAATGTTATTTTTGTAGTTATGGGCTGATACTGGGGCAGGACCATCATAAGAAGGAAGGAAATTCAACAAAGAGCATCTAAAAGCTAAAAGGGAAAGTGAAAGACAACAGGCAGTAACGTGTGTCACACTCGGTCGGAATATCAACAGATGGAGACAATTACGGAATTGTAAATTATTCAAAACTCCCCCCAAATTGGCCCTCAGGTGTGTCTCTTTCATTTATAAAATAACTTTACAATGCATCATGTGGTTGCATGTCAGTAACTTACATTAAATGACATCCCCCTTCCATTTAACACGGATGCTTTGATCCTTTTCAGTTCGTGTTTGGGTTGGCCTACTATTTTCTTTCCCCTTGTCCCTCTGTAACACTTGTGTAAAGCGTCCAGGGGTTTCATAAAATGTGCCATATTAATCTGAGTTATTATAGAGTTGGTTGTTAGAACAAACTCTTAATGCTTTGGCTTGTGACACAGTGACAGTGACAACATTATCCAGTTTAGCTCACGAGACATCCAAGTAGGCCAAGTTACCGTGTGTCCTCAGCATTAAATACAAATTAATGTATTATCTCCTTATTTGAAATTATGAATGTGCATGAACTATCTTATGCCTCATTCTTTTGCCTAAAAGTAAAAATAAAATATGTTGAGGTAACATTATCTATAGAGGATCTCCCTCATAAAAAGTTATTAAAATGAACTGGACCCCAAAAACTATGGACATTTATCAAAGAAGCCTTACGCAAGTGTGTGTTTCCAACAGCGTTTGGATGTTAGAGGAAGTAGTGGGAGTGGGAGTCTCACTGACAACATCACACGCAATAGGCTCACAGAATTTCAGTAATCTCCCCTCAAAGTGAGTCGTTGGCTTTGTATCCCCTAATGGTTGCAGGTATTGCTTAACACAAGTTCCATCTCCGACCAGTCAGTGTGTCATGCTGCATGTGTGTGGTCTCCTAATGCAATATCTCCACTGGCTCTGCAGCACGGGCAAGGCAAGCTGCCAGCACAGCAGCAACCACTTGGATTTTTCCACAGAAGGATGAATCACTTTAGCACACTTAGTGACACGTGGCTTAAAGGCCAAGATTAACCTTAGCAACCAACGCTCTCTGGGGTCCACAATCAATGTTGGGGAACGAACACCCTGCTGTTTACCCGAGCAGTCTCCCCTGATCGTCCTGTCCACAGCCCAGAAGGAGCAACCGGGAACCAACTCAAATTAGGACAGTCAAAGGAGCTCACAAAGAAGAAAATAGGACAATAAAGTAATAATTAGACATTTTGGGAAATAGGAAAATACACTAATTACGCTTTTGTTTCTGAGAATTTGATGAGAAGATCATGGCACACTCCACACTTCCACAATTTTTAGCTTAGTCTTTAGGAAAAAACCAAGGCATAGATTAAAAAGCAATAGTGTAAAACGACATTTTCTACACCTGGCAAAGAAATAATCCAGCACGAAAACCCACTAAAAAACAGCCATTTCCCTGTTTCCAGTCTTTATGCTAAGGTAAAGTAAGCTAATTGGCTAAGGTAAGCTAACCACAATTGTAAAGTTATATGACATCTGATCAAACTGGATTTATTTTAGGGCAGCAACTTTCCGGTAATTGACACAAATCATACATACATCTCTGATTGATCATTGTCTCATGTGTCTCTCTTGATGCTCACATAGCATTCAACCAAATAGTCCGGCTATAGGAAAAGGTAGACAAGGGATCAAAACCTTAAGCATAGATTCCCCAAATCTCTTTTCACCCCTGAACATTTGTGTGCCCTTATTTGTGTCATGTTGTGATGTGAGCAAATTCATATGTAGAACTGTTCAATGTAAAGATTTCAAAATAATTAAGAGCGGAATTGATCTTATCATCTAACTCTCAAGAACATGCAAAGGGATTGCTTTAATCTCGTTGCACAAGTTGCACAAGTACCGTGTACTTGTGTATAATGACAATAAAGGCATTCTATTCTATTCTATTCTAACATAAACAAGCATATTTTCCAAAATGTTCCATTAACTGAATTGCTTTTTTCATTTATTTATCTTCCGTAGTCTCCATGAGCTTGCCTCAAAGACACGTACAGTTTAAAGTGAGTTTTCCTGAGGCATACTGGAGGTGGATGGCGTCAAATCAAAGCATCAGAAAGAAAATTTTGGCCAATTTCAGACTTAAGTAACAGCAGCAGTGTGCTCACAGCTTCCTGTTGTCATCTTCCTGTGATTTCCTGTCTGTCCTCTGAGTGACACTCACATGTTCCTCGTAAATTAAATCAGACGAGAACACCGCGTACATGTTGTGCCCGGCTTGAATTGAGATGTTATAAGCTTCCCGTGACTACTTTAGAACTAATTGTAATTGATAGTTTTGTCTCTTGAGTTCTTTTCATTATAGGAGCCTAGAGGCTGTGTGTTCACAGATGACCTCAGTGAATAAGGGGAGATGGTGGATGGTTCATTTACAAGTATACAGTTAGTGTATACTAAGGTTGTTAAAAATGTTTATGCTTTAATTCTTTTTCGCACGTGTTTAAAACAATACAATCTCTGTCAACCCTCTGAGCCCTAAGGCCATTTATACAGTTTATTGTCCGTCTGGATTTATTTTATAAAAAAGCTGGTAAAACATCAACCCTGTTGTCTACAGTCAAGATATGAACATCATTTCTTTCAGGACAATATGGGTTATTACAATATTTGGGTTGCAGTGAGGTCACTTGAATGCTAATAATGGTTGTAGGACCTTAAAGACAAATAAATAAATAAAACGGAACATGACTCTTCCAGATATTTATTGATATTACAGACAGAAAAGTACAACCTAAGCCTTTTTCCTCTCTAAAACACTTCTCATATGCATTACACATTTACTTTAAGTGCCCATATTATGCTAATTTTCAGGTCATAATTGTATTTTAAGGATGTACCAGAATAGGTTTACATGGTTTCATTTCATCAACACCATATTTTTGTTGTACTGAACATTGCTGTAGCTCCTCTTTTCACCCTGTGTGTTTAGGTCTCTGTTTTAGCTACAGAATGAGACATCTCACTTCTTTACTATCTTTGTTGGGAGTCGTACATACTCAGTAGCCAGGTAAGATCACATCAGATAGATAACTCTTTCTCCAACTTCAGTACAAGGCAGGATTAGCTGGGAGACTTCTTCTAAATGAGGGCGCACTTGCGGAATACCTGCAGAACAGGAACATGGAAGTAGTTCTTTTGTAGATTATGGTGAACTAGTGTCTGTTGTAGCAGTGTTTTGCCCTTGATAACAACCTTGCTAGCAGGCTACAGTAAGCCATCTTGTCTTGGCTAGTGATGTAGAAAACCGTGCAGGTTTTGAAAAGCTCAACCAAGGGGGTAAGCCTCTACTCTCTAAGCGTAACTCCTATGGCGCCATTTAATTGCTAAGAAGCCATCACCTGCCGTTAGCATCCCACTTTGACACCACTTTGACAGTGAATAACTTTACATCTGAAGCATTTAAAGACTCTATTTATCCATTGTTTATTTCTAAAAAAACACGACAATGTATGAAAGGCTCCATTACCTTGTACCTCACGTCATGGCTCCGTACGTTTTTGTCAAAATAAGCTTGTGACTGTGTCATAACCAAGTGACTTGCTGTTGCATAAACACACAAATCCCTGTATTGTCAGGAGACGCTCGTAGACAGTTTTGACTTACATTAGCTGTTTAGGTTTAATTACTAATAACTAGTATGTTTGTTAGCAGTAATTAGCCTGTGCCTATGTCATCTCTTGACATACACCTACGTTCTCTCTTTCTGCTGATTGGGAATGATTGAGATTTCTCTTGGCACAGCTACCAGAAGACTTATAACTTTGACAGGTTGCACACGTCACGTCTTCGTCATCAAGCTGAGTTGGAGGCTGCGCAGTAACACTCAGCCATCACCGGAAAAGTGCTTCTAATAGACTTCACTGGGCAACGGGAACGGGATCTGTTGGTCCATTTCTTTAACTCTCTATGAGCTCACCCGGTGACTGAAGGCAGAGAACATTCAGAAACCCGTGTCTCAGCATGGATAGTTTTTTTGGCAAACTTGTATGCTTGTGGAAGCACAGAGACACAATATAACACCCCGAATCCCAGAAAAAGTGATTTTTTTCATAAAATTCCATGTAACTTGTTTTATTTTCCATGGAAAGCAAGCTGAATGATTATCTATAACCTCCTTCTAATCTCTCAGCGGCCAAAACATGACTACTTGACCTGTAAAGCGCTGATGTAAGTTCCACTATTGTGGCTTTTGTAATTGACATGATTTAAAATGTCACAACCAATACAAATAGCCACAGGAATAAAGGAATACCTGGCACGTCTAGTTCTTAACATAGGTAGCCTAAAATGGCTACCCGAGGGGAGCAGATTAAATTCCCCAAAGAGTGGGTGATCATGGCAGTTTAAAATCTGGTCCGCCTTACCCTTAACCTGTTTATCATATACATGTTGCGGCTGAGGTCGCTGTGCCCCAACCACCTTAGACGCAGCTTTTACCAGCTTTGATAGCTTATGCTTGTTGGTCATTAAAAGGCCACTATACCACACAACAACGCAAAATGTCACGATTGATTCTGAGAACAAGAGAGAAGACTGAGACTTACTTAAGATAATTAATTTCAATCCTTAGTGGTATTTGTCCAGCAGATCAATTGGATGATTGAATGAATTTCATATGACTGCATAGAAAAAAGAAAGAAATCTAATTATGAGCCTGTGCCTTTGCCCACTTTTGTTTTATTACTTTTTTTTGCTTTTTTATGTTGAAGCACATTCAGCCTTTTGTATGAAATGTGCTATACAAATGAAGTTGACTTGTTTTTGGAGAAATGCAACTGATATTTTTGATACTTTGTATTTTTCTCTCTAATTTGAAATAGATGATTCCCCTGTACTTACATCCATCTCAAGGAAGATACATGTGGATTGACAGCATGGTACTGCATTGTGGCAGTGCTTCATTTGGCTAAGCATATGACATGATCACATGCTGGCTTTCCACCTCTGAGCATTGCCATAATTTGTTAACTTGTTTTTGTTTCCTTTGTAATAAAACTGTACAGTCAACTGTTCAGAGACAGAATACAGACATACATGTCTTGGCTGGTCGGTCCATGGATTTCAGCATCCTCTTAACATCCACTCATACTTCGCAGAGATGAGCATCAATCATCTAGTAAAACAGGGAAGAGATAAATGTAAATTTATTAGACTTCTCTGCTGTGTTTTTCCTGCACACCACCTGTAACTGCAATATTTAGAAATTCTGACTAATAAGCACATTTAGAACACTTTATTCAAATGTATATATGATACAGCAGCAATTATAGGAAACACTAAATACAAAAAAAAAAAATCCACAAGCCAGCAGCTCACAATAGTGAGAGTGCTAAAGTCTGCGTGTGTTTGTAACAGAGATATCATTTCTGGCTTTCTGTGTCTCATGATCAGAACCATGTGTACGCCACGTGGAGGGTTTGCTGTATTTGTTTAAGGCTTAGGGAGAAACATTTCAATATCTTTTGGGGGATGAGCTCACACTGAGTAACACCAGATAGACCACCATATCTCTGGTGGTTAAGAAAAACACCGGATGCTTCATGTACGTAGACACAAATAATTAGAAATTATGTCTGGAATGCTGTAAGAGTTCTATTCATTGCACACATTTATTGCATTTAAAGAAAACAAAAAAGGTAAAACAAAAACATCCACAAGGAATCTGATAAACGAATGGCATGGATTGTTTATTTAACATAAATAATACATGGAAATAATTTGTGTTGTTTGGTATTTGAAAAAAAAAAGTCATTCCATATTCAGATAGTTTTGAGGTTATGAAAGAAATCTTAATGATGTTCTCTCTGTTCAGGTACAAAATGGTATGAGGGCCTCATACACTGTATGTCTTGACAAAATATCACTCCAGACCCTTATTGACCTACCTGAACAGGTTTCTTGAGGGAGGGTTGCATTACTCAGGAAAGCAGGTGTTGGGTCTTGAATTCAATTGGCTTCTGCTCTTCCTTAGATGGGAGGAGGCAGGGAGCCAGAGCAGCAACACCTGGCAGTGTCTTTCTGTTAAAATCACTTGGCCGTGCTGCGCTGGATATTTTGGAGACTCCTGCTAGAGATCCAAAATCTGCAACTGCCAAAGTGAGAATGTGGAAATAGTCATGAGATACAAGGTGAGGGACTCTTGCAAAATGTTTTGCAGTTGAAAGTTGAGTGAGAGGTCGACTAAGATTCGTGTAAATGTTGGACTACAAAGGCCTTGAGTTTGTTGTTGCTGAGTTGAAGGAAGGTGTGTCTGATGGTAACAGCTTCAATGCAGTGAGCAGCAGAGAGCAACACACAGCAGCTTTTGTGTTCATGTTGATGCTTTTTAATGAAAGTTTTACATTAAGATTGCATGTAAGTGTCTCCTTTTGAGGTTTTATTATATCTAATTGTACTGTATTTTATTATGTTTTCTGTTAACTTGCTAATAATTGTCACAGTGTAGTATCACCAGTTTGTATCATATTAGGTTAATTTGTAGGTTCATAATTGTATTTTGAGGTTGTACCAGAATAGGTTTACGTGGTTTAATTTTCAAAAAACATTATATTTTTGTTGTACTTCACATTGCTGCAGCTCCTCTTTTCACCCTGTGTGTTGAGCTCTCTGTTTTAGCTACAGAGTGAGGCATCTCACTTCTGTTCCATCTTTGTTGGGAGTCGCACATGCAAAGTACCTAGGTAATGACAGCTAGCCATTAAGAAGCAGAGCATGAGGGCGTGCCACGCCAGCAGCTAGGCGAGCATTATGACGAACGTTATACGAGCATTTATATATTTAACGTTATACAAGCATTATGACGAACGTGCGTCACTTCGTAACGCACGTTCGTCACGAAAGTAAAGGATAGAGCTGTTTGGAGCAGTTTGTGAACAGTGTTTTCTTTTGGAGATGGTAAGTCCCTTTAGGGTAGACTTTGGCCTTTTTTTAACTTTGTAAACGTATAACGTGCACAAAAAAGATAAATAACACAAAAAAAGGAAAGGGGAAAGCCAAAAAGCATGATATGATTACTTTAACTTAACATTGGATTACAATATGACAATTGTCCAAAATAATTACCAACTTTTATCAAGAATTTTACTCACATATATGCATCACAAGCATCATACACATACAGTACGTACATGTACATACGTCTCCCTCTTCTCCAAGGAGGTGCAGCAAGTGGAGACATTAAAACTACTGTTTACCCCTGACAAATATGGAGGAGGAGGCCATCGTTCCCATGGAGACACTCATCTGTTTTGTGCTGAAAGTAATACAGTTGTTGGAGCAGGTCAGCTATGTTTAAATAAGTGAGCTGAGAGAGTTAATTAAGTAGAACTGACGCACTCACATGCATATTACGTTCATACACAAACACACACACACACACACTTACACACACATACTTGGTACACACAGCCACAGACACACACAAGAAAGATTTAGTCTTCCTGCCGAGTTGAATGAAAAAACCTCTAAGTTAAGCTGATCTCATTAGTTAAGCTTCACAGATCATCTGTCCTGGGTCTATATCTGTGTCCCTGTTTGCACTGTGTGTGTGTGTGTGTGTGTGTGTGTGTGTGTGTGTGTGTGTGTGTGTGTGTGGTGTGTGTGTGTGTGTGTGTGTGTGTGTGTCAATCAGTTCCATTCATCAGGGCATCAAATGCACAAGCAAAGCCTTGGCCAGGAGGTCAGACTTATTACTAAGAGAAAACATCTTTCAAATGTTCAAAGCGCAGTAATAACCCGAACAATTGAGTCAGCACTCAGGTTTTTTTCTTTTCTGTCTACTGTATCCAGCAGTGGGACCCCTGAGGTGAACATGAGATAAATTACATCACTGAAAGAGAGAGGCAGTTCTTATAGCTTATTTAAGATGTCACAGGTCTAAGGTTCCAGAGGATTGGACAATGCATCAATATCAATGTCATGATATTGATTTATTTAATTTTTTTAACAATTTATATCATAATAAAGCAAATGTACACAAAATCACGTATGGACTAATCAAACTGGCCACTGCAATGAACTGTTCCGCATTCACAATGTAATATCATATGATGGTCCCAGACTGTCTCTGGGTAACAGGCAGTGCTTCTGTGGTGTCGCAGCTACTGAGTGCAGAGTGGATCAATAGATCAGGTTATTTTGATCAGGAAGGTACTGGGTTTTGCAGCTTTCACTGGGGGATCTCTGCCCACACTGCAGGAGGTTATATTGACAGAGTTTAAAATCAAGTCAGAGGGGACCTCTGCTGGTTGGCCATTGGAAAACTTTGCTCTAATAAACAGTGGAAGATGTATTGTCAGCATGTTTGTGAGTGAGTCAGTAAGTAAGTCAACTATATTTATAAAGCACCTTCAAGGTGCTGTACATTGAACAAAAATGCACTGTATCCATGTCACATTCTAAGCAGGAGGTTTTTTTTGTAACATTCAAGAGGCCACTGACGATACTGAAAAACAGAAATGATTTTCCCAGCAGCAGTTCAGTTTTCTGTTGGATTTTTGTACCTGCTCATTGATTTTCCTATGATGTCTGGCAGCTGCACTCTGCTCATTATCGCAGTTTGAGTTAGAGTTTGGTCCAGATCCAGAGCCAATAATAGGGGGGAAGCCCCTAAGTTAAGTACTGCTCTGTCGTTGCAATTCATTAGTCTGAACGTCTAGATGTTTTACAAAGACCATAAAAGTGTCATTCTGAATGGGTTTTATTACAGCATATTCTCATATTTCATGGGTCATTTGCTGGAATGCAAATTAAACATAAAATAGCATTGGTGCTGCAGATTACCAAACAAACCTGCCTTCAGTGTTTCCTGCTTGGAGCAGCTGCGTATATAGTAACTTGGGTACATAGGATATGAGTTATATTCATTTAGGAGTGTTCTTAAAGCTCTCTGAGGGTAACGTGCGCTGAAGAGCAAAGGTCAAATGGAGTACATGTTGTAGGTCCCTGCAGTTTATTGTTTGCATACTTTTTTTCACTCCTTAGACGTCGTGATCTCCTACTTCAGGAATTACAAACATCTACATTTAAGCTGCTCTGACTCTCCTCATCACACTGACCAGCAACAGTGCAACAACAAAGAGCATATCGTTTTTGGACCACCAGCTTTTAAAGTTATGTCAAGTAGAATGAGAGTCAAAGCCATATAGAAGTGTAAATAGTGTCATGAAGAAATTTTGAAATGGTTCACAAATTATAAGTGTAACAGTTCAGAGAAAGTTTCTTTGCTAATTTCATTAATTACATTTTAAATTCATAGTGGTTGCAGATAAGGTCTGTCTATGTGCATTTCTTTGTTTGTCCTTTGATTTTTGTCATCATTATTCAATTAGTGGTATTAAGTTATTATTGAATTATGTTAAAAAATACAGTTTTTTGTTCTTTTTTTAATCAGAAATATTTCAAATGTAGTATTGGATTGTTTAATGAATTTTCAATCACATGATTTCCTTTGCGTATTTATATAAGATAAAAATGATTGTAAAAGAGGTGTGTTAATGTGATCTGATATATATATATATATATATATATATATATATATATATATATAATATGTGTAAAACCGTTATATTAACATCTCAGACAAAACTTTTTTATACAACTCATAATCTGTCTGTATCTATTCTTGTCTAACACATTATTGATAGTGTTGACAATAGCTTTTCTGTGTGTACCTCTCCAATTACATATTTATTTTATTGGTGTTTTGTAATTTCTTTAGTTTCATGTCAACTGATTTTTAAAATTTGATCCAAACGTTGGCCTCTGTTGTCCTCTGGTGGCCACACATGATCACTTTCACACATTTACTTACAAAGTAGAGTACACAGAGGAGTCATGTTATCCATACATTACGGAAGGATACATTCTGTAAAGGATATAACATTGTTTAACATTTCACTTTAAATCATATGTTTACATTGTAGCTTGTAATTTCAAATATTGTGAATTTTCTTAAAGTGCTTATCAATTCACCCATATTTTTCTCTTTATGAATATGAATGTCCTTCTGGTGTACATCAAAATGGACAAAGCAGTGTCATTGACAGTAAGACGAGCCTAGATTAGTTTCTTGGAAGTGTGTGTGGGGGGGGGACTGAAGACTTCTTAGGAAGTAAAATTGAACAGTTATTCATGTTCAGTTATTATTAATGTCACACATTAAATATGAGAACTTCAATGGGATCAGCTGCATTGTGCTGAAATCCCACAGAAATGCATTTAGAAAAGGCAGACCACAAAAACAGACAAAAGAAAGTCTTTTAAAGTCATGGTCAGCATCTTAACCCCTAAGGCATGAGGACACCACGACAACAGGAATTCTTAACTTCAATTCTTAACTTAATTATTAACTTCAAGATTAAAGATGTTATTAATTACCATGAAGTCTTTGTAATGAGTAGCACATATCTCAAAAGATTATTTTGCTTTTCCTTTGATTTGTATTCACCTCTCCTCTCTGTTTGCTCCAACATGAGTTTCTGTCATCATAGTTCTGTCTCTGGAGAGGGAACCATGTACACTGTGCTGCACAGTGACCACTGGGAGCTTGCTGCTCATTAAAGAATACAATCTTTTGCTTAATCTACTGTTGCACAAAGCAACTCCAAATAAAATCAGCAAGAGAGTGCTAGTTGCATTCTGAAACAGTTTTCAAATTATTGTAGCACATGACTGGCAAATGTCAAATAAGTAACTGCATTGTTTCCAACACACAGTTTTTCTTAAGAATTTTGAACAGTAAATTACGTAAAATGGAGGATCATCCTCCTGGTGGTCCAGGCTTTTAAGGCGCTGACAATGACCATGTAACTGGTTTGAGTCCAGATGGGGACCTTTGCTATGTGTCTTATGTGTCTTTTTTTATTTATGAATCCATCGTACAGCTCCCTGGTGTTTGAGCAGCAGACTGGAGGATTACCATGTGGTGGCGCTCTCTGCTGCCGAATCACTGCACAGTGTGTGTTGTAAGTGGCACAATGGAGACAACTGTGTGTTCATACAGTAGATAAAACAGAAGATAAAACTATGTTATTGTGCATGTACCGGTGGGAGGGGAACGTTAAAAATGCTTCTCAGTCTTCCATATGGAGAATCACACAGTTTGAGTTAACGTAGGTGGGTAAACATGATTTGAAATCTGGGTGCATAAACTCTCACGACAACACTGTGAAGAGGCATGTTGGGACAGGAGCCGGTGGTTTGAGGTATGCCTGTCGAGAGCCACTCCCTGTCCTCCTTTCTCACTGTTTGGTTTAGTTTTGTCTTCCCTGAGGCAACACATTTCTGTAGCCGTCCCTGCTACATGTTGGGGGATGTGCTGTGAGGCATCACTTGCCTAGACAGGACTCTCATGAACAGTAGCACATAAGCCATGATACCTCTTGTTTTTGTGTCCCTATTTACAATGGAGAATAGTATTTCTGTTGGACTGTATGTCCTCCCATTGTCCAGCTTAACACGTGAATGTGGGAGTGACTGAGACCTTTATTAACTTTTTTTAAGAAGTCTATGTATTTTTGACCTGTTTCTCAAGAAATAGCCTAGAAGGACTGAGGGCTTGTGTATGAGTGACACGGACAGGGTAGGGAATTTAGGGACCTAGAGATAGTAACACGTAGTTGGTTTTGGGCTTTTATAGGATTAAACCAGGCTTTTGTCACTCATTAAACAAAAAAAAAATGTGAACACTATTAATTCTTCTTATATTTAATTTAAAAAAATATGCAGGAATAATGGCACAAGTTCAAACAAAGTAAATAAGGAAAAAAATAACTGGCACACTCTCAGCAGATTTATAATAAATGGGTGAAAACTGTTGTCATGGAGTGTATTCACCAACAAATATAAACATACACCAAATAAAACACCTGCAAATATACATCTTGCAACAACAACAAAAATCCAAATGACATACAGAAGTATATTCCCTGTAAAGACAGCAATCTTCCATGAGCGGAGGCCGGATGGAGTGATTGTTCTAGACAAAGTTCTTGTCCGGCTGGCCGGCAGAGCGGGGCGCTGGGTACCGCGGAGACTTCCCTGAGCCTTTGCCGGAGCAGTTGCAGCAGAGAAAGCTTCCTCCAATAATGATGAGAGCGGCAGCTCCCCATCCGACAAACAGGGCACTCCCGAATTCATACCTGTGAATAATTCACACATCACATTGATACTTATGTGGACAAATTTACAAACTGATAATATTATAATCTGTCTGATTCTCAGCAGAAACATTCAAACGTCACAACATGTGATTTCAAGCCAGTATTGCCTAGTTTAATTGCATTAACATGAAAGAGTACAATTAAACGTTAAAGGAACAATTTGAAATTTTGAAAAATCTGCTTTTATTGTTGAGAGTTTGATAAAAAAATAGATACCACTCTCAAGTCTGTATGGTAAATATGAAATTACTGCCAGTGGACAATTATTAGACAGTTATTTTATTTTAGCATAAAGACTAGGAACATAGCTTTAGCCTTGTGTAAAGACCTTGGCGGACTTCATGGCGTCTCCGCTGGTTTCCTGCCATCACGGTAACTTCTCCAGGATGGCTGTTTTCCCCTGTTTTTAGTTGTTATATGCTAAATTAAGCTAACTGGCTGCAGGCTAGCTATGGCTTCATATTTACCATGTATTTTTCCAAAATATCTATGGATAAAGACTAACGTTAGTCAAGTACCGTACAATTCTGAGGTACTTTATTATGACTTTATTAATGTTTTGGTATACTTTATAGGCCTACTACTCAGCTACATTTCTGAGGCAAATTTTGCTTTTTATTCCACAAAGCCTACATTTATTTGACACATATAGTTACCAGATACTTTCCAGATTAAGATTTTACAAACAGAATTTATGATCCATTTTTAAAATATGATGCTGTGCTATAAAGGGGTTTTAATTTTGATTCTTTAAGTAAATTTGACTGATAATACGTTTATACTCGGTAGCAACAAAGGATTTTTACTTGTATAAAGCAAAAAACAAATTTTTACAGAGTGATACTGGTACTTTTAATTAAGTAGAAACAAAATATGAGTGTGTCTTTCTCCATTGAAAATATAAAACTATTCTTTAACATGTGTAATACTAAACGACAACTTGGGGAGGACTGGCAGCCAGCAAGTCCTCAAAGCCATACTGACTCCTGGCAGTAGAACAAAATTGATTGGCCCTGACACACCAACCTGATTGGCCGTCGGACACTCTGGCGAGGTCAGTGACTCGAGTCTGTTCAGTGTGTTCTGTGCCGTCGGCCGTCGGAGAGGCCGTCGGCCTTCATTTTGGCCAATTTGAAATGTTGAATTGGAGTTCGATCAGTCGGACTCAATGACCAATCTGATTGGTGGAAAGTTAACCTGGAAATGTCAAGCGGGATGAGCATCGACCGCCTCTCAAAATCAGACAAAAATCTATTAAACTGACTTTTGTCATTATGAAATTAAGACAGATTCAGCAACCGTATGGCCTATTTAGCGCTTAAAATGTTTTCATAAAATACGCGATTGTATTTCGAAGCCGCCATTATGGTTGGCTGGAGAAGTCAGACCCACATGATGCGTTTGTCATTTCTGGTTTTCATTTTTTGGGCAACAATACAGATTAGCGCAGACTGCTGCAGAAGTCGGTTTGGTGTGTTCCGAGGCCCTTTTTGGACCTCGATGAGCCAACGAGCGGCCGTTGGGTTGGTGTGTCAGGGCCTTAAGTGTTCGTCCTCTGTGTCATTAATCTGCCACAGTGATACCTGATAATTGGTGTGAATTCCAAACTAAAGAGAAAGAGGAGGAGGATCTCACTTTGAATTAGTCGGAGTGAATGGGTTGTAGAATTCCTGGGCTATTCTGTGACCATACCAAGACGTTCCCACCAGAGCAAGCACACCTGTAAAACCATGAGCAGATTTTGTTTTTTCAATTATAGTTGCAATACACAGGTTAAAATGTGCAGGGCTGGGCTGTATCATCTATGAGCCAAAGATTCACTACAAGCTAAATCATGTTGAAGAATTGTTGCGATATGGTGGTCAAAGCAAAACATACAGTAGTTTGATGCAACATCTCTAGGGAAAAACAATGTCCCTACAAGTCAGATGATGTTCAAGCAGTGTGTGTCCTTGCATGTGCGTGCGTGCGTGCTTGTGTGTGTGTGTGTGTGAAGTGAATGGACTCTGACCAGCGATAATGAAGATAACCCCTCCAGCAAGAGCCACTTTGTCCTTCTGCACTGGTTGTTCTGACATGCAGGTGGTGCACCTCATGCCCACCATGTCCAACATGATAGAAATAAAGCACATCAAGACGGCGCACAGCATCAGCCCTCGTGTGCCCTGTACAATCCCTGGAGACAAAGACATAGCACAGGATCGCTTGATTTCAACAGGTCTTATTCAATTTCAGGGCTTGGTAAAATTATTTATTAAATTAGCTTTGACCTTTGACCTTATAAAGTGAAGTAGAGTACCTCTAATTTCTATATATCTCAAATAAAAGCTTAAACAAATAAAAAATCTTAAATCTTAGCTTAAAAAATCTCTTTGTTGGATCTCAGTGGTCTTCTTGTTTACAGCAGACACTACACAGGCAACATGAGTCACATCCAGCTGAGGTGTGCTGGAAACATTCCTATCTGATGACACTGGTATCAGCCTTTTATGATCTATGATGATATAACTGGGGTCTTCAACGTTTTTAAGCCAAGAACCCCATAACTGAAAGAGTGATGGACCAGGCACCCCCTACTAAGCATGGGCCGCTATGAGATTCGGACGGTATGATAACAGTCAGAAAAAACATCAGTTTCACTGTATTATGTTATTGCAATTACAACTATGAATATATTAATTTTGAAATTAAATTTATTCCCCCCCCCCCCATTGAACACAATGTATTTGATTATCAAACACACTGCACACTGGCAGGGAGAGGGATTCCTAAACTGCACTTTTTTTCCTTTAAGACTTATATCTTAGCAAAGGTATGACAGAACATTTTTCAAACTCGGTGTACCTTGAAACCGGTAAGGCCCATGCCTACCCCCTACTACAAATATTGAAAAAAATAAGTTGCAAGAGGAAATGGGCCTACAATAACTTGTACAGAGGCCTAATGTCTAGATACATACCTTTTTTGCATAGAATACTAGTTGTTCTATGTATAGAATGCTATTTAAAATAGTCTACCAATTTTATAAATCATGTTTTAATGTTTAACATACATGTGACACAGTGAATCCTTAGGATTACCTGTGGATGGCCTTAGTGACTACAGTACCTATAAGATAGTAAGCCTATCATCAGTGGGGATTAATATTTGCTAATAATATGCTGGATTTATGTCAAGACTTTTTAATTTATGAAAAAACTTGGTCCCATGCATTGACTCTTGGACCCCCTTTTGAACATCCCTGATATAGAAATTAAAAATCCATTTACACAGATGCATTTGCAGTTGAGCTCAAACACTGTGCAAAATATGTATTTCAGTTCGAATCGATTTCAAAGAATAGGTTCTTTTTGATCAGCCAGGTGCTGGTATTTGACTGACGTGCCTCTGCACGCAAGGGAGCAATGAGGGTACTTTCTTAAACCTCTAGGGAGGTTTGAATGACCAAAGAGACTTACACATTCCTGTTTCACAGCACATCAGCCCATGAATCTTAAACTTCTAAGATTGATAAATCTCATAAATTCACAATTTTAATTTCATGAAGTCACCATTGGAGAAAAAAAGAAAGAATTTCACTTAATTGTTTTATAAATGTATTTGTTGTCCGGTGACACATTGTGTACCCAAGCCCATATTTTTAGCAGAAGAAGAAGTTGATTTAAGACACACTTTCAGCCTAATTGTTATCACTATGCTGTGTCTGACGTGGTATAATAGATAATATGATTTACGATGAGTTGTTGGTCTTTGCAAAGGAATCTTAGAAAAGATTTAAAGAAAACATGCTATGTAAACAACATCACCTGGTAGCTGGAGAAGTGAATCATACACTTTACACTGAACTTGACCAGTGCTCTGTGATGCACAGGTCTTCCACAGCCCTTCATACAACGCCTGAGCTGTGATGATGTTGTCTCCTGCATACGATGAAGCTTTCCATTCCACCATGACTGTGGATGCTATCAAGCCAACGAAGCCCAGGAAGGCCAGTGTGAAGCCGAGAAGCTGTATACCTGCGTTGGCCATCGTTTCACGTCAGAAACTAAAAATGGGTAATGATCAAAGTTGGGAAAGTTCCAAAAACCTTCACGATGTAGTTCCTGAAGGTTTGGGATGGTGGATCTGATGCATGCCAAACAGTGCTGTCTACCTGTGCATCCTCAGGGAACACCCCAGAGGAGAGGGAGGATCTCGGAATGCTAGCCCCCTCTGACTGACGTTAGGAAGAGCAGGACGACACCTAGTGGAGAACACAGTAAGACAACACAATTTTCACATTTTGTATTTACAATACAGCTGAGGTTGTGCCAGTTTCTGTACATCACAAGTGTGCTGTATTTTTAGAGCAAAATGTATGTGCTGTTATTATATAATCAACAACAACAACAATAACAATACAATATAACAATATTTTATCATCACCATATATCTAATATAATGTATGGTATAAGATGTATACACCCTTGACTTGAAATAATTAAAGACAAGTTTTATTTGGAAACATTGCTGTCACACCAGGCTTTTCATAAAAATAGTTGAAATGGCCCAGCTCTCCCCTTTATGCCTCCCTGGTCCTGTTTTATTGTACTGTTCTGTATGTGAATTTTTGAACAGATGTTCATTAATATCAAAAAGTTACCACTAAAGCTTTAAACAAATAAACCAAGCTGAATTAATATGGTTTTTAGTAGAGGTAGCAGTAGTTGTATTAGTAGTAGTAATAGGCCTATTTGTTATTTCAGAAAAACAAACAACATTTCCTCTTAGATTTGTCATTTGTAGGCAAATAGTGACTCATCTCTAACAGACTTGTGCTGAAACTAACTTGCAAAAAAAGCTTTTTATTCTACATGTTGCACCCTATGTCATAGCAACCAATAAAAGTCAACTATGTTCCGTGGTGTGAGCTCATTTGCTGAATTCAACAATTGTGAGCAAATGAAACCGTGGCTGTAACTGGCCGCTGACCAAAGGTTTTGTCTTGCCTAATTCAGACTTGTAGTTGTTTGCACTTTGTGTCAGCTGGCTTGTAGATCCACAGGGAGATTTGTTTCAATGCTGCGGGATCCCTGTATAACAGAGGTATGTTGGATTTTGTTTATTTAAATAGAAAAGTACTCTTTTTAATCTCTGTGTCAACATATGGCAACATCGACTTTGATTTCCTTTTAATTCATAGAAACCTTCTTCATGTTTTTGTCAGTGAAAAATGGACAAAGAATCTGGACTGATTCTGTTCCTGGTGCTGCTTCTCTGTCACAAAGGCAACACACAGTCACACAACTCTTGTCCATACACTTGCCAGTGTTTCACTTCAGTCCAAATACTGTGTGCTGATGAACGGATGGCATCTTTACCCATGAACACATCTAGACAGGTCAAGGACTTTATTGTAATTAATTCAGCCGTGGCGTACCTGTTCCCCCGCACTTTAGAGGGGAGCCCTCAACTGACCAAGCTTATCTTCCTAAATAATGCACTGCAAAGTGTTAACTCTCAGGCTTTTGAGCATCTGGTTGAGCTGCAGGAGTTGGAAATCAGTGGGAACCCCTGGCTGGACCATTTATATTTGGGGACTTTTTCAAAGCAGGAAAACTTAACTAAACTGCTGCTTAACTTCAACAGTTTTAAGACCGTGCTTCCTGGCATGTTTGACTCTCTCAAACATCTTGAGACACTGCAGATGAAGGGCAACATCATATCAGATCTGCCCCCATTTCTTCTGCTGAACCTCCACAATCTACGTGTCCTGGATTTGTCCCAAAATAAGCTTGAAGACGTAAAAAGAGAAACTTTTTCTGGTCCGACGAGACTGGAGATCCTGAAAATGAACAACAACCTCATCCGCAATCTTACATCTGACATGTTTCACAATATTTCTCAGCTTATAGAGCTTCACTTGGAGGGGAATAAGATATCAAAACTCCTTGACAATGTCTTCTTTGTGTTAACCGAACTGAAGGTGCTGAACCTCCGTGGAAACCTTCTCACAACCTTCAGCGACAAAGTGTTTGGATTTGAAGCCTCAAATTTGAAGGAGCTGAACCTAAAGGGCAACAGATTGACTGAGCTGTCCTCTCTAAGCAGTTTGACATCTCTTACTGACCTAATCTTGTGCTCTAACCAGCTCTCTGACCTTCCCGAGGACCTTTTAAGAAATGTCACAGCCTTGGAGAATGTGGACCTGTCTGAAAACCAGCTCACCCTGCTGCCCACAATGATCTTTAATGATCTATTCAGAATCAAGGCCATCCACCTACACAAGAACAACCTGAGCAAGGTGGACGCCAAACTGTTTGAGGACCAGGTGCTCATTCAGCAGCTCTACCTGTCTGACAACCAGTTGGAAACTCTCCCATTGGGCTTTTTAGACCCTTTTGTCCTCCAGCACACAGTCAGACTGCACGGGAACCCCTGGACATGTGACTGCCACATGTGGTACCTGCATGACTGGGTGTTGAGAAACAGCAGAGACGTAGAAATGGTTGACAGGATGCTCTGTGCAAGCCCCAGCTTTTTGAGAAGACGGCCAGTTGTCTCCATCGACAAGGACCAGCTGGTGTGTCAGGTTTCTAAAGATGACACGCCTGATCTCAGCAGCTGCAGCCTACAATTGTCAAATGACACTGTGATGCTCAATTGTAAAGTAGATAAATGCTCTCCATTTACCGTGAAGGTACGGTTTCAGGAGGATGACGGCAACGTTAAGGAGCATATTTTAAAAAATGAGCCTCAATGTTGCAATGAGACAATGATCGTGATCCCCGATCAGTAGTTTTTTACTCTTAATCAGACTTTGTTCTCTGTGCAAATACGTTCTCTACATTTGGTCTTTGTTCATACAAAGAGAGTGATATTATAGGTTCCGACTGTCAAAGTCAATACTGTAAACAAATCTCCAACTAGGCTGCTGATAACAAGCAAACATGCATGCTTCTGAATGATAAGAGGGGTGGATGAACCCTTTTTTTGTAAAGTTCAAAGTTCACCCCACTACTTTTTAAGATCACTGCTGAAAGGATCAGTGAGTAGCATGTTAATTATCTGTTTACATGTTGGATCTCCAGTAGATGCTGGCTCACTTGTTTCTGTACACTGGCATTGTCAAACTGAACAATTGTCAGGACAACAATTCAGAGTACTTAGAAATGGGTGAATATGTCCTTTTATGGGCATATCATGTTTTTTGCAGTTTGAAAGAAGTCATGCAGCAGCTGCCGGTGTAAAATGTCAACAAAATATATTATTTGCTTCTTCAAATGATTAGTTTAATTAAAACATTCCCAACACTTTAAAAAGGCAGGAAACCTAGTCTGTTTAGGATTTATTCCGATCTTTCACTTAAAGGGACAGTTCACCCCAAAAACAAAAATACATTATTTTCCTCTTAACTCTAATGCTACAGTAATGATCAGTCTAGATTGTTTTGGTGTGAGCTGTCCAGTGTTGGAGATATCGGCCAAAGAGATGTCTGCCTTCTCTCCAATATAATAGAACTAGATAGCACTCGGCTTGTGGTGCTCAAAACACCAAAAAATACATTTGAGAAACTCTTTCTAATACTCAATTACTAATTACTCAAAATCATTTGAAAATGTTATGTGAGTAAAAGTGTGGACGTATTATTAGCTAATGTACTTAAAAATAGAAGTAGAATAGCTCTTCTCCTTATTATATTATTATATATAATGCTATTGGATTATTATCACTGATGCATTCATGTGTATGCAACATTTTGATGCTGTAGTTGGTCAAAATGAAACTAGTAACTATTTAATATGTTGGATAGTTTAACCTATAGCAATCCATCATATGAGATAAATATTCCTGTTATTATAGTTGTCATACACGTTTTGTGTGCAGTATAATGTAAAATAACTCACTCAGTTAAGTTTTTTTTAACATTTATGTTGTATATAAGAAAGATTTTTTGTTATATACAATTTTGTGAGTTTCCATATACATACCTGTTTACAGTATATTATTCTTTTCCAAAGAAAAATCAATGGTGTATTAACACAGACAGTCAAAAGGTGGCACTACTGTTGTGAAAATAAATTAACGGTGACACAAGATATTTTCATAAACTCCACATTTACAAAATAAGAATTGGACAGTCATATTTACCAAAAGTGATGAGTGGCCAAGAGCCACAAGAAAACCTCAAAGTCAGAATAAAGGATTAGGCCCCACCACTGTGCCATACACAGATTATACTGATTATTCTTGTATGTCCTCAGTGCTGTGTAATTTTGGTTGGACTGCAGCATGTGGGACAGCAGATGAACTGAATGTCTTGTCTCAGGCTCCTCATCTAAAGATAGATAAGAAGTTTCAGATGAACAAAGTTTTAGCACGATGTTGATAGCCTCTACACTCATTGGAACACCCACACTGGTGTTTTAGGAAGAGGCAAATTTCACCTTTATCATTTTTGATGCAATCAGTTTGATAATCTCACTTAATCCTATAGCTGTGTCTGAGCAGAGGTCAAATCAACCAGAATGGCTGACACCTGCGTTGGTGTGGAGAACCTTTGATGCCAGTATTGTCAGTTGACTTGTCATCTTATCTCCCACAAAGCTCTCTTTAACAATCTTAAAACACGAAAGTAACACATTTGCCAACGTAAGACATACACACACGGGAAAAAAGAAGTAAATAAGCAATAATTGTCCTGGGAATTGTTAATCACAGGGAGCAACAGAGGAAGGGAACTCGCTAAGGACATCTAATGTAAAGTACAGGTATTAAACAAAAAACGTCTTTTTCACAGCACACATGGCATCTAAGGAAAAGCACACATGAATGTAACAACACAAATTAAGTGTCCCAATAAGAAAGCATACATCAACCAGGTCCCTGGAACTTGCACACGTATCTTTAATGCAATCATTATTTATGTTATTAATAACACCTGTGCTGTTCCTGTAATGACAGTTGCAGTTCTTCAACCTGTTTTGACTTGTGACTCTCCAAAATGAAGCAATACTGTATCTGCCTGTGACCACTCGTCACAGGTTGAATGTCTTTGAGTTGTGAACATTTCATCAAACAGTGAAAGTTCCCTACTCATATTATTTGATCTAAATGTTTTTAGAGGTTATTAGAGGCCTGAAATTTTTTTTCCTCTCATTTCACAGCTTGTTAGTTACGCTGCAACCCTTCAGAATTACCCAAAGATTGGAAACCACAGTGATAAAGTAAAAATGTCTGCAAATGTAGAAAATAAATTAAAAACACTGGATGAAGCCCATGTAATAAAGGGTCACAAATTGGTCTCTGCATCATCAGCATGCTATGTACAGTTACAACATTGTTTAAGGTTTATTTAATTAAATTAGCTTTTCACTTAAACGTTGTGTTAAATAATGACACATGGATGTTATTCTCACTGTAGTATCAAATGCCTTTCTCATGGTAGACATTTTTAGATTTCACAGGTCGGAAAAAATAAAATCTATGATGTCTGGATTCCATAGCTGCTTCAATTTCAGGGTCCTGGGTGCTGTTCATGCTGCTTCACTGTCACACTGTCATGGCTCACTGGCACACTTAAATAGAAAGGAGCCATGGTTAATGTTATTAGCAACACTTGTGCTTTTGTCACTTTGAAAAGTCAAAATGTTTGCTGTGAAAAAAGGTGTACTCATATTTCTGAAAAACTTTATTTCACCTGAGGAGGAGAAGAGATAGAAAGAGAAAGGATGGCATGCAAAAGAGACCAAAACCAGCTGTTTTCTGTATCTAATTAGAAGATAAAACCCCTACAATGTATAAATTTTTCAGGGAGAATATGTTCTTTTGTGAATTGTTTTCGCTCATATGGTTCTGTTTTGAGCACCGTCCCAGAGGACTTGTTTACAGCTCTGTGTATCATCTCAGGAATCAGAAATACAACTCTGACTTGCAGTTTTACTATGTAATGAGATACACAGATACAAGGTTTTTTTGCCTCCTTTGTGTATTTATGTCAATCTTAACAGTGCGAGGAAGGCCCAGATGTTTGACAGGCTGTCATACAGTTTGTCCAAGTTTGGATGTGATTGGTACAATTGTGGGAGGGACAGAGAGTTGACTTCACCTTATGAATGTGATGAGGGTAATATTTAGCATTCATTTTTACCACAGTGTACATTATACAGAGCTGACAGAGATACCATAGGAAATTCTGCGAGCCAAAAACCAGAATATGGTCAGTATTACTGCACCACAGACACTCTGTGTACAAAATTATAGGGATACCACTGGAAATAATAATTGCAATCCATTATATTGTATTGGTTTGGCTGATGGATTTGTCTAAAGTGTCTTACAATCTTTTTGCACACATTTTGAGGTTCATTGTCTTGTTCAATAGCAATCATAATCATCCACACAACACCCAAATGTACCTGTCATCAAGCAACAACAGTCTCGTAGATTCCCTCTGCAAGTAAATGATTGTATTAGCCTGGACTTTTTCTCCAGATAAATGCACACAAAACAAAGATAATTGCCTTTCTTGCAAAAGAAGGAAGGCTGAAACTAATTGCTCTGAAAACCAAAAACTAAGTCAGAAATCTAACAGCTACGTCAAATCAATTAAAAAGTCTGTATTCTACCATCTAAGAACCACAGCAGGAATCAGAGGATTCATGCCCAGGCACAACTTAGAAAACCTAATCCAAACTTTGATTTCCATCATATTGGATTACTGTTAAGGTCTTTTCTCAGGTCTCCAAACAAAAAGCAAGAAAACTGGACGCATCCCACCAGTTCTCAGGTCTCTTCCAGTGTGTCAGAGAGTGCAGCTCAAAGTACTCATGCTGTATATCTATACATCTCTCAATGGCTTAGGACCAAAATATATCTCTGACTGTCTTTTACCATATGAACCCTCTTGGAGTCCCAGGTCATCAGGTAAAGGGCTGCTTACTGTTCATAGAGCACAAACTAAACATGGAGAAGCAACAAACCTCCCGCAGATTTTAGACATACACAAACTTTGCAACACGCCCTAATTTTGTCAATAACCTAGCTTGGAAATAAGTTACTCTGCCTTCCAAGTGAATCTTTCAATCCACCTTGCCGCAGTTTCTTAAATATTTGTGGCTGCATGCATACAAAAATCCATTGTGGGCCCTCTATAGCCCCTAGAGGACCATTAGGGGGGTGGCCCTTCTGGCATTGGCCAAATTCCAGATGGCCGGTCCGTCACTGAGTATCTATACATGATTGCATTATCCTACTAGAGCAATAAAATTAAGGGCATCGCTTAGTGGGGTCCTCAATACAAGTAACAAGCTATTGAAAATCACATTTGAAATATAATAGAAGACGCTCTTGACTTAAATTTATAACTAAGTAATTGAACTTTTTAATGTCTTAAAACATGTCTGAAGCGGATGTGTTATAATCATTTACTAATGCTTTATAGAGCAGTTATAAGTTATTGTTGACAAGAAGCTTTTGGTTGCCAGGTTGTGATACTTCTTTCTAAATGTTATGTCGAGTTTTTCTCTCACTTTTACCACTTTCTCTTAAGCCATCACATTTGCAGTTATAAAGGTAGTTAGTTATTAATTAAAGGTAATAAACCATTCAGTTTACAGTTATAAGTGTTAATTGAGAGTCAAGATGCACAATAAACCAACAGCGAATGTTAGCACTTCATCCATGATGTTTAATGTTAATGAGTCATTCATAAAAGATTCAATAATAAGGGGGAGACATTTAAATAAGCTTTACCTTTACCAGCAGCAATTAAGGTGATGCACACATTAATGCATCAATCATCTGATAACATTTATTAATCTGCATAATTACTATTTTTGGTATACACAATATATGTTGATATGGTTGATACCAATGCAAGTACGATTTTGAACCCAGGACTTTTACTTTAACAGCATATTTCTACACTATGGTTTTGCTACTTTTATTTATGTACAAGAGCTGAATACTTATTCCACCTCTGTTTATGGCTAAGGCTTACAACTGATCTATACATCATTAGTAACTTATAATTAACCGAGTATTGACAAGTAATTACAATCAAAAGTGTTATTTATAAACCATTTATAAAAGGTGACTTATTGCAAAGTGGTCTCAAAAATCGTAATGGAATATTATTAGAAAATATGAGAGCAAAGCCACAGATAAAAGTAATGGTAAAAAGTATATGGATGATGTCCAAGTATTCAGCTTTGTAGGCATTCATATAAAAAAAAAATGTATTCGGTACTTGATTCTTAAAAATGCACCACTAAGTTCAAAAGCAACTTTTATCAAGTGAATTAGCTGCTTCACATCTTTTGTTTATTAAGACTAGAAAAACTATTTGCCCGTGCGTGCGTGGGCGAGTGCACGCGCGCCCATAGCAGATGGAGAGAGCGATCTCGCGGTGCAGAGAGCGCTGCTGTGACAGTGGGAAGCACAATCCGCGTGCAGCCAGCGCGAGGCAAAGACCTACTAACAAGCTGTGAATTATGGCTGGACGCAAAACGGTAAGAACAGCCCTCACATTGTCCCATTACTGTTCTTATAATGTGTTTTAAATGTATAAAGTTTTTGAAAACCGTGTTGCCATGGAGACAAGTGACAATGAAGATGTCACTAGATGTATTTTGTATTTCAGTTTGTGGTAGTCTAAACGTTTTAATGCGGATTTCATCTTCTCACTGTTCAGTTTGTTGACCTCAAAATCAACTTTTTCTATTTTGACAATGAGCATGATGGAAAAAAAATACGAAGTATTAAGATGTATACATCACTGTAAATGTTGGCAGCTGTCTGTAAACTCTTAAAGTAACTGCAGCTGCCACATGAACCATTGTTTGGTGGATTTGCAACAGCTTTACAACCACTAGCATGCCAAGAGTTTATGATGGGCTAAATGAGGAAAAACTTTCCAAAATGGAGGAAATAACTCTTGACTGTTGTTAAAAATGTTAATAATCAGGTTTAGTTTTCCCACAGTATCGTGGATTACACAATAACTTATTTTGATTGTGCAACAAGGATTTGAGGAAGGCAATTAATAGATTTGCCGCTCTATACTGTAGTGAACTCTTACCCAAATGTGATGTTTTCCCCCTCTTATTACTTATGGGACTCTTCCATTCCATTTCTCTGCAGAGCACTGATTTATGTAATGTTAATGGAATGAAAAGTGCCGTGCAGGGGGTGGAAATCTGGACTTTCTGAAAGCCAAACAGATGAGGAGGCTTGTTTTAATCATTAGTCTCAATGTATCACTGACATAGAGCTTGTGCTGGGGATTCATGGTTTATATTCGCAGGCCTCTGCCAGTGCACCCATTGCACAGAGGTGTGTGCAGTAAGTGCTGAGTCAAATAATTTCATCATAAACCTCATTTAATCATATATATGTGGCTTTTAAAGAGGGTAATAAACAAGAGTTGTACTGTTCCGTAAAGCACAACATGACTTAAATATGCCTTTGGGAGGTTGATCAGGTTGTTGATCAATGCTCAGCAATTATTTAACCAGATGCTTAGATTGTTTGTTCAAGTGCTCAGCTACGAGCAGGAAACAGCAGCAGGCCAAGATTTGTTTCGCCCCAAAAATATTTGTTTGCCCTGGCAGTGTATGTCCGCCTCGATTTCACACCAGGGGGAGAAAATACAAAAGCATTTCAATTTTAGTGGATTATTTTCCTATGCTGATTTTTCAAAACGTAAACACCTGTTTGATAATGAAGTGAATGTATGAACCTCAAAACAGAGTCCAGTGATCCTACAAGAGAGTTGTGAGGTTACTTGCCATTCATTCGGTCACTAAATGAATAAGTCAATTTGCCTCTGCATGTATGTAGCAAAAAAACAAACAACATTGGGTGGGATGACAACATATTGCCAGGGAAAGCACAGTTTTATAAGGCACACACATTTTGATGCAACACTTTTGTCCAGTTCATTCTTGACCTTAGAAACAGTCATTGAATCTGCTGAAGACTGTGTGATGCTGACAAATGCTCCCAAACAAGCAAGTAAGTGGACCTCAAGTTTAAATGAATCTTCATGACCTTGGAAATAGTAGTTTGAAAACATTCCTTAACCACTTACAAGCTATTTCTGGACCTTTCAACCACACAATCGTTATCCGCGTATTAATTGTGACAACTTCAGAAAACCTAGAAGTGGACCTTAAGTTAAGATTATTTAGATACTATTTAAGATCCTGATCTCTTTCCTCAGTGACAGTGTTGGACCTGTCATCAGATCACTAATGGCCCATCCCCTGTTTTTAAACACCTAGAAACTCTTTGCGTGGCACAAGAAATTAGAGAAAAACACCTAAATATTAGAACAAACGTGTTTTTATACTTGTCTGCCTCCACTTAAATGAACAATTCAATAACTAGGGAAATAATATCTGCTTTCTTACTGAGAGTAAACGTTAGATGAAAAGCTTAATACCCCCCTTATATTTGTCCAGTAAATATGAAGCTACAGCCAGCAGACAGATTAGTTTAGCTTAGCATAAAGACTGGAAACAGCTAGCTTGGGTATGTCTAAAGCAGCTCCAAAGCTTTGTAATTGACCTGTCTGCATACAAATACAAATGTAAAAATGGCAACAAGGTAAGGGGTACAAGGGAATCACATTTTTATTACTATTTAGTGATGAACAACATCAGTTTTCTGAGCCTTTTTGTCCTTCAAGAAATTTTACAGAACTCTCTGTGGAAAGTTCTTTACTTAAGTACAGTTTTGAGGTACTTGTACTTTATACTTCTACTGCTTTTCAAAAGTAAATACAGTAGGCTACTTTTTTCTTAACTACATTTTCTTTGACAGACATAGCCTATTAGGTATTTTTTTACACACAAAAACATGATATGCTTTTATGATATGATGCAGTACTATAATTCTAATCTACCTAGTGGTACGAACATGAACGTACATGCGCCTGCATGGTTTTGTCAGGGATAAAAACAGACTAATATAATATTATGAGTATTTGTACTTTTTACAGTTTAAGTATATTTGCTGCTAAGTTCATGAAAAGTTGGATTACTGGAGCGCTTTTGATTATGTAATCTTGTTACACCCTCTTCTTACGGTTTGCATAAAAACCAGCTGATGTAAACACCTGTTAAGACAAATTTTCTTTTGAAGGCTTTTAGTCAATTTGATTTACATTTGAGCAACATTTGATGAATGCACTTTATTACTGCAATTCTGATAATAATAACTGGTGACCAATAGAGTTCATTTAAAGTCACAGCTTACTTACTAATATTCCTTTAATACTGATGTTTACAAAGATGACCTAATGTATTTAATTAAGGGCTCAAAGTCAAGCCACTCCAATCATATGGGACTTATTAGTGTTAGGCAAGAAACACATTTGCTTTCTCTTACATGAATATTTGTTACCATGAAAGAAACAGCCTGGAGTCTGAATTTGTCACATCCGATCTCATGGTAGTTTGAACTGCTGTTTTATGACAGCGGTGCCTGTGTTCATGCTGATGAAATGGTTCGTCACTTGTTTTTCTCAGCTGCCCAGCCCCTACATACATTTCACTGACATTAACAGTGATCGTCCTACAAGCACAGCTCATTTTGGTTTGGTTCAGAAATATTATTCCTGGCTGAGAGGTGCGTTCTCTTTTGCAACACCCAAGGGTGACAGGGCTAGGTAATAGGACCCGCTGTGAGTAACAGAGGTAACTGTTTCAACATTGTTTCTGGTGTGTGTTAACTGCAGGCTAATGTCTTTTCAAATTAAATTTACTTGAGAAATTATTTCAAGTCCCAGAGCTTTTCTTCTTAGCACAGCCCTGTAAATTAGTGGGATTATAAAAGTTTCATTAATGCACATAGGGTAGTTTATCTCTACATGATGATTATAAACTCCAAGACTCTTGCTTGGGGTTATTCTCACAATACATTTATATAAAACAAATGTATTAAAGCAATGTGTGTGTACTTGTATGTGAGTGTAGCCTCTTTGTATTGATTCCATATTTAGTTGCAGGCAAACCCTTTCTTCTTCCTGGTTGAATGATTTGTTGGACAGTGGTGGAAGAAGTATTCAGGACCTTTTAATTAAAGTTGCAAGACCACAATGTAAAAAGAAGTTAGTTAACTTAGAAATAAATATAATTCTGGATTATTGCATGACATAAATCATCAGCTGCTGATATTATGTATCATTATTCATGATTTAGGTTCAGTGGCTGATAGTTTTAACATGGTGTTTTAAATGTGCTTGGCTCGAGAGTGCCATGAGTGTGGGAAAACAACTATGCACATGCCCAAAGTTAAATGCTCGTTGCCCTACTGCTGCAATTTGATTAGCTAGCTAGCAGTTGCCAAGTAGCCTACTGTTGTTGTCATTAGCTAGCTAGCTATGTAAGACATGAGCAGGCAGCTGAAAACTGTGTTGATGACAGTGAACCAATATAGTAAAGCCGCACAACCGAAACAATGATTCAAAATAGACAGTTGCCAGTGGGCCTACTGTTGTTGTCATTAGCTAGCTAGCTATGTAAGACATGAGTATTTCTTTTAAGGAATAGAGTAACTGCGGTCACCATGAACAATGTGGATTATCTTCTACATCACACATTTAAAAGTCTGATTTGAGATTAGTAGCTAAACACCTTGTTATAAACAAAACCGCTGTTAAAAACGATCAGATTTAACGCAGCTCTCCGGGAGAAAATGTTAGCTAACTTGAGAAGATACTTTTTTGCTTTGATGGTGCCTAGTCAAAAAGAGGCTTTCAGGATCTCGAGCATCTTTCGGAGAGGATTATCCAACATGAAAGCAGCAGGAAAACAAGGTAAAATTGGGACAACGCAAACAAATGGGGAATTGAGCAGTTTAATGTTAACAGCAAACTGAGGAACGTTATATGTCCTGTCGGATTATCACCTGTGTTAACATAACTACGTATTGTGAAACAAAGCACAATATGTCAAATTTTGTGGTTTTCTGGTTTAGGATCTGTGCCAGTATCTGTTGCCCCAGGTGTTGGGACCCTGATTAGTCCAATATCTCTCCTGTTTGCTCTGTTTTTGGACTATTTATCTTGAGGGAGATATGTCTCTTTATTTGCTAAATGCCCCACTATGTTCACCAGCTTGTCTTCATCTGTCTGCTGGTGGTGCTGGGCAGGTAGCTAGTGTACAGTGGGTTTATCAGAGCTTTTTTGCTAAAAAAAAAACAGCTGCCTGCTGCTGAAAACTGTGTTGATGACAGTGAACCAATATAGTAAAGATGTGGGCCGCACAACCGAAAGAATGATTCAAAATAGACAAACACTTTTTAAATTGTGGAGTTGGTGGTAATTCTCTGTGGGTTGGCAAATACGAGCAACCCCTTCATTGTGCACGGTTACTGGCAGACTTGAATCTAAAAGCACGACAGTGAGACTCTTTGTAAAAGTTTTGTTTTTCAAACAGTAAGGCAGATTCAAAATCACACAGGCTAACAAATCTGAGGAGGGGCAGGCAGAATCCAGGTCCAACAAACAGGGTCAGAACAGGCAGATTATAATAATAAACTAAGTATCACTAGAGACCTTGGCAGTAAAACAAAATCCAATCTGACAGGGACTAAGTGAGAGTGGACAGGTATATATGGTGAAGGACTAAGTGAGAGTGGACAGGTATATATGGTGAGGATAAGTGAGATTGGACAGGTGTATATGGTGAGGGAATAAGTGAGAATGGACAGGTATATATGGTGAAGGACTAAGTGAGAGTGGACAGGTATATATGGTGAAGGACTAAGTGAGAGTGGACAGGTATATATGGTGAAGGACTAAGTGAGAGTGGACAGGTATATATGGTGAAGGACTAAGTGAGAGTGGACAGGTATATATGGTGAAGGACTAAGTGAGAGTGGACAGGTATATATGGTGAAGGACTAAGTGAGAGTGGACAGGTATATATGGTGAAGGACTAAGTGAGAGTGGACAGGTATATATGGTGAAGGACTAAGTGAGAGTGGACAGGTATATATGGTGAAGGACTAAGTGAGAGTGGACAGGTATATATGGTGAAGGACTAAGTGAGAGTGGACAGTATATATGGTAAGGACTAGTAAGAGTGGACAGGTATATATGGTGAAGGACTAAGTGGAGTGGACAGGTATATATGGTAAGGACTAAGTGAGAGTGGACAGGTATATATGGTGAAGGACTAAGTGAGAGTGGACAGGTATATATGGTGAAGGACTAAGTGAGAGTGGACAGGTATATATGGTGAAGGACTAAGTGAGAGTGGACAGGTATATTCTGAAGGACTAAGTGAGAGTGGACAGGTATATATGGTGAAGGACTAAGTGAGAGTGGACATGGTATATGGTGAAGGACTAAGTGAGAGTGGACGGTATATATGGTGAAGGACTAAGTGAGAGTGGACAGGTATATATGTGAAGGACTAAGTGAGAGTGGACAGGTATATATGGTGAAGGACTAAGTGAGAGTGGACAGGTATATATGGTGAAGGACTAAGTGAGAGTGGACCGGTATATATGGTGAGGACTAAGTGAGAGTGGACAGGTAAGGTGAAGGACTAGTGAGAGTGGAAGGTATATATGGTGAAGGCCTAAGTGAGATGGACAGATATATGGTGAAAGACTAAGTGAGATGGACAGGTATTATGGGAAGGACTAGTGAGTGGAATATATGGCGAAGACTAGTGAGAGTTGACAGATATATGGCGAAGGACTAATGAAGTGACAGGTATATATGGCGAAGGACTAAGTGAGTGACAGGTATATATGCGAAGGACTAAGTGAGAGTGACAGGTATATATGGCGAAGGATAAGTGAAGTGGACAGGTATATATTTGTTAAGGACAGTGAGAGTGGACAGTTATATGGTGACTAGTGAAGTGGCAGTATTAGGTGAGGACTAAGTGAAGTGTACAGTTATCTGGGAGGACTTAAGTGAGTTAGTGGAAGGTATATATGGTGGAAGGACTAATGAGATGACAGGTTAATATGGAAGACTAAGTGAGCAGTGACAGTTTATTGTGAAAGACTAAGTGACGTGGACAGGTTATTGGTGAAGGACTAAGTGAGGTGCAGGTATATGGTGAGACTAGTGAGAGGGACAGGTACTATATGTGAAAGACTAAGTGAAGTGGTACAGTATATATGGTGAAGACTAAGTAAGTGGACAGGTATATATGTAAGATAATGAGATGGACAGGATTATGGTAAGGACTTAAAAGTGAGAGTGGACAGTAATTAGTGAAGGCTAGTGAGATGACAGGTACTATATGGTGAAGGACTAAGTGAGAGTTGGACAGGTATTAGCGAGGACTAAGTGAGAGGGACAGGTTATATGGTGAAGACTAAGTGAAGTGGACAGTTATATATGGTGAAGACTAAGTAGAGTGGACAGTATATATGTAAAGACTAATAAGATGGACAGTTAATTGTGAAGGACTAAGTTAGAGTGACAGGTATATATGGTGAAAGACTAGATGATGTGACAGTAATCTGGTGAAGGACTAAGTGCAGAGTGGACAGTATATCATGTAAAGGACTTAAGTGAGAGTGGACAGTTAAATGGTTAGAGGACTAAGTGAGAGTGGACAGGTATATAGGTGAGGACTAATGAGGGAATGGGCTGCAGGTGAGGAGGGGGAACTAAACTGATTAGCCAGGCCTGATGAAGATGCAAGAAAGATCTGAAATGACAAGAGAGTTAGTGATAAACTAGATGAAAACAAACTTAAGAGTTGGAAAGAAAAGAAATCATTTACATTTTAATATATTATACAATATATATTATCTACTGTTTATTATATAATATAATAACAATCATTGATTAACACAGCTTTAAGAAGGATATGCAACTGCACGTTCTAAGACAGTTTGATAACCTCTTCATCCTACTTTATGAAGTTTTCTGTTTGTTTATGGTTTGGAGATAAAGACACACAGCTTTTAAAAAGGAAAACACAATAAAGCTAATGAGTTTTTTTTCCATGACGTCTTAAGTGGGAGGTTAGAGTTTCAGCAGTTTGATTAAATCAGTGCAGCAGCAGCAAACTATATTACACCATACATATTGGTAAATAAACTCAACAAACAAGAGGAATACTCTTACAAAATGAGAACATGATTATGGTAAACTTAAAAGTATATGTCTTACAGAGCATGTAGTCACAGCCAGTAGCAACATAATGTAGGCTACTGTTTTTACATGAGTTAGTGTTGGGATGCTTACACTAAAGAGAGGGCCATGTAGAGGGAGTTGTTGCAATAAAGTTTAAATATTATTACTGGGAACAACCTAAAACTAACATACAAGCATAACAAATAGAGCAGTTAAATTAAAGAGATCTGTCAAGATTAATGACGCCTCGCAGAATCAGCAAAGCAGATGTAGCCTACACATAACTTTCCTCGTTTCATCCGCTCCCAGAGGCAATACGAATTTACATTTCAAAGTTTTTGAGGGGTTTAAAGGATTCAGAGGTCCTGTTGGAAACGCTGGGAGAAATGTTTAATAGGAACTAAAATGTAAATGTTTTCAGTGTTAATCGGACTGAAAACTGTTGTTTTAGCAGGAATAAATGTTGTAAAGTTACAGCCCTAACCCTTGAACAAGTGTATTTTCACAGTATTCATTTTTTGAGTGATTTAATAAGCTTTTTATCCTTCCAAATGTATTTGCAATATGACTCCAAAACTTTCACTGTTCTTTTTTACAATCTACAAAAATCAGGGCCTTTTTGCAGAGGCACCGTCGCAGTGTCCGGCGCTTAAGACAATTACGTTTGGTTTGAAGAAATGCAAACAACCCAGAGCGTTTTTCCCCTCTATCCCAGAATGTGTGCTGTGGCCAGACCGTCCTCCACAGCGCTGTGGAGTAAGGTCTGGCAGTGCAAGATTACTCTCTGTGTGGCTGTTTCTCAAACTGACGGATGTGTTCCGTCATTCATCAGCAAGCTAACTATGAAAGTATTTTGAGTAGTTAGAAACATTACATACCAATAGTAATCCACTACAAAATACTTGGCAATTTTGTCAAGGGTTGCTTTTCCTCTGATTTCTCTTTGATGATGTTTGTTGTTGTTGCTGATTTCACTTTTATGGAAGCAGTAATTTACTTAATTTTTTAACAACACAATTGCTTCAAAGTTGACTGTTCGTTGACTGTTCACCTGACAACTAGTGGACTAAACCACGTGCACCTTTTGAGAGGGTTAGGCTTCTGAGAGGCCCTAATATTGTTTTGGGTACATGAAATAGTCCGTCAGACTAATCATTCAGCCAACAATAGCTCAGTTCCACTATTCCCCTCACTACTACACTCCTGTCTGTTAGTTGTAAAAAATTAATTCTCCCATGACATCATGTGATAGGCTGCATGAAGAGCTGGAAAGTGTTGCTTGATATAGTCCTGCCTGATCTGAACGTTGCTCGATAAAAAACCAAATACCATCCAAAATTTGTTTTAAAAGGCACGTAGGAGTCAGTTAGTACTAGAGATACTGCCTAAAACGCTGGTATCAGTATCGGGACGAATTGGAGATTATGCACCAATCCGAGACCAGGTAATAAAGCCCTAAAGAAAATCTACGTTGAAGTAGTTTATGTTCTTTTCCTGTTTTAACTGTCAAACTGTATAGTAAAAGAAAGTAATGTGGCGTTGTACGCAAGTTCAGGTAACAGAATCGGTATCTTGAAGCAAAAAATGGTATCAGACCATCTTTAGTTAGTACCCACCACACCAGACTCAACACTTTGCAGGAGAGTTTTAACAGACGTCTGTCAAGCTGCTTCTATTTCAAGACGTTGGCAGGCTGTCGAGTCCTTAGGCGCTGCTGCTGTTGGCCCTGCTGTATCTGGTTCACGGACTCTGCTCACACTGTCTTGTGGTTTGGACTGAGCGACTGTCATTTCACTGGAATTTCCTGCCATCTGCGCTCAGTCAAAGTTTCTCACAGATGCACACCTGCTAGTAAATGTTTACGTCTGCCATGAGGAGAGCACGGAGGGATAGGTGAGCACTGATGAAGGAAGAGGGAGAGATCCACACCCACCTTTTGGCTTCAGTTTAGAAATAATGAAAAGTTGTTTGTGTAGGAAATGTGATTTTGTTTGAAGAGTGCTCTATTGCTGATGCTGAGACAGAACTATGAGAGAACCTGTGTTAACACCAACCTAAGAAAATAACAAGCATTCACATATCCTGTACTCATAACTAATTTCCTGCACTTGGGTGTTATGGTTATATTTATTTGTTACGAGTATTTAAGTCTTATTTGTAAGAACAGCAAATACATGTATTTGCTGTCTTGCTAAAGAGTTAAATTGTTATCTTAGATCTGCATTTGACTGGAAACAGAGAGAAACAGCTAGCCTGACTTTGTCCAAAGGTAACAAAATCCATCTACCAGCACAGATTTAGTATTACTGTATGTATTATTTACAATAATGGCTGCTGCAAAGGCTGATTCTGGTTGTTATGACAATGGCTGTGGCACATTTGGTTATAATGGGTCTAACATAAACTAAACTCAGCTAAAATGTATAGCTGTTTGGGCTTTTATCATTTAGACAGGCAATTGACTATTTTGCCTAATGGTAGTCTGTTCTTGGTGTTTTTTTTTCTTGTAAACCAGAGTGTATTTCACCGATGCTTCTGACTGTGAGTTGCTGTGACTTAGGAATGTAACGCAGCTATATCTTGGCAGTTGTATTGCTCAGGTCCCAAGGAAGTGCAATATTAGTGTGAAGTTGATGAGATGAGCGATTCTCGAGAAAGCTGCAAGCAGCAGTACAACAGGCCACGCAACTGGCCCATTCGGAACAGGCATGTTTTGAACAATCAGCACTAGTGTAAAACATTTAAGGAAGAACATCCTGTAAAAGTAAACAATAAGAACAAGTCCCTAATCTGGGATACGCTAGATTTCACATGTCTAAAAGCGTTATTTAGAGGAGAAGAAGAGCCCCAGGAGGATCACTGTGTCTGAAGTTACCAGAAATTCAAGCCTCTTGCAAAGATGACATGCATGATTTCTGATCCAATAACACATTTTATTTTGTGCAACATGAGACTCTTATTGACCTGCTCCCACTGATTTTACATTGACCCAAACTGCCTCTCAAAATCTGGAAAGGGCCAAAGAATTCTTTCTGGCAACAAACGAAAAAAAAAAACAAAGTAGCCTGCAGTACTATAAAATTGGAAGTGTTCACACATCAATGATACAAATGATCACATTTACCAAAATAACTGAGGAGATTTTACCAGCGCAGACACTGAATTTTACAAAGTCTTCAGCAGAGTGTAGCCACATTGATCTCGTACACGACTTGAGGTCAAGCAAGGTTAAAACACTTCTGGGATGTGTGCATGCTTCAGGACATTGCTAATATATTGAGGTGAATGATACCACAAAATATACCAAGTAAGGCTAGACCCAGAATCATTAATATTAATAAGATACCAATACTTTTTATTTTTAAAAGTGACTGCTGTACTACCATGTAGCTTAATACAATGTTACATGATTTATTTGGCAAATTTATTAGTATAAGGCTATTTCTGAATACATTTTAGTCACCACTGAGTATGAAACATTCGGTACAATGACTATTTTCTTTGTTACAGAGATTATAATTATTTTACACACATACATTATAAAACCCAAGACTATGGTATATAACAAATATGTTTTGTACATATTAGGGTTAAGGTTTGATTTGGACAAAATAAGTTGTTATGCCAACAATACCAACATGTCTCCCCTGGTAAACGTTGAGGTTATTTGCTATGTCCCTCGATTGAATCTTTCTATTTGAAATTATTGAATCTATTTGTGGCTTATTGTTCAGAGGTAATTACTCAGAAGAAACTACTTTTTGCCTTCCCCCTCTACATCATGTCTGTCTCTTCCAGCTGGATTATCAATATGAGCAGGGATGGAAGAGTAATCCCCTGCTCTGTTTGGGGTCTTATGGTGGTTTTACATTCCTTACTTCATTTTCAAGCAGTTTTTTCCACAGTCATCAGTGGTTTTGTCACCTGGATTTTGCAAAAAGCCTAAAAATTTAGACATGACTTAGTGGCATTGGCATCAGCCATTGAAAGGGGATTGCGGCAGTTTCTGAAAACTCACTTAGATGGTGCAGAGATTTTTGCTTGGTATGTCTTGGAATTTCTGGAAAACTTGTCATCGGCACCTTTTTCTGTAGACTTGGATGCAGAAATCAGACTGGAACACCAAGTCGTCATGAGGTGGCAACAAGCAGGCCCCTTATGAGTGATGTGTCTTCAGACTCCTGGAACACCTGGACATTGGAGTGACCTTACTGTCCACAGGTGTTTGACTTCCTGTTTGCACTCGAGGTCAACGTTAAGTTCTCGTTCATAAAAGACCTTTTATGTGAAACTCAGCTTCACAGGTCATTCAGTCTTCATGCAAAAACCTATGTTTTATAGATATCTTCAGTCCGTTCTCAGCATTAGTCACATTAATGACTTTGTAGTCAGTCCAGGGGAGGCTCCACCTCATGATCCTCTTGTTTTGGTTTCTCAGCTGAAGATGTTTGACAGCTATTGTTGCTTTGAAATCTTTATAGTGGTCAAAGACGCGACAAAAAACAGAACATTTTGCTCAGCTGTTAAGCATATTACATGTAAAGTACAGCCTGTCTTGGAAGAACAAACTCCTGTCTATATATCCTATAACAGAAAATCCAGCTGTTCATCCCAGAGCGGGCAGGATTGTGCTCCCAACTCATGTGTTTGATTTGAAAAGATGACGTTTATCTTTTCATTGCATTTCTTCTTGGACCATGAAGCAACTTTCTTTTTGAGTCATGCCAAATAGATTAATGTAGGCTATGCAGAGTTGTGCCTTCGGATGGAGATAAGGATAAGGTTAACTAAATGTGCAGGGATTTCCTTACCAGTTTCTATAAAAAAAAAAAAAGATTATCTGTGTAAAAAGCCTCAGCAGTAGTGGTGGATGAAAGAAAAATAGCATTGCTGTTTAGGAGGGACAAGAGGGCCTGAAAGTCTGTGTGGTTTTACACTTTCCGTGTAACTGAGTTAGGTGATGAAAACTGTAAACTGTACAGCTACAGATATATTGTATAGTGTGTTTGTGTGTAGATTATTGTATTTTGAGATTACATTACAATACATTGGTTTGTCCCAACCAACAGTAAGTGCAACCTCATCCCAACAGACTTTTGAGGCCAGGCCAGGCCTTTTTTTTTTTTTTTTTAAAGATATATAATTTTAATAGGTATCTCTTAAATGTCTTGGTCCTCATAACCAGGTTTAACAATTTAGCTGTACAACATATCTGTAATAAGCTAAAATTGGCAGATTTTATTCGCCATACCGATGTACATCAGTTGGGCTTAAATCAAGATGAAAGTTTATGTCTGCATTTTGTAGACAGACTTATGATTGTTTTTCAAGTGCTGGTCGGAGACTGGAGGTGGGTGGTGAGAACATGTTTGATGCTAGTAAAGCTGTTGCTTGATATTTGAGGATATTGAGAGTGTTATAACGAGTGTGGAGCCAGGGGAAGCAGCGGTTGCCCTAAAGCTTTGAGAAGGGGAATTGTATCCGTAAGGTTTGTTTACCTGAAATGTTTGAAAAATTGTGGCTGGGGAAAATGAGTAAGTAATACTCGTCTACTCTCGCTTTTAATCTCCACCTGCACAGTAGGAAACTGTGTGAATGTGTGTAAGAATATAAAGCAGATGGCTGTGCTAACTCAATTTCCTCGGGATAAATGAAGATTAATGACCAGAAAGAAGATAGTAAGTTGTGATTTATTTGCACACTTATAGACCACAAAATTGGTTTCACAGGATTAACCTGTTTTGATAATGGAGATCCTGAGGCACAAATTATTTAGAGAAGTGTAAACTCTCACACTCCAGCAGAGGTGGGTAGTAACGAGTTACATTTACTCCGTTACATTTACTCCGTTACATTTACTTGAGTAAGTTTTTGAAAAAATTGTACTTCTAGGAGTAGTTTTAAATCACTATACTTTTACTTTTACTTGAGTAGATTAGTGAAGAATAAACTGTACTCTTACTCCGCTACATCAGGCTACAATGAGCTTGTTACTCGTTACTACGCTTCATTGTTTTTACCCCAGCGTACGTCTCATTTTAATGTTTTATTTTGACAGAGAGAGAGAGTCTTCCGCTGAAGGCTCTACCACGTGACTGTGCTTAACCAATCACACGTCGTTGTGCGGTCACGTGATCATACTCGCTTCAGCAGCGCATAGACATATAAAGAGGTATCTCTTTATATGTCTATGCAGCAGCGGGACAGGTTAGCTTTACAGTTGTAGCAAAGCAAAGACGTCAGAATCATACGTCGCCAAGGCCACGCAGACCAGGAGGACACCCCCCCCTCCCGGCCTCATAGTGAAAGCATGGTTACCTTTTAGGAAAAGTGGAAACAGCAGCTACATTATGCGATGCCTTCTGTGTCGACCAAAACAAACGGACATGTGAGCGTTCAACAACTCAACATCTAACCTGAGGAAACGTAGTGGTGGTTTTAGTTTTTGCTGTGGAGAGGTGGATGTTTGTCTTTTAGGTTACAGACAGTATGTTTTACACATGCAGTATCCATCCAAATTTGATGTGACAAGTCTCTCAAGTAAGCTATTTTGTAATTAATAAATACATTTTAATTTATTATATTGATTGGATGAGCTATAATTTGCCTAAAGATGATTATTTTGTATTTTTGTCTGTCTGATTGATGCTTGTATTAAGAAATAAATCAGACGTTACTCAACAGTTACTCACTACTCGAGTAGTTTTTTCATCAAGCACTTTTTTACTCTTACTCAAGTAATTATTTGGATGACTACTTTTACTTTTACTTGAGTCATTTTATTCTGAAGTAACAGTACTTTTACTTGAGTACAATTTTTGGCTACTCTACCCACCTCTGCACTCCAGCCAACTTTTTCTGTTACAGGGAAACCGGTCTCTCATGTCATTTATAAAAACACAAGCGACAGTTATGAAACTAGTTAAGTAATTCACATGTTTTCTTTAATGGTCAGCCAGCCACGTTTATGAGAGTTTGTTCTCTTGCAAACATATTGTCCTATCCTGAAATATACTGCACCTGTGAGTATTTCGACCCACAAAATTGGTCCCCATGTATTTCTTTAAATCCAGAAACTAAGATTTACAACACTTATTTTCCCTCTCAAACACATTATATCCCATATGATTTATATAGAAATGTAATAAAAAGAAACATCAGGATTGGAAATCAGTACCTAGGAACACATGATGCTAATTCCATATGTCTTAGTGGTTCTGTTATGAGTAGTTATGAGAATGATATACTAAATAAGATGATAGTTACTCCCTGCTCTAAAGAAATGACAAAACCAACTTTACATGCATGACAAACATTTGGTCTAGTTATAAGAAGTCAAATAAATAAATAAATAATGTAATTAAATAACTTAATAAAAATATATCTGATTGTTACAGTGGAACGGAGGTCACATGCGTCTGATAACTGATAACTGTTCTGACATATTTGCCACATATTTGTATTGATGTAAGGACCCGGTGTTAACCGTAGACTGTCAAATAATGGACGTGGAATCTGTGATGTCACCCACTGGTTGTGGACCGCCGTTTTTATAGCCAGGAGATTGCATTTTGGCCGTCACCATCTTGGTATTTTGGAGCTGGGAGTGGCCATATTTGGACAAATGGGTGGAAAAGGGGAGGGTGACACATTTAAGCCAATGTTGTGGATGGTTTCGTGGCGCTGCACTAAGCTAAATGCTAAAGTCGCCAATTTTCTACCCTTTTGACGTAAATCATCCAGCAGCATGTTGAAAATTGTCCAAATTTAAGAGTTAAATTAAGTTACCAGCTAGTGCTGGCTAGCTGCTTGGTTGGCAGAATGCAGAACAAAACACTTCTAGGTGACCAGTGTTCCAATTAACTTTTAAGTGGAAACACAGTGAGGGGTCATAGTTTAAGATGAAAACATGGACAACACTCCAAAACAAGTTCACAGCTATTTCAATGTACCCAGTGCCATGGATACACATTGTTAAGCTTCTGTTCTGATTGACAGATCGGCATGTTACCACGTCCCTATAATGCTGTATTGACGAAGACTTAAAACTAGCAATTTTGGCCATAAACCCGTAAGAAAAATATTTCTTTAAGGTAATAAATCAAGTGAGAAAGGGGAATTTCCCCATAGACCTAGACTACTTTTTTGGAGACTGTGGAGTTGCCCCCAGCTGGAAATTCAATAGAATGCAGGATTAGGCACCTTATTAGCTTCACTTTTCAGGCACAAAAGTTGCTGCTTGGTGCCTGCCTATCTACTCTGATGCCTTATGTAATACCATCAAGGGTATTTCAGGAAAGATAGGATTAGGAAACTGGGATTTGTTGTGTTGACATCTCTCTCTTCAATAAAGATCTTTTTCCCATGTTTAACTTGAACGAAAAAGCACAAAATAAGTTTGTAATTCAAGAACCAAAGTGCTTATTGTTGAGACAAGTACGCATTTGCTTGTCCTAAAATGCCACAGCTGTGTTTAGCTAACCTCAGCAAGTGAGTCTTTAAAAGACACCACATGAGATGAGCCTGCTATTTTATAAGGTTTGCTGGCTCAGTTGAGGCTTTGTGGGACACTTTTCTTAGTTTTACTGTCCAACTCTTCTTTCTGGATCAGGACCAAAGTGGTTTGTGAACAGACACTGCTAAAATAAAATCTCCGTTATGCTATATTTGTTGCTGTATTTCAATTGGATTCACATGGATTTATGGCTTTGTGGATGTTTACACAAGTCTTGGTTTGGTGCTGAAAAGCACCAGTTAAAGATCATTATCATTTATCAAATGTTTGATTGGGGTGAATTACATTTTTTGTTTGCATGTGAAATCCCACTGTCTGGCCTCAAAAACTCAATTTTTAAATTTTTTTATTTAACCTTTATTTAACCAGAAAATCCCTTGAGATTGAAATCTCTTTTCCAAGGGAGACCTAGACCAAGACGGCACACCAGTTACAATTTAAATAGAAATAGTAAAATCACACATAGAGGAAAGGAACGGGTCACATGTAGCAGTTGCATTTTTGAATTACATGGCATTTTAACACAGCCCTAAAACCCTTTATGGGACTAGATAAAAACTCTAATATTCCTCAACAGGTACTATGTTGCAAAGTTTCAAACATACCAAAGTACTTATGCTACACTAGAATCAATAATCCTGTTCAACTTGTTGACACACGGACACATTGCAACCTCTCTAATTAAGAATCAACCACAGTTCCCATGACTGCTCTGCTACATTACCCTGGTGGGGGGGAACTCCAGCGCTTTACGGGAAGAATCATAAAACCGTAAACCAGACTATACCAGGAAACGTTGGGCATGAACCTACACTTAGTGACTCTTTCGTCAGCTAATATAACTACTGAAGTAAACTTACTCATCATCTTAGCTGTGTCTGGTTTCTGGCTCATTTAATATCCATCCCATTGAATCTTTCCGATGACTAATTACACATGGCGGCGATCCTGTAAATTAGATCATCAATATCTGGCGGATGGTAGAAAATACTGGAACTATTTCTATTAAACACTCAAGGACTATTGCACAGTAGAGCTACTGTATATGTGACCAGGGTGGGGGGACTTGTGTTTGACCCACTATTTTCCAGTCTCCCTGTCCTGCTGGACTAGATGGCAAAGAGATGTGGTCCATTACTCGTCATCTGTTAACAAGCATCTGGACCAGGTTCCAGGCAATCGGCTGCTACACAACGCCTGGCTGTTTGCTACAAGGGTGGCCTTAATGCCTGAAGGGATGAATCAGCCTCGACTGTTACAGCAGCTCAAAGGAAACCAAATATACACTCACTGCAGCGACAGAGTCAGAGCTGTTTGATTGAAGCCTGCTGACAAGAAGGTCAGACAAGCTGTTTGTTTTGGTTTTACTTCATCTGGGACCTTCTCTGCTGGTCACCTTGGTCCATTTGTTGTTAATGATTGAACACAGAGTCGCCAATGGCTGGAAATGAGGAAATAACTTTCAGAGTGTGACACATTTTGGGTTTTATATATTCAACCCTTCGAATGGCATGGCAAGTTGTCACAGCAGCTGCATCATAGCTTTGCAACATTGCAGTGAGCAAATTCTGAGTGAGTCTAGCTTATGTTAGTTCACACCAGTGGTGGAATGTGTTATTTGCATTTACTAAAGTACTGCACTGTAGCCTTTTGTAATAATACTTCTGTCTTTAAACATAAATCGGATTTTGAATCAAGAACGTTTACTGCAATGGAGAATTTTTACAATTTTTATGTTGGAACATTTACTTAAGTAAAGATGGGTATTTCTTCCCCCGCTGGTTCTTAATGCTGTAATGTGATACGTTTCAGAAAGTGTTTTGTATTTGTGTTTGTCTTTCAAGATGACTCATACGGGTTTGGTTTCTTTCTCTAACAGCGCAGCATGAGAGATGACTGACCACGCAGCAGCTTGGAACAAATGACAGAAGATTACACATGCTGGGGTGCAGAAGATGCCAGCAGCTGAAAATGAACCTAATTTGATTACATTTGAGAACTGAAAGATGCTGGAGATTGGTTTCCCTCCAATGGATTCCTAAAGTTGCTCCAAGATAATCGGCCTCAACGATTTTACTGAAAGGATCTCCTGGTGTAAGTCAGCGAGTGGGGGGCCAGGATGTGGCCCCCTGACCTCGGGCCTCCAGACGTCCAGCTAACTCTTCCTGGTTTTGGAAGTGTGTTTGAGGATGCGGAGGACCTTCAGGCGCCACTGTCTTCTGGTGGCTTCTGTCAGTCCTCCATACATTCAGGTGGTCAGGGTGTGTGCTGTCTTCCAAGGTCTTCCCTGTCCCTTTCCTCGCTGGGCCGGGACCTCACTTCCCTGCTTAGCTGTAAGACCGCTGGATCCCACATAGAAAAGCCTATGGAGGACTCTGCCACCACAGTGCACACAGACCCTAAAAACAACACCCAAAAGTATAGCTGTTACCCTCAGCCCTCCCTCTCTTTATCCTATGTGTTCACTAGCTGTGCGACTTCGCCCCCTTTTGGCTCGCCACCCTCCTCTCTTTCCTCTTCCTCCTCTTCATCAGCTTTATTTTTTACCTCTTCCTTGCCTCTTTCTGATGCACCTGGTGGCAACAACACTTCGAATCTACAACAAAAGATACAGGAGGAGTATCACTCAATAAAGCAAGAGCCTGCAGATGATTTCTCGCCGTGTAAGAGGGAACCGTTTCAAGTTAACAACCAGCAAGGGGAGCTGTTTTATGTGGACCAGGCCCTCCAAGGTCAGGACAGCACCTCACTTAATTTCCCGAGGCTTAATGGACCCATAGGCCACAACCCCACAGTGGACCAACAGGACCAGCCATGCCACTGGATCGACTGTAGTGCCACTTACAGCAGCCAGGAGGAGCTGGTGAGGCACATCGAGAAGGTGCACATCGACCAACGCAAAGGGGAAGAGTTTTCCTGTTTCTGGTCCGGCTGCGTGCGACGCCACAAACCCTTCAATGCTCGCTACAAGCTGCTCATCCACATGAGGGTCCACTCTGGAGAAAAACCCAATAAATGCATGGTGAGTTTGTTTATGCCCTGTGGAATATAACTGACCAATAGAGATGCTATAGAGCAACGTGTTTGGATTAATCAAACTGCTAGTCTATATCCGCAACCTTTCACTTCCGGGAATTTTGGTGTACAGTATGTCCTTCTTTCATGTGTTGGAACTCCGGTCAATTTATGAGGATTATGGTTGATTTGAGGATTGGGATTAACTGCTCCTCAGATATCAGCAGAGGAAATCCAGAGAGCTAGCTAGACTATCTGTTGAATTTGAGTTTTCTGTTGCACAACAAAAGACACTTTTGAACGTACACATGTTCCACCAAAACAGGTTAATTCTCGAGGCTATTTTGAAGCGTCACCGAGGCTCTGTGTGGCCCCAGAATGCTGTTTGGTCTAGCCAGACCCTCCTCCACAGCGCTGTGGAGGAAGGTCCGGCAATGCAAACCAATCAAACTGGCAACCTCTGCAACGCAGCTTCACCAACACTGCTGTACCATATTTTTGTCCATCAAAATTTGCATATGGGCCGTTTAGAGGTTAACAGGTTTTGAAAGGCATTAACATGTGTACGTCTCGACTTCACTCTGCAGCTGATGATCGAGAGTCTGTTAGACAGAGAGATGATCCAACGGTTTCCTCTCCTTACGACAGGTTTTCCCTTACTCATGCGTGCCAGAGGAAGAAACATGGCAGTGTCGAATGAATGGAAGATGTGTCTGTAGAACTGAGCATCCAAAAACCTGCTGATCGCCCTGTAATTATTCTGACAAATACAATTAATTTATAGTTATTAAGTAGTGATGTATTAAACCGAGAAATCTTTAATTCCTACAAAAACTCTGTTCCCATCAAGAAACTCGTTCCTGCCTTTTGAAATCTCTTGTGTTCATAAACATAAACACATAGAGTTTTAATCCCTCAAACCTGGTTAATTTGGTGACTCTTGTGATTACTCTGGTAACAGCAAGTGTGGTTTAAGACTGAGTTTAAGTCCCAGAATGTTTGGGGCAGCAAACACTTCTTTTTGCTACTTTGTCAGAAATAGATCAGAAGAGCAGCTGGTGCGAACAACAAACTAATATCGTCTTTATAAGTTATGTCATGAGCAACCACAGTCTGATTTACCACAGAGCTACTCTGACCAATTAATTAATTAAACGACTCGATTGACAAAAAATTGATCTACAGCAGTTTTGATAATTTTAAAATATTCTCTGGTTTCAGCTTCTTAAATGTGAGGATTTGCTGCTTTTTTTGTCATGTGATTGTAAATTGACAAAGCAGATTAAAGATATAGAACTGTGGGCTCTGAGAAATAGTGAACGCCACACTTCCACAGTTTTGCACACATCAGGACAGTAGTAAGTTGGTTACCTTGCTGAGGAGTTGCAGTAAGTCTTCATCTAATGGGTCACTCTGGCTGCTTCTTTTTGTTTCATTACTTATATTTATATAAGTATTTAAATATATATACTTATATTTAAAACTAATCAAAAAAAAACCAAATAACTTGTTTTGTAAGTACATTTTGCAGCTTGCACTACAGTGCAGTGACAACACTACATTGCACTTCCTGTGTTCTGTGTTCCCACAGAGAAAACTCTTTTTCCTGTCTTTTAATGTGTCTGAGCAACTTGTCTTGTAGATTAAAAAGTACAGGCTGTTTATAAAGATGATGGATAATAAACTTAAATGACAGAACAACAAAAGAAGCATATGCTTTTTGCAAATATTAAAGACAAGCATTAAAGATAAAGACAAAACTAGACCCGGTCAGGTCCAGACTGACTGAGACAGACTCTGAGGTTTTTTGCATTGACCATCACAACAGTAGTGTTTGAGCTCCAGCAGAGCATCACTTCCATCATGAGTCATATTCTGAAACACAACTTGTCCTACTTGAACACGTCTGTCCCATGATGACCTTCAGTTCGGCGCCAAATCCCCGTCCCCGAGAGTGAGTAACTCTCTCCGTTTTTCCCCAACAACTCTTTTGCTGTCATCAACCTGAGACTCTGATTAATAAGTCATTCAGAAATCTTCACTTAAGTGAATTAGTTCAATAAAATGATATAATATGCTGCCAGCTTGTAAATACATTATTGTGAAGGGTCGCCTGCAAAGAGATTAATAAAATGAAAACCCACACATGAATAATGTATTTTTTTTTCTCATTCAGCACTCGTGCCAAAACATGTAAATTAAGTCATACCTAGTGTAGCAATGGAAAAATGAATCTCTCACATGAATGTAGTCAGTGTGTGTGTTAATGAATTCAGCCTCATTTACCAGCTCGTTATGTCAAGTCTCAGATCAGACAGCTGTTACTCAGGCTGTAAACACGAGTTCCAAAAGCATTTTTAAATCCAACATGGTACAGTCATCCTCCATAATTTATGGTGCTGAAATGACATTCATGTATCGATGCAATTATAGGATGTCTTTACCTAATGTCAACAAATCGCATAGACCAAAACTAACTAAGATCCTAAAAAAAGGATTGTCTGTGTAGCCAAACCTTACACACACACACACACACACACACACACACACACACACACACACACACACACACACACACATACATATATAAATATATGGCCCAGAGTGATTTATATACATATATATTACTCTGGGCCATAGACCTCCATTGTTGTCTCAAAAAAAACATACATGGAAAGCATATAAATGAGCCAAGGTGCTGCACTGGCTGACAGGTTTTCTTTTTTACATAAAACTAAAGTTTGTAATGAGTCAGTCCCACGTACATCGACAAGACTGTCCTCCCAAGAAAAATGACAGCATCAGTTTTTTCAGTAAGTGTTCAAAAACATTTTAAATGTTTAAATGTTCAAGTCCTTCAACAGCCATAGATATTATCGCAGGTACAAATGAGGAAGCCAGGTGACGTTGTTATGGAGCGAAAAAGGTTGATGTGGTTGAATGGGTCAACAAAATGTTGGCCTTTAACACGAAAGGCTGTTGTTTGTGTCTCGTTTCCAACCAACTGTGCACGTTGAGTTTCTTAAAGTATGTCCACAATCGTCCCCTAACCTTAACTGTTTACTATTGTCTCCATGGAAAAAGAAGCTTTCATAACCTTAACAAAGCAGGAATTTTAACCCAAACCATGGTCCTTTCCTAAACCTAGCAAAGGTTATTTTGTACCTAAACCTAACCAAACTATAACCATGGTGATTTATTTGGAAGACACAGCCAAATGATGTTGTCCTGCCGATCATCTATGTATCAATCCCAAGGGCGGTTACAAACTGCATATTTTGATGTTTAATATTGGCTGACCTTCCAAAAATACCTATAGAAAATACTCACTAAAGCAGCTTTTAATCCGCAGCTGAAGATGGTCCCCAAAAAATGCAGAATCCATCTTGTCTGAGTAATGTTTGCTAAAAACTAGTGGCCAGGTGTTTTAGGAAATCACAAGGCCTTTTCAAAAAATGAAACACTTGTGACCCATTTAAAAAAAAAAAAAAAAAGTAAATAAAATAAGACATTTTGTAGAACCCAATGGGCTTGGAGCTCAGAGCCTGACACCGTGGGTCAGACAGTTTTGACAGATGGACTCACATCTGTCAAAACATGGGATTTTCATGGGATTTGTTGTTTACTATTCCCAGCCTTTAATCCTGTGTACACAGTAATAAATCAAAAAATTAAAATGGGAAGCATAACAAATGACAGTAAGGATTTTAAAAATTAAATTAAATGTAAAGGCAAGATAAACCAAAAACCTCTTTAAAGCGCCCATATTATGCTCATTTTCAGGTTCATAATTGTAGTTTGAGGTTGTGCTAGAAAAGGTTTACATGGTTTCATTTTCAAAAAACACCATATTTTTGTTGTACCGCATGTTGCTGCATATCCTTTTTTCACCCTGTTTGTTTGGGTCTTTGTTTTTGTTACAGAGTGAGACATCTCACTTGTTTTATCTACAGAGTGAGACATATCACTTCTATACTATGTTTGTTGGGAGTCGCACATGCTCAGTAGCTAGGTAATAACAACAGCTAGCTAACTGTTTTTCCTACTTTGGTCAGTCCAAGGCAGGATTAGCTGGGAGACTTCTTCTAAACGAGGGCGCACTTGTGAAATACCTGCAGAACAGGGACATGGAAGTAGTTCTTTTGTAGATTATGGTGAACTATTGTGTGTTGTAGCTGTGTTTTGCCATTGAGAACGAGCTAGCATGATAGCGCTAGCCTGCTACGGTTAGCCACCTCGTCTCGGCTAGTGAAGTAGAAAGCCGTGCAGATTTTGAACAGCTCATCCGTAGACTGAAGGCAGGACACATTCAGAAACCCGTATCTAGTCAAAACAGTAGTTTTAATATGGGCACTTTAAAATGTCTGACAGAGTATATAGTAATGTACACTTTCTTAGAATTTGTTTTCCTCCCTCCATTTTCATGTAAAAATAAAGGAAACCTTTTTTCTTTTAGCAATAGAGAAACTATACTGTACATGCACAGGCTGTTATGACAAGGATATAAAGTACATAAACTGCAACAGAGTTTGAATGAAGCTGTGTTCGCAGTTCTACTTTGTCAAAGACTTTAGGAATCTGTTTCTATTTAAGAGCAATATATATTCATAAGGCTGGGGTTACATTAGTTTGATTTACTTAAAATAAAATGTTTTAACTACAGTAGCCATAGGGTAAACTGACAAGCAATATTAAGGAGCTGGAAGTCTTTCCTCCTTTCAAACAACTTAAATGAATGTGTTTAGGTTTGTCTGCTCTGTTCATAAAGCTGCAACATTTTCAACATGTTGCTGTATGTCCTCAGTTTCCTCAGTTATCTGTGTGCTAATACTGAAGATGTGTATTATTATGCATTTGAGCGTTAATATTTCAGTCAGTGGTCTTTTTTTGTATGGGTTTCTTATTTTCTTTTTCTTTTTTTTGTCAAGGCAATTTCAAGCTTTGGACTAATTAATCAGCATGATGTAGTGTTTTTATATACAGACTTATTAAACTAAACGAGGTGACTGACATTTACTGTCTCATTAGCAAGACCTAGTAAAACCCCTGGAATGAATTTCGGGTAGAAAAACTGTTTCCAAATTTTCTTCTGGATTAGTTTAAAAAGGATAAAAGGTTTTATGCATGTAATTCAGTCTGACCTGGATCTCATTTGAAGACTTGTTAGCAAAACGGTATAAATCCTTTTCAGAAACAAAGCTGTACCTGAATTAAATAGTTTTTTTTAATTGTCCCTAAAGTATACAGGGCATTTATCTTGTTTAAATGTCATGTTATTCTTTATCGTTCACTTTGTTAGTAGATGGCATTTAATTTTATCTCAATTAAAGATTAAGACATCCAAAACACATTCATAAAATTCATAAAGTGAATTCATACTTTTTTGAATTACCACTCCCTGATAGAGTCCCTGAGGTTTAAATTGACCATATTTCCATTTAAAGTTTTACTTACATGCCGTGTGAAAACATTTTAAGTCTGAGATTTGAGACAGAATGTGACACAGTAAAGTTATAAAGCTTAAGTTTACTGCCTGACATGGGAAGCCTGCTGATATTTGCTTCTTGTCTGGGTCGAGCCCAAAAGAAACGCTTTTAGTGGAACCTACCATGGTCTTTGGTGGTTGCGTGGGTGCCTGCATTCATGCGTCTCTGTGTGTGCTTTTGTTCCAATTTGCTATTTGGGAAAAGGCCATTACCTGAAGTTTATATTAACAACTCTAAAATGTATGAATTTAAGTTGTGGTATATTACCTCTTTACTAGATATTTCTGTTGGATCAGACTTCAACATCACTCTTCTGTTATGTGATTTTTATTATGAGTTTGTTATAGGCTAACATACTTTTAAAGGTGCAGAAGAGATTTGGTTATGATTTGTGTAAGAAGACAAATGATCTGATGTTTTAATTCCTCTTGGTTTCCTGATGTGAGATAAAATTAATTTAAATGACGTCAAGAGCCAAAACAATTCAAACTGCTTTGCATTTTGCAATGTTACAATTTGTCCCTGGTTGAATTGTTCTGTAGTCTATAAATACATACTAAATATCTGTTGATGATAGTTGTCAATACACAGTAAAATGTGCTAATAGTTGGGTGAGCGTTCCTATGGAAGCCCAGTATTCATATTATTTTGACCTATCAAAGCCCTGCCAACGAGTGGCGGTGGGGTTATTAATGTACTGGGCCTCATGATAACACTTCGCAGCCCTGACTTAACTTACCTTTAAGCTGCCTCCTACTCTTACCTAAGAAAACCTTAATGTGTCAGGTTGTAGTAAGACCCGTTTGTTTATATTTTCCTTGTCAGTTCGAGGGCTGCTCCAAGGCGTTTTCACGCCTGGAGAACCTGAAGATCCATCTGAGGAGCCACACAGGAGAGAAACCGTACATCTGCCAGCATCCTGGCTGCCTCAAGGCCTTCAGCAACTCCAGTGACCGGGCCAAACACCAGCGCACACATCTGGACACGGTGAGTAACACACTACACGTCTTTAAGATGGAACTTTACATTTTAAAAGCACCTCATTTTACCATGCAAGTTTATGTTTAATATGTATGTACAATACATCCTTAGTCAGCAATACCGCATTTCATATTACAGTAACCAAAAACAGTTTCATTAGAAATCAAGCAGGGTTTTAGCAGGGTTTTATTGTTATTTTTAACAATATATATTCATGCCAACTGCATGGATGAGTGAATATCAAAATCAAAGAGCTTTACATTCCACAGTGGAGCATTTAAGGAATGAAATTGAGAGTCTCAGCTTAACATCTTCTGCTTTAGAAAAGAGACAGCAAAATTCTCCATCAAATAACTTTAAATTACGAAACTGACAGGACAATGTATCAGGGGTTGGTCGTAGATTAATCTGGGGCGGCCGTGTTGGCTGAGTACTGCAGCAGCCTGGGTTAGAATTTGACCTGCGGCCCTTTGCTGCATGGCAACCCCCATCTCTCTCTCCCTTTCATGTCTATCCACTGACACCTTAAGAAAAGTGAAAAAGCCCCAAAACATAATCTTAAAAAAATAATAATAAATTAAGGCTTCTGCGGTAAAAGAAGTTATGAAATCCACCATTGATGCAACCTGAGAGAAAACAGAAAACACTCTTCTTCTTCCTTGAAATCCAAACTTTTAAACTCCATTTTTAGGTACTTGTATTTCTATTTTATGGTGTTTTATACTTCTATGTCACTGCATTTCAAAGACAAATATTGAACCTTTTATTCCACTACATTTATCTCACAGTAGTAGTAATGAGTCACGTTGAAGATTTTGTATCAGCAGTCGAGTTGCATTGTGGGTAATGTAGGCACCAGGTGTTGACAAATGTGTGGATTCAAAATGACGATGTCTCTGGTTCTGTTGCATCAATTTTGCATCAAGTTACTTTGGTGCAGTGCTAAATTGCTGTAGTGCTCTTTTAAGTAAAGGATCTGAATCCTTCCCATCACTTTTTGCATTTTTTTTGCAAGTCACTGGGAAAATTCACGTAAAACTCATCTATGACTGAATGACAATAAGCCGTCACGAAGCATGAAGCAACGTACGTACCGGTATTCCATGTCTAAATGAGCTATAGCATATAAAACCTCACTCCTGTAGGCTTTACACAGATTTCTTTGTGATCTATAACATTTGTTGGTTCAAGGGTTTCACTTTAATTTAAAGTGCCACTGCTCCCCTCTTTCCTGCTCTTTGTGCATACAGCACAGAACATTCTTTTGGATTGTGAAACTACATACCTGCTGTGGATTTATTCTAAAAACCACAGTTATTTTTACTCCTGCTGACAAGCGATGAGGATTTAGCAATAATCCAGAAAATCAGAGCTCTTATTACACTGGTGAGATGGAGCTGTGTCTTGCACTCCAGTGTTATTACAACAAGAGGAGAAAGTTATTTTCTCCTTTTTGTGGTTTCACGCTGGCTAATAGCGGCTTTGCAGTTGCGTCACAAATCAAGGATCAGACCTATCTGGCGCCATCTTGGAGCCCCAGATGTGTCCTAGAACTGTCTGAATGTAAATACTTGCTGAATATAGTATAATAACTAGCCAAGAAAAGACTGGTGTCAATACGAGTTATTTAAGTTTGACTAAATATCTTGTATTGTGTTACTAATGGTATAAATAACAATCATGCTATGAAAGATTTGTTTCCAAAATGAAGTCAGTCTCATGCAGACTGCTCTCAACTCAAATTTGCAGCTTACATAACCTGACAGTCTTGCTTGTTTTTTTTTAATTTTTTTAATCAGTATAAACAACCACCTCACTCCAGTTTCTGCATGATTTGTCACCTAGTGCATTTTAAAAACTTTATTGATTTATGTATTGATCACTGTTGACAATAAACTTTTTGTGTAACATGATAGATACAACTTGATAAGTTTGTATGTTTAAATAACGGGAAAATGTTTTGTTATTGCGTGAAAACCATCTTGTGATTACAATAAACTTTTCACATAATAGCATGATACTGATAACTTGTTTTGTTTTTCTGCCGTGGCAACACAACGCTTCCGTATATTGATATATTGATATATTGATAAGTGACCAATCGAAACGGCAAATGAAACGCTGACTTTAGTTTTTGTTCTGTTTGACTTTGACTCCTTTTATAACTTGAAGCATTTCACTCATAAAGTCTTGAATTGCAACATTACACAGGAAAGCTTTGTTTAATCTGTGCTGTCGACTTGTATTTTTCAATATTTGTATAATTTTGACACACGGAATTGCACACTGATGGATATATTTATCAATTTATGTCCTAGATTTTAAGCAGCTGACATAACAACCACTATGCATGCAATGGCTAAGCATAGAAAGACAGTTGGAGTTTAACACTTCATTATCCTTTTCACCACCCAGGGAATATTGTTTAGAAACAGTTTCATAACAGCAGGACATTGCCAGCATGTAACGTCAGGCTCTGAGGAGGAGCACTTGCTCTGATGCCAGATCTGTTGTAGAGTAATTGCACATCTGAAATGTATTTCTGTCTTTAGATAAATACAAACAAACACTTTGGGATTTAAAAAAACAACTAAAGAAGCAAACGGACAATAAAAAGAAAAGAAAATGTGCACCACTAAGTAGGTCATTATTTTTGACTTGCGATGCTCAAAGTTTGGTACATAAACCTACAAGATTCAACAAAATAATGTACATGTGTTTTCATGAAAACTTAATTCAATCCACCTGGCGAAATACTCTGTAATGACAGGGGGAAAACCTGTAATGAATTAGATTCATGGAAATGAGCTCATTTACTCACTTTAACTTACAACTCTGATGAGATTGTGAAATACAGGCAACACAGTCTCCAAGAGCAGAAACTTCAAAGCATCTTCCGTGATATTTATTATACTGTCTTTTTTTTTTAAATGACCTTTGAACCTTTGCCCTGAAGGGTTTGCTATATCTAGAAATTGCATGCTAAAATAAATGGTCTTTTTATGTTTATACTGATTGCAGGTAGATGATAATCTAAAGGTTACCTTGTAAAAGTGAATGTATGGCTGAACAGGAGGACGTCTATCTGCACTGTTGCTCTTAATTCTCCTCTCTCTTCCTCTCCTTAAGCCTGCAGTTGAAAGGTAAATATGCTCCATTTTCAGTTGAGGAGTGCGTTATATAAAATGTTGACATAATCTTTGTGTCCTTCCTCTCTCTGTTTGTACAGCTGTCAAGTTAAGTTACCTCGTTTATCCTAAATGTTTGCATGTACTGTATAATACACAGGAATACTGTAAACAACATCACACCTGTAAACCATCCGGATGTGACTCAACTAAACTTGTACTATTATTTCTAAACACAATTCTATTTTGTGTTTGACATCATATCCATAAACCATACCATGTGTTGAATGTTGTAACATGATTTACAAAGTCCTGAATTTGTGTGAGTCTTGATAGAAAGTATATTTAAAGAATAGAGGGTTCGGTCTGAACTAATGTGTCCAGTGGTGGAAAGTAACTAAGAACTTTTACGCAAGTACTGTAATAAAATACAATAATTAGGTACTTGTATGTAACTTCCATTTCATGCTACTTTATACTTTTTACTGTACTTTATTTATTTGACGCATTGTTATTTTGGTGGCACGTTTTTCAAGTATCCACAGAAAGTGTCATGTTTAGGATATGTTACATGTCAGATTATATTTTTGAAACATGAAAACACACTTCAGAGTACTCCACAGCATTGCCTTCTCCATTCCCTCATAGTTTTCTCTCTTTGGTTTTTTTCCTCACTTCTCTTTTCTTCTTCTTGTCATGGTTCATTCACAGAAGCCGTATGCCTGTCAGATCCCAGGATGCACCAAACGCTACACCGATCCCAGCTCCCTACGAAAGCACGTCAAAGCTCATTCAGCCAAAGGTCTTCAGGAGAGGGAGGTCAAGGTAACAAAAGCAGTTGTGTTCTGACATGTTGGACATTTAGCTGAGGGCAGAACACTGATCACTAACATCTTCAATAAAACCTCCCTGTGTTTCTAAAACTAGATTAGATCAGATGTGGCAAGGATATTAATACGAGTCTAGTAAATGGGGTTTATATAAACTGTTTTCCTTTTTATTATTACTTTTAGTGGTATTTGTTATGCTGTCATTGGACAGGGACAGTGGAGTATGATGTCCAACAAAGGTACACCGCTGGACTCAAACCACTGGCATTGCGGTTACATGGTCAGGGTCCTTAACCGCTATGACACCACAAAACCACAATTCATGACTTTGTATTTAAATGGTCTAATTTAAAGATATATACTGTCTATATACAGTATATTAAAAAAAATGGTATAAGTCAACTTCAGTGTCATTTCCCCAAACGGATACTATAGGTGCAGAAGCGGTCAGAGGTCCTAGGTAGCACCCTGTGGTTCTAGTTAGCACCCTGTCTCTGCATGTTTCTGAGGGAAAGAGATGGAGAGCAACAGGAGGAGAGAGTAAGCATGTTTATGACTCAGTAGGATAAAATACAACAAAACTAAGTATTACAAATACTCTCTGGAAGTCAGAATAGGGAGCCTATTGTTCAATGTTATCTGGGCCTTGTTTGTTTTCTATGGACCTGAGTGACACTGGGGCTTTGTGTGTATTCCCATGCCTTGTTTGGTTTAAACAGAAACACGTGTGCTTGTAAGTTGTGACATGGCTAACACGCCTTGCACTGCAATAAACCCTGTGGGGCTAAAGAGGACTTTGAAATATTAAACATGCACTTCATAAGCTGCTCACGGTTATACATTTCTTTCAGCTGATGCGTCATAGCTATTGAAGTTTGTATCTTCATAAACACTGGTTTGGGCACACATTTTTTGCTGATTATTCATACCTCTCTTGTGGTTCCTGGGTGTCCTTCGCAAGCTTCTCAGAGAGTCCCGGAGCTGTCCATAAGTTGTTATGGAAAGTCCTGGGGGATCCTCTGTTAACGCTGGATAATAAAGTAAATCGTCTTGCCTTAACTTTGTTAGAACATCTTGGAATAAGATTGCCTAACAAGATTTCTGGATTTTCTACCTCAAGAAGCTGGATCACAAGACGAAACAAAAACCAGTCATCTGGTTCAGTCATCATCTCTGTGAAAAAGGCACAGTAGAAACTGCCTGCAGAAATCTCCCTGTTTTCAATTGATCTACTGTATGTAATCGAAAGAGAAGTGAATCTTTTCAAAGCTTAGCTCCATGGGAGCAGTGTTGGTCAACAGCAAAACACAATTGGAAGACATGTAAGCTGCAGCTTTAACATAATTGCTCTCATCCCTACATGCAGGCAGGCATCAGCACATGCTCACCAATGTAAAAACATGATACTAAATGCACCACAATATACATCTATATGAACATCTGTATTTGGTCTGTTTGACAGGTTCAGGTGCACACAATGCTGGAATCGGACATATTGAGCGATTGTCTGGCAAGGAAACATTTCCACCAAGGAAGCGGCTCACCTTTACCCAGCCTAGATGACTTCACAGGTAGAAACGGTAGTGAAATCAAATGGAAATCTGTGTTTAGTCTCCAACATCTATCTGGAAATTAGTAAAAACAAAGAAAAGGGTAATTTCCCCAACACCTGGGCTGTTAAGCTGTCTCTTTTATTTTCTCCCATGGCCTCATTTGCTCCTTTTCCTCTCCCATTCCTTCGATGATAGCTCATCATGCCAGTGTTTACCTTGTCCAATTACCGGGCACTGACTGCGGGCAAGTTGGCCCTCTCCCCGCCCGTCCCTCAGCTTCTCCAAACCGGTTTTCCAGCCAAGCTCTTTTTCTTTCCCTTTCAATGGCTGAACCGGGATCAAGAAGCTGTCAGGTACACTGAGGCTCAGTTGGCAAAAGAGAGGGGAGAGTGTCCAGGGGACCTGTCCATGTCTATTACTTCAGACTACTTGCAGTTTTACCCAGAAGACTTTGAGGGAAAAGTCTTAAACGGAACACTACCAGCTATGTTTTTTCAGGGTGAAACAAGCATGTCAGTGTGTAATTTTAAAAATGTCCCAAGAGGACTTTCTCCTTATCACAAAAGGCCAAATGTTTCTTTCGGGACCGTTATGTGTATATACCTTTGCATGTACAGTACATTGCTGTATGTATGCTGGATGTATGGTGACATACTGTATGCTATCATCATTAGCTGAATCATTGTCATTCATTCAGGCTTTCAACAATTCATCATTGTTGAAAGCCTGTTTGTGTTAATGTTAAGGATTTAAATGGGCACCAAAAAATGTTTTTAGTATTAAAAAAATACGTTAGAAATGTCTCTGGAAAGTTTGTATCTTGTATTCCATAAAAACATGTCAAACTACTCTTACTGTACAGGATTATTTACAGCTCATCTGTCCATCTGTTTGCACAGTTAGTTGCTTAGCCGTTAGCTTTGATGAAAGCTTCAGTGTTTGATTTGTTGCTGAAATGATTAGTTCATTAATGATTGGTGGTAATGAACAGAAAATCAATTAATCAATTCCAATCCCTTGTAATAATTCCTTTATCAGTACCAAGCTCCAGGTTTTTAGAATTGTTAGTTTTAGACTGTTGGAAAGACAAAACTTTGTTATAGACTAAATGATAAATCGATTAACTAAAAAAAGTGACAGATAAATTGAGAAGGCAATCATCTTTAGGTGTAGCCTTAGCTTGGAAGCAAGGCTATTAATAAGAGTCTAGCAAAACAGGTTTATATAAACTGTTTTCCTTTTTAGTATTACTTTTAATGGTAATTCTTATGCTGTCATTGGACAGGGACAGTGGAGAATGAGGTACAACAAAGGTACACTGCCAACAACATAGCAACAAACTGAAGCTATGTATTTAGCCATATTAGTATTGGGGACATGGGGTGCATGAAGACAGACAGTGTAGAAGTAGAATATGATGCAGTGGCGGTTTGTGAAGTTTCTATGACCGTTCTGATAATCTTCTTTTTGAAACTGGGTTGCTGTTGTTAACCTAAGCTAACTGTAGCTGCACAAAACTCCACAAAGAAGCAACCGATTTTCAGTGAAGTAATCCTTAATGAATCTATGTCTCTCTTTCAGGTGTGTACTCAAACAGCAGCTCTGTCCACAATCGGCCAAATTTGGAGTTTCTCCCTCCATCAGCAAACACCTGCTCCAGGTATCGAAGCTTGGAGGGAAACGCCAACAGCCCAATATCTTCAATTACAAGCGCAGGAAGCATTCGAGAGGGGTGAGTATAAGACAAATGCAAGTAGATCAATGACATTAAATATGCTGCAGCTCTAAAGTCAATTATTTGTTTATTAAATAAACAGTAAACACATGGGATACCTCATCAGTGCTCCTTGAAACTTTGTACAACTTGCTAATAAATGTTACGTACCTTGCTCGTGAGTAGCTGGTTTTATTTCTTCATGGAGTGAAGTTAAGAAAAATGATGCAGCTGTTAAACAGTAAATGTCAAAAAAAAAAATCTGTTTTATGTTCCCACTGTCATGCATTTTGAAATGAAATTGCTTTATTTCTTCAAAAACAAAGTATTTTACTACTACTGTACTAGCGATGTACCCAGAGGCAAACTTAAGTGGTCGGTTCATCCAATTTCCCTCTTACCCCTGGTGGTGTCTGGCAAGGATTTGAGTTATCTGCTGCGGGGACTTCTGCTGCCAGCCCATTACAATGGAACTGAATTGGATTCCCTTTGCATTTGGCAGTTTTTATCCAGAGCTATTTTCAAGGAAAGATAAAAATAGTGAAAACTGACCCAATGTTCTGCTCCTCTGTGCAAGTCTTTTATTCGTTTGGTGGATCTGGTGTGTACTAAAGCATTTTTTAATGGTTTAAGCCTTCTAAGCTGTTCCAACTGTGCTATGCTAAACCTTGAATACATGGACGCCATCAAATCCCTGTTGTGATGTGACTTTTCTTTGCCTCTCTGATGTGAGCTTGTGCATTCTTAAATAAACCAGAGACATTATCACCAGAGATGGAGTTATGGCTTTGTGGTTTCACGGATTGGGTAATTGGAGGCCACAGAACGTATGTGTACTGTAAACTGAGACAAATGTTGTCTAGCCCAGTATAAAAGTAGATACAGCTGAAGTCAGCAGTTTCTGGACTATATGGCTTAAAATCATTGGACATTGAAGAATTTCCCTTAAACTAACTTTTATTGGCACAACAGTAACAACAACGGCAGTCTATCTAATAAAAGTGAATTGATACGGGCCAAAATAACATTTTTGGTGGTTTAATAAGTGATATAAAATCTTCACATACAATGCACGTAGTTTCACATGAAATTGTCTAGTATTTCTACAAAGTGTTCAAGTGGGCTTTAGGTCTTGGCAGATGAGTTAAGATGGGTTGTTCTCTCTGTACACAAATGCAAACCCATAACCTTGAGCCTGAAGGTTTGTTATTGACCTTGGAAACAACAGTTTGACGAAAGATTCTTAGCAGAAGATCCACTTACCGGAAAAATGGATTTTCTCTTTTTTTTAAAGCTTTCATCTGATTTTTAAAGCTTTCAGCCACATATCATTAAAAAAAACAGTTTTGTGTTAGTAATGTTACTATTAGCAGTATTAGTATTGTACTTTAAAAAAAATTCTGGTTAAAAATGTATGTTGGCAGAGGATGGTTTTTTTTTACGCATTATGATCATAAAAAAACACATTAATTGAAATAGGCAGTTTGTAAAGGGTTTCCCATGGATTTATATGGAGATAATCATGTAAAGGTTTTAAACTGACCAATTTCAATTTAAAGTACTTTTAAGTTAAATAAATAATTTCCATAGTGCAAATACACATGTTGTACCTACATTTGTCCAGTGTTTCCATGTGTTGTTTTCAAATGTTGAGGTCTTAGTAGAGGTGTTGAGATGGGTTTTTCTTTTCTAAACAAAATCCGCCTTATTGCAGAATCTCTCATAGTCTGCAGCCAGAGCTTCCATGAAGCTCTGCACAATCTGTCCATTGACGTCTCTTTATAGACACTGAGGATGTCATAGAATCCCACTGGTGCCCGCTGTACACCACGGTCCGCCAAAGCCAATACCAGACAAGCACTTGTTTTCCCCCCAAATGACTTAGCGAGACATTAAACACGTGAAAGTAAATTATCTGTGCTTCACAGCATCAGGCTCTGACCTCATAGCCAGGCGCGTGTTTACTCTGGCTGAGACGAGCCATTTCGACTTCTTTTAATTATTTAATCCTTGAGGGATTCAGAGGCTTGCGCTAAGGCTTGTCCATCAGCGAGTATTGGGGATGTGCAGTGTTTGTGTGTTTTGTGGTCTGGGAGAGCTGGATTGGCTTTGTGCCGCAGCGTCTCCATCAGACGCAGGCACACTAACCAGGATGGCTCTCACACTGAAACACTATTATACAATTTGAAGGAAAGAGAAGTAATAAAGTTTACTTTGCAGAAGCTCCGAGTGACATCGGATCCAAATAGACGCTTTAACTGAAATGTGTTCCACAATGTCCCCACATTTTTGTATTTACTGAATCTCCAACATGTAATAACTTGCAATGAGTGTACTCTAGTTTCTCTAAGTACTTGATTGGTAGCGCTTAGGTCACATTAAATCTCCTTCTGTGTTACATACATTTAACATGATCCTCTCTGTGATCCAGTAAATCTATGTCACAGCATCTTTCCTCTGCCAAAACTGAAAACGGATCAGTTTAGTGGGCACATGCTGGCACCTTTCTGGTAAACCAACTCATTCCCTCTGATTCTGCTATTAGAAAAGCAGGCATGGGTTGAACGCTGAATGCAGTATAATGTGCATATAAACATAAGAGCTTAACTTCTGCAAGCAGGATTCTTCTCATTCCAGATATAAGAAGGGCAGCTGGCTGCAGTTAGTTAGAAAGAAAAGGAAAATGATGAAGGGGTTTAGTCGGTAAAATGTGATCAAAGAAACAGTTTCCTGAGGTGGTGCCGACAGCCACTCCCTTAGGCGCAGGCTCTTGGTTAAGCTCATGCATCTGAGAAGTTTTGAGTACACCGGCCACAAAACGACAGATCGACCCAGCAGGCACGGCTTGGCTCAGACATCCCAGCTATGTTGTTGCACAGTTGCAGGAATGTAAGCCGTGCAATGGCTGCGGTTGTTTACAGTTAAGGTCAGCTCTGATGGTTCTGGGGCCACCGACGGGGAATCCAGAGAAGTGTTGAATTCTTGGGGCTCGCAGTCATTGCAGCACATCCATTTTAACAGTCGTAGCCTCCTATATCAAAGCCCACTTTGTTTACATAATCCTATACAAAGCCTGGTCTTTATTACCTTGGTAAGCCGCAGCCATCTGTAAGTTATATCGTTCTGGAATTCAAAAAGTCCTTCTGATTAATTTTGGCTTTTATTGTGTTTCTCCACTGAATGCAAAGACTGTTACATTAAATGTAATAGTATTTGACATGGGAATGGTTAATAAAGAGACCTGGGGATGATAAATAATAGATATGTAAAGAAATCTCCAAACATTTCCTTTTTTTATTGTTGGTCAGATGCGAATATAGGAGGCGCTTTGGGCCAGCAGCCATCAGTATCTCTGACCAGACCTGGCTTGTTTATGAAGCCTACTAAAACCTTCCAGCAGAATCCAAGGCATTCTGGCTCTCTGGAGACCAATATGCTCCATCACATCATCCAGGAGTTCTCAGGCCACATGAAATGCGGGTTCTTTGAAGGAGCGGTGGGGGGTGGGGGTGGGGGGTTTAAATACCATATTGGGGGTTTTCAGCTGCATATCTCCTTGGGGAGATATTCGGCTGCCTTTTCTTTCTTCTTGTCGACTTGGCTCAACTGACTCATTGGTTTCCATGTTGAGTCAGTGTGTTTGTGCACAGTCAGCACATTCTTGCAGCGTAGCGATGGATACAACAGCCCCACACAAAGCCTGCCCACATTATTCCCCCCCCCCCCAGGTGGAAATGCTTCCTTGTATAAACTGCAGTGTTTGTACAAGAGGTTTAAGTATTTACATGTTTGTATCTGATAACACAGCTGTTGCCACATTGTCAGATAATGGTTATCAGCATAAATACTTGGTTTGCGTTTGATTTGAACGTTGATGAAAACTGGTTTGTTATAATTATACCAACAGTGGATTTTTTTTTTTTTAAACTGAGTCTAAGGCTGCTTTGGTGCTTAGATGCAAGTACTTGAATGATGTTTGAAGCAACAACCTGTATGAATAACACATACATTAATCAAGTTTTTAAATGTTCATCGTGGTTGTGTATATCATTTTTCACACACATGAATGCTCATGTTGGGGAGTAATTCAGCTACCTGATGTGTTGCCAACAGGAACAGACCCACATCGTTGTTCATGCCCACAGACGTCAACCCCATGAGCTCCTCATCAGACAGAGGGGACGTCCAGCTGCAGGGTTACCACAAAACCTTCCACCACCAACAAGTATTCTCACAGCAGCAAGGTACTGACGGAGTCCACCGGGCATGTGTCAACGTCTTCTGGTCTCAACGTTCTTGGTGTTGTTCTTGATGTTTCGTCTGTGCTTCTCCAAGGATGTCTGTACGGAGAAGGAAAGGTTGTTCAACCAGTCAGCGAAGAAGGCTTCGAACCTGCTAGTTACTTCGCAACCTCCTGCACGTCGCACTCTACAGGTAAGACTGCAGAGTAAAGGCATATGCCCCAATCAAAGTGCTTGTAGGATGGTTGGACAGCATATGAAACCCCTCCCCTCTCACCACACCTTTTGTAGTGATTGGCCAGATGTGCGTCGGTGAGAAAGTAAGCTGGATTTAAACTTCTTTCTCTAAGAGCGTTTCCATCCATCTGTAATTGGGCACATTTTCAAGGTGCACATGAAAACCTGAGTGGAAATGCTTAAAATTAAAAGAAAAAATTAGCAAAAAGCTTTTTAAACCTGCCTGAGGTGGAATAGTTGGTGTGTCGATAAAAGCATAATGCGAGAGTGCAACGGTTACAGACTTGGAGAATAAATCATGACGTACATCAAGCAGGGGACTTGAACGCCCACGGAGGAGACAAAAATGGTGGCAGACGAAAACATCAGATCTTTTGAGTGATGAGGAAACTGTAACGTGACTTAAATTAATACATGAAGCAAACATGAACACAATATTTCCATCATGTTATCTATATTTCATTCCCATCATTGACTGGCGGTCTTGTACTTTCTGCGTCTCATTGCGCCCTCTTCTTCTGCATCTGGCTTCCTTTTTTTACATTCTTGACTCAACTATTAATGTCACTTTGTGAACAGCTGAGTGCAACACTATGAACGTCCTCCAGGAGAAACTGTCTGAATATGTGCTCTGTTATACCCATGTTTAAATGATTATCAAGTCTCTACCCTCTCTTTAAGGACACATAGATAACACTTTGTACAAATGTATTATTTTCAAGCTGGTCTGCAAAACTCATATAATGGTACATTTCATTTCTGAACTGTACTTGCTTCATGCTTTGGATGTCATAGAATCTGTATAGGTCTGGTCTGCTGGGGGGTTCCTCTCTATCTGTTTAGGAGGATTTAGCGTTAATGATAACACAATGTAAGGTAGCTAACTGGCAATGAGCTCTTTGTAAAATTACATAAGAGGTTGATTCTTAAAATAATTACTAGGCCACTCTTCTTCAAATGAAAAGAATGGAGCTGCTGTGAACAAGTACATTTTCTGTTTTCCTCCCCTCAGGGTTCGACTTGTTGCAGGACCTGCAGGGCCAGGCCGGGGCCGGTTATTCCATGTCTCCCTGCTCAGACGACAGCTTCCTTTTCCAGGCGGGAGGCGTCGACCGCTGCCTCAACCAGATCTGCTCCATCTATCTGGACTCATGATGACCCACCCAGGACCAAACCAAACTGAATCAGTAATCACTTTTGTTTTCCTGAGAACAAAATGCAGCTTGTATGATGTGTGGCTGCAGACAATCCCAACAATATACTGTTTATGCAAGGCTGAAGTTGAATTGTTCTTCTTGACAGGAAATATGTCAGGGGGAGTTTTAATGGTACAAACAAGATGTAGTTTTGACTAGAGGCAGAGCTGCTGGCAAAAAGGAAATCTTTTCGGATTATAAATGTGAATAGCGAGTGAGTTTTTTTTATTCATAGATGGCCACAGCATTTGTGAGATGGATAGAATGAGCTATGAACTTTTATTTGCTGGTTTGATCTGTTGGGAAGCCGTGTAGCTAGCTCTCTGGCTCTAGTGACGTTAAATTCTGCCTCGAGGAAATGTCAAAACAGCAAGAGAAATTGGTAAACCATGCAAAGAGGTTAAAACTGGGCTGATGTGAAATTGTATCATGTCCAGAAAGATAAGTGTATTTCCCCAAAAGTCAAACTATTCCTTTAAGGTTGTAGCATGTAACTAAAGTGTTACTGAGAAACCTCCAACTGTAGTTAATTTACATGTTGCTGCACAGAAGGGAACTGCAGTAGAACCTGTAGCAATGCTGCCACCCAGTGTCTGAATGACTGTATATAAATGTACTTTACCGTCTGTAGTACAGATCAGTGTTGATGACTCCGGGGACTTAAAACTGACACACAAAACCAACAGAAACTGCACTAAAATGTGTTGTCTATGATTTGTCTGTCATAGACTGAGTGGTGCCAACAAATCGGTTCAATATATGTAATCTAACAATGAACAAGACAATATCGTAATCTTTTTTTCTGTTCCTTTACATGTTTGTTGTATCTGCGTTCTATTCAGTGAGAGGGAGGTGTGCATTGTTTACAATAACTTCTCTGCACTCTACGACACAATCTCATCACAGAGAAAATTACCAACCAAATGTTTACACTGATTTTGTAGCAATTCAGAGATTTTCTTATTCTTGTCATTGAACAGTGTATATAGACTGTATGAAATGCTCCTGTCTTTTATATCTAAATAAATAAATTGCTTTGTATATGTTTGTGTTTGTTAGTGGTTAGGCTTCAACTAATGCTTATTTGTATCATTGATGATATTTTTTGGATTGTTGAGTTGTTGTCAGAAAATAGCACAAGATGACATTTAAAAAAAATCTTTTTTCGACAGAATATCAATGAAATGAAATACTCACATTTGAGAAGCTCGAATCAGTGACTGTTTTTGGCATTTTTGTGTGGAATGTGACTGAAAAAATGAAGCAATTTCCCAAAGTAATTGCTGTAAAGTGCTGGTTAATACTGCCATCTATTGGTCATACATTTAAAAACAGTAAAGGGAAAGCTGAAGTCAAAATATGCAAATTAAAGATATATTATAGTGAAAGGGTAATGTTTACTTACCAATTCCATTAGAGAGCTGATGAGACAATGTGAAAATAAATACGTAAATACTTAGTTTAAACTAATTTTGCTGTAACATATAAAAATTAAAAAAATGACAATTAGGCTTTGAAACAATTAAATATGAAATAGAAATATCAGAATTAAAACAATCTACTTGTGTATTAGATACCAGGGAAGTGTTATCAAAGGAAGTGTAGAAATAACTTACTAGCTGATCAAATAAAGAACTTCTTAATGAGCAATTGATCAATTCAATTAAACTTGTTTGAAATAACTTTGATTGTTAAAAGCAATCAAAGTCAAAAGCTTGTCAATTTAAACAAACTGACCTGCAACAAGCGATGAAAGGAGTTGAAATAGCTGTTGATAGTCTAATGAACTAATCTTAAACCGCTGTGTGTCGCTGGACCTGCAATTAGGCAAAAGGTGATAATACCAGCTGAGTGACTCCTGAGTTAACAGACCCAGGTATATCCCACAAAACTCCAAATTAGTACATTTACTCAAGTACTTTACTTAAGTACAATCTTAAAGTACTTGTACTTTATTTCAGTATTTATGTGTTCGACTACTTTATACTTATACTCCACTGAATGTGTTTGATTACTTTGCAGATTCTGATTAATAATACAAGATAGGCCTATAATCAACAACTATAGTGATGTCATATAATATATTAGGATAAAACTGTATTGATCCCCGGGGAAATTCACAAGCATATCGAAGTTAAAAGTTGCCTCACTTTTACCAGCTGCAACATTAAAGTGATGAACACATTAATGCATCAATGATTAGGCCTATAATCCAACTCTATAGGCCTAATATAGCCTACACTATTCTGAAATGAGCCATTCTGCATAATGAGTAGGCTACTTCTGTTACTTTCCATATATGTTAATGCTAATGATTCCTACTGTTACTTCAGGAAGAACATGAATACATGACTCTTGTAACAGTTTGGTGAGAGAGTTATTAGTTCAGCCACCAGGGGGCGCCTTGCGGTCACAACGCTGCAGCACCTCCGTTCAACTTTGTACCGAACTCTGTAAAGATCAAATCTGTCAGCTTCAAATCACAGATAGACGCACTTTGACCTAACACTGTGTATGATTAAACATGATCTATAGACACACACACACACACACACACACACACATAGATAGACCTACAAATATTTACACAAGCGCAAACACACACGCACACCCACACACTCTGTAAGCTGTATTTCCACATTCCGCTCGGAGGGAGACACCCTCAGATCTGGAGGAGAAGAGGTTCAGCTGGGACAGTTGATGGGATGCAGAGAGGCGAAAGACGCTGCCTGCGGGTGGATGTTTGGATCCTCGATTCCCTCATGAGAGCAACAGAGATGTAGCAGGCATGCCAAACACAGGTAAGACAACACTTGTTTTAATTCTCAAACAGGTGTGCATTCATGTTTTGGGGTGTTTTTCTGTATTTTTGTTGCATATTTGTAAGAGCTTTAATCATCCACGCCGGGTGCAGTTACTGTGGGTTTTAACTTGAAATAAAGGTATTATTGTGTTTTGTGTAGATCTGCGACCAGATAAGGAGCAATGGCCTACTGAGGTCATGGGTCCAAATTCTCCCTCATGCAAACACAACCCCTCTTCAGAAAATTTGACCAGACAGCAAACAAAGAATTACATTATCTCATTAACTTGGGGGGTGGGGGGTTCTACATTTTATTGACACTGTTAGATTATGTTCTGTAAAGTTTATTTCCCTACATGCTGTTTAAAAGACCTCTCCTGCCAAAGTACTGATCATTTTTAATTTTCTTTTCCTATATTAAGGATATTAGTTTGTAATTAGCATTTAAAACCCCACAACTTTCAATAGTTGGACACAGACAAACTAAAAATGTGTGGTGAAAAGCTGTATGAAAGTAGAATTGAAGCTGTTATTTCAGCGGAAGCTCTACTGCCAGAGAGGATGTGACAGCTCACATTGCTGGCGAGTGAGATCACCCATGTTCTCCAGATTGAAACGCTGTGGGCACTCTTCACACCTCGAGAGGAAATGGAAATCTCTCTGTTTGGATGAAGAGGCTTCACTCTTACAGTTCTCAGGCTGTGACGGACAACTAGTGTCTCTTTTGTTGTGTGTAACTTCGAAATTCAAAGATCACCACAACTGTCAAGGGCTTTACACAAATTTATAGAAACCCCAAAAAGGGCAGATCTCCCTCAGCTGTCAGATTCTGAACAGTGTTGAGTGGTGAGTTGACTCCAACCTTTAGACTGCTTCTGTTATCTCCACTAAGTTCAGTGAGTTATCACCACTAATGAATGCACGGCATTAACAACAACAATTTTCCCTTATTTTTTTAATTTTATTTTTTTAAGGTGGACCAAAGCATCCAAATCTAAGCAAATTATTACCAACGTGCACCTACACACACCTTTCCTTTTCCTGTTCCGAGTGACCGAGCTTTGAATGTATAATTTGTTGATTGCTATCAGTTAGGGGAAAAAGCTTTTTTTAGAGCAGTGCAGCATGCAAATAATGACAGAGTTAGAGGATATTTGAAGCTGAATACCAACAGGAGGTCAGTTCACATGCTATGAATTTGAAATTATAGTTTAAGACTAACATTAGCAAACTGTAGTTGTATCCCCTTATCTGAAAAATACTTTATTGTTTTATCACACCTTCAGCTGTATTGATGTCGTCAAAGCATTAAGCGATTGTTAAAGATGCTTTGTAAATACATTTCCCCAAACATAACTCAATTCACTACTGAACAAAATCAGCTCTTTCTTTATTTTCTAGAAAATGTATGAATAAATCACTGCTTGATAATGAACAGAAATTGAACAAAAAGCATCACAAAACAAGAAAAGTCTCACATATTTAAAATTTAAAGCTGCTATAATAAATATTTCTATATTAAAGCTGGAGTGCGGAACTTTTGTCTTCCCCTCTGGCAGCGAGAGTAATTACATGAACACTGTCAACATGTTTAAGAAAAGCAGAGGGATTCCCAATAACGACATGTCACTGTGGACTCTCCCCCCTTCCCATCTGCAAGGTATTGGGTAATACAGGTAGACTGACACAGCCTACCGTGCGACTTATCAGAGAGCCAGCTAAGCTGTTAAGAACTGTACGTGAGTAAGCAAGGTTGGTTGACAGCGCTCCGTGTACTGCTCATGCAACAACTTTGTTGAGGGGTAAAAAAAAAAACTACCCGTTCTGAGTACAAATAAACTGTATCGGATTATCGGCATATATCTGGTTCACCAGCGCGGTAATGGCACCACCCAAACCAGACTCCACAACTCTAACTTATCAATATTGTGTGAATTTGTTTAGCAAGGGCTTGAAAGTAACACATTTTCTTTTATCTGTACTAGATCCGCACTCTACCTTGCTTTACCAATGGATCACAGGGCTACTTGTGTGTACAAGAGGTTGCTTATACTGAATTATCACCCGACTCTGCGGTTTATCTCACCTCTTTTTTTTTGTAGCTCTTTTTGTTTTTTACTGCCCACAGCTTTACCGTTTGGGCTCAGCGCTCTCATCCTTTCCAGCAGCAAGCTGCTGCTTTCAATGAAAAAGCTGTACGCTACCTGTCCAGCATCAAACCGCAGAGAGCCAGATATTTACCTCAGGAGTTGGTAGAGACCAAAAACAGAGCTAGAATGAGGGGGAATACTGCACAGATTTCTATTCAGCAGGCGGCCAGAAATACGACTTCATGTGAATGCTAATGGTGCAACAGTATACTATATATAAGCAACAGTTTGCTAACACATTTGCCATACCCATCAATAAATGCATGGCATCAACCTAAAAGTAAAAAATATGTTAATATTGTGTTCTCGACTTGTTTCTGCTGCTCCCAAGTGGTAAAGAAATCACTCCTTGCAGCTATAAGAAGCACATTTTAATCAAGAAAACCTTATATTAGCATGCAAGCCTGTAGTTTTAGTCTTAAAAGACATTATAATTGTCTCTGCACACTACTTGAGTTCATTTAGCCTACTTAATTACTTTCCGCCACATTGGCTGAATAACGGCATGTCAGGTTATTAGGTATATTGTCACAAGGCAGTCTAAAAAAATCTGGGTAACATATACAGTAAACCCTTCTTCATACCTACATCTCCTCCTCCCCTGTGAAGAGCATAAAGACTCTGTGCTCTTCACATGTTGGATATATTAAATCATTTTACAAGCAACAAAGGGTCAGTTCCTTTCCTTTGACACACACTTCCTGCATTTGTTAGAGAGACGTTTGCTCCTCTTCTGAAATCAAGGCTGATAATCTACATGTACTCTTCTTATTTCCATTGTTGTTTTTTTTAGAGGAGCTCCCATTGTTTGTTTTGCATAAAGGTACATTTTGGTGTTTGGAGCTTGACCCCATAGATGTATCATAAGAACTGGTTACTTGTGGCAAAAGGCTGTTTATTCGTTTTTGATGGAAGTTGCTGCTGCTAGATAGATATACAGAACATCAATACTCAAATATCTTAGACATTTTTGGCCAAAAATTGTTTTTATGGCAATAATGATTATTTTCATTGTTGATTTGTCGGCATGTTAATTTCCACACTCCAGAATTTACAAGGACCCAACAGTTCTAGTAGTTTCCTCCAGAGCAAGCAACAGTGCGACAGTGGCGAGGAAAAACTTCCTTTTAGGCAGAAACCTCGGACAGACCCAGGCTCTTGGTAGGCGGTGTCTGAGGGCCGGTTGGGGTTAGAATGAAGAGTGGCAATAACAAAATAGAAAAAATTAGTAGTTTGTAGCAGTTCTTTGTAGTAGTTCATGGCATAGCAGGACGCTGTGCGGCATTACAAGGCACAGCATGACGTAGCAGGACGTAGCAGGACAGCGACAGTGTAGCAGTTGAACATGGCATCACAGAACGTGTAGCGGGACCATGGCGACAGCTGCTACCCTGATTTCGGAGCCTCTCTGATCCAAGGGAACATGCTGGGGAAAAAGAACATAAGGACTCCGGGGAATGACTCCCAGAGCTAGGTAGTAACAAGCATTCTGGGACATGGATGCACATAATGAAAAGATGGAAAGATAGAGGAGAGAGGAGCTCAGTGTATCAAAATAAGTCCCCAGCTGTCACAACTTTACAACAAACCAAGAGAGACGAGTAAAGAGAGCCCAGCCCGGCGGCTATGAACTCTCCCCAACCGGATCGGGCTGTATGCACAGTCTCCCTTTAGTTTCGATGTATATTCTTGAGTAATAGTTAGATAATCTGAAAAGCTATGATGACTAACTAATAACCCTAACAATATGATTCTATGCCTAACTAGTGTATCAAAATAAGTCCCCAGCTGTCTAAAACTATTACAACAAAACCAAGAGAGACGAGGTAAAGAGAGCTCCAGCCCGGTCGGGCCAGAACTCCCCCAACCGGATCGGGCTGTATGCCAAGTCTCCCTTTAGTTATATTATATGATAGATAATCTGAAAACTATGTGACTAACTACTACTCCCTAACAATATTCGATTCTATGCCCTAACTATAAGCTTTATCAAAAAGGAAAGTCTTAAGCCTACTCTTAAATGTGGAGACGGTGTATGCCTCCCAAACCCAAACTGGAACCTGGTTCCACTGGAGAGGAGCCTGATAGCTGAACGCTCTGGCTCCCGTTCTACTTTTAGAGACTCTAGGAACCACCAGTAACCCTGCATTCTGGGAGCGTAGTGCTCTCCTAGGGTTGTAAGGTACTATGAGCTCTTTAAGATAAGATGGAGCCTGACCATGAAGAGCTTTGTAGGTGAGAAGAAGGATTTTAAATTCTATTCTAAATTTTACAGGAAGCCAATGCAGAGAAGCTAAAACAGGAGAAACGTGATCTCTTTTCCTGGTTCCCGTCAGAACACGTGCCGCAGCATTCTGGATCAGCTGTAGAGTCTTTATGGATTTTTTTGAGCAGCCTGATAGTAAAGAATTGCAGTAATCCAACCTAGAAGTAACAAATGCATGGACTAGTTTTTCTGCATCATTTTTAGACAGGATATTCCTGATTTTTGCAATATTACGTAGGTGAAAAAAGGCGATCCTTGAAATTTGCTTTAAGTGGGAATTAAAGGACATGTCCTGATCAAAGATGACTCCAAGATTCTTCACTGTGGTGCTGGAGGCCAGGGTGATGCCATCCAGAGTAACTATATCTTTGGATAGTGCGTCACGGAGGTGCTTGGGTCCGAGAGCAATAACTTCAGTTTTATCTGAGTTTAACATTAGAAAATTACAGGTCATCCAGGTTTTAATATCCTGAAGGCACGTTTGAAGTTTAGCTAACTGATTAGTTTCATCCGGCTTGATTGATAGATATAATTGAGTATCATCTGCATAACAATGAAAGTTTATGGAGTGTTTCCTAAAAAAACTTAAACCAGCTTAGAGCAGTCCCTTTAATGCCAATTAAATGTTCCAATCTCTGTAATAAGATATAATGGTCAATGGTATCAAATGCAGCGCTAAGATCTAATAACACAAGTACAGAGATAAGTCCTTTGTCTGAAGCAATTAGGAGGTCATTAGTAATTTTCACAAGTGCTGTCTCTGTGCTATGATGAACTCTAAATCCTGACTGAACCAACAGTCCAAGCCCAAAAACACACACTTTCTTGCAAGAAATTACTAAGAAAATGAGCAAATATTCACATTTTCAGAAGCTGAAAAAGTGTATTTTAAGCATTTTTGCTTAGAAAAATACTTTATCCATTATCAAAATTTATTTTCTTTCAACCTGTTTTTTCAGATGTATGTTTCTCTGTTTGATTGTTAGTTGTGTCATTTCCATTAGCAGGTGAAGTGAGGTTTCTCAGTGGTTAAGAGGTCTAGATGATCCCAGCTGACAACGGTGGTCCTACTTAAATCCTCCACTGGTCATGAATTGGCCCTGTTGTTTGGGGAGTTAGCACATTCCTGCCTCCGAACTGTGGAGCAGCTTTACTGTGGCGAGTGAGGAAGTCTGATGTCACGACCAAACCCATTCAATCTCCCTCTCTTCCTGGCTGCTTCACATGTCAAGTCCCTCAGAAAACACAGGCCTGGTATATGTCGACCACATTAGGTTTTTTTTTTATGTTCAGACAGCGTTGCAGAGAACATAGGAGTTTTAGAAAGTGACCATTAATTAGGTTCATTATGTCTCCAATAGCGGAGTTTCCCAAATGTTGTAATGCCACGGTTGCTCAAACTAGACACACGGAAGGAATGAAACCTGAGATTAAAGTGGTCATACAGGGGTAATTTCTCCTACATGAAATAAGCAGTTTTACATTATTTTAGGGACCTTCTCAAACCTCGTCAGGGTCATTTATGCTGTTTTCCACTGTACAGACGTGTCTTGCTTGTTTGTTCCTTTTCATTTTCACATTAACCTGCCCACTGCACTTTACTTTGTTGGACATGCCCAACCTATTCAAGTTGTACCATAGTAAACAACATGTATGAGTGGAGAGACCAAAAACATATTTTTCTGTTTCCCAACAGAATTCTAAATATAGGCCTGACTGGCAAGTGTTTTACTCCAAGAGCAATACACATTTTACACTGAAAACAAATCTTCTAAAGATTATTTTTGGGGCATTTTAAGGTCTTTATTTTCACAGGACAGATGAAGACATGAAAGGGGAGAGAGGGGTGAATAACATTCAGCAAAGGGCCGCAGGTTGGAGTCAAACCCGCGGCCGCTGCATCGAGGAGTAAACCTCTCTATATATGTGCGCCTGCTCTACCAACTATCTAACCTGGCCACTGTTTTAAGTATTTTAATTGGATTTGTTTGTACAATGACTACTGTGGTTTTGACTTGATGGTTTCCTGCCACATATTAGTTTGTTTCAACTCAAAAACAATACAATTGTGTTATGGGAGGAAGGAGGACCCAAACGCAGAGTAGTAGAACCACAACAAAGGGATTTATTGTCCACACACAGGAGAAGAACGGAGGAGGTCCAACAGAATATCACAAAAAGACACGTGGGAAGATCAAAACTCCAAACAGGGAAACCAGGGGACACTCACGGGGAATCTGCTGGCACACCAACAGAGACACAAGGGCTGGGTAGGTAGGCAGACAGGACGGCAGGCAGGTAAACTGGCAAGCAAGAGGCAAACTAGACGTCATGAAGCACAGGACAAAACGATCTGGCACAAGACAAGGGAAACACAGAGGTTAAGTACAAGAGGTAACGAGGTAATGGGGAACAGGTGAGACATCAGGTGAATAACATAAGGGCAGGGCAGGACAATCAGACAGACAAAAGTAAAGCTAGATAAGACTAGACAAGACAGGAAACTGACTATCAACAACAGGAAGCAGAACACACAGACACAGGGGAACATAAGACACGATCTACAACACCAGACTAGGGAGAAAACCGAGACAAAACACAGGGAAGGCCAAACGGGAAAATAACCCCCAAAAAAACCCCAAACCACAACACAATTGTATTCTATCCTTTTCTAATACCTGTTTTTAAAGACATTGTCGAAGGCCAGCTGTCAAGCACAATCTCATACTGAAGCAGATGAAAAACACTGATTGAATAAATGGAGCCTGGGAATTTGAAGGAAAATTATTATTTTCTTGGAGTAAAACCTTTTTTTACAGTACTCAGATCAGATTTGAGAGTCTAAGTAAACTCGATAACCTGCTTGTTTAACTACTTTACGCTCCAGCTTTACCTTTTGAGTAATGTTTGTACAACTTCCATCTGCCAAATCCACAGCAGCCTTCACGTGAAAGCCATTGTAGCATCTGTTTCCTCTCCAACAGCCAAACACTGGACTCCTGATCCCTAGTGACCCGTGTCACCATGCCAACTTCCAGGATCCTCACCGCAACAACAAATCCTCGGAGAAGTTGCTAGGTTTACAACTGTGAGCCTACATAAAGCAGATCTCCTCCAGGGCTGAGAGACAGAGCGACCAGAAGAGAGGTAGGGCTGCCTGAGAAAGAGGAGTGGGACACTATGGCATGATGAAGTTACAGTCTGTGTTTTAATGTATTTTCTGTTCCAGAGATGGCTTGCCAGTGTTGTGCTCTGCTGATTTTAACATTACTGGTAAAGATGGGACTGGTGGGTGGATGTGCGTGTCCAGCAGCCACCATTTTGTCCCAGTTTCCCTCTGAGGTTCCTGCTGACGTCTGTTGCTTGAACTACTCCGGCTCTGCTTTCAGCCATGTGCGCTGGTCTGTGTTTACCAATGAGACAAACATAGAGACGCTGGATCTCTCCTTCTGTAATATCAGTTCTGTTCATATGAGTGGCAGTGACGCCTCTACATTGCAGAAGGTTTACTTAGGTCATAACAGACTATCAGCGTTGCCACGGAAGTTTCTGGCCAGCCAGCGCAGCCTGATAGAGGTGGATTTGAGCGAGAACCTGATTCAGCAGCTTCCTGAGGGTTTTCTTCAGGACTCAGACAGCCTCCAGAAGCTGTATCTGCAGGGAAACCAGTTACGCTTCCTTCCAGCCTCTGTGCTGCAGAAGCCCAGTCTGCAAACGCTGGAGCTGGATGGGAACCCGTGGGACTGCTCCTGTTTGTTAATGGAAGCCCTGGAGGAAGGCAGGAAGGTTAACAGGACCACTAAGCTGCAGGATCTGGTTGGGAACTTGACCTGCGTCTCTCCCCGCCACCTGGCCGGCGGGACTGTGTTGTCTGTGAGGCTAAGCGACGCGTGCCGGCCAGCTGGCCTCACCGCACTCTTCATCGTGCTTCCTCTTCTCATCCTCTCCGCTTTGGTGCTCTGCTGGTGCTGTGGGAGGAAGAGGAAAGAAGCACCTGTAAGCACCTCAAAAAAGAGAGCTTACAGCTCCAGCTGCAATGGCCAGAGGCCTCACAGCAAGCAGAAACCTGCAGCAACTGATCAGATTAAAGGTGGAAACTGTGGCAGTGAGGGGATCCTGAAGAACCAGCTGCTGCTACGCCCATCATCCACCCTCCTGGGCAGCACCAGGGACATCTATGAAGAGGTGGAGATTAGGCTGGGCTCAGTGGAGTCTCTTCCCCCAGTCTCCTCACACGGTTCCAGCTCTACAGAGGGCAGGCAGGGCCCCCAGGGGCCGCATAGGACCAGCAAGACAGACCTGGACACAGTCAGCGTGACAGAAGTGATGAAAGACTCAGCTGACAGAGAGAAGGCTTACCTGACCCAGTCAACAGAATACTACAGCCTGGTGCCAGGTATTGAACTGGAAGACTCGGACCACGGCGAGTATGAGAACGTCGACCTCTCGTGACACCATGTCAATGGATAGTTTGACATTTTGGGAAATAATCATTTTTTTCTTGACAAGAATCACATGAGAAGATCTGTACCACTCACATGTTTGTTTGTTTAAAACCCTTAAAACCTATTTTCTCAATCAGCTTCTTAGTAGGAGTGATGAGGTTTTATATAAACACAAAATGTTTGGTTCATTCACATGCAAAGCAAGCAAGTTACAGTATCTATTGAAACAATGTGTGGTCCAACCACTGTGGTATCACATTGTAAGAGGAAGTGATTTAATCAGGAACTTTTCCTGTGGGACCTGAGGAACGCAGTGACGGTTTGAAAGAGAGGCCCACTTAATTTCACTCTGGAAAAAAACTAAGACATTTATTTTATTTAATGTTGCATTCCATGAAAATGTACACTGTTGTTTTCATGTCTTAAACAAAGAACAGGTAAGCATTTGCATGTACTGTCCTGTACCTCGACCACATGTAATAATTACGTGCATTCCACGTTTGACATACAGGAGGTTCTGGTTCCTTCACCGTAAGGTGCACCTCAAATACATAGTAGCCATGCAATGCTCACACTTAATTTATTGTGGAATGTGGAATGTAATGCTTAGGTGAAAAGTCAAAATGTATACATGTCATTGTTAAGCAAGGACAACAGGCTTGCTTGTGCTTTATGTCACGCACTAAAACTTGTATAGATGTTTTCACGGTGGTCAGATCTAAATGTAGGTGAATACTGGTTTAAGATTAAAAAAAAATCTCTGTAGTGCCGGTTCAGTGAACTGAGATACAGAGCAATTTTGCACAGTGGTGCTACAACATAATGACACTGGAGCGGCAGCCTACACAACAGACACACAATAAACATCAGGGTCATCACTATAGGTGCAGGATGCAGACACTGGGTTGTTATTATAAGATGTGGAAAACAGACATCTCAACGCTAATTCGCGTTCAGTGAGACAGACACAGATGAGGGAGTGGGTCCAGCTATAAGGGTGTGGAGCTTCCTGGAATTTAAAAGAACGGACGTGTATTTTTATCCAGAAGGGTTTTCACGTATTTTACATCAAAGCTTTGTTCATCAACATTGTAAGGTTTACTGCCTGAAGCCCATAGGTCAAAAGACAAGCAAATAAGTGAATGTTGCATTCATTTTGAACACAGAGAAATAACATAAACTTAATTGTAAACACGATTGTGGTTATTGGTCACTGAGTTTGAGTCCTCTATATTTTGTTTCTTGGTTATTTTTAGGCAAAAATGTTTTTGGCAACTTTTTTGTTTGTCTGTTCTGTTGTTGCTACGCCTGTCAGACTGCACACACGCAGTTAACAGTGGCACATTTGCTATAGTTGGGGATTTTTGAAACAATTGGGTTGACAACAGGCTTTTTATTTCTAGCTGGTAACTGGTTTTCATTTTGCCGGCTGAAATCAGGATAACTGGCATATTTTATTAGCTGTAGCTAGCTAGCTAGGTTAGCTAATTAAACTGACAATAGTTAATTTGTCGAAAACACTCTAAGGCAGATGACATTGGCTTAATCTCAAAAAGCATCCAGGACCATCAGTACTACAATAAATAGTGGTTGTGGTTGTGAATGTAATTTGTAACTGTACAAACTGAAGATTTTAGTTGAAAGTAACGCTCAGTTACTAGCCTACTGTAGCTAGTCAGCTAGCAATAGCAGGACATGCAAAGGATTGAAAGATATGTTACAGCAGATAAACACTTTTTTTACTTGAGATTACAAGGGATCTTCAACAGGGGGTTCAGGACCCCCAAGGGGTCCTCAGAGTCAATGCAGTGGGGCCTCCAAATTGTTGTTAATATATTTTTATTAAGACTTTATTTAAAAAGTCTTAACATGAATCCAATATATTAATAGCAAATATAAATCCCCACTTCTTGGTCTATAGTCAGTGTAGTCACTGAGGCCATCCACAGATGTGTGCCACATGCATGTGTAACAAAAAAACAGGATTTATGAAATCATGCCAACAATTAGTCTTATATTATATTGTTATTATTATTTGAATAGCTTAGTATTGTATGCAAAAAAGGTATGTATAAAAGCTTCAGGCCGCCCTACAAGTTATTGTAGGCTAAGTTTATAATAGGGGGTTGATGCTCCACCTTCTTTCAGTTAAGGGGTCCTCGGCTTGAAAAATGTTGAAGACCCCTGTTCTATAGCATCATATGAATCTGGTCTGCTAATATGAGCTGTGATTGGGCTGTTGGGATGGGTTTAGCGAAAGGTGAAAAAAACTTGTCTTGTGTATTGATACTCAATATATTTAAATTTGATTACTTTTAAGTTCATCATTTGGATGGAGATAGGAGACCTGGCAGTAACTTTCAGAATGCTTTGAAACAGCATTTAGACCTTTAGGTTGGAATTTTGTTTTACAGAAAGTAGGCTATATTTGATGGTTAACTGAATAATTAAAATGTGAAATATCTAAATTTAGAGACCTTTTCTGTGGTTTCTGGTCAAAATGGATGAGCCCATGACCTCGATATTTCAAAATTCCTGCCTATATTTGTGAGTGAGTGGTATTAAGTTGGAAGTACAATTAGAGTGTATGGAGTGGTAAGTCATAAAAAAACTGCTGCAGTGACAGCTACTAAATAACATGTAGACCTAGTAGCATGAAAAATCCTTCTCTATTAAAAAATGGTTATACTGGTATATGATACATAATAAAAGCACTGATTTTCATCATAATGTTTATGCTGGCAGATGCACATTAAATGTTAAAAAAAGAGTCAAGATTTCTGCGTCAGGATTGTGTAGAGGATGATGGCGAAGAAAAGCCAAACTGTGTCATTAGCTTGCTGCATTTTTTGAGAGCATGCTCCATATCTTTTTCTCCGTGGCCCCTCTGCTCTTTCTGCCCTGACAATGACCCAGGCCTGTTCTAGCTACCTGAAATCCCACTTTTCCTTAGAGCTCTAATTTCACTCACCGTGGGAAGTTGTAATTACAGCATTGGGTTACCCAAACGATCTGTCTGTCCTGTTCTCAGTCGTCTGAGCCCATGACCAGTAGATCCAGTAGCTGAGGCCAGGAAATGACTGAGCAGAAAACAGTTGTTGGAGTATCCATGGAAGGTAATCGGGGAGTTTATTTCATCTAGATAAAGATCACAGAGCAACCACTAAATCTAGATTTACACAGGATGGAGACACAAACATAAAGTGTAAACTCTTTGTGAAATAGTTTAAAAAATGTATATTTTAGTGCCACACTTGCAGTGGTGGAAAAAGTACTTTGGCCTTTACTTAAGTAAAAGTAGCAATACCACGGTGTGAGAAAAATGAATAGGTAAAAGTTCTGCTTTCAAAATCTTACTTCAGTAAAAGAACATATGTGTTAGCATCAAAATATACTCATCACTGGATAGGGGTGCACTGATAGCTCACCTGGTTAAGAGTGCACCGTTCTCTTAACGGACCAAGGCCGAGTCCGTCAAAAAAAAAAGCCTTTAGGTGCCTTTGTTCATAACATAGATAGTGTTATGGGGCCTCAGGGCTGAGGCTGAGAGCCCTGCTTCATATTACAAGATCACCATCTGGTGACAGGAATGAAAACTAAAGTTCATCAACCGAGCAAAACACCTAGTGTAGTGAGTAATTTTCTTGTGATGAATGTATTGCATACGTCTATTGGTAATAAAAGCAATAAGTTACAAATACAGACGATGTGAGGCTCATGAATAGGGAAGTCCATAGTGATCACTTGTCCCGGCATTGATTGCTTTTTTGATAGGCCTCATAAATATTGTGTCGGGAGAGCAAAATAAATCAAATCTTGATCTTTGAGTCAGAGATCAAGCAGACTCTGATTTACAACAGACTGCTATAACCATGTGAAAAACAAACAAGTGAGCAGAGCCAGCAGCCACTGACAAAAGGCTAAGACATGTGTGGGATGGACCCATTTGACACTGTAAAGTGTCTTGAGATAACTCTTGTTATGAATTGATACTATAAATAAAATTGAATTGAATTGAAAGATGTGTGTGTGTGTGTGTGTCTGTGTGTGGTGTGTGTGTGTGTGTGTGTGTGTGTGTGTCTGCGTGTGTATTAGGTTTAAATACATTTTTGGGGACCAAAAACTGGGAAATCAGTATACTTATGGGGTCCTGACAGCTTTGTGGGGACAAAATGCTGGTCCCCACAACGTTAAAGGGCTGTTTGAGGAATAAGACTTGGTTTTAGGAGTAGGGTTAGAGTTAGGTTATGGTTAGGGTGAGGGTGAGGGTGAGGGTTAAGATTAGGCATTTAGGTTTGATGGTCAAGGTTAGGGTAAGGGGCTAGGGAATGCATTATGTCAATGACTGGTCCCCAGGTGTGTGTGTGTGTGTGTGTGTGTGTGTGTGTGTGTGTGTGTGTGTGTGTGTGTGTGTGTGTGTGTGTTTTATTTAATTTTTGATTTGATAGTGGCCATTGGATTTGGATCATTCAGTTTGGGTATATATTTTTGTATGTGTGTATTTATATGTGTATGCAGGTTGGTCATGTATGTTTAAAATGAATGTAACTAGGTGATGTTTCTGTTTTTCTTTTTTGTTTTGCAATCTTCTGGTTTAAGTATTACATAACTAAACATATTCATATTAATTATTACCATTATTTTTTCAATTGGGATTATTGACAAATTGTTTAATTGATTTTCTTTTAAACATTTAACAGTACTAAGGTTCAGCTGACATTTTGTAGACCAAACAGTGTATTGATTAATTTAAGAAAATTAGATTTCATTAGTGAAAAGTCCACAAAAGTCGGGTCTAAATGAGTTATCTTGTACATTTACATTTACAGAGCCACATCAGCTGTGTGGGAACACACAAACTCTCTAATCTACTTTCTATCCACCAAAGAATTGAACTGAACAATTATCACTATTTCTTAACCCTGGGGAATTTGCTGTGATTTTATAGCAAAGATATGGTAACAGAAATGTAATGACAGCTGACCACCCAAAAGTCTCTAACCATTACCATTTAAGGAAAAAACACAGCATACTCACTCAGTAACTGTAGGTGTGTATCTGTTGGGCTTCAGGTTCCCAGGTAATAAAATAAAAATGTTAATTTATGATGGTGCAACAGAGAGGTTTAAATTGAGACCCAGAGGAAGAACCTTTCTTCCCAGGACAGCAGGTGCAGGTCATACACCTGCATTCATAGGTAAGACACATCGTTATGTTTTTTTGATAGCAGATGGTTTTAATAAATGTACATATGTGATTGATGTTTTGCACATTTAAATTTTACAGGAATTGCCGGCTGTTACAACACAATAAACCCAGACATGACAGTTTCTTACACCCTTGAAGTGGCCAATGCACGATTTTGTGGCTTCTCCAAGCTCCTGTTTAGGTGGAAGGGAAGCATCTACAGGCTGCTTTACAAAGAGCTTCTGGTGTTCTGTGGGGTTTATCTGTTTTTTAGTGTGTTTTACAGGTAAATTTGCTGATTTCATCTTTGAATTCTGCCGTTTGCCACCGTGTGGTCGAGTGTTTGTGGCTCATCAGTGGAAGTTTTTCTTTTCCTCACAGGTTCCTCCTCTCACCAAAGCAGCAGGATCTGTTTGAGCGCATTGCCCTTTACTGTGACCAGTTCACCAACACCAACTTCATCCCAGTTTTGTTTGTACTGGGTGAGTCTGATTGAACTGGCTCTGTCTTACACAAGCCACATATGAAGATGATAATTCATATTTTTTGTCCCAGGTTTTTATGTGACTCTGGCCTTTAACCGATGGTGGGGTCAGTACACCAGCTTCCCACTACCTGATAATCTAATGATGGTTGTGTCCGGGAACGTCCACGGGGCAGACGAGAGGGGTCGTCTGCTGCGACGAACACTCATGAGATACGCCAACTTATCTTCAGTTCTCATCCTCCGCTCCATCAGCACAAGAGTTCACAAGCGATTCCCAACTTTGGAGCACATAGTGGAGGCTGGTAAGTTAAATATAAACAAGACAAATTTGTGTAATATATCCATCCATTCCCATCCCAGAGGTGTCCAGTTTACACTCCACTCCCTATTAAAATAAGTATTATGAGTATATATTTATTACCCCATTAAGATATTTGTGCCTGACGTCATGGGGTTGCTCTAGGGATGTTTTGATTGATTTGTGGACTATAAACCTTTTTTTGCACTTGCTTATCTGAAAATGTCCTCAGATAACAAACATCTATTACACCTGGAACCTACCTCTCTAATCTCTCTGCAGGATTTATGACTACACACGAGCTGAAAAAGTTTGAGTCGCTACACTCCGATTTCAACAAGTACTGGATGCCTTTGACTTGGTTCTCAAACCTGGCGTCCAGAGCGAGAGAGGAGGGTCGAGTGAGGGACGACATTGCTTTAAGGCTTCTGATGGATGTGTGTTGGCTTTTTTTCTGCAATTTGATATATATTATATATATATACACACACCACACACACACACACACACACACACACACACACACACACACACACATAGACACACACAATGGGACTGAGGGATGTGAATCCACTTTGTAGCCCCAGTATGTCTACACATTCTATGTATTTATAACTGCAGGAGCTGAATAAGTACAGAGGCAAGTGCAGCCTCCTGTTCCACTATGACTGGATAAGCATCCCTCTGGTCTACACCCAGGTAAGATCAGGAGATTTTTTTTACTTCATTTGATAGCTGTGTATTTTCTTTATCTTTAGTTTTGGTATACAATATACAGTTCTACTTTATACAAAATGAAATTTATTACAAAAGTGACTTAAACAGCAGTGGTGAAAAGTAACATTTACTATGCCTAAGTACAATTGTAAGGTACTTGTACTTTGCTTGAATATTTCCATTTTCTGCTACCTTATACTTCTACTCTACCACAATTCAGAGACAAATTGTACTTTTTACTCAACTACATGTATTTGATCACTTTAGTTACTTTATATATTCAGATTAACTAAACAAGATATAATCAAAAACAATAATATGTAATATTATAGATTAGGCTAAGATAAATGTAGTGATCTGCAGGGGGAAATCGACAAGTTACATAGCAGTATATAAAGTATTTCAAGTTAGCTTCACCTTTACCAGCTGCAACATTAAAGTGATGAACACATTGATGCATTCATAATTATAATCCAGTGATATAAATATTCTAAAATAGGCCATTCGACATGATGAGTACTTTTACTTTTGGTACTTATATAAGAAAGTATATTTTGATTTATTTTTACTTTCACGTACAATTTTGAATACAGGACTTTAACTTTAACTTAACTGTAACAGAGTATTTCTACACTGTGGTACAAGTAGCATGGTTCTACTACTGTCTATCACTGCCTTGTTTTGTTTTTTATCTGTGCAGGTAGTTACTTTAGCAGTTTACTCTTATTTCGCCTTCTGTGTGATTGGCCGACAATTTTTGAACCCTGAGAAAGGATACAAGGATCACAAACTGGACATGTACGTCCCTGTTTTCACCCTGCTGCAGTTCTTCTTCTACACTGGCTGGCTCAAGGTGAGACATGACATTCATGTTTCACTTGTAGAAAACAGATTTTTTTTCATGAAAGGGCGATTTCATGATGTGTTTCCACTAAGTAGGTGGGGGAGCTGATCATCAACCCATTCGGTGAGGACGATGACGACTTTGAAACAAACCAGCTGATTGACAGAAACATTCAGGTGTTTCCCCTTAAGGCTTCTCCCTTAAACAGCCAGTCTAAATACCTAAAATGAGTGCTAACTGTTTATACTCCTGTAGGTGTCAATGCTGGCTGTAGATGATATGTACCAGAACCTGGCTCCAATTGTAAAAGACAAGCACTGGGCTCAGAGACATTTCTCCATCCCTTACACTGTGTCGACAGCAGCAGAGACTCTCAAACCGGCCTTCAAAGGCTCCACTTTTGACATGAGGTCAAATCTTTTAACAATTTGTTTCGGTGCCTTTTGTTGTTGCGGCACGATTCGCTAAAAACCCAACCAAAATGTCTGCCTGTATTTGCAGGATGAGCGCAGAGGATCTTGAGATTCACCAGCCTGCAGACACTCCAGGAAAGAAACATTACTTACCTCTTGAGGACCTTTTGGGCGATGGGCTCGACAGTCTTCTGCAGAGGGGCAATGGTATCCTGCGAGGTGGGAGCCTCCCCTCTCTGATGGATGTCTTATCACACACAAATGAGAATGATGCTGATGCTTCCCATGAGCGTGATATCAACACCACCAACCATGAAGAACAAGAAATGGCACTGATTAAAGTTGCGGTGGAACACAACTAGTGAAAATGATTGTGACCCTGGGTGGATTATGAGACAATGGGCTCCCAGGCTTAGACATGCAAAAGGTCACAGACACACACACTTTATAGTTGTTTAGCCTCCTTTCGTCATTTTGTGTCTCTTTATAGTAATTTTATAGTCTTTGTTGTGGTCAACTTGAGACTGTTTCTGGTTGGTATGTCTCTTCCAGTGACCTTTTGCAGGTGGAGGCCCTGCCATTTTGGGCCCCTGGGCCTGTGTACAGTAGGCCCATTCAGTAATCCATCCATGGATGCAACCATTGTGTGTTTTTGAACTAGGAATGTTCTTTTATTGCATAAAACATATTTCCATTTGTCACAACTCAATTGATTTGTGAAATAAACACATTTGGTCCTAATGTTATTGTATATTTAAAAAATAAATATGATTATTAAGTGCTCATAACAAGAAGTTAGAAATGGTACTTGTATTTTCTGTACTATTTTTTTTCCATTGGATGAACACATTTTCTTAACTTTTGATTGGGTGGGCAAGACAGACGTTTGGGTGAGCTGAGTCCAGTCCTGCCCCTGGCCGCCGCCAGCCTTGTTCACCGTTTTGAGTTTGTTTTGAAGCCACACCGTAAAGCGACCTAATGTCAAGCACTGTTAGGTTTGTAAAATTAAATTAAATGACAACTAATCATAATAAAGAGAGTACCTCTGTATTCATTATGAATGGGGATGTTAAAAATGTTAGTCATTGATAAGAATTCGTATTTGTATTAAATAATCCTTTACACCTGTTAACATTACAGTTATGGAGTTGGAAAACACTAAATTGATGTATTGTTAAAAATGGGGGAATTTAACTAAGCATTTTTTAAATGTATTTAAGTATACTTGAGTATCTCCATGTTATGCTGTTTATACTTTCACTCCACTTCAGCTCTGAGGGAAATATTGTACGTTTTACTAAAAAATTATTTGACAGCTTTAGTTACTTTGCATATTTAGATTTTTAACACAAAAATATAATCAAGTAACAAATAATTATGTATAAGCTACCCATAAATAAAGTCGCTAGTTAAAATAAGGTCTGCTTTTACCAGCTGCAATATTACAGTGTTTAAGACATTAATGTATCAATAATTATAATCCTATTAAAATATTATATTATTCTGAAATGGGCAATTCTGCATACGTAGGCTACTTTTATTTTTGGTGCTTTAGGCCTTTACTTTTGAATATTGCTGCTTACAAAGAGGTAAGCAGCAATAGTAGTAGTAGTAGTAGTAGTAAAAGTAGTAGAGCATGAGCATTCAATGGAAATACATAAACTTCTCCAAACTGTACTGTACACTATAGGCCTACATACAGTACAAAGGATATTGAACCCATGGGTGTATTAAGAGAACACAGAACCTAAATAACAAAATACAGTGATGGTGCTTGAATCCACGTAGCCTGCAAACCGAAAACGTAGTTAGCTCATTCTTTACACTAAGATGACATCGGTTTTCTATTAGATATTAAATACGCATATTTATATATGAGATTAATATTTACAGGATATTTAAAGGATTAATTATCTCGGTGGCGAGACCCTTATTTTGAAATACAAACGACGGAAGTTGGAGAGGGTCAAAAGTCTCTTATGCGCTTCCGCGTTGTCAGATATCCGAACAAGTCCACACCGATAGACGAGTTTCACATTTAAAATACGACTCGGCAGTAAGGGTACGTTCATACTGATTATAGCCATCACTCTGTCTTGAATCTCATGAAAAGCATTCTTCTTCTTATGTTCTGATTGAATTGAACGCAGTTCTGTGGACAACAGCTACCGTAAACGTCCCAGGATAGTCTAATTTACCTAACACCTAATTTAGCTGACGTTACGTTAGCTTGCTAATGTTAGCTTACTCACTCGTTATGGTTTTGAAGGAGCCGATACTTTTGTTTTTACTCTGTCAGCGGACATGTTATCTTTTAGACTCAGAATACACAGAGTTGACAATCAAATGTAAATCACAGGATGTGGCTGCTGTTTACTGAATGCTCTGTTTCTCAAGAATATTTGGTTTTGTTTGCTTTGTTTTGACAGGTGCGTCCCCGCGCGACCAGGCAAGAAAACAAAGGCAGGACAGTGGTGTAATGCCAGCTGACGCCCCTTGCTGCTGAGCTGCTGACTGTCACCGCCATCATCATCATCATCCTCATCCTCATCATGCCTGTGGGCGACAACCCTCACCTGCTGCTCGGCAGGATCCGCTTCCTGAACAGGTGCATTGAATGTTTCAAGAGGAGTGAGCCGTTGCCGGAGTGTCTGTGTTATGTCCCCAACGAGGTGTGCTATAAAGTCTGCAAGGATTCATCGTCCGCCTCCTCTGGGTCCATCGGAGCATCTACAGCAGGAGCCACTGTTGGTAAAACACTCGTCTCCGTCTTTGAGAGTCCATACCAGACTCCACCCATTAAGAAATTGTGCAAGTACAACATTGAACCAAAGAAAGGGACTTGTATCCGGACAACAGGGGAGGAATACTGCAACAGCCAGGGCCTGTGGGTCAAAATCAATAAGGTAAGCTTCTGTCTCCCTGTGTCAGGATGCAGTTACTGAACCAGATCCATTAAACTACTGCAACCTGTCCAATTCTGCTGTAAGACCTGCCATAACTCTACTTTACTAAATGCACTACAGACCAGCTTGGATCTTTCTGTGTCGCGTTTGCGTGTTGTCCTCCTGCCCGGGTTTCTTCTACAGTCTCCTCTCGTTGGAGTCTCCTCCAAGATATTTGTTGTTATAGACAATAGCTGGATGGATGGATAGATATTCATAACACTTAAAAAAATAAAATGCAGGACTACTTTGGTAACGTGACAATTATGAGCTGCTTCAAATGTAACTGATTTAGATTCTCTCATCCTCTTTTTTCTACACATGATGTTTGACATTGCAGTCACGGAGCTACTTTTGTCTTTTGTGTCTTGCTTAAGGACAACACTATGTGTCCCTATTATACTAGGATAGTTTTATTATCTGTTAAGTCAGTTTGATGATTTTAGTGGTAATACGCATGTTGACATAATGATCCTTTTCTGTGTCCAGGAGCAGCTGGAGGAGCACCGTCTGGGCCAGGAGTTGGAGGAAGGCTGGATCCTGGTGTGTAAACACACAGAGGGAGGCGACAGGCTGGTGCCGGTGGAATCACCAGAGACCATCAGCAGACAACAGCAGCTCTTTGGCTACAACCACAAGCCCTGCAACAGGTGGGAGCAGGTGGTGAGTGTGGAGAACGCGCTTTACGTCGGCTCCAAACCCAAAATTGCTGAGTGTGATGATGCTGCCGTCCAGAAGCTAAGGTGAGCATGTTTGTTATAAATCAGATTAGAGAGTCAAGGCTTTTCTGGGTTGAGTTAGGAGTGCAGCAGATTGTCAAATTAAGCTGTTTTTTCCTCAAATCTTCAAGGTATGTTCCCCCCACCTGGGTATATGAATGTGACGAGGACTTGGTGCACTACTTCTATGACCACATAGGGAAAGAGGATGAAAACCTGGGAAGTGTGAAGCAGTGCGTGACCAGCATCGATGTTTCTTCATCTTCGGTGAGTCACATACACTCACGTATTTTTATTTCTTTGTTTTTCCTCTTCCAAAGAGTCTGGACAGTCAGTCATTTCAAAAGAAATACAGGGTTTTAGTTGGCATTATGGAAATTTGGAATCTGCAGCTGTGTAGACTTTTGAGTAAAGAGACAAAGCTATTAGAATAAAGTTTTATGACTATTAAAGGCAAGCAAGCAAGCATTCTTTTTGTTCGTCTTCTGTTTTTTTACCCTGATAGTATCACATATTTCACAGAAGTAGTACATAAAGAGTGTTACACTGAGTCCCTGTTAAAACATGTAATTACAAGTCAGTCAGTCAATTGTTTTACCCATTAAATTACTTTGATATTTGCTGACAGGAGGACCCCACCGGAGGGGCAAGCTGTCTGACAGATGGCGATGTTGAAACTTTCTGGGAGAGTGACGGCATGCAGGGACAACACTGGATCCGCCTACACATGAAGAGAGGCACTGTGGTCAAGTAAGGAAGCTGCTAAGCAACAAAGTGTTCCAATGTTATTCCTTGTAATGCAAATCCGGAACTTACTGTATTTGTATCAGTCATTTCTTGATGTCATTTACTTATTTCAATTTGTATTTGGGATATTTTGATTATATTCTACTACAATACTACTACTACTTCTATTAGGAAGTGACTCTCTGGGCAGACACTCACTCACGTATTCACACAGTCAGTTTTTGACAGGATGCTGAACTGAGCTGAAAATAGACCAGACTACATTCACACAATCTCAGTTCTTTCTCTAAAGACACATGTTGGATCTAACTTTTGTTTAGTTACTCAGCGATACCACCTAAATTTGGCTGTACTAAAATGGGAATAATTTATGGTGTTACATCCATGACGTATTATATCATGCTCCTCTCATATGAACTTTGATCTTGTCGATATGTGGACATGACCTTATTGTGTATAGCATGCTTCTCTTTGCTCTCCAGTAAGCTGATATTGACGGTGGACTCTACGGACGACAACTACATGCCCAAGCGAATCACAGTGTTTGGAGGAGAGGGAGACAACCTGAAGAAGCTGAGTGATGTCACTATAGACGAGTGAGCCTTTTTAAATGGATTTTGTCAACATATTTTAATTTATGTGTTGGTTTGTAAAATCAGAATGACCCACACATTGACTATAGTCGAGGAAATCCTATGATAATCAACTACCTTTGATATTATTTTGTGCAATAAATGAATTATCATAATAAATATCTGATGTTTAACAGAAGGCCAGTATCTACTATAACATCAATATATTGTTCTAGCCCTGTTAATAATGTGATGCTCTGCAGAAGAATCTGTATTTTCTCTTGATAAAAGCAGCAAAATAAAAGATAAGGCTATTTTTAGTGTAATTTGTAATTTTGAAGCATATGTGCCTGTCACGCCAGGCCAATAAATCTGTAGCAAGTTGACAAATACCATGAATAAACATATTTCATGGTTTGTTTGACTACAATTGCTATGAGACACCTGCTTTTTTTTGCCTCTAGCAACCTAATTGGAGAAGTATGTGTGCTGGAGGATATGACATCTCACCTGCCTGTGATTGAGGTTCGGATTGAGGAATGTAGAGGTAAGGCTTTTTTTTTACATGTTTCTGTGTTTATTTAACCAGATATTTCCTTCCATTGTAAACACTTCAACTGGCTTTGTGTGGTTCCGTAGCGGCAAAAGCTGCTCTAGTGATGACAATGTTTTTGGCTCTACAGATGAGGGGATAGACGTCCGGATCCGAGGCTTGAAGATCAAGTCGTCTTGTGAAAGAGACCTGGGTCTGAACGCTGATGTTTTCTTGTCCTCTAACCTGGTGCGCTACCCCCGTCTGCAGGGCAACACGCCAGACGTCCTGTACCGCAGAGCACTAATCATCCAGAGGTATCTTTCATCTTTCTGCCAGGTTCTTCCAGCCATAGCAAATACCATAAAGTTAAATATTTATCACCCCGTTGTGGTGCTTTTTAGTGGACTGATGTCCAGTTCATGTTCAAAAAGTAAAAAAAAAATTCCAGAAATACACCTCAGATGCATTACTCTGGTTGTCCTTATTGCTTGTAAGCATTAAGCATTTCTCAGTGTTTTTGTTGGTTCTTTTCTTCTGTCTCACTCTCTGCAGGTTCATCTGTCTCCTGGACAGTGTGCTTCCTCACTTGGTACCGGCCTGGGACTATAGTCTGGGCACCTTTAACCAGATCAAAGTGAGTCATCATGAAGCTTTTAATATAAACAAAACTAATACTGAATAAGTAGCAATAAGCCCCAAATTGTTGTTCTTACCAGATTTTTAGTAAAGACACAAAACAGAAACACCCTGGGTGGCTTTTACTAAATGGCAGTTAAAGTGCCCATATTATGGAAAAATCCCTTTTCTGTTATTTTGTGCCTCTGGTGCTCCCACACACACACAAACTTGGAAAAGAAAATCCAATCTATCCATGCTGTTTTGAGTAAGATACATGTTTCTGAATGTCCTCTGCATTCAGTCTCTGGGTGAGCTGTTCAAAATCTGCACGGCTTTCTACGTTGCTAGCCGAGACAAGGCGGCTAACCGTAGCACACGCTAGCGCTTCATGTTAGCTCGTTCTCAATGGCAAAACACACTCTAGTTCACCATAATTTACAAAAGAACTACTTCCATGTCCCTTTTCTGCAGGTATTCCACAAGTGCACCTCATTTAGAAGAAGTCTCCCAGCTAATCCTGCCTTGTACTGACCAAAGTTGGAGAAAGAGTTATCTATCTGATGTGATCTTACCGAGCTACTGAGCATGTGCGACTCACAACAAAGATAGTAAAGAAGTGAGATGTCTCATTCTGTAGCTAAAACAGAGACCTAAACACACAGGGTGAAAAGAGATGCAGCAATGTGCAGTACAACAAAAATATGGTGTTTTTTGAAAAGGACACCATGTAAACCTATTCTGGTACAACCTCAAAATGCAATTATGAACCTGAAAATGAGCATAATATGGGCACTTAAACAGTGTTTTAAAAAGGGCTCAGAGATCAAAAATAAAAGTTTCATTGAAAATCATTGAGAACCTTTCAAAACACAAAGTGTCACAATCACGGTAGAATTTATTATTCCTTTATCTCTCCATATACAGTATTTGGTATAGCGTGGAGCCACATTGCATTTCTTTAGTGCTGCAGTGTACACAATAAAGAACAATCACTGAAAAGATTAAAAAAAACGGTGCAAGCAACATGTTTTATAGTTTCAGGAGCTTGAAGACAAAGAAATTTCTCACTATTATTTAATACTTTCCCACCCACACTTGTTGATTTCCCTTCATCATGTGTCTTAACAAACTGTCTGTCTCTCTCTCTCTCAATCTATTTACTTTTGTGTCTGCACCCTCTAGAGTATAAAGCAGTTCCTGCTGCTGTCCAAACGCCGCTCAGCCCTCATCACACAGTGCCTGAAGGACTCAGAGACCAATAAGCCAAACTTCATGCCCCGACTCTACATCAACAGACGTCTGGCCATGGAGCACAGAGACAACCCCTCTCTGGACGCCAGCTGCAAGAACGCTGTGTTCAATCAGGTATAAATCTTTCAGAGTGGTGGTGACACCTCTTCCTTCTGTGAGATAAGACATATTTATACAAAAAGGAGTGTTTGGGGATTCTGCTTTGGAGAAACTTGACTCAGTTTTCAACGGTAGCAGTTTACTATTGCTTTATGATTTTCATTTTGTCATTGCAGGTGTATGAAGGCCTCAAGCCATCAGACAAATTTGAGAAGACTTTGGATTATAGGTTTGGATTTTAAGGCTTGCATCTCTGTCAGATGTTTTTTTGCCTGAATATGACTGAAACATCTTGTCTCTTGGTTTGTCAGATGGCCCGCTCGGTATGACCAGTGGTGGGAATGTAAGTTCATTGCAGAGGGAATCATCGACCAGGGCGGTGGATTTCGGGACAGCCTGGCTGACATGTCTGAGGAGCTTTGCCCCAGCTCAGCCGAGTGTCCCATGCCTCTGCCATTCTTCAGCCGTACATCCAACCAGGTAATCACTCACCAGTACTGCCTGCACGCAGTAAAGATTTGACTGGATAATGTTCTCATTGGTTGTTTTTTCTTTATCTGCTGGTCTCTCAGGGCTCCTTAGAGGCCAGAGATTACTACGTCCCCAATCCATCCTGTAAAGAGTTCCACAAGTATGAGTGGATAGGTCAGCTCATGGGAGCTGCTCTCAGAGGAAAAGACTTCTTGGTGAGTGATGTTCACTCTCCACCACATGGACATTGTTAACATCACTAAAAAGTAGGAATGGGTGGATGTAGAAACTTGGTTTTCTGGTTTCTTCTGTGTCTAACCCTTCAGGTCTTGGCTCTGCCCGGGCTGGTGTGGAAGCAGCTGACTGGGGAGGCTGTCAGCTGGAGTAAGGACTTCCCAGCTGTAGATTCTGTGCTGGTGAGGATATTCAAGTTATTACATCTACTTAACATGTAATGTAATATAAGTTTACAGCTCTGCAGACTAAGTTTTCATACATGTATTTCATACACTTTGAATCAAAAACATTTTTGGTAGAATAAATTACATTTTTAATATTTTATATAAAACTTTTTACTATCATTTGCATTTCTACTTAGTTCCTAATCAACTGCACAGATTTCAATTTGCTTCACTAATTTACTAGTGGTCTGGCGTGTCCACATATCTATATTTTCCTAGTGGTTACCTCAAGTAAAATGTTTGATGTGTTTTAAGGTGAACCTGCTGGAGGCCATAGAGAACATGGACCAGGAGACGTATGAGTTCAGGTTTGGTGACGAGCTGGTGTACACCAGCCTGCTGAGCGACGGCCAGATGGTGGAGCTCATTCCCGGCGGCAGTAATGTGGCCGTTCGTTACGAGGACCGCAGCGAGTTTGTCCGGCTGGTGCAGAAGGCTCGGCTAGAGGAGAGCAGGCAGCAGGTGGGACTGCCTTTCTAACATTGCTACTACAAGTGTGGATAGCTTTTATTCTTCGGTGTGTGCGTATAGAGTTGAGTTGCTAAAGTGTTCAAGTGTGTGCATGTGGCTCATTGTTTGTATGTGTGTTGCAGATTGCAGCCATGCAGGCGGGGCTGCTAAAGGTGGTTCCTCAGGCGGTGCTGGACCTGCTCACCTGGCAGGAAGTAGAGAAGAAAGTGTGTGGAGACCCAGAGATCAGTGTGGAGGCCCTGAAACGACTCAGTGAGTGTCTTTGACAGTAAACACATTTCTGTACTGGTTAAAGAGATGACACTTTGTTTGTTTTTAGTCATGGTAGCTGATGATGATGATGATGATGATGATGATGATGATACTCTTTTAAACTTTAAATATAGCACCATTATTAGCTCAAAATTTCACTTTGTCCAATACTTTGGTTTGTAAACATGCCTGCAAAACTAAAGAAATTCCCATCTTTGTGTTAATTGCTAATTAGAAAATCTAGCATGCTAACATGCTACACATGATGAACATTACAGTTCACCTGCTAAGCATTAGCATGCTAACATGCTCACAAAAAAAAGTTAGAATAATTCTGGATTTATTACGACCTAAGTCTTATTGTCATTGTTTTGGCCATTGATTCAATCAGTTACAATAACAATGTAATTGCTAAGCCAAGCTGTAAATTAAGTGAGGGAAAAGCTCCGTAGGTGTTTGATTGAAATATTGTAGTAATGAGTCTACATGATTTGAATGCATCAGTGTTGTTTCTATCTCCCCGCCAGCACGCTATGAGGACCTGGAACAAAGTGACGTTAGAGTGCAATACTTATGGGAAGCACTGACGAACTTCACCAATGGTCAGTTCGCTGTATCTGTCAACATTTTACAGACTATGTCTATCGTAGTGAATGTCTTTTACCACATGGCATATGCACTGTGTATTTTGTTTGAAGTCTGACAAGTGTTTTGGTATGTTTTGCGTTGAAAATAATCAACAATTTTGTTTTCAGAGGATCGCAGCAGGTTTCTGAGGTTTGTGACTGGTAGAAGTCGTCTACCTGCGCCTATCTACGTCTTTCCTGACAAACAAGGGTGAGTGCAAGTTCATCCCTAAAAGAAATTACAGAAAAGTTACAATTTGATGGAAAACGTATAATGGAACATGCTGTTAATTTTTTCTGTTTCCTGGTTTAGCGCTGAAACGACTGATGCACTTCCACAGTCCTCCACGTGTTCCAGCACTCTTTATTTACCCAACTACCCAAGGTATACCAACCTTCTGTTTTGTACAAAGTGCATGCAGAATCTGTTACTTGTGTTTAAAATGTACCGTATGCATTGCCTGATTGCACTTGTTTTATGGTGCTATAGCAAGATAAGTTAAATATCCTGAATATGAACCTTTCTTAAAGAGACAGTTCACCCTAAAATCAAAAATACATATTTTTTCTCTTACCTTTAGTGCTATAGTTTAGATTTTTGTGGTGTGAGTTGCACAGTGTTGGCCATGTCAACCATAGAGGTGTCTGCCTTCTCTCCAATATATTGGAACTAGATGGTACTTGGCTTGTGGTGCTCTTAGTGCCTGAAAACACACAGTAAGCGTGTCAAAGTTTTAAGGCAAAACTTTTTTTAACAACATTGCTAAGTGACTATTTTGTACCTTGCTTCATTGTCTATTTAACTCTAAATGGGACCATCTTTTAGAAAATAAACATCATGCTGTATTATGGAAGACTTGAAACAATTTTCTCGGGTAATAAGTCAAGTTGCCGTTAGAAAGAATGCAAGTTTAAGGCACTTCCACATTGTCTTCAGTTTTCTGGCCTGAAGGTTGCTGCTTAGGCGTACTTATGGATAGGCTTGTGCTCATGACAGCGTGAGACGTGAACAATAATGGCATTCCCCTTGACTGAGCTTAAGGACTAGCTAGCTCAGGTGAGCTAGGAGCATCTGTTAGCTTCAGTTACAGTTCTGCTGAGGAGGACAAGCCTCTACTTCATGAGTATGCTTGCTGCTCGGCAGTGATACATTTGGTGGGCGTAGTTCGTTAGAAAGAAAATAGTTTCTCACAACAAGGTCTGTGGGTTATCTTGAGTAACCGGGTCATGATTTCTGGAAATTTTTGCTGTTGAGTTTTTCAAATGTATCACTTGTTCCTTTGAGCCCTGAAAGCCAAGTGCCATCTCGTTCCATTATATTGGAGAGAAGGCCCACGTCTCCATGGTCGATATTCACTTGGCAATTCACAGCAATACAGATAGAAAAAGTATAGAAAAAAGGAAATGCAAGGCACTGTTCTTCAAAATGATTTAAAAAGCCTTTATTCTACTGGTTAAAGTAACAAGTAAAAAAAGGCTTTTTAAATAATTTTGGAGAAGAGTGCCTTGGATTTTCTGTTTCCCGACCCCAAAGAGCACCTTCAATCGTCTGACTGAACTTTCTGAGCACCCTAGACGTTTTTGTCTTGCCAAGAGGAAAAGTATATATTTTAGATTTGAGAGTTAACTGTCCCTTTTAAAACTGCTTTTCATTTACAGCCATGTTGTAATGTTTGCCTCCCATCTTTTCCTCTCCTCTTGTTCGTTCTGTCCTGCAGTGCAAAGGTCTGTGAGGAGAAGCTGCGTTATGCTGCTTACAACTGTGTGGCCATCGATACTGACATGAGCCCCTGGGAAGAGTGATCTCTTTGCTGCTTCCCTGATCAAACCCTTTACAAATCACTGTTGAATGCAGAGAAAACTTGCCATGTTAATAACCATATCTACACAACTGCCACTTAATCCTTGCTGTATATAATAAAGATGGAAACACAGACTTGGCTTTGGGTTATTTATTATTTTTCGAAAGAAAAATGAAATTGATTGTTTTGTTTGTAAATACAATACAATTTTTTTTACAAATTATGGCAATGAAAACATTGATTCATCGTCCGCCTCCTCTGGGTCCACCGGAGCATCTACAGCAGGAGCCACTGTTGGTAAAACACTCGTCTCCGTCTTTGAGAGTCCATACCAGACTCCACCCATTAAGAAATTGTGCAAGTACAACATTGAACCAAAGAAAGGGACTTGTATCCGGACAACTGGGGAGGAATACTGCAACAGCCAGGGCCTGTGGGTCAAAATCAATAAGGTAAGCTTCTGTCTCCCTGTGTCAGGATGCAGTCACTGAACCAGATCCATTAAACTACTGCAACCTGTCCAATTCTGCTGTAAGACCTGCCATAACTCTACTTTACTAAATACACTACCTTACATTCATTTAGTATTCAAACCAATGGGTGTCTCGTATGAACGACCAGGGTTATTTGAAAGTCTGCAATAGTTAGGGAAAACAATTTTTAAATTGTACAAAATGTCATGGTCTTTTGTATCTTTTTTTTTTAAGTGGTACAGATATGTCAGTATGGATGGAAATTGTGAACACTTGCAGGACGAAGAAGTTTAAAACATTACAAATATGAGCAGGTTCAAAGGCAACTGGTTCATACTCCATTCTCTTTTCTTTACACATTAAGTTACAGTATATTCACGTTTTGCACTAAATAAGGATGCCATTTTCAAGCTACAGTCCACATTTAAGCAGATTTTTTAAGTGTGACACTGAAAGTTCCAGTTTGCAGTAGGCTATTTTGCTCAACGAACAACTAGAAGAACCATATGCTTTACAATTTGCCATTCACTCACGCACAAACTAAGAGCAAAGACCGTTTACACATGTAGGCAGAATTGACTCTTAAATCCTTTTGTGTCTTTTTTGTGTGTCTTCTTCTTTCTTTTTTTACGTAACTCACACACTGTCAGTGGCGTAGCTACCATGTTCAGTTCAATTTATTCACAAAAGTTAATTGACAAGTACAATCATGAGACGTAATGCATATATGTGAAATGGGAAACTCTGGTAAGCTAGGTGGATGCAAGATAAGGGCCTGATCAGAAGAAATTGGTGTTCTTATTGTCTTGCTTAAGGACAACACTACGTGTCCCTATTACACTAGGAGTGTTTTTTTTTTATCTGTCACTTCCGTTTGGATGATATTAAATGTGGTGGGAATATGCATGTTGACATAATGATCCATGTCTGTGTCCAGGAGCAGCTGGAGGAGCACCGTCTGGGCCAGGAGTTGGAGGAAGGCTGGATCCTGGTGTGTAAACACACAGAGGGAGGCGACAGGCTGGTGCCGGTGGAATCACCAGAGACCATCAGCAGACAACAGCAGCTCTTCGGCTACGACCACAAGCCCTGCAACAGGTGGGAGCAGGTGGTGAGTGTGGAGAACGCGCTTTACGTCGGCTCCAAACCCAAAATTGCTGAGTGTGATGATGCTGCCGTCCAGAAGCTAAGGTGAGCATGTTTGTTATAAATCAGATTAGAGAGTCAAGGCTTTTCTGGGTTGAGTTAGGAGTGCAGCAGATTGTCAAATTAAGCTGTTTTTTCCTCAAATCTTCAAGGTATGTTCCCCCCACCTGGGTATATGAATGTGACGAGGACTTGGTGCGCTACTTTCATAACCACATAGAGAAGGAGGACGAGATCCTGGGGAGTTTTGAAGCAGTGCGTGACCAGCATCGATGAGTGCAAATAATAGGGGGGAAAGGGGGCAACTCTGCCTTGTACCCCGTTGTAAGGGAAAATACACTGATCTGAGGAAATTGGTTTGGACCGACGCAAGTGGGGAGGAGTATAATAATTTAGTCCATGAAATACATTTTTCACTAAATCTAAATATCTGGAGAGCAGAGAAAAGAAAGTTGACCCAATCAAAAGCCTTTTTGGCATCTAGCAGGAGGAGGACTTCTGGAAATTGTAAGGACTTGTTCAAGGACAATATTATATTATAAAGTCTACAAACATTAGAAAACAAAAACCTGTTTTTTATGAAGCCGATTTGATCTGGTAAGACGACTGTAGTCATAACTATTTCAAGGCGAGAAGCAAGTACAGCCACACCTATACAGGAAGACACAGAGCCGGCTGTACTTCCTGAGGAGACTGCGATCTTTTAACATCTGCAGCAAACTGCTGTGGATGTTTTCCCAGTCTGTGGTCACCAGTGTCCTCTTCTACACTGTGGTGTGCTGGGGGGGGCAGCATATCAAAGAAGGACACCCACAGGCTGGATAAACTGATCAGACGGGCCGGCTCTGTGGTCGACATAAAGTTGGACCCACTGGTGACAGTGGCAGAGAGGAGGACACTCGACAAACTGCTGGACATTACTGACAATGCCAGCCACCCCCTGCACACCGTCATCAGCACCCAGAGGAGCCTTTTCAGTGGAAGGCTGCTCCTTAGGACCAGCAGACTCAAGGACTCCTTTGTCCCTCATGCCATCAGACTGTACAACTCCTCACTCGGGGGGAAAGAGGAAATAGGGCAGAGAGGACAATAAATACATACATAAATACATACATACATACATACACACCTGGACTTACACTTTTGACTGATAATTTAGGGTTAATGTCCTTTTACAGCCAAATGTTCTTATTGTTATTGTTATTATTATTAATATTACTGTTATTTTTGTTATCTCTATACTGTCTTCCATACTGTATTTCTTGCTAAAATGGATGCTGGAAATTTCAATTTCCAAAACGATTATTAAAGAGAAGTCTAAGTATGTTAGCTAACAATTTTGGATGGATATTTAAAAGACTGATTGGCCTGTACGAACCTGGGTCCAGCGGGTCCTTCCCCCCCTTCAACAGAAGGGAAATTGTGGCCTGATAGAAAGTAGGGGGGAGGGTGTTAGACTCATAAGCTTCATTGAGAGCATCAAGCGATAAGGGTGAAAGCGACTTTGAAAATTTCTTAGAAATCTGCTGTAAAACAGTCAGGTCTTGGCGCTTTGGAACTCTGCATATTTTTTATCATTTTTAATTCTTCTAGAGATATGGCTCATCAAGACAATTGTATCCTCTGGATCTATTGTTGGAATGTTCAATTTATTTGTGAAAGCATTGATTGCAACAGGATTCCCCTCTGATTCTGAAAAGTAAAGGCGAGAATAAAACAATTTGAATTCATTGTTGATTTCATCCTGTTGTGTTGTGGTTTGTCCAGATGATGTACTCATTTCTGTTGTCAACCTGTTTGTGATTGTAATCTGATGGGCCAGCAGTCATCCCTCTCCCTGTTCATAAGATCTATGTTTAGCTTGCAATAGCGAGGAGATCAAATTTAGTTTGGAGGGGTAATCTCTTATTGTACAAGTCTGGGGTGGGACAGACAGAGTATTGACGATCTATTTCTAAAATCTGGTCTGTAATTTCAGACAGATTTTTCATTCGTTCCCGATTAGTTGTGTTAAAAAGAAATAATTTGGCCTCGGATATAAGCTTTTAGGGCTTCCCCAAAGGGTGCTTTTAGACACTTCATTGTTTATGAATTATATTATTAATTAAATTAAAAGGTGAATGTAACTATGCATTTAATATTTATATTTCCATATAGTTAATATTGCCAAATAAAATTATAATTCAATAAGTTTTCACTGAAATTACAAATAAAAATAATATTAAACAGAATATAAAATCATATGTTAGATTCCTTGTGTCGTTTAAAATAGAAAGAAAGCTAGAAGCATACAAATATGAGTGAAATTCTTTACAAAAATAGGAATCATAGAAACTATCGCATGTGTATTTCCTTTTTTCTCAGAAGAAGAAAATACCGTTCACTTTTGCGTAGATTCTCGCGAGAACACGTAGCTTCAAACCTCCCCATGAGCCTTTGCGGTTCCTCTTTCTAGCCGGCGCCTGAGAATGGGTACGTGTTTTCATGCTCGGGTCGAAGGGAGAATCCTTGTCCATCTGATGTTTAAACGAAGAAATATGTCGATAATGGTTTGCTATATTGATGCTAAATGTTTTCTCAGTATATGTATCTTAAACTGGTTTGTATACAGTCATCTTTTTGTATTTTAATGAGTTATTTGAAAAGGATGCTATGCGCTCCAAGATGGCTGCTTTCATTTGCTATGTAGTTAGCGTCTACTGCTTAAGTGTGCGTTAAAACAGCATACCTTTGCTCTTTGGGATACTTAATAATTTTTACGCAGGTTTAGGTGTTGTGTACTCAACGTGTTCGCCGTTCAAGAAGTAGTTTGGAGATTTCTTGAGAGCGCCAGACAAATGGAGAAATAATGTTAGCATTAGCTAGCGGGATGGTCGCGATCAGGTCACGCTGCTGCCCTAAAACACTTCAGGGAATACTAAGAATAATTTAGTTGAAGGTAGTGTTTCGAACATATTAAGTGTTAAAGTTATGTCTATCAGTAGCTTTGTTAATGCTTTAGCTTGGACTCGAGGTAGCTACATGTTGGGCAACAGTGGCTATAAAATCAAGAAAGTAGTAGGTTAGCTAACGTTATTGGGATTAGCTTGTTGTCATGCTGTGATAGTAGTTGCATGTGCAAGGACAGTTCGAAGCAAGGCGTGCATTATATGAGCTATTCAGTCCTGTAGGACATCAAACTCCTGTGCCAAATTGTCCTAATTCCACTTTAGCATGGTCTTAGGAAAACTAAAAACTAAAACATGCAGGCCCATTAGCCATGAAGGGAGTTTACTGTTGCTTGAGCGATGTGATGAAACTCTTAAAGCGGAATCCAAATTAAAACTGCGGACAACCTCTACCTTGGAGAACTGATTGCTCAAGCACAGGACATGTTTTTGCAGTGAATGTGCTGTACGTTGTCCAGCGACCTAAGTCAGGTTCTACTTTTTTATTTCTTAAATTCAGGTATCTCAAGGGATAACTGGCATAAACGCCGCAAGACCGGCGGTAAACGCAAGCCCTACCACAAGAAAAGGAAGTATGAGCTTGGGCGACCTCCTGCAAACACAAAAGTAAGTAAATCCACTGGTTACTTGTTACTAAAATGGACTTGGGATGATGTATCGTGGGTGATGAAAACGTGACCTTAGGTATGTCTTTTTTTGAGCCGTTTTGGTTCAAAGCTTTTGACTTACCAATGTTAGGACTTGTCATAGTTACACTGACACGCTTCAATACTTAGTACTACATAGTACTGTTACCATAAATTACCACCATGCAACCAGAATTATAAAAAATAAACCTGTCTATTTCTTCAGATTGGCCCTCGTCGTATCCATACAGTGAGGGTCCGTGGTGGTAACAAGAAGTATCGTGCTCTGAGGCTGGATGTTGGTAACTTCTCCTGGGGCTCTGAGTGTAAGTTTTAGTTAAATGTGCACTTCTATTGCATTGGGCTTGATGGGTTTGATATGTATCTTTCCATGATGATAACTTTGTCCAGTTCTGCTACTGAATGCAAGTGGTGATAACAAAGACACCTGAGAAAGATTGATTTGATCTAGTCACTTTTGGTTGACAAATGAAATGGGCTTGGGAAATTTTACTCTTGCTAACGTCTCTTGATTTTGTACACACAGGCTGTACACGTAAAACCAGGATCATTGATGTGGTCTACAATGCCTCCAACAACGAGCTGGTCAGAACCAAGACCCTGGTGAAGAACTGCATCGTCCTTGTTGACAGCCTTCCCTACAGGCAGTGGTATGAGGCCCACTTTGCCACTCCTCTGGGACGCAAGAAGGGAGCCAAGCTGGTATGTGGGGAAAATGCAATTCTCTATCTAGTGGTGAAGTATAGCTGTGGCACACAAATTTTTGTCTTGGCATTGTTTGTATAAACTCGATGGTACTGCCATCACAGCCAAAAGGTTAAAATGGTGAAAGTAAAATCAAAGACAAGTCTTTGGTGAAAATGTGTATAGAATGCATCTTGGGTCTATGTGTGGGCTGTCTGATCTGGTGTATGTGGGTCACTAAAGGTAATTCTTTCCATAGTACCTGTGTAGTGTTCTATTTGATGCACATCTTTCCATGAAGATAACTTTGTCCAGTTCTGCTACTGAATGAAAGTGGTGATAATGACGACTCTGAGAAAGACCTGTTACTACACTGCTGTCCTCTGCAGTGATTACCTGGTGTTGCCCAGAAGTTAGTATTGTGTCCATTAAATAAACTTCAATTTCCCCTTGTTTAGACTCCTGAGGAGGAAGAGGTTCTGAACAAGAAGAGGTCAAAGAAGACCCAGAAGAAGTATGACGACCGTAAAAAGACAGCCAAGATCAGCACCCTCTTAGAAGAGCAGTTCCAGCAGGGAAAGCTGCTTGGTAAGTCTCAACATGTTCTACTGTAGTGTCTGTCCAGAATTGCTGTATATAATAATTTGACTTCTATTTCATCATTGATTAGCCACTTATGCACCGTTTAATCCGCCTTGCGGTTCTGTATAAAAAGTACGGACACAGTAAGGCATGGTAATACTTTGAAGGGTGTTCTCTTTATGTATAAATTTACTTGTTGACAAAATAAAATGACAACCACGGTCACTATTAAAGGTGATTCTTTCCGTGGCACCTGCATAAAGTGCTGTCTGCTCTGGTGCACGTCTTTCCATGAAGATAACTTTGTCCAGTTCTGCTTCTGAATGAAAGTGGTGATAATGACGACTCTGAGAAAGACCTGTTACCTTCACATTCACCCAATCTTAGGAATGTTTGGGAGTTAAATGTAGACTCCTTACCCCCTAAATACCTCCTGTGTTTGACTTTTTAAGCCAGACACTTGGCTGTTTCGTGGTAGACGGAGGACAGTTACTGTACTGAAATGCCTTGTGTGGATTGTATTGCAGAGTGTAGCGGGGCAATTATACACAGGTGTTGGATCAAAGGCTCTGGCTACAAAATCCTGTACACTGTTGGTCCCTTAAATTCCTCATCTTTTATGATACTTATAGTCTTATCTGACATCAAAATAACTTCAAAACTGAATTTGACATGAGATAATTGTCTTTAGTGTTCTTGTTTTGAAACTATTACTGTTTTATTTCCCCTCCTGCAGCTTGCATTGCCTCCAGACCCGGCCAGTGCGGCAGGGCAGACGGCTACATTCTGGAGGGCAAGGAGCTTGAGTTCTACCTGAGGAAGATCAAGGCCAAGAAAGGCAAATAGATGTACAGCTGTTTGATACGTCAATAAAATTTAAATGCCCCACAACTGTCTGCTGTCGCTGCTTTATGACTTTTCAATTTATTGGTGATCTGAAAGTCGATTGAGTTGAAACTCAAAGTGACTGGAGTTCCATTAGCTAGGCTTTGGGATAAAACTCCAGTATAAACAATTTCCTGTTTAGCCTGCTTGATTGTCCAGAGAACAAATGTTGAGCAACCAAATTGTGGACCTTTCTTTATAGTACACATGGCCGTAGGGACAAACGATCAGAGGCCATGCTGGCAGACCAGGCAGCGTGTACTGTAATATGAAATGCACTCGTCTGATTTCCAGTAATGAAAGACATTGAAAACTTGTCACTTTGTAGAAGTTGTGCCTTGGCACTGAACCACATTATTAAAAGTACTTATAGTTTGGCCTCAATATACAATTTGCTGTTTGGATTACTGATGTAAATGTTAAATGGTTTAGTCCAGGGGTCTTAAATGTAGTATCTTTACACAATTTGGCAGCCCCCCATGTGATGTATCTGGGTTTGTCTAGAGAAGTGGGCTGTCTTTTGTCATAAGATGGAACTTGTAAGAGACATTGTGCAGCAGTTGCTTTACAAACTAGAAAAGAAATTAAGGGAACAGGACACCTACAAAATATAAATATGATAAATTGCTTATCTCAAGTTGAATATTGTAAAACAATGTAACCAGTGTGCATTGGAACAAAGGTAACCAAATAAGGAAGTAGATAAATCTTAGTACTAAGCTACTTTCCACCTTCGGTTTCTCTGATAAAATTTAATGAAATTATTTGTGGTATAAGTCAAGGGTATTGACAATGTGTCTAAAACAACAAACTAATTCAGATCTCTCATGTCTTTATTGAACACACACTCGTTCAACCTTTAAAATGGTAATGGAAAAGGTAAGTGAACCCTTAGAATCAGAGACAGTTAAAGAGATTTAGAATAACCACAACCAGGCGCTTCCTGTAGATGTGGATCAGACCTGCACCTTACGCAAAGTTCAAGAAGCTGTAGTCCACACCTCCAAACTCATGTTACTGAGGCTCCAGGTGTGCTGAACCTGACTCCAGTAAGCTTCTATGAGGTCATTAACTCAAGCGCTCCCACAAGCATTGTGAGGTTTTTTTTGGTTGTTCTCAATAAAGGGGTCACATATTTTGACAGCTGTTATCAGAATATGGGACCCCTTATTCCCAAAACCAGATGCTGACCAGAGTGATTATTGTTTTTTTGTCTATACATAAAGCATGAAGATAAAATAAGTCACCTGAAAAGGTTTGGTTGTTGTGACAGGTTAATTTTGAAATGTTCAAATATATATGAATTTATATATGGGGACAATTCATAATAAGTTCACAATCAAATTATTAATTGGTTATTGATAATTTCCTCCCACAGCTCTTGTAGATTAGGTAACAGCCTCATGCTGCTGACGTAGTTTTATTATTATTTATATCACCCGCATCCTCAAGTCTGCTCTGGGATGTTTATTAGGGGCCAACGGAATAAACACGCACACACACAGAAACATATATCTTAGTTTCTTTATTTAGATTTACGATTAGACACTAGTCATTCAAATACAGCCTATATCTCAAGTATGTATATACAACAACATTTCTAAACTCTCGGCGCTGAACCTTCATTATAAACAGCCTGCAGTTTACGCTGATAGCGTAACAGAGCCGTAACGAAGTCTGTTTGAGTGAGATCAACCTGAACAGTGGCAACAGCGCCCCCTACAGTCACAAAATAGGGTGGTCACAGAATTTGGTATTACACCGGCATTGTAAAATTACCATAGACCAGGGGCCTGTTGCACGAAAGTAGAATAAAGATATCCAGGATAAGTGCACGTTCACGGCTTTCTCAGATAGACCACGTATCGATCACAGATTTACTGATGCAGAGATGAGAAGACGCATGCGCCAAATGTTTCACCCAATGAGCAGCAGCTTCTAATGGAAAATAACGAGGGAAGAATATAATATGCAGAGAGGGAAATACGGCTGTGGTCAAACCATAGACCGTTAATATGAATTATATTAACGGTCTATGGGTCAAACGGAGAGAAAAAGCCCAACATAGCGGACCCAACTGATCAGTCTAGCATTTGCCTCAAAAGTGAGCAGAGGGAACCAATGTTCCTCGGGAAATGGACCCTACGGACTTTAGGCTTAATTTCAAACCCTTTTTTACAACGTGACAACATGTTTTAACCATGCACAAATCTCTATAAGCTATATCTTATTCTTTGTACAATTAATCTTTAGCCTGGCTGTTAGCCTGCTCTGGACCAGGCTAGCCGCAAAGAATAAATCTCCATGGTTACTTGGCTGGGCTTAATTCAATCTGGTTTCGTGCAACCAAGTCCAAGCTAAATTCATCCAGGATAACTTGAATATCCCGGCTTAGTCCCTTATCCTGGTTTCGTGCAACAGGCCCCAGGTTTATCATCTCTTTTGCTTGACTTGATTTAACACATCTTTCATTTATGGGGTGTGTCCCACAGTTTGTAAAATAAAAAAAAGTAGTGATCAAAACGATTTCATACGTGCGAGACGAACTAGAATATGAAAACATTCGACTTTTAAGATGCATTCTCTCAAGCGGTTAGGTAACAAACTGGGGTAAAGGGTCCAAGTCATTTTTTGGATGCTGAGGCCAGCGACACGTCATCAATCCTGCTGCTATGATTGGCTGAGAAGACGGATATTAACATGTAGGACAAAGGTTGCGGTGGTCTAGTCTGTTTATGTTGCTTGTGCATTAGTAACACAACAATGCTGCTCAACAAGGTAAGTGCCTTTAACAATAATTCCCCATCTTATGTTTTGTTAATTAAATACGGGTTGCCGCAGCTTGTTGTATTCCTGACGTAGCGTTAGTAGCTACAGTTACATTTTTCGAGCCGACCAAGTGAAATCCGTGCTATAACTTACGTCATTCGCTAACTTTAGCTCGCTAGCTAACAGCGTCAACGTTTTAAAGATAATTTAAGACGCTTTTAACGTTGTGTTTATACTATCTACCTGTATAACACAGTAACGTTTGTGCCTCTTATGTATTACTATTAGCTTACATTAGTTATAGAGCCAAGCATCTGTCTTTCTGTAAAATATAATCAGCTAACTACCGGGTAATCTTTGAAAAACCCAGGAGGTCGGTTACCATAACTTACTCAAGGTAACCTTAACGTTAAATCGCATACAAGGAATTTGCTTTACTAGCTAGTGTATTGCTGCATAGGAGTAAACCTTGCAAGAGAGAGAAAATATGTAACAATAACTGTTATAAAATGAAGAGCAGTTTTAGCACTTGACGTTAGTAGTTGTGGGTTGTTTAAAGAAGTAATGCAAAATTCAAGAATCACATTTAGAAAAAAAAATATGTACAATATATTTGTTTTTAAAATGAAAATAGGTAAGGTCACGGATGAGGTTATTTGTGTTGTATAAAAAGAGCAAGGGCATGTGTATGTCATTTCCTTCTGACTCCTTATGAAATACAGTTGCAGCTTGGGAAAGGGGTTCATGTTTTTGTTGTGCAGCAGATAGTCATAGATCTGATTAACCCAGGTGGTTAGAAGAGTCTGCCTTCACTTGATAACTAAATCTCTTTAAAGTGATCTCTGTTTTCTACAAAATAGACTATTTATTTTTAGGGAAACTTGTAATGGTTATACATGATTAAAGGCAGAAAATGGGGCTAATTTACTAACTAAATAGTTTGAAGGTCCCATGGCATAAAAATTTCACTTTTCACATTGCAATATTCTGCGATATATTGCAATTTATAACCTTTTTTCCAACTTCAAATATTTCCCAATTGTCCCCAAAAAGAAACTTTGTCAACAGATTGATTTCTTTGTTTGTTTAACTCACTTCAGTTGTATTGCTGCAAAAAATGTGTTTGTCAAGTAGACAAACTGACCAACACATACACAATAAAAATAGATCGATGGCATCTGTGGATCGATACAGTATTGCTATTTTTTTTTCTCCCCACCACTAAAAGCTTCAGACACAGAAATGCCACATACTAAGGAAAGCTCATTGTGGGACTGGCTCTAGTGGCTGTAATTCTGCACCAAGGCAGAATTTGGGGAAAGCAACCTCAGATACAGTATTAGGGGACCACTAAGGTCTATATAAAAGCATCCAAAGAGCACCATGTCATGGGACCTTTTTTTTAAAGAGTAGAAGGTGTGGAGGTCTGGTCTGGATGTAACTTCGTTGTATGTTGCTGATTTTCTCCCCCATGCACAGGTTCTCAAAGCCAGTTTGCGGTCTGGGATCCGGCTGCAGAGCTCCAGTGCTGCTGCTGCATCCAGTGTTGCAGGATCCCACAGCACAGCTTCCCAAGGCTACTCATTTGGTGAGTAGGATGTAGGAATCTTTACATACATTTAAAGGATACTGTATGTTCACATTTTCTCATATCTACCTTAAAACAACACTTGGATTTGCCAATTGTACAATGAAAGAAGGTTGGGTAAAATGCCCTATTTCTTTTAATTTAACACACTATCTTTTCCTTGTGGGAACTTTATACTTCATCAATTTGTCCATTTACACTGCTGCAAAGTTGCTTGAGGGAGGGATTTCATCTAAAAGATAATAAACTGTTTTGCACAACCTGTATTTTTGTCTTTAGATTTGTGATAAAGCCGCTGTACCATGCAGAGAAGGCCTAATAAAAGTGGCACTATCAGTGTTAAGCTGCTAAACTTTGACAAACTGTCAGGCCGAATAAAGGATGAGTTAGACGTCATCAGTCATGTGGTTTTCCTCATTTGATAGAAGATCTGGCCCACTGTATTGAAACGGTGCACTTCACAGGAGTGAAACGAGCATTTGGGTTTTGGTATCATCTGCCCAAGTCCATTTTAAACCGGAAAAAAGGAGTGCAGTTTCTTTTAAAGTGTGTTTTAATGTGCTCATCATGGGTTTTCTTGCTGTCTTGGTTTACAGAGATGACGGATCAGCAAAAGGAGTTCCAACAGCTGGCGAGAAAGTTTGCACGTGAAGAGATCATCCCTGCTGCAGCTGCTTATGACCGGAGTGGTGAAGTGAGTAGAGCCCAAAGGTTAATCAGCAGGGAGTGTATATGCAGGTTAAATAAGGCTCGACTTGATGGTTGACTCACACTAAAGCTGGTTTAAAAGCACTATCCTCATGTGAAATTTGGCTGGTTATAGTTTTAAGACTCATTGCATAGCCTACATTCAACCTAAGACACCTATACTTGTATACAAAATACAGTACATAAGTAACAGATTTGGCTGGCGGAGTTCCACTACTGACTTCTTTTGCACAAATATTTGCAATATTAACTTGCATTGATGTAGTCTTATCTCAATTTTGGGCTCAGAATAGAAAACTAAAGTTTAAAAACATCTCTGTCTTGTCATTTTACAGTATCCTGTCCCCATCATCAAGAAAGCCTGGGAGCTTGGTCTAATGAACGGCCACATTCCACAGGAATATGGTATATCATTTTTTTTGTTCATAGACTATTTGAAAATAGCCTACCATATTTTGAACTTTTGCATAACCTTATCCTGGTTGCCCTTTTGTGGTTGGGTCATGCAGATCCTGGCACATCTTAGAGCATGGGTCTCAAACTCGCGGCCCGGGGGCCAATTGCGGCCCGCGGGATGATATTTTGTGGCCCCCTACTTGACATCAAAGTTAAGTGTTAGTGCGGCCCGCGCGTTCTGAAACTTTTTGTCATTGCGCTTGTCACTTATGGGCTACCGTAGTAGTCTCCTGACAGCGGCGTAACGGTTGTCAAGCTAGCTAAGTACTCGTTGCGGCAAATGCCTGAGGTTTGACAATGTGATGTCTGTTGTTGTGAAATTCACCAACCATATCAGATCTAGGGGCTTAAAGCACCGGCAGTTCCGCGCCCTGTTTGGAGGAAATAGTTGGGTTTTTTTGGAATACTTGTTGCGGCCCAGCCAAACCCAGACTCTACTTCCAGCGGCCCCCAAGTAAGTTGAGTTTGAGACCCCTGTCTTAGAGGGTAATTTTTTTTGTTCCCCCCCCCAAAATCTGGACCTTCTTTTTATTTTATTTATTGTGTGTGTGACCGACGGACAGGAACAACAATCTTTGAAATTGGCCCGTGATGATCAGTGATTCCTTGCACCGCGCAGCTTAGTTTCTGGATGTAGACATCCAGTGGACAGAGTAACGTGAGGAAAACTCCACAACAGATAGCAGTCGGTCACAGGGTTTACCAGTTTATAAGTAAATGCAATATTGTGTCCCGTCTGTGTTGTTTTTCAGACAACAGCAGTGACCAGTGCTAGTTAGAGTCTGTTAGCTCACAGGGCTCTAGAGTGCGACCAACATTTTTCCTAGGTTGCACTGGTGCACCTAACAACCTCTCATCCGCTGCCTTTCCACAAGCAAAGCAATGTTGTTATAACGCTATGGTTTAATTTTGCGTTACATGACCCATTTCTTCTGTAAACACAGCCCCACAACACACAGCCCCCCATTCACTCACACACGGCTCCCCTGCAACATGGAGAAGCACAGCGGCGATGGCCCACACTTCTACATTTGTCCACAGTTTTGTTATTAAAACAGCTGTATATTGTTAAGCATGAGAGGCAAACCTGTATTTGTACCAGTGTTTCCGCTGGTAACCCTGCTATTGCGGCCGCCACAGCGAAAAACACAGAAGTTATTGAATGAATAATAACTTCAGTTCGTTGAGTAACCGCGTGTGAGACGGAGCCTGCTGGACCTGGGCCAGAGATGTGACCCACGGCCAGAATATCATAGTTTATAAAAATGCAGCGCAGTGACGATACATACGTGTGTAACTCTGCTGACCTGCCATTCGACCCGTGCTGGACCCATTCATAATGAGTCAGCCGTCACACTGGGAGTAGCTTCCATCGCTCTCCCTCTCTCCCTAGCTCTTTTAATCAGTTATTGTTGAAAACAAGTCAAGGAGCTTTCTCAGAGATGCATTTAAAAAAATAATAATAATAATCTTACGCTATTTATTTCAGATCATTTTTATTTACTCGTGTTGCAGCTGTATGTATATACGACTTCATAAGAAGAATGTAGCACAATATAGATGTGAAAGCAAGTTATAAATAGCCTATGTGACAATATAATTTGTTTTAGTTAAAATCAACAAATTGTGACATGCAGCCCTTTTGATGCATTTTATTCCCTCTCTCACCTTTACATGTCTTCATCTGTCCTGTGGAAGGCCTAAAATGGCCATAAAAATTCATTAAAAAAAACACTTTTAGACACAACATTTTAAAATTGATTTATTTTAGTTTTCTGCACAGAAATGAATGAAATGCTGAGATATAGGCCAGCCGAATATTTTAAGAAAAGAAAAAAGACATTCAGAAACCAGTGGTCTAAATAGTTGCTTCACTTAATAAATGTATATTGCATTTACTGTCTCAAATACACTCTCAGCTAAAGTGTTTTAATATGTTTTATATGTCAGTGGACATGGTTTTCTTAGAAAAGTTGGCTGTCTGTTTTGAAAACCCTGTTGTTTATCTCTTGTATTCAGGTGGAATGGGCTTGTCCATCTTTGACAACTGTCTTATCACAGAAGAGTTGGCTTACGGCTGCACAGGAGTACAGACTGCTATCGAGGCAAACTCTCTAGGAGTAAGTTGTTGTTTATCAGGGTTGCTAGTGTTCTATTAGCTAGTTTTTAAATAGTGGATTCATTCAAATCACAAAAAAATGTGTGCCGCTGGGGATGACCCGCGTAACCTGATTGGAACTAGTGCCAAATTTGAAGAGACCAGGATGATAAAGATCTTTGCTATCATTGATTTTACTTAAATTGCCAACGTTTGTTCTTTACTTATTTACAAATATTTGATTGCAATTACAGTAATTTATCCAAAAGACAGCAATATTTTCTACTTCTTTACTTAGTCTCCTATCTGTTGTGGTTATTCGTTAGCCACAGTGCATTCCTTTGGCTAATAGAAATGGTTATGAACAATCTATAACTATCGGATAACTAAATGTAGTCTAACTTTATAGCCTCATTATCCATGTGTCCTAAAATTTGGCAAATTATTGTAGACTTGAGTCAATTTCTTATTTTGAGATTTTAGATTTTTCTTTTAGATTTTTAGCTTTTTTTAAAACTATTTTTTGCCTTATTAAATATATAAAGAAATTGTAAATCCTTGCTAAATGTATTGCTTTTTTTGCACAGTAATGAAAAGGTACTGAAAAGGGTATTTCTAAAGTACCAGATTGATGAGGTTTGAAATAACGATAAATGATACCTAACCCTAAACTCCACTGAGTCCCCTGACACCACTTTGGCGAAGTAAATCATACAACTATCTGCATTCTTTACACCCCTGACTCTGAAGCACACATAAAGCCAACACTTTTGCACATGAGAGAGCAATAAGTCTAACCCCCAATTTCCACAGGGTGCGGATCCGGTCTGGAACGGCGTCGGAGTAATTTGGTTTCCATTAAAGTCAATGTGTGTATTTCCACGGGCTGCAGAACGGCTGCCGGCTGCGGAACGGCTGCGTCCCAGCTCCGGTGAGCCGCAGCCCCAGTGAGCCGCGGCTCTCCGGAGTACAGTCCCTGACAAAAGTCTTGTCGCTTGTGTACAAATTGACCTGAAGTGCCGCTGAAATATATTTCTAATCAAGATTTATTTACAAGAAATGGCTCATTTTAATTCCAACAGCTTTTGTAATAATGTTCCAGTGCAAAAAGAAACTGTCAAAAAGTATTCTAATATTCACAGCTTGGTAAAGCCCATTGAGTCAATTTTTGCAAAGACATAAGTGTTGTGGCCTTGTCATATGAGCTTCACCTGTGACTAATAATGGATCAATTAGGTCTCAGGTGTGTATAAAAACAACCCCAGTACACTAGACCTTCACATCAACTGCAACTAGACCTCTGCAAACATGCCTAAGATTCACCCTGAGACTAAAGTTTTGATTATCAAGAGGCTGAAGACCAGATCCACTGCTGATGTGGCAGACACCTTCAATGTGTCTCGGCGTCAAGTACAGAGGATTAAAAAACATTTGAAGACACTGGAGATGTTTTTGACAAGCCCAGGTCAGGCAGGCCCCGCAAGACAACTGCTCGAGAGGACCGTATGTTGGCTCGAAAATCCAAGGCCAGCCCATTTTCCACTGCAGCAGAGCTCCACCAGACCTGGTCCCCTGAAGTCCCTGTGTCAACCAGAACGGTTTGTTGGATTCTGTCTCGAAATGGCCTCAATGGTCGAATCAGTGCCCAGAAGCCAGCACTAAACAAAAGACAATTGAAAAACCGTGTGGCATTTGCCGAGGCCCACAGCCTGCTAAAGGGATGGACGCTGGAGAAATGGAAGAAAGTGGATTTTTCAGATGAATCTTCTGTTGAATTGCACCACAGTTGCCGCAAATACTGCAGGAGACCTACTGGAGCCCGCATGGATCCAAGATTCATCCAGAAAACAGTGAAGTTTGGTGGCGGAAAAATCATGGTCTGGGGTTACATCCAGTATGGGGTTGTGCTAGAGATCTGCAGGGTGGAAAGCAACATCAGTAGTCTCAAATACCAAGAAATCTTAGCTACCTCTTGTATTCCCAACCATAAAAGAGGCAAAATTCTCCAGCAGGATGGTGCTCCATCGCATACTTCCATCTCCACTTCAAAGTTCCTCAAGGCGAAGAAGATCAAGATGCTCCAGGATTGGCCGGCCCAGTCACCAGACATGAACATCATGGAGCATATGTGGGGTAGGATGAAAGAGGAAGCATGGAAGACCAAACCAAAGAATATTGATGAACTCTGGGAGGCATGCAAGACTGCTTTCCTTAGCTATTCCTGATGACTTCATCAATACATTGTATGAGTCCTTGCCAAACCGCATGGATGCAGTCCTTCAAGCTCATAGAAGTCATACAAGATATTAAATTTAATCTCACAGCACCACTATTTAATTTGCTGACATATTTTAGTATTTGTAGTAAATTTGTTCAATTTATGTATAGGCGACAAAACTTTTGTCTTGCCAAAATTTGACCTTTCTGTCTTGTTTAAATAATAAATCTTTTTTTTTTAGTGAAACTAATTTATTTCAGTGCATTGAACATCATTTGGGAGGGTTTTAGCTTTTCATATGAGCTATTTCTTACACCAATTGATTAATTAAAAGTCAGGTTAATAGCAGGTGTTTCTACAAAATAGATAAGCAACAAGACTTTTGTCAGGGACTGTAGATACGCAGAGCTTCTAATTTTGCTGGAGAGCTCCGCAGCAATTCAGCACACGGTAGATAGTGCGGGATAGGAGATCGAACACAGAATCAAAATAAAACATCCGTTATTTTGAAAATGAAATAGACCGTACTCAGGGTGGAACATATTTCCCTGCACTACACCTTGAAAACACAGCACAGAGTTGTTTCCTCTCTCTTCTTCTGAATGGAAACAAACTGTTCGAGACTTTAGCTGTCCGTCATGGCCGTAGCCGTTCCACACCAAATCCGGACCTGGTGGGTATTGACGGACGGCGGAGCACGGAGCCGTCACGCAGCGGAGCCAATCGGCAGCCGTTACACATCCTGTGGAAATTGGGGGTAAACTCTTCCTACTAGCACTGTTGCTACTGAGGGTTATGGATAGAATTGTCAACAATAAATATGTCCAGTACCTGTATCAATCCTAACCATAATTTATAACTGGTTGTAGCTCAGTTAGAATTAAGTTCCATCTTTCTCCCACCCAGCAAATGCCTGTTATTCTAGCCGGCAGTGACGCACAGAAGAGGAAATACCTGGGAAGGATGACTGAGGAGGCTCTTATGTGTGTAAGTATTTATTTGACGGACAGTTTTTGCACAGCGGTGGGAAATAATCAGCCTGTATACTTAAAATGCCTATATTATGAAAAAATCACTTCCTGGGATTTAGGGTGTTATTTTGTGTCTCTGGTGTTTCCACACGCATACATATTTGGAAAAAAACATCCATGCTGTTTTGAGTGAGATACGTGTTGCGGAATGTTCTCTGCCTTCAGTCTCCGGGTGAGCTGTTAAAAATCTGCACGGCTTTCTACGTCACTAGCCGAGACGAGGTGGCTAACCGTAGCACATGCTAGCGCTAGCATGCTAGCTCGTTCTTAATGGCAAAACACTGCTCCAACACACACTACTTCACCATAATCTATAAAAGAACTACTTCCATGTCCCTGTTCTGCAGGTATTCCACAAGTCTCCCAGCTAATCCTGCCTTGAACTGACCAAAGTTGGAGAAAGTTACCTAGCTGATGTGATCTTACCTAGTTACTGAGCGTGACTCCCAACAAAGATAGTAAAGTGAGATGTCTCACTCTGTAGCTAAAACAGAGACCTAAACACACAAGGTGAAAACCGGATCCGCAGCAATGTGCAGTGCAAAAAAACCATCAAAAAAATGAACCTGAAATGGGCATAATATGGGTGTTTTAAATACTTCATGAGGTACTTGAGAATAGCCAACTTGTACTACTTTTTGTTTTTACTTTTTTGTTATTTCCACTCTTCATTCTGACCCCAACCGGCCCGTCAGACACCGCCTACCAAGAGCCTGGGTCTGACCGAGGTTTCTGCCTAAAAGAATTTTTTTCCTCTCTACTGTCGCACTGTCGCTTGCTCTGGAGGAAACTACTAGAACTGTTGGGTCCTTGTAAATTCTGAAGTGTGGTCTATACCTCCTCTATCTGTAAAGTGTCTCGAGATAACTCTTGTTATGAATTGATACTATAAATAAAATTTAATTGAATTACTTTTGATAAATACATTATCCATTTTAAATGTGTGGACTTAATCTCGTAGTCAACTGTCTGGTTTTTCAGAAGTTGCAGCCCCACTAAATAGAAAGTTTGCTAACAATTCCTTAACATGCTGTTTAAACTAATGTTGGACCTTGCCCCACAAACTGCACTGTTGACAATTAGATTATCTCACTGTGTGCGAGCTAAATGGTTTCTTGTAAAGGAAGGAACATATACCCTGACATATCATGGTACTACTTTACTAATGTGTGTTGACATCTACAAAAGACAAGAAATAAAAAAAAATGGTACTGCTCTAATTTGCATCAGATCAGACAGTGTTAACTTACTGTGTGGTGTGTGTTCGGCAGGCGTACTGTGTGACGGAGCCCGGCGCGGGCTCTGATGTGGCCGGCCTCAAGACCCGGGCTGTGAAGATGGGTGATGAGTATGTCGTTAATGGGCAGAAGATGTGGATCACCAATGGTGGGAAAGCTAACTGGTGTGTACCATTGCTCTTATTGTAAACGAGCAGTATACACTCAAGTGCCGCTTTTTATATTAATTCAACTTTCTGATGATTGTGGAGGCTGCAGTTTCCGTTGCTGTCGAATGATTAGAAAGTTGAATCACCAGTTTCAACAAAAACTGACATCTGTCTGTTTCTCTGACGGTTATTTGAACTTTTATACATCTTTCCTATTCCTAGGTACTTCCTCCTGGCCCGATCTAACCCAGATCCTAAATGTCCAACCAGCAAGGCTTTTACTGGCTTCATTGTGGATGCTGACACTCCAGGAATTCAATTAGGAAGGAAGGTAAGATGGCACCTGATAACACATGACCTGGTTTTGTATTAAGATCATTTTTTTGTTTTGTTATGAACGTTAGAAGCATATTAATGGTGGGAATGTGGTTTGTAAGTGAGATTTGATGCAAGTTTCTTTAGCCCAGGTTAGTTTGAATAAATTGAACTCTTGTTTTGAATGTTTCACAATATTTTTCTGGCTGACCAAGCTTCAATTACAATCTCTTACACGAAATAATGATTTTGAGTAGTGCTGGGCAGTATGACCAAAAATTGTATTGCATTATTTATTTCCACCATCATTTTTGCCATCTTGTCACGATGGTGCCATGATCTAGTCGAGTAATTTGACATTGATATGTGCATTACAAGATAACATCCCATGTGTTTTGCTTTGTGCTTTTAGGAGATGAACATGGGCCAGAGGTGCTCTGATACCAGAGGCATCACCTTTGAGGATGTGAGAATACCAAAGGAGAACGTCCTGATCGCGGAGGGCTCTGGCTTCAAAATTGCCATGGGTGCCTTTGACAACACTCGTCCACCGGTATGTCTTCTCTAACTAAATTAAAAATTGGTAAAGAAAAGGCTCATTTAAAAAGAAAGAACGTAATTGATTTGTTTATTTAAAACAAAATAATCAGCAACTCTATTCTGGGGGTGGTAGTAGCTCAGTCCATAGGGAGTTGGGTTGGGTCCCCGTACGGACCAAAGTATGGTACGTTTTTAAATTTAGTCGCGTGTCTTTTTGGATTTATGTGGACACAAACCTTTTGCAAAAATAAGTTCAGACTAATATGCTCCAGGTATTTGGTACAAATCTGTAAAACCCACTACCTACATGGCATCAAAGACATCACCTAATTGAAGGACATTTCTACCTTCATATCCAAATATCTGATAACCCCTTGCTACAATCAAGCAATTACACGCTTTTAAACATTATTTAAAAGCCAATGATATACATTGTTAGGTGTATGTGTCATTGCAGATCTGTGTCTGTGATGTTTGCTAATATTCTTAATGCAATGCAGGTGGCAGCAGGAGCGACAGGCCTGGCGCAGAGGGCCCTTGATGAAGCTACCAATTATGCACTTGAGAGGAAGACCTTTGGCAAAGTTATAGCTGAGGTTTGTTTGCTTTATTTTCTTCTGTTCTGTCACAGGCATTATGAGCTGATAAACCCCATTTTGATGTCACTTTATTACAGAAGTTTGTTTTATAATGCAAATAACTGTGGCATTACTGTCTTAACTGTAACTATCTTGATAACTGGTTGTCAGGTGACAACACCGCTGTACAGTGTTACAAGTAAAAAGAGCACAGGATCAACAGGCCCCTCTGTCCCGTCCTATTTCACAGCACCAGGCAGTGTCCTTCCTCCTAGCTGAGATGGCGATGAAGGTGGAGCTGGCCAGGATGGCGTACCAGCGGTCTGCCTGGGAAGTAGACCAGGGCCGCAGAAACACTTACTACGCCTCCATCGCCAAGGCCTTCGCTGGAGACATCGCCAATCAGGTGGCCAGCGATGCTGTTCAGATATTTGGAGGCAACGGCTTCAACAGTGAATACCCGGTGGAGAAACTGATGAGAGATGCCAAGATCTACCAGGTGGGTGATGATGTGCACTTAATCACAGCCAGCAGAGGTATTTGGTAAAACTTATTTTTCTTGATTACTATTTTGTTTTTGTTTTCTTTGTAGATCTACGAGGGCACTGCTCAAATCCAAAGACTCATTATTTCCCGAGAACACCTGGGAAGATATAAGAAATAAACGCTGCGCACCTGACTTGTCCTCATTCAAATGTACTTTTGTTGTAACTTTTCTACACATGCATGTGTTCCTGGAAACATATCTGCTTAATTATACTCAGGATACATTTGCTGAATGTAGTTTGCAAATGTATTTAGCCTTAACAGCACTTCATCCGGCTGTAGTGTGGGGTTTGGTTATTCGTTTTTTTGGTTTGTTTTAAACTGATCCAGACTTTAAATTGTTAGACAGCAGTCTACCTTTCACCCTTTCACATCAGAACCTGTCAACAAGACCTGCCTGTCCCTTTTTTTAAATTTTTTTTTATGAACGGCTTTTCCAAATGCAGCTCAAAACTGTGGCCTTATTTTGTGTGAGGATCACAACATTTAGGCAAAAGATCAAATGACTACGTCCTGTCAGGCTACAGCCTCTGTAGGTTGTAAATAATGGAAGCCAGGCACAAACACTGCTGCTTTTGATAGCAGTCTGGACTTTAGACTGTAAAGTTTTTTTTTTATCTGGTAAAATCGTTTGTTTCAGGGCAACTTGATGATAAACTTTGACATATTTGACTTTATAAGTTGACATGTGCAGCCCAAACATGCATTGATTTCTTTATTCTCATAGGCAGTAAAAGCATGCAAATCACATGCTACCAAAAGTTACACACTTGTGTTTGGCTTTCCCAATTTACTTTCTGCGCCCATTCTTCAGATCTTTCACAGAGCAGATCCGATTTTAATCTTGATCTGTACAAATCCATTTTTTAACAGAATGTGTTTAGAAACTGAATAATTTGTGTCCAATGATTTAAAAACATAAAGACTGCATGTCTGAAAATGGTTTTCTGTCTGATTTAGAATTTGGGTCCTTAACAGTTTTTTGTTAATGTCAAATGGAGAGCTTCTGTAGAAAGTATGGATGTAATATGTACTGTGGTTCAGTCACTTTTTGACAATGACATAAAGGTGAATTCATCAGAAGCTTTAAAGTCTGTATCATTTTTTAATTTATTTACTCCATTTAATGTTGAATCGAAAATGGTTTAAGTTTTTTCTTTTCTATTTCTGGATCGATATCAGAATTCTTTTTAATTTTGGGGGGGTTTTCATATTTAACTTGGATGAACCAAGAAAACTAAATGAAACTGTATATTTTATAACTAGTTGAATAACCTTCAATGAGTTCAATCAACTGGTATTCTGGGGGGGGGATGTTTCTCTCTAGGAAGCAAACTCATAGATTAATATAGGTTAGAACAGTGTATTCACATTTGGAAAATGATACTTAATTTTGGATATTTTAGAAGTAGATGGGGTAGAAATAAGGGGTTTGAGACAGAAGATTACCGAGGAGGGGTGAGGCGCTAACAATGGGATGACCCTTATTTCTCTTCTAAGCTTCCTCTGTGAAGAGAGGCAAGTGGAGGAGCCAAGGGAGCAATTTAGGGACCTAGGATGCGGTAATGCAGTCTTAGTAGAAAAAGAAGACACTGATGAAGTCATCTTGTAAGCTTGGGTCAGAAGAACGAGACAAAACAATCAAGTGGTAAGAAAAGTACTTCAGAATTGTGTAATGCATGTGTGTGGTAGATTTCGAGTATTCGGCAGTAGTGCAGGATGTAGAGTAGACTGTGGTACAGTCTCCGAAGCAGAAGGTGGCGGCATTGCACTCAAAACCAACCGCCATACACAATAGAAGAAGAAGAAGAAGCCTGATCATGCGAGCGTTTTCAGAATGGTAACTGGCGTCATGTTGTAGCTAAATGTTATAGCTAGTTAGTCTGCGTAGTTTAAGAAAACATTATAGCCGAAGTGAATAGAAATATCTACTTGTCTTGTGCTGTCAGATTTTAGTGTCACATTGACTGCTAATCTGTGAACGCATTTAACTAAAGTAAAATAGCTAAAATGCAGCTAGCATCCGTGTTAGCGTGGAGCTCGATGATACCACATCTGTCAACAAATGGTCACTTATTTACATATTGTCATAATATGAATTTACTCAGTATCAGGTTTGACAGCGAAATGATAGGGGTTATAATTGAATCATATTGAAACGGGGTAAGTTAGAATGCGTGGCATGTTTTAATCATGATGTGTTTACTGTCAGGGTACCCAAGTGAAAGATGTCATCATTAAGCCTGACGCTCCCAGCACACTGCTGCTGGACAAACATGCAGACTACATCGCTGCCTACGGCTCCAAAAAGGATGACTATGTGAGTAAAAGGCAATCGTATGGACTTTCTTGATGTTTCTGTTCTACCTTAGACACCTTTGTCAACTTCACGTTACTTTAGTGTACTTTTACTCCGGCTGTTTTCATTGTTTGGGCTACGCGAGATTTCATACAATGCTATTCAGGCTCAAGTGTGCTTCCAACTCTGTGGCAAAAGTTTGATCTTGTACACATCCAACACCTTTGTGAACTGTAAGCCAGACCTTATTACCAGACAGCAGGCCAGTTTAAGGATCAGTGCTCTCATGGCCGAATGGGAGCGAATTCCTGCAGCCAGATACCACAATTTTTGGAAAACCTGACAGCATAAGAGTGGAGAAGTTGGAAAAAAACCCTATCCTTTAATGTTCTCATGTTATATTTTAATAGAACAAATTAGTTTGTAACATTTCTCACTTTTCCAACAACACTACAAGTTTCTTTTACTACAAATTGGGGGGGGGGGGGGGAATCCACATTATTGCATATATATTTGCCCAGTATGTACTGAATTAGTTTACATACTCTCCCCACCCCCCCCCCCCCCCCCCCTTTTGTGAGAATAGTGTTACCACTTTTATTTTTAAATTGTAATTTTTAGGACATTTAGAAAATGCTTGCATGCCTTAAAATTAATAAACTGGTAAGATGGCGTGGTAGGATGACAGCTACCTACTCATTTTAATTGTATTAGTGGTCTCATTTCAATTTTATAGATGCACATATTAAAATAATAGGCCATTTTCTCAGGTCAGCAAACTTTAAAGGTACAATTTCTGTATTGCTATCTGTGTGAACAGATAGAATAGAACAAACCAGGGAAAACATTCCCATTGGCTGTACAGTGAATAGGGCCTGCTCTCTTGTTCATTTGTGTCCCGTTGGTGTTGGTCCAGGAGTACACGCTGTCAGAGTACCTGAGGATGAGCGGCATCTACTGGGGGCTGACGGTGATGGACCTGATGGGGCAGCTGCCCCGGATGAACCGGCAGGAGATCATAGATTTCATTAAAGCCTGTCAGCACGAGTGTGGAGGCATCAGCGCCAGCATCGGACATGACCCCCACCTCCTCTACACCCTCAGCGCCGTCCAGGTGACTGAAAGACGGTCAACTTGACATTTGACAGATTTAAATTCTTGTTTTTACATCAACTTTTATACTGAGAGAAGTTGGATTTGTTACCAACTAGAAAGACTTAAATACTGAAATACTTTTGAGGTTGATGAGATGTCGTTCTCTATACAATAAATCAAATAGTCCGAGATTTTTGGGGTGGCAGTAGCTCAGTCCATGGGGAGTTGGGTTGGGAACCTGAGGGTTGCTGGTTAAAGTCCCAGTACTGACCGTGTACAAGCTGTCACGGCATGTGAAGCCCAACCAACTCCTGCCACTGTTTTGTGAAAGCTGGAACTAGTACGACAGTCTATCTCGCAGTATTTCATACCAGCAGCACAACACAGATTTTTGCTTTAATTACAGTTTTATTTTTTCCTCAGATCTTGTGCTTGTATGACAATGTAGATGCACTTGATGTGGACAAAGTGGTGGAATACATCAAAGGGCTGCAGCAGGAAGACGGCTCTTTTGCAGGGGACAAATGGGGTGAGCGAGATTTACTCTAATCTTTGTTGTCGCAAGAAACATTTGCTCCTCAAATACAATACAAATATAATACAAAGCACACAAGAATTTTAATACAGGGTAAAAAATATCCAGTGTCCGCACACAATTTCTATCACACTATATTTGCACAAATATACAACTGCTCTCATATTGAGCTTGCAGCTGAAATCCCAGTAAAACCATATAGTTGTTCTCATTTATTCAAATTGTAGTTTGCTTTAAATATATTAAAATAGTAGGATGTTGTGTAACTTTGCAGGAGAAATAGACACACGATTTTCCTTCTGTGCTGTTGCCACACTTGCATTACTGGTATGTATAAAATAACAGTTTTTCTCACTTTTTTGTCTTTACACAACACTCACTAGAGCCTGACCAATATGGGGTTTTTGAGAAAAATTCACAGATTTGGCGCCGATATAGTGAATTTTTGAGGTTTTCTATGTGGATTGTGTAGGACCATGTAAATGTAGTCAGAAGGCTGCTTTCTTAAACAAATAACTTTATTAAAGAATATTTAACGTTATCATTCATTATAAAGAAATCATTGTTTTCTGCATTGTATGTTCCAATAAAAACCTTTTTTTGCCTATAACAATAAATATAACGATAAATACCGGTATGTCTGCAATAGGCCAATATCGGCTGATAAAATTGGTCGGGCTCTAAGTGTAACACTTTATAGTCTGAAGATGACGTTCTGTCCTCTCCTTACAAGGGCAAGATGGACACAATAAATGTTGACAAAGCTGTAGAGTTCGTCTTATCCTGCATGAACTTTGACGGAGGTTTTGGCTGCAGACCTGGTTCCGAGTCTCATGCTGGTCAGGTGAGTCCACTGATGTTCTTGTGTAGTGAATGTCTGTCTCTGTGGGACTAAAGCTGCTAGTTACCGCATACAGGTTATCAGACAGTTGAATTATCAACACATCACAAATATGAGTGAAACAGAGATTGTCAATCCCTGACACTAACATGATGAAATATTCTCACTCTGGAAGGTGGCTGGTGTTACATTCACACCCCTCCAGTTACATCTTAACATCCTTCTCAAATGTAATATTTATGGTCTTTTTTTCCCCTTCTGTCCATCAGATTTACTGCTGCTCTGGCTTCCTGTCGCTCACCGGTCAGCTGCACCAGGTGAACGCTGACCTGCTGGGCTGGTGGCTCTGCGAGAGGCAGCTGCCGTCCGGGGGCCTCAATGGACGACCAGAGAAGGTTTGTCCTCTCCAGATGCTGTAGTGGGAAAACCTTTTATAAAATAAGAAAATATCTATCTATCAAGACAACATGATTCCTGTTGTAGTAGCAGCTTAACCTGCAACATATCTACTCTTAAAGTAATTGAGACTCCTAAATTAGCCGAAGTAGTTCAATCATTTGTAAGATAACATGGTATATCTATATCTGTACTTACCGATAAAGGTATTGAAGCAAATACTTCAATCAGATGTAGTTACAGTACTGACCAAGCTCTGGTTTTGTTTGTCTCAATCAGCTTCCAGATGTTTGCTACTCGTGGTGGGTTTTGGCATCGCTGAAAATCATTGGTCGGATCCACTGGATCGACAAGGCCAAGCTGCGATCGTTTATACTGGCCTGTCAAGACGAGGAGACTGGAGGTTTTGCTGACAGACCGGGAGACATGGTGAGCTGTCAAACACAATCAACTCCTACATGCTGCACTGGAAAGAGGGAACGTATTAGACCTGTCTTTTCCCAACATCCTGTCTCCATGTAAGCCTGTCTGCACCTCCATGATCCCATCCTTTGTCTCTCAGGTTTAAGATAAAAGTTCTCTCGCTGATACACTCTACATTATTTTAGGGGCTTTTTCCTTTATGTGGCAGTAGATAGACAGGAAAGGTGGCAGAGAGATGGGGAATGACTCGCAGCGAAGGGCCGCAGGTCAGACTCAAACCCGGGCCGCTGCAGAGGACTCGTTATACATGGGGTGCACGCTCTTACTGGGTGAGCTAGGGACCCCCACTCGGGACTTCTTAAGAACTGTAAAGTTTTAGATTAGATTCAACTTCATTATCATTGCAGAGAGTACAAGTACTGAGACAACGAAATGCAGTTTAGCATCTAACTAGAAGTGTAAAAAGCAGTAAAGTGCAGAGCTTGTTAAGAAGTGAGAGAGAACACAAGTTTTATGATTTGTTTTTTTAATTTAGAAAAGGCCGCTGATCTCTGCTGCGTTCAATCCCACACTTCCCACCACTTGATGTACAGTACTTGATTTTAATGTCTACTATATGATGCACATCCTCATATTTTTTTCTTTGCCAAAATCTGTGCTAAGATGTTTATCTTTTTTATTTTACTTGTCAATCACCAAGGTAAATTTGCAGGTAAATGTAGCTTTCAGAAATCCATTTTATATACAGAGCCCACATGCAAATTCGCACCTACCAGTCCACACTCCATACTTGGTCCGTAGACTTGAACCATCCCCCCCCAGACTGAGCTAATGAGAACCCGTTCTGTTACAATACTTAATGACAATCAGAGGCATAGCAAAATACAAAAAAGAAGATACATGTCCTCCTCCAGTATTATCTGGAGTTGTAATAAAGTCTCCTGCTCCCTCCTCTGCAGGTGGATCCTTTCCACACTCTATTCGGAGTTGCAGGTCTCTCCCTTCTCGGAGATGAACAGATCAAGCCAGTGAATCCTGTTCTGTGCATGCCTGAGGATGTCCTGCAGAGGATCAACCTGCAGCCTGACATCATCAGCTAGCCTTCTGACATCACCATCCCATCGTATGCACACCTGCCCTGCTAAAACAACCCAACTACCACGGCTGTGTTGGGTGCAAAGAGAGGACCACCGCACATCGTAGTGTTAGCTGAAGTCTACAGACACATTTTAGATGCAGGTTTCAGTCTCTGCTCACTAAGGACAAATAGAGTTACGCAGTTCTGACTCAAGTGAGTCCGTCTTTACACCCTCAACCATTATGTTATCAAGGTACTTTTCTTGGTTTTACCGCAAGAGAACAGTTTGGCAAAGGGATGCTCTGAAGTGTGAGAATTGTTGCTAAAACCCAGTAATCGTTGAGGAACATTCCTTAGCACTTTGACTTACTCACCATGTCCGCTTGTCTGAGGGAAAACATGGGACAAACTGTTGTGGAAGTCGGTTTCATAGATCTTTCTTGCTCCCATCCCCTATTGAGAAAGTTTTTACTGTACTTAATCATTGTCCAGAAACAGGCACTGATTGACTCAGCCTTTCATGTACTGTACCTGAATGAAACAGGAATATTCAGTTTAGGTTAACAGATGTTTGCATCCAAAACAGATTATGTGTGGAATATACAAGAATGAGAATGTTTGCTCTGTGATTTAATTTTGTTTTGGAGCTTAATACACTTGACTGGCTTGTTGTTGGAGGGTTCTGCCTTTTTTTTATGCACCTACAGTTTTAAATAAAATGCATGTTTGAAAAGTGACAGCACGTAAAGAGCAATCTATCCTCGTCCTGTTATAAACTTGAGCAATCATACTACCACCGGCCTAATAGGTCTCACAACTGGAGATGCAACACATGACTTGTTGCAAAGAAAAGATAGTTTTATTAAAATAACTTCAATTTACAGTAAAGAAAATGTTTTTGCATGAATTGGAGCAAGGGGCAGTGTTTTGTTTGTGACACCCAGAGGTAAAACACATGGCAGCGTCGTCGTCTTTTGCCAAGTATATTTAACATCTTATCCTCCGTCTCAGCTACTCTATTTATTTAAATCCATGTTACTCGGCACAGCTGTGTTATGCAGCTGTGGGCAGAGGGTTTAAATTTGCCCCAAACTGAGAGCAAAATTGACATTGTCATATTGCTGCACTCTTGTCTTACTGAATGAACATTGTATCTGTTGTTAGATAACTGTTCACTGTTGACATTGTTACAGAAGGTAAATAAATTGCATTTACGTTAACTTATGTTGACTGTTTTAGTTTTCAGATTGTAAATGTATTAAATGACATTGTTATGCAAATGCATTTGAAGTCATTAATCATTAAAATATGAAAAACAAACTCAAAACCTTAACTTGTTAAACTACTAACTCTCATTGTTCTAATCCAAAAACCTGATTACTGTTGCACAACTTAATGTGTGTATATCAATGTAACTTATTTGTAATCTTGATTGGTAATAAATGTATGATTTCCCCCTCAACTGTGATTCAGTTTTCCTATAAAACATTGTGCATAACTGTGCTGATCACAGTATTGAAAAAGCGGAGTGTTGTTTCTGTTTGATACAAAATCGTTATATTTTATTTTGGTAATATGGGGCAAGTAAAGCTCCAAAAATGTGGTTTAATTGGCTCTTGAGGCCCTATGTGGGCAGAGCCCCACAGCTGCATGCTCACAATCAAGCATGATGTCAAGTGCTCTGAGTGTATGGCATGAACGTATTGTGGGAAAACAACATTGCGCATGCTTAAATCAGTTGGCAAGCCGATGGCACATTGGTTCTCTTAATACATCCATGGTGCTGATCTGATGGGCTGATTGGCTGTTGTCCCACTGCAAGTTGATTAGCTTTTTGCCAAGTAGCCTACTGTTGTCACTGGCTCCTAGTTGTCAGAAGTTTGTTAAAGGACCCATGGCTTGCCAATTTCAGTTTATGAGGTTTTTTAACATTAATATGAGTTCCCTCAGCCTGCCTATGGTCCCCCAGTGGCTAGAAATGGCGACTGGTGTAAAACGAGCCCTGGGTATCCTGCTATGCCTTTGACAAATGAAAGCTCAGATGGGGCGATCTGGAATCTTTCCCCTCATGAGGTCTTAAGGGTCAGAACTGGCACACACTAAGGAAAGCTCATTGTGGGACTGGCTCTTGTATCTGTAATTCTGCACCAAGGCTGAATTATGGGAAAGATACTTCAGATATGGCATTAGGGGACCACTAAGGTTTACATAAAAGCGTGACAAGGATCATCCTAATTTCTCATAGTATTTTCTATTAAAACACTTTTTTTTTTCCATCGTGGTGATGTTATTTTAGGCAAATAATAAATTATTAAATTGTTCAATTTTTTTCTTTGTTCACTTGCAGAATATTAAGTTTAGTTGAAAGCTCCCTTTGTTGTTAATCTGTTATTTTATGCAAATAATAAATTAATCAATTTATTTTATTAAAAGTTTAGATTATGTTCACCTGCTTGTTGTCTATTACACACACTAGAGCCACACACCCCACTGGACTGTAGGCCTATATGTGAGACATGTTTTTAAATTTGAAACGAAAAAACATACTATCAAAACGTACGGACTTTTTAGGTCTGTAACATGTTGACATTTAGCTTGTCAGGGTGCTAATGTTAGCGTTAGGGATTGGGTCATGATTTTCAAATATTAATTCTTTTCGAAAATTATAAAAAAGGAAATAGTTTATGTGACTATTATCTGGTCATTAAAAAGTATTAAGACTTGATGATACAGGAAACGCAAGAAAAAATATTTCAAAAATAAAACAATTAATACTGAAGAGGAGCATGTAAATCCTAGCTATGGCCTAAGTTCCTATTTTGGCTAATTGAATAAATTAACCCACAAACAAAAGTGAATACACATACGAATCAAGTAAACTAAGACTTGTTTTAAATCACTTTAAAAAAACCTGTATATTTAGTTTTCACTACAAATATAAGATGTTTTTTTTGTGAAAGATTAGCCGGATGTTATATTTATCATTGCGGTTTGCATAACCCTGAACAGTCTGTTAGCATATCACTCTTACACAAGGACTTTGTTGTTTTAAGCTATTGTAAACGACTGACAGACACAAATGAACCAATGTATATTTTTATCATTTCTACGCGAAGCTAAAACGTTATTTCCGGCTGTGGTTCCGTTTGTATTTGACGGTTAATGTAACGTTACTTGTAGCTAACGTGGCTAAAGCTCAACGGCTAACAGCTAGCTAGCTAACTATCAGTGAGTTGGTCCATGTAGTTAAAGTTGCATTTATTTACACGTTTCTTGACTAATAATGCTACCAAGCCAACTATCACTTAACTTAGCTATAGAACAGTGTCTTAGTTGTTTTTAGACGGACATAAACAGCAGAATGAGGGCTTGTGTTTGTGTGAAAACACAGCTGCTAACCGCTAATCAGTCTTCAGTCGTCCATCAACAGCAGGTGATTATCAATTCTTTATTTAAGCACGATTTTATAAAATGATTTCTTATTATTATAATGGAATTCTGTGAAACCTAAATGTGATGTGATATTTGCATGTTTTCTACAATATTGGATGTATTTTGACATGTTTCACCTGTAATGCCTGTTTAGTTGGTCTGTTTCTTGCGTGCATCCCTTATTTACTTTTTGTTGAGTAATCAATGTACTGTATATAGAATATTTAAGTGTTCTTTGCGAGATATACGTTTTCTGTTATTAACTGCAAATTGATTTCAATTTGAATTGTCTACGTGTATATATGTTGTACATTGTTTAATACCTACTTACTAGGTATTCTGGTATCTATCTATCTATCTATCTATCTATCTATCTATCTATCTATCTATCTATCTATCTATCTATCCTATCTGTCTATCTATCTATCTATTTATCTATCTATCTAATTGGGTTAGGCACTTGCTCCAAAAAACCTTAAAGTAATTTTTAAACTATGCATGTTTGTAAATTGCTGGTCATGTCATTCAGGAAAAGTTCTTTGTTATTAGATATCTAATTTTTGTTTGTTTGTGTGTGACAGTGCGATGGCGAGCAGCTCAGACCAGACTCTTCTGCAGCCCTCCAACCGGCGAGGAAAAGCCCCAACACTCCATGCTGCGACACCTGACCACTAAAATAAAAGCCTCAGGTCTGATTCCGGTGGCGGAGTACATGAGAGAGGTCCTCACCAACCCAGTGACAGTGAGTGGAAATCAGTCACCCTAAAAATCTTGGAGAGGTGTTTCAGTGTTAGTGTTTGATATTCAGTTGCTGAACTCTGTAGGCACAAGCCAACAGTTTGGTGACACCGTCTGAGCCTAACGTCATAATTTTTAATTAGTGGTACCGTATACCGCGGTAAAAAGGGAGGTGTGACGGTATCAAAATTTGGAGACTGCCCGAGTCTACTGTACACCAGTCTCTGATTATCCATCAACATACGTTCCTCTAATATTAGTCAAAATTATTCCTAAATTCAGCTTTTTAAACTGAAAAATTAGGTCTAACTTCATTAACTCAAGGTTTATTGACCATGAATTCTAAAAAATAAAACTATAGTGGTTAGAAGTTGGTGTTAGTGGAAGTGAAAAACGTGCGTCAAATGTTAAGAAAAACAACAAAAGTGTCAAAACAAAGTGTCTAAGTCATCGAAAAAGTGTTTTTGACCCGATCGGACATGGTCGGATGGAAGACCACACAAAGGTTGAACTACTCCTTTTATATGAACCTTTTTTGACCCTCTGCCGCTGCTCATCGTCCCTCATTCTCTTTCAGGGTTACTACGTGAGGAACAACATGCTGGGACCGGACGGAGATTTCATCACGTCACCAGAAATCAGTCAGATCTTCGGAGAAGTGAGGCTGGAAAAAATATCCACCTTAACAGGAAAGACAATAAGTCTGACATGTCTCTCAGTTTATTACAGGAGTTAATTTGAGATGAAACGTTTTGTTTTCTACATCTCCACTCAAGCCATCTCATCTACAGCTACTTAGTTGTCTCAACGTGGAAAACCTCAAAAAACGATACTCCATATCTTGAAAACGCATTTTAACCTTTTAAAACGGTTATGAAATGTTACAGTCAGTGATTTACAAAATGAGTTTTTCAATCACAAACCTGACACATTTAATATTAATATTATATAAATGTTAATTTAACATCACACTCTTAGTTGGTTATTTCCCTCAGACAGACTGCAGCGTGATTTATGTTTTTGCGTTAAATCTACGCCGTGGCTACATACGTAGCTGCGTGGAGACACCGACCCTACGTACCGCCGTAGCCTGACGTGCACCCCTCGCCTTCTTCCTTCTTACCCCTGACGTGCCCCTTTCCTTGTGGTTTTTTGCTTTCAACACAAGCAGATAACTATAACCGCGCTGCCTGGAAGATCATGTTGAAGGCAAAAAACACCATTGAGCCACACACTAACCGGCCCTGCTATTGTCTTTAAGAGACATACACACACAGTGTTTTTCCCCCCCAACGTCTCCTTCCAGGCAGCGTGGGAATGGTTAGGTTTAGGGTTAGGGTTAGCTGCCTGGAAGGCCACGTTGGTGGCCCTGCACTAACCGGCACTAACCGGCCCTTCTATTCTGTTAAAGAGATAGACACACACAAACACCAGCGCACAAGTATAAACTTTGGGCAACTTAAATAGGCTACTGCGAAAGCTCTACGTGGAGCCGCCGCCGGACCATAAATAACTTAACTGGTTAATTGGTCTATTTTAGCCATGTGCATCCTGAAAATCACCCATGTAAGAATGTTCTACATCTATTAGCAGGAAAGCTAAGAGGAAGCTGCACATTTCTTCTCAGTTACGTAAGAGAAGTTGTGAGAGCATCTGGTCGTGCTGTTCTAAGTGTTTGAAGGTGTGTTTCTGTGTGTTCCAGCTGCTCGGCGTGTGGATCGTTAGCGAGTGGATGGGAGCCGGTCGACCCAAACCGCTGCAGCTGGTCGAGCTCAAACCTGGGAAAGGATCGCTGGCCAGCAACGTCCTCAGAGTAAGGACATTATTACTACAGCAGCAGGATCTGAGAAGTCAGGGACGTTTTGAAATACAAACAAATACAATAGAAGTTTGACGGGGTGGCGGGTTAGCGTGCAGCGACTTCCTGGAGTGTTGTCATCGGTGTTAGTGGAGGCTTCAGAAAGTTTTGGTACGTGTCCGCCGTCAGCAGATAGACAGGAGCGGCGGTGCAGTGTATTCTGGTAGCTTTGCAGGGACTTTGAACCAGTGCGGCTTCGAGTCACCCTCTCCTCATGTGCATAAAGTTGAATCCAGGCAACTTTATGCACATGAGGAGAGGGTGACTCGTTCCCAGACGCTGTGGTGGTTCTCACACCAACATCTTCCGCCTGCACCGCTGTCGGGGTCTTCACTATTTACCCATAGCTGGGGCTGTTTACCCATAGCTGGGGCTATTTACCCATAGCTGGGACAGTGGTTGACGGGCATCAGGGCGTTTCCACTCACCGATGGGCCTGGATGCCGCGTCTCTGGGGCCCACTGCTGCTCCGAGATCCTGTACAGCTTAGCCTGGAACCACGAGGGCCCAGTTACCATGTGTGCCACGGGGAGGCGTGTACGAGGTCTTGGCAGTGGAGAGGCTATGTACCGGCAGAGGAGGCGACACACTCGGCTCCTCTTTCCGCCCCTGAAAATGCAGGGCTGTCCGGTGGCAGTAGCTGAAATCAGAGAGTGGCGAGCAGAAGGAGCATGCAGCATGTAGCATGCAGCATGTAGTGCATGCTGCATGCTACATGCTAACTACAAGCACTAACTACTCACTACTGCACTGACGCATCACACGCCCTGCGAGGAAACACACACACACACACACACACACACACACACACACACACACACACACACACACACACAGATAGCCAGCCATGCACACACACACACACACCACAACAACAACACACACACACACACACACACACACACACACACACACACACACACACACACACACACACACACACACACATAGCACCATCCAACCCACACACACACACACTAGCCCAGCCCACCCACATACACCCACACACACACACACAGACCCACACACAGACAAACACACATCTATACACGTACACACACACCTATACACGTACATGCACACACACAGACACACGTACACAGACAGACAGACAGAGCCAGCTACACACAGACACCCACCCACACACAGATCCACCCACACACAGACACACCCACCCACCCACACAGATAGACCCACGCACACACACAGACTGATCCACACACACACACACACACACACACACACACACATACACACACAGACACAGACAGAGCCAACTACACACAGACACACACCCATACACAGACCCACCCACACAGACTGACACACACAGACAGACAGACAGATACTATACCAGTACAAATGCATTTTCTCTTCCTCAGCCAGGCAGAAGCTTTTTGTACCACTTCTTTTTCTTTGGCTTTTGCATGATCTGGCTCTGAAGATCTATCAGCTGGGACCTTAAGGTGCTCTCAGTCCTCTCCCGCTCCTGCTCTTTTTCCTCCTGAGTCAGCTTCAGACTTTCTGTGGCCTGAAGGAGGGATGCCTTGTTCTCCTTCCACTGGTCAAGATTACTCTCCAGCTGCTGCTCAGTCTTCTTCAGAGCAGCCAGGAGGCAGTCACTCGCAAAGCTCTGCTCGTCAATCTGAGCCACATGGAAGGCTCTTGTTTTCTCGCTCTCCGAAAGCAGGGAGGTTTTCTCCTGCTGCCACAGGACACGCTCACTCTCCAGCTGATGTTCACACTTCTTCTCAAGAGCAGCCATGAGATTCTTGTTGCTTTGGTCCTGCATCTCCAGCTGGGCTCTATGGGAAGCCTGGCATCTTTCCAGTTTCTCCTTTGCCTCCTTCTCCTGTTCTCGGAGAGCTTCCTCCATCTCGCTCAATTTTTCCTTCAGCTCTTGAGCTTGAGCTCTTTCCATCTCCAAAATCCAACTCTATCCAACTCTAACTCCACGTTGGTCTTACTTACCTTGAGCGTCTGTCTCTCTTTATGAAGCTCGATCTTCTGAGTCTCCATTTCCTTTTTAAGGGCCTCCTTCTCTCCCTTGATCTGCTCCAATTCGACTTTCAGGTCTTCAGTAATGAAGGTCTGCAGGTCCAGATCTTTTTGGGCTTTCCGCAGCCTGTTGCTGGTTTTGACCAGCTGGCTTTTCAGATGCTCTGTTTCCCTGGGTGGGGAGTGGACACGTTGAGCCAGAGCCTCATTCAGCTGTGCTCTTTGGGAAGCCTGGGATCTTTCCATTTTCTCCTTTCGCCTCGTTCTCCTGTTCTCGGAGAGCTTCCTCCATCTCGCTCAATTTTTCCTTCAGCTCCTGAGCTTGAGCCCTTTCCATCTCCAAAACACTCTCCAACTCTAACTCCACGTTGGTCTTACTTACCCTGAGCGTCTGTCTCTCTTTATGAAGCTCGGTACTCTGAGACTCCACTTCCTTTTTCAGGGCCTCCTTCTCCCCCTTGATCTGCTCCAATTCAACTTTCAGGTCTTCAGAAATGAAGGTCTGCAGGTCCAGATCTTTTTGGGCTTTTCGCAGCCTGTTGCTGGTTTTGACCAGCTGGGTTTTCAGATGCTCTGTTTCCCTGGGTGGGGAGGGGATACGTTCAGCAAGCTGAACTTTCAACTCACACATCTCCTTCTGCATCAGCTCTTTCTCATGGCTCCAACTGCTGCCCTCTCTCTGTTGTCGAAGCTGATCGAGGAGATTGGCCAGCAAGTCCTCTTGGATGATCAGGTGAACTCTTCCCTCAGATTTACATTGGGTGAGCGTCGCCTCGCTGTCCTTCAGCTCACACCGTACTTGTTCTTCAAGGTAACTGAGGTAGAAACTGATGGGTAGAATCTCTCTGGAGTTGAAGTCCATATTTTCCAGTGGGTTTTTTTCTCGTTGCAATGTGCACCTTTGGATTGTCACAAATGACTCTCTGCTACAAACTGCTGTTTGAGTGAATGTGTCAGAACTAAAGCTGGGTCCTAGTATTCAATGTGTTGTTATGACAACAACAACATGTATCCTTATGTTTTCAATCCAAATGGTTATTGATTCTATTCCATTTTATCTTTGATTCTATTGTTGCTATGGGACACCAGTTGGTTTATGTTTGAATATACACTCACCGGCCACTTTAATTAGTACACCTGTCCAACTGCTCGTTAACACTTAATTCTAAGCAGCCAATCACATGGCGGCAACTCAGTGCATTTAGGCATGTAGACATGGTCAGAGAATCTCCTGCAGTTCAAACCGAGCATCAGTATGGGGAAGAAAGGTGATTTGAGTGACTTTGAACGTGGCATGATTGTTGGTGCCAGAAGGGCTGGTCTGAGTATTTCAGAAACTGCTAATCTACTGGGATTTTCACGCACAACCATCTCTAGGTTTACAGAGAATGGTCCGAAAAAGAAAAAACATCCAGTGAGCGGCAGTTCTTTGGGCGGAAATGCCTTGTTGATGCCAGAGGTCAGAGGAGAATGGCCAGACTGGTTCGAGCTGATAGAAGGGCAACAGTGACTCAAATAACCACCCGTTACAACCAAGGTGGGCAGAAGAGCATCTCTGAACGCACAGTACGTCGAACTTTGAGGCAGATGGGCTACAGCAGCAGAAGACCACATCGGGTGCCACTCCTTTCAGCTAAGAACAGGAAACTGAGACTGACAATTTGCACAAGCTCCTCGAAATTGTACAATAGAAGATTGGAAAAACGTTGCCTGGTCTGATGAGTCTCGATTTCTGCTGCGACAGTCGGATGGTAGGGTCAGAATTTGGCGTCTACAACATGAAAGCATGGATCATCTTGCCTTGTATCAACGGTTCAGGCTGGTGGTGGTGGTGTCATGGTGTGGGGAATATTTTCTTGGCACTCTTTGGGCCCCTTTGGGACCAATTGAGCATCGTTGCAACGCCACAGCCTACCTGAGTATTGTTGCTGACCATGTCCATCCCTTTATGACCATAATGTACCCAACTTCTGATGGCTACTTTCAGCAGGATAATGCGCCATGTCATAAAGCTGGAATCATCACAGACTGGTTTCTTGAACATGACAATGAGTTCGCTGTACTCAAATGGCCTCCACAGTCACCAGATCTCAATCCAATAGAGCATCTTTGGGATGTGGTGGAACGGGAGATTCGCATCATTGATGTGCAGCCGACAAATCTGCGGCAACTGTGTGATGCCATCATGTCAATATGGACCAAACTCCCGAGGAATGCTTCCAGCACCTGTGACATCTATGCCACGAAGAATTGAGGCAGTTCTGAAGGCAAAAGGGGTTCCAACCCGTTACTAGCATGGGGTACCCTAAAAAGTGGCCGGTGACGTGTACAGTATGAATGTAATGATTTCTGATGATTATAAAATATGGCAGAAACACTTTATGAAATATTGAAACCATCCAGACGGTACCGTGCGTACCTGAAACCGGTGATTTAACAGCACCTCTCTTTTTACACAGTTTAACAACAAAACTCTGAGTGAACATTACTAGCTAGTAGCCCACTGTAAGGTAAAGGGATGGCCTCATATAATATTTACATTGCTCTGTTAGATACATGGATATGTCTTGGCAATGAAATACATTTTTTAATTAATATAGGCTATTTTTCAGGCAGGTGCCTGTGCACTGTCAGAGTCTTCTGGGTTAAAATGGAATTACAGGTTGTTATTACTGTCTCAGATTTTGATCAAACCTTGTATATATCAAGAATGTGTCCCAAAACCAAGACCTGTAAAATATTTCTGTTCAAAGGTGAGATAGCAAGCAAAGTCTACTTAGACAGTGATATATTTTGAAAATAAAACTTGTGCTTTGCTTCAATATCTGCTATTACGAAACACAATTTTGGCTGTTCATAGCATTATGTCTTTTAACATGACAAAAACACTAAATAATAATTTTGACTATGTTTTGGTATGTAATTTACAGTGGTTTAAGGTGCTGGAAAAGCTTTAAAATGGACCTTGAAAGTGCTTGAAAAGTGCTTGAATTTGACCTTGGAAACGGTGTATGGACCCCGAAACTGACCGTTGTTGATCTGAAATGAAGACTGATTCAGCAACTGCAGGGCTTATTTCTCCCTTAATGTGTTTTCAGAAACTATTTTCATAAAGTAAGAGATTGCGCAAGAGCAAGCCCCACTAGCGTGCAATGCTGGGAAGTGGGGCAATCCGTGAAAACGCGTATTTAGACACGTACCACTACTGCATGACAACCCCCCCCACCTTCCCGTAAAATTACAGTGTTACATTCTTACACATCAGTTTTTGTAGCGAGTAAACGGGTTAATTAGTCTATTTTCTGCACATGTATAGGAGGTTTCAGATAGAAATACAAAGACATCTCCACCTTTAGGAGAGGAACGTAAAAAAACAAACCCTCGTCTTTAGTGACAAAATTCAGTATAGTTAAGGACAGGCATTAAGGGGACAAACAGTACACATAAGAAAAGCATATTTTTGCGTGGAGGGGGACTTTAATATTTGTTGAGCTGTATGATGAAGTATTGATTTTACTTTGTGTCGGTTTTCTCTCTCTAGGTGTTCAGTCAGTTGCGGTCCGTGCTGGACGGGGCCTCCGTGTCCCTCCACCTGGTGGAGGTGAGTCCGGTGCTGAGTCGTCTGAGGCCCAGAATCTGACCGGGAGCGGCAGCCAGGAGGCGCACGCTGAGGATGAGCCGGCGTACCGCCGCGGGGAAACTGCCGCCGGCTGCCGGTGTCCTGGTACCGCCACCTGGAGGACGTCCACACAGGTACAGCTGATGGGACCTGCTTCTCACAGGATGTCTTTGAGTCTCTTTCTTCATATAAGACAGTCAGACTTGGGTTAATTATCTTAGTCAGTTTCTCTTTTTTCTTCTCTCAGGATTCAACATCTTTGTCACTCACGAGTTCTTTTAGGCTCTGCAGATCCACAAATTTCAGATATGTTTTAAAGTCGCTGTGTTTGTGACTCCTAATGTAAAATGTCCCTTTTTTTAAATTATTATTATTATTATTATTATTATTATATATATATTTTTTTTGTAGAACATTATTGCTTCTTCTAAGAAATTTTCAAAAATAACAAAATGCAATTCAAAGTGCTCTACAATGTAGTGGATTTAGAGACTAACGCACGCTGAGACAAGATATGGATATTCAAAAGAATTTTAAAACAATATCAGTTGACTAAAGTTGACTCAATGCCATTGTAAAAGAGAGTCGCATCTCAATGATCTCAATGATCACTCAGGCCCCATCTTGCACCCGGCGCGCGCAAAGCCTGATGTAAGTGTCTTTGCTATTTTAAGACCGTGCAGCACCCACGTCGTTGAATTAGTAAATGGACCCGCGCCCATGGGCGTCCTGGTCTTACGGGGAGGTGTGTTCAGGTGCATTCTGGGCGTATTGATATCGTGAGGCAGTGGGAAATGATCGCACCATTGACCAACAAAAACCTCTGAAGTCAATAACGCAGCATTTCATTGTCATTTTAACAGGGAATTAGTAAAATGTGCCTAGGCTTGTGCACCGTGCACACACTATGCTTGTTACCACACAAAACAACACACACACACACACACACACACACACACACACACACACAAACACACACACACACACACACACACACACACACACACACACACACACACACACACACACACACACACGCACGCGCACACACACGCAAAAGATACATATAAAAATGTGACGTGCCAATCCTCCCTTAATAATAGCAATGCGTCAAAGGTACAAACGCGCCTGGCTTTTAAAGGGAATGGTATAACAAGTCTATTTATAAGTGTATGAATGTGTGTGAATGGTGAATGGTTCCTGTACTATGGAAAAGCGCTTTGAGTAGTTGTTAAGACTAGAAAAGCGCTTTATAAATACAGAAGGGAGAGAACCTCTGATTGGCTTTTAAAGGGAATGGGAGAGGACCTCTGATTGGTTGACTGAATGTTACGTCCAGAACACACCTCTGATTAATGAAGACACTAAGTAAAACCCTTTAGAACCATGCGCCTGGCGCACCAACCCTTTTTTCTGCTGTCAAACTAGCAAAAGTGGATAAATAAAGGTTGAATGAAGGAATTAAATTACATCCAACTACCACCAGATGGAGCCAAGGTAAAATACATTTTTTAAATACCAACTGTATCCAACCACACAATGCGCTCATTAAACGTGGCTGGTGATGTGTACGTGGATAGGCACGATATTAAATAACTTTAATAAACTACTGTTGCTAACATATTTCTTTTGGTCCAAGTTCATATCAGCCTTTTTATTGATTGATTTTTTTTTCTTCTAACGTTACTCTGGTGATGTTATTTTAGGCAAATAATAAATTATTAAATTGTTCAGTTTTTTTCTATTATGTTCACTTGCAGAATAGTTAAGTTTATTTGAAAGCTTGTTGTTAATTTGTTGTTATTTTATGCAATTGATAAATTAATCAATTTATTTATTTGAAATGTTTAGATTATGTTCCCTTGCTTGTTGTCTAGTACACACACTAGAGCCACACACCCCACTGGACTGAAGGCCTAATTGTGAGACATGTTTTGAAATTTGAGTGTTTAGTCAACTCCTAAAACAGTTCACTTTTTTTTCTAACGTACTTTGGTTTAACGTTAGTGCTGCATATTATGCCCGTTCTAAAACCTGGGCTTTTATTATATAGGCTATGTTTACTATTACTTCCGGGTCACATAGGCCCCCCTTTCTTTTTTTTAATGTAGACCTCCATAGGGGAAATGGAAATAGGAATTTCAAAAAAAAAAAAACAGACTGTTATTTGAATTTTGTTTAGTCGTTTTTTGAAAACCAAAACGGGGGGGAAAACGGCTCTGTTTTTACCATTTCTTTGTTTTTGGTTTAAATCAACAAACAAAAAAAAGTGGTTTTCTCACTATTTCGTTTTTGTGGTTCAAATGAAAAAACAAACTATCAAAATGTAAACCGTAATGGAGCCTTTAATACACTGTTGTGTTTTTTTTAGAAATAAACAACGGAAAAATAGAGTCTTAAAACGCGTCAGATATAAAGTTATTAATTGTAAAAGTGGCATCAAAATGAATGACAGTCAATGGGATGCTAACTGCAGGTGATCGCTTCGTAGCATTAAAATGGCACCATGGGAGCTATGCTTAGAGAGGAGAGGCGTGCCCCCTTGGGTCTGACCATAGACTGTATATTAATATTAACGGTCTATGGGTTCGACTCGACTCTCATCGGGTATGAGCGTTATGCCGCAAACCGTTTACATCGAGCATGCGCAACTCAAATCTGCACTCTCTCACATTGGGCAGTGATGGTGTCAAACGGCCGGGGGATCTGCACTGTGACATTGAGCAGTGTAACAGCAAATTATAAAGAACGGGTAGCGCTCTCAATCGGATTATCAACTGCATCAAAATGTGGGGGAAGTGATCTTTTTATGTATAAAATAATGTAATTTTCTGGTTTGCCTCAGTCCATGTAGTTGCTGCCAAACCATGTTGTGTGTGTGTGTTGTGTGTGTGTGTGTGGTGTGTGTGTGTGGTGTGTGTGTGTGTGTGTGTGTGTGTGTGTGGGTGTTGTGGTGTGTGTGTGTGTGTGTGTGTGTGTGGTGTGTGGGGTGTGTGTTTGGTGTTTGTGTTGTGTGTGGGGTGTGTGTGTGTGGTGTGTGTGTGGTGTTGAGAGAGACAGATCAATGATTCAATCTAGTAAATGTTAGAATTGTTAACATTTTAAATACTTTTACATGATACTTTTGTTTTTTATCATTTAGGGTTTTTTTCTAAAAAAACCAATTACTTTAAACCTCGTCGTTTTTGGATAATGCCCTAGTGGCATCTTACCATTCAAATGCGTTTTTGAGCATACGTCTTATTTTCAGATGTTTTGGTGAAAACGGGGCCAGTTTAGGGTTTTGTTTGAATGTGATGCTAGAAAAAAATAAATTTGCGGGGTTTGGCCTAAAAAGCAGGGACTTTAAAATTGACTGTGAGACAACCAACTTTGGCCCTTGAAACACTTTTTTTTTTCTCATCTTTTTAAAACCCAAACATTCATCTATATGGGGCGAGGTAATAATGTGGCCCCCCCAGAAATCCATGCTGATACTGTAGGGAAATTTATGTTTCATACAGGGGCGATTTAATAAGGGACCCTAAAGTTTGATGGTCTCCGCCGGGAAATTAAAGGCGCTTTTCCCCCCACGTTTTTTTTAAGTAAAAAATAAGGATTTTCCCTTAAATGTACAATTAAAAAGAAAATGTCTGGAACAATTATAAAAATGCTTTTGATAAAAAAAATGAATAACAAAATGTCGACTAATGAAAATGAAAACAGAATGTGGGATGATTATTTTCCAAATTTACCCCCTTGATAAACTGGGGGCCCTTCTCTTCCCCCCAATTATTTTTTTGGGAAAATTTGTTTAGCCTGCTTTCAAACAAAAGGTTTTAAATTCCTACAAGCTTTGGTCCAGCAGCCCCTGGTCTTGTACCCGTGAGGGCAGTTCAGTAATCCATCCATAACATTAACAAACCAGCTACCTAGATTTGGGGAACCTTTCTTTTCCCGTTCATGTGATTTTCAGTTCGCGTGGAACTGCAAGAAATATAATAAAATAAGGCCCGCCCGTGGTTTTCTATTATTTTTCTTTTTATTCAGGGTGGGGGGCATAACTTGGCCCCCCGTGTTGGCGGGGACAAAAATGGGTTGTTAGGCTTCTGACAAACCCCCACTTATAGTGGAAGAGAGGATTAAAGGGAAAAACAGAAGGTGGAGAGAAAGTGAAATGGGGAAGAAGAGAGAGAAGAGAAAGCAGTGAAAAGGATGGAGAGCTTCCCCCTTCAGTCTTTTTTGTTTGCAAAGGGAAAGCGCAACCCTTTTTCCTCCCTTCCCCCCCCCGCGCCCCTTGTTATCTTCAGCACAAAAGCTGAGGATAGTCCACCAAGGGGCTGCAGCCAAAAGCTGCGAACCCCCGGCCCCAGGACAATTTCGAAAGTTTAAATTTAACCCCTGCGGTTTTTTGTGGGAAATTTTAAAACATCAAAATTTTGGGGAAAATAAATCTTTTAAAAATCTTCAAAGGGCGTTAAATTATTAAGGTAATTGTGACATTTACTTTTGACCCCTCAACACTTGGGGAGGCTGATTTTTGCTTGAAACTCTGGTTTTACAATACTTTTTTTTTTTTTTGTTTAAAATTCATAAATTTTTAAAAAAGGGCACGGGGTGTTCACCCATCAAGTTATTCCAGTTTTTGAAGAGCAGTGTGTGGTGTTTTTCTCGGTCAAAATTCCATCCTGACATGGGGTCCCCATCCCCCCTTCGAATCAGGGTCTTTTATTTTCCCGTATCAAAACTCCCCAAACCAAAATGCAGACTTTTCCCCCTAGACTTACGGGTTGGGAAAAAAACCCGGACAAAAACATGGAAAAGGGGGGGTTTTCTCTTGGAAAAAAACGCCAAAAATTCCCCTTTCCGGGGGTGGTGAAGATTTTCTGAAACACCCTTATAGTAAATTACTCTCGTCTTTTTTTGGCCCGCCTTTTCTGATGAGATAATTGGAGCGGTCGGTCACAAAAAAAAAACCCTAAAAGGTTTGCCCGATGTCCCTTGAGCCTCACGGGGGCACGGGGTTGATCCCGAGACTTTGATTTAAAGCGTGCCGTGCTGCAGCTCATCAGTTCCGCGGGGCTCATACAGCAGAACATGTCTATTGTCAATCTGTTTACACCAATTTAAGATGAGCAAGTGCATTTTATATTTGCTCAGTGGTCAGTGCACTTTATTTTTATTGACTTTATGGCCCTATGTTAAGCACTTACAAGCTAAAAGTGGATCTTGGATAGCACTTTCTTTTGATAATACTGTACCAAGTCAGTGTTTTTCTTTTTACTTTGTCTAAAATATAAATTGAAGCTGACCTTTAATTCGGGGTAAGATTTTCATTCATGGATTTACAATAATAATAGTAATGGTTTTGAATAAAATATTAGTCTAATAAAAAGTTGGGTTACTGCTCAAATTATTGAGTTTGATCAATTTCAATATTAAAGGCAAAATATCGGATCGGGACTCGAAACGGATCGGATTTGAGGTTAAAAGATCGGATAAGGATCGGAGGCCTAAAATGCTGATCGGGACATCCCTATCTGACACACCTGTCACATGCAGGTGCAAATACAGATATACAGGGCTTTGATTAAAGTAGCAAAAGCTGATGTCTAAAATCTCAAAACTAAACCAACTGCAAGACTACCACTACACTACTACCAACTACAGCAGCAGTCTAAGAAAAACCACTGACTTAAAAACTAATTGATCCCTGAGATCTGCTGAAGCCAAATCAAACAGCCATCTTCACCTTTCCTTCTGTCTGTTGTTGAAGATTGTTACATTATTTTATACATTACTTTATTATTATTTTTACATTACTCTCGTGCTATTCTTTACGCTAAGCTAAACTTAGCTGAGTTGAGCTATTTTAATTGGAGTCGTGTTCGTGTCCACCAGATGAAAGTCTAATATTCATAATTCACCCTCTTTTATGTCTCTTTTAGCAATTAAATACTCCACTATGTTTACCAGCTGGTTACTAACTGTTTCTGTCTTCTGTTGCTAAGGGTGTTATGTACTGTGGGTGTTTGGACATTTTCCCCTGAAAACAGCTGCCTGTGCGATGTAGGGCACAGAGCGTAGTGCAGACACTTCAGAGGCAAAGCACAGCAAAGGTGTATGTCGTTACTGCTTTTGGTTATCTCACATACAGTTGTTATCTCATTGGTTGTACATTAAAAGTTCAGCAGCAACCGAAGTTGAAATTATTTGAAATATGAGCGCAGTGCTTGGTGACAGTTTCAAGTGGTGCGCCACGCCAAGGGTAGAGCTTCCTCCTATTTATTCCACCACTCTCCTCATAGGAAAACAATAGCAAAGCCAGCACAGAGCGCTAATCATGTATGGGCAGCTCGGTCGGACTGCTAAACAATGGGCTGAAACTCACAGAGTTCCTTAAAGCCAAGGAGAGCTGCAAAGCCACATCAGTACGTGCAAACTTCTTTCACATTGTCACGTTCTTTTCAAATTGTTATACATAACATTGTGATTATAAAATTATGGGTTACAGATGCTTTAAAACCAAAAACCTTTTTTTACCTGAATATGTATGAAGGAATCTAAACATTATGATCCTGAAGATATCCCATCTTGACAACCCTATGATGATATTTAAATTGTCTGTCTTCCATCGATGATTTCCATCATTGATTAGAAATCAAGAGAGAAAGTATTGTTTTACTGCTGCTGTGAGTTATAATCAGACTTCACTAAAAACTTTTTCTTGTTCTGAAAAAAGAATAGTATTGACACCTGGAGTACTTACATTATTCATAAAGTGTTCACAGCGCTTTCATTCATTCAGCTATTGTTTTTCCAGAAAAACTCCACTGAGCTCCATCCAGTAACAACCAGCCTGTTTGAATACTGAACAGCTCCTTACGCAGTAACCAACTTGCTCAAGGGCAACACAGAATTGGAGGTTTTGTGTTAGGGTTAGCTGAAAAAATGCTGAATATACAGTGTGTGTGTGTGTGTGGGTGTGTGTGTGGGTGTGTGTGTGTGTGTGTGTGTGGTGTGTGTGTTGTGTGTGTGTGTGTGTGTGTGTGTGTGTGTGTGTGTGTGTGTGTGTGTGTGTGTGTGTGTAACCTTTTTTTGACAGTTATTGATACCAATGGATTTCATGCAGAAATCTTGACCTCTGCAACAGCAGCTGACAAGACAGTCTACCTCAAGGTGTGTCTAGTAGCTGATCTTAGTTGCTTGGTTGTCATGGCGTTGTTGTTCATCATAGGAAATCTCATCTTCATATGATATCACATCTGCATTTTCAATAGCAACTGGGTCAAGTATAACAGCTACTAAATGAACGTTGAAGAGAGATAGTTTTGTCAACTCCACATTTGGCCCACGGATGTACATTTGTCTTTTATAGATGATAATTACACTGTGTGGCTGCTAATACAATGTTTTGTGTCAAATTATTAATTAATTTGGTTAGTAGCCGTGTAATAAGCGGGATAATGTAGAACAAGACCAATACGATAGCCAATATGACCTCGACAGAGTGATCAGGACCCTGAAGCGAAGCAGAGGGATCCTGAATCAGCCTGAAAGCGTCTTTACATCATCATATAATTATACCTGAAACGTTGCACAGACACTGCACAGTACATGGTGATGATGACATCTATCAGAGGTTTGTTTTATTAGACAGCTGCTGTTAAGACACAATACAATGATCTTGCTAATGTCAAAATAAACAAAGAATAAGAATATAAAAGAAGCTTGTGTTTTAAGATGAACCCTTACACACTTTAACAAAATGACAATGTGCAAAAGGACACATGTTAATTAGATTTCAATTTATGCTTCTTTTCAGTAGAGCAAAGACAAATCTGTCATATTGAGTCATGCTAATTCATTCTGGTAAGCCTTCTTGGTAGCAGAGAAGGAACGTAGGACAGCAGCTTATCCACTGTTCCCGTGGCTGGAGGCAGTCTGATGTGCTGGTACATCCTCTGTACAGAGTGGTAAGTCTGAAATGCTCCACTTGAGTGTGAAAGTGCTCCTCGAGTTACACTTTATTCAAGTCACAGCAAGACTATACCTGTTCTAGAAAGCGACTATTAGATTACAACTACATTTTAAGTAGTTCATTAAAGTCAAATCAAGAGGTTGCTTACACCAGAGTTGAAGTTATAATGATAATTAGTGGATCACCTTTTTTCATTTCAATTTTTTTTTCAAGAGGCTGCAGTTATTTTGCACGCGTCTGTAATAGCAGCAGGACTAAGAGGACTGAATGGGGTGGAAGTTTGTAGATAGCACAGAAAGCTGAAAAAAAAAATACTTTAAAAGAGAGCGTTGGTGAGTTTTATGGACATGGATGAAACCAAGTTACAATGAAGTTCCTGCGTTGCTGTGCTGGTAAACTTTTATGGGAGTCATTACAAAGTAATCCTTTTTTTCAATTACTAAGAGCAGGCGATGTAGTGGATGCTGATTTGTCTTAAAATATGAACGGTAATAAACTGCTCAATAGCGCTTCTAGAGGTTAAAATCTCCCATCCATCCATCCATCCATCATCTATAATCGTTTATCCTTTACAGGGTCTCGTGGGGCTGGATTGGGTGAGACACACTGAAACACGACTGTTAATTGGCATTAAGGTCGAGAATTACAAATGTTAAAGTAAAAACTGACAACTACAGATTTCCTGTTACCTCCCTCTCTTTCCATCTCTTTTGTCTTCAACTCCAAGACCAGTCTCATCCACACTGACAGTCTGTGAAGAGCGACTCGTCTCCATCAGCTGGGAACCTTCACCTGTGTCTTTGTGTGTGCGTCTGTCAGCACAGGAGGAGGGTTTCAGGCATCATCACTCAGGCATCCTCTTACTGGGCTCACTGGACTAAAGCCTGGGAACCAGACCAACGATCGTCAGTCTCATTAAGCAAATGGACCCAGGTACTCTGAAACTGAAATCAAAGCCCTGCTTCACAGCGTAGTGTCCATTATTTTTAGACAAAAGGTCAGAAAGAACTGAACTGTACTGAATTGGCTCCACTGTGCAGATATTTACATTTATTCTTTACTGATGAGAGAAAATTCTTAAATGAGGTGAACCTCGTGGAACTTTATTTTCTTCATGACCAAAACCTCTACGATCAAAATGTCTGTCTGAGTTCCAGCATTTTTACACTTTTTATTTATTTTATTGTCATTAAGCACTTTTGTTTTCACACCTTAATACCCACACATCAATGTATATGATGTCAGATATGATGTTTCTGGTTTCTCCTGGTAGAATTACTGTCAAGCCGTTTTAATTGTGTGTGCTTTACGTCATTTTTAGCCATGCTAGTGACGTCGCAAAAAGGATGACAGTGCTGTTCAAAACACCGGCCACTCGAACGATTCTTCCCCGACAAAAATATCTCAACAAGTCTTTTTCCTCTTGCATCATTAGGTCAGAATTTCAATGTTTTTGTTTCCGTTATGACCTGCAAAACAAATGATATTTCCGTCAGCCTCAGCAAATCCCTACTACGCACTAAATCTAAGCAAGTGTTGTGGAAAAGTGACTCTATTAAGAGTAATAAAAAAAAAGTTGGTTTGCATAACAAGACATCCTTGATTTTTGAGTGTGTTAATGGACACTGCCTTCCCATTAGGTTATGCACAAAAGAATTTGAAAAGCTGCAAAATTTAAAACAAATTGTGCATAATGTTGAAACAGCTTTGTAAACACCCAGAAAATATAAATCTAAACGTAATTTTACAACATGCAGTCTGAAGGCAACAATTTTTTTATTGTGTTATACATCTTTTTTTGTGTCCGTTATAGGTTTATAAAGTGAGAAGGTCCACTCCAAAAGGAACTTACCATCTCCAACAGAAAACACTGTTCACAAACTGTTCCAAACAGCTCTATTGTAGTCCAGTCTTTACTTCTGTGACAAACGTTCGTCACTTTGAAACACGTTATAACGCTCGCCTAGCTGCTAGCATGGCACGCCTTCATGCTCTGCAACTGACTAGCTAGCAGGACCGACTCCTAACAAAGATGGTACAGATGTGAGATGCCTCACTCTGTAGCTAAAACAAAGAGCTCATCACACATGGTGAAAAGAGGAGCTGCAGCACTGTGCAGTACAACAAATACATTGTTTTCTGAAAATTAAACCACATAAACCCATTCTGGTACAACCTCTAAATACTGTTATGAACCTGAAAATGAGCATAATATGAGCACTTTTAATTCTTGTTAAAAATTGTGCTAAGGGACTGTTCATTTTTCACATAAGGGGCTACCGGAGGAGTTTTGGGGTCTTTAGTCAAAATAGACTTCACCTTCCCTTCACCAGCAATCCATTTTTCTATGACCCTCTAAAATGATTGAGACAAGAGGCCAGGAATTTATTGATGTCTTCTGTACTAGTTTGCGCTTGGCAAAGGTTTACAGATAAGCCACTGTTTTATTACAACCATGATATACATGACTTAATTTCTGCTTTCTCATCTTACACATCACACCCCACTATTATGGTGGCCATTTCAGTAGATTAGAAACTAAATGCACACTTACTGCATTACTGCATTACTTAAAATACTAAGTTACTCCTCTAGTAAACTAGTATTCACATGAAAGTAAAACAATAAAACATTGAGACCATTCAACAAAGCACACTGGGTAATAACAAATTCAACACATGAACTGGTTGCTATGGACTCGTCACTAGGCTTCCTCAGTCATTGTATATTTCAGCATACAGGTAAAGCTGCCGAAGCTGAACATTATCCAAAACTCTTTTTCACAGACAAGCGTCAATTTAGGAGCTTGCATGCTACCACTCCTTCCTTTTGAAATGTCTTGAAAAGGCTGTCACTCCCCAATGTGAGTCGAGTGTAGATTGGAGTCGCGCGTGCTTAGATGTAAACGGTTTACGGCATGACGTGTCATACACGATGAGAGTCGAGTCAGTCCGGACCGGGTTGAGTGCAGATGTTAGTTGTGCATGCTCAGATTTAAACGGTTTACAACATAACTGTCATACTGAAATTTGTGAAATCCATGAAATGATAAACTTGTCTCATTACAAACAATAACAGAAGATGGGAATCATTTCAAAAACGTTTTAGCTATCTATGATTGATTGATTGCTAATGTCAGCTCAAAAGGCCATTCCATTGACAGCCTTTGTTGTGTTTGATTGCTAGCTTGTAGCCAGCAGTGAATAAACTTTGTTAAGTTGGTCCATTTTTACTGTATTGAGATTACAGAAGTCTCTCATTAGCATCTTGTCCACTGCTGGTAGCAAAGTGACATTTGCGCAACTCACAGCTTTACTCGTTACAAAGTGACGCATGCGCAACTCAAATCTGCACTCGACTTACATTGGGGAGTGTTGTTTGCACAATTTCAATTTTGAATTTTGTGGGTGCTCACAGGCGAATGCCCTTTAAAAATAAAAGTTGGCCGGTCAAAACATTTTTGCATTTCAGAACCTTAGGAAATGGACAGTGGCTGACACATGCCTATTAACTTGATTGTAAAGGTGTAAAGTTCAACTTAGAACAGCACCACTTCTCACAAATACAGATAGGATTGCAGATGAGAAGTTTAACTGACACATAACTGTGATCAGAGCTCACACGCTCCACTTAGCACCAACTGCAATGTTTTATTTTAAATAAATGGAGCCTACTGGCAGTCTGGCACACATGCTGGATGCATGGATGCTCAGTATTTTCTGTGGTTGCTCAAGCTGAAGGCAACGTGAAACCTTTGAGCTAGTCATTTTTATTATATTTCATCTTCATGTCAGTGACGATACTTTGGCAACAAGTAGCACAGTTAGCTATAGGGTTGTATTCTTAAAGATAGCAATTCCAAACTCGTGTTGCTGTCATGTTGCAATTTTTGTTGGGTCAGACCCAGCAATGGGGGCCGAGAGTGAGAGTTACATGGAAAAGTATGCACCAAACAAGCCACTTTGACATTTTTTGAAGTTTTCATGAATACAAGACAGAGTTGGGTGACCCTCCCCTCAACAAGAAATAAAAAGACATGACCCTCCCCTGTTTTCCTCCGGTGGTCCATTCCATAAATACCGAACAGTCCGTAACTCCAATAATATATGTCTATATATATATATCTATATATATTAACAGTAGTATCTTGTATGAATTTGGAACACAGCATTGTTTCCGATTGGGAGTTTAAAGTAAACTTGACGATTTGAACATGTTGCTAGATGGAGAGTAAAAAACTAATTTGAATCATGACGGCATTGTGTTACATTCCTCAGCTTTCCTGAGCTTGATAGCTGCTTATCACATCCAGAAAGGTGGCGAGGTATCATTCACAGTCTCTTAATCACCCGGAGGTAATTTCAGATGCACGGTCTGCAGATGACCTTCGCTTTCTTTTTGAGAGGGGTGAGCACTTGTGAGAATTAAATTCGTGAGGTGCCTCTCAGAGTTTGAGGCTTACTTTTTTCATGCTCTGTTTGAAAAGCTTCAAAAGAGGAGAGGCAAAGATGAAGAGGGAGATTTGGTGATAGCCCTGATAGAGCTATTGATTTGTTAAGAGGACCTGCTTCACACCTGGCAAGATTCAAGAGAAAATAACAGAGAAGTTTAATCAATGTGCTAATCAAAAGAAGTGAGGTATACCAGCATCCTGTGGTTACCAGCCATGGTGTTTGAGTGGATGTTCCTCTTTCCACCAGCAAGTCTTAGTGGATTCATGCTTGTTTCTGTACCTGTAATTACAGATGGTGTATATCAAATATATTCTGGGTCAGAAAAAAAACCCAAGGTTAGTTTCTTTCATTTCCAAACAAACTGACATCTTGAAGAATTTCAATTTACTCAAGGTGTCATGTCATCTGGCAGGAAGTCAGACTGCTGCTGAACTCAATTACAACCCAACAGGCAGGAAAAACACAAAGGCAGCATCTGAATAACATGATGGTGAAGACGGACAGGATGTTTGCCATGTTTGCATAACTTTTTCTGAGAATTCTAACCGTTTCTGTGAAAATATACAGAAAATCAGTATCATAAACTAAAACATTTCTGTATTCCAGCATATCAAAGAAGGGTAATTTGAGGGCTGGGTGTTTGTTTTTCTTTGGTGTCTTAAAATGAGCTTATACCATTTATTCAAACCTTTCTGTGATCAATGCTGTTTTGTCAAGACACTTAGCAAGTTGTATGAACTGAAACATCCTTTCACACATCTACTCTCTGTATTCATAAAATTTGAATTGTTAGACCATGGACTGTCAACAGATCAGGTCTACCACTGTAACCACCCTGAAAAAGTGTCTCTTTTATTTAATATAGTTGACAGTAATGAGCAACAAGTAGCAGAAAAATAACAACATAAAAGTCCCAGACTTCACAAGAGAACTTAGCTTAATGAGCCACCAGTAAGTCCCATCTTGAGTAAGTTGACGAATGTGGTTGAAAAACACCATGAAATAAGATTAGAATATTGTTTGTTTTGGGAAGTTTTTTAAATTCAAATTTTCTCACTGTCCCGCCGCAGCAGTTCAATTCTGACCTGCCGCTTTTTCTGATGTCATTCCCCATTTCTCTCCCCTTTCACGCAAGCTTAACTATCAGAAATACATGCCAAAAAATCTTTAAAGTGGCCATTTTTTCTTAAACACAAGGAGAGCAACTAGCTAAATTACCACCCTGCCACCGCCTTGATATTGACGATGGTGAAAATACACATAAATATCCATAGACTATTGTTTCGTTTGGGACATTTTTTAATTCAAATTCTAGTCCTCGCCCAGCAGTATCACATGCAGGAATGCCGCCTGGCTGAGTGTTCATAGTTTTGCCCCTTTCACGTTTATTCTGTTAATCAATATAATTATTGCCGCTGAAAAATTTTAGTTGAGTCCCTTTTTATTATATAAACAATTAAACAAAGTAACAATGGGCAACAATAGCCTACCCTGAAGCACCATCAGTACTTAATTTTCAGGTATACCACGACCTGTGGTGGCATTAGGAACCACCCTGTCAGCCGATCTACCCTATCCATGTTCACAACTGCCCAGGGGAATTGCGCCCGCGGCATGAGTTTGTAGTATTGATCAAGTTAAGTTGTGCGTCCCGCGCGTTTGAATTTATGATTGGGTGTACTTATGGGTTGTTTGCGAGCGCGAACGCTTTGATTTGTGTGTACTGTCCATCTGAGTTTAGACAATATGTCATTTTTTACAAATCAACAAATAAGATAGGGCAAACACGCAATCCCGCACGTTTGAATCAGTTGGTTTATGTGAATACTGCCCCGCCAACCCAGAGCCCAGTTCAGCGCGACCCCAGTAGCCGATTCTCCTCTGTATGGTGTTTATATGTTCTCATCACCATGTCGGCTCCGGTTTCCTCCTGGTGCTCCGCTTTCCTCCCACAGTCTAAAGACATGTAGAAAGGGTGGATTTGATACTCTAAATTGTCAGCCGTGTGAATGTGTTTTTCCCACTGTGACGGACAGCACCTTGACCCCTGGAGGCCTCTAGTCCTTCTGTGACCCTGAACAGGATAACCACATGTAGAAAATAGAAGCAGTATCTCATCTGTTTGCTGGTATTTCATAATGACTGCTTTTAAGGACATTACTGAGATGCAGTTGGAAAAATAAATACACCTAATTTGGCTCACTCATCGATATTTTGTGATTGAATCCGGGAAAGTTTCCCCAATTCCAACCACGAACGCAACTCTTCGAGGCAAATAATCTCAACGAGTAGTGCCGTTTCTATCAGGATCCTGAAAGGTTTCCAAGATATCGTTTTAGTTCACTGCAACACTTTTGCATTCAGATGAATTTAGCAACCACTGAAAACCTGTATCTGCAGACCCGAGTTCATCTCTCTATACCACCTCCCCAACAATATTCTCAGATAGGGAACTCTTTCTGTGTATCCTGCAAGCACAATAGCCTGAATGCAACATTTAATCAGCATGACTAAAAGGAAAGATACATATTTACAAAAGAGGGCTAATACAGGGATAATGTCTCCTTTTAGGTTATATAAATGATAATTAAAGGTTTTTTTTTCACGAGATATCACTGCATCAGTGTTAGCATGTAGGCTACTTCCACAATGCGCGTTCATGACTGAACCAACTCCTTCTTGTCTTTTATAGGCTGGAACACTGTTTGTTAGGGTTCGTGGTGCAGGTTGGCACAATTTGTTTTTGTTGTGTGTGGAGCCTGGGCGGTCTACAGGGACTGCATTTTTATTTACAGTGTTGAGGGGACAGGCGCTAGAGAATAGTGAGGAGATGTTTGCTGTATGTGACAAAATCTGGGACATTGCTTAGGGCACCTTGACTGACGATGTTTGTAAAAGCCCAGCAGGCTGTTTAAGAACACTCTGGCCCTTGCCATTTTTAACAGGAGCCCCGCTTGTCCCTCATCCTCACTTTGAGAACCACTGCATCAGAAAATGCGTTTTGCACTAAAAATATCAGATCTGTGGCAAATGGAAGGAGGGACCAACTCCGCTGTGAATTTGCAGGACAGATTTTACAAATTGTTTCCCCGCAGTAATATTTTCTTTCCACAAATAGCACAATAGTGTTTTTTGTTAACATATTGATCTTGTTATCACATGAAAATATCAACCTTGGAATATTGATTATGTTGTAACATGATTTGTTCCTGCAAAAAAATTATAATTTACAGTGCAGAACTTTGTAAGAACAAAACAAATCGTACCTTGAAATAACTTGTTCCACCAAGTTAACTTCATGGTCTCATTCATGTTGTCAAGTCAATTTTATTTACAAAGCCCAATATCACAAATCACAAATGTCCTCAAGGGGCTTTACAGCCTTCACAGCATACCCTTGATAAAGTACAACTCCCCATTATTGGAGAAAAAAATGGAAGACACCTCAGGAAGAGCAAATGAGAAGGGATCCCGCTTTCAGAACGCCCAGACGTGTAGAAGATGTGTACAGAATAGACCAAGTCAAATGACAATACAGATCAGGATGACAGAATTATAGATAAATTGTAAATCTATAAAAAATGGATCCAAGGATGTCAAGCAATTTCCAGGTGTCTCGCAACTTGTTTTGCTTTATAAATCTATTAGACACATTATGAAATGTTCGGTATGGAAGTTGGGCCCCCTGGGTGTGAGCAACTCCCGTTGTAACTGGATCCTGTAATTTTCAACAGAGAGATCCCAGACAGTGCATTGGGGATTACCTCCACAGCCACCACTCTTTAGCACTGGCACTCCCCAGTTTTTTTGCAGGGGGATCATGGAAACACTATTTTGTTCCTCAGTGTACTGTACTGCACTGTATAGGCCTAGATGGATATCAATAAAGTATTATGGCAAAAAACTTGAATTAGAAAAAAAAACTATGCATAAAACATATTTGGAAACTTGTTCTTTCCACTGGTTAAAATGATCTCTTGTTTATTTCACACATTGAAGAATAAAGGTAATGTGTTAACTTGCAGCTTGCGTTCAGACAGCATGTCGTAAAAGCAGAGGTCTGGAAATCAGCGGCCGCCACGTGACGCAGGCGGGGGCGGGGCTCTGCTTCTTTGCCGGCCAATAGCGTCGGTTCAGGTCCAGGCAGGCTCCATGGGGAGGGGGAAAAACCCGAGAGAGGAGACGAATAACGGTACACTCCAGTATTTATGGAGCCGATCCCCGCATTTAACCGCACCACATCGGCGTCGCCTCCTGTGATGCATTCATGAATAAATGTGTTTACAAACGGACGCGGTGAACGGCGTGTTGGGGCTGACGAAAACAAGCGGTCCACCATTGTCTGCGTAGAAAAAAGAATGGCCTGGATGTGTAAGGTAAGAGGGGGTTTCTCTCTCATACAAAAAAGGGAGGAAAAAACGCACAAGTAGCGCATGACGTGGTTGGATTTAGTGTGCTATTTAGCAGATGTGAGGTAAAATGTGAGCTAATGGTGGTGATGCTCCTTGGAGGTAATTAATTAACCCTCCTCTGCTTTCTGTCTCCTCGTCTGGTTTTTTTGCGGGACTCTGAATTTGTGATTTTTGCTCGTACACATGAAGGAAAGCCAGGCCCTAGTTGTTTGCATTCAGTCCATGTTTTTGTGCCATTGCTCGTGAAAGAAAAGCAGGCAGATGCAGGCCATGCAGCCAGCTGTGTTCACAGCATGCCTCATGACATGTTCAGGTGTTTACATGATGTGAGGAGTTTACCACATCCACAGCTGCCTGCCTTAACAGATGAGGTGAAAGTTAACAAAAAGTTTCCCAGTGACTCTCGCTGTTTTCCTCTTTTTTTCCCACCCTTTTCATTTCAGTGTAATTCAAGAAATATCAGTAATTCACAGATGTCAACATCACTGACACTGATGAGGGCTGAAAGTGCAGTTTGTCCATGGATGACTCAAAACACACTTGTGCTAGTTAAGGTTTATTGATTAATCTGGCACTTTCATGGCTCATTTTCTCTCCATAAAATGTCATACAATAGTGAAACATGTCCATCACAGTTCCCTGCATGGAGTTTAAGGTGACGTCTTCAAAACACCAAATATATTTAGTTATCCTCATTGATTAGCTGGAAACATTGAATGACTGATGATGATTTTTTTCTTGATAAGTGACTTAAACAATGAATCAATAGTTGTCGATCAACCAATTGATTAACTGATTAACTTCTTGTTTTCTCAATTGTTTGGCAATAAAACGTGAGACAGGCCTGTAAATAATGAAATATCTCTTTTACCGTTTCCCAGAGTTTAAGGTGACATATTTAAATAGCTTGTTTTAGCCAAACCAACAGTCCAAAACCCCAAAATATTAAGTATACAATGATTCTCACATTTGCAAGTTGAAAACTGCAAATGTTTATTTGTTATTGAAAAATGACTCAAAATTAAAATTGTTGTCCATTAATTTCCACAAGATTAGTTGACTAATAGTTTCACCTTTATCATCCATTCACATTCTGGTTCATTTCTGGATTTCTTAAATAAGCATTTTGTCTATAAAATATTGAACAACACTTTGATTGATGGTTCCTCCTTCCTCATGGACCTCCTTCCTCATTTGGCAAATGATTCAGTCTCTAAGTTTGTGTAAGCAAAATCACACAATACTGTGAAGTGATGGGCTGTGTTCCAGTTGTGCATTAACAAATGTGCAAGTTTTTATGTTTAAAACAACACATTAGCTTGTTGGAATCAAATATTTGAAACAGTAAGATCATAAACAGTGTGATTCTGATGAGACTTAATAAACACTAATATTCAATTATCACTAATACAAGTTGAAGATCATCAGCATCATTTCTCTACCTTCAGAAAAAAATCTATGTATTTATTGTACTCAGATTGTGCATCACAGTGGACATTCTTTGTTTGGTTTTGTCAGACTTCATGCTTTATCAATATTTTTATAAGTTTTTATTCATGTAAAGACACTTTGGTTCCTGTCAAGACTCCAACACCCATTACATGGTACAAATTGCACAGTGATTTAAGGAAAAGTGAGTGAGCTGTAACTGAGACTAGCTCTTTGTTTCTTGTAACATTAGTCAGATGTAAATGGTTATAAGTTACATAGTCAGATTCAAATACCCCCCCGTGAAGTGCTGCTGACAAACAACAGCAATCTTGTCTCTCTAGTGAAACACTTCACTCTAGCTTTCTTCTATATGCAGCTGTTGAATCAGCTTATAAAGTCAACTTGTTGTTTTTACTATTATTTTAGATATTTCCAAGTGCATATGCAGCTGTTTCATGGTGTGTCCCTGCTTTTCTGCTTCTTAGCAATTTTCGTGATTCTTAGCAACAAATGGATGTTGAGTATGAAGAGATAGCTATAGTGATGATGGATGGATAAACTGATGTATCTACTCAGCCTACCACCTCAGCCAAGTGTAAAAACCATCCAAGTTGCTATCTAGAAATCACAAAGACATGTTTGAGGTACTTTGACGAGCTCCACAGAGCTCTTACAAGTTTTTTTTTTTTTTAAATTAATTGTAAAATGCACTCATTACAAATCTTGGTCACAATTCTTCATTTAACTTAAAGGTACAATATGTAACATTTCTGCATTAAATTGTCTAAAAACTACCCTACCTATGTTATATATTTGTTGGTCTTACACTATCCCAAATTTTTCCACCAAATTTCAAACCCAAAGAAATCTGTTGTTTTATTTTATGATATGGATCGTTTCCTTTAGTCGCCTGTCAGTGGTGTATTAACCTTTCCCCCTCTAGTTACTCGTAACTTGCAGAACACTGGTCACTCAGATGATGCTGTACGTTCAGGAGTAATTGGCCCAATCACAAAGTCCGGACTCACAGACTCATGGACTTTGGTGCCCCGTTCTCGCGAAATTCGTAAAGGTTTAGGGTTGTCGCAATTTCAAATTTCAAAGGGCGTGATGGTTCGAGTACACACTTACTAAGCCCTTTCTGTGAGTCTGCATTGATGCAGACGTCACCAAAGGGAATTACCCACAGTTCAAAGCATTGTGACGTTTACCTCGGAGAACATAGGGAAATCCGGAAATTACAAAGGTAATCAACAGCACGACACACAACCACGGAATGGAACGGACCTGTTGTCCAGCTTGTAAAATAAGAGTTTGAATAAATGTGGAATCAGGCAGCCGTCTCCTGTGCCTTGGCTGTGTGGAAAGCAACAACTTAAAATGAAAATACCCAAACCGGCAAGTGTCAGCAACGTCTTTGCTAGTCAACGTCACAGAGGTAACGTGATCTTGTGAAGTGCAATCCCATTTATACTTATCTGAGCCCATGTGGCCTCACACACTTTCTCACTTAGCACCTGAGATCAATTAAGTCTGAGTCTTCAGTCTTCAGAGTTACTTTGGGATTGGGCCATTGTAAATCATACAATGTCAAAAAAAAATACTTGTAACTGTAATATTGCTCTTTTTGCCACACAACATATATTGTGATTAATTGCATGCCACTTTTTAAAGCAGTAATACAACAGAGAACTTATTCATTGATAAATTTGATATTTTATTTCAATATCGATTCAGCTTAACGTTACTACAATATGCTGGTTGACAAGTAGCTAATTTTAAATGCTTGTTGGATAACGATATGAGGTCATAAAGTTATTAGTAGTATGATTGTTTTCACTACGGTTAACATCACTGGGCTAATTTAGCTAGCCAGCACACCTCGGTCTGTCTGCCTCACTCCCCCAGCGCAGAGAGGCTCAGTTGTGATGACAGCTGATAACAGCCCCGGAACATATAGCTAGCTAGTTAACGTTAGCCCCATTCAGCTATTAGCCAGCCATTTTTATTACAGCAATCCACCTGGCCAGCACTTAACTCTGGTGATTGGTGCTTAGGACGCTAACGGCAGTTTAAGGAAGTGTCAGGAAACAGACCATATCAGACCCAGGCACCCGAGTCACAAAAGCGGCCATCTATCATTAGCTATGTCTCTGTTAGCGTGAGTGGTGTCCCTGCCAAAAATCTCCTCCCTGATGAATTTCTTGGTTTGCTTAATTAATCAGACAAAAGATGGGTTAAGCACCAAAATAAAAAGTTAAGATTACAAAAAAGTGAAGGGCAGCTGGGAGATAATCTGCTACAGAAAAACAGCCATTGAACTACTAGCTAGCGTTACAACAAATTCCCGTCCGCCCAGTGTTTAAACCATCCAAAAGGTGAAATATTTTGTGTATTAGCTGTTGGCTAATGTTAGCTTGCTAACTGGTTAGCAACCAATAAAAGTCAAATCAAGAAAAATGTATTTATGTTGGGGAAAATGCAACTTTTTTATTATAATGACATGAATAAATGTTACCAACTAAACCTATATAACCTTGAATACCTTGAATGAGTAAACTCCGAGAACAGATGCATTCCAATCAGCAATGGTGTTACACTAAAAACTACAACTCCCATAATTCCACGCAACTTCCCAACATCAAAAATTTGTGTTTACCATCCATTGTTTCGATTGAGCAACCCTTAACAGCAGAAAGTTACATATTGTATGTGTACGGGTCCTCATAAAAAATTGTAGCTTATGCTTTTAAAAATGACTCAGTTGGACCCTTTGCCCCAGGTTTACTTAAAACTTCTTCACAACTTATGGACACATTTGTCGTAACATTTGTGTAAATTGTGAAAACGTCGACCTAACAGTCGTTTCCCTTTCAAAGCTTCCCGGATTGAATAATTTGAAAATTCTTGAGTGCTGAAGAGCTAAAACTATCCAACAATTCACAAAAAAAGAAAAGTTTAGAACTTTGTATTCTCTTCTTCTCTGTCCCTCATGTCAGATGTTGTGACACCTTTCAGGATTCCCAAACCCTATGTTGGGAACAACTGGGTTATGCTATGTTATGTGTATGTTTAAAAAGCAGATAATGGGCAGATGTCTTGTCTATGTTAGGTTAATGAACAAAAAGTGTACAAACAGCAAAAAAATCACACAAATGTTTTATGTTTTTCATAATTTGCTTGTGGCATCGGGACAGTATTTTCAAACCGTTACTGGTAATTTCGGATCAAATCTCAATCAAAGGGACAGCAGAGAGAGAGAGAGACTAAACAACACTAAACAAAATGTATCAGACAAATGAACTGCTTGATTTGCCAGTTTTAGAATTGTCATTTTACAATAGGCCTACACACTCATGATGTGTTTAGGCAGTAGTGGAAGAAGTACTCAAAAGTACCAATGCCACAATGTATAACTACTCCATTACCAGAGGTAGGATGTAACGAAGCACAAATACTTTGTTACTGTACTCAAGTAGATTTTTCAGATTATTATTGTGGTGACGTTTTACTTTTACTCCTTACATTTTAACTTGAATATCGGTACTTTCTACTCCTTACATTTGACAAAATTGGCTTGTTCCTTTAGGATTATCAGTTGGGATTGTGTGCGTCCTTGAGAACTGTAAGTCGAATAACTGATGTCAGTTCATTTAAGCCTGTTGTTGTATTGGTCTATAGTTCTTGCAAATTTAAAGGAGGTCACTCATTGGTAGCAGAAGGCTAGTTGGAACCAGTTACTTGCAAGATCTTTGCTAGGCTAAACTAATGCTGGGGGCGTCAGACAGAGTTACAACACGCACAGAGAAGAAAAGGGTATGTATTGACTTGTCTAACTCTGGGGGATACAGTGAATAAGCTAATGTCCCAATAAGTTGGCGTGTTCCTTTAAAGTAAGTTAGCTAGTGATTTAGTTGTTTGTGTTCTTCACCTGTTAGCTAGGTTGCACATGGCTGTTGATGCGATATAATGGCGACTGTTGAACGCTCTTGCTCACGTTTGTATTTTAGGTGCATTATTTTGATGCCACAGTTAGGCTACACTGCATTAAGATAATGCAATTAATAGTGGGTTTATTGTTATTATTTATTCTCATAGAATCACAATTGAATTCATATCTTGCTACTCAGTCAGAATCTTATTAACCTGGAGTCCCAGTCTCTGTCACAATAAATATGTAATGTTTCAGGCCTATTGACAGACAACCATTTAAAATGTATGGAACGGCATATAAAGAGCCTTTTTCCATGTCCACTAAAGTTTCTCAGCTTGCACTTAGTAACATTGGTGTGGTCCAGTTAGCTTTGCATAAAAAATGGTTGTCATTCGCAAGGCTACTTTTAATTTTATACTTTAAGTACATTTCAATGCCTGTACTTTGTTACTTTTACTTGAGTAAAGAAGTTAAATCGGCATTTTTACTTTTACCAGAGTATTTTTTAACACAGGTATCTGTACTTCTACTTGAGTACGTGAAGTGAGTACTCCGGCCATCTCTGTCCAGTACAAATAAATTCATTCAAAATCTTACTTAAGTGAAAGTACAGTATTATGATCAAATGTACTTAAATTATTGATAGTAAAAGTACTTGTTCTGCAAACAATATATTGTTGTGTTTATGTTTTAGTATACTGTATATTATATCAGTAGTTTAGTCCAGTGGTTCCCAACCTAGGGGTCGGGCTCCTCCAAAGGGGTCACAAAATAAGATAATTGATGGGGTGTAAAATAAGTTAACACTACTTTCACCACTGTGTTCAGGTGCATGAGAGGATGTACTGTATTTCTTAAGCCACCAGGTTTTGTTAAGGACACTAAGAACTGTCACATTCAAAGTCTGCTACTTAGTTCATGTTTATAATTGGTGAGCGATGCCTGCAGAGAGTACTCTGACGTGCAGGGTTTCCTCTTTGTTAGCTTGTGTTTTAATTGGAGTTGGTTCATCCGTGAAGAACTATGCTTAAGCTGGGTAAGGCTGCGGCTGTTGTCCTCCATCAAAACAGTTTCACGATGGAAAGTTGGTGATGCTGTTGTTACTCCTAACTACATTTGGCAGAACAAGGCCACTTAAGCAAGTTTTTGTGATGGGTTAATGTGGGTACACAAAAGCAGAAAGCACACAAAGAAAATTTCAAATATTTCAAATAATAAATGCAAGCACACACAAACTTGTTGTGTTGTATGCGCGGAGAGGTGTTTAACAGCTACTGGGAATGCAGTGAGTGTCCCAGTTCTTTTAAGAGTTTCAGGGATGAATGGTACTTCTCTATGTTCCCCTTGTCTCATGTGATTGTGTTACAGCAGAAGGCAGGCTGATAAAAAGTGCCCCGCCACCGTTAGAGAAAGCGCAGGGCACTGGCAGGATGTTGAATGAGGATCCGGTTTATATTCAAAGTGCTATCAAATCCGTGCTCAGATTTCACTTTGTGCCATTCTCCCCTTTTATCTGTTTTTCTTGTTGAGTGGGAAGTTTACATAAGATTTTCCATTGTTTCAAAGTTTGCTATCTGGCTGCACAGGGTCCTTAAGGAAAACCGGATTTTCATTTTTAATCCTGTAGTTCATACAGATCAATTACTAATAATTTAATAGATTCCTTTATACAATACTGATACTACTTTTTAAAGTTAGAAACTGGGTCGCCATTTCATAGTCTTTCCACCAGAGAGCACTGACAGCTTTATGTTTAATCAAATGCACAGAATGTTTCTTATTGACAATTTAAATAAAAAATCAAAGAGATCTATTACTGTTCAGGTTATGTTTAAAAAAAAAAGACTAATTACGATACTGATGGATTGTTATTGGATTTTTTTAAAAACTCCCAAAAACTGGCAATAGTTAAAAAAAATCAGTATCAGTTGAGCTATAGGCCTAGTTATTAGGTGTTGCTTAGTTCAATCTAGGATTTTTCCTTATCTGAATCAACAGAGGGTGCCGGATGCTATACAGATTGTAAAGACCCTTGAGGCAAATTTGTGATTTGACAAATAAACCAACAGCTATTAAAGCGCACATAATATGCTAATTTTCAGGTTCATAATTGTATTTGGAGGTTGTACCAGAATAGGTTTGCATGGTTTCATTTTCAAAAAACAGCATAGTTTTGTTGTACTGCACATTGCTGTAGCTCCTCTTTTCACCCTATGTGTTTTGGTCTCTGTTTTAGCTACAGAGTGAGCAATCTCACTTCTTTACTATCTTTGTTGGGAGTTGCACATGCTCAGTACCTAGGTAAGATCACATCAGCTAGGTAACTTTCTCCAACTTTGGTCAGGATTAGCTGGGAGACTTCTTCTAAACGAGGGCACACTTGTGGAATATCTGCAGAGGAACATGGAAGTAGTTCTTTTGTAGATTATGGTGAACTAGTGTGTGTTGTAGCAGTGTTTGGTCATTGAAAACGAGCTAGCATGCTAGCGATAGCATGCTACGGTTAGCCACCTTGTCTTGGCTAGTGGCGTAGAACGCCGTGCAGATTTTGAACAGCTCACCCGGAGACTGAAGGCAGAGAACATTCAGAAACCCCATAACACCCCAAATCCTATGGGCACTTTAATGTGTCCTTTCAATGCTCTGAGCAATGAAACACAACACATCTTCTTTGTAGCGTCCATGTTGTTTCCACATAACAACAGAGACTGTACTCTATGTAGTAGATGTTTCATAGATTTTTACTTTACTTTACTATTTATTTTTGTGTTGACTTTTTACTTTTACTTACATTTTACAAAATTGTCTTGTTCTGTACAAAGTTCTGTACAAATGTCATGTATCATGTTGTGTATCATGTAGTGTGTGTTGTTGAATAGTGCGGACACTGCACTCACACCGTGAGTGGGCGTGCACGGTACATGGAGAAATGAGTGAGAGAAAAGAAAAAGAGACTAGCTGTCCGGAGGATAATCAGTCATGTAACTTATGTTGTCAGTTCATTTAAGCCTGTTGTTGTATTGGTCTATATTTCTTGAAAATTTAAAGTAAGTTAGCTAGTGATTCTATTGTTTGTGTTCTTTACCTGTTAGCTGGGTTGCACATGGCTGTTGATGCGATATAATGGCGACTGTTGAACACTCTTGCTCACATTTGTATTTTAGGTGCATTATTTACATGCTACAGTTAGGCTACACTGCATTAAGATAATGTAATTAATAGTGGGTTTATTGATATTAATGACTAGCATATATATGATTCCTATGCACTGAGTATGGTAGCCGTTTCAATGTTATTTATTTATATGCAGAACCACACACAAACACAAAGCCATAGCAGAGCCATGCACATGTTTGTCCTGTTGTAATAAAGCATCAACAGAGAGAAGTTGTCTCCATCCGTGTTTTACCAGACACACCTGGGGCAAAGTTGGACACCAGAATCAGCTTTAAATACAGTCCTAATCTAGTATCTAGTTATTATTGTTAGTGTTGTCAATACCAAATTCAATGTAATTGGATGGGAATATACACAGAATTCTCACAGAATCACAATTGAATCATATATTGCTACTCAGTCAGAATCTTATTAACCTGGAGTCCCAGTCTCTGATACAATAGTCATAAATGTAATGTTTCAGGCCTATTGGTAGACATCCATTTAAAATGTAGCCAACGGCATATAAAGAGCCTTTTTCCATGTCCACTGAAGTTTGGTTGTCATTCGCAAGGCTACTTTTACTTTTATACCTTAAGTAAATTTCCAAGCCTGTACTTTGTTAGTTTTACTTGAGTAAATAATTTAAATCAGTACTTCTACTTTTACCAGAGTATTTTCAACACAAGTATCTGTACTTCTACTTGAGTACAGGAAATGAGTACTTTTGCCATCTCTGTATAACGACTTAAAGATGATGAACACAACAAAGTTGGAAGAATGACTTCCCAACTTGGGAAATGGGACTATCTGAGGTGTATGAGGTGAGGTATTTTTTTGGGGGCATTTGTTGGCCTTTATTCACAGGACAGGAGAGAGGGTGTGGGGGGGGGATGACATGCAGCAAAGAGCCGCAGGTTGGAATTGAACCCAAGGTTGTTGCGGTAAGAACTGAGCCTTTGTACGTGGGGCTGTGCTCAACCAGATGAGCTAGCCAGGTGTCCCAAAAATTCTGTTTGACTAGCTACACTTTTCTCCTAACTGAATGTCCTAAACAAAAGTCTTTGTTTTGCGGCTTTGCCATTGCCGTCCATTTTCTAAAAACCCTTTTGAGCCGACAGGGTACCATTTAAGCGTGTGGCTTCTTTATCATGGTAATGTAACCTACATCTGTTGTACAAACACACACATACACACACACTGCACAGAAGAAACCAGTGCAAGGATTAGTTTATTCACAGTGGTAACCAAGGGAGATAACCTCGCTCCAAATCTGGCATTAATCCAGTGGTAGTCAAAGTTACTGGGCCAGCAGAACTATCCCTTAAACCAGGAATCTAGTCAACATCTGGGAAGACTTAAGGCTTTACTTGATCTCACGATGTGTCATTGGTCATGCTGGTCAGGTAGTTTCTAATCCTGGGTGGCTTAATCATATGTTACTCCGCCATTTTGAGGTGCTTGAACTCTGTAGCCAGTGCTGGTCATTTTCTTAGCTGTTTTTTCTTTTAGTCCGTTCCCAAAATACAAAGAAAAGATACAAAATATGGCAGCCTACAAATTAAGTTTCACTGTGTGATTGCAGTCACAGTCAGCAGCATAATTACATGTCACTCACAAAAAACTTCTGGGCCATAACCTTTATTATTACTGCACACACACTCACAAAGGAGCCTTTTGAAGCTGTAATGTCAAGTAAGGCTTAACAGTAACAGTTGCCAGGTTGTCCTTGGTAACCATTTTGAGAAACCTTCAACCAATTCTCCGACTTTGGTTGCACTCAGTGGCAACAACTTTTTAACATGTAAAAAATAAGGACAGCATAACGTGTGACTTGCTGGATTAACTTTGGAGGAACCAGGGATTTAATATGGACACGTTGACCGATAACACTTAAGATTCTTTTATGTCATATTGACATATAACTGCATAGTATCTTAATTACTCAAATTAAAATTAGTGTTGAGCCCTGTCAAGGTTGAAGTTTTATACTTTGAGTACACTTAAACAAGAGGCCAATAGTCATAAAGTAACTGAAAAAGTGCTGTTGCTAATATGCCTTTTGTTTCTCCAGATATCAGGAGAAAGTGCAAACAATCAATGCAGTAGAACATTTAGCGGCAATTTTGTTTAAAAAGGCCAGAAAGCTTGGCCCTCAGTGCTCTGACAATGCCAGCCCTATCTCCACAGCGCTGTGGAGTAAGGTCTGGCTTCACCACACATACATTCCAAGATAGGAGAAAAAAACGCTCTGGGTTTCTTTAAACCAATAACAATCGTCTTGTGCGGCGCTAAGCTCCAGACGCAGAGACGGTGCCTCTGCAAAAAGGTCTCGGTTTGTTACTCTGTTTCATTGTGAAAGCTGTTCTCCTCATTTGATTGTTCTCTGCAGAAAACAATTAAACCCTTTCACCGAATATACCTAAACCTTTAATCCAGTTTGCAGCCTGTCTTTATTTTGTTTCAACAAGGTCTCTTCTGCCACTCAAATTCCTCCCTCGCTGAACAGAAACTTCCACAACAGAACTTGTTTTTGGGAAACATTTGCACCCCTAAACCTAACCACAGATGGGACTCTGGTGTCTAACTCCCTAATTAGGATAATAATTTCTAGGAGACAGGGTTGCATTTTATATCCATCTGTAAAAAATGTAAAAAGTCTGAATTCATACTTTATTAAGGTTTGTCCGCAAGACAACAAGCAACAACTTTTCTTGTCTTTGCATTGACTTTTTATGGGATCGCGCAGCTGAATTCTGGTCTGAAAGCTGGTCTGATTGGTTGAAGGACTATCATACAGAGTCATTTGAACTATACCATTTGTCACGCCTCTTGTGTAGAGAAAATACAGAGCAGGCTCCCCAGACCAATGCTCAATCTCAAATCTATTGAGCTTGGCTTGGTCTGGTGATAGCCAGACTAGGTTTGACCACGATCCAGGAGGTAATATGTTAATTTGCTGCTGCGTGGAAATAACAAATACCGGATGGACTTCACATTGTGTACGTATGAAGGAATGACCAATGGTTGCTCACACATTTGTGGACAGTTATGTATATCTACTTTTAGGAGCATTTATATCCTCTCTTTGTGTTCATTTCCTAACAGGAAGTAGTTACAGAGTCATACAGCTCCTAGCCAGTTGGACTCATTTGAGCTGTTGGCAAGACCTAAATGCCCATTGGCACAGGGGTGAGCAAAAGCCCCAGAGGAGACCAATCAGTCTTGATAAGGAGTTATGCTCTCCGTAGACTTGGATGTGGCTTAGAAGTGCCATTCAAATAACACAAAAAGAAAACGTACAGAATCACAAGGGGCAGCAGGCGGCGTCAGAGTAGGAACTTACTTGTGATTTAAGTATTTGCCTTGCTGAAGTACTTGTTTTTTACCTGACCCTTGTTTTTAAGCTGCATGTATAGGAAGGAGCAATTAAAATCCTTCTTAGCAGTATAAATTTAGTATCATAGTTTTATGAAATCCTGTTGCTCACAAACTAAGTCTTACCCCACAAGGTGGCAGGATCACGCGTTACCCTGAATAATGGCTGATTTTGTGTAACTCGCCTTTTCTGCACTCTGCTCTTTAACCGAGCGAGCAGAACATCCCTGTAATTAGTGTTGTCCAACTGTGCCACGCCCGCTCTCTCCAGACTGGCTTTTTTAACTTGATTATTGCCTTGACATGTTAGGGTTTTTGTTTTTCATCCTATCGCAGAATTTGCAGACAACATCAGATATCTTTGACGGACATCCTGGCTTTGATTCTCTGTCTCTTTCTCTTTTCTAGAAGTGTCATGGTTGTGCTCAGTGGGAGCCACGTCTGGTCGTAGTGTAGCTTTCTTCCTGAAGGCTCTTGACCAAGCCAGCTAATAAAAGGTTTCAGTGCCACTGTTATTATCCCCAGCGGAAACCCGGCAGTGCTCTGATCACCAGCATCGGGAGGCTGATTGCCTCTGTGAACTGAAGAGGTTGACAGACACTAATACAGCCTGGCGGTTAAGTGAGGGCATTAAATAAAGTGCAGTCAATTTTGTTAATGAAATATAATCCCCTGTCTGCTTTTATGCTCGGCTGTGCCCTGGAACTTTCTGTTGTTGTGGTTGTTAGGAGAAAAGGAAATGGGCAGCGGTTCAAAATGGCACAGTGTACTCTGGGTAATGTTGCATCTGCTCACTGGCTCTGGGCTGTTGTTTTGTGAGAAATCTGCACTGCTGAATGTGTTGAGTGACATTGTTGTGTTTGAGATTTCACGGCTGGTTTTGTGGTTGTTTTCTTACCAGATTTGATCTGACACTGCCACAGCCTCCTCATCCACACACAGGCGCACACGCACGCACGCACACATGCACACATGCACCCATGGAATGCCACTCTCTCCCACCCTTGGATTTTGCCAATACAGTGTAGCAGCACCACAAAGGCTTTGACAGAGCAGACTATGCAAACTTTACTGTTGTTTTCCAAAATGAACACCTGCGTGTGCCACATAGCGGAGCTGTTTGGTGGCTGTCGATTCACCTGGTTGATTTGTTTATTGTGTGCAACAGCTGCTTCACTTAAAATTCACAATGCTTTTCGAGCTCTCGGAGAACATTCACAATCTAAAGAGGATTAACGAAAAACAAAAAGCTGCACTGGTAAATTGTTTGAATGCTTCTGGGGTTAGTAATCTCTGAGAAATCTGCTGCTTTGAACAAAGAAGATTTAGTTGAGATTTCCTCTCTCTCAATAAAAACTCCATGAATTTTCACAGTGAGACTTAAAAATAAATCTTAAGTGCAACACATCCTTTATCCGATTCAACATATACTGTTTGTTCAGTGGCTCCAGAAAATAAGAGCAAATTCCTCCACGTCTGTCTCATGCTTGGCACTAATCGCCATGTAACCAAATCCTGACAGACATTTAGAGAAGGCTGATGTACAGTGAATTACCATGAATCATTAGTCCAGGATAGGGTGTATCTAACAATCATTTTCAGTACCAATTGCAGTCTGCTCATTATTGTTTTTCAAGGGACACTTTGCCAATTTTAAACTAGCTCTGTGTCATGGCTGTGTGGACAGTGTGTGCAGATGAACGTTGTCTGGCTTGGAGCAGTGGAGGTCTGCCTGCAATCTGCTGCTATGAGCAGGAGCTCCATGCACTGGCTCTACAAAGGGAAACCAAACATTGTTCATCTGTCTACACTGCCATGACACAGAATTGAATTGAACTCAGCAAAACATCTCATTAAGTAGCCTAGTCATTGTTTAGTTTATGAAAAATTAAAAAATGGTTAAGAAATCCCTTAGTCTTAAATCCAAAGAGAGTAAATTTACTATCATACTGTATATGACACAAAAGGAAGAACATTTTCACATTTGAGAAGCAGGAAGCAGAAAATGTTGATTAATTGAGGATCAAAATTGGTGCCTCAACATGAGGGGTATTAATGAAAATGGTTAAATAATCTGCTGTTTTGCTCTGGAATAAAAAAAAAGGTGATACAAAAAAGTAACCCTGATGATTTAATCAAGGTTGTCTCAGCCTGGAGATTGTGATCCATGGAGTTGTGTATGCCGATATATCGACCAATAGTTGTTATTGGTGACTTTATTTGCTAGTAATCATAAAAGTAATAATTGCACTAGAGAAATGGTATACTCGGGTTGTGGTAATTTACAATGTGTCCATATATAGTTTTATCCACCAGAGATCACCGACAAGCTTAATTTTACACTGTAAAACATCCCTCTCAGCATCAGGAGACAAAGAATCATCACAGTCTATCAATCACAGCCTTTTCTGCTTTGATTTTGACCTTTCTGTTTTTTAAATCTGTCTCTTGCAAATTGTCCAACTTTATGTACTGCAAATAATCTGTTAAAGGTCCCGTGGCATGAAAATTGTACGTTATGAGTTTTATTTTAACATTAATATGCATTCCCCCAGCCTGCCTTTGGTCCCCCAATGGCTAGAATAGGCGATAGGTGTAAAGCGAGCGCTGGGTATCCTTCTCTGTCATTGAAAAATTTTGAATTTTATGACCTCATAAGGAGCAAGATTACCTCCCCTTTCTCTACTTTGCCCGCCCAGAGAATTTGGCCCATCCTTGAAAAAGTCAAGGCAAGGCAAGGCAGTTTTATTTGTATAGCACATTTCAGCAACAAGGCAATTCAAATTGCTTTACACAAAATCAGTTAAACAGATAAAACACAAGTATCCTCAAAAAAGAAAATCAAAAAATTAGATTAAACAAGAGAGAGACATCATGACTTTCAAACAAGCAAAGTGGCAGTTGGTCAAGGCCCCCCCCCCCCCCCCCCCGGACTGGCTCTAGTGGCTGTGATTCTGCACCAAGGCTGAATTTGGGGAAAGAGACTTCAGATATAGTATTAGGGGACCACTAGGGTCTACATAAAAGCATCCAAAGAGCACCATGTCATGGGACCTTAATCACCATTTCAATGGATCACTTAATTGCTTGGCCTATGAAATGTCAGAAAACCAATCACATTTTTTGAAAGCCCAAAGTGATGTTTTTTTTTAACCTACCAACACTCCAAAACTACTAATTAGCTATCACATAAGAGAGAATTATTGATGACAATTTGACAGTTTCTTTTTCTACTTCCACTTCTTCCTCTTCTTCTGCATTGAATGACGGTGATAAACATCTCTCAACTAACAAGTAGTTGAAGAAGATGCGAATAACCTTCACCAGTTTGAACAGTGCATTTGTAACCTCAAGGTATCTCAGTCATCATCCCTCTGAGGGCTGAGCACCAAACAGGACAAATTCCTTTTTATTACTGAGCCACTTCAAAATTCAGTAAGCATTGCTGCTTTCGGTCTCCGGCAGCCTTGAGGAGAAGTTTCTTAGCCAGACACATTTCTTTAACAAATAACACCTTTAGGAAAGTCTCGAGAGGCCGGACGTCTGTTTAGTCTAGTGGAGAAAAAAAATTGGTGATGCTGTTTGTTCTTCTTGTCCTGCAGATGATGCACTGCATCTGTCGGTTTGTCTAATCCTTTCCGATTGTCAGATGTCTCTGTAGTTTGCGTTGGTGATGTATAAATACATACTCAAATTTCTCTGTGTGAGCAGTCATGCTGTGTGTAATCGCTACCAATGGGATGAGGCTTTATTATGGAATTATGGCGGGATACCATTGAGTTTCAGGGGGAATATCAGTTGCTAAATGTCAGTAATCCTGTGCTGGCATTTGGCAAATTGAAATGGATTTTCTCTGGTCGATGTTTTTCTCAACAGGCACCCCCCCCCCCCCCCCCCCCTCCCACCACACACACCACCTCACCCTGCCTTCGCCCTTTAAACACAAAGAAACAGGGAGAATTCTGCTGTGAAGTACTCAAATCAAAATTATGTGTGCAGCATCTTCTCTCTGTTGCATTTTAATTTTGCACAAAAGGTTCTCTTGCCAATTGCGAGTCTGCAGTCAGGCTGTGGTAGATGGCAAGCAGCAGATTCAGTACTATACAGTGTCTTCATCCTTGGCTGGCAGTGCCGTCCTCTCTGCCCGTCAGCCATCTGTGACCAAAAGAGCCACCTACTAAAAGAGAGAGAAACCCAGATATTACAGCAGGATCAAGCTAAAAGGCTCTAGTCATAAACGAGTGGCATAAGTCATTTTCTGTGATTGGCTGAATGCCGCAAGACATTCTGGCTTAACGTTCTGGCTCAGCGTTTTCTCTAAATATAACCCTTGACAATAGCAGTTATAGATATTATAGAATAGGAAACATGCTTTTTTTAAACCACATTTTCGTCTCCATTTACCCGTAAAGCAGGTGGTCTGAGACATGCAGCTACAGCGTCTTTATAGCCAGGCTGTCTTCACGCTGTGTTTGTTTGTCACTAGCCACGATGGCATGTTTTCATCTTGTGAGTCTGTGTGTGTCATCATGGCAAAATGTAGTCCAGGCGACATACTGTAGCGGGAGCTACCACAGAGGCGGATTTCAATACTTTGCCAGGTGTTACATTTTTTTCTGTCTGCAGCCAGATTTTTGAAACAAAACTTTACAGATGTATAGTTCAAAATGAAGGCAGAGTTCGAAGATGGGTGTGGTTGGAACAAGGGCGACGGAAGTAGGGGGGATAGAAAGTAGGGCCATTGGCCCGATTGGCTCAAGCATTAAACTGTAAATCAAACGATAAAAAAAACTGAAGGCCTATTGCCTTCTGTTTTTTTATTGTTTGATTTACAGTTTAATGCTTTTTTTTAAAGATTATTTTGTTGGGCATTTTCAGCCTTTATTTTGGAAGGACAGCTAAAGATATGAAAGGGGGGAATGACATGCAGCAAAGGGCAGCAGGTCAGAGTCCAACCCTGGCCTGCTGCGTTGAGGAGTAAACCTGCGCCTGCTCTACCAACTGAGCTAACCGGGTGCCCACAGTTTAATACTTCGACCAAGTTGATATTACCGGCCTCAGACCTAGGGGAATCTGGGCAGGTACAAAGCCACAGGCTGGATAGCACTGTGGATTGAAAAGAGGTGGAGATACAAAAGTTGTGTCTTTCTCAAGCGCCGGCTGTTTATTTCTGAGCGCTTGAGCTACCGTCTCCACGGCAACCCACTACGGTGAAACTAGTCAATAGCGCCATCTACTGGCATGAAGTAAAATACATGGTCATGAATACCCTACATGTAATGAAATAATAAAAAAATAGGAGGGGTTAACTTTTTTTTTTAATTAACCTTCTCTACCCATTACACTCTCCCCTACTTTAAGAGGTGTCTCCTGACATCCAGAACTAAACTGGACTAATGGCTACAGTGGTATTCACAGACTATTTGGTCAGAATGTCAAGTAAGTACGGTCTTCACAAGGCCTCAGTCTGAACAGGAAGGAAGCCTGCAGTATTTCAATCACAGGTAAGTAGTATGAAGGTAAGATTGTATGTCAATGTCTTTTATATCCTGGTCAGTGTCAGTTCTATTGTACGTCCATACAGTTCGGGAAGGATAGCAGCATCTTTCAGGAAACACTGGGTAGGCAGCCATGGAAAAAGGGGTACAGTACAAGGCATTAGTTCCCATTCTCCAAGGTTGGTAGGAGGGTTCTCCTGGCTGGTCATACATGAAAATGTTTCTGGGTTTGACTGGCCGAGTGGTCCTCCGCAGTTGTTGAGGTACCTCGCCTACTGGCTGGGGAAAAGGCACAGCATCTATCACAACATCTTGAGAGCTCCCACTCTCCACAACATCATCTTTTTGTTGCTCCAGTCCTTCCACAGCTGGGGATGGATTTACTCTTCTTGGTACGGACATTGGCTGTGCTGTCACCAAAGGATCAGATGGTCCTGGCTGCCATACATCCCCAGACTCAGGTGTTTGGCTCAACGGTTGATATTCAGGAGCCTCAGCCCTCAGCTCACTGTGTTGCTTGGGTTCAGGTGGGTGGTGTCTGACAGCCCTCCTCTCATATACAGGCAAGGGTCTGAGGTTGTAGGAGCACTCCCCCTCATCATCTGAGGTGTCGACATGAGACTTGGTTGCTTCTCTGGTTGGCATTTGACGTCTCTGTCCCTGGGGCTTTCGCTTCACACCAGTGTCACAATCCTCATGACTGACTGGTAAGTCACTGACAGGCAAGAGGAGGTTGCGGTGGAGCACCCGGAGGGGTTTGTCACCTGATTCAGCTTGGATTCGATATACAGGTCCGTCTCCCAGCCTCTCAATGACACGGTGAATATTCTGTTCCCAGTAAGATCGAAGTTTGCCGGGGCCACCTCTCTCCGACAAGTTCTTGACAAGCACACGATCACCGGGTTGCAGCAAGACTCCTCTGGCACCTTGGTCGTAGTGCCTTTTCCCTTTATCCGAAGACTTCTTGTTGTTCTCAGAAGCAATCCGGTATGCATCCTGCATCCGGGAAGCCCAGGTCTGTGCATACTCCTGCCGTGTCTGTACCAGTCGATCTGGGTCGGGATTGAATATCAGGTCAATGGGCAGCTGTGGATGTCTTCCAAAGAGGAGGAAGAATGGTGAGTAGCCCGTAGATTCATGTTTTGTGCAATTGTAGGCATGGACTATGCCGGGGAGATAGTCTTTCCACTCTGCCTTCTTTTCCTCATGGAGCGTTCTGAGCATCTGGAGAAGTGTTCTGTTCAGGCGTTCAACAGGGTTCCCCTGTGGATGGTAAGGAGTAGTTCGGGAGCAAGAGATTCCTGCCAACTGCTGCAGTCGATGGAACATAGTGTTCTCAAATTCCCGACCCTGGTCATGGTGGAGCTTTTGAGGGTACCCAAAGCGTGGAATGAAGTCGTAGAAGATCTTTTCGGCTGCTGCTTTGCCAGACTTGTTTCGAGTTGGGTATGCCTGTGCAAAACGGGTGAAGTGATCTACTACCACCAGGATGTACTCGTAGCCTCCTTTACTGGGATCAAGGTGAAGGTAATCAATAGAGAGCAGCTCAAAAGGTGCACTCGTTGTGATGGAGCCCATTGGTGCTTTCTCATGAACAGCAGGTCGTTTTTGTTTGATGCATGAGCACTGGCGGATGACATAATTTTCGATGTCGCGCTGCATAAAAGGCCAGTAGAACCGCTGCCTTGCAAGGTGGATGACTTTATCAGCGCCAACGTGTCCCATGTCATCGTGCAGGTGTTTGAGCACAGTTGACTTGAGTGCTTTGGGAAGGATCAGTTGTTTATTCTGTCCCCCCTGCCTGTACAGAATACCATTATCCAGTTTGAGCTTGTTCCACTCATGCATAAGTCTTCTGGTTTCTGGTGATGTTGGCCTCCGGTCTTTGTCTCTCGGATTACATCCACACCCTTTCAACCGGATCACCTCGGCAATGGACTCATCTCCTTTCTGGGCGGCTCTGATGTCCTCTGGGGTGAACAGGGGTGTACTAACCAGAGGAGGGTCTACATCACAGGCGGAGATCTGAAGGGCGGCAGCCCAGGACACATCCTCATCTCTTTGAGCTTTATTCCCCTGCCAGATAGAAGCTACAACTTCTGGTGGCATTATCTCAGTGTACTCCTTCAGGTGGTCTTGGAGGTTCACTGGAAACCTTGATAGTGTATCCGCATCAACATTCACCTTGCCTGGCCTGTACTTGATGTTGAAGTGGAAGTCGGCTAATTCGCCAACCCAGCGATGTCCAACTGCGTTCAGTTTGGCCGTGCTCAGGACGTAGGTGAGGGGATTGTTATCTGTATACACAGTGAATGTTGTTGCATAATAGAGATAATCACGGAATTTATCACATATGGCCCACTTCAGAGCAAGAAACTCAAGCTTACTGGAATGGAGGTGGTAATTCTTTTCAGCAGGCGTGAGTGACCTGGACCCATAAGCAATAACCCGGAGTTGGCTGTTCTGTTCCTGGTAGAGCACTGCCCCCAAACCTTCATTGGATGCATCAGTATGTAGGATGAATGGCAAATCGAAGTCGGGGTAGGCCAAGATGGGGGGTTTGATCAACATGTCCACCAGGCGGGACACAACAGCACTGTGTTCGGGGGTCCATTGAACTGGTGTCCTGGATGGTAACTGACCATTGCTCTTGCCTTTTTGGGTGGGCTTGGCTGCAACCGAACTCTTGTTGGATGGAGCAGGATGTTCTTGAAGCTTAAACAGTGGTCGGGCTATTCTGGAAAAGTCCTGGATAAATGAGCGATAGTAGCCCAAGAAACCAAGTAAAGCTCGGACCTCGCCAACATTCTTTGGCTCTCTCTTCTTCATCTCCAACACCGCTTCCAGGTCTTTGGGATCTACCTCAACACCTTCACTTGTGACCAGGCGTCCAACATATCTCACTTGCCGTTTGAACAGCTCACACTTTTTCGGACGCAGCTTCACACCATGCTCTCTTAAGCAACACAGAACTTGTCTTAAGTCCTCAACATGGCCCTGGAAAGTCTTGGAAAAGCAGAGCACATCATCCAGGTAAGGAAAACAGCATTTATCCCTTAGACCGGCCAGCATGCCCTCCATGCAACGTTGGAATGCGGCCGGGGCGTTGGTGAGGCCAAAGGGGAGGCGTATCCACTCGTAAAACCCCCAAGGTGTGCTAAAAGCTGTCAGGTGCCGGCAGGTCTCTTCAACAAAGCCTTGGTGGTAAGCACTGCCCTGGTCGAGTATGGAAAACCATGAGTTGCCTCCTAAATTGTCAAGCAGGTCTTGGATGCGTGGAAGCGGGTGGCGGTCAGGGATGGTTTTACTGTTCAGCCCCGGAAGTCCCACACAGAGACGTAGGCTCATATCCTTTTTCTCACACAGACCACAGGAGAAGAGTATGATGAGGTGGATTTTCTGATCCAGCCACGGTCAAGCAAGTTATGAACATAGTCTTTTACTTCTTGATACAAGGGCTTTGGGATGGAATTGTAAGACTTTTGGACTGGTGTTTCATCTGTAAGGTTGACTCGAAGTTGGAGGTCGGGAATACAACCAATGTCAGTATCGTCTCTGGCAAACACATCCGACTGCTCAAATAACATTTCCTTAACTAGCCTCTTTTCATCCTCAGCTAGGTGTGATACGTCAACAGGAGGGTGCCACTTGTCTTCAGCTTTAGGCCGTGTTTGTCTGTCTTGCTCTTCCTTTAGGTGAATCATTACATCCGTACTTAACTGTGCTGAAAAGGTTTGGGCAATGTCATGCGGCATGTGCTCAAGACTCGGGTCAGATTTCACGTCAGCCACTTCCTCAAGAGTGCCGAGAGTGATTCTTTGGGGCAAATAAATGGCATGTTGGGTTGCATTTTGGATGGGAATTTTAATGCATTTTGAGAGCCCACAAGGAATGTCAACTAATGCAGGAAACAGTTCTAGACCCTCAGGACAGGTGTTTTCTATTAGAGGCTCGAACAGCATGGTATGGTTCCCTGGCAACCCCCTAACCCGGCACCTGATTTCATAGACTCTACCAGCTGGGATAGTGACACCTTTTTTGCCTGTGTGTACTGTACACAGGGCTGTCTCGTCAGTGGTGTTTATCTGAAGGGCAGTAACTAAAGCCTCAACTGTGTCCTCAGAGGCACTTAAAGCGTCAGTCAGGATAGCAGTCACATTCACAGTGTTGTCATGCGCTTTGATGATCTCAGCTATGACATTACTTCCTAACAGGGGACAGTGACAAGTCTGACTGACCAGTAGGGGCACTCCAATGGTCACCGATCCATGGCGCTCACTACAAATCTGCAGGTCAACCTCTGCCCATCCATCAAGGGGAACTTGTGTACCATTTGCTGCTGATATTTCAAAAGACTGATTAGCAAAGAGGGACTGAAGTGATTGGATTTTGACGTGGGGTAAGGCTCTGTCTATCCAGGCTTTGCTGACCATTGTCACCTGAGCCCCTGAGTCTAAAAGCATTTCAATTGGCACACCATTGATGTTGCAAGAGACAATACAACGTTTCCCTATGAGCTGGGCTATGCGTTTTTTTTTATCTGTTTGGCATGGTATGGGTAGCGGCTCGATCTTAACAGTGGGCTGAATGCTATTCACAGTCACTGGCTGCCCTGCTCCAGCGACCTCCTCCCGTTTCCCGAAGGCTTCCTCTGTAGACAGCCAATAGCTCGGTGTCCTGCCTGGCCACATACAAAACAATGGGGACAGCTCAAGGTTCCGCTCCCTACGCAGTCGTGGCATCTACCCTTTTTGTCAGTTGACAGTGACTGCAGACGACTAACAGCTGTGCCAGGGCGGCCAGACGGTACACGTTCTGCAGACCGATCAACGATTGTCATGTGTCTGGTCAGTGCGGATACTTGGACAGTCAGCTCTCTGATTGCATCACGGTTAGCCTGTAACTCTGCGTCAACTTGACTAGGTTTTGTCGCATCAGTCTGTCCGTCATGGTCATATTGGGCACTGCTTACAGTCACAGGCCTAGACTTAGCTATTGCCCCCAGGCGTTTTAACCTCCCCTCTTCCTCAGTCATGGACTTGGTCATCTGCTCTAACAGAAAATCATCACTAACCTGCATGTCAGAAATAAAAGGTTTGATGTCATGTCTAACATAGGTGTTCCTCTCATTTAGACCTTGGTAGAGTGTGTGTAGAAAAGTACCCTGTACAAGCCTTCTGTCATAGCTAAACTCTACACCAGGTTGCTGTGATTCAAAAATAACTCTCTGCTTTAACCCCATAAGCCTGTAGAGAAACTGCTGTGGACTCTCCCTGTCATGTTGTCTAGCATTACTGAGCTCTTGAAAGAGCTCGGTTACACTTTTATCTCTGATGTGAGAGCGGAGAAACCTTTTTAACCCGTTCACTGTTAGATCATCATGGTTAGTGAGCATTTCCCTGAATGTACCTGGTTTAGTTATCTTCAGAACAGCTCTAATAATTTCCGTCTCGCTAAACCCCTCTTGTAACGCAGCGTCAATCTGCTTACAAAGACCATTAAAGGAAATGTCAGACCCTGTGTCAGCTATCTGACCACCGTGTATCTTACACTCTCTACGGGGGAGCAGGGCAGTAACATCAGACAGTCTTACTACCTGGTCTGTTATTGTTGAGGCCAAGCTTGTCCTAACGTGGTGACCACCACGGGTACCAGTGAAGCTCGGCAGGGCTGGTCTCCCCGTAGTAACAGGTGCATGAGTATCTCTGTCCATGGGTGACGGGTGTGTATACATGTCCATAGATGCATGTGTGTGGCTGTCCTTTGTGGAGGGAGGGAAGAATTGAGGTGTGGGTGTCACTGTGCCGTCCACGCGAACAGTGGACACACAGACCTCACCAGACCCGGAGTCGGTCGATGTCAGTTTCCATAGCAGATCCTGGAGAGAGAGAAGCTGAGCCATGCCTTCATCTTCCATCGCTTTCAACCTCTCACTCCTGGAGTAGTCAATGATGAAGTCATAGAGCTCTGGCTCACTAAGGCCCTCAGTGCTTTCACCGCCATCTTCAATTTCCATGGCAACCGACTGCAATTGACTCGAACTCAGCGCTGGCAGCAGTTTGGTGATCTGGAAGATCAACATTCGCCGTGGGGTTACTGTAGTCATCGTGACGTCTCACCGGTGACCGTTGCTCTCTGGATGACGCTCAACACAGCAGCCTTCCCTGAAGCTTGGACACCTGGTCTCACCGTCGCCGTGACTGCTCACTATACCTCGCTTTTCTGGATTTAATCCGGACGGGCCCCCAATTATTACCGGCCTCAGACCTAGGGGAATCTGGGCAGGTACAAAGCCACAGGGGATAGCACTGTGGATTGAAAAGAGGTGGAGATACAAAAGTTGTGTCTTTCTCAAGCGCCGGCTGTTTATTTCTGAGCGCTTGAGCTACCGTCTCCACGGCAACCCACTACGTGTGAAACTAGTCAATAGCGCCATCTACTGGCATGAAGTAAAATACATGGTCATGAATACCCTACATGTAATGAAATAATAAAAAAATAGGAGGGGTTAACTTTTTTTTTTAATTAACCTTCTCTACCCATTACATTGACAACCATACATAAAGCAGCTCAACAAGAATAAAAAAAACTTTATTGGAAAAAAAATGACGTAAAAAAATAGAAAACAGTTACAATCACACATTACAATAGTAATAAACAACTAGAAAATTCCGCAGAAATTTTATCAGTGTGCCTGCTATTAAGGCCCATCCACACACACACACACATTGGAAACATCAGTTAGGAGTCAGTTAGTCAACATGGCCGCCAGGGAACAGGGTCATGATAGGGGTGTGTGTCTGAGCCGTTTTCAATGTGTTGTATTGGCAATTGGTTCCCTAGTGTGAACACGTTAAGTCTGATAGACTCCATAGTTAGATATCTGCGACCGGCACAAGATTTCCTACATTTTCACCAAAAATGACGTCTGAAGACTGAAAACTGGAGGAGAGAGAGACATTTGTTTGTTTCAGAGAATCGTCCTGCAGCCCCTCCCTCTGTCCTCTCAGTAACAGAACCTGTTGCTATGGTGATTTCGTCAGAGAAGGGGCCAGATTCTGTCTTTCAATGTTTTCTGTCTGCAGTTGGTGAACCTAGCGCGAAATGTTTTAGTCCGATAGACTCCATAGTTACATGTCTGTGACCGGCACAAGATTCTCTACATTTTGACCAACTATGATGTCTAAAGAGTTAAAACTGGAGGAGAGAGAGCAATTTGTTTGAGAAAAAAATTAATTGAATCGTCTCCAGCTGCATGTTTTTTTCATAGTGTCCATCGACAGTTGGTAGATCACAGCCAACAATTTAAGTCCGATAGTCTCCATAGTTACATGTCTGCGACCGGAACAAGATTCCCTACATTTTGACCAATAATGAAGTCTGAAGAGTTAAAACTGGAGGAGAGAGAGCAATTTGTTTGAGAAACTTCCAGATATCCGTACCGCAGCCCCCCACTCTGTCTCCCACTCTAGCTCTGAACATTCCACACATACACACACACATTGGAAAATCTGAGACGGTCTGAAAACGGGACGAAACATAAACTGGGATTTGGGAGAAACCGTGGTTGATACCTGAAAGCCCATTCAGCCCAATAAAGAGCAAAGTCTTGTCTCCGGTTTAAATTTTAATCAGTTTCTACGTTAAAGTAAGGCGATGCAGCACGGTCCCAAAGAGGGGGGGTTTGGAGCGATGTTGAGCGATTTCCCGAGCATTTCCATTCATGTCTATGGGACATTTTTGGCCGTATTTTTGCCGATTTCGGTTTTAAAACCACGCGGCAAATCTTGTTGAAAAGTCATAGCACACCATTCCCGATCATACCCACATTTCGGTGTATTGTGTGTGCGCGTGTTGGCAACGCTCGGGACTAGTAGCGCGCCAAAAAACAGGCGGAATAATAATAATAAGTAGGGGCAATAATAGTCATTGTGCCAATTGCTGCTTATGCAGCACATTGGCACACTGAATAAAAAGACCACAGGTTTTGTGCAAAGTCGAACTAAACAAAGACACCTGTTTAAATGTAAATTAGTTTTAACACTGTTATAAATGCTTTGTTCAAAGTTTACAATCTCTTCTGCTCAGATGTAACCTGTTGACTTTGTACAGTCTAAAATATTGTCACCCATACAGTGGCTGATATTGTGACATTTGAAATTTGACCATTTCTAGTCGAGTCACATTGCTCCAAAATCAGGGGGCTGTATACAATAAACGGCACCTCTATCCTCAGACTAGGAAAGTGTGATATTTATATGATATATTTGATATGATGTGATACAAATGATGTCATGATTAAGGCTGCAACTAACGATTGTTTTTATTACTAATCAATCTGGCAATTTTTTTCTTGATAAATTTATAAATCGTCAGAAGTCAGTGACAAGTTTAAAATTTTGTCCGACCAACAGTCCAAAACCATCAAATCCTCACATTTGAGAAATGAGCTGGAACAATTTGTGGTTAAAAGATTAATTGCACAGATGACCGCTGCTGTGTTTTGTGGATTACATGTACGTTATCAACCTGAGACGTATTAACGAATGAAACAAAGAACCCCATCCAGGGAAAAACCGTAGTTTTAAGGGCTGTGAGGAAGAAATCGACAGTGATGTAAATCTTCCCACACAGCAGAAAGTCACAGTCAAACATAAAGTCTCAATATGCTTTGTTTCTGACAGGTAGACTCATTCCGCTCACACAGATATGCAGTTTCTCGACTTCTCAAAGAACAGATTTTTTTTCCTCTTCACTTTCACAAATTCTTCACTTTCTCAAGTGAGCGAGCATCAGCCTACGCAGCAGAGCATAGAACTTCTCCAAACTGTTTCTGTGAACATATGGTGGTGTTTTTTTCCCCCTCCTCATCCCAAAAGTTTTCTGGTAGCAGAAGGGGAAGTGAATATTGTAGTGTTTAATCCTTTATATTTGTGGGGATTATGTTCCATTTGATATCAGATATGCATTAGTCAAATGGGTTTTGACTGCTTTCCACTCCCGGATACAAGTACACGTGTCAAGATACACACACACACACACACACACACACAACACACACACACACACACACACACACACACACACAAACACACACACACACACTACATCTACTGATTAAGACAGGGATTTGCAGTATTGATGTTTGTAGCTGTGAAAAACAAATGGATAAAAAGGGTGTTTTCTCCTTATTGTTGCCTTCTACAGAGTTTCATCAACATAAAAGCAGTAAGGATTTAAGATTCTCTGTGATGCTCTGGACTATAATGATGCAGTATCATGCCAACAGAACAGATTAGTGTTCATTTGACCTGGATTGAAGGATTTTCTTTTCATATGTCACCGCTGATAAGGCTGATGCAACCGAAGTAGCATGCACCAAGGGCAGCAGCATCAGGATGTTTAGTTATTGTACTGGAAGAACGAAACATCTGCACAGCACTAAGCAATGATTTAAATAAGGAACTGCAACAGATAATAATTCACTATTCCCATGGGTGGAGAGTTACTAAGTTACTGTTACACTAGTACTGTACTAAAAGACATAATCTTGAAGGTCTCCGTTTCTTTTTTTCTTTTTTGTTTGTCTTTGGCAATATATAATTATATATATAATAATTTCAGGTGTGTTTTAGACCTTACTTCCCAGAGATCCGAACATTATCGCCTATGTGACATCTATCAGTCAGCAATTAAAGAGCGTGTCTGTTGCGTTAGCTCCACCTGCCCTCTCTTGTGGACCAACCACTGTTGGGTGATGGAAAAAGCGTCACTAACTGTGATTATTCCTGGGAAAGTCACCACAGACATGTAGGTTGTAAAACTGCAAATGCAAGGGCTTTTATCAGCGGGCCATAGGCTCAATCATCATTGTGTTACCTCATTCAGCGATAGATAGTGACTTAACAGACATTTTATTAAAACTATACTTCTACTGCCAACCCAAAGATATTTAATTTTTTACAGTAAATACGTATATTCAACAAATTCTCACAAGAGAAGCTAAAACCACGGAAGGATTAGGAATTTTCCTTCTGATTCAACAAATTGTTAATTAATTTTCTGCCAAGCAACCAACCAATCAATCAACTAATTTATCCCACAATAAAAAAACGTTACACCTTTGTGAGTGCTATGTACAGTTCACTAACAACAGGTAGTTAAATTGAAGAAAATAGAAGTGTCACATATTGTCCACCACTTGTAGTCCCCAAATATTTGTTACTAAATACTAAATAAACATCAGTGTGCAGGAATTTTGGTTTGTTCTCGTTTCAGTTTAAGAGTTTCTTCTGTCATCAAGAAATGATGTGTGCAACAATTGGATCTTCCAACATGCAAATTGAACAATTTACAAAAGAAAGGGATTTTTGGTGATGGATTATGAGAAATATGTTGGCTACCCAGACTTCTGACAAACATTTTGCTGGGTTTTTAGTATTAATAGAGTAAACTCATTTCAGTCTTTGCATGTGACTGCTCTGGTGTTGTTGGAAACACCTAATAAATAAACCTCCGGCTGCAGGAACCTAGCTGATTAATGCACTGTAGCAAGATAAAATTAAGTGAATGTTTCTCCAGAGCAGAGCATTTGTTAGATGAGCTCCACAGATTCTTTTTTAAGATAAAAAACTGCAGCCGAGCTCCTCTGCTTCCATGTGGGAGCCGCATGCCAGCTGTCTGAGGGGACTGCCCCCTCTGCTGGGCTCTGCAGGACCAGCAGCAGGCTGCAAACCTCCCAGCTCAGCAATGAACGTAGCAGCTGCTCGTTCATTCATTCACTGTCCTTCTTTTCCTTTGAAGGACAGTGTCTTCTTGTCCTTTCCGTTCAACTTTACTCAGTTCATTTATGCAGTGAAATAATGAAAGAAGAAACTGAGAGTAGTGGAATGTAACATTTACTACCATTAAGTACCTTAATGTATTTAATTACAGTTTGGAATTTTAAGTATTTAAATTTTATGGCACTTTTTACTTTTTACACTTTTTACTCCACTACATTTTTCCGCTGTGTTATTTAGCATATTTCCCAGATTTATTTTCATATAAAACATGATGTGCTGCTAAACTTGGTGTCATTGGTCAGTGAAACAAAAATACCCCTCTTATTCACTTATTCATTTGAATGTTTCCAGATACATTTCAAACAAGTTGGTTTTAATTAAACACAGGTTGAAAAATAAGGTTTCTAGGACAATAATTGAGAGAAAAGCAGATTTAATAGTCCAACATTTTATACAGTGAGATAAAATCAGCTATATCTCAACCAACCACATGATAATAATCTTACAATTTGCAGTGCAAAACTCTACTCTCTACTGCTGAAATAAACAAAAATATGCCACTGTAATGAGTAAAAACCCAAAAGACTTGTATAAATAGCTCAAGAATTAAATAATTAATATTTCTGAGGAAATAGCTCATGAATTAAATAAATCATATAAAACTAAGAAAATCTATCTAGAAAATCTACAAATTGTAGTAATGATTTTGCACAGTTCCTGTGGCTGTCAGAGCTCCTGTGGGTGAAATTTAGAGGTAAACTTGTGCATGACCGTGTTACCAGCAGCAAAGTCGACCTTCTCCTACGGGAAAATAATACTTTGTTATCTTGTACTTGGATGACTTTTGAAGCGAGACCTTTGCTGGGAATATGACAAGAATTAAATAATGTGTCTGGACCTCCAACTCTCAATCTCAAAGAGTGGCTCTTTTGTTTACGCTCCTGTCTTATTCCCCAGAACAGCACTAAGGCTGTAAAAAGAGGGGAGGAGGAAGAATGAGAGAAAGACTCTACAGACAAATATTTTCTCTAACGCCTTAATTGAAATTGGATTTTAACTGCTCGCTGGACCGTGGTGGAAAGAATCAGGTGCCAGGGAGCTAGCAGTTTTGCATTGCAAATGTAATTTTCAGTTTTTTTCCCATTGCCCAGGAGGCACTTGAAAATAGCTTACAGATATGTTTTTTTATGAGCCATTTTATTCAGGTTGAGCCTCTCATTATTCCAATACCCATCGCGATTAGCTTTTCTGATTGAACTACAGTGTGGTACTGTTGTTAACTGAGCAGGAGCGTTAGTCTTTGGGGGAAATTGTATTCTCTTCATGCCCAGATAGAGCCTGATGGAGGTGAAATTTGGATTGCGCAATATGCATAGGGAAATAAACATCTAATGTGCTTCGAGGTTTCATTCATCACACAAGTGGATGGGGCACTTGTTGTTTATTATTCTGTAATTTTCAAATGTATTGCCTAGTCGGTTTGCATAGGGGAATGCTGCAGTGATTGATACAGAAAATAATGTTTAGATATTTATTTATGCCTGTAGATACCAACCACTAGCAATCACATCCTCATACTGAACATGTTATTGCCAGTGGTGGAGGAAGTTTTAATACTTTAGTAGTAAAGTAAAAGTAAAAGTGACCACCCTGTATAAAAAATCCTGCATTGAAAATATTACTTTAAAGGGATACTTCACCGATTAGTAATAAACTTTGTATCAGTAGAAACCCAGTGGTATTTTCTAATGACCGTGCTTCCCTCCCACATGTCCCCCTGAAACTAGTATTCTGTGTGTGTAAAAAGATTTCTGATGATGCAAAAATTATTTTGCATCATTTGAGGCATTTTTGCCCAGCGGCTGTGGACTACAAGCTAGCTAGTTCCACATGTTTTGCTAACTATATTCAATTTACACTTTTTTATATATTGTTTGAAATGGTCTTAGCCGCAATAAATAACGTATGGGCTCTGAAAAAGTATTTAAAAAGATCTGTCATCTGTAGCTGCTGTAATCCTGTAAAAATGTCCACCAATCACTGCCTAGCAGTCCGCTTGGAAAGAACCAATCAAATGCCTCCTTTCCCCACGGCACGTACTCCACCCCTCCCGTGTAAGAGCCAGAGCGCAATGGGTCTCCACATTGCTAACAGTAGTCATGTTTGTTTTAAACATTCTGTATTAGGTGTTTGCTTACCCGTGAATGAGACATAAAGTCAAATTGCTGTCCTTTCTCCGCTCTGCTCTGAAGTTGCAACGCAGCGATGCTCGTGCACGTCTGTGTGTGGGTAGGGAGTGCCAAGGGCAGGGGGAGGGGTTAGACAGAGCCCTGAGGAGATGCTACTTTTAAATTTTGCTAGCTTTTCAACATTATCAACCCTGCCTCTAAAGCAGCAATAATACTTATTTGTATTAGCCCGGGAACCAGACAGATCTGCAAGTGTAGCGGTTGTGTACTCTTGTGCGTTGTGTATATAGCTGAAACATGTACTCTTTCTCTTTGGCTTCACCCAGCCGTTTATTACAAATATCACAGAATAACAGTTGCAGTAGTTCTCCACAGTTCAGCCAGTCTCACACTAAATGCTAAAACAAATAAGAATGTAGTGAATTTAAGCTAAAACGAAGCTAGCAAAAACATTACATGTTGACAACAGATGAATAGAAAAACACCATTTAAAACAATAAAAGAAACAAAATTGACATACTGCATTTACTCAAGTAACTGAATGCTGAAAATAAACTCAAAACAGTTTTACCCATAAGAAGGTAATTAAAACAAATGTATAATGGAGTTAATGTTAAGGCAACTTACAATAGCGACGCCACATGCAGACTTTAAATACATTTCGGGGTGCACCGCTGAAGTGCAGGGGTGCAGCAGAGGCCTCTGTCAATGCCCAATGTGAGTCAAGTTCAGATTTGAGTTGCGCATGTGTCACTTAACGACAGGTAGCCTACAAGATGCTAACGAGAGACTTTTGTAGTGTCAATACAGTAAAAATGAACTTACTTAACAAAGTTTGTTCACTGCTGGCTACAAGTTAGCATCAAACACAACAAAGGTTGTCAGTTAAATGGGGTTTTGAGCTAACGTTAACAATGAAACAATTGTAGATAGATAAAAGGTTTTTGAAATGATGACACATTATGCCGTGAACTGTTTAAATCTGAGCATGCGCGTCTCAAATCTGCACTCCACTCACATCTGACGGTGACACCTCTCGATACACACAACCAGGTCACAATGGCAAGCTAATTTACTTCTACAATAACTCTCGGGAAAATAAAATAATTCAAAACAAGATAAAAATCTGCATAAAACGGACAGTTAACAGTATAAAAATATAGTAATTGATAATAAATCATAAATGTAGATTGAAATCAAAACACAGTGACAGTGATGGCAATTGAAATACACAATACATAAGCTCATGTGTTAATTGCTCTGGCCGCTGCATCTGTTCCCCTTCCGTTCAGACAGATTTCCAGCCAGCCTGGCACTGGTCGGGCCAATCACAACCGTTTATCTCATATTGGGCGGTTTCAGAGAGTGACAACTTGTGGAGCCTTCACGCTTTACACAAAATACTGGACAATGTAATTTTTCGATCGTGCACCCTTGCGCCCCAGACTCTGCGGCGGGCTTAAACCTAGCTTAGTAAAGAGGATGTTGACGCATTTTCAAAAACAACCAAGATGGCTGCAGCTGATGTATAACTTCTACTGAAGTACTATTGTCAAATTCTGATGGCAAAAAGGGCAACACTCGTTCACAGACACATCACTGTATACCGTTTACATTTGTAAACATCACGTTTCATTACTGTAAACAGTTGTAGTTCTATCCATTTGTGGCCAAATGCATTTTGGTCTGTGGCCATTGATAACACCCCTTGAAAATTTAACTAAGATGTTCCAGACTAACGTGCATTTGCAATTTAGTCTGCTGATCTCCGGCTATATTTTTACATAAACAATGTGAATGGCATGAATGACTTCCTGAATGGAAGTCGCTTTGGACAAAAGCTTCAGCTAAATGACATGCAAATGTAATGTAATGAAAACAATGTGAAAAGTGTCGCTCATAGTAATACACTTACAGAGAATTGTCACATGACTCTGAGCTGATCTGATCAGAGCTTTATAGTTAGTTTCAGCTCATTGGTTAGCTATTCCGGTCCACAACTTTACTGTTTTAGTGTTGTTTCCAGCTGCTGTTTTCAGAGAAAAAAGCTCCGTTAAATCCACAGTACACTAACTGCTCTGTACCAAACAGTAGATGGACAAAGCTAGCAACAGGTGAACATAGTGCAGCATTTAGCAGCTAAAAAGAAATACAGTATATAGTTTTTAGGAGTTGGTAGAGACCAAAATAAGTGCTAAAAGAAAAGTGAATATTGAACTTACATTCATCAGGTGGTCACAAACACTAGCCCAAATGCATGTTGCTCCATAACTGCTGAATGTGTAAATAAGCAACTGTTTGCTAATAGGTTCACCACATCAACTTAAAAGGTGATATGTCAATGTTGACAACTTGTTTCCGGTGCCTTTGTGGCCCAAAAAAATCAATTTATAATTATAATATTATATACAGATATCTAATATATAATATTACAAAAGTAAATGTATTAAGTTACATTCCACCGCTCGCTATTTCTCAATTTCTGCACAGCTGATGCTTTATTTACAAGGTGGCCATCACCTTTCTGCCAGTTTTTCCTCCTATATGTAATCTGGTCACACAGGCTCACTGCAGGAGAGACTGGTGAAAGATTATGGCTCTCTTGTATCCTGGGTCCCAATGATCCCACGCATTCTGTCTCCGAACTGAGATCAATACCTCCTAGGGTAGGTTTTAGCACCTTTAAAAATAGCTCCCTCAAGGCTTTTGGTGGGGGTGTGTTGAATGAAACAGCAACGTGCTAAAAGAATACGTGGCACTGCAGTTAATGGCTATCATTGTCTGAGTTGATGGTCGCAAACAAGGTTGTTACAGCCACATATGGAGTCATATTCTTCAAGCAAAAGGTTTTAACATTAGTCTATGTCCTTTACGTTCCTCTTCCGGGATTGCTCCAGTGCTGCAGGAAATTCTGCCGGATGCATGTCTTTTCCATTTCCTTCTGCTTTCTTTGTGTTGGAATTTTAGAGTTGGCGGATTTACGAGGACTACGACAGCTAGCTAGACAATCTGTCCAATCTGAGTTTTCTCTCACAAGACTATTTTGCAGCAGCTCTGTGCAGAGTTTAGCACCACCCATAATGATTCTTGCCATTAAACCAGAGCACATTTTCTTCCCATCCCCAATTGCCATGTGGAGTAGCCAGACCCTCCTTCAGAGCGCTTTGGAGGAGGGTCTGGTAAAACGAGACTATTTTAACATTGACCGAAAGCTCTGAGGTTGAAACTTTATAGTCGCTCTGCTGCCTCACTCCATAAATTAATGGTCCCCATTTCGGCCTGTGCTCCCCAACTCCCTTACTGTACTCCTTCCTCAACGTCAAGCCCGTCAACTTCTCTGTCAAACGGCTCAACAGGCTGACTCGTGATCGCCCTGATGAATGAGCAAACGAGGAGAGTAGTCGTGAGTCTTGCACTCAAGCTAGTAAAGGTTCATTGCCCTGCTACGCCCCCGCCGAGTCGTCCAATCACCTCCAGAGTTTGATACATCATTTCCCCTGTGATTTGTGGCCAGATTGAGGTCGAAGGAGACAAAGGAAATTTTCTGTCCTCTTGAAAACAGATGGATGTTGCAGCGCTGCAGACTGAGCTGAGAGTTGTTTCTTTTTTTTCCTCCCGAATAACCCTCTTGCTTAAGAAGGGATTGGTTTCATGCTCCATAATGGACTCGTAATGACCAGCTATTACAGCACATTTTCAAAAAATGGGATGACAGAACAGACTGACTGTCCTTTCAGGAAAGTGATGTCAAGTATTTTGTAAAATGCTTTAAGCATATTGAGCATTTCATATTTGTCCTCCTGTTCTTTTTTATTCAAGATAAAAGGTAAAAGTCCTCTGTTTGTGATCAAAGCTGGAGGGTAATACCATGGAATGATAGCGTGATGTAACATACATGCAATCGATAAAATTGGGACCTAACCCTAACCCCCCCCCCCACACACACATGTTTGATCTTGTCTCTGAGAAGCGAAGCCTCCTGTGCCTCCCATGGGACGTTTGATGTTGCAGATCAGAGCGTGTGGTGGTGCCGGCACTTTGGCTGTGGGGCTTCACCATTACAGTGTGCCATATCCAATCTTCTCACTATCAAATAACTTCAAAGAATCTGTGAAACACCACCTTCCTAAAAATCTGGACTTTCCCACCGGTGTTGTCTGTTAGATTAGTAGCACGTTATTGAAGTTTCCTGGGAGGAAAAATAAATAAAAAATGTCTCAGATTGTGCTGAAATCTATCATCACCTCAGGCTGCGAGATGTTGTAGCACACCACAGATTTTTTTCATCTCTGTCAGATTCTTTCTCTCTTCTGTGCATTGAGCTTTCCAGCTCTGCCCTGCCAATAGCTTCTCCTCTGTGAGACCTTTCCTTGTCCTCCATCTCTTATACATTATTCTACACTCTCATCTCTTTCTGCCAAGCCATAATACCTCTTACTATCAGACCATCCTGTTGCTGTTTGCCGTGTATAAAAAATGACGCCTCGTTTGTTACTTTATTGTTAGAGATGCTGAAGTAGAGTGCAGTATTTGTGCACAGTGGACGAGGTCCCTAATTTTCTGACTTTGATAAAACTAGACTAAGAGTCTATTGCCATGCTAGTTGCTCTGTGAGGTTTTAGTTTGAGCTAAATACTCAGCATGGTAACAAGCTCACAGTGTTGATGCTAACATGCTGATGTTCAGCAGGTATAATCTAACCATATTCACCATCTGTTAGCATGCTAACAATTAAGTAATTAAGCTGATGGGAATTAGCTTTGCAGATATTTGGTCATAAACCAAATCTTTTAAAACGTTTGACCTTATAATGGCGCTAAATTAACCTTTAAACACTGTTCGTTGCTATCCCCTTAATGCTCTTCTTGGTCTAATTTGACCGTACAACTTTAACTGCTGTGTGTGTGTTGTGTGTGTGTGTGTGTGTGTGTGTGTGTGTGTGTGTGTGTGTGGTGTGTGTGTGTGTGTGTGTGTGTGTGTGTGTGAGTGAGAGAGTCAGTTTACATATGTGTCCTACAAGCACAGGAAAGTTGTGAGATGTCTCTCATTTCCTGGATGAAAAGTAAACTCTTTCACATTCCTTTCCTATGGCGGTCGTTTTTGACTGTAAACCAAAAAAAGTGTGACATTCAAATAAAGTAGTCACAATGAATTGTATGTGTTCAAATGCCTTTTGTGAAGGAGACCGTAAGGTCTTGAGGCAAACTGCTGAAAAATGCCATATTTATGTTACAGGGAATGTGTAAATTGAACAGTGTTAGAAGGTTAAGAAAAATGGTCCAAGTCATGAGGATACATCAGCTGGGAACCATGCATGTCTGTATCATTTGAGTCAATCTATTAGAGCCCGAGCAAAATTAATACAAATATTATATTTAAATATCCAATATTCTGAAATATCGGCCAATATACTGTATATTTCAAAAAACAAATCCAGAAACGTGTAACATAACATACACAGATTTCACTAACATTAGTTATTTGTAGTTATTTGTGAGTCACTAAAATAAACTACAAAATAATGCAGTTAATGCAGTTTATTTGCAGTTTGTTTTATTGTCACAACAGAACAGAGGAATATCCAAATATATTAAAGTTCTGATAAATAAAATGTATAAAAATACAAACGTAAGATATGAAACTTAAATGATTAAACACAAGTGTTGCCAACAGGGACATTGTATAGTGCCCTCTGGTGGACAAACTATGCAACACCAACACTCATGACATGGTTGAAGGGTGTTTTGTCCGTTTTTTATTAGTATAAAAGTATTAGTATTATAAGTATTCATTTTCATCTCAACAGGTCAGAAGATCCCCAAAGTCAGTTGAATTTTTCTTCTTGGGACCTTGACTATTTGTGAAGAACTTCATTCTAATCAATCCTTTAGTTGTCAGTAGGTTTCACTCTGAATCACAAACGTCAACCTGCTTGTGGCAGTAGATGAAAAGTCAGAGGAACACCAAAGTCACTGGGATTTATCCCCTGGGGAACATTAATGTCTGTACACAATTTCAAGGCAATCCATCCAATAGTTGCTGCTGAGATATTTCAGTCTAAACATCACAAAAAGTAACGACAACTTTGCAACCGTGTACAAGCTTGGCTTTTGATGGGTCAATCTTATAATAGTGAAAAGTGGAAATTGCGTGTGTTAATGAGTAAATATTAAGTGTAAATCTCTGAAAATTGACTATTAATTAGTACTTTAGAGAGACATTGTAATACTCAATTCATCTTAAGTAAGGGGAAGAGGATACTGTGAGTCATCAAAAAACATAATGATTGAATGTAATTTTTTCTCCTTTTTACTGTATATGTTTTTCAGCTACCTAACTACTTTTACCTATCTTTGTTTTTTTCTGGTCAGACAACATAAAGTAATTCCAGTACAATGCACTTTTTGGAATCTTTATTTATCTGTAGGAGATTTTACTGAGAAGGATGCTCTTTTTTGCAATTTCACTTTGTAGCACAACATGTCAGTCAAAGTGCTTCTTGTTGCCATGGTGAGATATCTGGCCACTTGATGTGCATTCGCACAGCTAAAACGAAACAATTAAATGTTGCCATTTGGATGCTGGTTTGCCGTGTTTTGGAATGATAGACACGTTAGCCAAACAGAGAACCAAAATAGTGCAGGCAAACTGTCACAGACCAAGCAGTAAAGCAATGAGGAAAAACAATATAAACCAAGAACTTAATGTCTAGGCCTACACAAGAGGTCAACACAACATAACTTAACCCAAAAATAGCAACAACCAAACAAGATATGAACTCAAACTGACCTCCTTGAATGAGACAAAAGGGAACATATATACCGACTTGGCCAAATCAAATTACACACACACAGGGGAACTAATACAAATGAACCCAACCCAAACCTAAATCCCCCTCCAGCAGCCAATGGTACGGCCCAATTGGCAGGCCCTAGTATTTAACAGTCCTTCACCCTTGGCCATGCCTTTTCTGCACTGGGAAGGACCTTACTACCAGCATGGTAACAAAGACAGAAAATGATTACTATAACAAAAAAGTGTTCAATGTAGAAGAGAGTGTACTCCATTTAAACGATGTAAAGCTAAAGGAAATAAATGTTGATTGTGAGTTAACCGAACAGCGTAATGTTTGTATTGATGCCTGAATTGTTTGGGGTGTGGCTGACTGCATAATATATTACTGTGTGTACAAAATAGCATGGGGTGAAATTGTGTACCACATTACTATTGCTGGCTGTTTTAACCTGTGTGGCCTAGGCCATCACACATACCAATAGAAATAACATTGACTCTTCTTCAGCTTTAAGGTTCTGATAATGCAACATCACCTGTAAGGGATCTGCCCGAGCAATTATACAGTAAATTATACTGAAACATTATTTTGCAGCATTTCTCCGACTTGTAATACATTCTCTCTCTCTTTTCTCCACACAGAGGAAGTCGTTGATTGCCACCGGTCTAATCATGGCGGTGTCGCTCTTTGTTGTTGTGGTATACTACTCGGAGAAGCCCTACTTCCTCCTGCAGCCAGTATTGGGTCAGACGATGAACAGCCACCAGATGTTCTCCAAGCAACCCTATGAGGCCTTCAAGCCTCACCCAGGCTATGTTAGCATTCCCAAACAGGAGGTGAGGGGAAACAAATAGATAAAACACATAATCACTGACCAGCAGGCACAATGAGAAACAGTTACTTCCTTTTATTAAAACTTCTCTTTTTAAAAAGCTGTGTAGAGATAGTTCACTAGACTTGATATGAGCTGCTATTCAGTCTCACCACTCTGGTTAGCATCTTGGTACCTTTCTTGCTGCTTATGCTAATAGTGTCGGTTACAGTACGTAACAGCAGAACATAGTTCTGCTACGTGCAGAGATAAGTTAGAGTGAATTCATTTTGCAAAATATACTGTACATCGACCCAGGTTACTTCAGATTGTAGTTTATGGCAAATTATGGATGTTTTTCATTTAGCTACACTAATTGATTGGTTGTCATCAAATGATAAAAAGCACAATACAAACAGCTAAAAACTTTAGATTACATACATTGGAGAAGCCAATTAAAGATGACAAATTATGAAAATGGACAAAGAGGTATATCAGTAATCAAGGCAAACAATGATAAACTTCCAGTTGCAAGATGCAATATGACTAAAAGCTGACTGAAAGATGTTTACTTACATCACAAGCTGGATTCTTAAGTTTTCAGCTTCAATATAGTTTGAAATTAATTTACTTTACCAGTTAGAAAAAACATACATCTTTTATCATGCAGTCATATTCTAAAACCCTCAGTTAAAATTAACCTGCCATCACTCAGCTTCACCTCCATAATGAAGGTGTTTTCAAATTTACTTATACAGACACAGCACTGTATTAGCACTTAGGATTTTCTTAATTCATTATATCAGGTTCTCTGTGATGGATCTAAAAATGCATATTTGATGTCTTTTGTGTGCATTATTTCTTTGTAATTCCAAACACTCATGTCCGTAATTCTATTCTTCTGTCTTCAAACAGCTGCGTTGTATATTCCCCGTACCATTTATGGAAATTGAAATATCAAAGCCTTTTAATTCCCACCACATGAAAATGTAAAAACCAAGCTGTGTGTTTGTTGTTTGGTGAGGCAGCCGGGGAAAAATGGAAATTGTGCCAATACGCTGGATATTGGGTTGTCATGCAGGAAAATTGTATGTTTTTTTTTCTTGCATGCAATGTTTGCTTCTGACAGGGAATAAGGTTTGTGCTTTCCATTTGGGTTGCAATACATCTCGATTTGGAGTTGCGATGGATGCGTGGGTCTTAATGAGTAGTGGATAGCTTATATTCAGTAGGCTGATATTGGTAGATTAATGCAGAGCATCACCTTCTGCCTCCAGAGAGCTTCATCTGCACAACATTGGCCCAGAGGCAATCACATCGTACACCAATCACTACTTCTGCACCTCCTTGTGCCTCCAGACAACTCTTCTTAAATCACTGCCCTCTCCCCATGGAGATTTATGCAAATCATAGGCAAGACTGGCAGCTTCTGCAGAATTAGGCCTCTATTTGGCTCAAATTCCCCCACCAGGGAGTTCTTTATAGCGTATCAGAAGGGGCAGTGATTGGCCTGAACATGAATGTCAAAAGTGTTATGCACTCTCCAGCATTTCTGACAAAGAATGGACAGAATAGTGGAGGTCTGGTCAAGGTGATAGTCTTGTGCCGGGTGTCGTGAGCGATTACGTCCGGAGTGAAAGCCTGCTGTGTGAGCTGTCAGCCTCTGTTAAGCACACAGCAACACCTTAAGAAGCAGTAATATTTCTCCCGGACACTAAGGCAATCTTACATGATCCACAGTGAGGTGTCACTTGAGGTGTTATAAACCTCTTGCAAGCATGTATAATGCATAACCTGGTAGCATGGGAATGGTCTGGCTTATTTTCCTCATTTGATTGAGTCTGCCTCCAGGTGTGATAAATTGTTCCCGCTCTGCTTTTCAGGAGAAATAGAAAACATTTGTCTTGTGGCACTTTACATGCATGCCCCTGAGTCTATTACAGATGGAGACAGAAACTCAATACTTTCATTTAGAGCTGATTCTTTTTTATTTATTTTTTAATTCAGACCCCTGTAAATGTACACAATGGGCACTGTGGCGGGAAAGTGCTTCTAATTTTAATTTCTTTGTGGATCATTTTAATGAGAATTCTTCTGGTTTGGGAATGTCAAATGTTTTCCAGATATAATCCAAAGTGAACAAACAGAATGTTGAACTGATGATGTAGCTAGTTGATACAGTATTGATGGACAGGCTGACCTAAAAGTAATTTTTTTTCTTTTCTCATTTGTTTTCGGAGATGGTGTTTTACTCAACAAGTACTCCAAACAATATAACCATATAGGTTGTTTATTCCTACCCTCTAATAAGACCCATAGGGCATTTTGTAAATTAAAGTCCCTAGAGGAAGCATGAAATACAATCCACAGGAGAGCTTTCTGTCCTCATACCTAGACTTTATGGTTACAGTTTGAGACACTTTGTTAACATTGTGAAATGGTTGCAGTTTGGTTAGGTTTAGGCACAAAACCCACACGCCGACCTGTCAATTTAGGACACAGGCTTAGTACTGCGTATTCATAGAACTGTCTACATAAAAATAGCTGTGTGAATTGTTTTAGTACTGGTGTTGGGTTTCACTTTATCAAGGTTAATTGGAACATTTGGTTGCCTAAAATGTGTTGTTTGCCGTTATGCCAACCGGATGAATGGCGGCAGTACCCGGAGGTCCATGTTTACCTGTCAGAAAAGCTCCACTGGATGACTCGCTTCAGTTAGACTGCAACTTTCCCCCTTAAAGCGACATTGCAACCATAAACACTACTTTGGCCGCATCATCCCAGCTCTGCCCTCTCGTCAAAATTGGTCACATCCGGTAGCAAAAAATCAAGATGGCGACGCCGGTATTGCCAAACTCGAGGCTTCAAAACGGCAATACGCAAAACAATGGGTGATGTCACAGATAAGAGATAATAGACTTTATTAATCCCTGTGCAACAGCAGCACAAAAGAAAAAAATGTACATGCATCAGAATAACACAAATGCATGTTAAGTAGACAGATGGTTTGTTCATTATTTTTATAGTCTGATTGTACAAATGACAAATATATGAATATATGTAAGTATGTACCCCAAGAGGATCATTTGGCAGACAGCTTTAGCTAGTCAATGAAATTTTAAGTGCCAAGGCGGCGTCTTACACTGGGACTTGGCACATTAATGTAATCATTTTTGCGTATTAATTAATCATGTTTAGAGCAATTTAATGAATGTCAAGGGTAAGTTCACACCCCAGTGATATAATTTAATGACCAAGTTCCAAGCATTAAGCCTGCTTTTTTACTTTAAATAACCTACTTTATTTTTGACACACTCGTGACTTCAAATCTGAGGCTTTTAGTAGATTTTGTACTTATAAGTGGATGCCAAAATTATTAGGATTATAAAAGCGCTCTCAGTTTGTGGTTACCTCATGGCACACAAAACGGTATCATCATGAACTAGAAACTGAAAGATGACACTGCTAAGAGGATGACAAGGCCAGAACATTTCGAATTACAGGACGTAATGTTCAGAGATTTGTTGGAGCTATATTCCAGTTTTATATTCTAAATAAAAATGTTATAATAGGGTTTTAGTTGTTAGATGATCTATTTATGTTATTGCATGTAAATGTGATTGTTTTCTCTTAATGAATTATATGCATCAAGTACAACCTGAGCCTTCACTGGGCAGCTCCACTGCAGCAGTTGTATGTTAAATGCCTTGCTCAGGGACTCCTCAGCGGCAGGTTACCGGTCATAAACCCATATGTCTTGCATGCAGTTAGGCAGCCAGTGATCCCCACAGAGTTCAGCCAATCTGTGTGCTGAGTAGCGTGACGGAGTTATGAGTTGAGCTAAGGGCAGCGGGTGATGATGGGCGAGCTGCTGACAGCTCAAGGCTGCGGTGATGTGTGTCTCAACCACCAAGTAAATGGAGAGCTACCATCCCAGGTCCAGAGATCATTTCTTAACCCATGACTGATACATACATAAGAGTAAAAAAGCAATGGCAGGTAGCTCTGAAGTAATTCACCTAAGAATTTATGAAAGAAACGCCAACACGTTTTTTAACTTTCTGAATAGTTGATCTTCTGTATACACAACAATGAGTTGTATGAGTGCGGATTAGCCAAGTAGTGGTAATGTATTTCACTGGGTTGTTTTCTGGGATTTTGTTTACACACTAAAACTCTGATTAAACGCGAACATGCAAGAGAGTTCCACAATCGTTGGCCAGAACGCAGCACAAATGCAATTTATATTCAAACCAGTGACATTACAGCTATTCTCCATTAGGCAAATGATCAAACAGGGCTTAGTCATGACACAATGCTTTTCCTTTAACTTTCTCTTGCATTCGTTCACTTAAGTTTAATCTCATCAAATCAAACCAAGTACATTTGCTTCAATTAGGTAAATCTCCCATTTTGGATTCAGAGAGCTTTCTTCCTCTGTTGGCAAAGCGTAGCTAAGAGCTATTATTGAAGATTCATTACAAATCCCCTCGCTCCAGTAAAGTATAAGATATATAAAAATTATACAGTAAGATAAATGACGCAACTCCCATGCCTTTCCTTTCTGCATTGCTGCAGTAAGACTCTGTTGTAACCTCTGAGGTCCCATATTCACTTAATTTAATCAATGTTAGTTCCGGGCACAGTGACATCCGTCTTAGGACATAAAAGAAAATTATATAGGGCTGTAAAATCTTGATATATTTTTATAAATAATTACCAAATTTATGTATTTTATATTCTCATCATACAAGGCCCTTGGCCAAACATTACTTTATTACAATATTATTATTGCATACATATAAAATATATCACAAACTGTAATATCATGAGATGAAAATTGAACTTTATGAGATGCAGTATATTTTAGAAGACAAATGGACTCGGCTTATCGGTCAATATTAAGAAAATAACTTAATTAAAAGACAAGAGCTAGAAATACTTGAAACATTTCTCCAGTTTATTTCACCAGGGATTCCTATCTTTTAATAAATTGCACAATAGGAGTCCATTTTCGAAGAGTATTTCACTTTTTCTTCAAATACTTCAAGTAAAAGATAAAGATCATTTCTGTCCTTGAACACATAATGATCATACAATTCTGCAGGACTAGAGTGATCATTTATAGCAATTGTTACCTTACCAGTAGCTAAGATTTCTGGTTTGAAATTCTACTTGTGTTCATTCTAGTAATTTCAAGGCCACCCCTGTCCCCTTGCCAACTTTTTTTGTCACATTTTTAGCCTCTAAATGAAATAGGATGTTATCTGTGTATATAATCAGAATAAAAAAGCCTTTTTCTTAAGCTATGTGGAAAACAAAGCACTGCAGCATTTTTCACTGTGATATATTTACTTTCTCTTTGGTCTCTGTTCTTATTATCTAGGTTTCGTGTGCCTCTATTGTGTGAGCTGAACCTCAGCCCTGCTGATTGTTGCCGTGGTTGTAGCTAGAACCTTTTAGATTGCTTATTGTCTCTTTAACCGTAGCTGTAGCCTACGGCAACAGACAGGTCTTGCATATTTCATTACTATTATAGTCAGCTTCTGACCTGAAAAACTTGGTCCTTGAATTGTGTATTGTTCAGGAATATTTGTGACTTGACTTTGTAAATTTGAGACTTGAAGTGGACTTCTATTGAATTGTCAAAAAGGATTTGAGACCTGGGCTCGTCTTGCTTGACTTGGACCTCAGACTTGACTTGGCCCTGTCTCAATCTGCTTGAGGCTTGACTTGGATTTTTTGCCGTTATTTTTAGAATTGACTTGAGAATTACCCTGACTACACTGTTACTCAACTCAGACTTGTCTTAACTTGACTTTAGTCTTGACTTAGACTGGTCATGATTGACTTTAACTTGAGACTTACCCTGACACTCTTGAAACGTAACTCAGACTTGCCTCTATTGACTCGAGACTTTACGTGGACCTAATCCAGCAATTCTAACATAATAAATCGTTGTAACAGACTTGCTTCCTCTCCTGCAGCATCTGAAGCTGCACTGTGAGCTCTGCAGCATCGTGTCCAGCTCTGGCCAGATGTTGGGCCAGGGTGCCGGCCCGCAAATTGACCGCTCTCAATGCATCTGGCGGATGAACAACGCTCCCACAAGGGGCTTCGAACATGACGTGGGCCAGCGGACCACGCTGAGAGTTGTCTCGCACACCAGCGTCCCCCTACTGCTGCAGAAGCCCCAGTACTTCTTCGGCCAGAGTAATGACACCGTGTACGTTGTGTGGGGGCCGCTACGAAACATGAGGAAGGATGGGAAGGGCATTGTGTACAACATGCTGCGACAGGCAGCTGAGAACTACCCTCATGCACGCATCTATGTCACCACAGAGGACAGGATGAAATACTGCGACATGGTCTTCAAGAATGAGACAGGCAAAGACAGGTGAGTCAGATCTTATTTATTTATTTTCTCCTGTTTTTGGCATCACAGTATTATGAAGCAGACCTCCAGTTTTTGACAGTTTTACAGCTCAATACTTTGAAATTCATTGTTCTGTTTACTGTTATTATATTGACAGTATCGATACTGATGGTGTGCTCAACGCTCTGTGCTTTCCCTGTTTTAAGTCCTCCCTTTCATGAGGCCTAATCAAAGTCAGTTACTTGGCTTTCCCGCTGAAGAGGCTCAACTGGAGGCGATTTTCATGCAAAAAGCTTTTATGGGGAGCCTCAGAAGCATGTGCATTCTGGGTTAAATGGCTAAATTCCAGTCTAGGGAAAATCCAGTTAATGAGGTAGCATGATTCTGGCAGTTTTCTAAACATCCTGGTTGCAGACGTACTTTTCTGACCGCACCTTGGTGCATTTTGAATAGCAAAAATGGTTAAAAAAAACAAAACATTCAAGCTACAGATCAGTAACCTGAAATGTTGCTAGATTTGGTAACAACTTAAGCTAAAATTGCACACTGGTATTTAAAAATAGACCCACCTAGTACTTTCTTTCTCTATTAAGTCCCTAGAGAGAATTGCAGGTTAATGACTACAAGAACCAGGCTCCGGGCTCGCTATTGTTTAGGACAAACCTCATTTCTCAGACTAGCCTCTGCTCATTTCCACCGAGCTCTACACTTGTGCCTCTCCCGCATATCATCCAGACCTCTCTTAACTTCTTAAGAGGATTAACATGTTCGGTAATAGGCATAGCATCCAGTCCATTCCAGCTCCATTGTCTTGACTTCTATTCAGGGTGGCAGGGTTAACACAGAATTTCATGTACAGCGTCTGTGTTCAGCCTGGCTCAGCTGTTTTGAAGGCCCACAAAGCGCAGATAGAGATGTAGGATTAGGGAGGTATGCTCGGGGAAAGGAATCTCATTACAGGACAAACTGCTCCTGGGTGGGATGCAGCACTTCAATCATTACTGATTGGTAACAGAGAAAGAAACTCGAGGTGTAAACAATGAACCACATCTAATGAATATGTGATTAGCTCTGAGAGGTTTCTCTATATGTCTGCTTCCCTGCATCTCAGTCTTGTTTCTTTGTCTAAAACTTGGCTACACATATTCCAGTATTGAGAGGTAATTAGTGTTCATGGTAATGACTTTTAAATCAGACTAGACAGCATTAACTAAGTATGTTTTAAGTAATAAGAGAGAGAGAGAAGGGAATGACTATTATTCTGTTGAGCTTATACACTATGGTGTTACTCCAAATGCAAAGTACAGCTCTTTATGTTGCTTACATGCAAACTAGTTTTCTTAAAGGCCACAGCAATATAACACTCTCAAAAATCCCAAAAATATACTGTTGATATATTTTCTCTACTTATGCATGCAAACTACATTTATAAAATGTCTCAAAGTTCACAACAAAATAACACTCTTACTCTTACTCCACTCTTACTGGAGCTTGTCTGTCTTTATCCTGTCATTTGTCTTTGCGCTTCACTGGTTTACTGTCACAGCTTGCTGCACGGTGTGGGGGATAATCATCAGCTTTTGCGGAGATGGCACAGGGATCGAACACAACTCTAATTATCCAGATTGCCGAGAGGCGCCGCCTCAGCTTTGACTTGCTGATCTGGCGTAATGCAGTGCTGGCTGACTGATTTGCCAGTCGACCAAATAACCATCTCTCAGCCTGTAATTATAAACAATATGTAAAGAATCTGTCAGGAAGCGTAGTCCTTTTTTGACAGAGGTGAGGAAGTTAAACTTAAGGAGACTCTGCAGTGGAGGGGTTACAATGATCTAAACCGGGCCGGAGCAGCCTGAGGTAACTCCATGACCAGGACTAGCTGACTTCAAATCAGGAGCAGATCAAAAAGGCAAATGAGACAAAGTGTCAAAAAAGGAACTAATGAACGGCCACTAGCTGTGTCCCAATGCCAAAGTACATATTAATTGTAAGCATTATTTGAGTATGTACTGCGTTTACACTGGACAAGTGAAGAAATGAAATATACTCAAATTATACTCAACATGATTGCTGTGGCAAATTTGATACTATACACTAAAATTCTCACATTTTCACAGCGGATATTTTGACTTGTCATAGTAGGAAAAGCACAGATGGCCACATTAACCTTTCTTTTTCTTTTTAAAGTGTCCCGGTAAGACATGGCATGAAGTGTGATAATGAACCAGCATGCACAATACCAGGACCCTGAACCTAAATGAATTTCAGCCATTATTAATTTAATGATTGACTCCTGTGCTTTTCCTACTGTGACAAGTCAAAACATGTACTGTGAAAAAGGCCTGTTATAGTGTATGTATGATACACTAATTTCTGTTGTATAAACTGGACTGTTTGCAGCTAGTTTGCAAACGTGTTTTTTACCTTTTTTTTTCAACTAGAAGTGAGAGGATACATCCGTATCTTTGGATTAACTTTGCGGAAACATGTGTTTTGTGTTCATTGTAACTGACATTTGTTGGCCCATTTGCTGTATCATTTTCCAAAAAAAAGCAGTGACGTATATTTACAAATAACCCATAAAAAGGTGTATATACTACGGTATACATAAGTGTGTAATACAGAATTGGAATTGAGTGAGCCCTCTAAATAACAGTGTTTCTTTTAGAACGTACAGCGATAGCTATAGGAATCATGTTCTAAACTCTGTACCATCCAGTTATTGAACACACAACAGATGCAACATAATTACATACACAAGATTCTGTGGTTGAAAATTGTCTTCTTGCTGGCAGGGAAGCTGTGTTTATGTATTTTCAAACAGACAGCTGAGTCATCAACCTCTCTAAGGCACATCACCACATTGATGTCCAGGGACATTTTTTGCTCCTTGTCCTACTCTCTTGCTCCATTTAAAATGCAAAAAAACATCTGACAGAAATAAAGTTCATCAAACAGGAGACAATGGGGAAAAAAAGACAACAAAAGTCTGACCACATCCCTGGATGTGAATGTATTTGACAGCAGCTTAACACATGATTCATGTGATTGCGCACTGCGGCTGGAAGTTGCACGGGCTGAAGCTATCCATTATCAGCACTACCGCCTGAGCTGCAGTCGGTGGCTGTCGGACCGTATCGGCGCGGCCCTGTTAGCGGCGGTAGATAACAGACCTTACGACGACACAGGACTTAAATCACAGTGTCACTTTACAGCACTGCCACCTGGGCCTGTGTGACCTGGGTCTCTGCTTCCCAGCCAGCTGGCCCTTTATAGCATGCGTATGTACTTAGGTCTGTGTGGGTGTTTTCACATTTGTGACACTGTGCGTCTGTGTCTGATAGTGTGGGCAGTTTAATTTATCCCTGTGTGTACCTATTCATTCCAGTGTTTTTTTTCCCCCATTCCACAGAATCAGGTTTATTCAGTATTACATTTATTTAACTTTGTTACAAGTCAAGGGAACATTTGTACTTATTGAAAACATGTGTTTTCTTTTATAAATGTTTTTTTTGTGCATTTATACGATAAGTCAGTCACACTGAATTTGTGGTGGCAGTAGCTCAGTCCGTGGTGTTGGTCCTCATTTATGTTGTAGAACACAAGATCCAAATAATACAGAGACTTGCTCAATTAAACAGCACTGTCTAGACTCCATAGGTGACCTTCAATGCCGAGAGTACAGGTGTTATTTTTAGATATAGCTCATTTACTTTTGTCTACTCCAGTATACATTTCGACCAATCGGTTGTCAACACATGCAACATGAAGTTATTATAACTCGTTTTTAATGTGCAAACTTTATGGTGTCACGTCCGTTGTGCAGTTAACCCCTGCTCTGTAACAGACATCTGAGATAAGGCATAGGCGTCATGCAGCTGTTCCACACTTTTAATCCTATACACAAACCCAACACCTGTCACCCCCGTCTCCTGTCATGTGCATCATCATGCAAAGCAGAGTGCAAGATATGAACGAAATGAGTATCCATTGATCAAAACGTTACTAGAAAGTGTGACTCGTCAAAAAACTCCACAGGCGACCTTTAAATTCAGGAGAACACAGGACCCATTTAGTTATAGCTCATTTAGTTCTGTCATTCTGATGTACATCCAGCATGAAATTAGATTATTTGTTGTAACGTACAATACTTTATGGTGTCACATTTGGCTTGAAATTAAATCCTGTTAAGATGTCGGAAATAAGACCACAAATGACATTAAAATCTGTAAATTTACAAATTTTGTGATGACGTTTGGTTTCTTGCTGTGGTTGACAGATAAGAGCAGGCAGACAAGGATGTAAAGCAATTGTTACATGAATATTCTTTAACTCAAGTACAATGAAATGGATAAAATTGAGGGAATGTGACCAATTTTCTAATTTGCGCAATAAAAGTCTAATAGAGGAAATCATTTTCAATGCTGGTCCAGAATCAGTGACAACAAACTGGAAGTCAGAAAACTGGCACAAACACAAATGAGGGCTTGCTGATGCCTCGGGTTAAATTAATCTAAAGCAAGAACCAAACGTGAATGTTTCATCTGTAATTCATCATGAGGGGTGAGTCAGTCTAATCGTGGATTAACTTAATAATAACAGATGTTCCACTCTCATAGGCTTCCAAATATGTGGTGAATTTCATTTAAATCTGTTTTTTATTAGCATGAATGTCACTGCTGTGTAATCATGCTCCATAATCTGTCGTCTACTTCATATGAGTGTGAGCACCCCTGGCAGTAAGCGCATGTTCATTCTAAAATAGTTTAAAATTAAACGCCATCAGCTCAACAGCCTCTCTGTGTTATGATGGTCTGAGAGATTGGGTTCAATATTTGTGAATGTGAACAGCTCTTTGCCAAAGTCATGTGTTGCAGATCTGAAAAGCCTGCAGAAACTCCATAAAATGGAATTGGGAAAGACATATGAGGGGAAAGAACCCAAAGGGTTTTCTTGGGATGAAAAAGCATTTTCTGGTTTAAAACAAACAATGGATCCCTATGGAATTAAAGATCACTTATATTTAAACACTCAAACCAAACAAACATGCATGTATCCCAAAGGTCGTCTGTTCATTGTGGCATTGTAGTTTTGGCTTTGGCTCTAAAGTTTGTGTATATTAAGGACAACTAATGCAGTGCCCTTTTACAATTGCCTGTTAAATAGATGATTGCTTTTTACTAGTTTACATATTCAGATTTTACAAATATGATGCTGTGCTACAGATTAAACTAATAAAATGCTGCTTACGTGTTAAAGCATCAGTAATAACATTCCAGTAACATGCTATACTCACAATATAACGGTCTGAAACGGACCATTCTGCTTAACAATTGTTTACTTTAATTTCTTTAAGTTTTGCTGTAAATACTTGTGTACTTTAAGTAAAATCTTGAATGAAAGATTTTTTTCTTGTAACAGAATTTAAATAGAGCTGTATTGCTACTTTTGCTAAAGTAACAGGAGACATTCTTCCACCCAGGGTGGGAAATTAGCACCCACCGCCGGCCAATAGCGGGTACTTTTTTCAATGGCAAGGGGAGTGGTTTTCAGCGCTATTCCGTGACATTTGTTTAAATAATGTAGCAACATATCCCCGGTGTTAGGAGGCCTGCCGCAGAGCCAGCAGTAGCAAACTATTGATGGCGAAGTAAAGAAAAATAGAAGGTACTTTTTTGAATAAGAATAAGTGGTGAAGGGAAAACTAGGGAATGGTTAGTCTACTAGGGTAGAGCAATGCCCCCCAAATTGGCAGTTGATCAGACACACGTTAAAATGCCCTCTGTAAATATAGACAGTATTACATCCTGCCGCTGGTAGGGCAGCACATTACAACTTGACCTACTTTCACTAAACTATGGTGTCATAAAGTCTAGACTCAATCAGATCTCCGTGATCTGCATAACGACAGTACAATGGAACGTTTGCCTTTAACAGAGCAACAGTAGTAACCTAATATACCATCATTACTGAGATTAAACTACATTGTGTTATATTTGCACTGAATAACTCATTGCATAAACAGAAACCTAACTCTTGCAGCACACATGAACAGATGCGCAATATTAGTTAAAAATAGAACCCTTGTGTGTTAGCTTACTGTTGCTAACGTACATTCATAAATCCTACATAACATTGTCATCAGACTTACCCAGCCAAGTAACCATTGAGATCTATTCTTTGCGGCTAGCCTGCTCCAGAGCATTGGTGGGGATACACATAGCAATACACTGGTAAGAGCTAATTACATTTAACTATATCTAGCTAATTTAAATAGTTTACATTACTTTATAGTGTGAACAGTTAAGTTAATATTGTATGTGGTGCTTTCTTTTGCGGGGTGTTCTTTTGCATGGTGTTCCAAATGTTCCACCTAAACCAGTTCCTTCCGAGAACATTTTTCAGTCCCACCGTCGCTCTGGCCAGAGCTTAGCCCCGTCCAAAACTATTGTGATTCATTTAAAGAAATGCAGACAACCCAGAGCGTTTTTCTTCTATCCAGAAATGTATATGTTGAGGGGCCAGACCTTACTCCGCAGTGCTGTGGACATAGGTCTTGCATTGCAAGACTAATTCTTTTTTTAACTCTTTACAGTTTAGTTTTAAACCCATTTCTTAGAACGGAGAAAAAATATATGTAATCATTTATATCCCCAACATTTTATTTGGGTTTTATTGCAACACTAAACTATAGAATATAATGACAAAGTAAATATATATATATATATATATATATATATATATATATATATATATATATATATATATATATATATAAAATAAATGTATAATTACCATGACCCTGTCACATCTCTTCACTTTGTGAACAGAAAGCACTGAACTTAGTTGATGCAATCTGCATCCTGATGCGTTCAAGAGCAACCTCTGGCTTCAATGTCAAACGACTCTCCGCCAGTGCACAGACTTTTGTTTACAGGGTGCGTGGTACGTGACTGTATCTATAATTGCTTTGAGTATTGGATGTCAAGAGAAGAAGAAAACTGTAGGAGATTGAAACACAATGTTTGCAACATTACTACAGAACTGTAATTTCATGCTTATCACGAAGTGCCGTTTAAAGAGAAAAGGGAGCGAGGGGATTCTTTTGTTTTCTCCACATGCAGCCGTGATTCCCGCTGTATGCGGCTCTAAAAATCTGCACTGAGCGTGTTGCTCCATCCAAAACAAGAATTTGTCACTGAGCAAGCGTGTAATGACATTACATATCTGTGTTGAAAGCTTGTAATTGCTGTGAAATTATCTTATTAAATGAAGCCACTGGAAACCCTGAAACACAAATATCCCGGCGTGCTGGGAGGCTGTTCATCAGGTCAATTCAGAACAAGGAAGTTGTCATCCCAAAGAAAGAGGGGCTCAGCGACTTGTTAGCGTCTGTGTTCTTGGATCCAATCTGATAGAGAAATGAGGCGGTTGGGGGAATGAAGAAAACTGTTAGCTAAAGGCAAAGTGCAGTCTTCCTTAAAGTCTATTTGCATTTGTGTCCTGATGATGAAATGGTACTCGGAGGATGTTAGAAAAACTATTAGCAGTGGAGGGAAATTTAGCCACTGATATTCCATTTGGATCGTCAAAAGGCAAAAATCATTTGATCCTTAGGAGTGTTTGTTCAGTCTTTTGTGTATTCTGTATAAACATTTTAAAACAGAGTTGTTTCCAATGTAATACTTGTTATTTAAAAAAAGCCATTGTATAAGTAACACTCCACGCTCCATGTAGATGTTCTCTTACCCATTTTTATGGCCCCTCTATTTAAATTTAAACTTTATCTTCTAAACAATCTACACAAAAGTATACCTGAACACTACACCTATGTAATTGTTGTAACACAAGACCATCTGCATTAATATGCTTGCTGCTACAACAGCCTCCAAACGCCTGGAAGGATTAACCACTAGATATTGTTTTCCCTCATTCAGTTACATGAGCGTCAGTGAGGCTACACACTGATGTTGGTCGAAATGTGGGGTTTTCCTAGCATGCATCCCAACACTCGCTTAAACATAATTGGTCAATACTACTCAGACTACAAACGGAAATCAGAATGCTTCAGATACCAAAATCCTGTCCTGTTACCTTCAGATCCTGCATTCACATGCAGATATGTTTGTTGTGGTGGTATGATTGGGTGAAACCTGACAGTGGGTTACTACAGCAGGACTACGGTCAGCCTGTTGCGTTAAGTATAGTCTATATTCGCAAGGTTCCACTTCTGGGATTTCTCCGCTGCAGTCGGAAATTCCATCAGATATCACTCTTTTTAGCCGGATATCCGTTTCCTTCCGTTTTGTTTGTGTTGGATTTTTAAACTGATTGTTTTATGAGGACCATGGTTAACTGCTCCTCAGATCTTCAGAGTAAATCCAGACAGCTAGCTACACTGTCTCTAAATCTGTCCAATTTGAGTTTTCTAAACTACTAAAACTACTTTTGAACGTACATGTTCCACCAAAACATGTTCCTTACCGAGGCTAATTTGCAGCGGCGCTCACTGCGGCTTTTCCCGGTGTTTAGCACCACCTAAGGCCCACTTAGGCCTGAAAAGCCAGTCAACTTATTCCACAACTGAGAAACATTTCTTGACGCACTCTTTATGCATGAGGGCATTGTCGTGTTGAATTTATGTGAACAGTCGTGTCCACGTACTATTTGCCACGTTGTTTTTAGCCCTTCTTCCCACGTCCCATATCTTTTGTTTTTGTGTTCTGAAATGAATTGGTAGTAAAACAGTTATTGATGTTTGTGCTCATATTGCATGACCTTTTGTCACACAGGATGACACCATTGGTCACATGTTCATTTAGATAGCTGTCTCTGGTATATTTGAATAGTCTCTTTTTTTGCGATTGAAGCTAACAAAATCACATCAGCCTCACGTGATCCGGTTATACTACCAGTTGGGCAGTAACGCGGGTAGACCTGGTGGTTACCCTGCGGCCAGAAAAGCGGTAAGTACATTATCTGTTCTGCTTTGTTGCACCTGATTGAATAACCTCCGCTGGGTGAAATCTCCCAGACACACACCTGCATCACTAGTCATGTAGCCCAGCTCCATCTAATAAGCCTTATTAGATAAAATGCATCTGTGGCCTCAGAAAAATAACACTCTAAAGAGATAAATTGGCCTCATAACACAGGTCTGAATGGTGTCTGTTACCTAGATATTTTCTTGCATATTTATGCTTTTTATAGGATTTATATTTGTCCATTAAAGGTCTTATATTGTCTTTAAAAGGCATAAGTGGTTAAGATGAAACTTCATTGGCCCCTTTTAGGAAATTATATAAATCTAGCTGCAGCAGAAAAAATTAATACCAACAGACAAAAAATGGATTGAAGAACAGTTGAAACAAGAGACGATATACAGTACCCTAAATCAGATTTTTTAAAAAAACAACTCAAAAATAGAAAAAAACTACACATTTAACTGCAACAATTACAGAATCTTTAGTCTCTCTCTACATGTCTAATGGATCTTCTAACACCTTTTGACTTGAACAGGCTTTCCTCTTATGTTTAGGCCGACGGAAGACATATTTCTTTATGCTTGTTATAATGCGGAATCTTAAACGTAAGAACTGCAAAATACGCTAAAACATAAAATGTAAGTTGTGCAGCATAATTTGAGACAACACTCACTATGTGATGTCAAGTCATGCACTTACTGGTGCAAGCACGACAAAGATTGATCTCCTATGAGTGTGTTAACAAAGAATGAGTGCGTTCTTCTTTTTTTCATTTTTCTATTCATCACACCCCCAACTGGCACCGTCAGACACCGCCCACCAAGAGCCTGGTTCTGTCCGAGGTTTCTTCCTAAAAGGAGTTTTTTGTCGCCACTGTCACACTGCTTGCTCTTGGGGAATTACTAGAATTGTTGGGGCTTTGCAAATTATAGTGTGGTTTAGACCTACTCTATCTGTAAAGTGTCTTGAGATAACTCTTATGAATTGATACTATAAATAAAGTGAATTGAAACTGCAGCTAAAATGCTCCGTGCAGGATCCGCTCTAATGCAATCTGACTTTCTGTTATCTTTAGCTTTAAATTTGATGTAAACTAGTTACTTCAGATTTTAGTTGTACAACTCTCTATGAATAGGGAAGTAATCACCTCTTGGCAGCAATATTAAAATTTGATTGTAAAGTTGTCAAGCCCTCATCTCCCCAAACAGAGCATCGCCTGTTGTTGAGTTTCTCAGCAGTTGACAAATAATAATTCAGCAGTTTGCTTTTCCTGACAAACACCAGCTTTTGGGGTCCTTTTCAATCAGCTAATGCAGTGCATTACTGCTTCACACTTTGTTTTCTATTCATAAACACATTGACACACAAATCATAGTAATCCCAGTGAGAGACTTCCAGTTTGCTTTCTGGTCAGCTTTCTATGCAGCTACACATATTTAGAGGCTTTCAAGTCTCAGTAATGTTGATGCATGACTTACTTAAATGTGTTCCATATTATACTCTGCATTTAGTGGTGCAACTTGGTGTTCATTTTTCAGTATTGACTGTAAAGTAGAGATAACCTCTCCGAAATGTTACTCCAGGTACAGAATGTCAATGCTACAGTTTTGCTTTTAATTCAATATTCATTTTGTTACAGAATGAGGGTAGTTTTTCTAAAAGGCAACTAAATTCACATATGCTAAACTTAGTTTATTGCTTCCATGAGCTGTGTTGCAGCTACTGCTGCTCAACTGCTGACCCTGTTGATTAGTAGCATCTAGTCTGGCATTGCCAGACATTCCTCCACGGCGCTGCGGAGGAGGGTCTGGCTTGCCCACATGGCATTCTGGGATGGGAGAAAATTGTGCTCTGTTTAATTGGCATTTCTTTAAACCAATCACAATCGTCTTGGGTGGTGCTAAGCTCTGACGGGGCCACGGTGCCACTGGAAAATAGCCTCGGGAAGGAACTTGTTTTGGTGAAACGTATACCGGTACCTTCAAAGATTGTTTTAGTCGTGCAACAGAAAACACAGATTTTACAGTTTAGCTAGCTTTCTCATTTTACCTTGGAGAGATCTGAAGAGTAGTTAACCATAGTCCTCATGAATCTGAGTTGACACAACACAAAAAGCGGAAGGTAACGGACATCCGGCCGAAAAGAGTAACATCCGTTGGAGTTTCCTGATCCCAGAAGTGGAACGTCGTGGATATAGACTAGTGAGCGGCCAAATCAGCAGCTTAACTACTTTGTTGCTTTTAAAGCACGGCATCCACCTGTTCCTTTCAACTCATGCAGTATTTTTGCCTCTCGTCTCATTAATAAAAAAAACAACAGACAAGCAGATAGTGTTGTATTCAGATCTATGTATCTATCCTGTATACTCAGTATAGAAAGTAAATGTGGCATTGTGTAAATGTGTCAAATTAGTGAACATATTACATGTTAAAAGAAGGAAAATCACTTCATTATTCCGTCTGTCACACCTTTCTGATTTGTATGCAGCATCGTTTACCATCTTCATAATGTGGTGTGATGAACATGAAAATGTAAAATCACAGCAGCGTGTCGCTGTAAGCCTCCTGTAAAAACCAGGAGCGTTGCTGCATTGTCGGAGCGAGAGGCTTTTGCATATTAGGGTCATAACACATTTCTTTGCGAGCAGCCATAAATCTTTTACTGTAAGAGAGGGGACCCGGTGTGGTTTAAGAGCAGCTTGAACAGTCAGGGAAAGCTTTATAGTATCCTGATCATTGGACTTTTTGTTGGATTACTCCCTATTGTGAAGCTGTCAAGGTGTGAGTGAGACACCTGCTCTAAATTATTCAACATTACAAGTGAGATTGATTATTGAGCTTTAGATCAATAATAATCAGTAGTTTTGTGTGTAATTCTGGATCTTAGGTCTTAGTGTTGATCTTTGTCCCTGAAGAAATCTCTTAAATTGGTCCTCTGTTTTGCTAATCCTTGGTGGTTGTTTTTTTTACTCCCCTGGTCTTGGACAGGCATCCCATTAACATGTTGAATAGGCTGCAGACCTTTTAGAGACTGCTGTTACTAAAGTTTTTGTTTTGTTTTTGGTCGTAAAAGTGTTTTTCTTACCAATCCTATTTAAAATCCTGCTCATCTCTTTAGAGCCAGTGTTGTTGGGGAGGAAAACATGATGCTCACACCAGGGGTTGACTCTTTTGATTCTCTTTGAGGGCAAAGACTTTAAGGTGTTATGTTGTAAAGCCTGTTCCTTATGTTACCGACTAAAATTGGTTAAGATAAACCTCTCAACCTGCACAAGGCTTTCCTTTCCAAATTACTATACTCACTTTGAATAAAACATAAATCGGACCCTTCTTGTTTTAGCAAAACAAATCCTGTTTGCTCCTGTGAAGTGTGTTAAATTATTGTCTTTTGGCATGGAAAATGATGGGATTCTTTTACTGGAGGCTGTTTGTCAGCTCTTTGATACGTGAGGCTAATAGACTTATAAAACATAAAGTCTAGGTTTCTTATCAAGGTATTCTGTGAACAGCAGAAAATTGTTGACTCATTTTACCATACCAAAGTAAAAACCATAACACATTTCCACCATATACAGTACATTAGTTTATCTTCAAGTTTGAATTTGAACTGCAACTAACAATTATTTCTGATTCATTTGTCCATTGTTTCTTTATTTAGAAACTAGTAAAAAAATGCCTATCATTTTTTAAAGCCCATGTTAACTAGCATTTAGCTCATAGCACTGTCTCTCCGCACAGCCTCAAAGAGCCGCTTGCATGGCTGTAGACATTTAGTCTAAAAAAAATTATCTAAGTGATTAATCGTCATTATAAAACAAATGATTCAATTATCGGTGCACTGGCAAAAAAGGCTTTTCCATGTTAAAGTAAACGTTTCTAAATACGATGAATGCCTGTTTGTGTGAACCTAAAATAATGCTTTATTTTGGCTCTTGAAATGCATCATTTCACTCTATACAGTTCATGCTGCTTTTAAAGCCACTTTATTGTACAATAAATTGTATTGTCACTAAGCAACAGTTTTGATACCTTTCAGTCGGGTTTCCGACCACACCACAGCACTGAAACGGCTCTTGTCAAAGTCTTTAATGACATCCACCTTAACACAGATAGTGGCAAAATTTCAATCTTAGTATTACTTGATCTCAGTGCTGCATTTGACACGGTCGACCATGACATATTACTAGACCGATTGGAAAACTGGGTAGTACTTTCTGGCTTAGTACTAAACTGGTTTGAATCCTACCTAAAGAATAGGGATTACTTTGTGTCAATAGGTAATTATACATCTGAGCGTACAATATGACATGCGGAGTTCCGCAAGGCTCCATTCTGGGGCCTCTTCTGTTTAACATCTACATGCTTCCACTGGCTCAGATTATGGAGAAAAACAAAATAAGTTACCATAGTTATGCGGATGACACACAAATTTACATAACCTTATCGCCAGGGGACTATAGTCAAATACAAAAACTGACTAACTGCATCAAACAAATTAACGACTGGATGTGCCAGAACTTTCTGAAATTAAATGAAGGAAAAACTGAGGTAGTTGTTTTTGGAAAAAAAGAGGAACGATTAAAAGTCTGCGCTCAGCTTCAAACAACAATGTTAAAAACAACAGACAAAGCCAGAAATCTGGGTGTAGTCATGGACTCAGACCTGAACTTTAACAGCCACATTAAGACAATTACAAAGTCAGCCTACTATCACCTAAAGAACATATCAAGGGTTAAAGGACTTATGTGTCAACAGGACTTGGAAAAACTGGTCCATGCTTTCATCTTCAGTAGACTTGACTACTGTAACGGGGTCTTTACAGGTCTCCCTAAAAAATCAATCAGACAGCTGCAGCTGATTCAGAACGCTGCTGCTCGAGTCCTCACTAAGACCAAGAGACTGGATCACATCACTCCAGTTCTGAAGTCTTTACACTGGCTTCCTGTGTCTCAAAGAATTGATTTCAAGTACTCTTGCTAGTTTATAAATCCCTTAACGGTTTAGGTCCAAAATACATTTCTGATCTGCTACTACACTATGACCCCCCCAGACCTCTCAGGTCATCTGGGACAGGTCTACTTTCTGTCCCCAGAGTCAGAACTAAACAGGGTGAAGCAGCTTTCAGTTTCTATGCTCCTCATATCTGGAATAAACTCCCAGAAACCTGTAGATCCGCTGCTACTCTCAGTTCTTTTAAATCAAGGCTGAAGACCTTTCTTTTGATGCTGCCTTTCTTTAAATTAATGCTCATTCTTTCTTATGCTACACTGTAACTTTTATTCTTGTGTTTTATGTGTCCTAATGTTTCTATTTTGTTTTTAACTGTCTATTCATGTGTCTTATTGATTTTTAATGCTTATGACTTTAACTGTTTGTACTTGTGTTTTATCTGTTTTAATGATTTTGTGTAAAGCACTTTGAATTGCCCTGTTGCTGAAATGTGCTATACAAATAAAGCTGCCTTGCCTTACAAGGCAAGAATAGAAAAAGCAACAACAGTACATACTGCCCAGTACTGGAGATGCACACTGCCTTGGACACATGCTGCTCATTTCAATTCAACCCAGATAAATGATCAAGCATTTGTGAGCTTTACAATAAAAAAAATGCCAATAGTTAAACAGTATGAAGTACTTTATTCTCGGTTTGGTGCAGCAGGAGGGTCTTTTTGAAATTCTTAACCCCCCCCCCAAAAAAACATAAATTAAAATGGGTTGGAGGACAGTGGGAAGGTTGCTGCTGGTTGACAGGTGGCCTGTTTCCATGACACCACCAGCATATACTCATTACCAGCCCATGAGTCTTCCTAGTGGGAGATTGCATACATGACTTTTGCTACATACTGAAGCTGTTTGGTGTCTGAGACACTTTCTCTTTATAGTTCTAATATTAGAGGCTTTTTAAATAATCAGGCAGTGTGGTGAATACTCCTTCTATTCCACTGCTGCAGAAATACTTGGAATGGATTTAGATTTTTAGCCTTGCTTGCGGCGTGGCTCTTTGGACGGCAGTCGGTCTATCGGTGGATATTTTGGTACAGACATGTTCCCTGTTTAATGAATCTTTATTACTTTGATACTCTGACTTTTCCTGTTGTGTAACCAAGAGGTTAATATTCGTGATTTTAAGTGAACTAGGTCTCGACAACAATTGAATGGATAGACATCATTAATGTTGCCCCGTTCATGTTGCTCCATGCTTTTATCTCCAGTAGACTTGACTACTGCAACGATGTCTTTACATCTATTCCTAAAAAGTCTATTAAACAGCTGCAGTTGATTCAGAACGCTGCTGCACAAGTCCTTACCAACACCAAGAAAGTAGATCACAAAACTCCAGTTCTCTGTGCAAGGTCATCAAGGACAGGTGTGCTTGCCATCCCCAGAGTCGGAACCAAAAAAAACAAACTTCCAGTAAACTGTAGGTTGGCACCTAATCTCGGCTCTTTCAAATCAAAGCTGAAGACCTTTCTTTTTAACACTGCCTTTTTGTTAATTCGTTGCACTCCATTGTGAATTTACTCTTGTGTTTGATGTACTTTTAATTGTTTTAAATTTTGTATTTTTAATTAACCACTTTGAATTTGTTTTCAATTTGTATACATTTTTTACTGTTTTTTTTATTATGTAAAGCACTTTGAATTGCATTGCTGCTGAACTCTGCTATACAAATAAAGTTCCGTGCTTTGCTCAGAGGATATAAATAAATGTCATCATGCTAAAAGGCTGAGATGGTGAACATGGTAAAACATGAGACCTGCTAAACCTTGGCATGTTAGTCTAGTCTCTAGGCTCGTTCGAGATGAACTGCGCCTCGCCTGTAAAGTGGACGAGAGCAGGCGGCAGCAGCGGGGGGCGGTCAAGTGACAGGAAGTGATGAAAACACTGTGGTGCGATTCCGATTTAATAAAATATTATCAGACCCTCATACCAGCTGGTACCCAGTCTCCAGTTGTTTTAGTTATGACAGAGTAGCTGGCAAAGTGCTCTACATGCGATCTGTTGCTGATTTTAATGAACAACACACTGGAGATGATACGTGATCTGATCAGATTTAGTCTCTTTGACTTCTAAACTTAACTATCAGTCACACAACATGTGTTCTGGACAGAATAAGTCTTTAAATCAGACAAATAGCAATTAAAATCCCTCCGATTCAAAAACAGTAAAAAGTTTATATAAAACGTCATCATGTTGTAAACCAATCAGGTGTTAAATCAGCTGAGAAGCCGGCGTTTCCCAGCATGCTCTGGGTCCGCCTGGCTCTTGCAGTCGGTGAAAAGCAACTGCGCCGCCTGCGTCTCAGAACTGCGGCCGCCTTGCTCTCGTGAGATTTCCGTTGCCCACGTCTGCATGACGTCACGAGCAAGTCGGGATCAAGTCGGACACAAATCTAACCGGCATGCAACGGGCGCCGATCGCCGGAGATCGATTCTGCGCAGACCTGGCTCATCTCGAACGAGCCTACTGTGAGCATGGTAGTATGGAGCTCAAAGTACTTCTTTGCCAAAGTACAGCCTCACATGCCGCTAGCATGGCTGTACTTACTATTTTACTTCATTTATTTATTGAGGTGTTGCAGTGTGTGGGTGGTCCTCATGCCAGGAAACCTTTTTTTTTTACGACTCATTTTGGGGGGGCTTCTGGAGAAATTAATTGTCCCACTGTGGTCTGAAAGAAGATGCTTTCTCACCCATATAATAAGAGAATTTAGGGCACACGCTGAATACTGACAATACAGAGTACTGGCACAAACATGAGCTTTTGCTGACTAAAAATACTGGAAGCAGTTGAACCCAAGTAGGAATTCGCTGTTCACTCATTGTACGTCGCTGAGGATTAACGCTTCAGCTAAATGCCCTAAAATGTAACAGAAAATATGCTTAGCATGTGTGGCACCCTTTGATTCTCTGCTGAGCTGTAGTTTACTAATCTGGCTTTGAAGTGAAGATAATGGGAAGACGCTCAGTCTAGGTGCTAGTTCTGGGTTTATCACCAGGTTCACTCAGGTGTGTCGGCCAGAACACCACTTAAGGCCAATTATTCCACAGCATGAAATGAAGCACTGAGATAGTTCTTACTGTTCATTTCTTCCTCTTTCTTGTGTGAGTTTGTGTGAGGGGTAATTCTGTGTGGTTTCTATAAAGGAGGGAAACAAAATACAAATAAAGGAAACATATGCATACACTCATTCTTCCCTAAGCACTAACATACATTACCAAACAGAAAATAAACAATAGTCAAAATATGACTATATATTTCTAACTCTAATGTAACCAGAGAAGGATTCAAATACTTATGATGAGATTCTCAGATTCTCTACCATTTGTTAAGTTACTAATGTAGACAGCACTCCCTGTCATCTATGATGTGCTTTAAAGCCTCAAACGAACTAAACCGTTGGATGCTTCTATTGTGAAAACTCCGGACCAGATCGAATGTTCCATTCGAGCTAGCAAGGCCTTGCTAGAGAAGCATTGGTAGTGGTACAGATAACAATATTTAACACCACTTACTTCATATTCTACTCAACCGCAAAGTACCGAACAATCCTAACAAGTAGTAAAAGTAGAAACATAAATAAATGGGAGTAAACGTGAAACATGAAGCACAATATGGTCAACTGTACTAAATAATAGCAACACTAACATAACTTTGGGGCCTTTTCTACATACTTTGTCTTTTAACATGAGAAATGAGGTTATACAGTATAATCAGTTTGAAATATCTACCCAACTGTTTCAGACGAAATGAGAGAAATTTGCTTTGAAGTGTTAGCCAGAGTGTGACTGAAACAGTAAGACTATATTGGTGGGTAGTAACTGTAGAAACTGCTTTTGACTTTGACTCACTTTTAAGGCATTCAAGTGCAATCAGTTGAACTTAATTAAAAGAATAAATAAAAAAATATTACAACATCCTACACATTATTGTTCTCCAATGGAAAAATATAATCTTCCCCTCCTTTGGGCTATGACAGTAGGAACATAATTTTCAGAGAATTTCAGATCTATTCATCAAAGATAATAGCACCTGGCAGCGGTCTATTTTAGGGATAAGCACAGAGTTAATTATGATTTATTATCAAAGCTATCTGCAGCATGTAATGAATTTAATCTTACACTGAATGCCTGTGATTTATGAATTGTAAATGAAATTTAAGAGGCAGGTAGGACATAATCATGCATTTATTTTGAACCATAGAGGTAGAAACATTACTTGACACGTTCTCCCTAGACCTAAAGAAGTCTTTGCCTCTGACTCACTGGGATGCTGCAAAATGAATGAGAGAAAACTGCTGGGGTGGTGGTGGGCATAAACGCATCAGATGCCTTCTCCTGCACTGAGAGAATTATTAAATCGCTGGTTGCCAGGCGGAGATGAGCTCAGTAGAGAACCCTCGCCGTGAGCTCTGCATGTTGGGAAAGGGGCAGGATTGCTGTGAGGATGCAGGATGGGGGGGGGGGTTGCCATTTAGCACCATCTGGTCGGTCATTTGGGTGTTTGTGTCTTTTAAAAAAAAAAATTTAAATACTCAACAGGGGACAAATGTTGCGATTGTGGAGCATGTTAGGATGATGGATGTCCTCCACTGTAGAGTGTCAGTGAACACAGCAGCCTGGATAATGCAGCACAGACTCTGTAGAGAAGTTCATGTCAAGAAATGAGACGCAGCAGCTCTCTACCTTCGTCTTCATAGATTTAACAATTTACCGGACTACATAAAGACGTACAGTACCAGTCAAAAGTTTGGTCCGCTTTTTCAGCAAAGTGAATGAGAAACCATGTTCAAACGTACCTGGTACTATAAGTATTTGACTGTATTTCCCTTTTCTCTGTTCTATAGAATTAGATCAGAACAATAATATTTTAAAGCACCCTTACCTTTATGGAAGATGTGGTTTAAATAAAAAACAATCAGACAAACATCAATCATGTCATTATGACCATCTTATCTGGATTAGTCCTCTCTACTATTAACTCATTTGTCATGTTATTGTGTCACATGTAATCAAACAATTATGTACAATCCATGCTTTCTCTCTCTGCATAGCTTTGCATTGCCAAACCTTCCTCCACAGCATTCCGAGATGGGAGAAAAACGTGCTCTGGTTTATTGGCATTTCTTTAAATCAATCACAATTGTCTTGGGCGGTGCTAAGCTCCAGACGGCGCCACGGTGCTGCTGTAAAGTAATCTCGGGAAGGAACTTGTTTTGGTGGAACATGTGTAGTTCAAAAGTTACTTTTTCTTTTTTTTTCAGATTTAAGTCTAGCTAGCTGTCTGGATTTACCCTGAAGAGATCTGAGTTGCAGTTAACCATAGTCCTCATAAATCCCCAGAGTTTAAAATGACAACACAAAGAAAGCGAAAAGTAAAGAGGGACATACGGCAGAATATCCGGCAGCAGAACGTCGTGGATATAGACTACTCTCTGCATGACAGGACTATGATCACAATATCTGATTAGGTTTTCATATCATTTTTCAAGTGCCCTCTTTTCAGTCCATATTGAAACTTTATAAAAATCCAGACCTAAGCAGAAATAGCTGATGGAGAAGGTACACAATTAAGTGGCTTGTACATGGACAAAAAAGAACAAAATCAAAACTAGGCTCAAGTTGTAAGCTTTGGTTACTCTGCCAGTCTATCTTGTACCAGGTTTAGTATCAACCAGTTTCACAAATGTGAAGATTTGCTCCTTTTCCTTTTAAATTATTTTGATCATTAATTTATTTTTTTTACTGTTGAGGTTTGGACTGTTGGTTGGACAAAACAAACATCATGAATGTGTCACTTTGGACTCTGGGCAATTATGACAGCATTTCTCACTATTTTCTGAATTGTTACAAACCAACCATCAATGGATAATGAATACTTCCTCCACCGTTGCAGGCAGGTCATTTAATCAGAAACATCAGACAAACTTTAAGCAGAAAGAAAACTTACCAGAATCTGGACTTTGGCCAGACGTATTACCTTACACATTATTAATCTGCCACTTTTCACTTTTGCAGCATTTCCTTTTGAGTTAATGAGGCATGATTTACTGCTGCATACCCACTTTTAGCTAATGTAGCAGTTGTATTTTACCCTGAAATATCAGTCACATGCCACCTCCCTTAAAGGTTTATGGTTAAAGCTGATTATGATGACATTTGCCAACCCAAACAGGCAGACACTGCACACCACAGGCTAGGTGAGATTGCATATTAGAAAAGGTTGAGTAGTGATGACCGAGCAAATGAATAAATGTATCATCAGCAGCAGTATGCTTTGAGGCTACTTGAGACACTTCAGGAAAGGTTAAAATTAAGAGTACATTTCTACCCAACTGGTATTTTCATAATATCATGGTTTTTTCAGCACAAAGTCCTTTCCCTCCTGTTTTCCATCAACACTTAAATTGAGCACAATTGGACTTCCAAAGCTCACTGTACCCATGTTTAGCTATTGTGAGTACTTAACTTTGTGCAAAATGTCAAAGCAGTGTAACAACCTTGGGCTGTTTGCATTGATATCAGTGTCCACACAGGGAGTTCAGAGCCTTTGTCACTTTTGACCAGCCCTCTGTCCTCCGTCCTCTCACCACACTCATATTGACATCTGCTTTAGAAGGGCAATGAGGCCTTTAACTTAGGAGTCAGTGAGAGCGGGTCATAACAGAGAGGAGTGAACAGAGTGGGAGGGAAAGAAGATGAGCGTTGAAAGGGTTAGAGACAGAAATTGTGGATACAAAATGGTGAAAAAGGGTAATTGGAGCGAGAAAATGTTAAAACGGCTAACAATATTGAACCAGAAAAAAAGGGAGATGCCCCACAGACTAAAATCCTATATCAGGCCCCAAAGGACTACAGTACAAAGGACTAATCCTCAATAAGAGATGTGTAGCATATCTAAAGACAAAACGGAACAAGCAATAAAATAATAATTTGGGATTTTTACTTATTTTTTGGATAGAGACAGTATAAGATAATTTAGGGGAAAGAGCGATTTCAGTTTTCTTTTATAAAATATTGAAATGATTGCCCATAAACAGAACCAATCACACAAAAACTCTCAAAACCTTCTGGACAAAGGAAAAAAAACTAACTTTAGAAATAACAATTGCAGGTCCTCAATGCTCAGTTTCCTTAAACTGCTGGACATTGTAGTTTCAAGAAAATGTTGCTCAAACGGGTAAATAGTGCCTTTTTTGGGGGGGGGACTATTTTCAGCCTTGGATTAACACACAGTTGGTGGTCTAGTGAGTATGTATAGCAGTAGGACAGTGTATGTGAGATTGACTCAAAATAAACAGTACGCATGTTCATTATAATGGAAGGACAAATACAGCTTTATGACACAGAAGAATAATACATATCTGGCTATACTGCATCTATTTAACTCTATAGACAATAGTGTTACTAAAAGTCAAATCAAACTGAATTTTCACCATTCTTGTCGCGTAAAAGATAAATACAAAATATTGCCGGCCTTATCTTTTTATAGGCATTGAGCAGTACAATCACAAATGGGCACTGACATTTTTTTTAGTGTTCCAGGGGAAACATGATCCCAGGTCCCAGGAAAATAGAAGTAAATAGTATATCTGTACTGTGAGACACACGTTTCATTTTGAAGTTGACAGTTGTAATGCAGCAATGAATAGTTTGTTAAAAAAGAAAAGTCATGAGAACTTTGAACATAATGTTAGTTTGTGCAAAACAACAAGCTGTTCTTGCTATCATTTGGCTAAAAATACAATTTATTTAACACTCCTGTTGAAACATTTGAGGCTTTGTCCTCTTAATTCATTAGAGTAGCTTCTGCCTTTGTTCGGTCTGAATTCATTAGTTTAAGGACTTACACTTGGGTTGATTGGTACACTATATGGATCTGTTCATCTCTCTATAAATAGCATGTGTTTTTCAGGGGCCCAAGTCTTTCAGTTTAAAATTATGTCTGCTGATTTCTTTTGTATAATGAGTTTTATAATTGTAGAAAAAGAAGCCTATTTAAAACCTAGTATAATGTATTTCATGCTCTTGGTGCAGGAGTTAGAAAGTATAATGTAATCTGATTTGCTTCCTTGTTTAATGCCTCAGTTAACATTTAACCACTTAAAACAACCATCTGTTTCTGTGGATAAGCACTCTCCCTGTATAGAAAAAGGTTAAACTAGAATACAATTTAGTGTCACTAAAAGTGTCAAAATGAACCCCAAATGTTGCATGTGGAGAATCGGCTAGTTAAAAAGGCCATTCAAATCATGGACTCAGATGCTGCTTGCAGTATTTTTAACTTAAAGCTAAACTGATTATATTGTGCGCAAAGACTTCCCTCAATATGTTGAAGTTGACCAAGTGCAAAAGTCTGAGCTTCACCAAATGAACAGCAAAATTCAGAGAGACCTTTAAATAAAGTGAGAGGATTAAATATACTAGTGTGCTATTTGTTCCACAGAAATTTGTTTGTTGGTTTGGCATGCTCTTGACTGGGCTTGTTTAAAAAAAAAAAAAAAAAAAAAAAAAAAAAGTTGTCAGTAATTTGATCAGTTTTTTTTATTGTGCAGTCCAACATATTTAAGTATATTCCATTTCAGACTTGAAGTATTTGAATGTAGTATGTTTTATTCAAATGAAAAAGTCTCTTTTGGACAAAATGGCAGCACAATTGGATTATGAGATTCTGAAGCAACACTATGCTAATGCTTAAGTCAAGCCGGTATAATGTTCTGTCTTAGTTCTACTAATTTAGCACTAAACACACATACAGCTGAGTCTGATGGGAATGTCATTAGTGTAATTTCACCTGATGATGCCACTAGATGAAAGATGTTTCAATTAATCTTCTGGGCACCAAGAATGAGTGAGTCAAATTTCATTCAATAGTTGTCAAAATGTTTCACTAAAAACCCCAAAATGTCAACCTAACCGTAGCGCTAGATTGGGGGGAGGAGAGAATCACCAAAGTCAGGAGAATTCACAAAATGTCATGCCTTTTTGTGAAATAGTTGTTACAAATATGTAAATTGCCAAAGAGCCACACTGCCATGGCTAAAACCATATACTTATGAAGGGAGATGAGTTTATAGTTTAGTTCATAGTTTAAAGTCATTGGGGAGAGAAAAAGTCAAAATCATCTTAAAAGCAAGCTAATTTCTGACCAGCAACCACACAAAAGATGGAGCCCCTCTGTATCAACAAGTTTCTTTTGAGGGTTTTGAGGGTTACCCTTGCATACTGGTACAAAACTAGACGTGAAGAAAGCAAATTGTCTTTTTCATAATGCATGTTGTAGAGGTCACCCCCAATGCTTCATATTGCCTCCAGGCAGAATTAAGAAATGCCTCAGCAAGCCTACACAGCTGCATTGCTCATTTCCATCATTAAAATAAATTGCTGTGTCCTGTGGTCTGTGTAAAAAGAAAAATATTAGAAATAAAGCCCTGTTTTTACCCTGTGGCACTGCTATGGATTTTGTCACTGTGTTGTCCCCAGAGGCTCCTCAGCTGCTTTAGAGACATAGGAAGACACAGTATGTTGTTCATCTATACAGAAATTGCCCATGGGCAAACGCAACAACTTGTCTCGCAGCCTGTTGTATGAAAAAAAGATTAACGTAATTAGCATCAGCATACATCTTGCAAGGAAAAGCAATTTCATATATCTGGTTGAAGAACAGGAGAGTCTACTGTACATGGCTCTGGAGAAAGGATCCATTTCAAAACATCAAATAAAAAACCCCTTTTTTAAATCCCGGGGTTTTGACGGAAACTTCTAAACCCAAGGGGCCATCAACAATTAAACTGAAGCTGGGAAACTCCTCCCCTTTAACCCTAGGCCCCCTTTTTTTGAACTGGATTTTGGTCCCGGGGGCCGGACTATGCTGCCAAACTGCTCCTAATTATTTTGGGGTTTTAAAGCAGATTTTACATTCTTTGAATGTGTAAAAATTTTCTTGGCATACAAAGGAAAATAAGTAGTATTTGTAGTATATTAGTATAGTATTGTATTTGTATAGTAGGTTTTGGTTTTTTTTTTAGTAATTAAAATGTTTTAAAACCCGACCGTGGGGGTGGTGGTAGTTTTTTAAAATTTCTCATTTCATCGCGGGCGGGCCTAGGGGATTCTAACAAACCCATGCCTGACAGAAAACCCTATTTATATTGCTACTTTTTTTCCCCGTCCTTCCTTTGCTTTGTTTTTTACCTTTTGTCTTTTTGGGTTGTGCCGACACAGCTACTTTCGGAAGGTCTTTTTTTTGACAGTCAAAAAAAAGGGAATTTTTCCTTCTTAAATTTTTTGTTTAAAAACCTGCGTTGCGTAATATTATAGTGACCGTCGGTCCATCGGAATTTTGGTTTTGTTTTAAATTTTAACGTATAACAATCTGGACCAGTTAAGATCAGCCCCTAAAATTTAAATGTTGGTTTGTAAATTTGGGTTTGCGGGAAATTTCGCAAAAGGGGACGGGGAAAAAGTTTAAAGGGACATAGAGGGTTTTCAAATAATGCCTACCCTCCTATTCTGAAAACCCGGTTGATAAAATTCTCTTACGTCTGAAAAGACTTGATGGAAGGGTTGTGGGAGGGGCCCGGTTCTCCATTCAAGCACAGACACCTGCGAAAAACAGATGGTGCACCTGCTCTGGAAACTTTTTTTAATATGCTTTTTATAGCCCTTTCAAAAACTGTGTTGCAAAGTGCTTTGCATTGTTCAAAGAGTAAAAATGATTGTACTACTCCAAAGAACAAAAGGTTAAGTCTAAATTGTGTTGAAATTTGAATTTGTTTTACATAGTGTGTGACTAAGTGATACTATCTTACGGCTGACATTTTTGCCAGGTCTCTATTGTAAAAGAAATAATGTATTTCAAGAGACTTCTGGCTAAATAAAGAAATAAATAAAATACATTGGGGGAATCAAAATGCTGATAGCCTGGCTGTGTCCAACAGTAACAAAAGTTGTCTGTTTCCCCGTTTCCAGTCTTGTGCGTAGCAGGCTGTAGCTTCATAATTTAGAGTACAGACACGAGAGCAGTATCAATCTTTTCATCTAACTCTCGGCAAGCCAAAGCAAATCGGTGTATTTTCCAAGATGTGAAACCAGTCCTTTAAATCCATGATTTATGGCCTGCTAAAAGTGTCTATATTAGTTTTTAATTGTTCATATTATGCGACCAGGTACTACTACAAACACAGTTGTCTGATTATGTGAATGTTTGCACTTTTCATATATTGTATAATATCAACTTTGGTCTGATGTGCAGTCAATGTTTTACAGTAAGTGATTTCCTTCTAAAGTGTGAATCAACTTCTCACAATAGAGTTGAGTTATATCCACCTAAGTGTTTTTGACAGGTGTCATATCACATTTGTGCAGCTGCAGAGGCATATATAAAGTACGGTTCGTCTAAACTGGTCGTCACTTTGGATTTTCTCGCACAAGTGGACAGCTTGCCTGCTGTGAATGTCAAGAGCGAGTTATTGAACAGAGTCGGAGGTAGAGGAGCCTCTCGCTGATCCTCGCAGCTCCTTAGCCTCTGGTGCTCGGCAGGTAAAGCACAACAAGCTCCAGCTCAGTCAGACTTCAGGGATTATTTACTTACCCCCTGCTCAGAGTGTCGAACTTTATTTCTCAAACACCCTTCCTTTCCCAGTGCTGGTAGCGCTGCAGCGTCCCAGCATGTCAGTCCCAATTACTCCCGCCTCACTTGACTCTATTTTGTGTTGAAAATAGACAAAAAAATGCTTTAACTGAGCTTTTTACATGTTTTCTCATTTTTGTTCAGATGTGCTCATGCCCACACATAATTTATTTGGTTTCATTTTTCAAGAAAGCTGTGGCAGTGGGGACCAAAGGACTGCAAAAAGCCAGGCAGTGTCGAGCCAGACATCATGACACCTTTTGTTTGTTTCTTTGAGTAAAAGGCTGGGTTTTGTCTGCTTTAACAAAACAAGGAAATTCACACCAGGTTTTATCTCTCAAATTGGCCACACAATAACAAGATCCTCTCTGCAAAGTTGTGCCATTTCGATTGTCAAAGGTAAACGACTGAATTCTATCAGTCGTTCTCTCTGCATCTAAACTTCACACATCTGCTTTGATCTGTTAGTTATCAGGTCAGCCGATCCCACCCCTTTATTTATTTCAGCAAGCTTTTTTTGCTCCAGGACATTCAGCACTCGAATGGGGATGTGGTGTATGTGTGAATGTGTGCGCCTATATTTCTGTGTGTCTGCTGCTTGAGTGGCAAATGGCTAATGAATAATGCAGGGTAACGGTGATGTGTTGACAGCTCTGACGGCTGAGAGCAGCCGAGCTGTGTATCACTGATAATGTGCTATTTCCCTTCTGTGCTCCTCCACTCCCTTATTACAACAAAATGCATTTTTTTTTGTAATTTAACCTCACCACAGCCCTTCTGTCAGTGTGTGCCAGAGAGTTTGTTGGGCCTTCCAAACTAATAGCTAAATGACATTGTGCACTTGGGGCCTTAAAGCCACATTTTACAGTAAGGATGAATCAAACTCTAGTTTGGTATGTGTGGGTGTGCGGAGCTAATGTTATAAAGTTTTGCAGGTATGGCTTTAAATTGACACCTGCCAAATGTGGGTAAAAATGAACTAAAATAACGAACACGAATTTACATTGTAAAGTTACTAGCCAAGTTTGCTGGTGATGAATGAAGCAAATCACACCGCGTCTGTTTGAATCGGCAGGCTGCAGAAAGTAAGTCATTGTTACTAGAGCAGTTGGTTTTCTGCCAAGAAATTTGGGATGTTTTGTGTGTTTGGCTTAAACATTGTCTTTATCTGACAACACTGCTTGTAGTACTAATCCTACATTTCCCATGAAAGCTGTTTTGACATGTCAGACAACCATTGGCTATGTGCCTAGCGTGTGTGGTATTGATAACAAGCTACGCTGACAAAGAAGATGAATGGAACGGAGTAAAACAAACGAGTTGAAATGGAAAGCATGTTAGCAAGGAAATAACAAATGACGTGGAAAAAAACCAAACGGGACTTCTGGAAAATCTGATTGCCTAGTGACTTTGAAAATCTACTAGTCATGTTGGCTGGTGATCAAGAAAGTTAATTTAAAGTCCTGTTATTTGGCAGGTATTTGGTAATGATTGCGGTAGATTAAAAGTTAAGGAGTAAAGTAATTGCAATTCATCCTGACAGGTACGTAAGTGTGTATCAAAGTCCATGGTAATCTTATCAATAGTTGAGAGATTTTATTCAAAATCACAAATGTGCTAGAGTAGTGTTACTTTTTAGTCACCTATTTTTAATTTAGTCGTAGTCTTGTGCCTAATGTCCTTGGTAGTTTCAGTCATATTTAGTCATTCACATATCTTTTTTTGTTATTGGACTAATAGTCTTGTCAATTTAGTCTAGTTTCAGTCAAGAGAACTCAAGGTATCTTAGTTTAGTTTTAGTCAAAACATTTTAGTCTTCAGAATTGAGATTATTTCTGATAACTATTTCAGTCAAATAGTGTAGTGTCTGCAAGCTGAAAGCTGGTCTCCTTCCCTTGCCCGGGGCTACGCGCTGTAGCTGCTTCTGCAGCAGGCTGAACCGGGCTTCTTTCCTCCCCGCCCGGGCCACATCGCTACCTGGATGTGTAAGGGGTGGATTAAAAAAAAAAGGGGACGTGCTGACTCTCTAGATGAGCAGCAGCCACGCCTGACTGAACCGTGGCACTCCAAATGGGCACTGCACTAGTTCTATTTCATGATGAAAAAGTAGACAATTGTAGACTATTGTGGTTTTTACTTTATGCAAAACATTTTAGTTGTAGTAGTAGTTTTTTTTTGTCAACAATAATGCATGTTAATTTAGTTTTAGTCAGTGTTTGTGGACATTGGTGCAGTCTCGTCTTAGTCATGGAAAAAGAGGTTGTTGATGTAAGTTAAAAACTCACTATGCTAGAGGGAAAGTCAGGGCAGCGCCATAGATGGATAGTTTAACGATCTCAAATCACGGGCGCGATATTGGATACCAACTTCAGATTACTCTACAGTGTAACCTTATGGGGTGAATATGCTATCTTAAAATAAATTGCTTACTGCTACTATGGCGTAGCGTTAGCTAGCTGTCTAAACTTGTGAAAAGCTGAACAACATCCCTGTCCAAGCTGTGTTTCACTTTCCCTCCAATATTATTATAAACATAATAAAGACACATGACTATGGCAAGATCACATGCAATTACATGGAGTGCTAGCAAAGAAGCTAACGCTAGCATAAGGCTTGGCTAATTTCAAACTTCATTCATTTCTAAAGCAGTGTTAGAACTTTTTAGACAGCATAGTACACATCAACGATGATATTACTAAATTTGTCCTATGTAATTTGTTGTATCAAAGAGAGAAAGTGACATTTACCTCACACAATAATGAACAGCTACCATACTTTTCACCTTTTTGGTTCACAGGGGATAAGTGAATTCTATTCCCTGTCTTTCATTGCTGCCAAACGTGCAACATTTAGGCATTTTTTCAGTGATTTGTAATTTTTTAAATAATTACGCGTTTCCTCTATTCCCATGTCAATGGGAATCAGATGAATGTTGGTATCCAACATGGAGTCCACGAAACACGTGACCACCTCGGAACCAATCGCACTTTGGGATTGCTCAGAACATTCGATTCCCTAGTTGGCCAAACTCCTTATATAAACGGTGCTGAGTCAGGGGATCATTAGTCCGGCTTAACAGATGCACATAGCTGGGATAATGCCTGACAGGAGAAACATCTGGCACGTCTCCCCTCTCACCATTTCCACTATCAGGGCTTAGCACCGCCCAGGACTATTGTGGTTGGTTTAAAGAAAAAAAAAAGCCAGATTCAGCCTCTGGGCACCGTGAACACATCTACAAAATGTCCCGATATCCAATCTTTGTTGAGATATGTCACTGGGTGACCAACTGTGACCATATCTAGAGCCTTGGCACCAGCATGGCTAAAAACCTAAATTAATAAAAATGTGACAGCTTTTTTTAATCTGGTCATTATCTGCATTTAGTGGGGTGTGGGGAGTGTCAGGGGCTACTTGGATTTATGTTTTCTAAAATCCTCTCAAAGGTCTTGTAGCCAAATGATTCAACCAGAATCTAGCTCATAAATCATTTTCAGTGTGATAATCACACTTCGGTCTTAAGAACAAATCTTTAGCTGTACAGGGATGCATAACACATTTTACTTGTTAATCAGCATTAACAGAGGTTAATTTGTAATAAGCAGAAGAAAATCAGCTGAACTGACAATGATAAGAGCACCACCTGCAGAAACTCAGACTTCATCAACTTGATCGCCAGGGACACAGATGTCAAGAGTATAATTAACATTGTTTGACTGATCTCTAAAGAGTGGACGGCCGTAACACCACAGCAGTTATAGCTGAAAACCAAAAATAAGAGACTTAACAGGCAAAGTGGCAGAAAACTGCACTGGTAAGCACAGTGTTTATGTGGTTGGAGAGACTATCCATTATCAGAAAGTTCATAGGTTCGATCCCTAGAACGTATTTGTCTCAGCAGCGTTGTCACGTCAAACTGTCCTTGAACAAGACGCTGCAGCTTCCACCTGCTCAGTGGTCACCTGCTGCACTGATTACCTGGAAATGCAAAAATGTGCAATCTACACTGTGTAAATCCTGTGTTCATTTCATTCATTTATAAGGCCAGCGCACATTAACATTTTTGTAAATGTGCCAGTGTTGACCAGCTGGCTAATTTTCAACTGGCAAGATGTGAGAACAATCAATAATATGGACTCTGGAAAATATTTGAGGTCTCTGCAAGCCAAAGAATGAATGATGAATGCAGCATCTACACTATGGTCTTCTTATAATAAAACATCTTTAGGAATTAAAACCTTCAAAAAATGTCACCACTTGGTGTAGTTTAATAACTGAAAATTAAATATGAGTTGAAATATAAGAACTACTCTCTCTCTGACAGAGCCTCTTATAAATTTGTAAATGCCTCACAGGTGCTGATTTGTGTTGAGTTTTAAAAAAATTGTCATTTTTAGTTTATATAGATCTGGTTTTAAACAATTTTAAGACCATGTTTGAATCATCCCACCTTATTAAATGTTTTTGTTGACACAAAAATCAATCAAACCGAATCAAAAATATTACTTAATATTGTTAGACGATACATCAGGATGATGAGGGGGAAAAGATAGACACTCCTTTGATTTAATTATTTATTTTATGGAGCACATGCCAAAAATGTTAAAGTGTAGTTTGTGTTGAGCGCTGTCCAAGGTGCTGATCCTGGAGCAGCCAGGGATGCTGGAGCTGTCCATGGCACTTTAACAATAAGGCAGCATTCCTGCTGCTGCTTTAACTCCGGATGCATCATGGCATACGGGATGTGCTGTTCTCAACATCGTTATTTTAGAAAGTATGTCAATTTCTTCTGTTTTTTTTTATTCTTTAATTTGCCAGTTAGTTTCCCTTTTTATAAATCCTTTCATTTGACCTATATATTTGTAAACCATTTTGATAATTCTCCTTTTTATTGTCCATTTAAAATTTCAAAGATTAACTTACTCATTTTGCAATTGCAATTTTTATTTCTTGTATTTATTCTCCAGTAAGATACCAATGAGTAGATGCTTTCTAACCATTTGGGGTAGCTCAGTCAGTAGGGAGTTGGGGGGACGGTCTCTGGTTCAAGTCCCCATACGGACCAAAGTATGGTGCTGGACTCATAGGTGTGGAGAGGTGCCAGTTCACCACCTGGACACTGCCAAGATACTTTTGAGCAAGGAACCAAACCCCAACTGCTCAGGGCACCTTTCCATGGGCAGCCCCCTCACTCTGACATCTCTCAATTTAGTACATGTAATGAGCATGTTTGTGTAATTCAGGCCTGTGTGTAATAACAGAGTGAAAACTTTTTTTTTTTCCTTGCGGGATAAATAAAGTATCCATTTAAATTATTTTTTTGTTTTAATATGACCCTGTGGACCTCTATAATCTCTGTGCTGATCACCGATACAATTCCCCCCATCATTATCAGTTTTATGCTGTGCACCCAGTTTAATTTATACAAGGTCTACTGCTACTTGTAGTATTCTACATTGCTGAAAGGCAGAGTGTAGGTGTACACTCTATGACCCACTTACTCGTCTGGTTGCGACAAAACCTGAGTGAAAGTGTGTTCTTTTTTTAAACTTTGATAAGTGATAACACCACAAGTTTGATGCTGATGAAAAGATTATTCATGTTAAGCTCACAGAATTCCTCTGTCATTCAGAGCATGACGTGTGTGCTGCTGTTGTGATGATGAGCTGTTCAACAACCTAATAAAGTGTAGATACTAAGTGTGAATTTTACACCCTCTATTTATGTACACAGTAGTAAATGAATGTTTAACATTAAAGAAAGTACTTGTGAAACTAATAGACAGAGATATGGTTATACACCTGGGGGCTGTGTTGCTTAATTTGACTACATTTACATGTTTGAACCCTGGCTGAGGCTCTGATTCAGAGTAACCTATAATACAAACAACTAATAGAATAATTTTATTAGGTCAGCTGCATTACAAGCATAGAGCAAAGTACAGTACAAAAGTCAGAAACGGCGTCTTGAAATCTCTAAATGTTTTTTTGATGCAAAATGTATTTTTATGCAATGAATATTACAGTAAAAGAGGTCTTTGTGTTTGCAGGATCCAGTCCGGCTCCTACCTCAGCACTGGCTGGTTCACGCTCATCCTCGCCATGGACATGTGCAAAGAGATCCATATCTACGGGATGATAAATGACACCTATTGCAAGTAAGACACCAACTATCACCCTCTATACTGATGAAAAATGCTCAAGTTCCAGCAAAAAACAGTGAAAACTATATTCACATTCACAGCAGCACCAGCCAATCGCAGCCTTCCATAATCGCGGACTGCCCTGTTGGAATACATTTTCAATTCAACAGTTTGGATTTAATGGCTGAATTTCTATGCTTAAATCCATATTGGATTCCCTGTGACAGGAATACCATTATGTTTCGTTGCCTAGAATACCCAGCAGGCTGCAGAGTCTCCGATGCTGCGGGTGGCTAGGCTGCAGCACCCAATTCCTTTCCTGCTTAAAGTTTTATTTGTATATTGGCCTGTCTTCTTTTTTCTGACTCTTGGGTGAGTGATTACTGTCTGGCTGCAAGGCCACAGGAGGGATGACAAACAAGATGCTGTTGCTCTGGGCATGGCTGCTTGGTCTCAAGTCATCTCAGTCTTGATTGACTCACCTTCTCTCTTCCTATGTCTCCACTGCGCTCTCGCAGCTCAGCCTGAGCTCTCTCTATCCCCCGAATCAAACACTTTCACCTAATACGCAGTGAAAATCCTGCCTTTATCCTCTCCATGTTCCCCATGCACAGCGGGAGTTGAAATATAAACAGCCCCAGACACATGGCAGAGAGGATTGATAATTCAACCAGCACCAAGGATTTTATGATTCAGTGAGGCAGTTAAGTGGCAGTGTTCTCTACCTGCGTGTCTCTGACTTGTTTCCTTCCTTCCTTCCTGCATGAGACAGGAAGATATTGTGTTTACTGAGATCCTGAATGGACAATTTATTGTCACACAAAGTGCTGTTGGCAGCCAACTGTTCCAGCACAACAAGAAGATATGTTTTGTGTGACGATGTTCACAGGTCTAGTCAGAATTGACCTTTGCAGATACGTGCAATAGAGCTCCAACAGGTGCTGCAGAGAGGGTGAAATTGAATTTATTTGTTAACGTTGGTGTGCACCACTGTGTGACACAGACAGAAGAGAGGCAGTGATTGGGCTGTGTATTACTGTAAGCTGGCAGACAGCCATAGTTGCTTTCTTGCTGTAAACCCTCTGGCTGGCTGATGTGATGTTTTTTTTTTTCTCTTCAGTCTGTGTTCATTCTCCCAATGATATTGTTACACGTGTCACCTTCTCATAAAGCTGTCACTCGCTACTAGAAACCATCTGCAGACTGCACAATTAATCTATTCTATTGCTTTTAATAGTTTAAAGATGTGAACCGTAAACAGGATGACCTGTCATGAAATCCAGGTCACAATGGCTTAACTTCCCGGCTACTGTAAATTACTCTCTGCCAAGGAGGTTATGTTGTTGGTTTGTTTATGTTTGTCAGCAGGATTTTGGAAAAACTACTTGCCTGATTCGCATTGAACATGGTGGAAGGGTGTAGCGTGGGCGAATGAGAACTATTACATTTTGCAGATTGGCCTTGGACATCTGCGCTCTTGGAGTGCCTTTCTAGTTTTGGATGTTTTCAGATTTACTTTGACTCAGAATGGGAATAAAATGTTGTCATGATATTTAAAAAAATAATAGTATTTATTAAATAATTTTGGCCGCCAACAGCATTTTTTAAATGAGTGAAACCTGCCGAGTGGAGAATATTGCCCGGGGCAGCCTCGTTCAAACTGCTGATGCTGTCCTGAAGGATCTTCAGTTTAATATTTTAGTGTGCCTATAATTTCAGATAATAGTTTTTAAAGCTTGTATTTGCTGACTGTAATTTTTCCCGAACTGTCTTGAAAATGTAAGACATTTGGCCTCACAAGCAAAACCATATTACAGTATGTTAATTATATTTAATATAGATTATGTATCTACACAAAAAATGTGAATTCCAATAATAAAAGCACACGAAAACTTCTATTTTTGTGTATTGTAGAACTGGTTTGGAGTGACAAACACCTGTTACTTTACAGCGCAACATATGTTATAAATATGGTTATTTAACTTTTAACAAGGGCGGGATGATATGATCAACAACATATGGCATCCTTCATATCTGTAAAACAAAAATTTTAGTAAAGCAATTTTGTTTGCAGCTTGCTTGGAATATTTTGAAAAAAAAGAAAAATTAACAATTGCTGCCCAGCTCTAGTTTTCATTGTGACACACTGCTCTCATTAAATCTGCGTTGATGTGATTAAATGTAATCGATCAGCCAATTACTTGCTGAGCTGAATCGGATAAATCCTCTCATTTCATTATCAGTTGTGTACTTACTGGATGACATTTAAAAAAGAAATCGTGTGTATATGTATGGAGGCGTTCTTTATTTCAGGCGATGCGCAGGAACATAGTTTATAATAATGACAAAATATTAACTGAAAGAAATTAAGTTATGTTTTGGTGTCTCTCTCTCTCTCTCATATTCATGTATGTCTGTTTTGTTTTTTTCTGTCCTTAGGACGGAGGGTTACAGAAAGGTTCCCTATCACTACTACGAGGCGGGCAGCCGGGGCGAGTGTGCAGAGTATCTGCTCCATGAGAGCGCCCCCTACGGTGGGCACCGCTTCATCACCGAAAAGTCTGTGTTTACCAAGTGGGCCAAAACTCATGCCATCAAGTTCTTCAACCCACTTTGGCAGCTGTCGTGACCCTGGCTAAACCGACACGGAAATACAACACCATCATCGTCGTCATCGTCATCATCTGGGGACCAGCTAGGCCTCTACACTGACTGAAAGTGTGTTCCCTGATGTGCACAAACATCATTTCTGGCACAAATTCCACTTCATAACCATTTTAAAAAAGTGGGTTGATGGCTGCTTGTCAAGTCCTGGATGGCTAATATCCATGAAGTGCTGGTTGTTTTATTGAAAGCCACTCAATCAGACAGACTGCCGGTCAACCTGGACAATAAAAACATATCTCTTGCTTGTTCAGTCTTTTTCCTCTGAATTTGAGAGTTGAAGAAAGTGCACAGCACGCCGCTCTTTATTGGCCAATTGATCTATTCGCTGCTCTGTGAGTTTAGCAAAGGATGGCTCGTAGACTAATTTAAAAAACAAAAAGAAGAGAAAACGACAGGAAGAATTGACAACCATCTGTTCACTTCCTGTGACCTCAGCAGCTCACATGTCTCAGGCCTGCTCAATTAAAGTGTTTTTCATGACTGAAGAGCTCAGCTGCTGTTGAGACGGGCCACGTTGCCATGGATGCTTGAAAAGCTCGCTACTGTTTCCTCTGAGCATCTCTCTTCTTCTGTCACGCTGTGATTAATCTATAATCTATAGTATCATTCAGGCCTTGCTAAAAAAAGCTTCAACAAACCAGGTCATTTAAAAAAAGAAAGCAAAACAAAAAGCGCATTTCAGTCAAACTTGAAGGTGAACCAGAGTTGTACATGTAAATCAGCTTTTTTATACCGTTATGCTTGGTGATTAAGTTGTGTAAACTCAGTCAGCTCAAAGATGTCAGTTTTTTATTTTATAATGCTGTGAAATCTTTTGGCTTGATATTGGGATAGGTTGCTAAGTTATTCTGCAGAGATAAGTTGCTAACACTCTAACAGTGTGCTATTGACAATGTGGGCATCACAGCACATAGAGCAATGTGCAATAAGAAACTCCATAGTTACGGAAGGAGTTAAATCAACTGTGGCCCCGCAGAGGGAGAGATTTGTGTGTGCAGTGAAACCATTTGAAGTTAATTGTATTCTATTATCATTTTGTGCCTGAAATATACTCTGCGGTTCATTGTATAGAAACAGAGGAAGAGGCTCGCTTGCTCTCTCATATTCTCATCCAGATTTGTGCCTCGTTGTGTACAGTATCACTGTGTGAACACATCTTCCCACACATCTTTGTCTTTGAACGCAACGTGCGTGCGTGCGTGCGTGTCTCCTGGTTCGGGTCATTACATTTAAATACATCGGATTCAGGATAGTGAAGAAGAATAATCAGTGGCGTGTTGAGGTGTGTACGTTGGCTGGTAGCTGTGGAGGGCTGGGACACCGGCTGTGACCCCCCCTCCCCTGAGGGTGTGATTTGTGTCCCGGTCAGAGCCGTGGCCCAGAGGGGAGAATTGGAAGGATTCAAAACCTTCCTATTTAGGCGACTTGATGCACAGAGTCCCTGACGACTGTAATGTACTGTAGCAGAGCTTCACAATCTCACTTCTACTGCACTGTTTACTAGCACATATAGGTTTAAACCTCCTGTTTTTTTGGATATCTTGGCAGAGACATAGCTACCGTTGAGGTAATGCTGTTGAAAAAAATCCATCTATAAAGGACCTTAGGAACATTTTTAAGAAATCTGCAGGAACTGGGATCTAAATTAAATTCCTTGGCCCCAAAAAATTCACATTGTGGGGAGAATCTGATCCGTCTCTGAGTAAGGCAGCTCAACACTTAGAAGGACCTACAACTCTAAACTCATTGCAAGTCCGCCTAGCTGACAAGGGCATCAGCAAAATGTAAAAACTCCCTATTTTAAATTTCACCTGGTGTAGCTCGGCATGTAAGAGATGACCGTAACACACTCTGGGTCAGGGGTCAGATTTCCTGTGGGACAACACATGCTGGAGAGGTATGCAGTATCCCGCCACTGCGAGCATCTGCATATCAAAGTATATCCACCACACAATGTAAGTAAAGCAGAATCGCTTACGGTATTTTTCTCTTGTCAAGGAAGCCTGAAGGTAAGATCTTGGCCTCTGAGAATCTTGATACTGAATTCATAAAGTATGCCGCGCATGTTACATGATTAATGTACGTCTATTATTACATATCCACTCAGCCTGTGATTGTGCAGTCACCTGGCAGCTCTCCACCAATCAGTTTGACCTCTTCTGTACAGTATATCCACTGTTAATTGTAAAGCGCTTCACACCAAGATTTTAAGTTGTTTAGTTGTCCAATCTTTTTGAGGTGTGTTATGGTGCATTGTGTAATTTGTTTTGTTTACTCAACAGTTTCTTTCTGTTAATTTTCCATCATTCTTTTAATGAGTTTTTTATAATAGATTTTATTTTTTGTTGATGCAGTGGTATGTGTACTGCATTGTTTTTCTGCTGCAGATTGCGTGTTGCCAACATTTTCTGCTGCTTCAGGCTTTGCTCTTGGTTATTTTTCTCATCAACAAATGCTTTATTGTTCTCAGCCACAACACACTGGAAGAATACCCAGAGACATTATGTAAAATATGCCCTTATATAGGCTCCCATGAATCATCTGTGGCTTGCAGAAAGAGGATGGGTGACTGTGAATTAGGAACACTATAATTGAAAATGTGAGCATAGTGGGAAGAAAAATGTACTTTAAATTTTTGGGGATACTTTTTTTTAAACAAAGTTCAGAAAGACAAACTTTTTGAAAGGGAAAAAAACCCACTTAATCGCTGTCGGGTATTTGAATGACAACTTTGATTATACCACTCCTAGGTGCAGTACAGCCAGCTTAGCAAAAAGACTGGATACAGGGGCAAACAGCTAGCCTGATAATGTCCAAAGTTAACAAAATCCACCTACCAGCACCTCTAAAGCTCATTATTTAACAAGTATCTCTAATAAATATAAAACCAAAGTCTGAAAAGAAAAAAGCTGTTGCCAAGCAACCAGCTGACACTTCAGACAGAGCTAGCCTCTGCTTCATGAAGCACTTCTTACATTGGTCTTTCTGGAAAAAAATGAAGTGTGTTTCTGGAGTTTACGTTGCTTATTCTTAAACCAATCTGCACCCACCACATCAGGTAATACAGTATATGAAGTTAAGGCCTTTGTGATTCTAAATGTCCCATGGCATGAAAATTTCACCATTTTGTTTCACGTTTAACATTGAGTTCCCCCAGCCTGCCTGTGGTCCTCCAGTGGCTAGAAATGCTATAGGTATAAACTGAGCCCTGGGTATCCTGCTCTGCCTTTGAGAAAATAAAAGCTCAGATGGGCCAATCTGGAATATTCCCCTTATGATGTCACAAGGGGGAAGATTCTCATTGGAGAGAGAGAGAGAGAGAGGGAGAGAGAGAGAGAGAGAACACAAGCCACCCCCACCCCTTGGCTCCTTCTCCTCCTCACTAGCATTTAAACTACAGACACAGCAGTATGTCATAGGACCGATTACTTTGCGAGAACAGAGAAAACTACAACTCCCATGATTTTTATGGGAGAAGTAGTATTCATTGTGGGTACTTGGTACTGGTAAAACTTGGTTCTGTCTATATCCATAAAACTCACCAATGCTTTCTTCTCAAGTTATTACCACAACTCTTTAGTTACGATTTTTGCTATCTTAAAAAAAGTGTTCAGTCCACTAACAAAACAGAAAACTACAGAAATTATCCAAACTGTTGCAGCCTCTGTTCCAAGGCTTCTGTACTGATTAAACAAGCATAATCAAAATCAAACTTGAAAAGTTGGTGCGCTTTATTTTGACACTCTTTGTGCAAAAGTGAGATAACTAGCTACAACTTAATTTCTATTCTCATCTAACTCTAATGCCAAAAAGCAAATTAATTTACCAAATTATTGACCTATTCCTTAAATAACATTTGTTAGCCCTGAATCCTTGTTAATTTCTGAATTTCATTCATCCTCTTGAACGTGAAGCAGACTCTCCTTGGTACCTTTCTGTATATATGCAAATGGGAAAAACAACAGTGCTTGTACTCAGCTGCTCGGAAGTGGAATAAGCAATGATTGTTCGCTTGTTGTAGAATGCAAAGTTGAAAAGCAAATTAAAGCAGAGCTGGCTTTGGAAAACCTGATTGGCACGTCATGGTCTGGAGGTCTGCGGATCAAAGATATGGATTTCATTATTCCTCAACGTTTAAAAAGCTCTCATTATTTTTGCCTGCTTTTCTTTCTGTGATCTGTCGAAATAAATACTGTCCGTTTTGGAGTTGAGATTTGAGATTTTAAAGATTGTCTGACCTCGCTAGTTTGAAGCTTTTTTCCCTCCTGACTTGTTGCCATTTTCTGAAATGCCTCAAGTGCTTTGTTATAATGAAACTTTTGTTTCTTGTGTGCATGTCAAACAATTTATTTTTGTGTTGTGAAGCACTTTCCTTTTTTTCATTTTCAGGTCAAGTGTCCTTGTGAAATGTGTAACTTTGGGTGTGTTTTGAGTTACATAGAATGTAATATAACACAGGTTGTTATGATGAAAGTTTTGTGCTAACACAACTAACACACTGCTTTTTTTATTGGTGGTAAAATAACATTCAAATGCTGCATGTATTGCAGGTTATTGAAATGTAGTTTTTGTCAAAAGATAAGTGGTGATTAAACGTATTATTTTTGTCATTTGCTGTCTACATATTTACTAAAATTAGATATATTGTGAATGTTCCTTTTTTACCAGCGTGTCCTCTGTGTCTTTTATTTTCTGTGGGGATTAAAGAAAATCCAAAAATAAAAGATTATAGCCATTTCTAAACAAAACAAGCAGCATCAGAAAGTGAGAAACTTGGTAAGATGTGTTCATGTTCTATGAATGGAGCTCAAGCTGAGCTGCCATCTCAAATCTGGCGTCTCATGAGATTTTTTTAAAACATCAGGGAAGGAGCCGAGTTCAGTCAGGTGGAGTTTCGGTGAGCATGAGTTTTTTTTTAAGGAACAACTGCATAAATAAAGAACACCAGTTTTAAATAATAATGCTGACATACAGTATATGGTTTTTATGTTACAGTGATGAATAAAGTGTAAAGTATGACTGAAGCAGGCTGAGATATACTGGCTTTTGTTATATTTTTTATTTTATCTAACAAGCTCAAAAATGTACAGCCCCCCCCACCCCATACCTTGTAGTAATGATGGCCAAATGAAGCTTCGTGAACCAGGATCTTTTATTTTCTAAGCCCACTAGATGGCGCTCTTGGTTTTAAGAGAAAGGCCTAAGGCATTGCAATTCATTGTATTCTCAACACTTTGTTGAACAGTTGAAACTCAGGCTTATAGTTATAATTGTGTATTTTCTTAAACATGATCTTCATATACTACTAATTTTCAACAGCAAACTTAATGCTGCCCAGATTAAGTTTTTATCAATATGTTTTTATTAAATATACTGTATCTGCAAAGTCGCAAATTGTTTATACCAAATGTATGGGCAAAACATTCACTGACAACTTCTTTGATTTGGTTTTCCAATTATTTCCTCAACCTTAATGCTCTTGTGGAAATGTTTGGGTTTAACTCAGAGCTCTTGGTTAGAAATGGGGAGATGCAGGTCTTGGTAAAACAGTGACAAAGAGAGAGGTGTCTTTAACCTAAACCACAATCTTTCCTTTATCTGACCTTTACCAAAGAGTTTTTGTATTCTAAACCTACTGTGATATGGTGCATTACGGTCTCCTGTGTCAATGTATTGCACTTGTCCTTGCAGCACGAAAAGTTCACACTTATTTTACTGGATAAAAAACATTTTCATACAAGGAATTTGCCTTGGAGTTTTGGGGCATAACAATACTGTCTGCTATAACATAGCAAGAGATAATACATTTAAAAAAAAGTCAAATGAAATAAAAGAAATTGACAAAAAAATGGACAATATAACTTTTTAAGATGATGAGCTCTGCAGTTTTGTGCAAGAACGTGCAAAATATTGTCCAAGTAATCTGCAAGAGTTTACAGTACAAAGTATAGCGTTTATCTAAATAGCTGCGAGCAAGGCTGGGTGGAGCCACACAGCAAGCTCACAGTGTGAACAATGGAAGTAATGGACATGATGTCATTTGCAAAAGCGTACACCAACACAGAAACTAATGAACCGTTGGGTAAATGGAAAATAAACCTACTTTTTCAGACTACCTCACCTTGAAGTGAGAGAAACAATTCTCCATTTCCTCCAGTTACCTTGACTGTGTTCAACTTCAATTAAATTCCAGCCGACCTCATATTTGGGCTACTCCGTCTCTTTTTATGTCATTTGTTTTTCTGCCTTTTTCTGTTTTGCTGGCAGCTGGCATGCATTAGTGTTCTGTCATGTGCACAGCTTAACTGAGCAAGGTCAGTGAAACAACTGGAATGTTTTCATTTTGGTGTTTGTATATTTGTTCTTGCAATTCTTTTGACCTCTGAAACATATTTGCAGGAGGATGTGCTCTCCAGGGCCAGATGGTGCCACAATATGTAGCGTTATTGTAGCTCAGGGACAATTACAGGGGTGATAAAATGAAAGGGATGACGAATGGAAGGAAGAAATCATGGAGGTGAATGATGAATTCTTTGGTTTAGATAAACTCTCCTCTGATGCTAATCGCTAGCTAATTTGCACACAAACACGAGAGGTATCAATCTTATGTTATTTGCAGCGAGAGAGAGAGAGAGAGAGAGAAAGAGACAAAAATCTAAATACTAAAAGCCATTGTTTGAATGAGCTGAACAGGTTGTTTTTGCCAAACAAATCCAGCTGCAGAGCAAAAAAAATTCCATTTTAAGTTTTTGTAAATTTGCAAAAATTCATTGTTTCACAAGAAGTAATGCGAATTCTCTCGCGGTTCATGTTTCAGCCTTGTAATGGGCTGCAGTTGTACCATGCAGCTCTCTATCAATCACTTTTATTTTCTAGCCCACAAGTAGCCTCATATTTGTCCAAATCACCATTTGCATCACATTACTTTTTATACCCTTAAACTTGTTTTTTAATAAATGATTTAACCATGTTACCTGTCTTTCTGACATTTAATTTGATCCAAGTTATCTAATCTCTTAAACCAAAACCCCTGTTATGTCTCCCACAGGTTTTACTGCTCTGTTGAAAGCCAATTAGTCAGGTGGGGGGAGGGGGAGAATACAGGTCTATCATATCACCTTCCCCGCCCAGAGCAATGATCTGTTTTTTGGACCATGTCCGCTTGGCGCTGCACTTGTGTCACCAGATCCTGTTAATTGGTGTGTTTCACTGGTTTCAAAGTGGGCGACCAGTCCAGAAATTGCTCTGTTAGTAGCAGAAATAAATGAGGATTCGTGTGGAAGTGAACAGCCAGTCCATATTTTCTTCCCTGTCTGCCAACTCTTTAAATGATCAATAACACTGTCAAATGCATCAAAGATGGAAGTGTGCATTGTGTTTTAATTTATTCCATGCAGGCTTCTAAAAGGCTCTTTAACAATATATCCCTGTAGTCACTCTGGTGCCTCATTAATGACTTGCATCACTTTGGTTGCCATGATTTTACACCCACCTCCCTAAAAAAAAGAAAAATGAGTGCTACACTAATTGCCTCATGTTTATATTGATTACATCCACCTCCTCCAGTATTTGCTCATCCTCCCATCTTCAGTTTCTTTGAGCATATCGAGCCTGTCAGGAATCGGGAGCGTTCAAAGAATGAAATGTACGGGCTTGCACTAAATGTCAACCATTTTCAGATTATCTGAGGCAACAGAAAACATTGAACTGTGACTAATGAGCAGCTGTAGCTCTGACAAAATAAATCTTTGTACAGTCGTGGATAGCTTCAGTCTGTATTCTTGATATTGTTCTACAACAATACTAGCACTTTAGTAGAAGAAATAAGGGTTTGTGTAATGTCTCTGTTTACAACCATCTCTTCCCATCCTTTCATCAACCTTGATGTAATCAAAGTTTATAACTTCCTACATATCCTGTGGGCCTGAAGGTAATTAAATTGCTCTAAAAGGTCTTATCTCTCTCTTCGCTCAACACAATCAATCACCCCTCCTAGGATGCATTTTTATATTCCTCCATATACATCAGCCACTGGTTGTCTTTATTAATTTTTCAGTGCATGTTTAGTTTTATGCCAATGACGTCCTGGTTTGTGTGACAGCCGACAGAAATGATTGAATGTTCTGTCTAAAGCACTGCTGGGAGACGTCAGCTGCTTTCAAGGTGCATGAGGATCAAGGGGATGTGCAGTCAGTGACTGGGAAAGTTTTCCGGAAATAAATGCTGCTTGACATCCATACAGATGCACACACAGTATCCCTTGGGATCCTCCTGGTACACACACACACACACACACACACACACACACACACACACACACACACACACACACACACCACACACACACACACACACACACATAAATCTTCCATTGTTGCATGGTGTCAAGTTTTTGGATGTAGGGTGCATCTCAGTTGGCAGGTGTCCAAAGGGGTGTTGTTTCTTCAGTAAAATGGGTTTTGGTTTTTAATATTGGCTATTTATGTAAATTGAACATCATCTTTTTGCAATGTCCAGTGTTTGTGCCTAACTGTCTTAACAATTGTTTTTTTTTCACTTTTTTTTCTTGTTCTGTAAATATTAACTGACAAAATACAAACAGAAAAACAAAAGATACACAATTTTAACTATCAACATACACATGGGTTCTGCCATTTCTAACCTCCTTTGGTCGAATAGGCTACAAATCATAACCATCTTTTCACTAACGCACCCCTCAAACAATAAAAACAATCAGTCATAAACATTGTTACTGTCCTTAAATTGTCACTGTACTCTCATTTTTGCAGCACAGGTACGCAGGCAGTGTTAATACTGTAGAACAGCACTGACAGAAAAAGAGGAAAAACTTCCCTTCTACTTCATTTTTTCTCTTCTTCCTTCCTCTTTTTATCGTGACAAGATTCACGTTTTACGGTTCCAGTTTGTTGCTGACTTTGCAAGGTTTTAATTTTGTTTGTGATTTTTGGATTAAACCAGTAGTTAACGGAAGAGGAAATGTTCAAAACCTTCTTTGAATTTTAGTAACATAAGCTGACTGTGGTTGCTGCCAGTCAGGAACTAACTCCTTGTCGGTTCGGTCTTTTTACTTTTTTTTCTTTTTTTAAATTGATAACCACTAAATATAAATTGGCTAATTCACACTATTGGAATCTTCTTTTCTTTTTGGTTGGTTCCCAATGTTTTTAAGTCAATATTACAGTAGCACTTCTATGATGCTAAAAAGGGTACAGGATTTCTAGCCCGGCACCTGAAGAACAAAGCTGTAGGCAGAACAAAGCAGCTGCTACATCGTAGTTGACTAACAGCTCATCCCCTGCCAGGGAACCAGCCCCCTAGCTGCATTTCATGAACTGTTTAAATTCCACTTTGTATTCAACCTGTCCTATGAAGACTCCCTGGCACAGATATGCATTTTTTAACAGTTTAGAACCATTTATAACATCAACTTTGGAACAACTGAGTTGTAGACCGTGTTTCACTTGTCAGGCCTTGAATATGAGTGGCATTTCAACCAGGTGAGATAAGTTTGCAGACATGCAAATAAGATTTATTGTACAGCTCAAATGAAATGTCGATACACAAATCTTTTGTACATCTATATATAGGGGTTGAGAACCATCAGACCCCCCCCCCCCCCCCTATGTATGGTGGTGACAAAGGAGCCCAAAGACCAGACCGAAGGAAGCTCCAGACCGGTCAGCTGGAGTAGATGACTGGATTTGAAAGGGGGGGGTGAAGGGTTGCACTCTTTGCCTGCAACGACAGCTGAATGGCAAAGAGAGAAAGAATTATTTAAAGCAGGGTTGTGACTCTGTGATTGGCCCTTGCCATTCTGTTACGATTCCGATTGGTTTAGCAGGAAGGTGAATGCCTCCAACAGCTGATTTGAGTTAGATAGAGCATTAATTTAGAGTGAGGTCTTCCTGAAAGGATTTACGCTGAGATACATTTCAATCAGGAGAGACTAGTTGCAGATATGCAATGGTTATACACGCATGATGAATTTACATTTATTAGGATAACAGATGTATTGAATTAGGAGTGCTTCAATTAATAGTGAAGTCTTCCTGAAAGAATTTACGCTGAGCTACATGTCAATTTGAAAAAAGAAAAAATAAGGAATTTCTATCACAGCTCAAGGTTAAAACTTATCTGGGCCTTTGTCGGTGTTCAATTTATGACAGATGTGACTTGCAGAATGTTTAGCTGTTTCATTCGTCAGGTTGCAGTTACTTTTATCTTCTTTAAGAACGAATCATCATCCCTGTTTAAGGTTCATGCATATTTGTATATTAGAGGGCTGTCTGCATCAGTTTTCAACTTTTCCTGGTTTCAGAAAACATCTGAATAATTCTGATCATAATTAGTTTTTGTGGTCAAACAGCAGTTAGATGGTAAGAGGCCTGGGGCCTGTTGCACAAAATTATCCTGGATGAATTTAGCTTTGACTTGGTTGCACGAAACCAGGTTGAATTAAACCCAGCCAAGTAACCATGGAGATTTATTCTTTGCGGCTAGCCTGGTCCAGAGCAGGCTAACAGCCAGGCTAAGATTAATACTGTCGTGTCATGTGTTAAATCAGCTGCCGCTCTGATCCGAAATAAACGTGTATAACAGTTATTCCGTTGTCTTCTGCTTTATTTTTATTAACATGCATTACTTGTCACTATTGTTGTCATGAGTTTGAATTAAACCCTAGGCTACTATTGCAGTTGTTTAGATGGTTAGAAATGGTTGCACTGGCACCCAGATGCGGACTGGCAATTGGGAGAGTTGGGACTTTTCCCGGTGGGCCGGTAGTGTGTTGAGGCCGCCTGGCGTGCGTCGCAGTGTCCACTCTGTCTGTAAAAGTAGAGATGAGCAGCGCGGCGTCCGTGGTCTGTGCAGCTTCAGGTTTATACAGGACGCTCCGGAGATTAAGTGGGACAATGCGGCAATATTCCCAGATGACATTAATGGCAGACTGGTCAGAGACCAATACGTTAATGATTTCATTTTCTTGTTGCTTGTCCTTCTCTAATAAAGGATAGTTTGTGTTACTCCTTAATATGTAGGCCTAATGTTTTTTTATCATAGATTACTTTGGTTTCATAACCTTCTCAATTAGTCTCACATCCCTGGACCAACAACGTGACTATGTATATAGTGTAGTTTACATTCTTCACACCGGGAACACCACAATGCTTCTTAATCTTTTTATTTTGGTGCTGTCACTTGTCAGAATGATAAAAAAACATGAATATTGTTTCACATATATGCTCACAGCGTGTTTTGAAGTCACTTACTTCTTTTTCTAGTTGTTGTCCCTTTCTGATTTTTCTGTATGAACATTAATTGTACAAAGAATTAGATATAGCTTATAGAGATTTGTGCATATGGTTGTAAAACATGTTCTCGCGTTGTAAATAAGGGTTTCAAATTAAGCCTAGAGTCCTAAGGGTACATTTCCCGAGAACATTAATTCCCTCTGCTCACTTTTAAGGCAAAGTAGGCTAAATAATAATACATTTCATTTATATTGCGCTTTACATGGTAGACTACTCAAAAGACACTTTCACTTTATTTCCCTTTTTGCATATAATATTCTTCACCTCCTCATTACTTTCCATTAGAAGCTGCTGCTCATTGGGTGAAACACATGCCGTATGCATCTTCTCCATCTCTGCATCAGTAAATCTGTGATCGATACTGTGGTCTATTTAAGAAAGCTGTGAACGTGCACTTATCCCAGCTATCTACACCTGGCTTGACATAGCTCCACCTGTTCATCCTGGCACGGCAAACGTGCGACCGATTAAGCCGCGATGAGCAGATCACACTAAGTCAAGCTGCGCTTTTTCCCTTATCCTGGATATCTTTATTCTACTTTCGTACAACAGGCCCCAGTACATCTAAATTCCAAATTCCAAATCATTCAAACAGTTGACACTTTGGCAGCATAAATGTTGTGCCAGATTCTAGGTGCAGTGCATCATTGAAGTGCATAAATTCAACAAGAATTCACAAATCCACAAACTACTACATATACATCTCTATGTGACCTTATGTCCTCCAATGGGACACATGGTACACCGGCTGGTTGTAAATTGATTGGAGGGAAGCTGGATGACTATTGCACACTGAAGATGGCATATAGTCTAAATGTCATTTTATTTCCCTGTGCTAAATGTAGAAACTGGAAACTGACTTTTAAAAGTAAATTTAAATACTTTACCCCCCACTGCCTAAGATAGCTCACTTGCTCTGGTCTTGGGCACCTCAGCAGTCATTTTTGAGGCAGTGAAGAGTAGAATTGGTTCACTTGCAGCAGTCTAACTTCACAGACCAGTTTTGCTAACCATTATGCTACAGCCAGTCACGGTCAATCTTAAACTGCCTCCAATCATCTAAGTGATAAGTATGATTTTAAAGGCAGCATGAGATGTTCACAGTGCATTTGCAGCCATGCCAGGCAGCTGAAGACATGAAAGATTTCAGTGACTGTGTTCGCCAACTTTGGGAAATTGTTGAATCCATTGACAGTTTGATGAATACCTACCCTGCTGGAAACATGCCAACAACTACAGCAGCTTTTTTAGTCCTGAAGCAAAGTAAAATTGCTGTACAGCTCCATACAGCCTTTGTTCTCTCCTAACCAAACATTTCATGAGCACAGTTATCATTACTGCCTTAGAAACCTGGCGTGCATGTTGAGCAGTTTGCTTGTCTGTCCAATCCTCTGAACCTGCTCTGTTCTCTCAGGGGATTCTTGCACTGCAGAGAGGGTGAAGCTTTTTAGAAGCCTCCTGAAAATTAGATCTGTCCAAACCAATGGCATACCGCGAAAGACTAATGCCACAAAAAGTCTTTTGAAGAACGAAAAAAGGATTTATGGTCCTTCAACTCTCTGTCTTGCCGCTCCGTGCAGACATCTGAAAATTCATGAACTGTGCTCCTGCACAACACAATAAACAAGACTGATGATTGACAGTGACTTGTTTTTCTAGCATAAGGATCAATTCCCACTTAAATAACAAAAAGAATTTTCTCACTTACCTTTAATGTGATATAAACATATAGCTTTGGTTTTTGGAGACAGTGCTACATTTACAAATACATTTTTGAGATGTTTTCATTGGAACTACTACTACTACTACTAATTAAGAAATAGAAAACTGTGTCTGCATTGGGGACAGTGCTTCTGGAAAGAAATGCTTCTGTTGAATTTTGTAAATATTATATTCAACAAATGACTTTTTCTATCATTGTACAATTATTATATTATTACTATTATTGCGACAATTTCAGACAAAAAAAAAATACCGACATGGTGTGCAAGGTTCAGGGGTAACCTCTAGCTCACCTGGTAGAGTGGGCGCCCCATGTCGGCTAAATCATTGGCAGAGGCCCAGGTTGACCAATGGCCTTGTGCTACGTGTCATCCCCTCTCCCCCCTTTTCTATCTGTCTTCTACACTATCTAATATATATCTTGATAAAAAAAATCAATCAATCAAAAGAGTTTAATAACATAACCTGACTACTTATTTAGCCCCTGTCATAATTACTGTACTACACGTCACTTGAGTGTAAACATTTGTTGTTTTGGGGTGCTTCCTGAAATGACTGATTCTATTGTTTTTTTTTGTGAGGACTTTTTCTTATTATCATTGGATTTTCCATCCATTTTGGCATCCTTTTATAACTTCTTTGAAAAAAGGAAACACGACAGGAAGTATTCACATTTTTACTGTGAAAACCTTTAATATTGTTGTTGTATTGTGTTTGTACCTTTTTATGTTCATTGGTTTGTCTTATTTAATTTGCATAAGCTTCTTTTATATACCCAGATGTATTTTGTTATTTGTTCCTCAAGGATTTACAGTTAAGAACTGTTAAGATTCCCAAATGAACTTCTATTCACCTCCATTGTATCTGTGTGGAGACAGACATGAGGCAGTTATCACACATCCTGGACAAATGACCCCAAACATATTTGCATGACTAGATATTCCTAGGGGTGCGTTGTCAGATTTTGATCAGAAAAATTTGGACATACGCTCCAAATCACACATAGTTTTTCTCACTAACTAATAATGTACTGCCAAGAACTACAAAATAGTCTCCTGAGCAACAGAGATGGATAACTTTATCCGGGGGAAGCTTGTGTTGTCACTTATTGCTGAACCTTCTGAAAGAAGATTTTACATTTCAGAAATGTCAAATGACACATTTCAGGACAAAATATTCCCAAGAGAGTAACTGCCTTTAAAAAAACAAAACAGCTCCACCTTCGCTTCTGCACTGTCGGAGAGCTTCACAAATGATTTCAGACTCCCTGTTTTGAAGTCCTTCACTCCTGACCTCCAGTAGCTCCCTTGGCACAGAGGAAGCTTTTCCCAGCATCTGGCCCACTTGCTCCCCCCATGAGAGCGAGCATGTTGGGGCAGAAGAGTGTGCCTCCCCTCGGGCCCAGATGATGAGACAGTGCATTTACATCAGTCCAGTGAAGCAGGAGCAGTGGTGTGCTGCTAGCACTGAAGCACAGAGCATGCAGCCAGAGCATCTGGTGGGTTTGTGCTCATCTCAGGAGCGGCCCGGTCTGACTGCAGACAGACGCACAAGCATGCAGACAAACTGGCACACAGTCAGATCATAAAGTCAGATAAACAGTCACATTCAGGAAGTTAATTAGCCATTACTCATTCAGCCAAACCATTTGTCAGCCAAAGAGGGATGCAGACTCCTGGCTTCTACCTCAGTCAGTTACAACCAGGGAATGGAATTAGAGAGGAGAGCGGCTTGATTTATGGGAGTCTGGCCTCCTGGCTTGGACGACAAGAAAACCAGGTTGTTTTGTTCTCGGGGAAATTAGAGTGGGGGGAAAGTCACTCAGTGTTGGAATTACCTTGGACACAAACTGTAATCTGCCTCGACACCACCGACCATCAAGGGGGGAATTTTCTTTGGATTTCAGCGTGACTTTCAATAAAGATTCACATGGAAGGAGCCAAGAATGGGACATTAGAGACACTTGAGAAGCACTTAGGTACACAAAATGTGAATTACCATTAGTGGGAATGGAGGATGTACATATTAATGGCAGTGAGCACAGAAATATTTAGGGAATTGAAAACCAACTTTATTTGCTGTAACAGAAAAATAATGAGAAAATTCTGTAGCTGAATTGGGTTTACATTGGTGTGACTACCTTAGCTACCTAGCTGAACGCTAAAATTTTCCTTTGGAGAAGATAAAGAAGATAAAGTTGAGAAATGTGTGGAAATATCTAACCCTTTTTTTTTTCTTGTTCCCACGTTGGAAAGAACTCATATGTAAACCATTTTGGTTGGTTGCATAAATGGTGTGGGGACACTAATTAATCTCCAGTGAGCTCCTTTCCCATTTGGTGAAGTCAGACAATGACTGCTTGTCTCACCTCCACCACAACAAAGCACGGGGTCTCCCTCTGTACTCATGGCCCAGTCACCCCTGAAACTAGATTCCCTCTTCCATCATGCCTGGGGGAGCAATTTAATTAAAAGCCAGCTCAGAGCAAAGGACACCCATCACCCTATTCTTGATGTGTCCACAGTCAACAAACATGGAGAGCAAATAAATCCTCTTGTGGACAATGTCCCGGCCCTGCTACACTAACTGTAAATACACACCAAGTGAACAGATTGTGGTGTAATGACTGTAATTTACTGGGTAAGAGGCAGGATTAAATATTGCTTCGGCTTCAAGTTATTTTTATGAGAATGGTCCTGATGATTGATGTTATTTAATTGAATCCGGTCCTGGAAATCCTATCTGTCTTCTAATTTAGTCCAACCTGAAAGGGTCTCATTTTTTGTCCCATCTGGTAATATAATCCATTCATTTCCCCTGTAATGACCTGTCAGCTGTTATTATCATGTTAACAATGTGTTGATCGCACAAAGAGCCAACCCCACATTCCTGCAGAGTGGTCAAACTTTAATTGTATGTTTCAGTTTCAACTACTTACAATAAGTGATTCATATGCGGGTACAACAACAAAAAGTACATCAAATTCATCATATGTGCTGATCTACTTTAAGTGCTACATTTTGCGACAATGAGATATAGAGAAACAGTTTTTGATTTGATTTTATTTAATGTACCGATGAGTTTTCAGTCTGTGATGGAACATGTGTTGAGTTTCTGCTGTCTTGATGTCAGTAGGGAGCTCGTTTTATCATTGTGGAGCCAGGACAACAAACAGTCGTGACTTTGCAGAGTGGTGGCTAGGCCCCACTTTGTAGTTAAAAGTTAAAGGACCCTAACAGACTGTTTGCATGTTTTAGCTCCTTGAAGGGGAATTGTGCTAATTTCAGGCAATGAAAGTGACCAGGATTAAGGAGAAAGATCATGGAGGACATTCACCTCATACGTCAGAGGCCATCATTTATTTATCCCCACAAACGTTATCATATGATTAAAGTTCCACACTTAGTTCACCAAAAACCGTCATATGTGACTGAAAGCTTAGAGGAAAAACAGTGAGTAGACCTTTGAGTTGAGATTATTTAATTTCCTTTTTTTTAAAGCAATGGAAGCAATACTAAGGGAAGGAATAGTCAGAAAACAAACAGTACTGCACACTGTACTTGACTTTTTAAGAGACTGGTTTTGAGGACTGCAAAGCAATTTTTCTACCTTTCTGGCTGCCATTGTTTCTTTTAATTTGTCAAAATGTGAAAATAAATTAGATGAGCCAAAACCTTTTAAATTATGTTGAGTTGTATAATCCATCACAGTGAATATGCTGCCTCCATTAATTTGGTGATAACTACATCTTTCTTTTTGTGGTAAAGCAGGTGTAAGTGCAAACTGATGTAAAAAGTCAAACACAACAAAGGCAAATGATCAATTTATGAAGTTGGCTAAGTTGCTAGTTGTTGTTTTCAAAGTGTCTGCTGACTGATTTGCCATTTGGAAATAAATGGAGTAATTGGAAAGCAGTGGCAGCCAGGAAGGAAGAAACATGTATACTATATATATATATATGTGTATGTATATATACATATATACTGTGTATATGTATAGATACAGATATAGATAATATATATATATAGATAGATACATACCTTCTCATTCAATGCTTTTTCTTTATTTTCATGACTATTTACATTATAGATTCTCACTGAAGGCATCAAAACTATGAATGAACACATACGGAATTATGTACTTAACAAAAAAGTGTGAAATAACTCTAAATAGGTCTTATATTTTAGATTCTTCAAAGTAGCCACACGTTGTTTTTTTGATAGCGCTGCAAACCCTTGGTGTTCTCTCAATGAGCTTCATGAGGTAGTCACCTGAAATGGTTTTCACTTCACAGGTGTGCCTTGTCAGGGTTAATTAGTGGAATTTCTTGCCTTATTAATGGAGTTGGGACCATCAGTTGTGTTGTGCAGAAGTCCGGTTGATACACAGCCGCCAGCCTTATTGGACAACTGTTAGAACTCCTATTGTGGCAAGAACCAATTAGCTAAGTAAAGAGAAACGAGTGCCCATCATTGCTTTAAGAAATGAAGGTCAGCATCAAACTGTCTGGAGGAGGAGGTGTGATGGTGTGGGGGTGCTTTGCTGGTGACACTGTTGGGGAATTATTCAAAACTGAAGGCATACTGAACTAGCATGGCTACCACAGCATCCTGCATGCCATCCCATCCGGTTTGCATTTAGTTGGACCATCATTTATTTTTCAACAGGACAATGACCCCAAACACACCTCCAGGCTGTGTAAGGGCTATTTGACCAAGAAGGAGAGTGATGGAGTACTGCGCCTCCACAGTCACCGGACCTAAACCCAATCGAGATGGTTTGGGGAGAGCTGGACTGCAGAGTGAAGGCAAAAGGGCCGACAAGTGCTGAGCATCTCTCGAAACTCATTCAAGACTATTGGGAAACCATTTCATCCACCTCTTGAAGCTCATCAAGAGAATGCCAAGAGTGTGCAAAGTAGTAATCAGAGCAAAGGGTGTCTACTTTGAAGAAACTAGAATATAAGACATGTTTTTAGTTATATCACAGTTTTTTGTTAAGTACATTATCCATATGTGTTCATTCATAGTTTTGATGCCTTCAGTGAGAATCTACAATGTAAATAGTCATGAAAATAAAGGAAACACATTGAATGAGAAGGTGTCCCCAAACCTTTGGCCTGTATATATATACTTTAAGTCCAAAAGAAACCAAAATAATTTGCAAATGTGTTATCAGTAATATAAAAATTGGTGTGATTTATAGTGACCCTTGTGATCCTTTTAATCTCACTGTTTGTTTAGTCCTCTGGGATGTGTGGGGGAAAAAAGGAATTCCCCCTTACATTTTGTGTAATACAATGACCACTACTCCTCTTGTGTGCACTGTTGCTCATTCTCCCCGAACAGAACAGCCAGTGAGCCTGCATTAAACAGGCCTCCTCATCATTTGTCACTGGGCCCAGGGGTAATGAACGGGGTGAATTGGACGTACTCTCTAATTATGAAAAGGACAAAAAGCCAGTCAGATTCCCTTGTCAAGGTCCCTCTCCTGTAGCACCGTGGGGAGCAGCTTTCACTCATAAATCAGATCTGCAGAGGATTAGAGAACATAAAAGAGAGAAATATGGCACCATGTAGACCCTAGACAATCAACCATGTAAAGGCCTGCGACAGGCAATAAGTAGGTGGCGGAGCCCTGCGTGTTATAGGCATCGTAAACACCTGCTGATCAGTCTCCACCATTGTCCACATGCTCAGCATCGGCAGCAGCCATCTTTCACAGTAACCTGCCCCATCATCATCAGGCTGGCCCTGATGATCAGCCGCTGCTCTGTGAGCACCATAACCTCAGTGTTACAAGACCCATTAACATCGATCAACATGCTGCTGCTGCTGCTGTTGGGTTGCTTGCATGGTGATTCCATTTTAAATTTGTATGACTCCTCACGGCCTGATGGTCTTGGAGCGTTGAGCTGCCAACGCAGCAGTGATCTGCACTGGCCCCTCATGAATACTCATTGTAAAACGTGTTTTAAAAATGACTTGAGTTAAAGTTCACTAACACCATAGTTATTTGGGGATTTTGTGCACATTCTTATCTGAATGCTTCCCCCTCTGGTATTGTGTGTTTGAAAAGCAGCGGCAAAAGAGCGATTACTTCAGCAGAATTACAAGCACAGACTTTTAACAGCCCATAGAAAACAAAAAAGTATGGTTACTTCTGACTTTCTTTCTCGTTTCTGGCTTTATAACAGACACAAAATCACACTGGAGGTTTGATCCTTTTATCTTACAACAGAGCCATATATTAATGTTTAAACACCAGCATAGGCTATCATTCAAGCTGTAGCGGTTGTAGTATTTCCTTTCATTTAAATCCTTTTTGAAGTGTTAAATGTCAATGCCATACTTTCCACAATAATCATTAGAATATAGAAACATTCACTAAATCTGTGTATGTGAGGATGTGTTAGGCACAGCCACTTCATGTCCATGTTAACTTTAAAATTAGAATTCATTTTTAGTTTACAAGTTTATCCTACTTTTGTTGAGGGACTTTAAATAAAAAAACAGCCGTTTACTAACTCTAGGAGAATTAAGGTGCTGGTGTTGCTATGTAAGAGTCCTGTTTTCGACTACATGTAAGTGCTTGTTGAACTTTTGCTACACTGTCATCCTGTTTCCCAAGAATTCTGAACATAAAAAACATGGCTGTGTTCTCTTTTAAGGTGTAAGGTGTAGTTCGGGCATATTACGGTGTTATGTTAAAAATATTATCCGGGTTTTACTCTACAGTGTAAAACACAACTGCAGCCACAAATTAAATGTATAAACCCATGAAGATTTGTAGTACACATACATTAGGAATGCAACAGTTACATCTAAAAATGCCTGTTTTTGCCTATTTACAAATGTCCTAAATATTCCCAGATCCACATGCCCTTTCACTGCCCTTAGGTAAGTGCACACTTCAAAGACGGCTTTTCTTTGAAACATATATTTCTGATGTGCTGCTGTTGTTATTGTTGTTGAGCCTTCCAACCTTATGCTGTTATCGCACATTATCCCCCTGTGACTCTGATGGCGACACTGATGTGGATTATTGCCTCTGGGAAGTCTCTAGTGCATCTCCCATGATAACCTGTTTTTTTGTTTTGTTTCATAAGCAGATTATAAACAATCCCTGGCAAATGGGAGTGACACATGCAGCACCTCCACTCGAGATGTAATGCATTGTTATATGTGCTTTAACTTTCCATTGTATGTTGGCTTGATGTGCTGAGGAAATACATGGAGTTGATGTAATTATAACTAACTATTAACTATTTAAACTAAACAGGCACAAAAACATGACACATACTAAGTGAACCAAAATAAAAAAGAAACTCATGACGTGTATGTTTGGGTAGATACCGAATGTGTGCACGTTTATGCACGTATAAATGAGTTCAGGAATATTTATAAAAAAAAAAGTTCTGCATAACTATATGGTGCTGTCTTAACACATACAGCTGTGATTTTCCCTAAAAAGTCCTCAAAAAGGTCTCTGTGCATGTTCCTGCTATTTTGGTTTTGGTTGTATCTCTCTGCTGCTCTGTGAAGCCCTTTGAACTTTGTTTTGAAAAATATGCTGTAGCTTATATAAAGTTTTTTGATATTTATGCAAAACTGCTGTTGCTACTGCTTGAAACTTTAATTGCATCACTTTCAGAATACACACAGAGTTTAGAGCTGCCAAATTGAAATGTTTTAAAGAGGTGGCTATTTGTTGTTTCAGTGTGACTTGAATAAAACACATAGCTATTTATTGTGCTACTGTATGTGATCATATAGAGGACTTTAATACACAGTTAGAGTAGGCTACAGCACACACAGACACACAAGATATGCATACAGCACCAACATACCAACAATGAAAAAAGGTGCAGCAGATTCAGCCCCAGAGTACGCTGCAATACTGTTGATCCAACCATATAAAACAATGATGTTCATGTTTTATGGATTCAACACTGAAAATTATTTTGAAGCTGAAATCCATTTTGTTTGTTCAAGGATATCAGTACGGAACTTTCAGTACTCCAAGCAAGCAAACACACCTTATTCATGACAGCACTTTTTGATATATAAAACAACGCACAAAGACAAAACCAAGAGAATTAAGTGTACAATCCAATAAATACAAGAGAAAACTGGGCAGATTCAAGAAGACGTGGATTAAAAGATGTTAAACTGATGTTCAAGTTTCAATGCATTAACAGCAGTAATATTGTATGTTAGTATATTTATTGTTAATTAAACTGTCTGGTAGTATTGTAACAACACATTTTGTTTTACAAGCTTATTATGTAAAAATCTTAATTAATAAATCTTAAATTAAGTGGTTAAATAAATGTAGTTCAATAAAAAGCATAACATATGTTGTGGGAGTATGGGAGTATGAAGCTACAAAAATTGGAAATATTCAAGTAAAGTTCAAGTAGCCTACTTCAAATGTGTACAGTAGAGTACTTGAGTAAAACTACCTGGTTGTATTTCACCTCTCTGATTAGCAGACTCAGGGTTTGGCTGCTCTCCAGGATATCCTCCCTGCTGTTTAAAGCAACACTAGAGAACTTTTTGTACCTTAAAATTATGTTTTCAAAATCGTTTCAGTGGTTCATCAATTTGTAACAGGATGAACAGCTATTCTTCATTCGCTTTGCGGCTCTCAAGCTACAACTGCACTATGCAAGTTTACGAGATCGGTAGTTCCGATGAGACATAATGGACAATTCTGCTTCCAACCTGTAGGAGGACCAAAGTGGGAAAAGTTCCCTTGGGTTGTCTAACTTCTCTTGCATTCTTAATCCACTTTAGATTGTAGCACCCGTCCCCTGTACTCTAGAGTAAACCAATCAGAGATTTACATCAAATACTGCTCAGCAGGAAATAACCATTAAACAAAACGGCCTTATCACCCTCTTGCAGGTAGTCTCGTTAATTAACTGCGCCTCCACTCCTCAGCCCCTCAAACTCGGGGGGCGTTAAGACCCAGCAGAGCTGCAATAGTGAACATCTGTCGCCTCGGTCTCCACAGTATGAATTGCGCCTGGTCTCCAGTCTGAAGACACACAGGCAGCGGCAGGCAGGCCGGCACAGCGCGGACGGACTAGAGTGGTATTCGGGATGCGAACAGATGCCGCTGGACTATGAGAGAGAGTGGAGTCAACCGCACTGAGCCGCAGCGATAGGACAGCGAAATGAAGACACCTATGGTAAAGGTTTCTGTCATGTAACCCTATGGGCAACTGTTTGTGCTGGCTTTACATCCAGCATTGTTCAGTGGACTGCGCTCCGATCGCCATCACGCTGCTGTGTGTACTCTGTCGGATCAAAAGATTAGGATCTGAACAATAGGCATCCAGCTGTGCGCTCTGTTTGGCACTAAGCTCTTACTTTTTTTCCTCCTTAAAACAATACAGCATGGAGGACAGCGCGCGTGGTGTTTGTTTTTCCTGCCTTTAAGGCAGATGCATAGAAAAAAAAGTGCTAAGTCTAAAAAGTGCATGCATTGTTACTCTTTAATATATTTTATTGGGAAAATAAAGTATGCATATAATCAGAATAAAATTTGACTAAGCCTACAATATAAAGATATTGTTATGAACTTTTACTTTTCTGGCTATATGTAAGGTTATGCAGGCTCCTGAATGCAGCTGAGCATTAAAATGCAAGCATAAAGATGAGCATTACCATCATGTCACTGTCATCATTAGGCTACTGTCTACATGAAACAAGTAACTTCATATTTTGATCGTGGGCTCCGCATCTAATAATTTAAGTGTAAATACATTTTTCCTGTAAAATTAACAAAATAGCAGCAATAGCCTTTTTTAGTTCAGTGTGAAAATTTGTGTTGAATTTGACAGGTTATCTATTCCAATAACACCAAAAGAATTAAAACGATGTATTGCCATGTGCAAAATAAGCAAATTACTAATTGAATACAGTGTGTCCCTTTCCTTGGTGCAGTCAGTTATTCTAAATACATACTTGAGACTATAGCATAGAAAACATGCACGTTGGGGCTGTTGCCTGCTCTTGTGATGAACCTGGTGAATGCTAAAGAAGGCCATGGCCTCTGTGGGAACTGATTATTTAGTGGAAATATGTTAAGTCTGAAACAATTGCGTGAGTGTGAGGAAATAATATTAATATTAATGTTAATATTAATATTAATAATAATAATAATAAGTTAGTAAGGAAGTCAGAGTTGTGTTAATATATTTAAAAAAATATATATTTTATTTTTAAATAAATAAGTCATTATGTTTTACTATTTGCCCTTTTTCACTTGAGCTCCTGCCCCACAAACTGTCTTTGTACATCCCTGATAGCCGTAGAGTAGCTACATTGGACATGTAAACTGAACTGAACAGCGGTGGAAGAAGAATACATCAACATTAGAGGTTTCCACACTTGGTTTCTTCACAAATGAGATTTATTTTAATGAATAGTTTCACCTTCTGTTGCCAACCTGCATTGTCTTGTCACAAGAAAATAGCCACCTCTTTAAAACCTTGTTGTCTGTGCCTTTCAATTAATTCAAAAACAGTTTTTTTTTAAAGTTTTGGTCGCACGGAATTTGGGGTTGTAATGACAGAGGGTGATGTGCAGCAGCTGGTTGCCTCTCATCTGTCCTTAAGCCTATAGGTGCAGTCTAAACTCAGTGCTGTTGCCCCAACAGGAACAATTAGACAGCATCTGTTTGTGTCTTTGTGTCAGCGCCATGGGATAGCCGTGCTCCTCGTGGTTCTCCTGTGCGCCAGCTTGTTCCTCGTGTACAACGGCAGCTTCAACGGCGCTTCCAGGGACACTAACGACACGCGCATCCGACAGCATGAACAGCTGCGGCGGCCCACTGAAGCCTCCGTCAGGGTGGCCAAGCCTCACCCCCCAGTCCTCCAGGGATACAGTGGCATCATCGACCATAAGGTAAACAGATGTGTTTGTGTGTTTGTGTCCCATAATGCTGGAAGGGGGCGGACGAATGGCTTCAAATGTTTGGCTAATGCAATGCAAAGTGGGCACCAAAGCCTTTGAAGGTGAAGCCAGTTTTCCTTTTTCCTTTTAAGAAACCCATTTGCGCACTGCATCTTCACTTTCTGTACATACACACACACACACACACACACATACACACACACACACACACACACACACCACACACACACACACACACACACCACACAGACACACACACACAACACACACACACACACACACACACACAACACACACACACACACACACACACACACACACACACACACGTCTTAGGAAGGAGGTTTAACAAACTCTGATTCTAACGCTGAACTCTGAGTTGATTTACCCTGAGATGGGAAATTTCTGAGTTTTCCGTTCCAGAACTGTTTGTTTGAGTTGGTTCAATCAACTCAGAGTAGGTTCACTCAGAGTTAAGTGCATGCACCCCCACAATTAAAAGGCAGCATGAAAAGGGCCATGATACTATGATTCACCATGGCAACAATCACAAACAAATTGGTCGATATACGTTATCCTTCTGGAACTACTCATGTTTATTATTCATGCAGATGACAACACTACGCTAAAATGCGCCTGATACAGACTGAATGAATGAATGACGAAATGAAAGAGCGCTGTGTCAAAGGGAGAACACTGAAAAAAACCCTCAGGATGTATTGAAGAAAACCTGCTTGCGACCAGGTTGGGTTCACAGACTCAGTTACCATAGTAACTGATTATGAGGTTAAGTTACCTCTCTTTCTGAAACAGAAAATCCAGCATTTCCCTCAGCTCAGGGTTAACAAACTCAGAGTTCTCTCCAAATCTGCTTTCTGAAACAGGCCCCAGCACTTATCTACTGTATCTGCACAGCTCTTTAGAGAGAGCCTCGCCCCTCTGTCATTTATCACCATTTTCTCTAGCACCATGTTGCGCCAAACTCAATGCCGACCTGTCGTTACTAATAACAGCTTAGGCTACTAATTAAATCCTTGGCTGCATTCTTATGCTCTAATTGGTAAGCCCAGGAGACCTGCAGCTAGGTGAGCCCTGACGTCACGACAGGGGTGTATTGAGTTCCATCTATTAACCAATCCAGGAGAAAACAATCAATGTGAGTACTGGGCAGTGAAGGCGCTGCAAGTAAAACAGACCTAATCATCTTGTAAATGCTTATTTTATATAACCTATAAGATTGTGTGCTTCTCTGCAGGCAATTTTGTTGATGGGCTGTTGGATGGTTTGTGTAGTGGTCTGCACCACTGAGCCAAATGTCGAATACAACAGTTCTCCAACTGACAAAATGGTTCCCAGAATAAAAGAGGCACAAAATTAATCAGTTTTTGTCTCTTTGTTGTAGTTTTCCGGCTCTTTCTAGTCAACTTGTGTGTATGTTTGTAATTGTTTTGCATCTCTGTAGTCCTTTTGTGTCTCTTGGTAGCCGCTTTGTGTTTCTTAGTACTTGTCTTACATCTCTCTGGAGTTTTAAGGAAACTATGTTTGCTGCTGCCAACCTTCTTTAAATCGTCAGATTATGTCACACATTGTTTTGCATTCAAGTAATTTGACAATCTCCTCCCAGATCTTAGAATAGGCTGTTGCTGTGTGGATAAGACAAATAAGCAGTATGAAAATGGTTCAGCTGATTTAAAAGTAAACGCATTGTTAGGGAATGTCATAAAATTAGTCTTGTTGGAAAATGAACTTTTGCTAAATTAGATAAAGATTAAGATAAAGACCTGTGGGTTGAGAGAGTCACTTAATCTTGTGACAAAGTAATGCAGGTTGGAAACAGAAAGTGGAACTATTCATTAAAATAAATCTCGTTGGTGCAGAAACCAACAACTGTGAAAACCTCTAATGTTGATGACTGTGAAAAGTTCAGCTGGCAGAGTTTTCTCTGGAGAAAATGCTGCTGATCTGTCCACTTAAGTTTCCATATTGAGTCACTCTGCTCTAGTCTTGCTCCTCCTCCGCAGCTTCTCCGCAGTGCTGTGGAAGAAGGTCTGGTAAGTCCACACAGCATTCTGGGATGGTAGAAAAACGTGCTCTGGTTAATTGGCATGTGTTTAAACCAATCGCAATCGTCTTGGGCGGCGCTGAGTGCCGCTCGGAGCAACAGCGCATATGCAAAATAGCTTTGGGAAGGAACTTGTTTGGTGGAATGTGTACATTCAAACGTTGTTTCAGTTGTTTTAGAAAACTCAGATTGGACAGATAGTCTAGCTAGCTGTCTCAATTTACCCTGCAATTCACTAAAGGGCAGCAACTCAAGCAGCCAAATTCCCATTTTATCCAAATTAATGACAAACAAAAGTGAACATTAGTATTATTATAAGCATTATTATTATTACTATAAGCATTATTATTATTATTACCAACATTATAAACATTCAGTAATTTAGCAGAAATCTGATTCAGTGTTAACCTACACTCTACTCAGTGCTCTTATCTGTTTACGTCTATCTTAAAGTTGAGTTTAAGAGCTTGAGACCATGAAAGTAAAGATGTTTATTGGTAATTATATTTTTGGGGGAAATTTTATACCTTACAGAGACGGTAGACAGATGACAGGAAACAAGGGGAGAGGCAGACAGGGAATGACATGCAGCAAAGCTGGGGACATTGAGGTTCAGAGTTGGCGCCTTAAACGCTAGGCAACCAGGGAGCCCAGAACTAGAGGGTATTTAGTGCTGAGGCATTAGACTTTGTATGGTGTGGGTTAGGCTTTTGGTTATGCATGTAGCTATGAAGGTGAAGATAAGAATTAAGTGCAAATGATACTTTCTGTTTCTGTACAGCCGCAAGGGCTGACACGGACTGTCTTGCATGCAATTTGACAATAATCACTGTCCTAACAATAATGTGTCAACATTTCTCCTTATGCAGACACCCATCGAAGTACAAACAGAAAACGCATGAACATCGGCTGCATGTTCATGTCTGCATTGGGGAATATGTAATTTTTTTCCAACTGGCCATTGTCGCAATTATGATAAACATTTCACGTGCATTCATCTTTCCACCTCTTGATAATTTGGTTTAAATATTTGGTTTAAGCTGATGTTTTTGCACAGCCTGTTTGGACTCTATTATAGAGCCGTGTGCAGTGCGGCTGCTCTCTTCAGATTTCAATAATCAAGTGGGTGTTTGATTGGGAAGATTTTTGTCATAGACAATAGGAGCCATATGCCCAAAACAGAAGTTTTCGTTAAAATGTGTAAACGTTAAATATTGTAACTCTGTTTATAAGTGGGATGTGGATGATGGACCTTGTGCCACATTTCTAAAACTCTGCGTAGATTTTATTCTGAAAGATTTTGTACGCAAAAACAACATTCTGATGTAACACCATGCGGCGCACACCTGTATAGTCGTTATAAATACGGACGTGCATTACCTCATGCAGTAGTGCACTAGCCTCACGCTCCTCCCAGGGCCGTCCCATATTTGTCCTAATAAGGTCCATATGAATCAATCAATAAATATTCCAGCCTTGTAAAGAAGCCCTTGATGACCAGTCATGAAACGGAAAAATGGGAGGAAAAAACATGATTCAGTGATTGATCAAGGTGCTCTTGCTAAATCTTTGAGCAATGCCAAATCTGCCATGATGTTGATTGGTTGCACTACACAGGCCATCAGGAACTGTCTATTTATCTAATGTCCCGATACTGAATTTAAGTCCAATAAACTGGTAGTGGATTGGAGTCATATTGGCTTCATCAGGGTTATAAACCCTTGGGTGTGTTTGGATCTGTTGGAACCCGTTTTCAATGTTTGCTAAAAGAAAAATTATGTTATTTAAAATTACTTCTAACTAATGTTGTCAAATGATTAAAATATTTAATTGCGATTAATCACATTAATGTCATAGTTAACTCGCAATTAATCACACATTTTTATCTATTCTAAATGTCCCTTGATTTCTTTTTGTCCCATAATTTTTTCTCATTTTAATGTTCTTATCAACATGGAAAAATGGATCGGCTTGCTTTGTGCAAATGTTTTTTCATTGAAAACAACATTGGCATACAGCCTACTGTGGTGTTCAATTTCACACAGAACATTCTCACTTGGAGCAAATAATCCCTTACACAATGTAACACTGTCCATCAAAAAAAGGGGGAAAAAAGTACTTTGAAGGGGGGGGGAATTCACATCAGCTGTGTGCTTGGCCATGAAGTGATATTTAAGACTGACTTTTGCGAGGAATGTTGCAACCGCAAAGTTCACTCTGCTTCATGCAACTTTTTCTTGTGTAACAGGTTTTATAAATGAAGCCCCTGGTGTGGGATGGAACAATAAAATCCAGTCCACTATTTATCCTGAGTTGTAATCAATATGCCAGAGGCGGTTTTAGCTTATGGTCTTGGAATCAAAATGATTGCACAGCTAAGTCTCGCAGTTCTGTCAGAAGTTGAGCAACGCACAAATGAATCTGAAGCGAGTCATTCATATTTAAAGACAGCTGACGGGGCACACAGCAGCATATTTTTCTCACTAGCTGTAATGCCAATATTCAGTGACATTGTACATTTTGATTTGATGAGGATTTGTCTGTAATGCGTCAGTAAACCCAGCTTTGGATGAGAATTGATTTCCCCCCTCTGACGGGAGCAGCAGAGCATCATAAGTAAACCACCAATTTATTTTTTCTCTTGGCAATAAACTTATTGACATTTTGGCGACAAGGGACATCAATTAGGGCCGTGGCTCCACTAAACATCATTCATGCTTCTTAAAACCTGCTATTATGACACCCTTCACATTCTGCTACCGCAAGCTGCAATCAATACTCGAATTCGAATGCACTTTGCTACTACAGCATGTGGAAGTACATAAATGCCGTCCAACCTTCAAATACTTGGCAGTCCGTTTTCTGAAACAGTGTGTCCTGCCTGACAACATGGATGCATTTTCTTTGTACGTATCGAGAAGCGAAAAGGTTTTTGGCCTTGCCTCACATTTGTTCTCCTGCAGTGCTTAATGATTGGAGTTTTGAAAAAAAACTCTGACATGAACATTTGTCTTCATCTTTGCTTGCTGACCTCTCTGCCATATTGATCTTTCCAAGATATCAGCTTTCTGGCGTGCAGGGTGCAGTGCCAGTCAGCCTTCGACCATTTCACTTTATCGTCCACCAGAGTATTAAACTCATCACAACCCAGCAAACATTTCGAAGCCTATAAGGTTTCTGCAGACTTCTGGCCAAGATGCAAAAACATTTCGCAAAAACATTGAAAATGCATTTTTTTTCCGCAGGTTATGAACTACAGTTTTGTAACAGACCATATTTATGTATTTTAAATCCTACATCCTGGGCAACATGTTTGATTTAGGTCAGAATGAAGGGTAATTTATTTCTAGTTATGCAATAGCATCGGTTGGCCTGGACATGTAAAGACTGTAGAAGGAGGAGGAGGGTCAAGATAAGGAAGCAGGAAAAGAAACTTGGGAAGGAGATGAAATGGTGAAGAAACTCTTGAATAGTAAGGGCAAAGAGAATGAGAGAAGAGGACAAAGCTAGGAAAGTGTAAGGACGGAGATAATGATAAAAGAGAATATAGGACCCGGGAAAGGTTCAGCCTGCGAGAATGAGACTGTGTGAAAGAGGCAGAAACCAAGAGCGAAAGATAGAGTTAAATCCCAATGGGTTTCCATTCGTCTAGGAGCATCCTCTGTTTTATTTTGTCAGTGAAGAGGAGCAGGACAGGAAACCACTCTCGCCCGTCTCTCTGTGGAGATGGGAGGAAGAGACAGCGTAACCATCTCCCTCTGATTGCCTCTCCGACATCGTTATAATGCAGATTCCTAACAGATATCCTGTGAGACAGGTGGAGGACACAAGACACAAGATGTTTAATATCATTTGACAGTCAAACCTTTGGCTTCTTAACAAAAAAGACGAGTCATTGTACTCATATAGAGACTTATGATGGATAGTAAAATAAAAGATAAAAATTGATAGAGCAAAACCTTGTTAGCATTCAGTGAGAATGCTAACATGCTGATATTAGCAATCTAGTATTTACCATCTTAATCATCTTAGTTTAGCTTATTAGCATGCTAACATCGTCTAATTGGCACTAAACAAAAAGTACAGCTAAGGCTGATGGTAATGCTATTAGTTTTGCAGGTATTTGGTCGTAGGGAAAAGTCAGGGAATCATCAAACTGATTAAAATCTAGCCTAAGGTCTGCCTAGTCTAGCCTAGTCTGTGCAAAATTTCATGGCAATCTAATCAATAGTTGATACATTTTACACCAAAACAAAAATTTCAATCTCGTGATGGCATTAGAGGAGAAGTGAGGGGATCACCTTAGTCATGATGATTCATTATCTGGGAACCAGGAATGTCTGAACCAAGTTATATGCTCATTCATTTAGTAGATCTTCAGATATTTCACAGAATAAATAAAATCATTGATCTTCTGGTGGCCTTATGTGAAAAGTCAGATGTTCCCCACATTTTGGATGATTAATACTCCAGGAAGCATGATGTTCCAAATGTAATGGCAATCCATCTAATAATTGTTGAGATATTTCACTCTGGACCAAAGTAGTGACCCAACCAACCAATGCCAAACACTGCTGCAGCTGCAGACAATCCCACTGAGATGAGACATTACATTTACAATGCATACTATTCTGCACAAACTCTGGACAGAGTCTGCTTTAGACATATCTGTGCTCTGACTAGGTACACTCTGCTTGACGGCAGAGCCAAGGAGAACGACGTTGTCTGTGCCAAGGAGACATGACAAGGCATCTGCACAACCACAGCTTTGCTGACAGCTGGAGAAGTGATATGTTTAATATTTCATCTCAGACAGCCACATCTACGGTTTTCTCTCAGCAACAGAGCCATTTTTCACTGTTCATTAGGATTTTGCTTTGCAATCAGCCAGCTGGATAGTGAGATAGAAAACTCTCCAATTAGGCTGTTATGGCCAAGGACTCTAGTTATTTTATTCAAACGGTGTGTCTGTGTGTGTGTGTGTCTGTGTGTGGTGTGTTTGTGTGTGTGTGTGTGTGTGTGTGTGTGTGTGTGTGTGTGTGTGTGTGTGTGTGTGTGTGTGTGTGGACTTGTTCATGTGTGTGTGAGTCTGTCTTCGTGTTTTTGTACCACTTGGAATTTAAATTACAAACACATACTGCACGTAACATTAGCGCCAAATAACCACTTTTTATGCAGAGACCTTTTCAGAATACTAAAAATGCTCTGTTTCGACTGATGAGAAGAGAATGTTGGTTTCGTTATGCAACAGTGGTCCCAATTGGGGCATAGTCTTGGATTTCAAATTATCTCCAGTGCATTCTACTCCCGCCAAACATAACACAGCTTCAAGCTCTTTCCAATGCAGGCCTGGAAAGCAATTATGGATGAAGAGTGGGAGGGGGAGGAGGGCGCTGCCTTTCGATAAGCATTCCCTCGACAGAGTAATCTCACACTTGGTGCCTTTTGGCATTCTGTGGTTAGGGAATAACTGGTGAAGTCATACATTTTCATCACAAAGGAATTGTAGGGAAATTTCTTAACCATGCGTGTGTCATGAGCTGAATGGTGATTTCATGCCTCTCCGTGTTTTAACCTTTTGGTGCTCGTAAGCTGGTAAGCTGTAGCCTATGGGGAACTCTCCTTATTTTACCCCTACTAGACCTGTGAAGGATCTTAAAGGTTAAACTATGATAAATTGATGATACTTTTTGGTACAATAGCAGTAGATAGATGATGAGCCGACGCCGCTGCCCCCCCTTCGGCCTCGTTGAGGGCGAATGCAAAGAGGCGGCCGACAGAAAGCATTGCAATGAAACCCAATTTCTGTGCTTTTCCTTTCTCTGGCTCCACAGACCTTCAAGGCGGGCTACATTACATGGCTCTTAAGACATGATTAATGAGCATTTCCTCAATGGTAGGAGAGAGGAATGATCAAATTGTTACTTGTATTTTGGTGTAATCTCTTTCTGTATGCCGCGAGCACCCCTCCAGATTAGAAACATATTGGATACTGAGGTTATTAACTACGGAGGCCTGGGAATTGCCAAAACATTGAGCTTCTTGGCCAAAAAGCTCAGACGAAAGGTGCTATGTTAAGGTTGGCAAAGTTTTGTTGTTAAACAAGAAATGACAAAGTAAAATAGGAAAACTTAGAAGAAAGAAACAACTTGCTGTAGCCTTGATGCATTTTGCTGATGTGACATGCTGTAAATCGCTGCCTCCATGATGTCGGCCTAAGGCTGAAACAGTCCGTATTACAGACTGGACTTTGATGTATATCCCACCCATCATAACTGAGGAGACAGAGTCATGGTTGTCCATCGAAGGTTCTTTGGTCTCTCACTCTCAAACATATCAAAAACATCAGTCTTTCCAGTTGGCACTCTTCAGCAAGCACTTATGTCATCAAGATGGTTTTATAATTACAGTTTTGGTTTTGTGAAGAATGTAACACAATATGAATAAAATTTGGGATTATTTACATTGAACACTGGATTTTGGCTGATGTGAGGCGTCCATATTAGTTTTCCCAGTTGTAATTGCAAGTTGGGTTTAGACGTTATTTACAATTTGGAATCTCTTAATTATGATAACTCTGATGAAATGAAGGTAGCATACAATACTTTCATTTATTTTGTTTTGTGTGTTTGTTTTTTAGAGAAACTATCTTTCAAAATGCAACAATAAGATGGTCCTTATAGTGAGATGGAGGGATGATAAAAGCCAAGTAATTGTGTGTATACATCAATAAACTGGCTTTAGAATATAATACTTAATTTATACATAGTAAACATGTAGTGAAGGTTAACAGAGAGTCCATCAGGCTGCAGTAATCTTTCCTGGTTGTTTCTTCTTTTTCTAAAAACACACTGTCTCCATTGCTGCCCCAGCAGAGTTGTTAGTGTGGTTCTGCAGTGAACATAGACAGTAGAGGAAAGTGGTAATTTGAGTAGTGTGGAGGATAGAATTTGTCCGTACAGCTTATCACACTGTGTCAATTATTGTGGAAGGCGGGTGTGAGACTGTTGGTTTCAGACAGTATATTGTAGCCTGCAGGTACAGCACCTCTCAGCCCCATCATCCCGCAGAATCCGGGAGGTTTGTTTACATTCTATACATTGCAGTTTTCCTCATATTTTACCTTCATTAAGAACCTAGACTTAGACTTCTCTTTATTAATCCTTTTGAGATGACTCCCGCAAGGTAATTGAAACTTCCAGCATTCGTTTTAACAAGAAAAGAAAAAATGACAGTATAAAGATTACAAAAATAGCAGTTATAATAATAAAAATAACAATAAGAACATTTGTCAATAAAAAGACATAAAAAGACATTAACCATAACTTATCAGTCGAAAGTGTCAATGTTGAGTCAAGTGTTAAAGTTAAAGTGACCAGGTATTAATTAAATTCAGGTGTGTATGTATGTATGTATGTATGTATGTATGTATGTATGTATGTATGTATGTATGTATGTATGTATGTATGTATCTATGTATGTATGGTCCTCTCTGCCCTATTTCCTCCTCCCCCCCGAGTGAGGAGTTGTACAGTCTGATGGCATGAGGGACAAAGGAGTCCTTGAGTCTGCTGGTCCTAAGGAGCAGCCTTCCACTGAACAGGCTCCTCTGGGTGCTGATGACGGTGTGCAGAGGGTGGCAGGCATTGTCAGTAATGTCCAGCAGTTTGTCCAATTGGCCTGCACGATATTGGAAAATTCTTACATTGCGATATTTTTCCCCCCTGCGATATATATTGCGATATGAAAAAAGAAAAAGTAATTTTTAAAAGATGGCATAAATAGCTCTATTTGGAAGTAATAAATCATTCTGGACAACTGCGGTGATTTTGTAGGGAAGTGCATCTACATAGAAGAAAAAAATGAAAAAGGATCTTTTCTAATGTGAACTTTAATGCTTTACAAACAACAAAGCAGGTAAGCGCCGTGACTAACGTTACTTTTCTGAAGTGATTTTGGAGAGGGAAATCAGGTAGAAATACGCTGGTTGACTAGCATGACACCATTGTATTCATATAATAATCAATCTAGGCTAACGTGAATGACAGTGACTGCATGTTGCTTCTTCTAAATTTCAGGTTGTGGTCGACTAGCTGGGCCAGCTCGTAAGTTTGATAAATTGAGCCAATGGGTCAGTGACATGTAGGTCAACAGTGGAAGTTTCCATGATTGTCAGTACTACTAAATTGATTTTAAGCGGGAGGCACAGAGTGTAGTTGATGTGGTTAACGCTCACATACTCAACAATTGCCTGCAGTTGAAACATATAATAGACATGTGAAGTAGGCAAAGCCTCTGGTTCCAGAAGTGTTTTTCCCTATTATGTATTCCTGTTTCAAATGATTCTTTCAACATTATCCTCAGTTTCACTTCACATAGAAACACGGGAATCTCCTGGATAATGTATTGACCATATAGGTTTGTTTTATGATCACAGGTTTTAAATCCATCATGGCAAAGGTCTAAATACTACAATACTCATGAAAGCTCAGCTGCCGTTGCCAGTGAGAAGAAGCCAGTTAGAGGCATGAATCAGAGCAGTAGCAATTTTAAAATGCTCAATTGTTGTATTTGTTGGCCAAACATGGCGCTATAGTTGTTGAATTCATTTCAAATTTATCCAGAATCCAATAGTGAATTAAGAAAATCTACAGATTGTTGTCAGCAACACTGTAATCATTAGCGTTCACCTACTGTTGGCTGTGCATATCACACAGTTTTAAACTCTGTGACTTGATGTTTTTTGGCAAAATGCACCTAATTACAGGTGCTATGCGTAATTCAGAGTCTGGGGCGGCGTTGCCTGTACACGGCTCTCACCTCTGACATCACAAGCAAATATGGAGGTGGAAATGGGGAGGGCAAACAGTTTCAAAAGGAGGGGCCGGCTTACACACACAAAGGGAGGGTGACGTCATTCAATGCAATTACTCCATTATATCTTTACATAACAAATACTTGTTTGCTGCTATTTTGAGTGTCGTATACAGCACCTTAACGTCTCCCCTGAAGTTTCACACGTATGTGAAACAGTTACATACGTACGTACGTTTGACTATTTTATCAAGCAGCCGTTTCTCTTTCGGACTGATGCTCCAACCAAAATAGTTTAATGCTGCTCCAAGCCGTAGAAGAGTTCCAACTATGAATCACGTGACATTGTTTATGGGAAAAAATAGATGGGACTTTTACTTATGGACCCAGGGGCGCCTTAAAATAATTTGTTATTCTGTTTAAAGTTTTATCTTAACTACAAGAAATCTAAAACTCCCAAAATCCAGGTTGCCTTGAAAAATAGTATAATAAGAAAAAGCTCACCACAGCCTTTTTCACTTGTTCCTTGATGTGCTATAAAAAGATTATGAGATGAATTTGAATAGTTGACACAGTTAGAGGACATACAAAGTGCGTTTTCATGCACAGCAGTAACCAGGATTATGGTCAAATGGTTATGCCATTTCTTACCGTATACATGAGCGGGGAAGAATGATGGGAGTAACTCCAACTCTATAGTAGGTGGCGCTCTGCGACACCTGGTCAGAATAAATAAATTTCTTCCGGTTGACCTACGGTATTACACCAACCGTACCCTAAATCAGTGAAATTTAACAACTTAATGTTTCATTCACACACTCAGTGTAGGAAAACAGTGCTCTCGCCAGATGACTGACAACGTTGTTCGACTCATTATCTATAACCAGTGTCGGGTGGAACTAGCAAGCTAGCTAACTCACATCAACGTTAGCCAGCGGCCGCAGCGGGCTAGTTGGTCCCTCCACTTCTTTGCCGAGACACAGCGCTGACAGCCCCGGTGATGGACAATGTGTTTAGCAATCACCTGGTGTCCGCTGTTGTCTTGGTGTGGAGTCAAGCAGTTGATCTGGACAATGCTGTTGTGTTGTATCATAGAAACCGTTTGTTTCTCCACAGCACTCAAATCGGCAAATTGAGTATTCTAACCTTAACCACTTGAGGTCACTGCCTAACCTTAACCTATCGAGCTGCTGTTGAAGGGTGGGTCTTGAAGTGGCCATAGTAGGATTCTTAAATTTGCATCATCTGTAAGGTGTATACATGCATGAATGCCCTGGTTACTAAAAGAGTTATCTAGGTTTGTAAACCGGGGCATGAGAACTCTAATTTTTAGCTGGGGTAAGGTGTTTACATGGCGTTTAAGAAACCGGGGGATTGCCTTAACCCAAATATAATTTTTTTGAACACATGTAAATACACTAAAAGTAACTAAAATAAACACTTCTGCACAGTTCATCTTCTTATTATAAGCTACGTCTAAGTCAGACAATTTTCAACAGGTATTTCAGGGCTGCAAAAAAATGTATCACCCAAGAAAAATTATTGTTGTTTTGTCCTTGTTCCGTCCCCTGTTGTGCATCTGCACAGCAAAAAGAGCCTCTGCTTAACAAACAACATATACAACAACAAGCCTAAGCCTGACAGCTTCTTAGTAGAATTAATGCTTTGAGATCATAAACGTAAAATCAAGTGTGATTCGTGTTTATTACTGTATAGGACAGTACGAAGGTTGCTTTAACTTTTTATTGTTATTATTTGCCAGCAATTCAAAAACTGATGACTTAAATGATTTCCTCCTTATAAATTTTGCAACAACACTTTTTATTTAAGGAGGAACTTTTGAAACTTCTCCTTCGTTTTAAACAAAAAAATGTTGCAGTCAAGATAAACAAAAGGAACTATGAGTGAAGTTGCTTTGATGCTTGTTAACCTTCAATTGTTGCTTTGGTTAACATAAGTTCAGACGTGGTCCCTAAACACCCCAAACTCCTCCACTCCTCAATAACTGTTAATGCTTTAGAAACTCCACAAAGTTAAGTTTCAAAACAATTTTATTTAATCACAAGGTTGACTATTTGATCCCTTGCTTCTTCTGTCTGCATGTTGAAGTGTCATTGTGCAAGACTGTGTGTGTGTGTGTGTGTGTGTGTGTGTGTGTGTGTGTGTGTGTGTGTGTGTGTGTGTGTGTGTGTGTGTGTGTGTGTGTGTGTGTGTGTGTGTGTGCGTGTGTGTGTGTGTGTGTGATTGTAAAGCGCTTTGTCCCATTTACCAATTCCAACATTAACATTGGGCTGGGAAAAAAGATTTGACATAACAAAAATAACACTGAAAACACTCATTTTTACAGTGAAAAAGAATTAGTTAAAGACAGCTGGTATACAGCTAATAAAATTAACAGATGCAGAGGCTCATTTCAGAAATGCAAAAGAGTCTCTGTCTATTTATGAGCCGAAGATGACTTAATTTCCTTGGCTCGTAATTGCAGTGTTAATTCCGTCCTCCATCATCATCTTGTTAATAATGCAATGAAAGCCTTGATGATGATGATAGCATCAGATGCTCAGCTAATAACGGGAACAGAGGAACAGTATAAACTGCACAGGCATGACCAAAACCTACTATTTCAATATAGATAATTTCATATCTTGATAACTATGTATATCCCCATATAGCATGTTTCTGTGGGATGCTCACCTTTCCTTCACAGTGGAGTAAGGTGAAAAGGGCTGACCGGGGCTCATTACAAGATTAAACAGTGTAGGAGCAACAACCAGACAGAAGGTTGTTAGCATACAAGTGCACATTGTTTGTGTTTTTATGAATCCCTGCTAGGCAGAATACACCCAGGATTAGACTAATGAGCATGATGTTTGTGGGGGAGGCTCATCCCCTTGGTGAAAAACTGAGAAAACAACCTCCAAACAGCCATTTACTGAGGAATTATTTCTCTCGTTGTGAAGATCAACCTGCGTGAATGTAACGCTCACTTGCATGTTCCTAATCACCAGTTTGGCTATTACCACATCTCAGGTGCTTACCCATTAAGTAAATTAATAGGCATTACTTTGGCAATAAACATTAGCGTTGTGATTCATTTTTTTGTCGTGATTCGTTTTGAGTCTGGGAACACAGCAGAAAAAACTTAAATGATCCCTTCCAGTTCCAGTTGGTCACACTGGGAATTTGTTTCATCAGGCAGATGGGTATAGATATTATTAGTCATTTTAGTTTGCATACTCAGTGGTGGAAGACATATTCGGATCATTAAAAGTCCTGCATTAAAAATTCAAAAGTAAAAGTACTTGAAAATGATCAGCAAAATGTACTTCAAGTGTCAAAAGTAAAAGTTTTCATTCTCCAGAAAAAATTGCCCCTGTGACTGATTGTTATATTTTACATTATTATGTTGTTACTCCTGATGTGTCAATAAGTTAGAAGTGTTTTGCAGTTGTAGCTGCAATCTAGGAGTTGGCCCCCTCAAAAGAGTCACAAGATAAATGTGAGGGGTCATGAGAAGATTAATGGGAGAGGAAAAACACAAAACAAAGTTCTGATACACAAAGGACTTTTCTTTTATCTTTCCCTTTGTTTAGATAATATTACCTCCATTGGGCCTAAAATTGTTCAAATGAAACTAGGTGAGAAGTATAGAGGTGAAATGTGTGTTTGGTGAAAGTGCTAACAACAAGAAGTTCTGCTTTACAAATTTGTATTATTTTTTTGACTTTTCTCTAGCACAAATATTAACTAAATTTCCAAATATTAGAAGTTAAGATAAAAGATAAAGTTGGTGTTGCTAATTATTCAGTTGGGTGCCAATAAATCATGGCAGAAGAAAAAAACGCAACAAGATAATGTAATGTGTATATACAACAATAATGTATGAAGAAAATACAGCATTTATTTTGTTTCATGTATTAATTTGAGGAACGTTTCCTCCGTATCAACTCAAGCCAATCTGATGTTTCACCTTCTGCCATGTTTTGGCCCTTAAATCATGAGTTATTCACTAACGCTGTTTCCATTGCAGTTTGTTGCATTTTGTTTTAATCACTATTACACCTTCTCCACCTCAGCCAAGTGTAAAAACTTTTGTTTCGAATTTCCAAACCAGTAGATGGAAATGCACTTATTCACATCAGAAATATGAGACACTGCATTTTTTGTAAGGGTCCGCAAGCCAACAGTTTTAAAAACAGCTGATTTAAAGCTATAGTGCGTAGTTTCTGTTTCCCCCATTAGGAATTCTAAGTAATGACAACAAAACTGTCGGCTTGTCCACATGATACAAGCCTTCCGTGATTAGTGAACAACCCATATCCCTCCTCCCCCACCCCTCCTACATGCAGTTGCTAGTAGCCAAGGAGGACACGGAGGATTAAAAAACATGATGGTTTCTTCAGAAGAGGTAATTATCTTCACTCAAGTTTCTGTGCTGGAAAGTCACCGGACAACACAATCTACTGAGCATAGCCATACTGAGAAATACAGAGAGAGTTGTGTGGCGCTATCTTTATTAGCTTTGTAGCAATGCATTTGGCAATGGCTTGAATGTAACAGACTGTTATTAATATCAAAAAAGTTACAAACTAGTGTTGGCCTCTAGCTCACCCAGTAAGAGCATACGCCCTATTTTGGCTGAATCCTGCAGTGGCCCGGGGTTCAAATCCGACCTGTGGCCCTTTGCTGTGTGTCATCCCCCATCTCTCTCCCCCTTTCATGTCTATCCACTGTCAAAAAAGGGAAAAGCCCCAATAAATAATCTTTTTTTTAAAGTTACGAACTAAAGCTTTAATCTATAACAGTGCATTGTATTTTATTAGCGTATCATGTTTTTTTGCTAAATCCTAGTCAAAGTTAAAATGACAAAATGTAGAGGAGTAAAAAATACAATATTCCAGTTGATGTCAACACGTAGCTCTGTTGTTTGTAAATGTGGAGTGCTGTCAATAGAGAGAAAAACGAAACCAATCAGTTCTGCCTACACCGTGTTATCCTCCTGCTACAGTTTGTAACCTGGACGTTGAAACAGGCAAGTTTTAAACATGCTTTTAGCCTCTTAAAATGTTCAAAATGTCATTACAAGTGCCAACCCATGTGAAGTGATTCCTTCTGAGTGAACACAGTGAATCTGACTGCAGTAGATGTGAAAGAAATGCATGAAAGCTCTGCTAATTCAGCTGTGTTGAACTGTGTAGTTCCTGTGTTGTGACGGCAAGACTTAGGTACCATCTACAAACTACAACACCAAAAGTAGATACAACTAAATTATTTATTAAGTTAATGATTAAATTAACTTGTTCTAGTTGTACTACAGCACTTACTTTTAAAACAATAAGCATATGCCTATTTTTGAAAATATTTTTATATCTCTTTTCTGTGTTGTAGTTTGTAGACGGTCCCGAAGCATTCGTCTTGCCGTCAACACCGGAACTAAACAGGGCTGAATTAGCACAACTTTCATGCATTTCTTTCCCATCCATTCAGATTTACTGTGCTTACTCAGAAGGAATCACTTCACATGGGTAGACACTTGTAATGACATTTTGAACAAAGTATTGTCTAATCTATCTAATCTAACATGTTAAGAGACTAAAAGCAAGTTTAAAACTTGCCCTGTTTCAGAGTCCTGGGTATAAACTGTAGCAGAAGGATAACACGGTGTAGGCAGCACCGTTTTTCTCTCTGTTGACAGCGCTCCAAATTTACAAACAACAGAGCTACATGTTCAAATGTTCAAAACTGGAATTCTCTTTTAAGCACAAATGTTGAATAAATGTAATGAGTTAGTTGAGGTACTTTCCACCCCGGACATACTGTAGACACAAGCACAGAGAGAAAGACTCTCACACTCACGTGTCCTGCTTGCCAATATGAAATCTGTCGCCTCCCAGGAGATTCTTCCTGCTTGACGGGTGTTGTCACTGGCAGCTGGTGTTTTACACACGCACACACACTAACGCACACACACACACACGCACACGCACACGCACACACACGCACACACACGCACACGCACACGCACACGCACACACACACCTCTTTCTGGCCACTGTCTCTCATTATCCTCTGCTCCAACTCATAATGGACAATCTCCAACTAGAATATTTAATGTTGAAAATGTTTTCTGAGGGAAGCAGAGCTTTTCTTCATGTAGGAAATGTAGTATTGGCAACATAATATTGATGTCTTCTTTTTGTTTTTTTGGGCATGTTGTTATATTGTGAGAACACAACAGTAATTGCCCCTTTGGGATTTAGCTTGACTGGATTTATTACACACGCACTTCAAGATTTAACAGCCAGTCTCCAGTCTGGAAGAAGAAATTTCTTGCGTTGGTGTGAAAATTGCCTGTACGGCCTTGCTCATAACAAACTTGTCATCTTGAGTTTGATGGTTAACAGTTCGCCTGAGTTCCATATTTAAATTTCCTCCTGCTGTCCCTACCCATGCATATATTCGCCTTCACGCTAGGATTTCAGTCTGCACCTTTTTATCTTTCAGTATAATTTTCAACTCGCTGTATCTTGTGTAGAAAAGGTACTTTTGCAGTGCAGGGCTGGACGTGATGTGAACCTGAATTAGTGGGACACACTTAGTGCTCAGACCTCTGATACATTACTCTCACCAGACTTCTCTTAACAAGATCATCTTCTCGTTATCGATTCAGTCCGTTGTTTACCACGTCGCGCAGGTGATAACCATCAGTCGCAGCAACTGATCTGAGAGGATTATGGGAAAATATCAGCCCACCACATCAATAAACGGTGTGATGATGAAGGTGGCTGCGAGTTCACTTGGGAGAAATGTTAAATCTTTCCTCAAACGCAGATGTCAGGTATGTGGACGTGCTCAGGAGAAGAAATCCTGCAGATGCTTTAATGATATTTGTGAGGCTGCCGTTTAGCGCTTGCATAATGACCTTATCCGATATCATAACTTTGGCCGTGAAGCAAGCAAGTGTTCATTTCAAACTTTCCATCATCAAAGGATGCCACTGAAATCCCTCTAATGTCTCTCTGAAGGCACTGGCCTACATTTCTTGGTCTCCAAAGTGCTTCTTTCTCTGACAGCCACTCCTTTTTCTTGTTCCTCTTTTTCATCTATCAGATTGCCTTTCATTTTCCTTCCCTCCCCAGCCCGCCTCTGTCTGTCACGCTCTCCCCCTCTCTCTTTGTCTTTTACCTATCTTTCTGCCTTACTCTCTCTTTCTAATGTCCCTCTGTCATATCCTCCTGGCTTTTTCCTCCTCCACTCGCCACCTCCTGCTGCAATTTCAGAGAAAAAAGACGAGATTCTTTGACCTGGTAAATTGCACCTCATTTTTTGTATTCATGCCAAGGCAATCATTCCTACAGGGATGTGTCTGTGCGATCCTCACAGCAGTAGCTCTCTCCTCCTCTATCTGGGTGGAGGTTATAGGAACACACAGTGGCTGCACCATTGTACAGTTTGCACCAGCAGCAAGCAGGCTGATATGGAGCCAATTAAGGCAAAGCAGTGTGTGTTGTAACACGGTGCAACCCAATTGTCTTCACACTCCCACTGGCTTAACATGTAAGGCTGCCTGTGTCCAGTCTCTCCAGCAGCTCATACTAATAGAAACAAAACTGTGGATTAAGTGTGGGTGGACACTTTTATAATAAATAATTAAATGCAGCTCTGTATAAAACAAGTTTTATCGGTCAGGTTTTGTTGAGGCAGTGCCACAAAAATTATGCAACTTTATGGTCAACTTTGAGGACAATGTGGTGTTTTTGGATTTTATTGTATTCTATATGTGTTGTTGTTTCACTTCAAATACAGTAATCCTAAAAGAGCAGTTCCCAAAATGTTTTTCTTGTAACCTCTTTAAATGAAGCAATGTCTTCTTATCGTGAGCGCTAGTCGTGTGAGCAATGAACAGTGAGCAGTTCATTTTCACATTTTCACTTATCAGATCTTTCCACTTATATGTAGACCATTTTTAGAGATCAAAAAGTAAAACTAGATCAATTTTCATGATAATGAAATTTTCTAATAATAAAATCAGAAAAAAGCTAGAAAACTAAGCATTTTTTTTGTTCATCAGAACTAAGTTTTCTTTTACTTATTTCCTACGTGGGCTATCATCTCATGAAGCCTTTTAGGGGTCCTAACCCCCAGTTTGTTAAGTCTGGTTAGGAAAAGACTGTCTTCAAAGTTGTGGACACATTGGCCAATTAAATCGTCCCAGACTCAGGCACAAAACCGGACAGTTCACAGTTCTGATGTGGGTTATATATAAAACACAGCGTTTTACGCGTTTTACGCTCTAACAGTGTGTTAGAGCGAATCTGCAATTTGTTGTCTGGTGGAGTGATATTGTACAAAACAGTGTTGTTGTTACAGTAATTATTTCTCCATCTCCAAACACAGATGGAGCTTTTGAAGCTGCATGAACACGTTGCACTACTTTCACCTTTGCTGAACATAAAACATGCTTGATTGTTATTTTTTTCTAATTATTTGCATGACCACAAGACATTGCTTGTCAGAAAAAAACGTAACCACATGTTGTTTTGAATGTAACTAACAAATACTTTTGTCCAGCTTTTGTACCAGACTCTTAAAGCTCCACTGTGCTCTAGTCTACACTATCTGTTTCCTTCCTGTCTATTCTCGCTGCCTCCCTTGTCCTTGATACATGGAGTTAAACTACGAATGTCAAACGTTTCCAAACCAAACTAATATTAATCCTGAGTGGGATTTCACTTCATTTCAGCTAATTGGACAGCCAACAGTCACCTTTGGTACACTGAAAAGAAAGGGCACTTTGAGAGAGGATGAATTGAATGAACACTCTGTTGCTATTGTTATATAGATTTCATACTGGTCCATTATTTGTCCATTGGAAATCTCTCTGCTAATAAAATGGTGGCTGTTTATATGCTGCTTTAGACTTCATCCGTTTATTTGACCTCAGGTAGCCAACCAGTTTATCTATTAAAGGTGCAATATGTAATACTGACAGCTAGTGTTTAAAATAGTTACTGCAGTTCAAATTCAAAATACTGAAGAGAGTTGTCTCCCCCGCCACCCTTCTCCCCAGACTCGAAGTTTATGGAGGTTGCCAGGCTGAGCAGCATATGTTTTCAATCTACCGCAGTCTTTTCTGCCCTTTCTATAAATTAACAAAAACAACATGAGGTTGAAGTTCTGGTTTACAGACTCTTGAACTGTCCCTTGCATTTGGGATGCATTATTGAATTTTTTGGTTGTGAGTTTAATCACAGTTTTCGTTCAAAAATGTCTAATCAATGTGCCAGATGTGTATTTTGTGTGTGTGTGTGTGTGTGTGTGTATGTGTGTGTGTGTTTGTGTGTGTGTGTGTGTGAGATAGAGACTCGGTTTGATGTCCTGTAAACCTGTAAACCTCTCCAGCAGCCATAGCCTTGAACTTTGATCACAAACTTGCACACAGGCACACGTTAAATGTCCACTCTGTGTTGAATTTCTCTCTTTACACACACACACACACGCACACACACACACACACACACACACACACACACACACACACACACACACACACACGTCATCAAGAGCCCTCTTTACATTCCCGCTTTCTTTGAAGATCAGAGGTTTGGCCGCCAATCTCTCCTGTTTTTTACATGCCCTGGATGTTATCAGCTCTTGTTTCAATCAGTGCACCCCCCTACCCTTACCAGATCGTCAGCCATGTATAGAAAAAACTCTCTACCTCCATCAATGAACTTTCATTAGTCTCTTTTCAGGCCAGATGCTAATTTGGCATCTAAACTCCAGTAGTCTGGGTAGATAATTGCCCTCCATCAAAGATGTCTTCTTTTTCAAGGTGCTCACAGAAAACTCTGCCCTAATTAAGACCAGAGCGTCGGAGCAGCAGGAGCTGTCAACCTGGAGTACCACTGCTGATCGCTGGAATCCCTAATTGCCCCTGTTTCGATATCCACTCTCCCTTTCTCTTCCTCCTCTTCATTAGTTCTCTGCAGCCCTCGCTCCCCACCTCAGCTCTCTCTAATGGCCGGCGGTCAAACATCCATGCCGGACAAACAGCTCCAAACAAGCTCTCCTCTACCCTCTAGACTCTACCCTGTGTACTCATCAGCACAGTAGAAGCAGGTCAGGTCCATTCATTCACTATTTCACTCTCTCTCTATATCTTCATTTCTGTCTCCTTGTATTTCACCTCCCCTGTTCTTCTAATTTTTCTCTTCTAATATCTTAAATTGCACATTTTGACTCTCACAACAGGAACAAACTTAAGAAATGAACTCATTTTTAAAAATCGAATTTTACTCAATGATGAAATAATAATTTATCATTGCGAATATCCACTGGAATTATTGACTGCACTGGCTTTACAAAAGGTTGTGATGTGAATGTGATTCCAGCAGTATAGAGTTTAGCCTTGATGCCCTCGAATGTTGCTTTTTGGTTGGCCAGGCTTGCGCCTGACATCAGGGAAGAATAGGATTCAGTTGCCGTCGAACTTTGTCTTTCTTCTGTGCCCTTGCCCATCGGAGCAAACGCTCCTTATCCTAATAGCGATGAAATCCAACGATGATGGCTCGCAGATGTTGACCCAAGGCGGGCTTTGGAGCTAGTGTGTGGTGTGCTCTGTCCAGCTCTGGAGATGTGGGGATAACATTATTTCCAATAACTTTTTGGAGAAGGTCCAAAATGAACTCCAACCGTGAAAGATAAGCCAACAATTTTTTAATTTTGTTGTCTGGAACCATTATCAAGGTCCTCTGCTTTGGATGCTAGTGCAGCATTATCTTTCTCCAGCTGATCAAGTCTTGTTGTTAGCTCGGCTAGCTCAACTATGGGTGGTGAGTGTATTTTCAATGTATTTTCTTTATCTTCCAATGCAGCGCTGATGGTTTTGAGACACATCCATGTGTAAGAGGAGATCTCTAACAATGTCGTGAGGAAGTTTTGAGTTCTGCAAGTTCTAGCAACGCTTAGTGAGTCCGCCATCTTAGCTGCTGATGCCACTTGAGTTGCAACAGAATCCTTTCCCTGTCGCTGTTGTCTCGACATTGTAAGCCAATTGAATTGTTTAAAAATGTAGGCAAGTTTACTTTTTAAATAGGTTCAAATAGAGCAAACGCCAAAATGGTGCACGTAAATTGTGTAATATGCTGGAGCTGTCCCAAAGCATGACCGCCCTCTCACATTGCAAAGCCGGAAGCCCAGGAAATTTGTTTTGGGGAGAACAAAATTACTCTGGGCTGAGTTTTGTCTTCATATCAGGAACAAGTAAATTAATTTGGCGTCTTTGGTTATTTTCTGATCAAAACTCACTTTGTCTTTTTTCAACCATATTACGCTGGAGAAAGTGACCCATCAGTCACCAATGGACCATGGAGGGCAAAAGGTGCATTCAAAACAGAACAGATAAGCAGGGTGATATTTGATAAAAGATACTTGTATGTATATTAAGATCAGAATTTTCCCTTCTTTGCTTAAAATAACAACTATAAAGAGTGTTTTTACTTCTTGCCACCATTAATTTCTGGCCATGGGTAAAAGGCTTCTCTCTGAGAAGGCTAAAGAAAACAAAGTAATCTTTGACAAGCCTAAAGGTCAGGGCCCGAGGCTTGTAGGAGGCTGACTATGCTATGTTCTGTTGTATCTCTGGGCAATACTAGACAGCCAGACAGCATCCAGCTGGGCTGTATGACTGCCGCCTCTCAGCACTCACATTTACCGGCCATATCCTCCATTTTGCATCCTTAAAGATCCAGCATCCTCACTAAGCCCTTGCTCAAGCCCCCTTCCTACTGCATATACCCTCACAAAATCAATAACACTCGAATGCCATTTCTCTGCTCTGTGGGGGTATGGCACACATCAAGCATAATGGTTAACTGCAGTAAAGTATGTCTTTTCCTCTAGGGACCAGGCTGAGTTTGGGAAGGAAGAGGGGGGAGTTGGGTGAGGAATTAAAGCAGAATATATGCCCTTTTAAGACCTATGTGAGTTTTAACCACCAATTATTGCCTGTTACCCATGCACAGCAAAGGGCTCTGAGCATGAAGACTGAGAAGCCAATCAGGCCTGGCCGAACTGCACTATCTTTACCAACTACAATCACATAGTAGCAATGTGCAATTATATGAGTAATTTTATTCTTCTCCATAGAGTAATTGCACACTCTTGTACAAGGTCTACAAATGCCACTCAATACCAAGCTTCTGAGACACACAATGCCCAGAACCTACTGTGCTTTTACTTATTTTCTGTCATATATAGAGTATATATATATATATATATATATATATATATATATTATGGCATGCCGTTTAGGAAATAATATATATATATATGAAGTTTATCCATCTGAATATATGGAATGAAAGTCTGAATATATGGAATGAACGTCTGAATATATGGAATGGAAGTCTGAATATATGGAATGAAAGTCTGAATATATTGAATGAAAGTCTGAATATATGGAATGAAAGTCTGAATATATGGAATAAAGTCTGAATATATGGAATGAACGTCTGAATATATGGAATGAAAGTCTGAATATATGGAATGAAGTCTGAATATATGGAATGAAGTCTGAATATATGGAATGAAGTCTGAATATATGGAATGAAGTCTGAATATATGGAATGAAGTCTGAATATATGGAATGAAAGTTGGAATACATTGACAGAAATGTCACCAAAGGGATACCTTTCTGAATTCACTGGATTTACAAAATGGCATCGGCTGAAATAGTCCAATACTTTGTTGAACTGCAGGTTTTTTTTGCAACAACTGGTCATACTCCAAACGACACAAACAGTTTGGAAATTAGATAGCGTCACCTTGAGGATCATATTTCCATTATTGCGACATTCTTAGTGCTTATAAGCAATCCTGTTCAACAAAACGTTGCCGAAAGAACATTATGCATCATTCTTGAAGGAATTTATGAGTCTCTTTGGGAGATGTCGGCAGAAGTAACACTTCAACTGGAAGCTAATGGTGTGGGCACTGGATACGGTTACCAGTATTTTGGCCCGTACATGCATTTGCCAGAGTGTTAATAATCTCTTCATTGCTCAAAATAGCTGACACTAGATTCCCAGCCGATTCACTCATAGCGTCCACATTTGTTACATCCTGATTAATCAGCCACAACACAAGATGGCGCCAGCGCCGTAATGACGTCAGCTTTCATTCCATATATTCAGACTTTCATTCCATATATTCAGACTTTCATTCCATATATTCAGACTTTCATTCCATATATTCAGACTTTCATTCCATATATTCAGACTTCATTCCATATATTCAGACTTTCATTCCATATATTCAGACTTTCATTCCATATATTCAGACTTTCATTCCATATATTCAGACTTCATTCCATATATTCAGACTTTCATTCCATATATTCAGACTTCATTCCATATATTCAGACTTTCATTCCATATATTCAGACTTCATTCCATATATTCAGACTTCATTCCATATATTCAGACTTCATTCCATATATTCAGACTTCATTCCATATTCAGACTTTCATTCCATATATTCAGACTTTCATTCCATATTCAGACTTCATTCCATATATTCAGACTTTCATTCCATATATTCAGACTTCAATTCCATATATTCAGACGTTCATTCCATATATTCAGACTTTCATTCCATATATTCAGACTTCATTCCATATATTCAGACTTTCATTCCATATATCAGACTTCATTCCATATATTCAGACTTTCATTCCATATATTCAGACTTCATTCCATATATTCAGACTTTCATTCCATATATTCAGACTTCATTCCATATATTCAGACTTCAATTCCATATATTCAGACTTCATTCCATATATTCAGACTTTCATTCCATATATTCAGATGGATAAACTTCATAATATATTATTTTCCTAAACGGCATGCCATAATATATATATATATATATATATATATATATATATATATATATACAGTATATAATGTCACAATGTTGGATAAAATGCAGCCAAAGCTTAAAGTAATGCAGTAAAAGTAATCCTTGTGAGCAAAAACGTTACATTTCAGAGCGTTTTGAACACTCAGCTTCCAACTGTGTTTTCTACTCTTGTCTCAAGCTTATGTCCAACCATGCCAGAATTCTTTATACGGTAAACTTCTCCAGACACGTGACTGCAGTGTTAACATCTGCTATAATCTTGGTTTTTCAATGTTAATTTCTCACCAATTTTGCATCATATTTGTGTAGTTTTTGGTTTAGAAGCTTTTATTGGGGATTTTCACATAGAAAGTGCTGCTATAGTCCATTACAGTCATTACCCCAGCTGCAATGCCTGATGGTACAAAGGCGGCTAGAGCACAGATGCGTAAGACCCAAGAACTTTGCCCAATCAGAGCAGACTTTGCTTTTTTGGGAGGGGGGCTTAAAGAGACAGGCATTCTAAAAGAGCATCTCAGACAGAGGTTGGATACAGGTGCAGCAGCCGTTGGCAATATAATAAAAAATAAAGTGCATTGAACATTAAAGCCTGTAAACATGTTCCAGGAAAACCTCTACTTTAATATCACTGGAAACACATATTCAGTGGCAAGAAAATAGTTTATTTGCTGCTTGGATCAACACCAGAACACTCATTGATCCCCACCCACCTCGTCTGCCTCTGCTGTCAAACACACCGCCTCCCCAGGTGGTCTGGGAATCGGGCTACCTCTCCCTTTCATCCCCTCCACCATCTTTCTCAAGGTTAATCCTGCAGCTCTGACAGCTACGCTTTCCTCGGGTCAGAAAGTCAGGCAGGGTGAGCGGTGGGCAGGCAGTGATGGCTCATGCAGCCTTGTGAAGGATGGGCTCACTGTAAGCTGAGAAGGGTTCAAATGCCGACCAGAATGAGGAAACAGATGAGGGCAGCCCCTGCTGCCTGGGTTGTCACTCCTTCAGGCAATGCAGAGATGTGACTGGCTGTTGTCTGTAGGTTGGTGTTTTTTTACCTTTTACTAGGCCACTGTGGATGGATGGATGGGCTTAATGAAACCAGGGCAGGCTTGCGGTGTGTGTCACAAGTGGGACAAGGTCAACCTTCATCCTTCTTTGGCTAGAAATCTCATTGTGAATTGAAAAACGTTTTTTTCATTCTGTGAGCTAATGAGCTAGTGAGTCGTTAGCTTACCCGGACTAGCTTCTCAAATGTGATGGTTTACTGCTTTTCTCTATTTGCTATAATGGTAAATTGAATTTTGGACAAAACAAGTTTTTCTGGGAAACTACATTTTTATTATTTTCTGGTATTTAGAGACCAAAATATGAATCAACAGATCTTGAAAAAAATAGATAGATTATATGAGAATAGTTAGTGCAGCCCTACAACTATCACACTGTGTCTCACAAGGGGATGCAAAAACACTTTTTGAAACTTTGTTTCACAGACATATTCTACAGATATAGACATTAAAGCTGAATGTGAAGTATGGTGCTAAAACAGTCTCATAAGTATTTGGAACTTGGAAAACACAATTCACAAATGAATACAGAGGGATTTGTTTTTAGTAAATCTGTTGTATCCGTGCCCCTACTTTGTGACTTTTGAATCGGCAATTTGTATCCGCAAATGCGTGTCTGTGTCCGTGTGTTTAATTTGTAACTCTGTTAAACCACACGAAGACAATGAAGGAGCCAATTTCCGAGACTGGAATCTACTTGACGTTCCTCCGGGTAAGTTGATATTATTAGGATTTTGTCGTCAAATGAATTACATTCATGTTGTAAGCATCATTGTTGCAGTGCATTTACAATTTGCTTTATGTTACGTTCCCAATCTTGTACAACTTGAACAGCTTGCTAACTTAGCTCAGTAAAGCCAGCCCTGTAACACGGGCTTTGCCTGGTCTTTGTATGGAATTGGCAGTCTGAAATGTTATGAAGCGCTCCTTAAACCCTACGGCGAGCTATAATTAATGTATTTGGTATCATATGAAACTAGGCGATCTAAGGAATTCATTGATACCAACCATGTCATGATTGTCCATAACAGGGATATGTAAAATAACTTCCAAAGTTAAGCCGTTTTCAAAGGACTCTCTAAAAAATAAATGAGAAAAATTGATTCATCATGTTTTACACTGTAGCTGTTGCCATGACTACAGATTTAAGATGATGTTGCAAGTAAAACTATAACCAATACAAATTTAACATTTGCTCAACATATTGCAACCATGTTTATTAGTACAGTAATTGCCACCCACTGGGTTAAATACATGCTTCTCCTGTAAGACAAAATATACTGTATGTTCAGTTGTACACCCTTTTTCACAAAGACTGTAATTGCACTGTTTATACAGGTGATATGTCTGATTTAATGCATGTAGAAGGGTCAAAGTCCATTTAACATCCTGACTATAAAAATGTAATCCTAATGACAAGTAATAGTGACAGTAAGCAACACAAAACATTTGTATAACAGTTAAAATGTATTGTTTTGACAGATGGCAATATGAACAAATGAAAGTATTTTGAAAGGGTATCGAATTGAAAAACTTTTCACAGCATAAATATGACAATAACGGACAAATAAAAACTTTAACTGAAAATCACTAAAGGTTACTTTGTGAAACAAGAGTCCCTTTCACACAGCCTGATCAATGTCTATGGACACAGTACAGTAGCTGTTGACACTTTAGTTACTGAACAATTGAGAAATATGTCACCCAAAAATAACTTCCTCCTGATGGTTTCTCATACTGTGAGGAGATTCTGGTGGGTCCAAGTATATCTCATCAGTGGTCAGTCAAAATCTGTAAAACATGGCAGATTCAGTGTTAGATCAAACTAGGCTATTATTTTTTTAATAATCGTGTTCAACTGCACAAACATTAAGTCTTGAATAAAGGAGCAGCATGTCTTTAACATGGTTGCAATCAGTTGAGCAAATTTTTTATTTAAATTCTTTATAGTTTAGCTTGCAACATCATTGATTGATTCCTTAGATCATCTAGTTTCCTATGATACTAAATGTTTTCACTAGCTTTACAACCAGGCCCACTAACATAATAAAACTAATAGTAATATAATAATATTAATAATATATAATTAATAATATTTCAGACTGCCAATTCCATACAAAGACCAGGCAAAGCCCATGTCACAGGGTTGACTTTAACAAGCTTGTTTAGCATCGTTGTTCAAGCTGTACAAGAAGGTGAACGTTAGCATGCTCCAAAAAGTAGCAAACTGCCGCTATAACAACATAAAGGAAATTGTAAATGCACTGCAACAATGATGCTGAAAACATAAATTATTATCTATTATCTATTATCTAGAAAGGTACCCATTATTTATTTGACGACAAAGTCCTAAATATATCAACTTACCCGGAGGAACGGCAAGTAGTTTCTGCCAACCCTCTCTGAAAAATTTGACAATGCTCCTTCTAAGTCTTCATGTAGTTTACTGTGGTTGGCATCCATAAGTGTTGCATTACCGCCATCCACTGGTGAGCGCTGGGATTGTCACTTGAGACACAAATTATTGTGTGACAACAGTGGTGCGGAAAAAACACTAATATCCATCCATCCATCTTCATCCGCTTCGGGTCGCGGGGGCAGCAGCTCCAGTAGGGGACCCCAAACTTCCCTTTCCCGAGATAGGAGAATTTACAAATATATTTACATTGAAAATTATTAAATTTGTTTACAAATGATGAAATACGAGTTACAACTTAGACACACAGACACAGATACACGTTTGCAGATACAAATCGCCCTGCATACATTTGTGCATTGTGTTACACAAGTCACAAATTAGAGGCACGGCCACAACACATATTTACGGACCCGAATCACTCTGCATTCATTTGTGCATTGTGTTTTACAAGTTACAAATACTTATGAGACTGGTTTAGCACCTTAGTGAAAGTTGTAATATATCAGCAGATCATGTCATTGATAGTTGCGTTAGAGGAAAAGGTTATGAAGTGTGTCCTGAATTGTAAATTAAACCAGAGGGCTTTTATTTTAAAATGGAACGGGAAGCATTGAGTTGAAAATTTACATTTATTTCATGTATGTGACATGATCTACAGTTAAAGACTTTGAAACTGTAGTTTAATGTTATGGTATGGTGTCCGTATGACTATCAACAGATTATTTCCAATGAATATGTAGATGAGCCGCAGCCACACAGCCCCATCACGGCTGCTTCAAAGTGTTAACATGTCCGCCGACGCGCCATCGCTGCTTGGTTAGGCGCCCAGTAGTCTATACATGCATTTGGGGGAATTTCCTGCAGCACCGCAGCAATCTGGGAAGTGTAACGTCAAGGTTATAGACTAGGCACCCAGGATTTAGGCTTACGTGCAATTATGGTTACGGGTTGAATAGCAATAAAGCCCTGAAGGTTAACTTCTAACTGCCAACCACAAGAAGCACGAAAGACGATCGCTGAGCTTACATTAGCTAGCTAGGCCAAATGTCAAAATATACCTCAGAAACTTAACCAGACTTCTCTGATTCGCTGCGCAGCTTGCAGACAGTGTTGATTCACGGTTGGGCATGATGCAAATGTAAAACTAAAAAACAAAAGTACAGAAGTATTGCAAGCAAAATGTACTTAAGTATCAAAACTAAAGAGACAAATGTCCCTTGTGACTATTGATGTATCATTAAATATGACATTATTAGTTTGTTAGATTGTACTGATGCATTAATTAATTTGACATTGCTGTAGGGCAAGGTGGAGCTTTTAACTACTCTGTATACAGTTGGCTAGTTTAATCCAGTTCTTCCAAAACTAAGGGTCTGGCCCCTCTAAAGGGTCACAAGATAAATCTGAGCGGTCATGAGCTAATTAATTAGAGGAAAGAAAACGAAACAAAAAACAAATCTGTTATGTTTGTCTCATCTTTCCTTTTGTTGTGAAATGTCGATAATTTTTCTACTTTGAGCTAAAATATAAAGTTTGAGAGGTGAAATGTCCCTTTGGTGTCTTCAATTTCTAAACAAACTAAACACTGAATTTGTAGAAGAAACATGGGATCATGATGACAATGAGTGCAGATTTTGTGTTTTCAGACTATATTGTGCGAACCTGAAAAACATAAACTTTTCTTCTTTCTTGTGTCTATTTTTATGCCTACAGAAAGACAAAAATAGCCTAATGTTAATCAGAATACATAATTTAGAGTGTTTATTCACTTTGGTTAAATTACTGATTGCAGCTTTGATGAGGCGATGCACCGGGAAACCGATGAAAGGGACTTTTAAAGAACCTTAACAGCCGGAGTTTAGATGCGGTAAATCTTTGAATTATGATCAAAGGTATTTTGTTGTTTGAAAAAACACATTAACGATAAATGTGCTTAGAATTATGAACCATTTATTACATGAATCACACAATTTTCACTGGAGTTTTGTCAAGGATAAATACAATTAAAATTAAATTTACGTTTTTTAGGAGTAGGGTGTCTCGCAGCCAGTTCTTCAAGTCAATCTCCTCAACCCAAACCACCATATTGGATAAGTCATGTAATTCCGGCTGAAATGGAGTGCCTTGTCCAGACCATTCAGCCTATTTCTCGGTAATAACCTGACCAAGCTCCCTGAAGAGGCCATTTCTGGCCAGCAAGGCCCACTTAAATTCTTTGTGAGACAGAGGAAGTGAGAATAGCGTCTGTAGAGCCACTTAAAAGCCCCTGGGTGAAAATGGGATTTCTGACCTGCTCCACTGGTGCTGCAGCTCTACAGCCAGATTTGCTGTCAAGGCACTGCCAGGTGGGAAAAGGGAGGGGCGGTGAGAAGAGATGGGAGGAATGGATGGATTCTGCTGCTGGTGATGGCGTAGACCGCTAGGACCTCATTAGCTCAACATTTCATCAAGCACTATGGCACCAAGGTGGCTCTCACTGCCTCCATGTATCTCTTTTTGCTTTCTTCATTTTTTCGTTTTAATTTGTTTTTATCAATTTTTTTCTCTCTTTCCCACCTTCTTCTCTGTATTGTCGTTCTCCCCCTGCTCCTCAAGGTCTCATTAACCAGATGAGGCTGTTCAGATGGAAATCTGCCACTAAGTCAAAGTCAGCAGATGAGGATGATAATGACACACACACACACACACACACACACACACACACACACACACACACACACACACACACACACACCACACACACACACACACACACGGTGGCTGTGGCAGTAGCAGAGCTGTTGCCTGCCTACGAAGGTTGGTGGTTCAATCCCTGGCCCTCCAGTCCCATGTTGAATTGTCCTTGGGCAAGACACTGAACCCCAAATGTGTGTGAGTGTCTATCTGATGAGCAGGTGGCACCTTGTATGGCAGCCACAGTGAATGAATGTGGGTGAATGGTGAATGGTTCCTGTACCAGCTAAAAGTGCTTTGAGTAGTCGTTAAGACTAGAAAAGTGCCATTTAAATGCAGTCCATTTCTTGTTAATGCCATGAAAATGTAAATTTGTTATGGTTATAAGAATGGAAATTATTATATATTATATTTCTGCAGGGGAGCTATTCCAGGGTGCATTAGAAGGATGGAAGGGCCTGGTTTGCATAGGATTGCTTTTCAGTGCAGGGGAAAATCCCACACACACCCACATGCACACATACAAAGTACATGTATAGCAGACAAACACACACCTACACACCTACACACACACACACACACACACACACACACCACACACACACACACACACACACACACACACACACACACCACACAAACTCACCAGCTTAACATACACAAATAGGTTTATGTTAATAAATTATGTGCACAAACTCAAATAAGCATGCTATAGATAAAAAAGAGACAACATACTAAATGAACTATACATATACAAATGCATGTATTTTCAAAACAGTTTCAAACACTAGCTAACAACAGGGGCTAATTATATGACTGAAGGAAAAAAAGATGACCAATCAGGAAGAGGGAATATTTTTTAATATATAATTTCATATATAAAATGGAATAAATAAAATGTATTCAAAATGCGTGTTGCATTTGGTAGAACATGCCCAGGATGCCCTTTCTTTGGAAATGTCTCTAAAGTTTAGATATATGGCTGCAACTGTTATTTTCATTACTGATCAACCCATCAACTATTGTCTTGTTTAGTCGAGTTAGTCCATAAAATAACAGAAAATAGTTGACATATTCATATTGCTTGTTTTGTCTGACCAACAATCCAAAACCAAAGATGTTCAATTCACTAATATACTGTAGAAGCAAATATTCAAAATGAGAAGCTGGAACCAGAAATTGTTTTATTTTTGCTTATAATTTGACACAAATTCTAAATTGATTACTATACCTCCTCGGGTTTGTCAATATGGAATATGTGACAGCTATTTTATTTTTTCATTTAAGTGGTTGGAGCGATGTTTGTTTCATCCGGATACGTTTTAAGTTTTTACTTAAGATGTTAACAATACTAGATAGGAATAATAATTAAAATAAAAAGGAGACATGAGAAGACCTTTAAAGCCGAAAGACAAACGTGTGGTCACAATTAGGGCTGCAACTAATGATTATTTTTATAGTCGATTAATCTGTCGATTATTTTCTCAATTAATCGATTAGTTGTTTGATAAAAAAAAAGTCAAAACACGGTGAAAAATGTGGATCAGTGTTTCCCAAAGGCCAAAATGACGTCCTCACATGTTTTGTTTTGTCCAATACTCAAAGATATTCAGTTTACTGTCCCAGAGGAGAGAAGAAACTATAAAATATTCATTTTTTAATAAACAATTACTCAAACTGATTAGAGAGCGCCGTCTAACATGTCACTCAGAAAATCTCTCATTGATGTTTAACTGGGTTGAGATCTGGTGGCTGTTGAAGATTTGGTGAAGAATGACTCATCTGACAATGTCACTTTTTCCACATCTCTGTAAACCAATGCCTATGGTTGTGCAAATGTACATTTATCTTTGTTACTCTGCCACCCTACCATAATATCCCTCTTTATGTAATTGTCTACAGATTGTTCTTGCAGACACTGTCTGGTCACATCCTGCATTGGCAATCTCAGTCACCTGAGGAAGAGTTGCTCTTCTGTTTTTCCTTAAATATCGCACTCATGCAAATGTCTGCTGTTGACCATAGTTTTTCAACACAATTTGTTGATGTCATTTTATTCACTGTTCCTATTAAAACAAGAGCCAGTTTAGCAGTCCTTGTGACTGAAGTTCCTGTTTTCCATGCAAATTAAAAATTCATCTTGCCATCTTGATACAAAATCAGAATCAACTGGGCCTGCTTAGCATTTTTATACATGCCACAGAGCATGATTGGGTGTTAATTGCTTAACCGTACCATGCAGTGCACCTGTGTAGAAGCATCTGCATTTGTTATGTTTCTCCATATTATTATTCAGGTTTTCCTTTTAATTTATCACTGGTCTAGATAGGTGCCCAATGCCCATATACCCCTAATTCATTTTTACAAGCCTGAAACAAAACAAAGGCATACCAAGTTAAACAAATCCCCTGATCAGGTCTGTTTCATCCTGATTTTGATGCATTGATGATTTGTTTGCGATCACCAGTATGATGAACTAATAAAGCTGTAAATTGATAAAAGTAGTAAACAGTTTTGTGGGGGTATTTAACCCACATATTCATCATGTGTATGTTAATATCAGCAGTAATCTCTTTCATGAGTTTCCTATGGAGGTCCTGATCAAATATATCGAATACTGAATACTTTATAGGTTCAGAATTCAATATGAATGTTCTGCATCAGGACTGATGTTTTGGAGGTAAACACACATTCCTCTGTTGTGTGCGAGTGGGAGAAAGATGTAAGGTGAATCCTTAGACCCCGGGGTTTCTACCAATCGCAAAGCAATATGACAAGCTACAAATTCCCAAGAGGCTCTGTCGCTACCCATTTGTCAACAAAGCATTTTCTGCCTCAAACACAAAGCTTTTTACCAAAGTCCCCCTAGGTGTGCATTTCTGGCTGCTTTGCATATTTCTGTATAAACCGGGGCTAAACACAACTTTCAGAGCAGTTTTGACTTCTGGAAAAAAAAAAAAAAGAGTTTATAACAAATATGGTGCAAAACAAAACATTCTGCAGGCAGTGTTGCGGGTGTTTCCAGAGGGAATGAGGAGGCCAAATATTTTGATGCAGAGTACATATTTTTATGTGAAAGTTTTATTTTCTTCTAGTTTACTTCATTCTTGTTTTCTTCCATTAATCAGCCTCCCAGGATGCACTGCCGGACTTGCGCCCTAGTGACCAGCTCAGGTCACCTCAGCGGAAGCGGTCGGGGGGAAGAGATTGACCGGGCCGAGTGCGTCATCCGCATGAACGACGCTCCCACCGCCAGAGGTTACGCCCGCGACGTCGGCCGCCGCACCTCCCTGCGTGTTATCGCTCACTCAAGCATGCAGAGGGTCCTGCGGAGTCGCCACGAGCTTCTCAACGCCAGCCAGGACACAGTATTCATCTTCTGGGGCCCCAGCAGCTACATGAGGCGTGACGGGAAGGGCCTGGTGTACAACAACCTGAGGCTGATGAACCAGGTGCTGCCCAAACTCAAAGTCTACATCATCTCCTGGCAGAAGATGCTGCAGTTTGACGAGCTCTTCAAAAAGGAGACCGGCAAGGACAGGTGAGGAAATGATTGGTGTGTGTCACTTTCAGAATGAGTGTTCGACAATGCAATACGGAGGGAAGTTCATCTGATTCTGACTATGAGATTCACGAAGTACAACAAATTTAGCAGCTTAGTATGGAGTGAATAGAGTAGTCAATATACAGAAAATAAACCAGCTATTTGTGAGTAAGAGGTTCAGATTAATCAAGTTCATCAAGAAAATATTCCCAACATTTGTTGATTATCAATCTGAGAATTTGTTTGCTTTTTTACATCATTTTACATATTTGGAATTAGTCTTTTGATCGGACAAAAATACAGCTTCATCTTGGGCTTCTTCACTATTTGAAGACCCTTCTATAGACTCAACGATGAATCCATTGATTGAAAACAAAGAATTAACAGATAATCCTCAATTTCAACCTTTAAATTACAGTGACATTATTATACTGTGGCATGCTTTTATTTTGGTAAAAAGATCACATTGGTGGGCGCACTGATAGCTGAGGTTCGACTCCGGCCTGCGGCCCTTTGCTGCATTTCATTCCCCCCTCTATCCCCTTACACTTCTTCAGCTGTCGGCCTAAAATGCCCAAAAAATAAGCTTTTAAAAAAATCATATAGGTGTGGTAAATTTACATATTTAAGCCTATTACTGTATGACAAGTGCTTAAAGGTCCCGTGACATGGTGCTTTTTGGATGCTATATATTATATAGGCCTTAGTGGTCCCCTAATACCATATCTGAAGTCTCTTTCCACAAATTCAGCCTTGGTGCAGAATTACAGCCACTAGAGCCAGTCCCACAATTAGCTTTCCTTAGGACGTGCCATTTCTGTGTCTGCACCTATTGAGGTGGAAAGAGGGGGGGCAAGGTGAACTGCCACTTTGCTCATTTGAAAGCCATGATGTCTCTCTCTTTCTCATGGGCGGGCCAAATTCTCTGGGCGGACAAAGCAGAGAAAGGGAAGGTAACCTTGCCCCTTATGACCTCATAAGGAGCAATATTCCAGATCGGCCCATCTGAACTCTTCTGAGATTTTCTCAAAGGCAGAGCAGGATCCCCAAGGCTCAGTTTACACCTATCGCCATTTCTAGCCACGGGGGGACCATAGGCGGGCTGGGGGAACGCATATTAATGTTAACTGTGTCACTGTGTAACTGTGTAACAATGTGACTCATGATGTAGTTATGGTAATGATCAAGCAAAGTAGGCACTTAGTCCTGCTCCAAGAGATGCAATATGATGCAGAAATGTGCAGCAGCATGAGGTACAATATGTGCCCTTTAATGTTAGTCCAATTAAAAGGCTGGTGGATGAGACCTTAGATTTCTCCTTTCTTTAAGTGGTCAATCTCCATAGTGTGACACAGCTAAGCCAACCTTGGCTTGTAGAACAAAGTAACATTAATGAAAATAGTAGTAGTATAAATGTATTTGTTTGGCCTAAAGAGAAGAAATGCTCAATGTGCAACATGTAAGTATCCTGACATAAAACATTAAAATCCGTTCCACATTTAAAAAAGCAAGGAACATTTCCAGTCAAAACCAATTCCACACAGTTGTCTTACAATCAACAGAAGCATCATCTGGCCTTGAGGGCAAAACAGTCAATACTTTTCTAACATTCAAGGTTAATAGCTTTTCCAACATATCCTGCCAGTTATTACTTTTTGTACCTTCAAATTAATAATAATTATTGTGCACGATTCATGCTTTTTAAATGTTTGGGATGTTGTCACATCCAGCCATTTTAAAAACTCTAACAGAGGAGTAATGAAAAACAGGTGTCTTTCTGCATCCTCTTTGTTAAAGTCAAGTTGAAATAAGTTTGGGTTTTTTTATGCCGTATTTTATATTCCCCGTAAAGCTTTTGTTGTAATCGCTTACAGTCCCACTGTGTTGTACTGTTAGATTTCAACTCGATACATTGGCCTGATTAGTGGTGTAGTTTGCTGGAATAAAATGTGTAGCTGGCACGATAGTTCCGTTACCAAAGGTTTGATCCCTTTAACAGCAAATCTAAATGTTGTTGAAAAAGCTGATACAATGCCTGCTAAAGCAGAGGCAGTCCTGGAAAACTAATCTTTGGTGATTTAAAAGGTTAGAAAGAGGATAGGAGAAGCCACAGTAGGCCCAATATGTAACGGAGAACAATAGAACAATAGAACCACAGCTGCAGCCGCAGCGGAGAGTTCACAGACCTGCAAGAACACTTAGCTGATATTGATTCAGTGACCAAATCCAGCATCCTCTGAAGCCCTATGAATTGAATTTATAATAAACCATAGCCTACAACAGTGTTGAGAGGGAGGAATATACGGAAAATTAGACAAAATAGAAACAAAAAGCAAACCCAGTTGAACCAGGAAAGAGAGTCTGCTGCTTAAAGAGAAGTGACATCAGAAGTAAAATAATAACAAGGGGAATAAATACATGCATGGAAAGAGTGCAAACCAAAGAAATGGCAGCTTTAATTCTTGCAGTTTTCACCCCTGAGGATTGCAAAAATAGTGATGCAACAGAAATGGGAGCTGTGATCAGACGGAAAGGGGCATGAAAGTCAAGTAGATACAGAAACAAAGTACCTTAAATCAGTAATAAACAACCAACAACCTCTAATTACTGCAGTCATTAGAGACCTTGTGTATAAATAAACCTTACACTGTACATGCCTGCTGGTGTTTGTAGTGCGAGAAGAAACCTTTCACAACAAAAGATGTATCTTTGTTCTCCCTAATATGTTTCAGCCTCATGTCCTTACGAGTATGCAGATAATGATATGCAACAGGTGTTTCAGATATAGTCACACCTTTATGTGGCTTTTAACTCTCAGCAGTTACATAACAACCATTACAATAAACTCAGTGACAATACTTGCTCTTTAGAAATGAATACAGTGCAACAACAAAGAGCAGCACAATTCTATTTCTGTAATAAGCTCCTGTTTTCCTTTATTGGAAAGATTATACACTTTCTGATTAATTTGAATCTATCTCTTTTTTTTCTCAAAAGTAAAAAGTAAAGCACTGCCTGCAGGGCGTGATTTGATTTTTCAAGGCAAATGAACTTGTTATAAAGTGCCATTATATTGAAACCAGTCATCAACTTTATTAAATATGAGTATACAAATATTTTTACTTTTTAATAAAATCAAGTAACTGAACTGTGTAAACACGAGGAGGAGCACCGTTCTCCTTCACAGGGATAAATCCATCTTCCCAATCACAGCTGGCTTCCAGTGCTTTTTGAAGACAGCCATTGAAGCTAAGAGCTTGACATTTCACACCACATTATTCATCAGCATGTTCATCAACAAGGAAATGAGGAAGACTTCTTAAGTGAGATTAGCTGCATGCCTCCTGACTAAGACCTCCGCGCATCCGCCACAGACTGCTTGATGACAAAATGTTGTGCTTTGAACTTTGAAAGTTTTTTAATATGCAAAAGGTTTGTGTGTGGGTGTGGTGGTGTGTGGGATGGGTGGGTGGACTGTTGTCATAGTAATGCCCAGTGGCTATGTTTGTATATCTCAACAAATCAACATGTTCCAGACAACCTGAGTCCTGTCGTAATTAAATGAAAATGAGAAGTCTGTGCTTTGGCTGCGATAGCATCAGTTTGGGCCGACACTCTAGTTTGTCAGACTAATAAAGAAGAAAGTCAGACCACAGTGCATAGTCACTATTCATCACACTGTCACTCAGTGCAGTGCTTCAGAAGGGTTAGGGTTGTTTGGCAAAACAGTAAAGCAGCAGGAAGCAACCATTTGTGGATCCATTTTTCCTACAGGTTGTGGGGTTGGATTGGAGTGAAATAATGGAGGGATGATCAAGGAGAGTTGTTTGTTTAATTGCTGAAAGAGAACAAAACTAAGGCATCTAAGGGCTCTCCATTTACTACACATTGCACCATATTTACTTTATGCAATTTTTTTTTAAGAGTATCTGAATTCAAGTGTGAAATGTATGCCCTATAATAGTTCCCAGGGGGAGCAGGGGAAATGTTCAAAATAAATGCTTAACAGGCTTTTTTTTTAAAGGATTTCTGCCTGGCGTGTTTTCTCTCTGTGAGAAAATAGGACAAACTCCTTTTCAAACAACCTGGTAAAACCTCCACTCCAAATGTCCCGACATCCTGCTCACCTACAGTTGATGAAGGGGCATCAACCGTAGGAGAGCAGGATGTCGGGATGTCTATCTGGTTGTTCTTGTGAAGACTTTACTTATCAGGCCCATGCTTTGTTTCTTGCCAAGTTGAAACCTCCGCCGCTGTGGATGCTATATGTGTGGGAACAGACAAGAAGCAGAAACAAGCTTTCTGAAAGCAGCATCCTGTCAAACTGCACTGAAACAAGAGTTTGATACATTGTCTCCTCACTCCTATTCACATTATTATCACCACCGCCGCCAGGGACATTATGTTTATGGTTTGTTTGTTTGTCAGCACGATTACAGAAAAAACTACCGGCCCAATTTTCATGAAACTTGGGGGAAAGGTGTAGCATGGGCAGAGCAAGAACCACTTATATTGTGGAGCAGACCCAGATTTGTTTTTTATTGCATGTTTTAGGTGTTTAAAGTCTAGGTCATATGAAAAAATATTTTTCAGCCATGCAAGTAGCACGACTCCTATGGGTGGTTGGGGTTCCTGTCAGTTGGTCCACTGCTTTGGTCCGGATTGGAAAAGCAAATTAAACAAAACTATTGAATGGATTGCCATGACATTTGGTACAAATATTCGTGGTACTAATAGGATACATGTATAATTACTTTGTTGATCCTCTGACGTTTCATCCAGCACCACCACCAGGCCAAAGTTTTCACTCATCCTGTGAAATATCTGAACATATACAGTATAATATGGATTAGCACCAAAATGTGTACAGAGATGTTTCCAGATGGTGTATCTCAAGAGTTTTGTGATTTTATGAATTTTTCTTTCGCTCCACCATGAGGTTGACATTTGTGATATTGAGTGAAATGTCTCAACAACTGTTGGATTCATGCAAAATACAATGAAATATAGGGCAATCCTATACTAACATTACAATTGGGCAGTCATTTACTGATGGCAGAATGCTACAGATGGCACAACTACATTTTTCGTTATTTAATGAGAAATTGTATTTGATGTAAATGCAATGCTTGAAGTAGGACTCATCTTGTTTTATTATTTGTTTTCTCATAAATGACAATAAAGGATGCAGGGGTACTTATATTCATTGTTATTATTTTCTATAATTGTAACTTATATTAGTGTATTCATTGTCCAAAGGGCCCATCTCAAAATGCACCTAATAACTGATGCATGAAGACATCCACTGGTCACCAATCACAATCCTAGTCAAGATGAGGTTCAGCTGTGCATCAGGGGAGCATGAAGAGATTCACAGCTGTGCCTGATTCAGCTGAAGGATTCAAATTGATCTCTGCTAAATTGTGTTATATCAGCTCATACTTGAAAATGTTTACACTGTGTGTGAGGGAACAGGAACAGTTGTGATGCATTTGTTCACTCAAATTAATTTATAAATTGTTTTGATGAATACTGATTGTTCCAAAAGTGCTTTGGTCCACAACAGCTAACCCCCCTGCACAACTGTGCTTGTCAGTGATTGCAATCGTGGCTACAAGCCAACGAGCCAGAGATCAACACCATGAAGTTTTTGTGTCCCTACTGCTTTGTGAAAACCTGAGCTAGCAGCTCCGACTCACAGACTTTGATGCTGCACTTAGGCGGAATGGTGATTTGAGCTAAATGCTAACATCAGCATGTAAACATGCTCAGTTCTAACATGCTGATGTTTAGCAGATAATATTTACCGTGTTCATCATCATAATTTAGTCTGTTAGCATGCTAACATTGGCACTAAACTGCTGAGGCTGATGGGTAGTGTTATTAGCTCGGCAGGTATGTGGTCAAAGCACTGGGAAACGGAGTTTGAGAGCAAATGAAAAGTCTAAAGATCACAAAAAAATTGACTTTATCTTCCATTGGATTTTGAATACCTGTAGTCAAATTAAAGGCAATACATCCAGTAGGTGTCAAGATATTTTACTCCAAACCTAAAAAATGAGTCACATTGTGCCGCTAGAGAAAATGTCAGGGGATCACAAAAGTAATCAGGATTCATCCTCTGAGGATCATGAATGTCTGTACAGCATTAAATGGCAATGTGTTTAATAGTTGTAGAGATATTTCAGTCGGTCAAAGTGGCCGACTGACCAACATCACCCTCTGGGCTAAAATTGGGCCAAAACAGCTTGGTTGATTTATAATTTCAATTGGGTCATTACATGGTTTGTAGTCAGGTCGACAAAACACATCCTAAACATGGTATTTCATAGATGTAAGGTAGTTATATTTTTTTATGATTTTGGAAGATAGCTTCTTTTATACTGCAGCCTGAATGCAAGAAGCTTAAATATATACAATACATTTTTGTGTATTTTACATTTTCAATGTTGTCATTGCTGCATATTTCACTTAACTTCTATTATGGCTCATTCATTAATTTTGCTGTCAAAACCCCAGAATGAAAATATCATAATTTTTGTTATTTTTGCTTAGTTTTAAAGTTACTTATTTCCACTTCAAACTGAAGGTATTCGTGGTCCAGATGTTTTTCCATCTGATATCCACCCTATTAAAGAAACCACTCTGATGGACGTTTAGATTTAGAGATTACTAATGCAATAATAATTCTTTCATACCAGCGTATCTCAGGAAACTATGATTAGTGCTCATTTCTGTGCGGGCTTGACTTAAGAAACTGGAGTGTGAAAGCAGACAGATGGTTCTGCAGCTCAAGCGCTGTCATTTCAACTACAGTATCTGCACTACATGCACACCAAGACTAATTAAGAGTTTGATTATTTGGCAAGGTTCATTTGTATCAGTCGATATGTAGGATCCATCTGTATTTTAATGAAGCTGCAAGGGAACTTGAATGATTTTGCAGTCAGAAAAATCGACCTCTGGATATAGATAAATCTTTAATCTTTACTAATCTCTACTATACTACACAGATATCAGATTTTTTGATTGTCTATTCCAGTTAATCACTTTCAAAAAAATCAAATACTGTACATTGTTCATTCTTGTGATCTTCCACGCGTGAAATCCAGTCTTCTTCTTCCCCTCCTCCTCCACTTTGCAGAAGGATATCAAACTCCTGGCTGAGCACCGGCTGGTTCACCATGACTATCGCCCTGGAGCTTTGCGATCGGATCAATGTCTACGGCATGGTTGCCCCTGACTTCTGCAGGTAAGACAATGGAGCTGCATGTCATATTCAATTCAATTCAATTCAATTTTATTTATAGTATCAATTCATAACAAGAGTTATCTCAAGACACTTTACAGATAGAGATATATAATCATCAGCTCACCAACAAGCACCATCATCTTCATTTACAGTTTTTAAAGCAAAACTGTATATGGGGGTGGCAGTAGCTCAGTCCGTAGGGAGTTGGGTTGGGAACCGGAAGGTCACTGGTTTTGGTCCCCGTGTGGACCAAAAAGTACAGAGTGTGGATTGGTGGCTGGAGAGATGCCACTTCACCTCTTGGGCACTGCCAGGTGCTCTTGAGCAAGGCACCGTGCCTCCCCAACCGCTAAAGGGTGCCGGTTCGGCTGGCAGCCCACTCACTCTGACGTCTCTCCATTAGAGCGTGTACAGATCCTGAGCGTGTATGTGTCAGGACTGTGTGTGATAGCTAACAAAGTGTGTACACAGAGTGTAAATTGAAATTTCTCCATTGGGATCAATAAACAGATAAAAATTAAAAAAAATTTAATTATATGAAGTCCCTTCAAGTGTATAGAAATTCATAGCAGAACGTCCACCAGATAAAATAAAGATTAAATCTATAAATATATTCAGGGAGCTGATGAATTAAATGTCAGTGGGGCTGGAGATGTTTTTTGAAATTGCCTGAATATTAATTTTTTTTTAAATGTCAGTAAATGTGCTAACTTTACAAATATTGAAACATGTAGGCATGTGAGATATAAGAGGGGAAAATGCAAAGGTCTCACTTGGCTCATTTTTCTATTCACTGTACTTTGACGTTTTAGTGATTTTTTTATGACATACTATACTCTGACTTTTTATGACACACCATACTATGTGTTTTTTGTAATTTCTTAAGACACAAGTTTGTGTCTGCATTTTACTTATGATACACTTATTATGTACTTATTTTACAATGTCAAACCAGCCTGTTTCTTGCAAATAGCTAAGTGTAATAAATCCCTGGCAATCTTTCTGAAAATTGAAGGTTGTGGGTTCAAACCCAGTGAGGCTCATTTTGTTTTAAAGTCTAAAACCCAAAATGAAGAAGTCAAATATGCTACGAAACAATGGTGAGGGTATCAGATGAATGTGATAAAATGCTGTTTGGAAGACCCCAATGGCCATGGGTTCCTCCCTGATTATGGTCTGTTTGATTTGAGGTTTTACACCCAAAATTAAGCCAAACAAAGTAAGTGAACAGCTCAGATTGTAATTTTGTTGGTGACACGGTAGGTTGGTTCTAGACACATAAGGTAAGACCGACATACGACATATGCCTTTTTCGACTTACTATTCTATGAATTTTTTTCTACATACTATGACTTTTTTCGACATACTATTCTATGACTTTTTGTGACTTTTTTGACATACTATTCTATGACTCTTTTTTTAAAGTGCTCTCACTTTATGCTTTTTGGCTTTTTCCCTTTCCTTTGTGTTATATATGTTTTTGTGACTGTTATAGTACGTTATAGGTTTACAAAGGGAAAAAGCCCAAAGTCCACCCCAAAGGGACTTAGCATCTTCCAAAGAAAACACTCTTCACAAACTGCTCGAAAAACAGCTCCATTATAGTCCAGCCTTTACTTCCGTTTCAACATACATACTTTTCTTCTGATATAGTTTACTATTACTTTTTTCAACAAACTATACTATGAATTTATATGACTTTTTTTTTACATAAGATACAGACTTTTTGTTCAACATTCTATACTATGATGTTTTATGACTTTTTGGACATGCTTTACTATGACTTTTACATATTTTACATATTATACAATGACTATGACTTTTCCTCTACATACTAAACTATGACTTTTCTTGACATACTGACATGCTGTACATTTCTTTTTATAACTTTTTCGACATACTATACTATGACTTTTATGACTTTTTCAACATGCTTTACAATGACTTTTACATATTTTACATAGAATACAATGACTATGACTTTTCTTCTACGTTCTATACTATGACTTTAAACAACATACTATGGTATGGCGTTTTTAACTTTTTTAACATGTTATACTATGACTTTTTTCAACATACTATACTGTAACTTTTTCATAACTTTTTTTGAAATACTATCCTAAGACTTTTTATAACTTTTTTCAACATACTATATCATGACCTTTTATGACCTTTTGATATTTTTCGACATATTATACAATGATTGTGACTTTTCTTCTGCATACTATTTTCTTGACATACTGACATACTGTACTATGATATTTTATGCCTTTTTTTGACATACTATACTATTACTTTTCTTGACATACTGACATACTGTACTGTCTTTTTATGACTTTTTTGACATATTATACTATGACCTTTTATCACTATTTTTAACATGCTTTACTATGACTTTTTTGACATCACCTTTTTGACAGATCATTCTGTGCCTTTTTCATGACTTTTTGCAATATAGACTACTATACAATGACTTTTTGCAATATAGACTACTATACAATGACTTTTAATTAAAACATAGTATAATTTTTCATAACTTTTTTTGACAGATTATTCTGTGCCTTTTTTATGACTTTTTGCAACATACTTTGCTATGACATTTTTTGACATAATACACAATGACTTTTTCCGACTTACGATACCATGGCTTTTTTTCCGACATACTATACTATGACTTTTTTTGACGTTTTTTCCACATACAATACTATGACTTTTTTCAACATTATACTATGACTTTTTTGACATAATATACTAGGGCTGCACAATTAATCAAATTTTAATCACAATGCCGGTTTGGGCTTCCCACGATCAAATTTGCGTAATTGAGCTCCATTTTAAATGCGTCATTCCATTCATAGAACACTCTTTTTTGCAAAGCCAATCTACCGCTTCGTAAACCACTGTCTGATCATGTGCCAATCAGAGTTGTTCCCTCCACCGCGCAGCTTAGTTTCTAGATGTAGACAGTCACAGAGGACAGAGTAACATGAGGAAAATTCCACAACACACAGCAGTCATCATGCGTCGGTCACAAGGTTTACCAGTTTACCAGTAAACGCAACATTTTGTCCCGTCTGTGATTTTTAAGACAACAGCAGTGACCAGTGCTAGTCGGTACAAGTTTGTGTCTGCATTTGTACCAGTGTTTCCATTGATAACTGTTATTGCGGCCCCCACGGCGAAAAACACAGAGGAAGTTATTGAATGCAACTAACTTCAGTTATATTATCCTTAGACTTTTTATAACTTTTTTCATCACACTACATTATGACTTTTTACGACTTTTTGATATTTTTCGACATATTATACAATGACTATGACTTTTCTTCTGCATACTATATTATGACTTTTCTTGACATACTGACATACATTCTTGACTATGACTTTTTATGACTTTTTTTGACATACTATTTTATAACTTTTTTGACGTACTATACTATGACTTTTCTCCTGACATAGTTTACTATGACTTTTTTTCGACATACTGTACTATGACTGTTTATGACTTTTTTCAACATACAATGCTATAACTTTTTATGACTTTCGACTGTTTTCAACAAACTATGCTATGACTTTTCATGACTCTTTTTGACATACTATACTATGACTTTTTTTTTTAAACAATTTTTTGACATAATACTATGACTTTTCTGAAATACTATACTGAATTTTTCATGACATACTATGCTATGATTTTCTCATGACTTTTTATGATATTCTTTACTAGGATTTTTTAATTGGCATCCTCTCTATACCCCATTCTAGGGTTGTCAAAGCACAACAATAGAAAGAAAGTGGAGAGTGGAAATGAACACAAACAGCAATTTATTTGCTACACATGCATATAAAATATTGTATTTACAGACAAGTGAAATAGTATATACAATTAGCTTAGCTAATTAGCTAAATAAAGTGTTCTTTACATATATATAAGTATTTATAGTTAATTAGGAGTCAAGTTAATGTTGGAGCTAAGTTAACTAGCTAAGACAAGCACCGGACTGAAGAAAGCCACAGCTGTCAACAGGCTACCAGTCAAAGCTTACTCTACACACAACTGTCACAGCACTAGCAGTAAGAGATGCCACGTAGGCCAGAATTGAATACTTCACTTGCACATACAATACATATACAGTACATTGGTACTAAACACTTGCACATACATATTTTCTTTACTTGCACATAAATTTACTGTATATACTGGTACTAACCACTTGCACATACATGCATACATGTATATCTTCACTTGCACACACAAATATTTCCCTTGCGCATACATGGATACTTCACTTTCTTATAAATATATACATCAATTTGCGCATACATGGATACCTCACTTGCACATACTTATATACTTCACTTGCACACTCATGCGTAACATGAGTGGGTATGTGTTTGTGTGTGCATAAGTATTACAGTATTACGTATGTACATATAGGGCTGGTGGTTGGGGAGGATGGTGGGGCACACCTAGCAGTCTAAATACAAAGTTCAGAGGACGAGGAGGAACTGCTGCCACCATCAAGCGTCTGCGTCCACTCGTTAATCTGGGAATATACTAGCCTCCCAATCAGCCAATCTGCAGTGAAAGCACCATTGGCAGGAGAACCAATCTGCGCTGGAATCATAAACTGGAAAGGGCACCTGTAAGAGTACAGACTCTCAAAGAAGAAGCGAGCTCTCACATTGTTTAGGCACACACAAAATATACATTGTACACATACACAATTTTGGGATGCAGTTATAACTAAAATAAAGTTTCGCTAAATGTCCTCATTGTAGGGACTATGTGGTTGACATTGATAATGAAACTTACTGAAATACAGTAATGAAATGCAGCATTATTTCTTTGTAAATATTGTTGGCTTAAGCTGATATTTGGCAATCTTTTAGTTGTCACAACAAGTGGTCAGTAGATTTTACTGGATGTAATCCAACTAGGAATTGAAAAAAAACATGTTTCTCTATCTTTTCGTCAAATATGTTTTATTGACATGAAAAATTGTCATTTATAAAGGCAAAGCATTCATGAATAAATAACCAATACACCCAAACATCCTAATACTAATAATGTGTGTCCTAATAGTGTGAGTGTTTTTTCGAGGCCCTCCTCTTTTCTCTTTTTTATTCACTTACTGAAATTGTGAAGTTGTTGATTTTTTAAGTAACCTCCTTACCTTTTCTCTAAAGAACGTGAAAATGTCTTGACTCCTGTTGGAAAGAGTGTTCTTTATGACTTCTTACATACTGCTAAATCACTCAATTACTGCAGCTTTTAAAGTGCAGGAACACTGTGGTGGTGTGAATCTTTTTACAGTTTAAGCTTATTTTTTATAGGCTATTATACTGTGCAGAGAGACTAGGGAATGACATAAAACAGATTTCCATGGTATTGTATTATTTAGCGTACATTAGACTGGTGAGCAATTTCAGTTTCACCAACTAAAGGTTTTACAAACATATTTCAACAAAATCAGGATTTGTTGTGCATGACATTTGGACAAAGACACAAAAAGAACGTCTTCCACATGAGTGTTATTTTAAAAACAGCACAACATGGCGGAGACTCAAGGGTTCCCAAACCTTCAAGAAAAAAATGATTTAAAGTCTCTGAAGAATAGAATAAATAAACAGAAAAATAATCTGTATTTGAAAGAAACAAAAGATGAGACAAAAATATCCTTTGCTGGGCTTAACACTCTTTAATCACTTGCTATTGAAGCATTATGAGAGAAGTGACACAATAAAAGCATACCATTACAGGAAGAAGGCGAGGAGGAGGAGGTTGTTACATTTCTGACAGCAGGTAGCAGCGAGGATGCACTTACAATACAATAACACATTGTTCTTTTGTGTTATTATTTATTTATATGGACCATTTATTGTGAAAGAGAGCATACACGATTAGATGATGATGTTCTGTGTACATCATCTAATCGTGTGTGCACTATAGAAAGCCGTCCGTCGGGCTTGCCTGAACCATTCCGAGGTTCCATTTTTAGAACCTTCATTAGTCATGCTCAAACTTTGTTTCTTCATTTGTTTTTTATTCAGTGTTGAGGTGCAGGTGGCATTTAAAAGTTATTTAAATGGGCTAAATTTGGTTGTGTAATCCTTGCAGAGACAAATGAATACAGATCAGTCCCCCTCCATCCCCACAAAATGAAAAACACTCTGTGGTGTCACATAAAACATAAATCTCCCATAAAGTGTTTTTAAATGTCAACCATCTCTACTTTCTCACTACTCCTGCAGGGAGCCTCAGCACCACTCAGTCCCTTACCACTACTACGAGCCACGTGGTCCAGATGAGTGTGCCATGTACATTTCTCATGAGCGTGGGCGGCGGGGAAGCCACCACCGCTTCATCACAGAGAAGCGGGTCTTCGCTAAATGGGCACGGACTTTTGACATCCACTTCTACCAGCCGGACTGGAGCCCTCCGCCTCTCCCAGCCAACCAAACGCTGGAGGGGACGCCCCTGGTACCCCAGAAGACGTGACCTGGGGTGAAGAAAATGCTTTAGAGATTCATCTAAGAAAGAGTGAGGATGGGGGACATTTGCACTAAGGACTGCTGGACCCCTAACAGAAGAATAAAATGTGTAGTAGGCAAGAAAAAAAGTTATCATGGATAAACTGTGAGTCTTGTTGATCCTGCTGGACATTTGTTATAAAAATTTCTCCAGCTTCACCGCTGCTTCTCCAGCAGTGTGGTCTGTTTACTGAGGTGAGGCAGATCAAACTTTGTACATCCCTTCTACAACTTGTAAAGTGAGTTTATACAAGGAGGCAGCATCATTACACACTTCACTCTCAATGCATGCATGCTGTGTTTTACTGTGGATTCATCGTTGTGTGTGTGTGTGTGTGTGTGTGTGGTGTGTGTGTGTGTGTTGTGTGTGTGTGTGGTGTGTGTGTGTGGTGTGTGGTGTGTGTGTGTGTGTGTGTGTTGTGTTTACCTGAGGGATCACAGAGGATACAAACTTGAGTCTGGACTACCTGCAAAGCCTCTGCTGCTGGATGCAGGATCTATGCAGGATTCACCACTTACTGTTCACTGAAAGAAAAACACTATTACAATGCCCGTAATCTAACAATTTATGGCTGGAGCCAGCGTAAGATGAATACTAGTAATAGTAGTACAATTTGGCTATTTGAAGTGTGAATCATTGCATGCGTTTTTCAAAGACTGAGGAGGTCAAGTTGGATAAGCTTGGATCAACCAGTGTGTCCCTGAGCAAAACACTTAACCCATAGTTGCTACAGAGGCGGGTGGCCTCTGAGATATATAGCAATTGTAAGTCGCTTTGAATAGAAAGTGTCAGCTAAATGACATGTAATGTAATGTAAAGCTTCTAAAGACCCCTATCTCGTGCAACAAAGGCCTCAAACACCTTTAAAAGCAGATATGAATCACTTCCCTGACTTTCATTGTTACTGTCTTGCAGATATGTGTATTGTAAGCTCACCCAAGTCAAACTTGGCAATGAAGTACTTCCTGGCTGAGTGACAAGTGTGTAACATTAACAGTGAGGTTTTATCTAATGCGTGTGCGCGGCCTCTGCCCGTACGTATGTATCAAAAGGCTTTGTTTGCTCCTGTCACCACTTAATAGCGCGATTTATATAGCTACAAGCCAGATTTCCATGTAAATGCACAGCTATGTCACACAAGACAAGTGGGAGATTAAAATCGAAAGCAGGGATGCAGCACCACCATCCATCCTACTATATAGCATATGTCTGCTGCCCGAATCGCCTTGCAGAAGAATTACACCGTTTTTCTGTTAAACTGATGAGTATGTGATCTGTCAGTTATTTCCTCTCTCGGTCTGGTTTGTGTTTTATGTACACTTCCCTCATCTATGCATAAGAATTAGGTGTTGGTCTGGAGAAAGTGATGAGACGTGGTTATCTTAATGATACATCCTGGTGCTAAGTCCCTCATCTCTGTAATGTGAGTAACGAGAGGAGGGATGATGTTGGTCAGATAAATAGGTGCTCATACAAGGACTTGTTTCACAACACGTTTCCTTGGTGGCGATGAGGACGGGATTACTTTACATACATCACAAACAGATGCAGGGGTGTTGCTGCTGACTTTGTGCTGTAGCAAAGACTAATATATGCGTTTGTTTTCGAGAGACTTGTCAGCAAATGGCTGTGCACAACAGTCTGTAAAGTGATAAGCACTTGAATATTTTTTGGATTTTGCCCAATTAAATGAGTCACTGTATGTCGTTTGGGACTGCGAATATTTTCATTTTAGATTGTTTGGTCTATAAAAAGTCAGATAATAGCGAAAGATGTACATCACAAGTTCCCAGAGCCCAAGGTGACATTTTTAGATTCCTTGTTTTATACATAACAGTCCAAAACCTAAAGCTATTCAGTTGGCATTATATAGAACAGAAAAGCAGCAAGTTTTCCCATTTGACAAGGTGAAACCAGTGGAATATGTAAATGTTCTGCTTCATAAAGAACTTAAAGGAACAGCTTGACTTTATTAGAAATATGATTATACCCTTTCTTTCTGGCTAACTAGTTAGCTGTGAAAACAGGAATGTAATTTGTTTTACAGGGGGCTATGTGGACTATGCTGGACTATGTCTTGATTCTAGGTCCCAGGTCTCTAGTTCTGGTCCCAGCCAAGACTTGTTCTGTCACATAAGCCCAATAAAACATTACACTAAAAAGCATAAGTTGTATTTCTACAAAAACTAATAAAATATAATGTATTAACTGATTAGCTTAAAAAGGCACTGGTAGGTGGATTTTTCTACCAACTAGCTGTATTTCCGTTTTCGCTCGTCCTGTACGCTAAACTAAGCTAACCAGCTGCTAGTTCCAGCGCATAAACTGCATAATAATAAGCTCCAGCCATATATTCTAGAGCTGACCCATGGTAATCAATGTCTAAATCAGTATTTTCCCCTTTGTTTTTTTTATTTTATTATTATCATATATGCATTACCCAAAAAATAAAATAGCTCAATATAAAAAGAGTTAATGATATTCATTTTTCTTTCATTTATGCATTAACATTAATTAGGCTATAATATTCTCAGACAGGTTGTGTGTGTGTGTGTGTGTGTGTGTGTGTGTGTGTGTGTGTGTGTGTGTGTTTCTGCTGTAACTATCAGCACGCAAGATGTTGAAAAAGTCAAGCGTCTGGAATAATTTTGAAATTTTCAAAATACCACCCTTTTTCAAAAGCCAGATCTGCCAAAATAAACACCTGAAAACTGTAATAGCTTAGCCTTGATAAAGTATGATTGCCTTGCCCTTTAAATTATATGTATATATTTTATATGTATAATTTATTTCATGTGATTATCCAATCCATACCGACTGTTTTTTGTAAACGTCTCCATTGTTTGTTAGCAACTGCAGAGTGCAAAGTGGTTGGCTAACCTGCCTGCCAGAAAACAGAAGTTAACTAAACTAAAATAATTTTCATGCTGGCTCCATGGGAACAAATCAACAGAAGAAATCCACGCTCCCCTGCCTTTTTTGTTGTTGTTGTTGCCCAGGATGGAGTTGTATCATTCCACTTGGTAAATACTTTTATCAGTCCTCCTGCGTTTAGCAATTTCTATACGTAACAATAACAGTAAAAATATTAGAAATACAATTTGAACATTACCTCCGTATGTGTGTTGTAGCCCCCCCAGACATGAGAGAAAACATGGAGGTTAGTGGAGGATGGGAGGCCAGTGATTCACATTCAACCTCCACTGAAGGCAGCTGCCAGTTTTACTTTTCAATCTCTCTCTCTTCCTGTCTGATTGTGACATCAGGCTGTGTCACACTGAAATAATAATGAAAGACAGGCAGCGATACAAGGCCATTACTCCCCAAAGCTACAAATAGATCCCTGACTGTCATTAGGACTGAGTGTTGGAGCATTTTGTTTTGTATTTGAAAATAGAACTGAGGGATAAACTGAAGGTAAAGCACATTTATTGAGTTAGCATTATAAGATGATAAAGGGAAAATAAGTATTCAGCAGAGGATCATTAGCACTTATATTATGACAGCTGTGCCAAGTCAATAAAATGTAATTGAGTGTTAAAAAAGTATCATATCAAAAACTATGAACAGGGGTAAAAAATAATGCTGTTCTTTTTATACTCTTTCAATACACATGAAAAATACATGATACTAGGTCTGCAGCTAATAATTATTTGAATTATCAGTTTTTTTGCGCAATTGCTTAATGTTTGGTCTAAAACATGGTTTCTGCAGGGATAGTCTTTCATTGCCAACCAATCTCCATAGCGCTGCAAAGTACTGCAGGGTTAACCAATCAAATGTAATTTAACACCTGCTTCACAGACATACAAGCCAAAGTATGATGGAAAACCAGCAGGTTTTGGCCCAGAATTATTAATTACATGGGTTTAGCATCTGGACCTGGAAAAGGGACAAAAAATTGATGGATAAATTAAAACAGATTAATTGGTAAAGACCATTTTAGTCGTCTCTAAAATTGCCCATTACGATGGGATCTAACCATAACAATTATTTACTGTGATTAGAATTCATGTTGCTATCAGTTGATTCTTCTTTGCTTTCTTAGTTTATTCTTGGTGTAAAATCGACTTTGCATTAATAAATAATACATTCAAACAATGCAATTTGTACAAGAGACAGAAAGCTGTTCATGTTTATTAAAAGGCTTCCTGTCTAAGCAACCATCATTAAAATGTGACCCTCTCTAACTCGTCTTTATTTTAGTTTTCTTAAAGTTTAAGAAAAGGCACTCAAAAAACAAGTTGGGTCTACTCAGCTTGCCTCGGTCCAGACCTTGGAATCTGTCTATTTCATGGAGTTGACAGTGCATAAAGTTGACAATTCTGTCTATCAGGCAACCACTGAGCATAATTTATTCCACAGCTATTGTTGCAGATGAGAATGAAAAACTGTGACTGCTAAAATTGCTATCAACATTCTTTGGAATGATTGACATTATAAAGGCTCACTAACAGGCAAGCAGTTGGAAATCCAGAGTTGCCATGGATATTGGACAACACATCAGGCACACATGTCTACAAACAGCATGTGTGTTTGTGCGTAAATCATTAAATTTAGCAGACTGCCACATGGAGCTAATGTTGTTGTTACACTTCTAAAGACGACAAGCCTATGTCTGTGCGCTCACTGGTGAATACAGACGCGGTTTATTGTTTGAACAACCTGTGTGACATATTCAGAGCATCCTACCTGACTCTTCATCCTTAAATCTTTCTGCCTCTTTGGAGATGGCTGCTCTGCATAGGGAAACCATAGTGACAGAGGAGATGGGAGAGAACATCCCCATGCTGAATGTGAGTGCTGAACCAGAGACATAGAGGAGATGGAGTCAATTTTAAGGTGGGCTTAAGAACAAACAAATCCATCTGAGATAGGTTGGCTTACTTTTTATTGTATCTGCTTCGTGCCTAGTATACACTGATTGTTTATGGAGGCTGCATTGTCTTTTGAAATACAAGCCTCTCTTGGTTGTTGGAAATGTTTCCAATAAGGCAACAAAAAAGCAGTTGTGTAAGTAAACTTAAGCGGCCTCAATTTCAAAGATGTCTTTGTTTTATTAAATAAGCATAGAATGAGGAAAAAATCAGTCAAATACATTCATTTGTGTTTCATCTTTAATCAGGATATCAAAATCTTTCCAATTGACAAAAAAAATGAACTTGCTCTCTTTGAAAGGGGACTAGGAGGAATGAGATTACAGAAAATAAGAAACGGGGGAAAAAGGATGAAGAAATAAGCGTTGCATAAATAATTTATAAGAAAAGGTACTTGGTGGCTGACGCAGCAGCTGCCTTCCGATACATTTGGTTTCATTTCCAACTCCATCTATTTCCCACTTCAGCTGCGAGGGCGAGTGGCAGCGGGCACCCGATGGGCGGGTCCATGCGCCAAGGAGCAAAGATAAACTACCTCAGGTTCAATCCATATGCTTACAGCAGTCACTCCTCCACAACAATGAGCCCAATGCAGAGTGGTTACACATGCAGAGAAAAGGGGGGGGGAGACACATCCCATCACAGAGTAGATTCATTTGGGACGGCCGGCGGCTTACTAGGTTATCAGTCACTTATCGCTGCTGTAGTGCAAGACGTGGAATGACCAGGGAAATAGCTGTCCATCACCCAGAATACAATCAGTAGAGTACACAGCTGGGGAGCTAATGGATGTTTCCACGGGGAGGGCAATTTGGTGAATGGGGAAGTGAATGGGTCCATCATGTGAGATGGGATTAGGTGTGATTGTTATCCTTCACAAGCGTGATTTGACAGTCATGGGGTGTAATGTATATGGACCAGAGAGACGTTAAATAGTCATCTCTTTACAGCCCACTCACAGCCAATCACCACGCTCCTTTTTCTTACCGAGCAGACGTTCTGAGTAGCACTTAAACAGAAAGGCTGCTGCTGCTGAAATATGCAGAATAGAATGCTCTCAAAAATAAATGTAATTCTTATCTGCAGACTCAGTTAAGTGCATTTTAACCAAATCCTTAAATCACAATTATGGAATGGCTTGACAAAACAGAACTTTTGACACAAAAGAAATAAATAATAGTCCTTTTTAAAAAAAAAACATAAAACAGTTAAAAACAGCCATACTGCCAGTGTTATGCCCATGCAGAGACAAGGCTTTGCATATCTGATGCATTCCTTTTTAAGTAGTTGTCCCTACTCCCTTGTTACATCTAAAATAATTTCATTAGTAGAGAGCAATCATCCCAAAAAAATAAATAAAATAAAAATAAAAAGGCACCAATTGCATCACACAGTTCTTGGCCAAGAAGGCGTAGTGCCATTCATCTCCTTTCCATTTGAAGGAAAATAAGCCTGTCACCAACCGCACCTTTCCTCTACTATCCCTTCAGTAAACGCTCCTGATCTGCAGCTTCACGTCCTCAGATATCCAGCAGCATAAACACTGAGGCCTCAGAAGATGTGTTTGAGGTGCTTGATGCCATACGTCTTGAAAAACACAAGGAGGATTAGAGTCCACAGGCCCAGGATGAAGCCATCAGGAGGATGCCAGTCTTTCTGCTTTGGTTTCTGCGGGTGGGGGAAATTGCAGGTTAGCAGTAGTGTGTATATTTCTCCTGTTGAGGCCACCACTGATTGTTCTGTCATTCACACAGGCAGGCACAGAGTCACATATATACTCGCTAATCTCTTTACACACATTATGTACACTATCTGCTGTCTCATACACACACAAAAGTTCACACAAAGAGCGGGTGGTAAAGCTCATCAATACACCTCCCCTGTCTTGTGTTTGTCCCATTCACTGCCACATCATCACTTTGTGTATGATTATACTTTTAAATCTCTCCTGTATTAACCATGCATCTCACAAGGAGCACATTTATATGCTAATGCAGTGGCAATATTCTGCGAAGAGATGAGATTTAACCTCTAAAAAAATCTTCCTAACTCCTCCGTTGGCGACAAAGCTATAGATAGGCTGCGAGGACACACTTAAGAGATTTCTGTTATCCCTCGCTATACGTGTTGCTATTATCCAGTCAAGAAATCACCAATCAGAAAAGGCATCCTCAAAAGTCAAAACCCAGAGACTTTGCAAGTTTCTTTTGACTCTGACTGTACACACAACATACAGTACTAAAGCTGCTGCATAAATACTTGGCTGAGCACTACTACAGTACCTAGTGTACATTTACACCAAGTACACACACACACACACACACACAAAAGTTGACAGCAGAGTGATGGGCCCTGGAGGATTAGACGCTGGTCCATGGTCATTATTACCCACAAATTCAGTCTGATTATGGCTGTAAGACAAGATAGTAACAATGGGAAAAAGGACGCGCAAAGTAGATATCATGTAGAATTATCACGTAACTATGCAGCTTTACAGGTTTTTAAGCTTTGTTTTTTCTCGACTCATTCTTTTATCAGACAGTTTCATAATTATTTTATGTACTTTTTTAGGGAAGGTTGTAGGGCAACTACTTGTTTTTTAGACCACCGTGTTTCCCCTATAATTGTACAGGCCAATGGAGTTGAAGTGGAAGTGAAGTAGCACCTGAATAACTCAAAGGGACATCTAATATTTAGCTGAATATCCCTTTTTTAGAGGCTGAAAACTGCTGAGTTGGCTTATGGACAGTAGACAATACTTAAATATACAAATAAGAAACTCTGTGTTAAATATGAGCAGTGTCTGAAATACCACCCACTATGTGCCAAATGCCAGTAAAATGTCATTGGCACCTGAAATCTACAAAACAGGCTGAGACTAACATTTGAACACCTCAGTAATATTCAGTTTTTCCTTTCTTGAACTCTCCTCCTGCTGATCATTAGCCAATCAAAATAAAACAATGGCTCTTACTCAAACAGGCTTCCTAATGGGTAACAAAGCATCATTATTTATAGCTTGTGGAGAGGTTATGAATGAACTTGACCCACTGTATATAACAATGAGTCTTAAATAACACACTGCACCAGATTCTATACATGAAAACGTGTTTACAACAGGCATGACTACATGTTTCTTTGGCTGGTGAAAATTATTGTAATTTCCTAGCTTAACAGCTCTTGGTAAATGAGGTGAAAAGTTCATTTCAGGAACTGTGTCTGGCTGTGTACCCCAGTCCCGTCAAGGCGGTCTTTTCAATACAAAATTCAGGTTTACATAACAACACTGCCCATTTCTAATGTAGAAAGACTGAGGACAGCAGTAAAATTGGATTATGTCTGACTCCAAATTTATTTAACAGCTCAATCAAGTCAAAATCAATAGAGCTTCACTGCATTCCAGAATGCTAAAGCAGAGACAGTGATGCGTTTGAGCCCTGAGCTCAGTGTTGGCCTGGAGGTCTAAGGCAAAGAGCTTCTGATTTAAAGCTGCATTAACAAGGCATGTGAAGACCTAACATTTTGTGCTTATATTATTTTTTTATTGGCCAACAATGTAAATGGCAATAACCACATATGAAATGGAATCAGAGGGAAAAAAAGTCATTTGAAGAAGTTAAATTTAGGCTTAGAGGAACTGTGACACATAAATCATGTTGTGTTAGGAAGACCAATCCTCTATCTGGCACGGGCACATTCTACTCCATACACGATATCTACAGAAGATAGTGTACAACAGAAACCAAGCTGCAGGTGGAAAGAACTCAATGCTTCAACAGACTTTCAGGGAGCAGCACAGACAAAGCTCAAACTATAAAGGGTTGTTTTCAGCATCTGATGGCGCTTTTGGGAGAGAAATTACAGAAAACATCTTAGACGACAGACACATTCTGGTCTCGTCTGACATCATAATAGCTGACAAAGTCAAAGAGGGTCCAAAAAAAGCCTATTTTCCCAATCAACTTCTTACAATGAATGATGGAAGCCAACATGAACCAAAGCCAGAACATTTTTGGTAATATCACATGCAAAATTTCAAATCTGATTAAACCACACATATACAGAGCCAATAAAGCAGATTAGCAGAGTTTTTGAATGTTTACTCTTAATAATAACAGATGAGGGAACACTTTAGGCCAATGCATCAACTTGGTAGGTTTTATATTATGGATTGTGCTTTTGGATTCTGCTGTTTTACATCTACAGATTTATAAATACTCAATACTAACGTTTTTCCCCCTAGTACACCACATCTACAATTATCAGAAATACATTATTTATTGCCTCTGCAGAGCAGCCGTGGGCGCCCTACACTCAACTTCTATAACAGCCTACATTAGTCTACTTACAAGGCTTACGCTTTAATGTCAAAACAATAGATGTCCATATAGTAAGAGAAATAAAAATAGTTCATAAATACTATTTGAGCGCACCACGGGTCATCTCTCCTGCTGCAGACAGCCCTGTGAGCCGAAAAGAGTCAATCACACAGCACAGGAGTAGAGGCTGTTTTACCAGCGTCTGGTTCAAAAGTACTTCAGCCGACTTTGCTATGAACAAACTAAAACAACACTGCAAACAGACTCGGTTTCAAACACTGTTTGATTTTGACCCGTCTGTTGTAGTTTAGCTGGAACTCCCTAAATCCCAATAAAATTTGAAAGCATGCTTGAGTTCTCACCCTCCAAGTTTTACGATCAAACGGAGACAGAGCTATGACAACAGTGATCGGTCCCACTGAGATTTTGAGATGAATACAAATCTTGTCAGCTGTTCAAATAGCACAAATCTGGTCCAAATTATGTATTCAATTGGTGTCTTCCTGCTCAAAATTAGGTTGAGACACTTGTAGCTGAAGGCTTGGTGACAAAGTGGCCGGCGGGAAGTCGAGAAGAGGAGCTAAGGGTTAAATATCTGGAGGACGAGGCAGAGCCCGGCAGGGGACGTTCATAAAAGATGACTGGGAGCGCACGGCCCTTGGGAGCAGTTGACCTCCGTGACAATGGTAGGCAGAGGTGTGTGTGTGTGTGTGTGTGTGTGTGTGTGTGTGTGTGTGTGTGTGTGTGGTGTGTGTGTGTGTGTGTTTGTGTGTGTGTGTGTTCGGATGTATGTGTGTCTGTGTACAAGCAAGCCCCTTAGGTAAGGAAGAGCAAAAGGGAGATGGATCGACTGTGACAGGAGGCCAGGTCAGCACAACCGGCAGAGAGGAGCATACAGTATGTCAAGAGGGAAGAGAGACATTAGAACAGAAGTAAGCATCATAAAGTCAGAGAAAAGAGGTATTTATATGATCAGAAGTAAAACCACGAGGTAGGGCACAGAGCATCTTGCAGACACTTTAGCAAAGCGCATTGCTGGTATTTGCAATCAGCGCTTCCGGCTACCTCCTTTAATTGTTGCGCCTTGAAATGTCAGCAGGGTTAAAGTTGAAATTATTTGAACTTTGAGCTCAGCTGCAATTTTGAGCGAAAACACGGCATGGGCATATACGTAAATCCCAGGGGGGTTCAGGGGTCGGGGGTCAGGACCTTGCACTCGTTGCTTGCTCTTGGGGGAATTACTAGAATTGTTGGGAATTTGTAAATTATAAAGTGTGGTCTAGACTTACTCTATCTGTAAAGTGTCTCAAGATAACATTTGTTATGATTTGATTTAAAAATAAAATTGAAATGTGGTACTTAAAGAATTGTGATTGATATAGACAGATAAAATTCACCGAAAAGATCGACACCTACAGTATGTGATTCTTTGCTATTTTTGACCTGACTGTTGGCTGCCCTTTTTGCTGATCTTTGGCATTTTTGTACTGATGTTTCTTGTAAATAATCAACCTACATGTACATCGCTAACCACATATCTGTATTAATCAGCTAATATTTTGGCCCGGCCCATTTATTGGACTAGCTCTGGTGAAAAATGGGAAAAAAATATTTTATATTATATAAAATAGATAAAAGCAGCTAATATTCTGAGCTTTTTGGAGATTAATGGCCCCAACAAATAATTTGTTATCAAAATGGTTAACTTTCTGCTGGCCAACTAATTGCTTAAATAACTAATTCATACAGCCCTCCGTTAAATAACTAATTTAATAACTAATTTGACTACAAAATTTGGATAGCCTTGGATAGAAATGAAGACCACAAAAAATGGAAACAAGTCCACTCTCAGAATGAGTTGTCCACTTTTACACGATGAAAAGAATTAAGAAAAAGAAACATGAGGGAGGCAGAGGAAAAACATATTAGGCACAGAAATGAGAGCGAGAAGCAGAAAAGGGGTGAGTGTTTGCTGACCTTCACTGACGGAACCATTCAAATCCTACTGCCAAGGACAGGGACTTAGACTCACCACCATTACACAGACTTTGTGTTGCGTATTCAATTCACAAGTAAAATCAATTAAGGACTACCCATCTGATTGATTGGAGCTAATTAACATGGCCATGCAGGATGCTAATAGTCGTTGAGGGAAGTGTGAAACGCCCTGCCAAACACTAGCACTCCAAGGTCAAAACTGCAGCATATGTATGTTGTGCGGAGCTGGATGAACAGTTATTGTGCACTGCCAGGACACTCCACTGTACAAGAACAGTGCCTGGACCTTTAAGCCCCCATCAAGAGCTGGGGCAGTCAAAGTTGGTGGGTGTATTGTTATCTCATGAAGCATGTTTTGCTTTTTGAGACAATATTATTTTTAATTGTTGAGCACAAGCGACATAGCAAAGCTAATTCAGAAGAAAAGCTTGTTGGAGTGGGTTTGGCCTGTGATCCACACAATTCTACCATCCATCTTTGAAAGGTGTCAGTGTTGCAGGCTCAGCAAAGGAAGAGGGATTTGGCCAGGGATGGAAAGGAGGCAAAGCATTCATTTTCAGTGTTTCCATTTTCAATTCTCTGAAGCCATATGGTGTGGCGTCAAGCTGGCAAAAGAACAAATAACAATTTGACGCCAGAGACCAGGACTCAAAGCAGCGAGGCAGGAAAAAAAGTAGAATACACAAGAGACTGGGGAAAAAGGAGCTCCTTCTAGTTATTTTCAGAGCTGAACATATTGTGATTATGTGTTGTCTATGTGATGTGATGTGTAAGGTTGGGAAGAGAAGGTGGCAGGAAGAGGGGACTCACCCTGTCACCACTAGCGAGACAAATGGTAATAGGGCATTAATCAACTCCTCACAAACACACTCCCACATACACAATATGACAGGAAGTTTTTACACAGACGCCATACAACACAGGCTTATATATTCGCTGTCAGTTACTCTGATGACTTTCCTATTTACAAGCCGTCACCTAGTCTACTGGCAAATGGAAAAATGTTTTTCTTAGAAGATAAACACAGTGAGACGATTTGTTTTTGTTGGGAGGCAAAACTGAAATCATTCAGACCACTTGAGGAATATTTTATACATCAAATCTTATGAGATTCAATCAAATCTAGTTCTTCTGATAAGTGCATTTGATCAGCCACAACAAAAGACGCTGCCACAGTGGCAGGAAAACAAAGATATCTCAGAGAGCTGTGCACAATATGACAGCTAATCATTAAGAGGAGAGCTGTCAATAGGCGTTATGAACATTGGTCCTTCTGCTGCAGTGCAGATGGATCATGGTGAAGGGAGAGAGAGATAACTCAGTCTGTCAGGATCCTATCCTCAACCCAGCAGGAGTGCAAGCCAATAATCGAAATCTCTGACAGGGGTCGTCGGGTCGATGAGTGTGTTTGTGCTTTGTTCGTGTGGGTGCATTTAAAAAGGGGAGGAGAAACAGGAAAAGATGCATAAAGATGAAGAGACAAAAGAGAGAGCCAAGATATGAAGCCAAGTAGCAGACGGCAGAGACTTAATGGCGCTTTTGTGCGATTGTACAAGCTTCCAATAGTGTGATCGCTTCTGTGTATTGAACATCACAGACACAGGTTATGGGGCAGTGGGTAGCAGATCTGAAACTGGCCTGATTTGCCAAGCTTCTGAGGCAGTCCTCAGCGATCAAGAGTACCACTGGGTGTGGAGACCCCTCCTGTTTCCCATCACAATACTCAATAAGCGTCTGACAAGGCTCAGGCCTGTGGTAGGCTTCATTTCTCTGGGCCCTTACTGTGTTTACACCAAAGTGGATGTCTGCCAGTGATGTTTTTTTATGTATTTATTTATTTTTACCACTTACTCGGTTCAGCTGGATATGACCTCTAGTATCAACACCAATAGTTTAGTATCCGTCATAGTGGAGACGAATCTCATTGTCAAATCAAACGTCAGCAACTCCAACTCTGCTGTAGTCACTGAAATCTAAACCAAGGGCATTTCAAAACAGATTCATCCTCAACAAATTGCTTTTTTTGCAATTTCATAATTTGATGCTTCTGTGTCTGCTGTGCGGAAATTACTACAGAGTTGAAATAACATTTCTCTGACACAGTCTCGCACTTTTATTGAAAGGACAATACATTGGATAATACTGTGTAGATGGTCATGTTAAGTATGGGTTTCTCAGAGGCAGCTGAACCCCAAATGTAAGCACTACTAATGTCTGCTTTTGCCTGTAGCAAAGTTAATGTGACTTTTTTACTTTTCTGAGGCACAAGTTGAAAGGGAAGCAAAGAAATAGTAGTTTTAATAGTCCTTAATGGAAATCTTACAAGAGTGATACAGAAAGACCCAAGACCGTCTATTTTGAATGCAGAGCACACCTTCTAAAAGGTGGAATGAGGAGAAATAGGTGTTCATTTGTGAAGGTCGGCCCGACTGAAAGCCGCAATTCATTTGGGAATGAGGTGAATGCACAATTCACTGCAATCCTGCCTATCCATTCTGCTGAATTTCATGGTGGCCCCTCCACACTGAGACCACAGGCACTTGTATTCCACACTTAAAGCTGTCACCATGGAAACAACCCAAAGACATGATCTGTTGGTGGATGTTTTTCATAACTTTGTTTTTTTTTTGTGTCAAAATTAAGGGTAGGCCAACTTAACGCATGGACACACTTACACAAAAATAAATAAAATGGATATTCATGTGATATTTAGTGTCCCCAAAGGAAATGGTGTTTGTGTGGGTCTCTTACCTGATGGATGATCTCAGACACTGGCAGCTGGTCCACATACGAGTATGTCACTTTTTGCGGCTTTTCATTCATGGGACTGAAAGTAAAAACACACACAAAGCAGCTCTCTTTTAGCATTTACCAGAAGTACGTAAATTGCACTTTAGAAACATTACGTTTTACAGTTAGTTAGTTATAGATAGTTTAATAAAATAGGTAGACTTTATTATATTATATTCTTTCTTATTTCACAAATGTTTATTCCTTGTCAAAACCCTAAAATACCCAAAATGCAACTTGACCACCACCGTTTGGTCAGAGATTCAATTGATTTATGCTAGTAACAGCTAATATAGCTTCAAGCAGGTCTGGTAAGATCATGTCTTTCTTACTCTACACCCCATAGACTGCCAAAACTTGTAGTCTTCAGCCCCAACTGACACTGGCTTAAGTAATTTATCACTTAAAGAAAATTGGATCAGACTTCAAGCAGCCCCCTCTGGAGCCAAAGAACTCCAAATTGTTTCAAATATTTGGTGGTACTCCCCAATGCCTTTAAACAAACTTTAGTTTTCCTTTAAGTTCTACAGTTTATCAGTTGGGTGACAGATTTAGCTAAACACGACAAAAAATCGTTTAGGAAAAAAACTGAAAACTGTTTCAGACACAATTTTATGGGGAAAACATCTAAATTTATTTAAAGGAAAATACAAAATTTTGCAGGTAACAATTCAAAAATGTATTTATATAATATAAAATGCAGTATTCACATCAGATTACAATTGACCACAAAATACAGTTACTTTGATTAGTATGAACAGGGCACAACCATATCTTTTTTCCCAAGGAACATATTTGGCTCCTAAGTTAAAAAAAAATGTAGGAGTGACTTACATAAGCTAACTGCTATTACTGTTGTATAATGATACAATAGTGTTATGAATACAAAACATAAAGTGTAATGTTTTCTATTTTAAAATATTAATCAAAAGTGATGATGAATAGCCTATAGGCCTACAGTAGTGTAACAGACCGCCGCTATGGCATGCATGGGAACAGCGGATTAGATTGCATATCTAACCACCATAGGGTGAAATACAAAAATAAACCATACCAAAACAGGGGGGAAAGTATTTTTAAGCTACTACGAGACATTTTTATAAGTTATAACTATCTTAAAGGTGCTCTAACCAATGTCACACATTTAGGCTACATTTTTTGTCACATACAGCAAACACCTCCTCACCATCCACTTGCTGCCTAACAGTGTTCCAGCATTCCAGCCAATAATTGACAAGAAGGATTTGAGGGTGGGGGTTGGGGGGTTATTTTGCGTAAGCACGGAAGGGAGGGAGAGGGGACGGGATGAGGAGGAGGGAGGGGCGAGCTAGCCTAGTTTTGTTTGAAAATACTTTGAACGTCAAAAAGTAGTGCCGTCACCCAACAACGCTTCAAGCAAATTTAAGTGCAGCCCACCGTGCAGACTGACCACAGTTGGAGCTCTGGCAAAATGAGAGCTCTGCGTCCTGTCTGCGACAGCGGTTTCTCGCTGCGCCGCCAGTCCCCCGGATGGTCACCGGGAGAGTCCGGTACAGTCTGACTGTACAAACTGAGATACAATTAGCGCTATACAGCGGAACGTTCAGACCCAGTCAAATCAGCACCAGCAGCAAGGCTAGATTGAGGCTGGCTGCTGAAAATCAGACGTTTTGGCGCTAGTGATTTTCCTTTGGCGCTGGCTTAAACCTCTTGGGGGGGGGGGGGGCGCCAAAACTTTCTCTTTGCAGGAAAAACTCTGATGTCCTGAACGGGCAGTCACCATCAACTCTCATAAGAATGAACGTTGCAGGTGTCATAATACAACCACGAAGAGAAACCCAAGACTGACTGCAAAGCACACCTTCTAAAAGGTGGAGGGTTACGAAAACACGATTCTTAGATTCAGACAATTATGCACTAATGAAAACATAGTTATTAAAATGTATTCCATTTCTGCCAATAGATCCCCCTAAATCCTACAACTAACAGACTTTCAGAGTATGTGTTTTCTTAGTTGCAGCATTTCTGAACCAGCTTTTAACACTCGGTTGGAAAACTTTGTGTGCATCCATTACACAATGACGGATAACATGATGAATGGACAAAACTCTGCTCAGTTTTCAAAATAAAAGATTAACTCTTGTGGACATTTCATACCTTTAGAAAAACAGCTGACTCTAAATTGTCTGTGAATTGTGAGTTAGGAATAAAGCCATTTACATTAACAATATTGAATTAATTAGCCTAGCTTCAGCGACTTATAGAAATGAATTAAGTTGAGGTTTCGTGTCTTGCTCTATGACACTGAAAAAGGCCACCACATGCCAGTTAATGATAGACATTAGTTAATGTGAGAAAGGATGCATTAAACCTGCAACACATTACTGGTTATCCAATCACAGAGCCTTCCTGCTTTCATTGTTGTCCAAAAGTTAATAAAACAAAGCATTAATGAGCCACACTGGGTTACATGTTCCCTCATTACATTGAACATGGGCAACGTAGTTTATTTTGAGTCAACCACACTGTGGTGGATTGCAGAGAGAGATGAGGGGAGTGGTGATTAAAGGTATGTGGTATCTGGCGGCCCGTTGGCTCCACCCCGAGCTTTATATGGACTTCTTGCTCCAACAAGGACAGGCTGGTGATTAATTGAGTGATTAGGTTTGGAGGATAAAAAGGGAAGCAAGCAGTTTAACGAGAAAAGAGAACCAGGAATGGAGAGAGAAAAGACAGAAGAGTGAGACCGAGGGGTGGAAAGTAGTGAGAATTGTGAACGGTGAAGTAGTGTTGAAAATCCCCCTCCTACGCTGTAAATATCCCCTAATAAAACGTCCTGACTGTGTTCAACTTTACTCCTGGTGCCGGCTTTTTTTTTGAACTGGCGACGTGGAAACCCCGCACCTCTGGGAACACATACACATACACATACATCTGACCATCCTGCTGCTGCGGTTTACTTGAGCACCAAATATGCATCTAAAAATAGTATCCCAAACAAACACACAATTTACTCCTTTTTATTTTGCTAAAAACACTACCCAGTGGTCATCTGTTTTAGGACGAAAGCCTTTTTATATTTGTGACTGTTTTAAAGATTCAGTGAGAACAAATGGGCAACAGACAGTCTAGAAAGTCAGAAAAAGGCAGAAAAGACCATTGCTGACTCTGGTCTTTTCACGGGATTTGTTGTCAGTAATAAAGATATACAATATCAGCATTATCCTTTAAAGCTATATTGGCAAGGTTTTTCTTATCAGAATAGATCACAAAATTGAGTCTACACATGAGCTCAATTATGAACTGATATGTCAAATAAATCAAATCAAACTAGAAGAGGACTCGAAGAGCGCAGACCTCTGCCAAGACATGCCCTATCTCACAATGTTAACGAAAGTGAAAAATAATTTGTGTATCCTCCTTGTTATTTGGACCCACAAAATTAAGGATTTTGGCTCCCCTTTATTGCTCCTCTGGAAGACGTCCATACCTATTTGAATAAGTCTCTGATAACTCTTTATCAGACAACTCTTTAATGATTGGTCCAGAGAGGCTACTATGTATGTATGTTTCATCACCTTGTACTCTCTTAAATATTTTAATTGTGTTCTTTTACTCGCATTATTTTATAGGGAAACGGAAACATACAGCTGTGAACTTTGTGGACACAAACAAAGCTTCAATAAAAATACATATGCCAAAAAAAGAAAGGGAGAAGGAAACAGTTAAAACACTTGTAAAACCTACTACAGCTATTTGCTACAGCTATATTAGTTTTTGCCGATTGCTTACACAGTGAAATCAAAAGTACTACACAGTGAAATCAAAAGTATTACACAATTATCAAAACCTTACGCTCAAGGAGCAAAACATTGGCCCAGATGTTCACCACTATAAGCACAATATCAGCCTCACACTTTTTGCAAAACAATACACAGTGATTTGCAACTACACTAAACACACTTGTATACATTAGACACAGAAGTATATCATAATCCCACTTCCTGCAATTCCAAAGCACTGACTGACAAATTACCACACCTATGAGCCAATCTGTGGAACACAGCCATCAGGTGCGCAAACACATGATTGCTTAATTGTAGACACACTAATCAGGTTTAAGCACTATAAAAAAATGCAGCAGGTAAGTCTAGTATTTTCTGTATTGTATTTTCAGATCATTTTTTTATTTTTACTGTAAATGTAGTCAGTACTGGATACAGCATTTTATGTTTGTCTGTGGTTTGCTGATCTAACAGTGTTATGCACACTAGTGTAGTAGCATGAAAACTGGGACATGTTTTGTTGTGACATTCCATGTTGAAATGTTGACTGATTTGGGTATTTGGAGAGAAATAAATTATATTTTCCTCAGTCTGCAGCATTTGTCTTGTGTAGAGTTTGCTGAACGTATTTTATATTTGCACTTCTTCTGTGTACTTCATTTATAGTACTCTAATTACTAAGAAGTAGAACTGCTAAAAGTGTTTTAGGTTAGCAACAGCAGTGTGTAACTGGTTCAAACAGAATTAAGTCATATGAAACGTGTGTGTTTCATATGGGAACAATATATATTTTTTATAAATTAGTGTATATTGTATTTTTGCAAAAGTGTTTCATTTTGCGAAGGGTCTGAGATGTCAAAATAGAGCTTAAGCAATCGAAAAAAATTGTAATATGCCACAATTGCCACAGTTTTTAGATGTTTGTATGTTGTATGTCATACATCTTCTCTGGGAGAGTTTGTTTCCAACATCACAGTCAGACATACAGAGTCAAGGAGAAGAGTCTCAGCTAAGGTCACAGTCGAGTGGAGGTTTGACTGAGTGGCTGTCTATGGCTAATCAAAGAAAGTTCAGGCCAGACAGCTGCTGACAAAGTGGGCCATATACCCTATTGAGCCACTACTTGCTGTGTGAAGCAATCTGTCCTGCTTTTTCTCTGCTTTCTTCCCTCTGAGTTACTTTTGGTCAAATTCTTTCTCTCTGGCTTCTGCTCTCTTGCCATACCTTCTTTATTTCCCTGTCATTATCCCTTTCTTTTCAACTTCATTTCTCTGCATGTCTCTCTTCTCACCATGTCTGTGCGGTAGGGCAGAAGTTGCTCTGACAGGCAGGAACCGAGACAGAAGAAAACTGACCGGGCTCACAGGCAGCGAGACAATCTCCTGCTGAGCCCTCTGTGTGCTCGGAGCTCTTTCAGCCACTTGAAATATGTCACTAAGAGCACCAACGTCTCACTGCTATTTCCCCCCTTTTCACTTCGCACAACAGATGAACTCAAATTCAATTCAAACCACTTTCCACTTTATTTTCCATAAAAAGAGATATTTTTGGACAGGATTTTTCAATCCACTTAGCAGATTCTAATGGATGTGACTGACCCTCCCCACCTCCAACTACCGCATTACTGCTGTCTCCAGCTGCCATCTTTAGGTCAAACTAATTTCCTTTTAACATCTGCTCTAATAACGACCCAAGTAGTTTTTGTAAATTCTATCCAACCCGGCAGGTCCCACATTACGTTAAATGTACTTTATTACTCAAAACGGGAGCTTTAATTTGATGATTGATATTATTCTTGGAGCTTTGTGATACAGAGTTTTGGTCAACAAGCACCTATGGCTGGAGAGAGTAGCTACACAATGTCATTACTCTGTTAAGCCCATGTATAATGAAGAGGATTGAAGGGGTCCATTAAAACGTCCTCTCCAGCAAGAGCAATTCACTTAATGGAAGAGCTTGTTCTGAGGATAAAACAGCCGTTTAGAAATGGGTGAGACAAGAAGAGAGAATAAGGCCCTGATCAGACAGAGCGTGTTTTAGCAGCCTGGGGCGGCTTTTTGCAATTATTTTCAGTGAGTTGAGCATTTTGTTCACTGCCTTTGCATTGCTGAGTGCCTCTCGGGTTTTTGCAAGAGTGCCCTAAATGTCTCAAATTGAAAAAACTTGAACTGAGCGGAAAAAAAACAAACACCTGACGTCTTTTAACTTTACCGCAAAATAATGGTCAGCCGAGGACCAGTAATTCAATGGTTGTCTAGCAAGACTAGAAAAAACCCAACTGGTCAGATTGCGGCATCTTTAACAAAAAAGGCAGTGTAGTGCACTTTGTGCTTTGCAACCTGCAAACATGCTCTGTCTGATTGCGGCCTTGGAGAAGTATGAGAGCAAGCAAGAGAATGAAAAAGAGACTTACACACTTGAACACACACATACCCATCTTCTCTAAATATACTGCTCCACTTGTCTGAGTGGCCGGATGAGCTGACAAAAGTGGATTAAAGCGGCACTATATGTAATAACAGCTCGTTTCAGAGGACATCTGTGACATTTTCTCTCTGGGAAAACCCAAAGCACACTACAACCCATTTTCAGTTCTTATAAAAAGCTATTATTTAATTTGACCAGTGGTGACTGGACAAAGGTCTCATAACGATCCTTCTAAGTGATTGCTTTTTCTGTGATGATCCTGATGTGTTGGCAAAGGGTTTAACAAAGATCAGTCCTGGTTTTAAAAATAAAATCACAATTTATATGACTATTATTAGGGCTGCAACTAACGATTATTGATGATCCACAGATTATTTTCCAAATTAAATGGATTGTGAAAAAGATTAAGTGAAAAATGCACGTTATAATTAGAGCCTAAAGTGGCAAATTGAAATTGCTTGTCTAAAACCCAAAGCAACTTTCAAAATAGTGTTTTCTATCATTCCTAAAACTAAAAATATGTTACTAGTGCTTTTTTGTATCAGTAATCTTGGCTCCATTAAACAGCCAATAAATCAGGGGATTGCTGGTTCTTACATCAGAATTGAAGATAAAACGTCTCTCTGGGACCGAATTAGGGCAACACTGAGCTCAATAACGCTGGTGGTGTGTTTCTGTGTTGCATGGGGGATCATCAGACCTAATGTGTTGGCCATAATCAATAATAAAATAATAGAGGAAGTTGTGTGCAATGACTAACAAGCCTAAGGTCAGAACAGCTGATGACTAAAATCAGTATGGCAATTGCCTGTAATTACTAATTAGCAGCCAATCACATTAGAATCTTTCACTATAACACCTCCCAGTGGTTCAATTAAATCCTATTCTACTGAAATTAATAGATGTGGGGGGAAAGAGTAACCTGGAATAAAGTTTTAATTTCCATCACATCTGTTTGTAGAGCACTGCAATCTATTACTTACTCGCAGCCTAATGAGTCAATATAAGTAGAACTGTTCACATTTTGGTTCATTAGCTGTGCGTTTCCTAAAACTCCAGGTGATTGTCCTTATTATGGGATTAGTGTGTCTGAGAACTAATATGAGAAAGCAAACAATATGTTACAGGCAGAGAGGATGCTGAGCAGATAATGATTAAGACTTTGACAGCTCTCTACAGACATCTAGTGGCCAAATGTACTGTATTTATTACAGCATGGATCAACCTGATGCAATGAGAGAATGTACTTAATTCTATTTGGATGCATTTTGTCCAGTTCATCACAGGGTGGCGCCACAGATAACCCATTAGAAGCACTGAATTATAGCCTGAAGCCAGACAATGTCGGAGAATGTCCAATTATGATCTTCACTTTGCTGTGAAATATAACATTGAGTGCTGATACTGAATATAATAACTATCTAATCTAAATTAGCTATATTATTACCTCAAGCAACCATGTCACTGGTCAGCCTTACAAATCCGGTCTTAAATCACCTTCAGGGTAGTCAGCAACATCCACTGTGAGGTTAACTCCCCCAGAGACCATACACCCAACATATTATTAGTGGAGAAATCAATTTCACTAATGAGATGTTCTAAATAGAAATCGAAGTCTAGTAAATTGGAAACCAAACAAACAAATTTGACCTGCAGCCTTTCAATTAAAACAAAAACAAGCTGAACTCAATTAAGTTTGCAATGTTCTTATGGGGGAATGTTGGGTCTCTGTAAATTATAGAGTGTGGTCTAGACCTGCCATCAAAAGGTCAATCTGCCGATTTTGGCTTTTTCTTGGTATATTATAACTTCTATCAGTAAGAAAATGATAGTTGAGCGAAAACATTACACTACTAACAGAAAACAAACAAATAAACTCAGCTTACTTCTGCTCAGCCTCCTTGATGGGGTCGGTCAAGTTGATAGTTTCCATGGTGATCTCGACTTTGCGCACACTACCAAAGAAATCTGTGATGAGGGCACTTCCTGGATCCCTCAGGAAAAGGTCAGTACGGTGGCCTGGTGTGGACACACACTGACTCTTCGGACATACTTTGAACTGGAGAAGCAGACAAAACACATGCAGTGTGTTAGAAATATGTAACTTAGTGCAAAAGAAAGCACACAAACAACCAAAGTTGGGGACTTCATTCACATTCCAGCCATCCACTCAAGAAACCTAAATAAAATATTCAATATAATAATTACATGGTCCAAGTCACCTTTGCCAGGGGAGTGAGGATTTTAATACGCAGACAGTGTTAAAGGGTTTGTGTCATCTACTTTTCATACCAAAGATAGGAGCCAACTGCATTAAACATGGCTAGAGCTGCAGAGGGAGATGTTAAAATACACTAAAGTGTATGGAGAAGATTAGAGCCAAGGAGCATGACATTTGTGCATGTTGTCATCAATTATAAATCTTTTAGTGCCTGGTGTGTAACCACTGGTTGGGTTAATCCTCTTAAGTGTGTGATTCATCAGTGTGTTGTTGGACAGGGCTCTCCATTTGAAAATAAAAATCATTAAATCATTAAACCAAGGTGAATGTTATCTCTATAAGCCAAACAGGACTTGAAAAACACATGACTGGTGGAGGATTTTGTTGGGAAGGTGGAGGCAATTTCTGTTTCATTAAAGGGCAAGCCTTTGAAAAAAAAAAAAAAAACTTGGCAGGCTTTTCTGGGAAATCCATAGCATCGATCCTTAATTCCACAGAAAGCTTAAGAACAAAGAGTGCATCTTGAGAAAGAGGAAAATTGGAAAGAATAATAAGAATTAGTCAGAGGACATTGATTGTGCAAGTAAGGATTTGAGGTGTTTTGATTGTAACTGAGGCTGGGGGTAGGTAATGATGGGGATGAAGAGCAGTCCCTGCGGCCTATGTATCTTTGCAGGAGTGTAAAAGATGAAAAGGGAGGTGCTGCTGAGATCGAGCCATGGCCCGGAGCAGCCTGTACTCACCATCACCCCCACTATCATGTGTCAAAGGGCAACAACCTTAACACAGTATCAGACATTCTGCTTCAAGTTCAGAGTCCTGTGTGACTTTCATCTGGCTCCTTAAAGACCAGAAATTATGGAACACCAGACAAAGGAGGAGGGCAGGACAGACACTGTCTCACTTTTGTACAAAACCCCAAATGCTTTCACAGGACCCGAGTCAGCCTGCCATAGACCATAACCACAAAAAATGGATCTTGCATTAATTATTGAATCAACTAACAATTATTTTATAATGATTATTCCAACAATTAATTTTTTGGGCTAACAATTAATCCCTATGAGAATAATTCCAATTTCTCAGAACCCAAATTGAGGTCTTTAAATTGCTTGTGTAGTCTGACCAAATCAAATTATTTCTAAGTTAGAGCCAAGTAAGTACTTGCTGTGGTATAAAACCTAAAGACGAATCAAATCCTGACAATGAAGAAGCTGAATCCAATGAATTTCAGGCACTTCTGGTTAAATAACTAACTAATACAATTAAGTATAGTCTATTATGGTTAATTGGGGTCTATAAAGTTGTTTAAGCACCTTTGTAATGTCACTCTTACGCACTTTACGTAAATACTAAGTTATATAAAGAAAACACAAATGTACACAAAACTATGTGTTTATATAGAACAGACATTTCCTGCTAAAGTGTGTATATACACACTCACATGACATAAAGTAGTGCACAAACACTTATATATATCCTATTGGTGTATATGCGGAGCCGACATCTACAGAAGTGAGAACGGTTCACTAGTGCTGAATCAATCAATCAATCCAATTATCACACATTATGTATTAAGCAAAAACGTAAAAATGTTTATCATTGATAGAACTTAAATACTTTTGGCTTTAGATGCAAAAGATTTGAATGTCACCATCAACTCTGGTAACTGTCGTGGCCATTTTTCTCTATTTTCTAACATTTTAGAGACTTAAATGATTAATCTATTAATAGAAAAAACAGAATTGATAATGAAAGAAAGCATGAGTTGCTTTTCATGTTCTCTTATTGGTTAAAAGGCATGCACATCCTCACCAGGTCATTCATGTTGGCTTTGCTTGCAGGGTGGATGTCCTCCAGGAACTCCAGCAGGTAGAAGGTGTAGCGGTCCATCAAATGGACTCCTATGGCCAAATCTGGCTGGTGCTGGAAATATAAGAATGACAATATTCAATATTCAACAGCAGTTTATCAGCATAGGTGCTTTGAAAAGTATGAGAATCAAAACTTATTATCTGAAGCTAGCTAATTTAGCTAATGCTAGTTTCATTAGTTGGTTAAAAACACTTACTCAAGTGACTTTTTAATCTTTCAGGGTTGGGCGTTTTTGAAACAAGAACCCTGTATGTGCACTTGATAGCTACAGACATACATGGTATTGTGCCAAAAGACTGATGCTAAGAAATGATCCATGTAGAAGATATGGATATAGAAGAACAGCATTGTCTCATATTGCAGACAGTGTGGAGCAAGTTAGTGCTGGTATTTTTAATATGATATAAAAAAAAAAGTAAGATCACACTTGTTATTTGGTTCCAAAACATTGCACTGCTGTTAGGCTACTCAGCTTACATACTTTCAGCTTTAACTTTTCAAGAGAAAATGACTTTAGGATGGAGATTTATAAATGTAACACTCTTAAATAACGTTGACTAGGGCAGCTTAAATGTAAACTCCCCCAAATCCTACATACACCTATTATTTCAAAATTGCAGAAATTTGACACTTTAGACTGTATTTTGGGGTGAGAATGTATGAACACAGTTCTCAAGCCTAGTCTTCAGTTGCAATGTGCTGTCAAGCCACACTGCTTATTAGAAATCCTGACTAATTGATTGATGAACAAACTGATTTTAATGTAATCTCCTCCATATTAGGGTGGGTAACTCACCGACAGGGAGTCCTCTCCAACTTGACTGCTGGCCAAAGCCATTAGGTTTGGAGAGTAGAACCTCTCATACATGGAAGCGCCCTGACAGGTGTCAATGATGAACAGCAGCTCATTGTACCTGGAAAACAGTGCACACACACGCTCCAATAAAACCTGGGCTAACACTAACCTCCTAATCAACTTTCATACTGCAGTTGCCATGGTGACCAAGAAAAACTAACTGCTTCATTCAGTCCCTCTAACCCACGCAGTTTCTCCCTTCCCTGAAGGGAGGTGGCCAAGTCTCTATGGTGACTTTAACCCTCGTAATGTCCTCCCAAATGCTTTACACCTTTTGTCCTCTGGGGTCAAAATGACCCCGCTTGGATTTCACAATATATATTATATATTATACAGTATAAATTATAAATCTACTCCGTGTTACACCTTTTGTCTTACTTCAGTTCAACCCACTACTACACATTTTTCCCTTCATTTTGGAATTTAGAGCCAATAGACCTTGTTTACATAACAGTATGCCCTGTTTTTAAGTAGAAAATAAAATTAAACTTTGAATAATGTTTGACTAATTCACTTATCACAGAGTGGTATATATCAAAGTTTAGTGAGGTTGCTGTTTTTGAATTATTTGAATTTTTTTTAATTCCAGCCCATAATCACACCGGTTATCTTCTGTGGTCAAAATGACCCCAACTGGTTTTACTGTTTTTTAAATAACATTGTGGATACTTCACCTAATTCTGTATTAAGTCTTTAATGACAACTTCATTCAAACACATTAACACATTTTTTTAAATTTCATTTGAAATTTAAGGCCAATAAGACAGGTCAAGTGGACCTATGTCATCAATTGGAGACTATGCTGGCTTGTTTCTCTCTCTGCTGTCAACATGCATAATCCGTCACTGCAAGGAATGGAAGACCATATCAATATTTTGTCCTTTTTTTTTTATTTATGATTAATTGTTGGGCATTTTTAGGCCTTATTGACAGGACAGCTAAATACATGACAGAGGGGGTAATGACATGAAGCAAAGGGCCGCAGATTGCAGTCCAACCAGGGCCTGCTGCGTCGAGGAGTAAACCTCTATATATGGGCACCCGCTCTACCAACTGAGCTATCTGGATGCCAGTGTTTCACCCTCTGACTGGAAATATTCTTCTATATCAGCTGGGTCCTCTTCCTTACTGATTCTCATCAGTTGATTCTTCATCTTCATCATAATAAATACACTGCTGCACATCTGATATTTCTTCTATATTAGCTTTTTGTTCTACCTCATCATCAAGTTCATCACTTTCCTTCAATTCACACTCATCTTCCATTTCTGCAGCAGGCAATGTGGGCGCTTTTTCAGAGGAAAAAGCAGCATGCGGTCTGTATGTTGGATCTATCAGCTCATCATTATTTTCCTCCTCAACAGTTGATTGATCCTCCTCATTATGTTCAGCATTGTCCTCCTCGTATGTCTTTTCTTTCATATTAATAAATATCTCGTAAGCCTCCCGTACAGTATAGAGCTTCTGCCTCCTAATTGTGCTGCCTGTCTCTGTCAGACTAAACTGTGAAATGGCCCAGCACCTGTGAGAAAAGACCTATTCTATTGTTTTGTTGTTGTCATAACCATTGCTTGAACCCACACATCAAAGATTTACGATCAAAGATGTTTTGACGAGCAGTATGGTGTGACTATTTACTCCATTGAACCACTTTGTGCTGCGGGGTCTTTTTTACCCCAGAGGACAACAGAAGATATTAAATTCAGTAAAACACTCATAATTCAATCAATTTACTTCATTTTTTTTCTTCATTAAGAGCATGGTAGTAAACAACTACCATTATTTTCAGAGCATTTAATGAATAAAAAACATTTTGATGGCAAAAGATTTCATTTAGGGTCAGAATGACCCCAGAACAACACAAGGGTTAATTTGGCAGTTAAAGCCTGCAATTATCACATCAGCATCCAAAGCTGGCGTCACTAAGCTTTTATCTCGCAGCCTAAGGCATGACAGCAACCCAGACACTCTATATTGATAGGTTTAGAGGACTATAGAGGCGCTGGTAGCAGAAAGCCACTTTTGCTCATTTAGTGTCTCGCAATGCACACATTAAAGGTCCCATGGCATGAACATTTTACTTTATGAGGTTTGTTAACATTAATATGAGTTCCTCTAGTCTACCTATGTTCCCCCAGTGGCTAAAAATGGTGATAGGTGTAAACAGAGCCCTGGGTATCTTGCTTTGCCTTTGAAAAGAACAGGAACCGGCTGAAAACCAGTTTTCAAACTGAATCAGGCCCGTTTACATTGTAATGTAATTCTACTTTTAACTTTCCTGTATAATAAATATGAATGAATGAATGAATGAATGAATGAATGAATGAGAAAAAGAAAGCTCAGATGGCCCGATCTGGAATCTTGCCCCTTATGATGTCATAAGAGGCAAGATTACCTCCCCTCTCTCTGCTTTGCCCGCCCAGAGAATTTGGCCCACACATGAGAGAGAGAGACATCATTTTCAAACAAGCAAAGTGGCAGTTGGTCCCCCCCCCCCCCCTCCTTCTCTCCACCTCAAAAGCTACAGACTCAGAAATGGCACATCCTAAGGAAAGCTCATTGTGGGACTGGCTCTAGTAATTCTGCACCAAGACTGAATTTTGTGAAAGAAACTTAAGATAGGGTATTAGCGGACCACTCTATATAAAAGCATCCAAAGAGCACCATGTCATGAGAGCTTTAAACAACGCAGCACCTTAAAAAGCAACAGATTCTATTCATAAACAGAAACAAGTTCTCTTTCCTTAGAGGAATATATGTATAACAGCCCCCTTGCTGTTCTAGTGTTACATGATTTGTATCTTTGGTTTATTGGGTCTTGCAACAACATTTTTACCAAGAAGTACAATTTACCAAGAAGTAAATTAGAACCTAATTACATTGACTGCTATACTGAATGTTACATACCAACTACTAAAGGGACTTTGTAGGAGAAACACAGTATTTGTCTCTTCACTAGGACCTTTTCCAGTTTATTTACCTTCTTTTCTGCCACATCTGCTCAAAAGCATCGGCCAGTTCCACATTACTTATCTCCTCAGAGTCCTGGAACTTCAGAAAGCCATTTCCGCCATGGCCTGTTAAACAAACACATATTCTAAATAATTGATTCATCTCTGATTTATAATGCAAAAACATGATATTGAATGGAAAATAACAACATGAAATGGGCTGGCGGTAGTGCGCACTGTGTGGCAGGAAATAAAACATAGACTTGTGTCTGTATTCAGCCACAGATAAATTAAATGGTTTGATAAAATCTGACTCTTGCAACATCAAAACTATGTCTTTAAAATACATCACAAGAGAGAGTAAAAACACACCACTCCCATGATACTATGTACTTTTTGTGAATGTATGGTAGATAAAGCTCAGCGAAGCAAGAATCAATTTACAACATTCTCATTGTGAAAGCCTGTTTCAGCCTTTTTCATTTTGATTGTGGTGAAACAAAAAAAAACATAATACTGAGAATTTCTTTTGATTTTACCTACTTGGCCAACTAAATTGTTTTGTGGATAATTCACCTACAAGAAATGTAGCCATTAGCCACACTGTAGGAAAAGTAACAGTGCATCAGTTATAAAAAAAAAAAAAATTTAAAAAAAAAGCTTCTTCCACTGAGCATTGCACATTAATTAAATATGAAGAGTGTAAGTGATGTATTTGAGAGGGGATTTGTACTTTGATTACCTGTGAGATATATGAGGATGTTGCTCCGGTCATCAGACAGGAGGCGTTTTGAGCGTGGAGTGCTGGTTGGCAGTCGGCCAGTCAAAACACGCAGGAAGTTCTCCACTGTCACCTGAAATGTGAGTAGTATATGATTTTCATAACCTAGCATGGCTTGGAAGCGATCCATTATTTAATATGCATCTTATTATTTAATGCACATTGACAGAGCATTATGAAAACAGTCAAAACTTCTAACAATCAAAACACATTTCACAAACTAAACGTTTCATCTGCATCAACCGGGTCAATATACAGCAACTGCTCTACTTATCTTTTAATTAAACTGTGATAATCAATTACTTATTGTATTTTCTTCCCCTCTTAATCTTTATCAGCTTTTCTTGCACATGCTTACCATTTGACAGCAAACATGGATTGGTGGTACAGTGTTCATATTTAGAAGCCCAGTACAAAGCAAAGCAAATAATCAAAAACAAACTGTGATAAAGAGTGGATACGCCACTGCGGCTCCGCTTTGTTGTAACAAACAAAACACTTGGCGGCTCATCTATTTGAGAATGCAAATGTTATCAAATCATTTCCTGCTCAACAGACAGAGCGAACACTGGACAAACAATGATGACCATAGCCCCCTCCAATTCCCTAATGCGCCCGTATTATATCTGCCTACATGTGAAGTTATAGAGTACCTAGTTTTATAAAGCAGGTAAAATACTAGACGGGGTACATCCACCTTGCAGTTGGCAAGATATGTAAGTTACACATTTCAGATTTTCACTGAGTCAAGTATCCACGTCCCTTTACCAATATCTTTAATAACTGTACCTGAGGTTTAAAAGAAGATATTATGATGGTTCAAACTATCACCATTGGGGTAGGAATTTGTTTTGTTTCCAATTTAAGAAATGTATTTTGAGGTTTTTGTTATCCTTGTGGAGCAGCCTGTCTATTTCAGCGTTCAAGATACTGACGTGTAGAAATTAGACTTCAAAAATCCTGAGGCCAGTGGAAAAGGTACTGATTTAAACAGACTGTAAAGAGAAGAACTGACTTGGTGAGGAAGACATTTTTACAGTTGTGTGCATGTAACTGTCTGACTGCAACGTGAGCTGACCTCATATCCTCGGTAATCCACCTCCACATCGTCACCGTACACATTCAGCTCCATGTTCTTGTGGCTGAACACTGTGGCAGGTTTGGGGTTTCTGTGGTTACACGCCATGTCATCAGCCAGCATGAGAACTATGTGGCTGGAAAAAGAGAAAACAGAGACCATTCAAAATAATTATATTAGAAAATAAGAAAGAGGTCAAATGCTGTACTCATGTTGTCAACCACGTGTTACATCTTCAGTGTTATGTTGTTAGTTACCATTAGTGTGATGATCATTATTTGCGGACAAAGCAACTTTTCACACAGAGGCAGCAATTTAGGATTCAGTGTCCTGCTCCAGGCAACTTCTACATGTGGACAGGAGGATCCAAAAATTGGACCACAAACCCTATAATTAAGGGCCGACCTACCTGAGCTACAGGCACCAGTTAATGAGGGGAAGCATAAAGTTACTTTGCTGATATAAAGTACCTACTTGGTGTGTCATCTTATTATAATATAATGTGCAGAATAACATGATTGACTTTGCCACAGTGGTATTGGTGCAGACTCTAATTACAACTATGAATGACATGAAATGAATGAAAAAAATTAATAAAAAGCAGCAGCGTTTGACAATTGTAATATTTTTCAATAGAAGCACCTGATTGTCACTCCTTTTAGCTTTATTCTAGCCAGGGTAAAAAGGCCTCTGAAGAAGCATTTAGCCCATCACTGTGGACAGAAATACACCACATTGACTGAGACTGAAGACGTTTTTTTTTTTTACAGCTAACAGCTGGAAACCACATCAGGCTGGGAGAGTGGCCTAAATTTGACTCATTTGAAGACAGGAAAAACTTTTCTTAAAACATATTAGTACACAGCTAACATTATATACATTAGTACATGGAATTTTGCATCAAACAGGCTCAAACAGGCTCAAACAGGCTCAAACAGGGCATCAAATTTGTGATGATTGACTAATGTAGACCGGAAAACAGGAAATAAACAGAGGTATGTGCACTGGCTAAATTAACACAACTTTTATGCCTTTCTGTCACATCTACTGCAGTCAAATTCACTGTGTTCACTTAAAAGAAATAACTGCACTTGACTAGGCACTGGTAATGACATTTTGGGCATGCTTATAAGTTAAATACATGTTTAAAACTTGCCCTGTTTGAGCCTGCTTAGACCTGTAAAATCTAGCAGGAGGATATCTGCTACTGACAGCGCTACAAATAAAAAAAAATTAAAAAACAGAGCTACATGGTGAAATTGAATGGAATTGTCCTTTAAGAGAAAATCCGTGGTATTCCTATGGCTTGTCTCTCACTCTCTTTCCTGTTAATCACTACAGCTCCACTCTGTTTAAGGCACAGCAGCATGTTGAAAAAGGGCTTTATGAACTTTTTATTGATTTGTTTTTGTTCTACACAAGGATGTGTGTGAGTTTGTTCACAGAATTATAAACTATTTCCTCCCTCTACTGTGAAAACCACACTCAAAGACAACACACCTACAGTCAGATGACTACTTGAAAATAAGGCAGATGGAAAATTGCAATTGCAGTGCGTGCATGTTCTAATGTTTAGCAACCTCCAACATATCGGAAATGGAGACCCTGACGATGAGAAAAGGCTTACATCTGCTCCTAAACATCAACACCTTATGACAATACATTTTTCAATGCCTGTGTACCTCTAGATTAATATTACAATTGAATACCTAAAGATGACACAATAGGTAAGACACAATAAGGACATAAATGTTATATCAGTTACCTGTCAGGAATGCCCAGCCTCTTAACACTTCTGTAGACGGACAGAGTATTGGCCACATGACGGTAGTTGAACCAGAATCTCGATGTACACACCTGTGTATCAAACACACAGCCGGTTTTTAAGGCACAAACATGTTTCTGCTGCTCTCATCATTAATACAGAACAATAATTAGCATGTACCCAGGTAAAGATGTAACGTTAACGTTTCAAATAAATTCATGTTTACCAGAACCGCCCAGTTATTAGTATGACCACTGCTGAAGAACTGCCCTGCGTTCTCCTGCGAAACGAGTGGAGAAAAATGATTAATTATATGAGTTTTTTTAGTTTCGGCTCATACAAGCAATCAGACGCGTTACCAAAACAGCTAGCATGACAGCAGAGAAGGCTAACATGGGAACAACATTCAGGTATTCAACATAAAACAAACTAATTGGCGGAGTATCAATTGCTGCATGTGAAAGAACATACACTCACCTCAAGGTTAATGCTGTTCGCTGATAACAATGTGGAAAATAAGCTGAAAAATGTAAGTATTTTCATTGTGCAACAAGAGGTGTGCATCAAGGAAGTGAAAACCGGCGGCTCCGTCCAGCAAATGCTTCCGGTAGGAGACATTTCAAAATAAAAGCTTCGGTTTGGAAAAGTTAGAGGAATACACTTGTAGAAAAAGTGCATGTGAACGTTTCAGAAAGATGCTATACCTCAGGATTATGTGCCTAGAAATTTACAAACATGTCACTGACATATACTGTAGATCATAAAATATTTTCTATTTCTATTTTCTAACGTAAAATGAAGTGTAATATGGGTCTTTTTGTCAACTGTTTTACATGGTAGTACCAATAAGAAATCCTGCCCAATACATAAAGTGCCCATATACGGTTTTATAGCATGCCAAATCTTTTGAGCGGAAAAAATAAAAACATAAATAACAATACACGTGGGACATGCAAAACACAAACACATTGCATACATATTATTTGTAAGTGAAAGAACAAAAAATGAGTAAATAAATTAAAATGCAAAACTCTGTGAAGCACTTTAAAGCATAGCCTAATTATTGTACATAAGAAGATCATTTTAGTTAATCTCATCCCCACACACCTTTTTGTACAAATGGTTGATGGTGTACATGATTGTGTACTTAATGGCTCACTCAAAAAAACCACATCGTGTTTTCTTGTGACCTGAAATATTATGTTTTTTTTGTTTGAAAATGTTCTGTATTGTATTTTAATCAACCTAATATTGGTGGATCAGTGCTGTAAGATTGCTGAGAGTGATTACTAAGCTTTATGTGGTCAACAGGTGGTGCAGCTTGTCTGTGTGTGGCTCATCATTACATGGACAAAATCTTTGCAGGAGTGAAGCTAATGTCAAGAAAAACAAGATTTTAATAACAATGTGGGCATATGAGTTGCTAGAGGCAGTCAATGTGATATCATGGTAAAAAGATTTTAGAAATTTGCAAATTGGATTTCACTGTTATTTGATTTGTACTGTGGCAAATGTGTTCATATTTCTGCAAGGTCTCCATCCAGTCCCCATTAGAGTTGCATCTTCTTCTAGTTTTTTGGATATGGTTTTGTTTCTGAACTGTTAATACCTAAGTTCATAGGCACATTCTATTAATTTTGTTAATACAATGATTTGTGTGCTGTAGTAGTTTCTTTAAATATTTTTTACATTACGTGGCAATTCATTTTTAAATATAAGTATAAGCCACTTAAGTGGTTACAGTACACAGATGACTGCATGTCTAATTCAGCAAATCATTGTTTGTATGAATTTGATGAAATAAAGCAGAATAGACATCAAGTGATGCTGACAGCTTCATATTCAAATGCCCTCTCCAGCTAACTGGTCAGGGCCTTTGTAATAAGAAGTGACATTTAGATCACAGGCAGAAGATGTCAAAATGCATGTCATGTTATTGCAGAAATATCTAAGTGTCTGGGAGCCCCGCCCGCAGTACAAGGTGAAGCTATGAAAAAACATGTCTTTCATGTAACATTACAAGCAGAAAGTCGACTAGAAAAGCTGCATTAAAATCAGTTTTGACACACTGCAGAGGGCCCATACAGGTCTGCTTACCACTTCAAACCTCTGGACGTCTATTCCTACACACAGACCTCATCACATTAATGCCCTTATCCAAATGCATCACATTAGAAAATTAAAAGGCAAAAAAATATATACAACAAAACAGTTTTGGTTCGCATAAATCTTCATTGTTTTATTTTAAAAAAAATCTATTTTGTCCTCAACAGTGACTGATTCTCGGTCATGCATGAAATGTTATTCAGATGGATTGATCTTCACTTTGTAACACACTGATGACACTGAACTGATCCAAAGTTGTTCTCTGATAAAACCAACAAGGAGACTTAAAGCCAGCTGTCCAATTGTCAAGAGGGTTAGTGGACTATAAGGATCATGGGACAAACCAGGCAATCAAAGTGGCATTGTTCTTGTTTTGCATTGTTTTACAAGTGAAATGGTGATTTGCAATGGTGACAAATCCTCTTAGTTTCAAAATGTTGAGCTTGAAGATTCTTTCTTGATCTTGGATGCTCATACATGCTCAGGAAGGCCATGCAATGTAGTTGAAGTGCACCATGGAGTTTTTGTCAACTGTCAAACTGGTTACAGTACAACTCTGCTCACCACCTAAATTAATATTTCCAATATGTTATTTTTCATGACCCAGGAAAGTCCAATCAACATTTGTGAACTTGAACTAATTTCTCTCAAAGCCAGAAATGAGTGTATTGTGCGCAGTAAAAAAAGAAAATGTACGCATATGCTCAGAACATTCCCCTGGGTGCTCTCAGTGTCCTTCGATAACATCTTGGCAATGTATTATCTATGGAGCAGTTCCACACTTTATATTTGATGACATCACAGATTTGATGTTTAGCACTCTGGTTTTAGGATTTGGGAGAGAGCTTTCATATTTTGGGCTGTCTAAGACTAGTCAATATGTAGCTTGATTCTGAAAATGGGCGTGGTTCCCCTATAAAAGTCCCTAGGCTACTAGAGGATCATAACTCACATATTTATGATAATTCCTTGTTCTCTAAATTACTGTTACTACAATATCACCACCAAGTTTCCAGGCTGACTATGTCCCTGTGAAAAAACGCCATTACAAGGCGGTGCGTGCGTTATTTGGCACAGCGCGCAACCACTGTGCCAGCGTCAAGGCGCACATGGTGCGTGCTGGAAGCAGACCGCTGTAGGAAGGAAGACGGACACGCCACGCATCCACATCAACGAGAAGGGTGGCGTTGTGGCATCGCCTGCAGGAATCCAGTTGTAAAGTCCACACACGGGGCAAACATGCGCTGAGGGGAAACTGGAGTTCTGTTAGTAACCAAATTATACCTTACGGCACTGAGACAGCTAAAGAAAAACGAGGAGAAGAAAGCACGCTACGGATAAGTTGTGATTTCAGAGGAAATCCGACTGGAGATGAATACCAACGATGCCAAGGAGTATCTCGCACGGCGGGAGATACCTCAACTATTTGAGGTGAGAGATGTTCTTTGTAAGGATGAGATACGTGCCGATTTGACAGTGTGATTTTTACACAAAGATTCATGTTACTTATCGATGCCTGTCAGAGTGGCGGCAAAGATCTCTTTGTGATATGCAATACATACATCTTGTTATGGCTGATGGACTTGCGAACATGCGCCTATATACTTCTTGATTAAAGTAGTAGTTTAAATGAGAAACACTAATCATTTTTACAAACTGCTTCAATGTGTTTTTTATAGTATAACACATAATCATTATTAGTTGAAATGCAAATAAACCGAATATGACGTCCTCCTTTGCATATTTGGAAATTAGTTATTAGTATGATTTTCATTTGAATACATTTAGATGCTCTCAGCTGGAGTCTTCATTATTTTAACATGGAAAATGAATATGGAAAATAAAACAACATTTAATGTCCATAATGAATTTTAGAAAGGAAAATAGAATTATTGCAGAAAAGAATATGATGACATGACAGGGAAATTAGCGATATATATTGGTGGTTGAGATGGTGTGAAAGAAAAATGAACCATTAATGAAGCATCTAAAGGATTATTATATAATACCAGGTAAAACGGGCTATTAAGTAAAATAAAGATAGCATAGACTCTCTAAGCGGCATAGACAGAAAAATAACAATATAGTGTCTATAGTATCTAGTGTATATTTTTGAGGGGGAAGCAAATTGGCTCATTTAATTAGATTCAATCCCAAGTGCAGTGCAACTAATGTATGCAAGTCACTACTTGTTTATTTACAGACAGTTCGAACTTACACTGAGCTGAAGTGACACATCATCATCACCATCATAACTGCCCTGTACATTTACTGCTACTCTTATCAAAGTGTATTCATTATCAATCAGCTAAATAAGCACATCAACTTGTTTTCAGTTGGGAGAAGCTTTGTGTTCCCATGCTGCTGGCGGTGGGAGTTGTTAGTGAGAAGGGTGGGGATGAAATAGGAAGTCCCAGAGGAAGGTTATTGTTTTAAAGCATTCAGGGTTGAGATGTCAGGTTGAGATGTCACGCAACCATACATTTGACTTGTGTTTTGGCATGGAGTTTGTTCTCACATTCATCATCAGTGATAGACATTTCTCTACCCCAATAACAGACTGGCAAATAAACACAGAACCCTCATGACCAATTCAGCTTCTGACAAAATTAGATGTTTTGTTTCCCCGGTGGAGCCAAGCCAAGGCAACCAGATATGTATTCATTAAAAGATGGGCTGCTCACCCCTGCCATGCTGTAAAAGAACAACACATCATGACAAAGATGCAGGGATGCCAGAACCAACATCTCTTCCCTCTCTCCTATTCTTCCTCTGTACCTCATTATATCCTCCTCCATTGTTTTCTCCAGAGCCTGCTGACAGGTTTGATGTACTACCGGCCTGATGACCCCATCGACTACTTGGAGGGCTGTCTGAAGAAAGCCAGGGACCTCGGAGGACCAGACAAGGTGCGGTGGGATACCTTTGTGGGCCAGGAGAAGAAGTCCCTTCCCCCTCTCAACGGCGGCCAATCACGCAGGTCCCTCTTCAGAAATGGTGAGCAGTGAATGCTAATTGTACAGTACAGTGGATCACAGTAAGAAGATCATCCGTAATAAGTTTGATATATATTTGACTTCTTTCCAAGAATGCTGGCAGCAGAACATCTTACTCTCCTACACAATCACAACTGGCTCACTGTTTGAACAGGAAAGGTTGTTGACATTTGTACCTTACCGTATGAGCTCCACTGCAGACACATTGTTAAAGCTGTTGTGCTGCTCTTGAAAACACTTGTAATAGAAGACTTTTAGAGCGTTATGACATGGACTTTTTTTTTTTTTTTTTGCAGATGCAGCGTTAAGCGCAGCTGTGTGCTTAAATACATTTGTTTGATTTAAAAAAAAAATACCAGCAGTATTAGCTGAGACACCAGAGTGCACACACACACACATAAACACACACACACACACACACACACACACACACAAACACACACACAACTGATAAAAGAGAATACACAGTATTCAACAATATGAAGTTTAGAAGCAATCACTGTGGCTGCTTTCAAGCCTGTCAAACCATCAAGTCTAAAAACAGCATCCAGAGTGCAGATCTCAGCCTGTGCTGCCTTCACTGACCTGTGGAAGCCTGTTACCATGCAGCAAAAGACAGTTGAACGTGTGTAGTTAATCATTCACATGAGTGGGGATACCGAACGGCTCTTTATTCATCAATTATTAATTCCAGCTGTGGTTTCCAGCAGGTCTAACCAATGTAGGAAGATATGTATTTTGAATTTGCAAAGCAAAGTCAACAACTACTCTTGTAGGCTGATGTCATATTTTATTGGCAGTTGTATTAGGTCTATTGTAAATTCAAACATGTACTTTTTTGTTTGATGATGGATGTGAAGCATAGAAGCAATGCACACAGGCACTGCCATGATAATAGATGTGAGTTATGCAAATAGAACAGTTACTTGTTATGTTTTTACATCTTTAAGTGTACATATGAGTGATGTGTCTATAAGTCACACAACAATGCAGACAGTAACAGATATTTCAAATAAAAGAACTTCACAGTCAAAATGTTTTGAGGGCAGACGGCTTTAAGAAATTTAGATATATCTAACTTAGATGCCTAGAGACGTTGCCAGCCGTAGTGTTTAGATGCTGGGAACGGCAGCCTAATCAGCGATAGAGATTCCTCTGTCCCGCAATTCCCCTCTCAGCTGAAAGCTGAGTCTGAAATCTGCCACGTTATTAAACGTTTGCTGGAAGGGAATGCTGTTCTCACCGCCAAAATTAATCAGATCTCGTCCTGATTGACTGCTCAACGTCTTAGAAATGTTAAAAGGGCAAAAGAAAGCCTTAGGATTCACGCAGGTTGGGCAGCATTAGTTTTAATTTGCAACCTTCTGTGTGCTTTGCTAAATTGTTTGCGTAAAATAGCTTTTCTGTTCTCCTCAAATTCAACAAAACCTTTATTTCCATCTCTGTGTTGTCATTGGTAAAAATTTCATGATTAATACAATCCTCATCCTCATGATAGAGTGTAAGGAGATATTATTTATTCTCTATGTAAATTATAGCAGTTCTGCTCCCTTGGAATAGCACGCAGTGATAATTTCCATCTTTGGTAAATGTGTTATATTCACTGCTTTCATCACCAGAGACCGCTGTATAATTACCAAACTGAATGAAGCAACGAAATCATCACAATGAGACACTTTGATCTCAAATGTACTGTGATTGTTAAAACGACATGAATTTCTTTGGTTTTTGTTCTGAAACTTGACACACAGTTTGAAATTATGTAACATCTGCACCTTTAAAATGACTGACAGCCCACTGATTGTTGGTAATTTTGATACTTAAATTTAGACTTTTAATGGTGTAGTTTAAGGCTTTTGAAAAAAAGAGTTCTCTATCAACACTTAAAAAAGCAGACACATTTCATCTGTGTGTGTGTGTGTGTGTGTGTGTGTGTGTGTGTGTGACAGTGTTGCCCGACAGTCCCAATTTTCCCTACAGACGCTATGACCGCCTCCCTCCCATCAGCCAGTTTTCTATTGAGAGTGACTCGGACCTGTCAGAGACCGCGGAACTCATCGAGGAGTATGAGGTGTTTGATCCATCCAGACCGCGACCCAAAGTCATCCTCGTCATCGGTAAAGGACCAGTGCACCACACCAAATCACAAAACTATAAATATCTGTTCACTTACAGTACATAACAGAGGAAATAGGAAACTTTGGGGCAAAAATGTCTTCTCATCCAATGTTTTAGATTGAAGCTGCTCATCTAGATTCTGACTGACTCATGTTTTCCATTAGATAAGACAGGGCGATCTTTTTATGTGTAAACATAGAAAAACACTGCGTCTATTTAATGCTTCTGATGAGAGCTTTATCTATTTATATAAACAGCTTAACAAAATACAAAGTTTATATCAGCCTTGCTGATAATCTAAAAATAAATGGCCTGGATGGGAATCTAAGAGTCAGGGATTGTGTGTACGTGTGTGTGCACACTAGTGTGTTTTTTTTCTGGTATTTTAAATGTCCTGAATGCACGTAACCCTGTGCAATCTGACCAACAGCTTAACACCTTCCACCATCAAGCACAGGAGACTGTGATGGCCGTAACTCAGTTTATTTGACTTAAAAAGGGTGAAATGAAAATGAAAAATGAAACACAATGACCTACACTACATGTTACTTACATATTAATGAGTCACAAATATTATACAATGATAATTGTAAAAACAATATAACTACATGTCACTGTAATGTGGTAGTATAGTATACATACAGATAGTAATACAGTAGCTAACAAATAAGATGAAATAAAGGAAATATGCAATGTAATGTTATACAGTGTACGTAATATAACATAGGCTACATTGTTTATCTAAATAAACTAAAATATACTTACATGTAGCACAACCCAAGATAATAGTAGCAAACTAGCTTACTGAAGCACACTGTCAGTCTAGTATGAGCCATCAATCGTCATCAAAAATGTACATATGCACATCAAACTTACTGACAATAACTAACAAAGATAAAAGAACAGTATGTCAGCATCTATTTCACTTACCGAGAATGCTACCAAAGGCATGGAACATCAAAGATTGAAGCGGATAGTATGGAGAGATGATAACACAAACTGTAAACCTGTTTGAGTTGCGACTCATTCGGATCTTTAACCCGACTTTTTAAATTAACTCATGAGTCGCGAGTCTCTAGTGTCATTTATTTGGATCAGTCAAGTCCTTCTACAATTCAATCTATAATGATAACAGCGCTACACACAAACCTCTTGCAACATTAGCTACCACTAGTCCTAGCCATCTTAGCTGCCAAAAGCTTTATAACTTACAATTTCGTAGGCAACCACAACTCCACAAGTTAACTCAAGTGACTAAGTGAGCAGAGAGACAGTCCGAGACAGGTTATAGGAACTTCCCAAGCAAATCTACATTGTCATGAGTGGATCTGTAGCAGATGAGCAAGTGAAGTTGGGGTGAAAAGCAAATCCACAACAAAAGCCATTCTTTCACTTTTAAAAGAACATGCATATAGGTATAGATGCAGCACATCTAGTGGAACACACCAAAGCGACATAACAGCAGGCGGTGCTAATCTGTATTGTCGCCCAAAAATGAAAACCGGCAGCTGATTGGACAAACACGTCACGTGGGTCTGGTTTCTCCAGAATTTCCATATATATCTATGTTGAAGTTCAAAGCCAGACTGCCTTGGTGGCTTGTTCAGGATACAATCTCATATTTTACTAAAACGTGTTTCTGAAAACATTTTAAGTGAGAAATAGTCCATGCAGTAAAATGCAGCTAAATCTGTCTTCATTTCACATCAACAAAGGTCAGTTTAAAAAACAATTTGTCCGATTTTTCATCCTGCTCCTCGTTTCCGGGTTAGCACTCCACCAATCAGATTGGTCATTTGAGTCCAACTGCCGACAGTGCATGTCAGGTCGGCCAAAATGAAGGCCGACGGCCCCTGAGGACCACTCACCGAACAGACTCGAGTCACTGACCTCGCCAGACTGTCCCACGGCTCGGGTTAGTGTGTCACAGCCCTTAATCTGATTTCTTTGAAGGGCCTGCATTAACCTGTCAAATACATTCATTAATCTTATGAATTAAGCATGGCAGCTGCACAATAAGAGTAACGACACTGGTTGAGCTGGACTGAAAAATGCTGCTATTTATAAACCCTCTTGAAAATAGTTTATTTAGGTTTTAAATAAACAAGAAAAGGACTTTGACATCTGCTAAAAGCTCTTAAAAAAACCTTCTGCTGCAGCATGTTTTTATTTTTGGTCTGTACCTGGGATGTTCACTGTCTGTCTATAGTGTGGATGATAGTTATTTGTCCTTGCAGCACAAAGCCAGTTCCTATTTAGTCTTTGTGAGCACATTGTGCTCTATTTTAAAGGAAAAACAGGATGGCAGCAGCTGTCATCTCTTTGGAGGATTTGCTGCAAACGTTTTGAGAGAGAGAGACAGATTGAGTTAGACATTTGTCGTCAGGAGGAGGCTTGGTCGAACATTACAAACTACTAATTTGTAGAAAATTCAATTTTTTAAATACGTATAAGAGTATCTCTCTGATCCTCCCACCCCTTCTTTCTACTACAAAACTTTATCTTTTCTAATATACAATGTGACAAGGATATTTAGTTAAATCTGTGGGCTTTTTCATGTGACATAAGAAGAAAAATGATGATGGCTGCATTACATTTATGTCTTCCAGTTTGAGGGAACTGGTATTACACGCGGCTCACAATGCATACTTTGCCTCCTCGTCTCGTTATCCTCCTCCGCTCGCATCTCTTGTGGGAGGGGCTAAGATGCGAGGAGAGGAGTCGAGGTGAGGAAAGAAATCGAGGATGTACAAACTAAGAAATAAGAAGAGGAGGTTAACTGAACTGGGTCATTGTTACCGTTATTAGTTGCACCTGTGCTTTTCTTGCTATGAAAGCCCCAACTCTAAGATTAACCCAGACACTGAATACTTGTAAGATTTCTTTTACACAATGAACTAACATCACTTGGGATTCAGTTTAAGGACAAATACAGTAACTCCAAAACTTGACTGTCTAAATTAAATCTGACCAAATAATGAATAAGTTATCATTGATTTGTTTACTGATGTGATTACACTTTGATTGTTTTACACTTAGGTGCACACTCTTCTCCTCTTCCCTAATAAAATCACAAAACACATTGATGGAATAATTTACCCACACAGCTTTGTTCTCAGACTAATTTCCCTTTGTTCTGTCCTGGCTTTTTCATACGGGAGAAATGTTTGTGTGGTTGGCTTTTATGAGGTAACAGTAGCATTTCTGAAATCCTGGAATGAAACGCAGTAAAAGCAGCATTCAGGTTGTCAGATGGCTTTTACAGGCCTTTCACAATTGACAGCTCGAATAGTATTTCTATCTTGCACCATTTAAACATGATTTCTAACAACTGGATTCTCTAAGGGCAATTTAATTCCAAAATATCAACTCTATATGGTTTTGACTTACACATTACAGTTTAGGAGGACTTGAGAACTGATCATTTTATCATAAGGGCAAACCTGACAAATATTCATAACGATGTGAACTAAACTATCCAGCATCAAGCTAAGAGCTGTCTTCTCCTGTTGTCGCTCCTCAGCACATTCTTTTTCCTCTTGAAATGGAGAGATAAAACAACAAGAGGATTTGGTAGCAAATGTAGGAGGTTCACACATACCTGTTTCTCTCATCATCACCCTCATATGCCCTTGTCCCCCACAATAAGCAGTAACACACAGCTGCAAAGTTGCAAACATGCAGAGCCATGCACACACACACAAAGTCTCACATAGTCTGGGTTCCTCTCACCAATACATATGCGCCTACGCAAACACACCCACACACACAATGTTTCACACGCACACAGACACATTTCACACACACAACAATTTCTCTCCCAAAACATCAACAGCTCTCCCTTTGTGCTATAGGTGGCCCTGGCAGCGGCAAAGGAACACAGAGCCTGAAGATTGCTGAGCGCTACGGCTTCCAGTACGTGTCTGTAGGCGAGCTGCTGAGAAAGAAGATGATCCACAATGCCACCAGCAACAGAAAGTGGAGCCTGATCGCTAAAATCATCACCAACGGAGAGCTGGCACCACAGGTAGCAGAGAAACAGAGGAGGAGAGGGTGGGAGATTGTTAGTGTGTGTGTGTGTGTGTGTGTGTGTGTGTTGTGTGTGTGTGTGTGTGTGTGTGTGTGTGTGTGTGTGTGTGTGGTGTGTGTGTGTGTGTGTGTGAGTGAGTGTGTGTGTGGTGTGTGTGTGTGTGTGTGTGTGTGTGTGTGTCCAGTCGTTCGCAGGTCATTATCACAGCGTGATGTAAGAAGGGACTAATTAGCAGCATCCATATCACAAGCGTGCTGCAGAGTGGGATGCTTATCTGTCTTATTAGCAACCTTGTTTGCGAGATAATGACTCTGCCAGGGACGAAAATGGGCACAGACCCCATGCGGTTGTTTGTGCTGCATTTATTCAAACACTGTTAACCAACATGATGTCTTTACACTTCCCAGTTCAAGGTGTGTATTAAATTAAGATTAAAACAAATCAAATATACAAATTGTACGTTTTCCAGGACAGAGGGACAACCAAACCATTAACTATAAATAACCATAAAAGTTTTTTCTATTTATGTTTAAGCCTATTACAGTAACAAACAATCACATACTGTATACTATTTTACTTTCTAAGAAAACCATCTGTTTTTTATAAATTATTTCCTTTAATCTAGACACCCATTAGTTTTAAGTCATTTATAGATAAGAAAGAAGCCTGCAGAAAGACTTGATTGTAAAGACAGTTTAATTGCCTTTATGTATTTATTTATTTTTGATGGACAAAGAAAGAGTATCATGGTGATGCAGTTGGATTTAAGACCCATAATATATATATATATATATATATATATAATATATATATATATATATATATATATATATATAAGGGATTTTGGTTGTCTGTTTGATTGACAGAATGAAAACACCTGAGAGAGCGGCCTTTATTGTCAACATGGGCACCATGATGCATTTGGTGATGCAGCGAGGTGTATAAGGCTGGAACACAGACACCAAGCACACGCCTGCTTTGTGTTTAGCTTGCGTCCCCTCATGAATTACCTCAATAACTGCCCACATCATCATTTATCATCCCTTCCTTGCCTGTTTAGCACAACACCGCATCTCCCATCACCAGACGTCAGTCCAGGAACCTGTGAGATAAACAGCAAAGTAGGCCAAGCTGCAGACATATTATATGTGATTAAGCGAATTCTGTGGCTGTAGAGCATTTCATTTCCTGCAATGATTAGTAAAACAAAGTAGAATTTGGTTTCTTAATGATTCTGTTTGTAATGATGAGAGGAAGAGGCAAGATACCCTTGGGTATATGAGAAGACTCATTACTCAGAAGCTCCTAACAAAAGCCTGGATGACAGTGTTGCTTGTGTACATGCATGTAACATGTTTGATGATGGGTTTTACAGATTCATAGCTTGTTTTTAGTGGTGTCAGAAGTTATAGATTGTATTCTCCCCTTTTGTACCATATTATCCAAATAGCTTTATCGATTATCAATTTAAAACAAATTGACAGTTTATACTAGGTTCATGCAAGAAACCTTGGTGTTTAATTGGAGAGTCATGTTTTTAAGAGCAAATTAAAATAAATAGTTTGACATTGTCTGAGAGTGGTATCGATCTCATGTAATTCTCAGGCAAGGAAGCAAATAAGCATTTTTCCCAAATGTATCAAAATATTTATTTAATGACATATTTCTTTGATTTAGACATTTCTCTCTGTAAGTAGGCTAGAAAAAATCCATGCATTTCTCCTCAAGGACTGTAACTGTGCTCAGCTGTGCCGATTCTTCAGTGCTGCAAACTTGAAGTTCTTGCTGTTTGACTGTACATCACTGCAAGGTCAAATCACTCAGTATTTATTTGACCTTTTGTTCCCTCAGAATTCCCACAGGCCTCCACATTAGAGGATCTTGGTTGTTTGACAGTCTGGTCTAAAATTAAAACTAATTGCACTTTACATCATCTACATCATTAGACTGTAGACATTTGTTTGACGATGGTTCAGCAGGATCCAGTGTGTTGTAAAAAGTCAGCTAAAATACCCATTTATACTGTGTGTGTGACTGAGATGTTGCATTTGATAGCATTTTGTCTTTTTATTGTTTTTGTTTTGTTTTTCTTTGATAAAAAAGATTTGTACCACTTCCATTCTAGACAAGTGTATTATGTTAAGCTATGTTATGTTATGTTATGTTAATTAACTGTCAAAGTAGCAGTTAGTGTATAACTGATCTAGTCTATACCAATTTTTCTTTTGAATTATTACATATTATTTTGTTTTCCAAGAGGATATCTCACCACCACTAGCAATACGTTTAATTTTTTGTAACTGTTAGTAGCTCTTCCATTTCCTTTGTACATTGGATAAACAGCAAATTAAAAACAAAAGGTGGATTGGTTAATTTTCTGGTGTGACTACACACACAACTAAAAACCTTTCTTGGCCTGAGAAACAGCAGTTCTTAAAAGAGACTTATCTTTCCACTTCCCTGCCCCTAATACACAGTTTTTTTTCAGCAGATGGAGCTCAGTTGTCATAGAAATTAAGATATGCAACTTATCATTATTCCAAGCACCTCTAGAATCCATCTGTTTTTGCCAAAAGAATTGTTTTTCAAAGATGTACTTACTTGTTTTGTTTACGATCTTTTTCTCTGGGATGTTACCACCATCTGCGATTGGTGTTATTTTTTTAACACAAAATGGAAGAGAAAAAAAAAATTATTACATAATTTGTTACATTTGTTAGACTGCACCTTTGTGATGATGCAAAATGATGATAATTCATGAATGTCTAATGTACTGTTCATACCGAGTTTATCATATAGGAACAAGTGAATGAACAATTTTGGATGCAGCTTTGGTGATGATCAGCCTCAGCTGCTGTATGTTTGCTGGTGTAAAGCTGTAAATAGAACATCTCTTTTGGAGTCAGATATGACTGTGAGTGCTCAGACATCAGGCCATGCAGTGGATAAGAAGGCTTTTCTTAGATTAGCTTTTCACATTTTATCTTACACGCATACATTCATTTGTTCGATGGAATCTAGATTAGGTTTAATTTCTGCAAGCCACTGCCTTTATTCTGTGGTTGGAGGGAAATTTAACGTCTGTGTTACACCGCGTTGGCTACAGATGTTTTTTTTAGATTTGAGCGGTGCTCATGTATCTCTGCCATATCACACGATACATTCAGCTCGGGGAAATACATCTACACATGTTGACCAGTGACCACTACTCTGGCTAATGATGACAGTTGTTCTGCTGCATTCAGTAAACAATATTAAAGTATAATTGGCTAAATAGATTTATTATATTGTGGATTTCTCTAATGTGCTCTCATTAGTTCTTTCATTCACCTTAATAGTCATAAGACTCAATCAGCAGCTCATCTATTTTCAAGGGGTTTTAACTATCCTACCACCTTGAGGAATCTGGGAATTGCAACAACATTAACCAAACTAGAATCTTCTCCATCATGCTTCAAGCTAATTATGTTTAAGAATTGAAACATTTTTGCTTTATAATTTATAGCTGAAATGTCCTGTGAAACCAGTCGCTCTGTTATAGAACTGCCCATATTGTTAAACATTTAAAATGTGATAAAGTGAAGTAAAATGTGAGTTCAGAAAGCATCTGGCTAATTGTTGAGCTATTTGTAATAATAAAAAATCCAATTAACTCTCTGCTTATATGGTAATTGTCTTATTGATCTTTTGACAATTACACGTAATTATGAATCCTGTTTATTTCTCTGTTTTTCAGGAGACAACAATAACTGAGATCAAGCAGAAGATCATGAAGATCCCAGACGCTAATGGTATTGTCATAGATGGGTTCCCTCGAGACGTCGGACAGGCCTTGTCCTTTGAAGACCAGGTGAGTTCAGTTAATCAAGTATGTTTGATTATTTCTTCAGGCCAAGAAAACAACTCCTGTTGACCCAAATGTGAAAGCACCATAAATAGAGGCTAAGGAAAGGCCGAGTGACGTGAAAAAAGTGCATCATTATTTTGTAATTATAGCACTTCGAATCAAAATTGAAGAACCTAGAGATCCCTAATTCTCCTTCTGTATATACATAACATTAAACTACTATTTATCTCCCTAATGACTAAACTACAGATGTTTCAACCTGTGATCAACTGGAACACATGATGTCTTTCTTTTGACGTCCACACAAGTTCCAAAGTCCAACACATACAATGAGCCATTTAGGTAGCACATGCTAAAAGTCAAATATGTAAATGAATTGGTCACGCACCACACACTGGTCCTGTTATCCCTCAGGTCTTATCTCCCATAGTGTGGGAGATCTATGCAACAGAATCAACAGTTGCGACAGTAGCGATTGCAACACAGGTTGCTCCGTGGTTTGAGTCACACCGCCAGAGTTTGATGTATTTGATATCAAATACTCCACGGCACCTCAGGGTCACTGTCAGGACATTTAGACTCTTTGACAAGTTGTCAATATTGAATCTCTTTGATAAGTTTATCTGAAAGGTTTTGGCGACAAATGGGTGATGTGCAACCATACTTTTAAATTTAACCTAATTACAACAATTTTAAAGTGATATTTTTTACTTTAAATTAGAACCTGGAGAACACCCTCAAGGACCTCCGGGGTGTCCTGGACATCATAGAGAATAGTGCCATTCCATAATGATCAAATATGCCTGAACTAAAAGTGTTTTTATTATAACAAATATAACTTACTGTAGATGAAGTTTTAGTTCAGTTCTAAATCAGCAAATTAAATTTCCACATATGGATCCTTGAAGCAAAACCTACAGAGTGTCCTTTTTTTTAAGATACTGACTGATGGAGTTTGGTTGATGTTGCAGTCTCTCATTAATAATTGACTGTATGCCATGTTATGGACTAGATTTTACATTTGTTTCTGAAATAGGAGCTATGAACCAGTCAGTGTGCTTGAAACATGAGTTCACAGTTTTTTGTGTTGTCAAGCTTTTGCTCTACTAGAGTGTCCTTGAACAAGTCTTGAACTGTCTGGCAGCTGTCATTCTGGATGTGGGGCCAGTTTTTCAAAACATTTAATCTGGATCAAAATGATCTGGATTTAGAAGTCCCATTTTTTACTATTTAGGATCAGGTAATCCGTCTTACTTTTATGCCGGTTTTTCAAAGCAACATTGAACTGGATCACCCTGATCCAGATACACAGTTTTCAAGATTACCACATCCGGATTACCAGTGCTCTAAATGGGACAACATATCACAATGTGGGCTACCAGCTAAAGAACAGCTAGAAGAGCCAACATGGGGTCACTGTAAGTGTTTCTTATTTTGAGACAAAACACAAAAACAACATAAACATCCACTTCCATTCATAATTTCTTTTATGACCCCTCATCTGAGTCACAACAAATAAAACACAATATATATTAACAAATACATTGTGGACCAGAAATGATTTTTGACAGGTTCATCTCTGATGATTGTTTCTTTGAAATGAATATACGGTGATGAGTGACAGAAAAATCGAATAAATTATTTTTGAATGTTATTGAAATTTGTTTGGGGGATTTTCATGCGGACAAGATCATTTTTATTTTTTATTTTATTTTTACTTAACTATACTGAATACCTAAATTGGTAGCCTATGTCTATTTTATCTACTTTATCACTGCTACAACGGTTACACAAGTCAAGTGCAAATAATAAATAAAAGGGTATACACTAAATGATACAAATTATTTGACCAAGTTTCAAGTTTTACTACATTTTCTTCCTGGAATCCACCTTGAAATCCTACCCCCTGTTGAGATCAGGATAATCCTGTTTTTTATTGGATCAAAGTTATCCAAATCCTACTGAAAAGTTTTGAACAACACAAAGATTAAAACTAGGATTGGATTCCGGGATATAATCTGATTTCAGATTCCATCTTTTCCTTTTGAACAACCCATTTTCAAGATTTTATCCAATCTGATAAACCAAAATCTGATCATTTTACCTTTGAAAAACTGGCCCCTGAGGATAAATAAAGCAACTGCAAGTTTTGTAGGACATGAAAAGAGAGTTTGTTTTCTATGAAGAGTCCCGCCATGTAAATTACCAAAGAATGGACAATAAATGACAAAAGACTGTTGTACACCTGTTATTCTTACAACAGAAGCTATGATTTGTAGTGTACAGCAATGTTTCTGTCTAAATTGGAGCGCCCTAATGGATGTTTATCCTTTACAGTTGAGTGACCAATGGTGTGACACAATGGTTGATTGCTGTTAAAAGGATTGATTCTCTTTCTCACATTTAAAATCCCTTAACATTTATCAACTTTTAAATGAGCACTAAATGACTTTGAGAGTGGTTGGGGAATAGGTTGGGGTCTATCTGGGTCAACACGAGTAAAGCTTGGCTTCATAATCTGATCATGTCAGATGCATTACAGAGAATGACAGATAACATCAGAGTCTTGAGTCCCATTTAGACAAGATTCATATTTCAGGAGGACTATGTCCCTCTCACTCACACTGCCCTTCTCTTTATAAATCCTTGGCCTTTCCCCTGTCCTGTGCACAATCATGGATGGAATAATGTTGTGTGGCTTGGTTTGAGCCACTTTGTTTGTTTTCCATTTACAGAGTCAGGGCTGCGTATGAACACTGGATTTGTTTTTCAGAGTACACACAGAACAGACAGCGAGTGTGAGGAGATGTTCGCTGAATTTGATAACAACAGCAAAAAAAAGTGTATTGGATTAGTTACAAAAGGGTGGTATGTAATTCATTAGGATGTTTGGAAGAAAAGCAAGTGGCCATTGTTATATTATTTAGTTTGCTTAATATTACTGATTAATGTGATTGGAACTCTGGGGGTTGTCTTCATAGTCCAGTCCCTTCAGGATTTCTTTCTGTGTAATTATTGCTCCCCCAAACTTACTTAGTAGTTCTCACAAAATTTCCTGAAATTGGTGTTGTTTTTGCAATAAATTGCTGAACTAAGATGTGAAAAATTAGGTTTTAAGAAAATATACGTTTCAGAAAAAGTAAAACGAGTTTAGAAATTTAGGAAAGACCTGTTTCTGGGCTGTTCTGTCTAGCATGTGCAGTTAACTAGGGAGAATTCAGTCTGTAAGGTGACCATAGGGCTTTCATCCTCGCTGTGAAGCACAGCTCCATGAATTAAATGCTTAGTTTTAAACAAAGAAGATATTAGATACAGTGGGGTTTGAAAGTTTGGGCACCCCAGTTAAAAAGTTGTATTAATGTGCATAAAGAAGCCAAGAAAAGATGGATCAATCTCCAAAATGCATCAAAGGACAGATTAGACATTCGTATAATGTGCCACAAAAAAGTTAGATTTTATTTCCATCATTTACACTTTCAAAATAAAAGAAAACAAAAAAATGGCATCTGCAAATGTTTGGCCCCCTGCAGAGTTAATATCTTGTAGAGTTGAGGTCAGAAAATTGTGAAGGCCACGGCAAAACCTTCAGTTTACGCCTCTTGATGTAATCCACCGTGGATTTTGAGGTGTTTTTAGGATCATTATCCATTTGTAGAAGCCATCCTCTCTTTAACTTCAGCTTTTTCACAGATGGCAGTTGACAGATGGTCAGTGTCTAAAATTTGCTGAAATTTCCTTGAATCCATTTTTCCTTCTACTCGTGAAATGTTCCCTGTGCCACTGCCTGCAATACAACCCCAAAGCATGATTTCTCACAATCCTGCGAGCTGTTCTGTCTGAAATTTTCTTGGTCTTCCAGCTCTTGCTTTAACTTCCACTGTTCCTGATGACTGCCATTTCTTAATGACAATCCAAACAGAAGATATTGGCATCTGAAAACCCTTTGCTATCTTCTTATAGCCTTCTCCTGCTTTGTGAGCGTCAACTGTTTTCAGTTTCAGTTTTCTAGACAACTGCTTAGAAGAAGCCATGGTGCTGATTGTTGGGGCAAGGTCAGATGAGGCTGGGCATTTAAAACCTTAAGATTGACATCACCTGGTCTTTCCAGGCGATGAGTGAGAACAATCCATGACGCTGTCAGGTCTCATCTTTCCAAAGGGGGCGGTGCATGCTATAAACTCTCCAAGGTGGCCAAACTTTTCCAGACACCATTTTTTTGTTTTCTGTTATTTTGAAAGTGTAAATGATGGAAATAAAATCTAACTTTTTGTGACATAAAACAAATGTCTAATCTGTCATTTGATGCCTTTTGGAGATTTTTCCATCTTTTCTTGGCTTCTTTATACACATTTATACACATTTTTACCTGTGGTGCCCAAACTTTCGAACCTCACTGTATAGGCGGCAAGACAAGTGTTGCCTGAGAAAATAGATTCTGGAGAAACATACCCTTTTTAAAACTTTTGCTTGTAAAAGTTGGTCTGATTTTAATCATTATTTTATATTATTACAAAAGTCAACAGATTGGTTGAATTTCCATTGATTCTTGCAACACACAATTCCTGAGGGACTAGCTAAAATAAGCTAAGCCAAGATAAGCTCTGATAAGATAAGATACAATAAGATACAATAAGAGAAGATAAGCTTAGATAAGCTAAAATAAGCTAAGATAAGCTAAGATAAGACAGAACCAAATTGTTGTGCAGCAGTTGTAGTACAAACGAGGAAAGCAAATAAATTGCAAATTTGCAAATATATTGCAAGTATAAAGAGTGCAGATCCATATATTGCAAATATAAAGAGTGTAAACCCATCTATGTGTTTGTTTCTCTGACACAATCCATTGAACAACATGTGTTTTTGTCACTTAAGGAAGCATTGTAATAGAGCAAATACCAAACAGTTTACAAACTGCGGCTCTGAATGGTGATTAAATGTGTTTGTGGGATCCTGCAGGGAAAACCAGATGGGGCTCTCCTGGAGGTACATTTAGTGAAAGTCGCATATCGCTTTATCTCGTCATTTTTCCAGTTAACACATGTGATTGGCTTGTAGGCAGGCATAGGCAATTAACTTGATGCTCCAGTCAGTTATGTTATCAAACAATGCAAAAAGGCAATCTCTGTCAGTTAAACAGTATTGTTTTTCTTATTTCACACCCAATTATGTATGCACACATTCAATTACATATGTTGTTAAAAACAAACATGCACACAAGTATAGACAAGCTCGCACAACATCATATAGATCTATAAATTAATATATATAAGTGCATGCACGCACATATGTAAAGTCACACAAACATATTTACACACATGGAATCACATAAATATCTAAATGCACAGAGGGAAACACATTTTAATCACATACTACTGTACACAGACATATGTAGAAAAATAAGACACATACACCTAAATATAAAACAGGGTTAGGAATAGGAATAGAGTAAAAGTTGTATTGGTGCATCTCTACAGAAGATCATTCATGCACACATAATACATAAACATAACATGCACACTGTAGCCAGTGAGATTCAACATGAACATGCTTTTTAATTTGCTTTGGGAATATCTATTCAGTGGTTGGAGTTAAGGTTTTAATTGACTTTTAAAAAATTGTGTGAATTAATCAATTAGGATGAGTCCTATTTTAGGTAGAGGTGTGCAGTAAAAACATACAAGACACATAAATACATACAAGTTCTAAAGATAGTCCAACTGGAACACAACTGTAACAGTACGAGGACTAATAAATACAAGTAAAAGTTGCTTGGATAGCAGCTCCAAAGTAACCTACTGTACATAGGGTAGGAAAAGTACATCTCCACCTACATTGATTTGATGGAGACTAGCATTAACATGCTGTTTTTAATTAAATGTTGTTTTCTTTGTGCATACATTTTTTAAACTTTTGCAGCAATGTTTATGTAATTAGGTTTTCTTTAATTAATTAGGTGTGGTGGGTCTACAGTGTCTCTCTTAACAAGCTGCTAAAATGCATTAGTGTGGGTGTTATGATGTTAGTGTGACCCAGAACTCAGAGATACAACACAGGAGTCAGAATGAAGTTCAGGTTGTTTTAATGTTCATAGATGATATCCTGCCAGGGCGAAAATTGAAGCACTGGTCGATTCACTGTGAAATCCGGGCAAAGCAGGTGGGAGGAAGCACAAAGAACAAGGGTTACTACGAGAAATCCACAAAGATAAACACGAGACAACAATCTCAACTACAGAGCCAAGTTACCACAAAGGTGTATGTAACGATTGTGGGGCGGCTGTGACTCAGTGGTAGAGCGGTTGCCTGCTAATTGGAAGGTTGGTCGTTCCTGCAGTCCCGTGTCAAAGTGTCCTTGGGCAAGACACTGAACCCTAAGTTGCCCCCGATGCTGCGCCATCGGAGTGTAAATGTGTGTGAGTGTTTATCGGATGAGCAGGTGGCCCCTTCTACGGCAGCCTCGGCCACAGTGTATGAATGTGTGTGAATGGTGAATGGTTCCTGTACTATGTAAAAGCACTTTGAGTAGTCTTTAAGACTAGAAAAGCGCTATATAAAATACAGGGCATTTAACAATCTGATGCTGAAGAGGTGGTCAGCCCGGGTATGAATGCTGTGCAGGTGACGGAGCAGATATGAGTGGCCACGCCCCCTCATACAAAGACAGACAGACACAGAGTAAAGGGAGAAACAACACACAGGATGGGGGGGACGTAGCAGACCACAACAGTGGGTCAGATTTGAAAGCTTTCCCATATGATGATGATGATATGATGATGACCATAATGCTGGTAAGGAGGAATGTCCCACGCTAAATTCAAGGAAACTTAAGAGGGACCTATAATTTTGGCACCACGTGTCAAAATTACATGTCAACACCAGTTTTAAATGTAACTTATGGGTGATTAATATGTACATTATTCTGTTCCTTTAATTTATTTTTAGATTACAAATTACTATTGAGTTCCTCTACATTTGTGCATTTTTGTATTAAAAATAGTCTTCTACTGAGTCCTCCAAGCACACCTGACTTGTTGCACAGCATACAGGAAACGACATTGTGCTTGGGTTCTTTTGCTCATCACACTAACCAATTTCGACAGCCAACCCTCTCTCATGTCCTCATTAAATTCTCTTGTCTCTCCAGTATTTGTAACATTCTGTCCCTCTTCTTGTAAAGAGGCCAAAGACGCGGCATAATGATAACTCGTAATATGGTTGCTGCTGTCTAAATGTCTACCTTGACAGCAGACTCCAGCTACTACATGTTCCCTGTCTGAAAGCTGGACAAGGAACCCAAACAAAGAAACAAGATGACATATGTGGCTGCCTTGTGTGCAGAGAGAGGGATTTCTAAACAAACAATGCCCATACATTCATGCGCCACACACTTCATCGATTGAGCTCGCAGATGAGCTATTATTATGGTTATTATCAGCAGTTCCACCTGTTTCAAACATGGAACAGAACAGATGTGATTAAAGATACCTTCCCTTTGGTGTCTCCAAATCAGCAGGGGCGGTAAATAAAAAATAAAATAAACATAGTGACAAACTCACTAACAGGCATTTCAACATTCAAGAAGCCTGAAAGTCTCAAACTTAATATGTTGCTTCCTCTCTCATTTTATAATTTGGTAAATTACATTTTGTAATAGATAACCACAGAAATTTGATTCAGCTGAATAGATTTTTTATTATCACAATGTTATTTAAATTTTTGCACGAAAGGATTGCTAAAAGGTTGATGACGAGTTTGCAAATGGGCCCCGGGGGTTAGATAAGGACCTGGGGAAGTTCTCTGGTCATGAAATCATGTAGATAAAACATGTATACAGTTGTGTATACCCGTGTCCTGGCAACAGCTCATACAGTTGTTGGTGAATGGATGGGAGCTGATGACCACTCAGCCAATAATACACAGATGCAGAAACCAAGGGATTCACAATAGAATTAAGTGACTGGCTTAATTAATTGATTAAAGTGCCTTTTGTGCAGCTCAGGAACAAAATAAGAGTGTATGCTTTGACAAAAAAGATGCCAAAACCTTGTAATGTCAGGGGTTAGACCACTTTTGGCAGTAAATTGAGTGTCTCTCAGGCTTTACAAAATCTTGTTTCTTGATTATTAAGTATCTTGAAACATTTTTCTTTTACAGTCCAGGGGAGAGACTATCTCAGTTGACAAAGTTCATACATCCATACATGTTGCCCTAAGTTTTTAGTGAAGGTTGTTGAATGCAGCCTGGAAAGAAATACCTGCAGACACGGCTCAGCCTTTAAAAAAGTACTCTCAAGCATATTCTCCTAAACTTAAGAGATGCAAGAGTTGAACATCAGTCAAAAGTTAAAACCATAACGATTTTGTTATCTGCTGTAGGGCTTTTGCATTGAATTACTTAATTTTACACACATTTGTTGTCTACACTCTGTCTTTTGTAACCAATGAGGAAAAGGGGCTGTTTTGCAACCTATAACAATAACAATTTCAGAGGAGAGTTTTAGTTCCCCATGACACTGAAACTCTCTCTGCATATTCCTCTGTAACATCAAAAAGAAATTAAACATCACGTTTTGAGAAAAATTAATTACAGCATATTGCTAGTGCGCATGGTTTCATCTATCTCTTCCTGCCATACTGGGATTTCTATAAGCTCACAAGGGGAAGTTGCAAAAACAGTAATCTTATGTAATTCTTCTTTTAGCAAGCGTAAGCTCTGCTTTTAAAAAGCATGAAGAGTGTAAAGGTGACTTTTACCCAAAAAAGGCTACAGTTGAAGATCGAGGTTTATCCTTTATTAGCAGCACAGATAAAAGCTTTTCTGGTGATTTTGGGACAAAAATGTATGGATCCAAGTTTAACTAAAATAACTTTAACATGGAATATAAATTTGGATTAGTGGTTAAAGGGATAATCTTTTAATATAAGGCCAATGTTTAGGTAAACAACAATTTTTATAATCGATAAGTAGCTAATAAAAGGTTATTTTTCCAGCAAAAATGCCAAACATTAGTTCCAACTTCTTAATTGTAAGGATGTACTGCTTTTTGTCTTATGTGTGTACAGTAATATAGTAAATTAAAGATATTTGGGGTTTTGTCTGTTGGTTTGACAATAGAAGCAATTTGAAGATGTCCCCTGGATGGCTTCAGGAAAATTGTTCAAACAATTAACTGAGAAAATAATCTGCGTGATTATTTAAAAAAAAAACTTTGGCGCTACATTGAACCACACACTACACATAGTACATGCCCCTAGGGTCCAAGTATGTAGAGATGTATGTTCATTATGCATTTGCTTTAGTTCTGTTTGGACAAGTAAGGTGAATGCCATTCAAATATTTTTTAAACAGAATGAAGAATCTGTTTTTTTTTTTATCTGAATCTGTTGGGTTCATAATCTGAATCAAAGGTCTAAGAGAGGGTCCTGAAAGCCTACAGATTGTAAAGATTCTTGAAGTAAATGTGTGATTATGATATTGGGATACATAAATAAAAGGGACTTATGCAACATGAGAACTGCTGGATGGCGGATGAAGAGGAAACAACCCTAGAATGCTTTGGTTCATGGAGACATTTGGAGGCGACTGAAAGTCAGCAGCTCCACATGCTTAGAAAGGCAGAGCAGGGGCACCTGGGTAGCTCACCTGGTAGAGCATGTGCCCATATAGAGATTTACTCTTCAACCCAGTGGTTGTGGGTTCAACTCTGACTTTCAGCCCCTTTACTGCTTGTCATTACCCCTCTCTCTCCCCTTTCATGTCTTCGTCTGTCCTATGAAAATAAAGGCCTAAAATGCCCAAAAAAACAATATCTTGAAAAGAAAGGCAGGGCAGAATGTGATGAACCAAAGGCAAACACTGGACTGATGCCTGAAATCATCTGTTTTTTTCATGGTCAGTAGTCTTAACTAGTATAAATAAGATCAAAATCCCAAGAAAGAGTCCTTCATGATTAACTTAAGTTTGAACAGCTGGAGTAAGTTTTCTGTTTTGAAAAATGTTTTTATCTCTTATCATATACAAGGCCTTGTTTACCAAACCAAATACAAAACTTGGTACGAAAGGTTTTACATAGTAGTTGCCACCAAACACAATAAGCCAAATGAGTGATTGTGTGTGTAAATAGTGTACAACGTCTATACTTTACAAGTGACCGTATCGGTGTCATCTAGCTTATATTTAGCTTTGTAAAAGAGGTTGCAGCAGAACAGGAAGCCACTGGATTTCAGTGCTTAAATCTCCTCAGAACATCCGTAAAAGGGTATTAGCCGACGTGTTTCAGGTCAACATCTGCCTGTGTGTGTGTGTGTGTGTGTGTGTGTGTGTGTGTGTGTATGTGTGTGTGTGTGTGCGTGCGTGTGCGTGTGCGTGTGTGTGTTGGTTGGAGAGGAAGCCTACCACTTGCTTCCTGGCCTTTGAGCAAGAGAGATAGCATCAGTGACAGCGCTGCCGGCATTAAAACTGAAAATAGATGCTCTTATGTCATGTGATATGAATACATTTCTGCAGATATTAAATTATTTATATTATGAATCTAATTTACAAAACCAAATGCATAAACAGCACATGCTGAGAAAAAAACAGGGCTCTGGGGGTGGGCCAGATCAAATGTGCAATTCATCTAACAAACAGGAAAACAAACAACAGAGTATGATTAGTAATAAACCACTCTTCAAGCTTCTTATAGAGGGGAAGTTCCTGGTGGCAGTTAGCTGGAGGACCAGTTGTCAAGTTCAAGATGAGAGTAATTACCAGAATTTCCTCTTTCTAAAAAAACTGGAGGCGCCTCACCTTAAGAGTTCAGAGCCATAGAAACCGAGTTATTTCCCTTTGATGCTGCTTTGCATTAGAGAACAGCATCCTTCACTGATCTTTAAATAGCCAGCGCACATGTCAGCTTGTTTACTCCATGTACTCGTTGGTTACTAAGGAATGTTTTTGTGCATTGAACTTTTTGTAGAAGAGAAGCGGTCAAGCTCATTGTCGTGTCACAAATTCAATCTCTACTACTCAGGCCTTAGTCAGCGCTGTTGCCTGACCTTTTCCTTTAAATTATAAAAGCTTTTGTTGATTTGCTTGCTATTATGTATTGGCAACATGCCTCTCGTAGTTATTACATAGTTTCCTGAATGCAGTAATTTGAGCTGAACTTGATTGTTAATAGGTATGCAGCAGTTACAGTTCCTTTGACTTTATCTTGGTTACAAATGCATACAGTCCCCACACACGAGCATTTTTTCAGAAGTTTGAGAGCCTCTTTTCACTTGAGTTTCAGACAAAAAAACATGCCTGATTGCACATTATCTTTTACAAAATGCACTAATGAATCTTCTCATACCAACAATGGATCAAAATACTATGTGTTGTGTGAAGGGGGTTGCTCATAGTGAAAAACCCAGAAGTAACTATTACTGGACTCCTGTTGTTTTGGTTTTATGGCCCGCAACCACGGTTTTGATTTAAAGTCTCACTGCTCTCAACAGCATAGTGTCCACCAGAAAAAGCTCTTAAAACTGATTCTACGATCTGCTGAGCAACAAACAGCAGACAAACATCGTTGGTAACTAGGGAACCCAGTGGAACATTTAGCAGCTAAAGAGCCAAAAACATAAGTAGAGGATAGTAATGTATGACAGGTAGCCCGAAAAACAGCTACAAATGAATGCTGATGTTGCTCCATATTGTCATAGTGACGATAAAAAAATGAAAGGATATAGCTTCAAACATGGGTATTTAATTAACACCTTGGTTGTTTTAGGACAAAATTAAGTATGTGCAGCAGAGCAGGAAGTAAAACACAAAACAAAAAAATAAAACCAAACAATAATAATTTATATGATAACAAATCATCACTTACTGTAAGGTTTTATGGTTGTGGCAGCCATAGCAACAATAAATAACTAAAAAATTCAGCAGAAATTTTAACAGTGTGCCTACTACTTGGTGCACATCCAAATAGTAATAAAACTTAATAGAAGTGTTAAGTGCCTTAACCCTTCAGAGATAGACCTTTTCCAAATCTAATTAAGACCTTTCTGTTTCCCAGAAACAGCTATGACGTAGCTAGCGCTAAACCAACCACACTCCATTTAAAAAACAGTACTTTTAGTACTTTTCCCAAAGATTTCCCATTCAAGTCTATGAGAATCTTTTTGCTGTTTTTTGGCGCTTTCTTGAAAACCGCGCAGCAAACCTCTTTGAAAAGCCATAGCACACCATTCCCGATCATTACACACCATTTGATGTATTATGTGTGCACGTGTTGGCAACGCTCCGTGACTAGTTCCGGGACGAAAAACAGGCAGAATAATAATAAGTATGAGCAATAATAGCCACTGAATGAGTAACCACAGCTTTTTTCACTCTTTTTTTTTTCACTTTTATCTGGGAATGATGCATCTTTTGCTGTTGAATTGCACTTTGTAACTGGTTACTCTTCACGTCTGATCTCTAAATATGTAGAACACGTTATCACACCTATAGTATCATTTGGTGTTACTCATGTTACATAAAATAAACTTTCCTGTGAACCTCTACAATCTTAATCTCTTCGTTAAAAGAAAGAAAATCTGTCTGCAAGTGGCAGTTAATAATGTTTAGCATCATCCTATTTGACTCATTATCCCGCCTGTTTTAAAACTGCATCACTGGAATTAGCAGCTGCAGGTTATTTCCAAAGGCTTCAACCTTAAATCTCCTTGGCACTGATTCAATTCAGTTAAATTCAGGTGATGGACTTGCTTAAAGATTCAAAACCTGCTGTACAAAAAACCCCATCCAATCTCTATAGACGTTAATAAGATTGAAGTCTTTATTCTAGTGGGAATTGCAGTTTTGACATTTTGCTCTGAGTACATTAAATTTGAAAATTGAGATTCTTCAGTTTGCAGCTCTGAGACCGAGCCTTCTCGGGGTCAGATGAAGAGTGGGTAAAGTTTAGCTGTAATTTTTCACACGTCTTTTTCCCTCTCGGTAGATCTGCACTCCAGACCTGGTGGTGTTCCTGGCCTGCACTAACCACCGTTTGAAGGAGAGGCTGCAGAAACGAGCCGAGCAGCAGGGACGACCAGACGACAACCCTAAGGCCATCGACCGCCGTCTGACCAACTTCAAACAAAACACCATTCCTCTGGTCAAATACTTCCAGGAGATGGGCCTTATTGTTACGGTAAGTTGTGTGGAACGTCTGTGTGTGTTTGCATTAAAGGGAAAGACATTATACATGCACATGCATGTTTAATTTTCCTAAAGCAGCCTATTGTTTTGTTAAATGCCATATTGAAGGATTCTGCAGAGCATGATTTACATCCAGTTGTAACCTTCAGTGGTAACACAGGAAGTGGTGACAGGACGTGAGAGTGTGGAGGGGTGTTTGGCAAGTCCAGGGCCACATTCAGCCCAGACAAAACATAGTAACACGTTTTTTTAAACGGAAATGGGGGTGGGTTGAACATCCTGTTGTGTGCGCAAGTGCTCTGTCTTTTTTTTACCACAAGTTTACAGACACGTCTCTGCTGATTGATGAATAAAGCATCATCTATCACCTGTGTCACATAGTCAATAAACAAGAGACACACCCACCAAACAAGAGAAAACATATCTCAAAGCAGTTGCACACCGTTTCACACCGTTCCAATGAAACACTTCATTCAACACGGAAACCGTGAGATTGAACGTGTCCTATCTTTCGTGCCAGAGGCCGAATTTAACTTCCTGGTGCAGACAAACAGCTATACTAGAATCATGTGGGATGGAAAGTAGCAGTGGGATTTTTAGGTGTTTGCACCATTGGATGGCTGCCAGTCTTATGCTAGGCCTAAACTCCCAAAAACTTGAACATGTGCAAGCACACATCCAAAAGGAAGCTACCCAAATGATGGACGCAGCTCTGTAGTAAAATGCAAATTATAGTGAGGTGAACGCCAAGCAGACAAAGCTCGTTCCAAAACGAGAGTGAATCTGGGGTTGTTGTATGTGATGCTGCAGGTTGTACACTGTACGCGTTGGACCTTCAACTATTGTCACATTATACTTTAGTTGACTTATGCATATAGTGTAGAAATCAAATTATTTCAAATTGTTCATCATGATATCCTGGTCGCCTAGTGATAAAAACACATTACATTTAACTGCAACATTCGGACTCTAATTCAAGCCTGAGGACTTTGATGCATATCATCCCGCTCTCTCTTTACCCTTGTTTCTTCTTCAGTCTCTACCCAATCAACTAGCTAGTAAAAGGTGGAAATACCCCCAAAATAAATTTGTAATCAATAATCCAAAATGTAATTTAACATAATCTGCAGTTTTGTAGAATCATTCAGTATTAACAATATGTCTAAATGTGTGTGCCAATAATCATGTTAACATAATCAAAGATATTTAATATCATTCCTAACACACCCAAAGGACAGCAGCTCCTGATTGTTTAGAGAGATGAAACGCAGAATGTTGCTGCTGGGACAGAGAGCCGAGTGTTAATTGGAGACCACTGAGATCTTCATTAGATTGTGTGCTCTGGTGCAGAGGGGCATTGAGGTACCCTTAGGTTTGTGTGAGGCAGGTGGTGATAGAGCTATTGGCTCGTGGCTGCCTCTTCAATCTTATTGTTCTGTCTGAGCCTCAGCGCAGGATTGTCTTCCTGGCAGCAGTGGGAAAACTGAATCCAATCCAATGTGAAAAACTTGTTTGTGCATGCTATTAGATTGGTGTCTGGGGGCAACCTAAAGTCAAGTTAGAAATAATTAAAATAATCAGATGCCCTAAATAAAAACAAAACAACAAAGGAGACAGAAGTGAGCCCTGTCTTGTTCCCCTTCCAAGAGCAAAATATTCAAGAATGAACCCATCTGGGTGCTTATACAACATCTTAATTCGCTACACAAAAATGCTGCCAAACCCAAACATTTTCAAAATGTTGAACACATAGCCCATTCTACCATATCAAATGCCTTTTTCAGCACAGAGGGAAATAGCAGCTATTGGGGACTGTCCATCAGCTACAGACCATGCAATGTTAATGAGGCACCTGACATTGTCTGACAAGCTTTGCCCCTAATAAACCCCACCTGATCAGGATGAATTGGAGAAGCAATGACCTAATTTAATCTATTTGCCGGCATTTTTGAAATAATCTTGACGTCTAACTGCATTAGGGAGATTGGGCAGTAATTCTTACTGTCTCCTGGGTCTTTACCTTTTTTAGGAACCAAAGTTAGTAAAGCCTGCCTAAATGTTGATGGCAGAGTGCCTTTCTCCAGGGCCTCTATATTTACCTCTAACAGAAGTGGAGCCAGTTCAGTTGCAAAAATTCTGCTGTGAAGCCATCGTGCCCTGTGCCCTGAGGCCTTACCCACAGGCAGGGCCCCCATTACCTCTTTAATTTCCTCTATAGTTAAACCAGCATCAAGGAGTTCTCTTTGCTCTTCTGTCAGTTTGGGAAGCCCAAATTGCACTTTAAAGGAACAAATTTTTCATCAGTAGAGGTAGATAATTACCTTTACAGATCAGAGTGAAAGCCAATTCCCTCTGTTTTAAATATCTAGCGAGTAATTTTCCTGCTTTGTCTCCCGATTCAAAACTATGTTGTCTTGCCCTCAATAAATTGAATTCAGCTTTCTGAGGAAAGAACATTGTTATATTGGTATTTTAATGGAGTCAGGTTTCTCAGGCCATCCTGTGACATTCTTCGCTTCAGTGTTTTTTACTTTCTAGTTCTAACAGTGCTTTAACACTATTCCTCTTATCAGATGCCCTCCAAAAGTCAGAGCAGTCAGAGTGCCCCCTTTAGCTTTCTGTGGTCAATGCTGTAAGAGTAAAAGTAAAAATGCATTTAATGACTCTGGGATTCCAGATGCATTTACACAATTCAAATCTTTTATCGCAGAAACCTGTAATATTTCCTCCTGTGTGATATCCTATTTCTTTATGTATATTGCCTTTTTGTATTCTGCTTATTGCTTTCTGGTCCAGGTCTCTCTTTCCCTTGGCTCTCTTGTCTCTTCACAGTTCATAAATATCACTTCTATATGTAACTGTATATGCTTCACCTGTTTCCAACATGCACAATTTGAATAGTTTGTACTCTTCTTTACTGGTATTTTTGATCAGATGGTTTCTGATTTAAATCATAATTCCACCAATTTTAGGCAAATATCTTTGTATTGTTCAGCCCCCTGGTGGAAGGAGGAGGAATGAACTCACAACCAAAGTTAATTTGAAATCAATCAAAAAACATTGTGTTAATTCCCCATTCCCAAACATTTCTGGCTTCATGAATACACCATATATCAACTATAACATCAAAAATTAAATGTTACATACTGAACAAGCTTCTCAAAACAGACTCCATGCAGTCTGTACAACCCTCTGTTCTGGCTGACACTTAGACCATTCCAGGTCTTCCCCTCTAGAAATTACTCCAGACTCTATCACTTCCTGTTTTCCATTTCGACCCAGATCCCTGCTTGAAATGAGAACAGGTGAATGAAACTAAAATAAATGACTTGAAATTAATTGTGTTTGTGTTGTATTTATCCAAGTATGATTTCTAGTCTTTCGACTAGTATTTAAATAAACTGAAATGAAAAGACAAACCATGTGTTCATTGATGGAAGCCCACATGCTAATGATAATACTCACGCTAACCATCCCTTACTACTGCTTATACTAAGGTTAGCTTAGCATGATATGGCATGCCTAGACGACCAGCCAGTTTTCCAACTATTATGCATAGTATCATAAATCATTATGACTATTATTTTCTCAATCAATCAATTCATCCTTTTGTCTATAAAATGTCAGAAAATGGAAATATATGTCCATCACAATTTCCCAGAGCCTGGGATGTTGTCTTTGAGTGTCTTGCTTTGTCTGAGCCAAAAACAATCATCATCAGATAATACAAGACAACAAGAGAATATTCACATTTTATGGCTTTTTGACTAGAAGTCAAAACTAGAAGTTAAAAATAGAAGTGAATCCAATAAAGCACCTTTAACCTTAATTATCAAAGATTTTAAAGATTAATCTTCTGTTGATCAAATTAACTGAAAAAAATGTATGCTTATGTTTGACGACTGGTTGAGTTTAGCAATCTGTCAAAGTTTTGTAAATGTCATATGTTACACCGGTTGTTGAAGATATCTTGATGTTGTGCGTCCATTATTTGTTCAGTTAGATAACAACGTCACCTCCAAAAAACAACAAAAAACAGGTGAGAAAAATAAAAAAAAACTTTACAGTTGTTTTTGCAATACATACATTAAGTGTTTTATGGGGTGTTTTTGTTTTCCATTAATGCTGGCAGAAATGTACAAATCACAATCACACCTTATTCAAAGATAGACAGCTAGATAAACAATTTATAAACAACAGAAACAATACAGAAATTAAAAAATAATATTTAAAGCTCTTTAAACATCCAATATCCCTGACAGGTATATATATTGGGTGTGTTTTTTGTAATAAACATCTTGGGTATAATTTTTTCTCTCCCATAACCTGTGAATGAAAGAATTCTGCAGTCCTCACTCCTGTGACGGTAACATTTTATTGATTGATTGATTGTCTCTCCTGTGAATCACTGCAGCATTGACGAGCGAGTTAGAAACACGTCACTCCCCCTTACTTCTTGCTTGTCTAATCCTCCTTGCAATTACAACAAAAGACAACAAAGGTTGGCTCAGTCTAAAAGAACATCTCAGGACAAATGATGCAAGTAAAAACTTATCTTTATAAATCTATACGGTATTAACAGTAGATGTGTGGAGGATGGTACAGGAAGTTGAAAGTGATTGCTTGGTTTCCACCAACACTTGGAGAAGTGTGTCTTGTGCTTCTAAACAACAACGTATGTTTTATTGCATGATAGGACTTTAAGAAACATGAGTGTTTGTGTGTGTGTTTAAGAGTGAGTATTTTTATTCCTTTTACCTAAATATGATTTTGACTAATACTTTTCTAACACAAGACTGAAAACAGGAGGCAGAGAAAACTTTCCAATAAGACTATGAAGTATGATCTTTATCCACATGGTCAGCTTTTATTTCCAATAGTCTGTCTACCACCAGCACAAATTCCTTATTGTGATTGCCATGATTGGAATTAGTGCGTAGATTGAGACGTTAAGTTGCTGCAGCTAATGATAAATCCTGAACAAAGGACAGATTAACACTGTCGTTCAAAAAAGCATAAACCAACACAGCTTTATAATGGTATATCTGACGTACAATCGCTCAGTGTTTTTTTTTTTTGTAGCCATAGACAAAGGTTGGGATTTGGGACATTTATTGTGATTTTTTTTTTTCACCTTTATTTTTACAGACAAGTCATCAAGAACAAGTTCTTATTTACAATGGCGGCTAGACAAGTGGCATAGCAAATTTAGATTTTTATGCAGGAAAAGTGACAATAATGTACAAATGATGGTCTGTTCTTTGTATTTAGGATGAAAAACACACACACACACACACACACACACACACATAGACAAAAACAATGAAGCCTAACAGGAAATTACAGCGAAGGAGAGATAATACTTTGTTGTATTAAAGCCGTCCTGTCATTCTAGAAAAAAGGACCGATATAATGAGGTATTTTCTGAGTGAGCTCAGCTCCAGCTTCCTTCCCACATGCTGTGAGATAACACGCAGATATAATAAACAAAAGACACCTCGCTCTATCTTTCTGGAAGTCTTATCTCTCCGGGGAAGGTTACAAGGTATTCATTCCTGGAATATTAATAAGACACTGACATTGTAAATAATCAGTATGAAACTATCTTCTTGTTAAAAAAAACACTGAGATATCCCTCGCTTTGAAAATACTCAATAACCGGAAATAGGTTTGGGATCTTTTTTTAAATCTATTTATGGCCTATTATATTCACATCTTTTTACATATCTCCTGTTTTGTGTGTCCTCTTCAGAGACCAACAACATTGAGCGTTGGACACATTGTTGTGATGTATTGGAGGAAGCTCTTTTTCCAATTATTTTTAGCTCAACATCAATTCAATTAGATGATCAAACAGAAAACATTGAATGCACCATACATCTTCCTGAAAAGAGCTGCAAAGTTTAAAAAAGGAGCTTCCATCTCAAAGCTGTGTCTGCTTCCTTTAATCTATACTTCTCATCTCCTCCTTAAGATCTTTGAGATTGAGGATGAAGGATTTTATCTCGCTTTCCACCATCAATGGACTTCTTAAAAACATTTTTACTTTATATAATGTTCAGTCCAGGAAGGTAAACTAAATATTCAACACAAGCATGCACTTCTGTCCCCTGTAGGGTTCTACCCATCGACTATATTGACTATTAACGGCAGAAGACACATTTTTAACATTATTTGCGTCTGGCATTTTTAAGCCTTTATTTCTGACAGGACAGCTTTAGACATGGGGAGGGGAACGACATACAGCAAAGGGCCCGCGGCCGCTGCATCAAGGAGTGAGCCTCTGTACGTGGGCGTGCGATCAGCCAAGTAGAAGACACAATTGCCTTTTGATTTTAAAATGATTTATTCCAGGGAGGGGCTTAATGTATTTGTGTACTGTTTCAAAGTAAAGTTAATATTTCACATTCACATCATGAAATCTGTTTTGTTAATCATTTAACAAAAACACACACTGTATTAATAAAGCTATTTGAAAACAAATAATTTTCTCTTTTAGATTTGGTCCTCCGTCCAAGCCAGCAATTTTCACAGCCATATTTGAAGTTTATCAAAAACGTAATCCAGAGCGGATGAATCCAAAAAAACAGCTTAGATGCTGTTGCAAGCTGCATAGCAGGACAGCTCTCTATCGCCTCTGCCTCCCTCTCTGCAAGCAATCAATAAAGTTAAAGTTTGAAAAAACAACATAGTTGTTAGGTAGTAAAAAAGAACAGACAAAAACAGAAATACTGAAATCAAGTTAAATAATAATTTAAACTGTTCTAACGTTAGTTGAAAACTCTGTGTTCAGAGGTGCAGGACGGGTCCAGCGACTCTGTTTCTGTTTGGGCCTGCCCCAGCCTTTAAGCTTTCTAAGAGGCAATCTCTGGATCTCTAAGTAAAGCATAGTGTCTCTACTGATGTGTAACCCATTGCTGCCTTGTGTGGTTTCAAGGCCCAGTGTGGATACAGCATTAGTTTTGATTATTAGCCTAATAAAAAGGAGACAGGTGCACTTTGCTTTCTAATATAAACTCGCTATGCTGCACTACAAGTTCCCTTTCCTTGTCCGCTGCCTGAACAGCCACTGTGATGACATTGAGTCAGTCAGTCCACAGTAGAGATTTTCTAAAAAAGTAAAAGCTCCTAATCTGCCCTTGAAAAGAGACACTTTCTCTGAAGAATCTCAGACAGCCTCTTGTAAATTTAGATGGATTATATGGAGCCTCTCTGTTGAAGTTAGAACAATTTGGTTATGAAGATGCTGCTGAGTGTGACAGCGGTAATTTTTCTCTGCTCATGATGCCGGACACATCGAGCGGTCTGATTGGTTTCTGAATGCCTGGCTCTCCGGGGGAATCCTCACTTTGATCCTCTCTGCTCCTATTCTGCTGCTGGATTCGCTGGGCTTCAGGCTCAGGGGACTCTCCCACACAGTAGACAGCAGACACTGGTGCCTTTTTTCCGGTTGTTACCATGGAAACCCCTAGGAGGAAGCTGGTTGTTGGTTGTGGGCTATCCTTATGCTACATTTCACCGTTTGACACTCCCACAGCTGACATTCATTCCTTTCTCTGTTTAAGTTTCAGGTCGAGAAACAGAGCAGTTCTGTTCAGTCTGTTTTTTTTAAATCCGTTTTGTAAAGGCACAAGGTCCCTTGCTTCTTGTCATCGTCCCTGAGTAGAGCACATGGACGGCAAAAAAGAAGATTAGGGAGGAGAAGTCTTCTTCAATCAACTTCTAGTTTGCTAACAAACCAGATTCTTCACGGTCAATATACAAGTACTGTACGTGCAAAGGAAGAAAGACGGCCTCTGAATAATCTGAAAGACTGATTGACACAGAAGGGAGGCTTATTAATCTAGTGTTATTAAAGCTTCCGGTGTGAGTTGAATACAAAGTGACCCTGAGCGTATAGTTTCCGGCATCAGAGCTCATTTCTTTGTTTGGTCTTTTAATGAGTCTCATTCCGGATGTCACAGCAGCTTAACGGACTGAGCATGTCCATTTGTGATTGTGATGTTGGAAGTTTAGGTCATGACTTCTGTCTGTGGCTTGTATCTGTCGTTTCTGTCAAGCGGAAAAAATTAAATGTCAAAAAGCTTATGAAAGCTTACAAACTTATGAATTGTGAACGAAGGAACAAGATGATTTTTTTGTTTGTTCTCCTTTTCAGTTGGATGCTGACCGGGACGAGGAGGAGGTCTTCTGTGACATCAGCATGACTTTGGACAGCAAGCTGTTTCCCTCCAAAGAGCCGGCAGCCGGTGAGATAAACACTTATTTTGTAAAACTGTGGGACCAGACCCCTTTAAAAACCGCTAAACTAAATATTAGCTTTAGTAAGATTATTTTGGGCAATATTTCAACCCATTAGGGGATTAAATTAGGCAAATAACAGTATTTCCCTAATCAAGACACATATTGTGGGACACTACACAAGTATGGGTTATTGCGAACAAAAGTGTAGCGCACTTCTTGTCTTGGTTCTATAAAAATCACCTTTATTCTGATTATGGGATATTTAAAAACAACAGCAAGGAAGTGAGGTGGCAGGTGAACAGACCTTTAGTCTTAGTTGATATAAAGTAATAATAATTAAAGAAGTAATTAAAAGTAGCTGTAACTTAACTTGCAACATCATTCAAGCAAAGGCATCAGTGATTTAACCAATATATTATAATATATTCATTTATAATATAATATAAATTAATGGGCAATTCTGAACAATGATAATTTTTAGTTGTATGTAAAGCACATGTGATCCTAATACTTTTGCATTTTTACTTTAATAAAAGTTTGAATGCAGGACTGTTACTTATAACAGAGTATTTCTATGCTTAAATAAAATATCGAAGTACTTCTTCCACCACTGTGCAAATGGTAGTAAATGTTACACAGCTACGAGAGGCAGTCGGCATTAGATAACATGTTCCCAGAAGGACAGGTTTGTTAAGGCCAAATCATCAATAATAAAGAACACATTATGTAATACTGTGTTCCATGTTTGCTTATGTGTGTATTTGTATGTATAATGTAGTAAAACGTATTCAGTATCAGTAGCTACTGACTGAATGATGAAATGTAATGCAATAGACATGCATCAAAATACAGATAGTCACAGCAAAGAACATGCATGAGGTGTTATTGCGTTTTAAGAGCTGCATGTGTTCATTGAAGAAATGCTTCTCCAAAATATTCATCCCCATTCAGCTCCCTGGTTACCACAAGCGTTGGCATAGCAACCAGTGAAGCAGGGTTAGCCACGCTCTGTAAGAAATACAGAATCAACGACGAGAGTAAGTCTTTAAACAAGTCAGATGCGCTCTGCAGGTGTTTCTGCACTGATCTCATCAAGTGATAGAGATCATAAAGGTTTTAGTTAAAGGAAAAAATCTTACCATTTGCACAAAACCAAGCTTGAAAAATCTTCCTGATTTGTGTTGCAACGCTGTCATTATTTTTCATCATCATAAAGTGTGGGTGTAACCGGTGACTATTCCCACATCATCTGTGGTGGAAAGGCTGCTCACTGCCTCAAACAGTTTACACTGTTTTACTATAGCACATTTTTAAATGCTTCTTTGATTTGTAGTTGTGTTATTTTGTAGTTCTTGGTTGTATGTTGTATGCAGATTATATTGTATTTTTGGGGCCAATACAGATTGATACCAGAGTTTTAAAAATCACATCATTACACATTGGCATTGAACATTAAAAACACTTTTTGTTACAGTTACCTTAAATTTGGTTATTAATGGATTACTTCTTGTGTTTTAGGAAATATAATCATTCAATTTCTAGTGAAAAGTTAGATGAGAAAATCAATACCACTCTCTATTGGAGGTTTTGTACCAGACTATGCCTTGTTTCATTATGTATCATAGTACACAAACACACACACACACACACACACACACATACAGTCTGAACTCAGCAAAGTAAGCTGCTGGTAAAGAGGACCTTATTCTCAAAATGCCCATCACGTTGGTACTAATAATGCTAATAATATGTGGTATAATTTCACAACGTACAGCCGGTCTATCATTCAAAACTTGCCATTCATTCATTTGGATTTTGAAAATGTCTGACCACACAACCATTGATTCAAAATATCATTTTTTTGTGAAATATCATGAAAATATATGGTTCAATCACCAAAACACAACACATTGACTCTTTTTTTTATCCCCGGTGAATCCATTAACAAACAATGCAAGTTACATGTTTCAAATCGCCGTTAGAAGTGTTGAAAGAAATATGCTACAGTAGTGTAAAAGACAGATTACAGTTTTCACATCAGGTAATACACTCACATTACCCAACATTTACAGAATCTATCATTTCCATATCTATCCTATGTGTAATGAAGTTGTGATGAAGACATCTTCAACAATCATTTGGCCAAATTTGTTTACAGCATTTACAGTAACCTCTCTGACCACTCTGCTGGTGTCCATGCCCCCCTCTCTGACGGATCCCTCTTCCTCTTCCTTGCTGTTTATCCTGCTCCATGTTAAAGGAAATTGCCAGTTTCATTAATTGAATGTAAATAGTTGGATTAAATGTTGGTGAGATGTATTTATGCAGATCAGAAGAGTATCCGATAAGAGTAGCAAATGAAAAGTATTGTGAGCATTGCATTGTGAAAGCCAATTACTTATTACTTACGTAAGAACGGTATTGTCGTATTGTCTGATTAGGTGTGGTGAAAATGTTACTGTGTAATTCTTTGGGTGTATTTAGTCAATTGAACATGTGATTACATGTTTGAAAAAAACGCCATTTTGATTATCTGCTTTGAGTTTAGTACAAAGTACAAGTGTACAAAGAGTTCTAAGGTTTTACCATCTTGCAATTATTGCACAAAAGCGATAAAAAACCACAACAACCTGTAACCAGGTTTCAAATGGTTGAGCTGAATCAGATTTCCGCATGTCTGTTTTTTTGCTAACTGTGAGAAAACACATACAGCAACGTGCAGACCAGTGTGAGCTTCACTGCAAGTCTAGGAAAATTAAAATCAAGTCAAGTCAAATTCCTAATGAAATTTAATTTTTTTAAAAGAACAGTGTACTGTTAAAAATGTTTTAAATTTGATCATTGCTTCATATGAAGATTCTTCCACAGTTGTTGCCTAGTTGAGGTGTTTTTCTGTTTTATTTTTGTATCTTACCGGTCTGCATTGAGGGTCCAAGGACAGCTTGTCTTTAACTGTCTGGATTAAAAATCCCTCCAAGAACAACCTGTGCTTTTTGGCTTTCTAAATAAATAAACTTACCTTGCCTTGTTTGTGCTTGTAGTTCAGCACAGTGCAGTTGCAGCACAGCATGAAGCTGCGCAGGAACTGGGTTATATCTTTTTTTAAATGCAGTAAGTCCAACACCAAAATGTTTTTTTTTTGATGAAGACAACAATTACAGATTCATTCATTCAGAAGGAAAGGTTTTTGTCAGGAGGAGCAGAATCACCATGAAGCGACATTTGACACCTGAAAATAGTTCAGGAGAAGGAAACATGTTTAGATTCAGTGTTGTTCTGATCAGAGGAGAGCTGCTGCTACAATGTTATAATCAGTTCAGTGGTATGATAGTTAGTGATACTAACAGCCAAAGAGAGTTGTTAGTGGACAGGTAGGGACAGTTTGGATGTGGCGTTATTATACAATTTGTCAGCTTGTCTCTAGAATATATATATATTACATTATTATACATTATGTGACAAAGGCCAGACAGATTACGTGACTGAGGCTATCATTCCCAGCCATCCTTGATGTCAAAATTGCCTTGTGGTACTTCACAGCTACCTAACACATTGACAGCAGTCTGATTCAAGTCAGGACACTGAAATACAGAAGCAGACTGTAAACAACTGTGCTTATACCACTTGAGTTGCATGAAGCCTGCAAAATCTCAAAAATAGATCCTCGAACAAAGGTCTCATGAAGCAATAGAGAAATGACCACTCAATTCCAGCCAAAAGCTGGCACATCCATTACATATTTTCTGATTGTACTAAATGATCATGTAGGAAAATATAATTATATTGTCTTTAAGATACTACTCTTCTAGAAAGGAAGACACTTATAGAAAAATAGTTTTCTTCTAAGAGACTAAGAGAGCTTCCAACTTAAATACATCCACTTACATGCAGCAGTTATGCTGCACTTTGAAGTGCATTTAAAAGCAGCGTGACATCTGTACATTTGTCAAGATGAACTTCTCTGCATAGGTTTCCTGTGATGGAGCCACACAAATAGGGGTTCCACCTAAGAATAAAAAGGGTGTTTTTTTGCATCATGAAACTCTTAAATACACTTAAGGAAAATTGGAAATCTCAATCACATGGGTGAAATCTTCAGACCCAATCTGTTTTTACAAAAAAGGTTAAAGGTAGAGCTGCAGAAATCAAAAAGACCAAGTGAAATTTTAGATTGCACCAGAGGTTAAAGCGAAATCTTTAAGAGAAATTGCATCCCAGTCCATCTGCTGCTTCTAGTGCCACATTGTTTCCCAGGGGAGAGGAAACTGCTGACACTTTCCATCCTCAGTCTGTTATTACGTGGACCAAACTGAGGTGTTGCTGACGACTGCAGCCTCGGCCACCTGACATAAAAAATTAAGTTTCAACACTGTCATACCTTAGCCCTTCACTTTCCAGAGACGACATGCACTCTGACATGTAGCTGACTCTTAAGTTATGAACTGCAGAGAGGACACAGGTCTGATTTTCTCTGTAAATCTAGTGCATTCTGACGCTTTTCAACACAGTGCATGTAAGAAATGCACAACTGCCGTCTCGCTGGAATCTGCCTGAATGTTTGAAGCTGCATCCTCGCAGAATCTAAACCAGTTCTCTGTTTTCTGGCATGCATAAAAGAATCTGCCGAGGGGAAGTTGTTCTTCACGGCCCAGTTCCCCCGAGGAAGAGGATGAAAATGTGTTAAAGGTACCATGACATGGTGCTCTTTGGATGCTGGTCCCCTAATACTGTAGAATTACAGCCATTAGAGCCAGTCTCACAATGAGCTTTCCTTAGTATATGCCATTTCTGAGTCTGTAGCTTATGAGGAGGAGAAAGGGGGGGCAAGGTGGAGGCTGGGGGTGTGGCCTTAACCAACTGGCACTTTGCTTGTTTGAAAGCCAGGATGTCTCTCTCTCATGGGTGAGCCAAATTGTCTGGGCGACCAAAGCAAAGAAAGGGGAGGTAAGGTTGCTCTTTATGAACTTATAAGGGGCAAGATTCCAGATTGGCCCATCTGAGCTTTCATTTTCTCAAAGGCAGAGCAGGATACCCAGGGCTCAGTTTACACCTATCACCATTTCTAGCCACTGGGGGACCATAGGCAGGCTGGGGGGATGCATATTAATGTTAAAAAACTTCAGAGTGAAATTTTCATGCCATGGGACCTTTAAGAGTTAATCACAACACAACCCTCTGCAGCTTTCTGACAACAGAAAATTCAGGTCCCAGTCAAAATTAACTTAGATTTGTGGATGTTTTATTTTCCTCTTTGAATTGTGTTCCTCAAAGTGCAGTTGCCTGGTATTATTTGGAAGCTTGTTGTGGTACTGCGTGTTGTAGGGATACACATGGAGACTAAATAAGCTCTAATGTAAAGAAATCATGCAATACATACAGGTATACATTTATTGCAATGTGATTTGGCTGTGACAGCTAAAAGTACATACAATATATATATGTATTTTTAAATGAAATCTGAAACAGAAAATGTATCCTCAAATTAAGCAAAAATCATGAAGATTTTCAGTTTCCACCCCCTTAAATGTGAAGATTTGTTTCTTTTCTCTGTTTTATCCACCTTATTTCTACTCTAGCCTCATGAATGACACCTTGCATAAATTATTCCGGTTATTCCTTTCACTGAAATGGCCTGTGCAAGAGTCAGTGATATGCTACAGGTGTTGTCCCTTTTCTTAGAGCTATTGGCGCAATATATTTTGTGGGAACACACCTTAAACCGGATATCGTGATTGTATTCTGTTCTTGTGGGTACGCTGAGGAGGTGGAGGGCGCCGAAAGAATGCAGACAGAAATAATACTATTTGGTAAGTTGATGCTTGAATAATAGGATTGTTAGTGATCCAAACTAAGCTTGAAACACAGTCTTTTTTCTGATCCATTAGATATTACTTGAAATCAACAAGGGTTAATTAATATTTTTATATGTAATGTCCTTAGTACTTTCTTAAAAAGCAGAGGCCAGTCTAAGGCTCAACAGAATACTGTTCTGACGTGCATTGACTATTCAGATATGGTGGCTGTTCAGCAGAAAACAAGATATTTAAGGATATACTTACTCTTAACAATACTTACAATGGTTCATTGAACTTGATATCTAAGGATTAATTGAAATAAGTAAACATAATTATATTGTTTCTGTTGTCCATCTTCTCCAAACGTAGTTCTAAGGAGGTAACCACAGCTGCAGATGTCCAAAGTGATGTGAATCCTGAAATTTTATGTTGAATAGCTTAGGAATACATGTTTTATCACAGGAAACAATAAGTGTAAGGCCATTGATTTTCAGCTAGAAAAAAGTATATATTTATACCATTTTCTTCTTGTAAAAATTTGAAATGGGTCAATTTGACCTGAATACCATACAAGGGTTAAATGAAATAACAGTAAACTCATAGTTTGGCTATTGTTCTGTTTGTTCCATCTTCAGGTCCAAGTGAGCTGGATCTCAGTCTACTGGGTGAAACCAGCAGCCTGGCAGATGTCGCCCGCAAGTACGATGAGGTAATTACTTTGAAATTTGTTGATACGTGTTGGCAATATACCTTATTTTGAGATGGATAAAGTCGTTGTTGTCTTTTGTGTTTTTTTGTGGAATGTAACACCACTGAATGAGTGTAATGTCCTTGTAACTATATAGAGTATAGTGAGTTTAGTAAGAAATTCAAGAAAATCCTGAAGGCTCGTTTACAGACTGTGTGCATTTCTCTGTGGATTAAGCATTGATACTTTCACTGTATTCATACAGTATAGCGCCTCAATCTTTTTGTTTTATAACGGAAAAAAGACATTCATTTTTTATCGTATTGGACCTTTAAAATACTGCAAGCAGCAATACAAATACAAGCCCTTTTCTCAAATAACATCTAGTAACCTAACCTTATCGGTAAAAGCACTCTCACCCAGTCATACATTGATAGTGGCAAAGCTGCCATGCAAGAAGAGAGAGAGTTTAATCCCAACAGCAGAGACTTTATCCATCAACAGTCCTCAGAAAGACAATGAAGTCACACACTCAGTCAGTGTGATGCATTTAAGATTAAAAAAAAAATGAGCTTAATGGCAAACATCTCAATGCTGTCCTTCCATCTCAATCATCTCTGTAACAACCGTGTTCAAGTATTATCATCTGCAGTAATTTAGTTACAATATTTTATTACTGAATCAAATTTTCTCCTCCACCTCCACTAACGAGCGGAAAAACCTATTTCCCCCTGTTTCCACATCCCTTGCTTTCCTTCTTTCCCTGCTTTGTATTTGCAACAACTTAAAATGGCAAATTATCTTTTTCAAAAATGGCAAAACAGTAAAGTTCTTTCAAAGGCTGGATGATTCAGCAAGAGATGGAGAATGTTGTGTAATGCTTGGCGAGGGTGCAGACAAGCATCATTCCTCCACATGATGCTGGCGCTGCAGTGAAGCGTAACCCTGACCTCTGGCTCATTTCCCATCCTCTGAGCGTCTCGGAACAAATTGCTCAGCTCTCTCTACATCCGTCTCTTCCACTTTCATTTTTCTAATTCCAAATTCTTTCCTTGTGAGTGTTGCTGTCTGAGGTGCTTTAATGTTTTTCCCATTTTCTAACCAGGGACTGTTTTTCAGATCATATTCTTTCTTACAGCAGCATACATCTAATTTACATTCATGCAATTCAAACTTTGGAGCTGCTCGTGATAACCGGCTGCTTAGTAGGAGAGTGTTTTGCTCAGTGCAGCCTTGTCATCTCATATTTGTAGCCTCGGATGTGAGACAGAGATGGATTTTGTTAGCGTGGCAAACCACAGAAGGGCAGAGTGGCTATTTTAGGTCTTTGGTGTCAAATCTCATGGACATTTTCCTCTAATTATTTCCTGAAGAAAGAACATCTAATGTTGATGTGCATTACATTTTATGTCCATTTTGTTGTTTGATGGTATATTTCAGTGGTGGAATAACTGAGTACATATACTCATGTACTACTTAATTACAATTTTGAGGTATTTCATTGAGCATTTTCCTTTTATGTTCCTTTATTCTTCTACTCCACTAAACTATATGTGTCAAATAAATGTAATGTAAAAAATACAATATTTCCTTCTGAAATGTTGTGGAAAAGTAGCAGACAATAAAAACACTCACGTAAAGTGCAGTACTTGTACGTTGTTACATTCCTACAGACTTCCATCATTACATCAGAAATGTGCAGAGCGTCATGCAGCTGCTTTCTGAATGGCAATGACAAGCGCTCAACCCAACAGAGCGTCTTCAGACTTGTTTTGACAGACATGACAGTTTGATATCGTGGTCCTGAGATTTGAAAATAATGAGTTAAGGGTGACGAATGCAGCTTATTTGATTAGCTCACACAGGTGACTTACCCAGGAGAGTCTGACGAGAAGAAATTGTTAGCAGAAATTAAGATCGAGAGGCAACGTCTGCCGCTGCTACAAACGTCATCGTCCTGCATCATTGAGATGCCAGTTGGATCCAAATACTTCCTCCATCACCGCTAAAACACAGTGAAAATTGATATTTAGCTCAAGCGGAAGATGAATCATGACGATTTCACTTGTCATTTGACTTCATTGTTTCCCGAAAGTTCATACTTTGAATTTTAATCATCCAATTACAATTAAAACTGTAAATGTTTCTCCTACATACATATACACATTTATTAAGAAAAAAAAACACTTAACCACCTGAAAGGTCCCACTGGCACCAAGTTTAGGCCATTATTGTCACGTGCACACAATAAACTATAAAAAATGATATCTTTGACATAACACAAAGAAGAAAAAAAATAGATTTGTCAGCCAGTAGAGATTTAGTAATTTTATTTCTACTAAGCAGCTACCTTTATAATATCTTTGGTTGCAATTGTTGCCTATTGTTGACAATGTTGCATGGACTGCATGAATTACAGCAATGCTGTTGTAGGGATAGAACTGTATTGTAAAAAATTGTCCTGCCAGCATCACAGACCTGCTGACATGAATAAAGACTTTAGGTTTCTTTATGATGGCTTAGGAGTGTGGTTATGACTGTACATGTGTCTGGGTGTATCAAACTGCATTGCACAAAAATCTCTTTTTCTCTCTCTCTCTCTCTCTCTCGCTCTCTCTCATCATCATCATCAGACCAGTTGGTGTACCCACATGCCAAGCTGGTCCGTCGTTGGCACCCAGTACTCCCCCACACTGACGCCATTTATTCAACACTCACAGAGCTCTGCTTCACTGTATTATTCTCTGTCTCTGCTGTTCTCCTCTACTAACTGCAGCCACATGTCTAAATCACAACCATTAGAAGTCAGTTCCAGAGCAATGGGAGGTCAAGAGTTGACATTAGATGGAAATGTCAAGGGAGGTTGTTTTTATTTCAGTAATTTCTTTCTGTGTGCGAATGATGCCGAGCTGTTTTCGGACATGTTGTACTTTGTTGCTCCATTTAATGCAAAACTAAATGAGCACAGTGAGAGAATGAAAACATTTATTTGTCTGGTGGTCGCTCATCTAACACTACATTTACGTGCAAATCAGATGTTTTTCTCTCAAATGTGAAGTTGGATGCTCAGCTTTCACACATTCAATTGCATTATGGTGGGAAGTGAAAGGAACATGGTGGTGATGAAGCACACAATGTGTGGTTGTATTTGTGTGGAATTATGCAGATTTGTCTAAGTTTGTAGAGAAAGAAACACAATAACATCAGCACTTAACTTCAGTCCATTAGGAACATTTTTGATCAACTGTTCCCTGAAATTGTTCTAAATGAAATGAAATCATGCATTCACTATAATTATTTTGCTACTTTTATTCAGTCATTCATCATTCGTCCTCAAATTGCTTAACACATTCAAATTAATAGTGTATATAATTGATCACCTTTACTCTATTCATCTTTATCCCCTGAACACTCTTACTGCGGCTCTGTTAAATTCAGTACAGTTTCTATTATTTTTTTTGATTATTTATTTTATTAAATGCTTGAATATACTCCATTTTTGGCAGTTGATTATCCTGTAAACATGAATATTTATTGACATAACAGATTGCATTTTCATAATAACGTTGTTACTGCAAATGTTCAAAATATCTTTTCAATTTTCTGAAGCACTCAACAGCTAAAGAACGTAAATAATAGCAATATATATTAGCAATTTTAGTAATTAGCAACATAAGGTTAAACGATTAATTCTAGGGAATAAGTTAAAGCTGTAAGGCATCAAATTTGTAATATGTGAGGGAGAGAAGTCGCTCGTGGTGAATCAACAGAAAATTATCTCCCAACTCTGAAGATGTGTTTTGGTTCTTTCTTGGTTTTACAGCTTGCAACTTTACCGTTTTGGTTTTCATAAATCCACTTTACACCCCCTGTTACAAAGTTAGCAGCTAGCCGGTGAACACAGTGGAGCATCACACAGTCATTTGAGCCACTGTTTATATAAGAATGTTGATTATAGCCGCTTTAAAATTGTTTAAGGGATTAAATAACTAAATTTTAGGGAAGGATTTTCCTCCATCCATTAAAAAACAAAGCTTAACTAAATTAGTTTCTGAATATTATCCTCCTCTGTACTTCACAAAGATAAGCTGTGATCCCAGTGTAATCATTCATTATTATCAGTAGAATCATCAGCCATGCAGGGTTTTGTTTATTTGTCTGTTACTGATTATAAAAATTCATGATTTCTTAATGCCATCACTTAAATTATTCGCAGGTCATTTGTGCCAAGATGTTGCAGATGGCCAAAGATGAGGAGGATTACCATGGAAACCTACACCAATGAGATTTTAGAGAAATCATTTTTGGAAAATGGTCTCAAATATCTGAAACAGTTGACATGCGCATCAGACTTCCTCTCAAAACAGATTAAACAAAAATAGAAAATGTCTTTGAGACAATTATTTCGGCCCTGGTTTAACTTTGATATGTGTTTGTGACTCATGGTTCAGTGAATGAGGCAGCTGAGAGTTTCAGTCTTCCTCCAGGTTCAGAGCCTGAGTCTGCTTCAGGGACACAGTACTCTCATTCTCTCTAAAATACTCTTTCATCTTTTCTAGTTTTAGTTTTATTCTGACATTAGTCTTATTCAGGTTTGACAGGTTCACACGAAAAACCGACTCATTTTAAGCCTAAGAAGTTAGTCACCCATTTTATTGTTAGGCGGTGAACTCTAGTGGACGCAGTAGTTATGACGGAAGCAAAGCAAGAAGTCACGTTCTGCATCACATGCGTAAGTGTGACTCAAAACAAATGTACCGATTTTAACACAATGTTAACGACATGTTTAAATGTTTAGTCATGAATACGGGAACTGCTCCCGTGGGTCATATTTCCTGCCTCCGCTAAGGGCGTTAATTTGTGAGACATTCCTATGGGTTGTATTAGAGGGTAGGAATAAACTACCTATATGGTTGTATGGTTTGGAAGACTTGTTGGTTAGATCAGCAGTCCGAAACCCAAATATAGAGAGAGACAGAAAACCAGAAATCCTCACAATATTGAAATTGACTCACCGATTACTTGACTAATGGTTTCAGCCGTGTGCAGTGTCCACATAGTTTTGGCCATGAAGTGTAGTGCCCTTAACCTCAAGTCAATGTTTCACTTTTACTCTGAATGGGTGATTGTGGCAAAAGTACATAGATGGCACAGCATAAAGAAAAAGACAAAATAAAAGATGCACTTGAGAAGTAAGAACATACAGAATATTAAAAAAAAATGTCTCTGTCTTTCCAGGTTGATGAAGAGGAAGATATTGGGTATGCTGAAGGAACTTCAGAAAGTGAGTTGATGAAATGATTGATTTTTATTGATTGTCTGTATAAACGGTGAAAAGAATAAACACACAATTGAGCTCTGTCCTTCCTCTATTAGCTGTAGGTGACATCACAACCAATCACCAAATCTTCTGTCAGCAGTAATGCCTTTGTCCTCTTCTGGCCTCTTTCATAAACTAGCAGCTGACTCCATTCAGCATTTCATCACACAGTGTCATCCCAGTAAATGCCACGTATGTCATGTAACTGTCATTCACCACTGTGTGTGCGTGCGTGTGTGTGTGTGTGTGTGTGTGTGTGTGTACGTGCGTGTGTGTGGACTTCATTTGAACAGTATTGATTCTGTAATAAAGGGGAGGAGGGCTTGCCTGTTGATTCACTGTTGCCAGTTGGACCTGATGTTTATCTTGTCAGCTAGCTGTCACCCTCCAGCAGGCAAAGGACAGAGAGGGGAAGGAGGAGGAGGAGCCTGTCGGATTAAAGTAGAACAAACCCTTCCAGTCTGTCCATGTCTTGTGTTATTTTAGTACAAGAAATTTAAGTAGGCTACATTACTTTTCAAAAAGATGCAAAAACAAGCTCACACAGCCAAAAAGCTACAGAGGCTTGAGCTGCTGCTCTTCTGCAATCTTTGGTTGAATTTCCGCTCCGGACCAAATGCATAATTAAAATGTTATTATTGCATTACTGGTATAGTTGTTTTTGTTGTTGCTGTTGTATTTCATGCTAATTGTGAGAATGTTCCCGGTAATGCCCCGGTTGAAAGATGTAAATGTTGGCATTCAATTCTTTAAGTGAGTGACTCAAGGTTACAGCTGCTTTAAAATGTACTAATTTATACAAGACATACACATCACATCTACATAAAGCAAAACTGATTAAATTATTCATAATGAGAAAGGCAGTTGTTAAAATGGTATTCTGTAAGTATGCAGAAGTTCTTCAGAGGGGATGTTGTATTTACATTGTAATACATAAGTACAACTTTGGTTTCTTCTAAACAAACTGCTGCTGTTGACATCATCTTCATTTATTTATGTGCATGTAAGGAGTTTTCCCGAGAACATTAGTTGTATTCTGTGCAGCGACGAATATAAACCAAAACCGCAAAACAGACATTAATTTAGATGAATGGATGACAATTATTGCTTAAAACCCCTTTCCTTAGCATTGAGTAAGCATTGTAAGACTGCAAGTTAGCATACAGGTTAATACATTAAACACTAGATTCCTAATTGACACAGTCTATTGCAGTCACACTGATACTTCAGTCATGGAAAAGCAGATAAGCTATTGACACAAAATACATTATCATTATAAGTAGAACCACCAACAGCAGCTTTTTTGCACTAGTTTTGTCTGCTTATAGAAGGAGAAAGTAACTTATGACACTTCCGATGGCACTAAAACATCTAAATCACCATCAATGTTGTCAATCACGCCTGCGGTTCAAAAATCACTCTGTCCACTGTGATAAAGGTCTATAACAGCTGATTGTCCTAAAGTAAAATAATCTGAGATAAAATAAATTCTGTAAAACTGTAAAATGATGTCTTCAGTACATACTGTGAACACAACTATATAATAAGTTCAATATTTCTATACAATTCTATTATGAGTGAAATTAAACGGATCTTAATCAAAAATACGGACCGTCCTCACCCAGAAAACAACATATGGGTCTCATAACACCCGTATTTACGTTTGCTGTTGTTAGGCGGCGACCTCTCGTGGCTCTCGAGGTGACATAGTGTAAAAGCGCCAAGTTCCACATGAGGAGAGACGTTAGGGTGGTGGATGGCTCACACCGACACAGGACGCTTGCTCACTAATTTCCACCACTGTCAACTGTTACAGTCCCATGTTTAGAAAGCAGCCAACGTACGTCAGGAAATAAAACAGTGATATTTGTCATTTTTTGATCACTTAGGTATGAGGATATGTTGGTTTTCAACTCTTTAATATTGGTATTGGCCAAAGCAGTATAAGTCTGGTTCTGGTCTATTTTTATAAGTGAAGAGGCTCATTAACATTAATTAAATTCTTCCTCGACTCACTTTGTGTTTCGCCGTAGTGATTCCATGTCTGTGAAGATGGACCGACCCATATGTGTGTACCGCGCATTAAACTCTGATTTTCTTTTCTCTGACAGGTTATTGTACAGAACAGAAGAAACCAAAGGTCATCTTCATGATAGGTACGTACATGTAGACACACACCCCAGCACTGGTGGAGCTTACCTCATTAAAAAGAACAACACCACACACACACACACACACACACACACACACACACACACACACACACACACACACCACATCACTTAATCAGCTGCTCTAACATTTTTCTGCATGTTTCAAGTGAACTAAATTTAGAATGTTGTAGCTGATGAAAAGGCTGCATAATAAAATAATTACAGAAGTTTCAGCGTAAAACTTTGCTCCTGTAAAATTTCACGGCTTGTTACAACACTACACTGATAATTATATGAAGAGATTAGCAGAAATGGAAGATATACTGTACGTACTCGTTCAAAATTTTGCTTCCAAAATGCATCAAAGTAAGAGTTGAAAACTGTATTTTAGGTGAGTCTTATTGTTGTAGATTATAGATTATATGGTAAAAATACAACTTTTATTGAATTAGTTTCTTTTAAGCACTGTGTGTTTATTACTTGCTTTTAATGGGTGTTTTCATTATTGACCATTTATCTAAATTTTGGAGCTGATCTAAATCATTGGGCGGATTTACAAAAATGAATGATGCTGAAGTTGGAAGAACAACTTCCTAACTCGAGAAATGTGACCATCCAGGGAGCATGTGAATGCACCATTGGCCTTGGCCGAGGTCTGCGCGCAGCTGTATGCAGCTGTTTTCAGCAGTGTTGCACCTTTAAGTAATTTGCACTCATCTGTCAGTTTGAGGCTATTTTCCTGTTCTCAGATCAGTTGAAGCATTAAATGCTCCCTCACAGCTAGAGAAAGTGCCCTGAATCCCTTTGAATGATATCTAAAAAGAGAATTGTCTCACCGAGGTTAAACAAGACAATTTTTCTGAGTTGACATTTACTGTACGGTAGTTAGTGCAAACACAATTAGACAAGTCATTTATGAATCAAAAATTAACACAATTTTGATAATTGGTTCATCGTTTTAGTCACTAATCAAGCCAAAAAAGCCAAACATTCACTGATTTAACTATCTCAAATGTGGGGATTCGCTATTTTTTTTCTTTTTATGTCCTTGTGGATTGAATATCTTCTAATCTAAATATACTTATTTACTTTTTAGTCATTTTTTAGAATGCTGTAACAGTGAGGCTGTGTGGCTCTGTCTGCTAATTGAAGACAATACCGAGAGGCAAAGGTTAATAATGTATTATGTAGTGCAAGTAAAAGGGACTTAGCTATTCGATCATGACTCATTGTCTGGTGGAGCAAGTCATCTGTGTACCACATAAAGTGAATTCTGCCTGTAAGATCCGTTTTGTGAGGACAGGTTTTCTTTTCAGCCACATCAGAAATGATCCCGACTTTCAAAACATTGTCTCAAGACTCCCTGACTTCTCACTTATTAATGAAAAGTTAATGTCCCTTCATCTCCTGTTGACGCTCTTTTCCAAACCTGCTCTACTACTGCTGCAGATGCAACTTTAGACTTTTTATCTGGTGAAGAAGCAGGGCTCAGTCACTTGCTGCCCTCTGAATTGCTGACGAGATAGAGAAAATAGTATCATTATATAGCAGCATATAGGAGTTCTGGAGTATGTGTTCCATAACATACCTTAAATTGGATAAATACTTAATTGGAGTCTAAGGAAAACACTACAAAGTAATTTGTTGAACAGAAGTTGGATTGACTAAAAATAACCATCCGTGTGTTCATAATGAAAAAGCATGTCACCCACTGCAACAGTGGGGCTCATTGATGCTTTTTAATAGTTTCTGGACAATAATAGAGCTCTATGGCACTGAGCAATAAGATACATCAGGCTTTGGATACATAGGCAGTACTAGTAGGATCAATTTCTTGCGGGGTTTTCAGAGAATTATTTAACAGTAATAATACAAAAAAATATTGAAAACGGCCAACCTAATCTTTTAAAAGGCAATGAGGAACTGCCTAAAGATGCAGTTTTCTTCCCACAAGACATGACAGATTAAAGTGTTAAAATGATCAATTGATTTACAGAAAATTGCTGGAAAGGAAAAATCTCTTCAAATTCAATCATCTTTAAGGAATCCAGCAGAGATAACAACATGTTTGTAATTTCCTTAATTTCAATAATGGAAGCATCTCAATTAGTGGAGACTAGAAGCTTTTGTCTTCTACAGCCCATTTGTTGTTTAGACCAATTTTTTTTTTTTTTTTTAATTTTTATACATAAATTATTACCTGCTGAAGTTTTGAGGAGAAATGAATTATGTAGGTGTAGAATGGATTCAAAAATTGAATTACTAGAGAGATTTGTTGTTTCCATTCATCTGCCCTTTTTGCCACATTTCATCTCTGTCTCCTGCTCCATCTCTATCTGATAAAATCCATCTGTCACTTTGGCTCTTATCAAGGACAGCGCTGGGACAGAGCTGTTCCCACATGGTGGTTTTTCTCAAATCCAAACCTCCACCTACCGGAGTGTCAGTAGAGACACTCAGAGGAGCTTAGCAGTGCAAACGTCTGCCAGTGCCAACCAAATTGTCTGACTTGTAAAGCTGCAGTATAAATAAATTTAGTGGATTAAATGTGGGATTCAAGTGACAAGGACGGGTGAAATATGACATCAACACTCTTTTTTGCTCTGAGAAATTACACAACCACCCACAAGATCCAGGGAGACCGCTTTAGATAAATCTACAGTATGTTTGGATAGTTCAACAATAAGCGTTTCAGTTTTAATCCATGTTTAACATAAACAAGTTTGAAGACATTCAGTTTCAGATGGGCAAGTGTGAGGATTTGGATTTACTGGGTTGAATTGTCATGTATAATAGAGGGTGAACATTTTTTGGGACTCCCGCGGGTCACAGAGAAGTCAACAGGAGCAGGACGGAGCAGTAGATTAAATAAAAAAAATTACACTGTAATGCAGTGAGAGCGAGGCTACCATTTTAAAAATCAGCGACAGAGTAGACAACGGAGAGAAGGTATACTAATCCAGTCTCTCTCCAAACTCAAATACGATGCGTTCCGCATAGGTTAGTCACGTGATCGGGATATGACGAGTATTTCGTGAGCTCTGGATGGGATGGGAGCAAGCAATTGATTCCTGTTTTACCCTCTTATGTGTAAATGCATATCATCAGCATGGTAATGGCAGTGGAAGCCATAATTCGGAACAATTTCATACAGAAGAGAAGAAGATGATGGAGCCTTTGAGGATGTAATTGTGGAGGAGTGAGACAAGTTATTATTATGAAATACACCATGACAATGAAATGGTTTCATTCTGATTTGATGCTTATCAGATACTGGAGGTGGGGTAAAAACAGGCCATGATCACCAGTATCAAATCCTGCACTTAGATCAAGCAGTAGATATAAAGAGGTGATGGTGCAACAGAGAATTATCACCCAAGTCTACATTGTTAGTTGTCCTCCCGGACCTTTACTATTTTGGTTCACTCTCATAGTGTTGTTTTCAGTCGCAGCAGGCAGCTGAGAAAAAGCTCTTCAACCCCACTGTACACAACCTGCTCAGCAACAAACAGAAAAAGTTAGTAACTAGCTGGTGAACATAGGGGAGCATTTAGCAACTGACGAGCCAAATATTTCCCTCAGGAGTTGGTGGAGATCAAAACCAGAGCTAAACGAGTTATTGGATTTGTTTTTACCAGGGGCCCGTTTCAGAAAGCAGGATTAGTGAAAACTGAAATGGTTAACCCTGAGACGAGGGAAACTCTGGGTTTTCTGTATCAGAAAGGGGGGTTAAGCAAACCTGAGAGAGAGGGGTAACTCCAGCCCGTTTCAGAAAGAGAGGTAACTTAACCTCAGAGTAAGTTACTATGGTGACTGAGCTTGTGACACTAACCTGGTTGGGAGCAGGTTTTCTTCGATAAACTTGAGTTTCTCTCAGTCTCCTCCCTCTGACTCAGTGTTCTTTCATTTCCTCATTCATTCAGTCTTTATCAGCCACATTATAGCACAGTTTGTTATCTGCATGAATAAAAAAACGGGGTTGGTTTAGTAACTATGTTAGGCAGACTATAAAATGTTTTTTTCTCAAAACATGACATTTTCTTTTGTCAACAATCCCGTTGATGAAGAAGCTGTATTACTGAAACATACATCCGGGAGATGATACTGAGGCCCGACTAGATTCATTTCCAGATATTAGGCTACCTATTTGAGCTATACCTATACCATTTTCCCCCCAGTCTATCAGTTATGTGGCCAAAATAACCTTATCCGTCCTCATATCACTAACCTCACCCATCGTGGACATGCTCTTACATGCCAGCAGATTCTTTGTGTCGCATTACGTTTTTTTGTGTGCAAATGGCAGTTTTCTTTATAACATCGGTGATGCGGAGCATATTAGTAAAGCCACTGTATAGCAAAGCGCCCTCAGAAGAATTTGACTCGCTCTAAAACGTGTTTTAAACATTTCTGTAGTGTTCCTTGGACGCAAACCAGTAAGAGCCATTAAAAAGGAGTTCAACAGTTTTGCAGGTGAATGATATTAAGCCTTTGAAATAAAAGATTATGAATTATAATTCTGTTGTTGATGGCGCTGCAGCCGATTAGTAGGCCTAGTACTGTTTTGCCCATAGGATTGTACCTAATGAAATAGATTGTAGGTACCATTTCACCAGTAATATTATACTTGATTGATACTGATTATATACTGATTAAATATGATATTAATACACTATATTGGAACTTACACATTTACTCTAGCACAAATTTTCTCCCAGGCAAATTCTCTCTTTTTTGCAGCAGCCGCTGGGTTGCTTTTTTAACTAAATACATGTTCAAACTTGCTGTAAACTCACATGAGTATTTCCGCCGGCCAGCTCTTTTGTGGTTGTTACCATGGTGAATTGTAGTATCATTGCTCCATTCATGCTGCCTTTTTAAAGTGTTGGTGCACGCGCTTAACTCTGAGTCAGCCTACTCCGAGCTGATTGAACCAACTCAAACCAGCAGTTCTGGAAAACTAAGTTTCCCATCTCAGGGTATATCAACTTAGAGTTCAAATGTTAGATAAAGTTAGAGAGTTTGTTAAACTTTCCTGAAACAGGCCCACAAAGGGAATAAAAACATGGCTCTACATTAGTGATAATGTTGCCCAATAACTGCTGGATGTGTGTTTTGATAACAAGTTCTCCATATCAACTTAAAATATGTCAGTGTTATGTTCACTTGTTTCCACTGCCCCTCAAAGTGGCCAAAAGAAATCAGTTGCACAGGCCTTATAAATACCCTTCATCTTGTCTAAAGCTGTGCCTCTGAAGGCCAGTTAATCTAAATTTCAAAATGATCTCAGAGCGAAACACTCTTTCCCCACTGAACCAGTTTATACAGCAGGTGTTTGACCCAACTAACTAAGAGAGTCCTAAAGCTTCTCAGGGCTTTTGCTTCAACCCTGTTGGGTCATTATTTGACTTCCTGGCAGAGGTGTCAAGCAGCAGAGGATTTTTTTTTAATGAGTATGCATGGGGGCTGGGGGGCTCTTCAGCATTTCTTAGGCTGGTTAAAATAGTAATAATAATAAAAGTGAATATGTGCTGAATGTACAATGAATGAATTCATGACCTCCTCTACTGGCTCCATTTATCCTTCAATGATCCGAGCCCCGCTTATAATAGACCGTGCTCTCAGAAGAATGGTGATGAGGACGTTTGTTTTTGGCGGAGGGCAGCAACCCTCGGACTCGAGGAGAATACTGATAAATGTGAAGCACATCCTGAGTTTTATAACTGTGCCCAAGGCTGGTTATGATAAATCACCACTGTCTACTGATGCTTCACGCAGTTCCATGGCCATGTAATACAGTTAGACTGTGATAAAACACATACTGACCTCACAGTCCCGCAGAGGAGCAAGCTGAAATATTTAAAAAAAAAAATTTTAAACTGGCTAAAATGTAATTATTTAGTTTATATCTTATTAATATACAGTGAGGGGAAAAAAAGTATTTGATCCCCTGCTGATTTTGATAGGCAGCATTCCTCCCCCTCCACACACAGCAAGTTGAATTGATGCCAAAGATCTCCATTTTGGTTTCATCTGACCACAACACTTTCACCCAGTTGTCATTCAGATGTTCATTGGCAAACTTCAGATGGACATGTATATTTGCTTTCTTGGCAGGGGGACATTTCGGGTGCTGCAGGATTTCAGTCTTTCACACCGTAGTGTGTTACCAGTTGTTTTCTTGGTGACTATGGTCCCAGCTGCCTTGAGATCATTGACAACATCCTCCCATGTAGTTCTGGGCTGATTCCTCACTGTTCTCATGATCATTGCAACTCCACAAGTTGAGATCTTGCATGGAGCCCCAGGCCGAGGGAGATTGACAGTTCTTTTGTGTTTCTTCGCACTAACTGTGGCAATGGTCTTGTAGCCCATTCCAGACTTGTGTAGGTCTACAATCTTGTCCCTGACATCCTTGGAGAGCTCTTTGGTCTTGGCCATAGTTGAGAGTTTGGAATATGATTGATTGATTCTGTCGATAGGTGTCTTTTATACAGGTAACAAAATGATATTAGGAGCACTCCCTTTAAGAGTGTGCTCCTAATCTCAGTTCGTTACCTGCAAATCAATTTATAACATTTTTGACATGCAGTTTTTGGGATTTTCTTGTTATTTTGTCTCTACCTAAAAAAACCTACCAAAAAAAATAATAATTTCTTTGTCAGTGGGCAAACATACAAAATCACCAAGGGATCAAATACTTTTTCCCCTCACTGTATTAGACCTGGAAAGTGAGGACATTTCGGTCAAAGACCTGTTTGATGAAGACGTGGCTTTAGGGTTAAGGCTGGAATTTAGGTAAGGGTTAAGTTACATTATTGTATATTTTAGGAATTAATTTTTGATTCATTGGTAAAGGCTCCTTTATCACCTTAGCACAGCCAGCCAATCCCAGCATGAAGTGAGTGTGGAGTAGAAATATAAAGTGGCATGAAAAGATAATTAAGTTTAGCACAAGTTTCTCAAAGTCGTACTTAAACCACTTTACCGGTTAACCGAGTACTAATAGTGGCTGGTTAAGGTAAGTGAAGTTGATGTTTGAGAAGTTGATATAATATAGTGGCGCACTATATCAATGAGGGACCTCACAAGTATAAAACCTGTGTGTGCGTGTGCGTGTGCGTGTGTACATAGATTCAGTTAGAAAAGATGATAATGATCTGTGATAACCTGACAGAGCCCCAGGCGATGAATCAGACCTGTGACATGCACGTACATACTCAGTTCATCTACCCACCTGCTATCAGTTTCCTCTCTCATATCTTCTCTCTTTAACTCTGTCCCCTCTCACTACATCACCTTTATTTCACATACTCATATATGGATGAAGCCCTTTCTCTGCCTTACACAAACACCATTTATTTCCTATTGACTCCCATTTTTATGCTTGCGCTTCTTTCACCTCTCAATTTCGCCTCACTCTGTGTTTTGCCTCAGTGATCACTTGTCTTTGGAGATGGACTGACCGATGCGCGTGTGTGTTTGTGTGTTCTCAGGTGGTCCAGGCTCAGGGAAATCTCTCCAGTGTGAGAGAATGGAGGAGAGGTGCGGCCTGCGTCGCATCGCCCTGGGTGACCTGTTGTGTAACGAGCTGCAATCTCACGGTGACAGAGGGCGTCACCTGCGGGACCTCCTAGAGAGAGGAGAGCTGCTGCCCGAGGTCAGTAAGATGTTTAGGTTACTTGACATACAAACACAAGACTCTCCCAGATAATTTTACTGTCCAAGTTTATGTTAAGCCCACCAGTTTTCATTACATCTAGCTTTTTGTTCTGAGAAATTAGACATTTTCTATCAGTACTTATTACTACAGTACCCATGAGGCTTGGTGTCCTGGAAAAAAGGCAGCTAGAAGCACAAATCAGAAAGGCAGTGAGTTTAAAATGCTTTGTCTTTGATAAAATATTTGATATGACAATAACATGCGGAAGATTTAAAGTACAAGCAGTACAAATTGGCAGCATGTCTGAACATAAATTCAAAAAATAAAGAACAGAAACCCACAGAGTCTGACTGACAGGTGATCTCTGGGAGCAGTGAGTGCTTTGCAGTAGGCTGAGCCAGCACAATATAATTACTCTTTAAAAAAAAAAAGAAGATATTTCAGATTATTTATTTTTTCATAAAGAGAAACAGCTGGAGATGCAGAAAAAAAAATCCTTTCATCATGTCACTGAAAAATCACCCCTCAGGCCGAGAAAATACTCATACTATATAACATGTTTTCCTGCAAAGGACCTAATGAAATAAATAGAAAAAAGGGATTATAGAGTCAAGAGGTCTCAAAATGGCTTTCACAGAGATTGCACATCTATTCACTCTGTACCAGGCAGGGCTGGCATGGCTGTCTGAGCATATATTGGGTGTGCAAACCAGATAAATTACAACCCCATAGACTCTCGGAGGAAAACACATTTATTTTCTGAGAAGACGCAAAACACGTTCCTCAGGACAGAGAGTCAACTTCAGTCCAGCTGACACTGAACAGCTTATCTTTAGTTTATGGGAGCAATGGCGACACTTTACACCTGCATGAAACTGATCCCAGACATTACTAGTGTGCTAGTAGCTGAGCAGCTGGGGAATAAGCCAGTCATCATAAAAAGGATGAATTTAAGCAGCTGCTGTTAGTCAATTGACAGAATTAATTGGCAACTATTTTCATCATTGATTGGTTGTTTAATTATTTTCAAGAATGGAGTCTTCTAAACTTTTTTTTTTTTTAGGTTTTGTACTCTTGGTTAGTTGGCTGGCAAACAAGCAGTTTGAAGACATCACATTGAGGTTTATAAAAGTTGAAATGGGCCTTTTTCACAATTTTCTGACATTTCATGGATCGAATGACTGTTACAAAGCATATAAAATAATCTGCTATTGAATAGTGAAAATGGTTATTTGCAGCCCCTAATGTGTCGCAAATATTTAGCAGATTTCTGTTCACATTTTCTGATATCTGATCTAAGTTACAGCACGCACTGTATAAATTAGGTGTAAAGTGGCAAAACCAACAGGAGAGTGAGGGAGATGTCAGTCAAGCCACTCTGTACGCACATATTTTAATATTTGTAATAACATTAAATTAAATCATAAGCCACCCCCATAACAAGGGTCATATGGTTTAGCAGTAGTGCATCTTTGTCCACAGGCAAATATGTTACCACCCACCTTCTAGTGATATATTAATAACTTAAAAACCCATTATAAATAATATTTGCACTGTGGCAGGTATAGAGATGAGAAATATTTAGCTCCCTGGCCTCATTTTCAGCGTCCACATCTCTTATCAGGACTGCAGGGATTTTGAACAGTGATGCATTTCGCTGCTGGTAATTATTAATCCTCAGTAACACTAAAATACTGTACCGGTGGTTATCACGGAGCTTTTTAATTAACTGTACAGTCTTTACAAAGACATTCTGAATCACAACACGACCCGCCTGACACACACAGTTCAAGAGCTGATTTGTAAACAGCACACGAACGGCAATCGGCCTAAATGACATGTATTGTGCCGTGTCCATTCATGCCACTCACCAGTTTATTAAAGCACACAAAAGCCACAATAATTTAGCCATTTATCAACCCAGGAAGGATTTATTGATCAGTGGTCATGAAGTAACCACAGCATTCAAAAACAGCCTGTTGGTAACCAAGAAAACCAACTGTTGACTAGTGCTGTAATTAATTTTTTTTTATACTAAATATAATATCTCTTTAATTCAAGACTAAGTCATTTCTTATTGTCAATAAATCCCATACACAAAAACCAGCAGTGAATTGATATTTTTTAAACCAATTTTGTTAATTTGGCTTTCATTCACTCAAGAATAATATACATTTGTTTTTCAAATTGTCAGGAAAATGAATATATTTCGGTCAAATAAGGTAACAGACTCATTGCCTTTACTGTACGGGGACCAATCGGGCTGTGAACTGTTGTGCGATAAGTAACAATCATAGCTGCCAACAAATACTGATGTCAGATTACTGACAAGAACAATGGATGTTAACTGCAGTGCATAGAATATAATTACAATGTTTTACTGCAATAGCATAACATGTCTATAATCCTGTTGTGTATATTTGCAGGGGTTTGATCAATTAATACGTCCACATGCTGATATTTCTGGCCTAAAAGGACACCGTTTCATTTTAAAAACTGCCGCAAGCCATAGTGTAGGACACTTCCAGAACCAACTGCTACGAGCAAACAACCTGCTGATGCCAGCATATTTCTGCTACAAGGCCTAAAGAGCCCCAAAAAAAATGTGGCAACAGAATTTGTGGGGTATTTACTTCTTCAATGGCGGTTTCTGCTGGATTTCTTACTCCCTTTTTATTGTGAAAATAAAAAAAACACAGATCACAGATCTGTCAATATTGCATTTTATTAGTCTGCAGCACTGGTAAATAAAAATCTGATTTAATTCCTTTGCATGGCCACTTTGACGATGGTTGTCACTCATTTTTCTGTGCACGTTCTTATCTCAAGAACAAGCAATCTCAAAGTTACTAGCCAGTGCGATCCATTGAACTGCAGTCTGGACAGAAAAAAAAATCTGACGCAGTCCCAGTTTAGTCTCAGAGTATTTTTTTGTAAGCATGGTGTGCTGGGACAAAACGAAAATTAAAGCTGGCAGCTGGCAGATACTTCCAGATCAGCACGTAATGACAACCTGCAGCAGCGGTTGGACTGTCTGGTTGTCAGTAAAAGCCACCGCCTCAAAGAGAAAAGAAAAAAAGATGAGATAAGAAAACGTAATGTTAAAGAAATATTTAAGAATAAAAAGATCTGCCACAAGGATCTGATTTGCAATTCAGTCACATTTCGGTATATTCATTTGCCGTGTGCGTGTGGATCATTAAAATAAACTTGATTTATATTGCACTTGTCTTAACAATGTTACAAAGGGCTTTACAAAAAGGAAACACAGCCAGACATCAATTAAAATGAGTATAAGTGCAAAGGACAACAGAGGAAAAGAAAAAAAAAAAACATAACATGAATAAAAAAACAGTACAAATAAAAGCATTTATCAAACATTGACAAAAGCTTTCACAAATAAAAAACATTTTGAGAAATATTAAAAGAAGCAAGAGACATTGTGTGTCTGAGTTCAGTTGGCAGACAGTTCCATAGTGTGCATCATCCTTTGTCACAAACCGTGACCTGGGAGTGACCTGCGAGAGGGCAAATACCAGGTCAATTCATCTGAGATGTGTTCAGGAACAATGTCATTTGATGCCTTAAAAGGAGCAATACAATTTTAAAATCAATTTCAAATCTAACAGGGAGCCAGGGGTGAAGAGATCACGCCTCTTTGTCCTGTTAATGAGTCCAGCAGCAGCGATTTGTACCAACTGTAGACTGTGGAGGGCCCTGGCAGATTTACTTTAACAGTCTGTCATCCAAGTGGAGAAACCCAAAGGCATTCATGCACGGCTCTATGCAGCACATTAAGGTCATGTCCCATGTGTTCACTAACATTGTCACTGCCGAACGCTTAATTTTATGTTCTGCAACTGAGTTATGGACAGAAACATTGATTTAAAAAAGGGAGGATAATAATAATCCCAGTGGGATTACTGAAATGCAGGCATACAGCAGAACACATTACAAAAACTGCTAAAATACAAAAATCACACATCAAAGTTAATGGTTTATCCTAAAGTGAGATAAAAAGCTGTTGTGTGTGGCTCACCGGTGAGCAGAAAAATCTGTAATGAGACAGTGAGAGTTTGACCGGGTAAAATGTTACTGTACTGTTGCTTGGCAACACAGAAAGTGCAATTTAAATTTGCTCAATTACCTGTAATCCCTCTGTAGACCGTCAGCTTCCTGTCTGACCACGTGTGCTCTCTATAAGATTGCACATGTAATAGAGGGTCAATAAAACCAGTCTTAAAAAGGGACAGTTCACCCCAAAATCAAAAATACACATTTGTCTTACTTCTAGATTGTAAGTGTGAGTTGCCCAGTGTTATCGGCCATAGAGAGGTCTTCCTTCTCTCGAATATATTGGAACGGCACTCGCCTTGTGGTCCTCAAAGAGCCAAGCTAAGCTGTTCATATCTCCAGCTGTAACGAGCATGAGCCTCTCATCTATGAGTACGCTTCCTCAGTTAAGGTCCACAAGCCGAGTGCCATCCAGTTCCATTATATTGGAGAGAAGGCCGACATTTCAACGCTGACAACTGACTCACACCAAAACAATCTAGATTGATATATAGCACTACAAGTGGTAAATTGTGTATTTTTCATCTTGGGAAACTGTCCCTTTAAGACTTCAATACATGTAATAAAACTGGATTTTTTTGTGATCCTAGTGAGCATAGGAAATATGTCATTGAGAGAGAACTTCTCCCTCAGCTGCATATTTTATGTTGAGCTTAATACATATTAATGTGTGTGGATTTCTTGATTTCCTGTGGGTGCTGCACATTTGATGCATCTTCTGGCATCTCAAGGTCTCAGGCCCAGGTGAGATGGTTGTTGACAAGGTTGTGTCACCTCAAAACATAAATTACCCCCTTCTTCATCCTACTGGTTAGTTTTTCTCTAGAAGGGTAAGATCACCATACCAGCAAACTAAGTCGAGGACTTAACATGAGCACCGTGATTCTCTTTTGCACAGAATTTTAGTTTTGCAATTAAATGATAATCATGGTGAAAAGGTTTGAAGCAGAATCAAAAATGCTTAGTTATGATAATGATAAAGTTTTGGAAAAACACTTTCAGATCAATTTTCAAAACATTAACTAGAGTAGACTAGTAGAGTACCCACTACCGAGCAATTAGCAATGTTTCCTGTCCATCTGAACTGATAACGCTGCTAACTCTGTCAAACAAAAGCCAAATTGCCAAAATAAATTGCAGTTTGCATTAAAATCTGATAAGTCAGCCAACTCAGTAGAATGGATTTTTCTTCATGTGAAACTGTATCTACAGAGCTGTGTACACAGTTAATAACATCCTACATGCCTTATTAAATACAATACAGGGAAGAAACACATAGCTAAAACTAATGCAACTGATAACAGTAATAAACTGTTTTAGAGATATGTTGATTCAAATAGCAACTTTGATGTGCTTGCATAATGACAATCAAGTTTGTGAATCTTAAAGTTCTTCAATCGTTATGGTCATTTTGGGGACTGCAATTTGTTTGTCATTAGACTGAGAAGTGTTTCTATTAACAAGTCTACCCTGATAAGGAGGAGGGCAAATTATACAAACACGTATTAACTTTATGAGGGTCGGATTTACTGAAGTGTACCTCATAAACTACCAACTGTAAGTAGTATCTAGAGTATCGAAATAGATAAATTCAAACCCAGCAATGATATGCAGCAAATCAGACATGACAGCTATGCACGTAATTGTTTTTAACTTAAGCATATTACAATCCAAAATACTCTTATGAAAAGTTATGTAGCAGAAAAACTTCTAATGGGTTCAGCGCCAGCAGCATTAATAATAGAACAAGAGCTTAGCAGCTTATAGTTAATTATGATATGAAGAATAGTAGCTACACTATAGAAAGCTGTTGGATAAACCCATTGATGTGAGAAGATTTCTTTCATTCTGGATATAAAAATGTGTGGATTAGGTTATACATATCCTAGTAACAAAAGCATTGCATCTCCAGCAAGTATAAAAGTATAAATAATGTGTTAACATTACTATTTGCATCCCAAAAAAGCTATTAGGGTAAAATATAACCCCCTGCTAGAGACCCCAGTCTGAGTCTGGCTTAATAGGAAACCACCACAAACAAGCAATAATGTTATGTCACAAAGCAATCAGCAGCATGAAAGCATTATTAAAGTGCCTGAAGAAGAAAAAACTAAATGCAACAGCACAAGAGCAAAGCTAGCATAAGTAGCAGACACCTAGACAACCACAAGCAGACTTTAGAGAGCAACCATCCACACGAGAAACTACTGGGCACAGCAAAAGGTGCAGTAAACACTTACCAGAGCTTATTGAAGTGCAGCATTTCAGCTTTAGCGAGTGTTTCTGTGAAGTTAGTTCTTAAGCTAACGTATTTTCCCGGTTTGACGTGGCCTAGGAGCATGATGAATAATTCTCCATCAACAAGGTGCGACACGATTATTTCACCCACGAAGTACTCTTGAAGCAACATAATGCAACCAACAGTTGAGCTTGATTACAAAAAAGCTTCAAGCGCAGCAAACATATAGTCAGTACCAGCCCAAAAGAGCCCATTGTGAACCCGGAAAAGTTGTACACTAAAGTTTTATGGGAGAAGTGTGAAAGTTGGTCCCAGTAAACGGAAATGACGATGCTAATTTACATAGTTGAGCAATTTGCATAATTAGCATAATTAGCATTATTAGCTTAATCGTCAGTTGCCAAAATTTTGCACTGTAGGCCCTTTCTCAATATGTATGGTTTTAGAGGTTTAGAGGATGCTGATTTCTTTTCGGCATTTTCAGATTTAAGGGTATTTTTTAGAGCTATTTATTGTGATTATTAGGTAAGTTCCAATTACTTCAGGTGATTATAGTTAATTTATGGTAAACAACAACTTACATTCAGAATATGAGGTTTTGTGAATGTTGATGCTTGTTTGTAGGTTTAGTTAAGTGAATCCCTCCTGACCTGTTGAATATCCAATGCTTTGAAAAGATGGATCTTTGTTCATTTGCAAAATTAGAATGCCCGATCGACATAGTTTTGCACTGTTTCCTCAGTTTCTACATATTGGAGATTTCAGAGGTTTAAGAAAGCTCTAATTTAATCTGGCCTTTCAGACTTCAAATGGCAATTCTATACAATTTTGGGTTTAATTTAGACACATTTTTTATTAAAAACTGGACAACCGTTTAGGTTATTTTCATGGTAACCACTAACCTTACATTTCAACTCTGCTCTTGATGTAATGTTTAAACCTAAATTTGTTGACATTTTTTTGAGTTAGTCTGTTTCCTGCAAAAAATGTGGCAGCTAGCTGTTGTAGTTGTAATAATATGTAGAAACAAGGGAGCATAGTCTAGTTTTTTTAGAGTAGTTTTAAACATTATTATTATGGAAAACTTAATCATTAAGAAAGTAGTTTCAACCAAAAAGCATGTCTTCCTTAACAAACGCTTTTTTAACTCAAGCCATATGAACAATTCAATTCAATTCATTCAATTTATTTATAGTATCAATTCATAACAAGAGTATCTCAGACATAACAGAAGACCACACCCAGATTACAAGGACCCAACAGTTCGTAGTTCTCCAGAGCAAGCAGTGCGAGTAAACACAAACCCCAAAAATTAAGACGATATTTTTGGTACAAATACTTAAGTTGTGTCTCCGCCAAAAGGCTTTCGGTACAAATCTGTCCGCGCATGTGCAAGATTTCAAGCATGCGCAGATGATAAAAACATGATGAACCGGGAAATTTATGACCTTACGAACGCACAAACTGTTCCGTAGATAGTTCAAGAAGTTTCCGTTCACCGCCTGGGAAAACACTTTTGTTTAGTGACCTAATTCAGCTAACCACCAGCTGAGAGCATGTTAAGCCCCCAAACCAAATAAAATGTTGAAATATATAACACTTACCCTCAGTTTCTTTACTTTGTTATAAAATACAATCACTCAATACTTGCTTCTTTTTATTACGTAATCTTAATTAGCTGTTTTCTGCTTTTCGTACGGTTGTTTGAATAACGTTATTTTAGGCTAATCAAACTGTCAGCTATGATTAGTCAAAAAAGCTGTTAGCTAAATTTCCATCAGTTAACCCGTGGAGGCAACTGTTTCTCTTAGCTAATTTATGGTTCCGTTGCCATAAAACCCCCCCCAAGTTTTGCATCCCGCTCATTTATCGTGGTTTGGCCTGTTGGGACAGTGCGATCTGGCAGCCCGCATGGGCGTTTGGCTTAATTGTTAGACACCCACATTTGTCCATCTTTGACAGATATTTGCAGGTGTCTCAGGACCATGAGGAGACATAGAAAAAAAGGGGCTCCACAAGTACCTACATGCTTCTTGAACTACACCTCTACCTAGTCAGGACAAAAACTTGAAAACAAGCACAACTAAAGGCTGGGGAAACTCCTGTGATTTCAATGTAGGAAGTATATCATGATGGTCAGTAAAGCTGACAGCATGCACTCATGAGAGACGGATATAAACACTTATAAAATGTCTTTTGCTTTTATGGTTATGGTGTTAGAAGGTGGTATAATAACTAACCTACAGATAAAATGGCCAATTCTCGCATAAATGCAATTGCAGAGATCTGGTGCCCATGTGGTTCCTTCGGCAAAGCAAGCTCTTTCTTGATTCCACATCAATCCTGTTGGGAAGGGGAAGGTGTCTGCACTCACGCCTAAAGTCGTCCGGTAATTTTCCACTGCTTGGACAGGCAGAAGCCCCAAAGTTACAGATCACAAAGCAAAAAGGGGTTTCTTTTCGGCTCTGTACAATCAAAGGAACTTTTGTAACCTTGAATGCAACCAGGATATATTTACCAAAAAGCGCCAAATCCCCCGCACTGAATCACTACTTTCTTCATGGAAGACGTTCCCCCTACAGCACTGCTATGGAAGCACCCGCCATCCTTTACTATCCCCTTCTTTTCCCCGTCATCATCTTCTCGGAACCCTTTTCCCTCTCTTGTGTCTTGGTTGTATAATATGATTCACATTCCATCATTGCCTTTGCAGAACAATACTGGTAGGCCTACAGCCAGAAACCCACAGTTCAGCTCGCTTTGCTGTTGCAAGGTTTCACCCGCTTTGCACCACAGCTGACAACAGTACAAAGCAGGAGGAACACTGGACTTTTAATCCTGGATTGGGGGTAAATCAGTCCTCCTTCCTTAGGCCCGTAGTCCCTTTTCCCATCCAAAATAGGGAATCAACTGTGGATCGGCTGATAGTTCCCCTTTTTTAATTTATGTGGGTCTAGCATTTCTGAAGGTGAGCCATGTGTTCTTTGTGAGTGCGGAGGTAAGGCCTTTGGTTTTGCCTTGGTCTGGTGGCGACTCGGGGTTTGGGCCCCGACTCAGTTTTAATCTTGCTTTGGTGGAATTTAACGGGCCCTTGTTGGATCTACGGCCCAACATGGGCACCATTTGGAGTTGCCCCCTAGCGTTACAGGGCCTTTTCTTGTATGGCTATATAAAATGTATATTGCCATATTCTAAAGTCTTAAAAAGCTACCATTAATATGTTCGTACAGTTGCAAGATCAGAAGAATTTATTTCAATACTTGCATTGCTTTTTCCCAAAAGCTAACATTCAGCCAAAAACAAAGATTTATCATTTATCCAAAGCTTGATATTCAAAGTTCAGGAGGGATTTAGCTAAAAAAAAACCCTAAAACATCATAACATTCACAAAAACACTCAGATTCTGAAATTAGTACGACAAACCCCACAGATGAGGCCACAAAGCGTCACGTTCATAGTTTATTAAAGGGTAAGGTTATGGGAGTTTTTTGGGACCGGAATCCAAAAATCAGCACATGGTATCCCAGTAGCCGAACAGCGAGAAGGGGGCTGGATTCCGAGAATCCGGGCAGGAGAACCCGGAAGTAATTGAGCGGATTCCGGGATACCTACAGGTCAAAAAAGCTTTTCCCAAAACGGCAGATAACAGTACCGTTTGCAGACATTGACAAGGAGACTGAAAAACAAGGCGTTAAAATCCCGGCATTAGATGGTGAATGCAGTGAGCTGGTAGGTACAGGTGAGCAGAGCAGACAGAAACAGGTAAATCATCAAAACCCCAAACACTTTGCCAGGCAAAAAGAAGGCCATGACGTAAGATTGGTTTAAACCCCAAAAAAAAACCCCATAATAAATTTTGCCCGAAATAATTGGAATAATAAATCCAATAAGTACTAAAAATTTCCCCTTTTAAATCGAAAATGCCCGAAAAGAAAAAGCATCCTCTAAACCCTAAAAAAACCCCCCCCCCAATTTTTAAAATTGGCCATACGGCAAAAAATTATCAAACGGACATTAAATAAAAGCAATTATTAATTAGCAAATTGCTCACATATCAAAATTGCATCCGCATTTCCCTAAACGGGGACCCCAAATTCACCTTTGCAAAAAAAACTTTTGTGTATAAAAATTTTCCCGGGTTTCCCCTATGGCTACTAGACTAAACAGACGTTTTCGTTGCGGTGTTTGCCCCAAATTAGCAAACAGGAAACAAAAAAAAAACAAAAAGGGGGAACTGCTTTAAAAGGTAGTCAAGATATTGCCAAACCATTTGCTGTAAGGGCATGGAAACGTCAACTTTTGGGACCCCGAGGGCCCCCACTTGAGAAACCCCCTTGTTGAAATTCATATATGAACCCTATCGGGGAATGGGAATGAATGCCCGTTGCTTTTTTATTATGCAGGGAACACTGCTGGGCGGGGGATGCGTGGGGGGTCGGTTCGGCAGGGGAGGTCTAAAACTGCGTTTCCCTAAAACGAAAACGGGCTAGGGGTACGAGGCCAAGGTCAAAAAAAACCCCCAATACAACGGGTTGGGAAATTTAAATCAAGTCCACAAAAAATTAAATACAGTGACGGGGAACGACCCTCACTCATTTGTTTAGAACTTTTTTTGACATGCATTCTAATATGTAAAAAAAGTCTTTAATTTCATATATAGGGCAAAATAGGCACCAAACCACGCTGCTCAAAGGCTTTTGACCGTGTTTTTACGATGCTAAAAATGTTATTTACATGGGTCGGTGGGTTTTTCGAACGCAATTTCGCAGCTTTTATGTTTTTAAAAAAATCTTTAAACTTTAACAAAAGGTCGCCTCCTTTAAAAACCTTTCCTATTTGTCAGGGCACTTAGAATTTAATCTGGTCGTTGGCTAAAAGAACACTTTTATGAACGAAAATAAAAAGTGGACAATTATCCTATTTAACTTACATTGTACTTGGTCGCCGCTGGGCGTCTCGTTTAAAAACTTCACAATGTCAAAGGGGAAATTCCTCAGTATTTTTTTTTTGATCTGATTCCAATGGCGTTGCGAAACAAGCCTTAGCAATAAAGCAAAAACGTCAGTAGTTTATAAAATTAAAATTTTTGAAATATTGACTTCTATCTTGAAAAATTTTGGGGCTTTTATCTTGAAATATTGGATTTTTATCTTGAAATATTAACTTTCCCCGGGAAATTGTTTTTTTTGAAATTTAAAATTTTGGGCTTTTATTTTAAATATTAAAGGGCTTTTTTTCTTGAAAAATTTGGTTTTTTCTTAAAATAGGGGGGTTTTTTCTTTTAAACATTCCCCCGAGGTGTAGTGGGGTGGGTTGGGGGTGCAGCGGGGGGGTCCCAAACAACCCGGGGGGGGGGGGGGGGGGGGGACAGCTTAGGTCTAGCCCCCCTTTTTTGTTTTTACAAAAATAAAAAAATGATGTTTTGGAGGTAAATAGTTCGACTGAAAATGTCCCCCCGGGTTTTGTTGAAATCTGGTACCTTTTCTAGGAAAACAAAAGTCAGAAAGGGGGTTTAAAATGGGGAGCAAACACAACAAAACGGCGGTACAAAAAACAACAAATGAAATAAAAAAGTTACTGTTAAAAGTCAAAGGGATAATTTTACTAAAATTTATGGAAAAAACCAAGGACGTACATAAAGTAAAAATTTGATTAGCCGAGATTCACTCCGGACCCGACTTTCCTCTTCCTTGCCTTGTGTGTAAGGGGGAGCCCGTGCAGTGTCCGTTTAAATGCTCGCGACACCATGTCCCCTCGTCTGCAGTGTCGTGGGGTCCACCTCCGCCCCCACCCTCCTCAAAAGAACAAAAGTCATCACAGGAGGGGTGAGGTTGCATGACAGAGGGGGTGCATTTTAAACCAAGAACTTTTGACAGGTAAGGGTTTTTTTAAGAGGTGATTTGTTTTTATCCTGCGTGGCTGAATGCAGTTTTCGCAAGGGTTAGGTTTTTAAACCACCAGGTACACTGGAACGTTGGCAGATCAATGAGAAATTGCTTTCTTTTATCCACAATCTGAAAAAATTACGTTTTAAAAGGCCCCCCAAACACCGTTTTCACCCTCTTTTTAAAAAAAGTTAAAGGGTTTCCTTTTTGGTTTTGGGGAAAAAATTTCATCTGGGCAAGTCCCCAAATGGCCCTATTTTTTTTTATTCAATTTCTGGCAGATTTCACTTTAGTTTATGTGAGGATCGATTTAAAAAAAATAGGATATAAGGGGAGGGGGGTTTTGGAAAAAACAGTCAAAATTTTGGTAAAGAAATTTGATTAGGGTTTTTTGGTGTTTGGAAAATAAAAACTAAAAGACGTTTAAAATTTTGTCACATGCACAAATAGCCGGCCCGCATGGGCTCAAACAAATGAATATGAAAACACAGTCCCGGGGAGTTTTCCTTTTTTTGTTACCCATCGTAATAAAACAACAAGAAAAATCAATAAAAACCAGTAAAAGCCTTTTTTTTGAGAAGTTTTTCTAAAACACTAAAAGTTTTTAAAAATTTCAAGGCTTGATGTAAGCACGGGTTAACTTTTTGTGTTTTGGTGCCCTACTCTGTCTCCACTGCAGATGGGCGTAGATAATCCTAATTTCGTTTTGAGGGCGAACTGTCCTTTAAATTGTTTTGAACATTTAAACCACACAGGGTTTTGTGCGTGTGTGTAAAACTTAAAAGTCCAGCAGGGTTAAAGGGCACCCTTCGCTGTGACTTGAGAGGTTTCACGAAAGCTGTTTTCCCCACGTAATTTGAGCCGATGGTATTTGAAAAGGCCTGTTTAGCCCGTTTTTCTCCGTCGGGAGATTGACGCTGAGGGTCGCCAATTTAAAAGTTCACCCGATCTTAGCAATGGGGAAACCTTTTAAATTCCCCCCCCCTCCTGGAGACTCTCCACCCCAATACTTCTACTTGCCCAGTTATACCTCTTGAAATGTGGTAGCTCTCCCAAAAACCCCAACCCAACTGAAACCCTTTCTGCTTTTGACACTGAAAAGCCCTGGTTTTCCCTTTGCTTTCCCCTGCATTTTTCTCTTCTTACCCAATTGCTGCCAATGCCAACCCAGCAATAACTGTCCTGGCTATAGCATTTCTGCTGTTACTGGAGCATGTTTTACTTCTCTGGTTCCCCCCGAGGAGCTAGAGAGGGGTTCCCCCCGTACTGAAATGAAATGTCAGTGTGGCTCATCTCTCATGACAGCAAAAATACTTTAATCGTAACAACATGCAAGAAGTAAAATCAACTTAAAAGGCCTTTTTTGCATTAAATAAAAAGCGGAAAAAAATTAAAGAATTGCTTTATTGTTTTAAAGTCTCGTACAGGTGCTTTTTTGAGTCTGGATTTTCATTCATAAACCAGTGCTTTGCTAAATGGAAATTTCTGATGTATCTTTTGGGGGTTTTTTTTTTTGGGGGGGGGAGACAGGGAATCACAGCTGATTGATGCGCCCTCGGGGGTTTAAAGATCACACAGAAAGGTGCTGAATTTATAAAAGGTCCCAAGGGGTAAGGGTTTTGTTGAATGTTGTGTTGCCTCTCTTTTTTTTTTAAAATTTTTACTTTTTAAACCCCCCTTTCCCGTTTTCCTTTTGAAATACCAGAACAATTGTTTTTGCCCTTAAACTGGTCAAACATGGTCCAAAAAACAGCTTGTGACTTTAACTCATACAGATGTGTGGGAGTGTTTTAAAAAGACCACCCAAAAGGGAACGTTGGGAGCATAAAAAAATAATAGGGACTTGCTTTTCACATCATCTTTCAAACATATTTTAAGCAACCCGAAGCCAAAAACCAAAGCATTTTATTTTTTTAGCGGGAGAAAAGGTGACGTTACTGTCTTTTTGGTGTTTTTCAAAAATGAAAGTAACCCCTCGTTTATTTTGCTAAAGCCTAAAATTTTTTAGGTTATTTTGGATGGCGCCGGCCCCTCAAAACATGACATTTTGATTTTAAAAGTCCAAATACATTCAGTGTGATATTTTGATTTTCAGTATTAAACCCTTTGAGAAATTTTGATTCCCTTCTCAAAGAGGACCTCCTCTTTTCTTTTAGACCTTTTAAATCTTTGGATTCTGACGGGGTTTGTTGGACAAAACAGAATTGGGATTTTTTGGGTCCCGGGGAAATCCAAAAATCACCTGAAATCCCAGTAGCCGAACAGCGAGAGCGGAGCTGGATTCCGAGAACCCGGGGGCAGGAGAACACGGAAGTAATTGAGCGGATCCGGGATCACCATACAGAGTAAAAAAAAAGCTTTTCCCAAAAACAGGCAGATAACGGGTCCCGGGTAGCAGACTACTGACAAGGGAGGACTAAAAAACAAGGCGTATATACGGACTTTAGGAGTGGTGAATGCAGTGCAGCGGGTAGGAAACGAGGGTGAGCAGAGCAGAGCAGAAACGGGTGAAGTCATCAAAACCCCAATCAGCATGTTGCCAGGCAGAGAGAGCTCATGACCAGTAAGATTGTGTTTAACCACAAAATAACCTATAATAATTATGCCTGAAAGTAATTGGAACCTAATAATCACAAAAAGTACTAAAATTACCTCTTTGAAATCTGAAAATGCCAGAAAAAAAATAAGCATCCTCTAAACCCCTAAAACCCTCACATATTGTAAAATTGGCCATACGTCAAAATATGTATCAACTGGACGATTAAGCAAATAAGCTAATTATCTAATTATGCAAATTGCTCACATATCAATTGCATCCGTCTTTTTCCGTAAACAGGGGACCCATACTTCACCTTCTGAAAATAAACTTTAGTGTACTCAACTTTTCCGGGGTTCCCTAGTGGCTACTAGACTATAAGCGGGAACGTGTTCGTTGCGGTGTTACCCCAAGTTAGCAAACTAGCAGAGAGCAACAAAAAAAAGCAAATGGAGTTGCACTGCTTTAAATAGGTAGTCAAGCATATTGCCAAACACATTTGCTGTTAATTGACACTCAGTGAACGTCAAGCTTTTGGGACCCCAGAGGAGCCCCACTTTGAAGAACCACATTGTTGATTAATTCATATATGAAGCACCTATCTGGTAGAGGATGGTAATGAATGCCTGTGCTGCTTGTGTGTATTATGCAGGGAACACTGCTGGAGCTGCTGTGTGATGCAGTGGCGGCGTCGGTTCGGCAGGGGAGAGGTCTCGTAATCTGCGGTTTCCCTAGAGACGTAAAACGGGCTGAGGAGTACGAGGCCAAGGTCAGAGCACCACACTGACAGACGTGTTGAAGTTTAAATCATGTCTTCACAAAAACTTAAGAGCTCACAGTGAGGCGGGAGAACGACCCTCAGCTCATTTGATTTAGAAGCTTGTTTGACATGCAGTGCTGACATCATAGTAAAACATGTCTTTAATATGACTCATAGTATAGGGCAATATGGGCAGCCCAAGCCAGCGCTGCTCAAGAGGTTTTAGAAGCCGTGTTTTTACGATGCTAAACACTGATTATTTACATGGAGTCTGGTGGGTTTAGCGAACGCAATTTCGCAGACTTTTATGTTAAAAAGGATCTTAATCTTTAACAGAAAGGTCGCCCCCTTTAAAATCCTTTCCATATTTGTCGGGACACTTAGAATATTAATCTGGTCTGTTAGCAGCTAAACGAACACTTTTATGAACGAAAAAAACAAGCTGGACAATTTATCCTATTAACTTACATTGTAGCTTGTGTCTGCCGACGGGAGCGATCTCTTTTAATACTTCATCAATGTCAAAGAAAATGTCCTCAGTAGTTTTTTTTTGTATCTGATTCTCAATGAGCTGTTGCGAAACAAGCCTTGAGCAATAAAGCAAAGCGGGTCAGTAGTTCAGTAAACTTACAACATTATGAAATATTAGACTTTATCTTTTGAAATATTAGGACTTTCTATCTTGAAATATTGGACTTTCTATCTTGAAATATTAAGACTTTCTACCTTAAAATTAGGACTTTCTATCTGAAATTTGGACTATTAAAGGACTTTCTATTTGAAATATTAAAGACTTTTTATCTTGAAAATATTAGGACTTTTTATCTTGAAATACTGGGATTTTCTATCTTGAAACATTCCCTCTGAGGTGTAGTGGAGTGGTTGGAGTAGCAGCGGGGGGAGCCCTAGGATCAGACCTGGGGGGGGGGGGTGACAGCTCTAGGTCTAGTGCCCCGTTTTTAAGTTTTACAAAAGTAAAAACATGACGTGTTTTGGAGGTAAATACGCTTCTGACTAAAAATGTCCCCGGATTTTGTCTGAAAATCTGGTCACCTTATCATAGTAAAACAAATGTGCAGATAATGGTGTAAAATGGGGAGACACGACAAACAGAAACGGCGTGTTACAAAAGCAACAACTGAAATAAATAAAAAGTTACTGTTATATTGATGCAGAGGGATAGATTCACTAACATTGATGGAACAACAGCACAGTGACGTACAATAAAGTAAAAGTTAAGATGTAGCCTGAGATTCACTGCCGTGACCCGGACTTTCCTCTTCCTGTGCCTTGTGTGTCAGATGGGGGAGCCCAGTGCAGTGCTCCTGTTAAGCTGCTCAGCCGACACCATGTCCAGTCGTCTGCAGTGTCGTGGAAGATCCACCTCCGCCCTCCACCCTGCCTCAGAAAGAGACAACGTCATACACAGGAGGGCTGAGAGCTTCTGCAGTGACAGCCAGGCGGTGGCAGCTTATTATGAACGCAAGAAGCTTTTGCACATGGTAAGGTTGTTTTAAGAGAGTGATTTGTTTTTATCCTGCGTGGCTGAATGCAGTTTACTCTGCAAGGATTAGGGGTTGTAATTCCACTCAGGGTAACAGCTGGAACAGTTGGCAGATCACATGAGAATTAGCTTACTTATATCCACTTAATCTGAAATATATTCACGTTTAAAGGCCCCTCAAACACACGTTTTCAGCCGTCTTTTAAAATAAGTTTAAGAGAGGTTCCTTAGTGTTAATGGGGAAAGAATTGCACTCTGGGCACAAGTCCCCAACTGTCCCTATTTTTTTTATTCAATATTCTGGCAGAACTTTTCTACTTTAGTTTATGTGCAGGATCAGATTGTTAAGAAAAATATAGGATATATAGGTGATGGAGTTTAGGACACACAGTACAAATATTTGGCTACAAGACAGTTAGATTAGGTTTTATGAGCTGTTTGGCAAAATAGAATACATGAATATGACGTTTAATATTTTGTCATGCATGCACAAATATGTCCGGCCTGCATGGGCTCAAACAAATGAATATGAAACACAGTCAGTGGCAGGTTTTCCTTTGATTTGTTACCCATCTGTATATAAAACATACAAGAAAAATCTACATAAAGACCATGTAAAAAGCCTTCTTTTGAGAATTTATCTAAAACACTAAAGTTAAATGAATATACAAGGCTTGGATGTAAGCACAGGGGTTAACTTTCTGTGTGTTTGGTGCCTCTACTCTGTCTCCACTGACATGATGGTCAGTAGATAATCACATAATTTCTGTTCGAGGGCTGAACTGTCCCTTTAAAATTAGCTGTTTGAACATTTAAATGCCACATCAGGTGTGTGTGCGTGTGTGTAAGCTTAAATGTCACAGCAGGTATTAAGGTCACCAGTCTGCTGTGAGCTTGCAGAGGTTGCACTGAAACAGACTGTTGTCCTCAACTGTATATTGAGACACTGATGGTATTTGAAAGGCCTCGTTTCAGCCAGTTTTTCTCCGTCTGCAGATTGACGCTGAGAGGTCGCCAGATGAAGTGTTCACCCAGATCTGCCAGGCAATGGAGACCTTCTAATTCCTCCCCCTCGCTGGAGACTCATCCACACCCACATAACTTCATACTTGCACCAGTTATACGCTCATTGAACTGTGGTATGCATCTCCCCAAACACTCAACCAATCAGTGAAACCTCTTTCTGCTTTTGACACTGACAAAGCACCTGGTTGTCACATTCTGCTTCACCCACTTGCATTGTCTCTTACATTGACCTCAATATATGCTGCCAACTGCCAGACCGAGGCAGATAACTGTACTGAGACTATAGCATTTCCTGCTGTGACTGAGAGCATGTTTCTACTCTCTCTGGTCCCCCAGAGGAGCTGAGAGAGGGTTCCCACCGTACTAGAAAGTGGAAATGTCAGTGTGTGCTCATGCTCTCATGCACAGCAACATACTTTATATCGTAACAAGCATGCAAGAAGTACAATCAAGCTTAAAGGCCTTTTGTGCATTAAATAAAAAGCAGGAAAAAAATATTAAAGAATATTGCATTTATATGTTTCAAAGCTCATCGTACAGGTGCTTGTTTGAGTCTGGTATTTAACATTCAATAAAGCCAGTGCATTTGCTAAATGGAAGATTTCTGAGTGTATGCTTTGGTGTTTTGTTTTGGGGGGGAGAGACAGGGAAGGGTCACAGCTGATTGATAGCGCCATCTGCTGTTGAGAAGATCACAACAGAAAGGTGCTGAAATTATATAAAAGGTCACCAAGGGATAATGGGTTTTGTTGTAATGTTAGTGTTGCACTCGTCTTTTGTATTTTCAACCTTTGTATCTTTTGTAAAGCACTTCCTGTTCATCCTGTTTGAAATACACAGAAACATATTGTTTGTGTCGACCTTTAAGCTGGTCACATACATGGATCCAAAATCAGCATTGTGACCTTTAACTACAGTAGCAGATGTGTAGGAGAGTGTTTGAAATGACCACCAAAGGTAACATGTTGGGAGCATAAGAAAAATAAATAAGTCAGGCACTTAGACATTTTCACATCATCTCTCTACACCACATATTTGAAGCAACCACAGAAGCACAAAAACCAAACAGCATTTTATTCTTTTTAGCAGGTAGAAGAGGTGACGAATTAGCTGTCGTTCATGGTGCTTATCAGCTGATGAAATGTAACCCATCTGACTTTTATTTTGCTAAAAGCCTAAATTATTTAGTGTTGATTTATTGAGCTGCGCGGCCATCAATCATAGTATCAATTTTGATTTTAACTGTCCAGAATACATTACAGTGCTGATATTTTGATTTTCAGTAGTCTAAACTTAGAGACAAATATTTGATTCCAGCTTCTCAAACATGAGGACCTCCTGCTTTTCTTTTAGACCATTGTAAATCTTTGGATTCTGGACGGTTAGTTGGACAAAACAAGCTAATTAAGACAGACTCTCAAGACTGCATTGTCAACTTAGCTGACATTTAATATTTGATAAATTGAAAATTAAACTAGTTGCGTGTATTATATTCTAGATTAAAATAATTCAATATTGAAAGATCTTTCAATCATAAAATGGGATTAGTCATTGAACTAGAGCTGCAACTAAGTATTAATTATTGATCATTTATATTGTCCTGCCCTACTTTTAAACGTCTACAAAAATGGTAATTTCTAAGTAACTAGTAATTGTTGCCATTTTCTCAATTAATCGATAAATAATTTTGCCTATAAAATGCCAGCAAATGGTAAAATCTGACTTTATTTCCAGAGTCTGAAACCCAAGATAGTTAGATTTTATAAAACAGCAGCATATGCTCAGAGGGTGGAACTAGAGATGTTCTACTTTTTCTTCACCACTTATTGTCTCAGCTGTAAACTGCAGAACCGTATATTGTCTGACCTTCAAGAATAATACAGGAACAACAGGTGTAGAAACACTATTTTCACATACTTTTATTTCCACAGTTCTCCTCTAGCATTTTTTTTTTTACATTATTATTATTTTTTTACATAAGAACAGACTGTTATGCACAGATATTGAAGCAGGGCAAAGGGGGTGAGGGAAAGAGACGAAAACCATACAAAATGGTGTCTACTCAAGCACAACAAAATCTATGTGTATAAAAGTGTGTGGGTTGTTCCACTGTGGAGGCACCAACCACTACCTCAATTCTTTTTTTAAATAGATTAATAAAAATACAATCTTTTAAATGGACCTTTTAAAGTGGACTGCAAAATTAAAGAAGATCTAGAGGCATGATGACTGGATCAATAATGTAGGACAATGTGGATCAATGGTGCCACGCAGGAAGGGAGAAGTGGCCAGATTCAGAGGTGAAATTTTCTCCCAAAAAAAACAACTAATATCTTTTTTAAAAATGGCACAAAGCAACGAGTGCTGGCTACTTTTCACCATATACTTGTACACTCAACATGATCAACAACGGCACACATTGGGGGAGGAGAAAAAAATATATGAAAAAACAAAAACAGTCTTCCATACGTTCCCATTCGCCTGCCTTCAAAAGAATTTGCTCTCCGTGCTGTAGTGCTTCCTTATTAGACATGTTTTAGTGGAGAGAGAGAGCAAAGGGAAAGTAAATAGAGATGAAAGTGTGTGTCTGGTGGTGTGTGTGTGTGTGTGTGTGTGTGTGTGTGTGTGTGTGTGTGGTGTGTGTGTGTGTGAGAAAATGGAGAGCAGCGTTGTTTGACAGGTGTAGGGATGGCTCCATGCTGAAACATGGCACATGATCTGTTTTACACATACAGGTCTAGGTCTGTCTGCAGAACGTCATGTGGATCAGCAGAACTTCCTACAGTCTGCAGCCAAAAACACACCGACCTCGACGTCATGCTCCACACCGCCTTACGTGTCTCGCCGCAACTCCCGTTTTGGAAGCTGTGACTCATAAATACTCAATCTACGAATACCTAGCTAGAACATTTTTCACTCTTGCATAACACAGAGACCACATACACACATACAAACCACCTATGTGCATCTCAGTTGATGACTTCACAGTCCACTATGACCACACATCTCCTTAGGTGGCGCTTTACCAGACTGACCGTCAATTCTCCAGTTTTGAAGCAGCACAGGGAGGTAAACTGGAGGGCGATGTGGGGAAGAGGGAAAAATTGACAGCCCTCCTGGAGTCAGAGCTCGGGAATGTCGGTGTGCCTTCTGTTGTTTTGTTTTTAAAAAATAGTGTATCGTTTCAAATCACAGATCCATTGATTAACCTGGCTGAGGTGGAGCAGGGCCCCCCTTGTACTGAGGAACCAACATGGCTCTTGCTTGAATCAGGGAGGCCAGTTCACCAACAGCCCCCCTCCCCACCAGCAGCACTGTGGTCTGGTTTGAGGCCCCAGGCGGTTTTCCCGCCTGCTGGCCTTCCTGCCAGGCGGCGGGTTAAGCGGTTATCTTGGACTTGGAGAATGGAGCCATGCACAGAGTGGCCGCTGGGATATGTGGAGAGAGCCTGGAGCTAGAGGCACCTGGGACCCTGTCATCTGTTGGCTGGAAAGTAGTTAGGGTCCAGATAGTTGTAGCCTGTGCTCTGCGGCAGGCAGTAGTCCCTGTCCAGAAAAGTGTCTGGCTGGTGCACCGGTTCCAAGTGGTGGTTAGGCTTGTGGGTCTCTGTCTTAAACAAGCTAGAAGATGAGCAAGAAAAATAGGGAAAATGTCAGCAAAAGAGACGCTACCTTGACAGTCTAACCCTTCTGGAGTAAAGCAGAGAAAACAGCAGGTAAACAATTTGCCTTCAACTGGGCTGTGTATTCAAAATCTGACAAAATCTTTCTTTCTACACCCCTTTTAAAATATATCACAGAGAACATGTTGAATTATTACAACAAACAAAATAATTCAACTAAAATAAGTTAACAACAAACAAGGCTTTATAGCAATATCAATATTGTGGTAATTAGGGACATCCCGACCCGATGCTTAGGACATGTGGCCATATTTTAATGGATCCCAATCTGCCGATCCTTTCTTTACTGTTTCGTCCACCTTAGCCTGCTAGTGTTGCAGCGCTGTTCTCCGTCACAACAGCCGGACTCTACAGTGCAAGCTGCATATATACAAGTGAAAATTAGCATGACAATTTGCTTGTCTATAGTCGTTATTTGAATAAATATAAGTATCACATGGGACTCTGTATCAGCAGATATATCTTAGGACTCGGATCAGGATCTGGGCCACAAAAACTTGATCAAGACAGCCCTGGTGATATTTACATTTCTGGAAAATCTATTAAAAAAAACTGTTTATGGATAAAATAAAGACAGGTAAATAGTCCAGTTAATACCTGACAAGGACATGTCATCATCACATAAAAATCCCCTACTGCCAAAAAGCAGTCATCCCCTTTCATTTACAGATAAATAAAAGGGATGGTTACTACAGTAACCATCCCTTTTAAAAAAAATGGTTATAGTAGCCTAATTAACATTGTTTAAAGGTATATATATATATATATATATATATATATATCTATATCTATCTATCTATCTCATCACTTCATCTGTCCCCACTACCAGGTCTGCATGTGGTAATTTCACTCATGACAGGAGGTGGAGGATCTCACCAGTCGGAGCAGTTGGAGCAGAAATCGACCGAATTGTCCTGTGGACAGTCCTGACAGTGCCACCGCACTCCCTGGATGGGCTCCATGCCACAGATGTCACACTACACAAAACAAACACACATCCAACATCTTCAGAGCAATATAAAACCATTAAATGCTGGAAAACGCTGTAGCTATAACCAACATTTTTTTCTACTTTTTCAAAGCTTCTTGTATTTTTGTTATGGGAAATATAGTCCATCTACAGCTCACTCAAAAATGGAGGAATTCTAAGGTGGATGCTGTCCTTTTAAAAAAACACACTTAGTAAAGGTTTTTGTACAGTGTGACATACTCAAAAAACAATTAATTAGACTTTGTGTATGGTTTGCAATTGGGACACAAACTTTGTCCCTGCTGAATTACAGTGTGAAGTACAGGATAGAATTTAATTAACCCTCATACAGTCAAGGCACAGTTATACAGGTGCTGGTCATATAATTAAGTGAAGTTTTATATTATATTCATTTATCACGCAGAGTGATACATTTCAAATGTTCATTTCTTTTAATTGTAATGAGTATAACTGACAACTAATGAAAACCCTAAATTCAGTATCTCGGAAAATTAGAATATTGTGACAAGGTTCAATATTCAAGACACCTTGTGCCACACTCTAATCAGCTAATTAACTCACCTGCAAACACCTGGAAAGGCCTTTAAATAGTCTTTCAGTCTAGTTCTGTAGGCTACACAATCATGGGGAAAACTGTTGACTCGACAGCTGTCCAAAAGACGACCATTGACACCTTGCACAAGGAGGGCAAGACACAAAAGGTCATTGCTAGAGGCTGTTCACAGAGCTCTGTGTCCAAGCACATTAATAGAGAGGGGAAGGGAAAAAAAGGTGTAAAAGCAATAGGGATAACTGCACCCTGGAGCGGATTGTGAAACAAAACCCATTCCAAAATGTGTGGGAGATTCACAGAGTGGATTGCAGCTGGAGTCAGTGCTTCAAGAACCACCACACATAGACATTTCAGCTGTTGCATTCCTTGTGTCAAGCCACTCTTGAACAAGACAGTGTCAGAAGTGTCTCGCCTGGGCTAAGGACAAAAAGGACTGGATTGCTGTTGAATGGTCCAAAGTTATGTTCTCTGATGAAAGTACATTTTGCATTTCCTTTGGAAATCAAGGTCCCAGAGTCTGGAGAAAGAGAGGAGAAGCACATAATCCACATTGCTTGAAGTCCAGTGTAAAGTTTCCACAGTCAGCGATGGTTTGGGGCTCATGTCATCTGCTGGTGTTGGTCCACTGTGTTTTCTGAGGTCCAGGGTCAACGCAGCCATGTACCAGGAAGTTTTAGAGCACTTCATGCTTCCTGCTGTTTATTACCAACTTTATGGAGATGCAGATTTCATTTTCCAACAGGACTTGGCACTTGCATTCAGTGCCAAAGCTACCAGTACCTGGTTTAAGGACCATGGTATCCCTGTTCTTAAGTGGTCAGCAAACTCGCCGCACCTTAACCCTATAGAAAATCTATGCAAAAGAGCTGAAGGCCGCTATCAGAGCAACCCGGGCTCTCATAAAACCTGAGCAGAGCCACAGACTGATCAACTCCATGCCACGCCGCATTGCTGCAGTACTTCAGGCAAAAGGAGCCCCAACTAAGTATTGAGTGCTGTACATGCTCATACTTTTCATGTTCATACTTTTCAGTTGGCCAACATTTCAAAAAATCCTTTTTTTTGTATAGTCTTAATATTATAATTTTCAAAAATACTGAATTTGGGATTTTCATTAGTTGTCAGTTATGATTATCAGAATTAAAAGAAATGAACATTTGAAATATCACTCTGTGTGTGATGAATGAATATAATATGCAAATTTCAATTTTTGAACGGAATTACTGACAAATCAACTTTTTCATGATATTCTAATTGTATGACCAGCACCTGTATGTACAGTAGTTAAGTGTAGTGGTTGTTGTATGTATAACATAATGCAGTTTGCTGTACAGTGTGCAAATTCTTCACCTTGTAGCCTACGTGCAACATCCCGGCCCTGTCCTCCTGGATTTCCTGGAGCGTCTGTTTTCTCAGTCGCTTCAGCTCTAAAAGCTCTTTGTACTCTGGCAAATTTCTCAACTCCACAGGTATAGCCTCCTCATCCTGAGTGTGAGGGCAGGAAAGTCAAACACACGCAAACGTGCACACACAGAAAGAAAGAGAGAGATAATGAGTGATAGGCATCAGGACAAAACATCTATACATGACACCAGGGATCCAATGTTGCCACTACTGATCAATCTCATTTTTAGCTAAAAGAGACCAACCTATCCATAAAACACCAGTCTAGTTGTTGTTTTTTGGAGCAGTATTGTTGTAGTAAGCAAAGACATAAAATACATAAGTGCAAACTGATGACACATCTGCTAGCCTCCACTTCTAAGGGAGTGGGGGGAAAAAATTCAGAAATAAAAAAGTGGTAAAGTGCAACATTTTATTTTTTCACTTCCAGGTCTTAACAGGAAAGGGCTTTATGAGAATCCTGCCAAGCTGCTGACGCATTCGCCATCAGCAGACTTTCATTCCTTGCTGCAAACTTTGTAGTAAAGGACAACCTGATGAAGTAAGGAATTATTTTGGCTCACGCTGGCAGCACCTTTATGACTTTACTTTATACCAGCGGTGTCAGAGGTTTGGTTAATGTGCTGGCGGAGCCGGCAGCCTGTGTTCTCAGTAGGACGCAGCAACCCGGTTTTAGTTAAAGGTTACTGCCATCAAAGAGAGAGGAAGAAAATGTCAACGCAAATCAAATGGAAAGAGAGGTAAGGCTGGGCGAGGCCCTGCTTTACCCGTTTTCAACAGTACTTGCTGCCCTGACTTTAGTGAGAGGGAAGAAAAAAAAATAAGAAAAAAAATAAAAAGGTACAGACATGCATGATCAAGGGCCAAATGCCAAAGAGGGACAGTCTGTCATATGAAAGCAGATGAAAGTGACATGTAGCAGCTGCTTACTATGCCTCATCTCAAATTGATTTAAATAGACTAATCAGATATAAAACAAGCTCATAACATGCAGCTTTTACCTGTCTTTATCTCACTGCCTACATATGTAGGAGATGGTAAGACTGAACGTTGAGAGAGAAAAGGGAATGCGAGCTAGTGATAGGCTTAATTAAGCAGCAGTCTGCTCTATGGAACAAAAAAGTCAGGGGAATAGTATCAGTTTCTAGATAATCTGCCAGGACAAATAAATGGGAGTTGGATGTGTGAAAAAAAAAAGAAATATACAAAGAAATAAAGAAAAAGCATTGTGACCCCCAGTTTTTAGTGTTCTGTGATGTGACAGAGGACTGACCGAGTCATCAGCAGAGGGGTCTTGCACGCCGCTGTAATACGCCGAGCGCTCATCGTCTTCATCCATGTAGACCGGAGGCTCATAGGAGGTCAGGAAAGTAGACGGCCGGTACAGGTGCTTGTTGAGGTGGTGCTGCCTCTTACTGGTTGCCTGGGGAACAACGGGTCCAGTTACGAGAGCAGATAGTTTTAAACAGGTCCCCTACTTTTCAATATTGATATATTTTGTGTGGCAAAAGTATGGAAAATTAGATACGATATAATGGCACTAATAGATAATTAGACACTGCAGTAAAGATAAGTTTAATTTTCTAGGTACATATCTTGGTCACAATTTATATCCAGTACTGATCAAGCTCTACACAATATCATCATGGTTACATTCCCTTTAAAATCAAAATACAATAATATTGACTTAATTCCTCAGCCTTTACTTAAGGACTCTTAACAATAATGAAAACAATTAGTTGACATTAGTAACAAAAAGTTAAGGGGTTTGGTAAAGAGTTACCTTTTTGTTGTACATGCACAGGTTGGGTGTTCTTCCAGGCACAGGGATACCAGCTTTTGTCAGTTTGATGAAGTACTTCTGAACCCTACTGGCAACCTGGAATGTTTTAACAGGAAATGGCTGTGTTAATGATTTCTTTCGAACAGCTGCTTGAAGTAACTGATGTCACGCAAATATATAATCCAGGTACTTGGGGGGGCTTTTTAGTACTGCAAAGTATATGCACTCAATACAAATTAACAGTCTGTTCTGTTGTTCAACTGGCAACATACAGTTTTAGCCTAGTCAGGTTTAGTCAGATGTAGGTCATCTTTAGGTTGTTGCTTTTTTGAGGTGAACTCTTTTACTAGCAAACTCTGGTAAAAAGTTGTTGTGTTTGTACCATTTTCACAAGCGCAAATAAGACAAATATTCTGAACTAAACAGGTAATAAGTGTGGATTAAACAAGCTAGGGCTGTACCAAATACCCGTTTTCTGAGCTTGGATGCTTTTCAACAGTGAAAATTCGAAGCTTTGGTGGCAACGGCAGCAGCGGAGGAAAAAAAACATTTCCGGCCACACCTGAAGGTAACTTAATTTAACAGAAAAACACAGAAAAGAGACAGAGCAAGAGACTAAGCAAGAGACAAAGTGCGAGACAAAGCAAATGCTTTGTTGTTGCACGAAACAGTCACCTGTTACACAAACTCCTGGACAGTTTAGTGCTTTTATTTTTTTACCTGCTACACGCCACGATACGGACCGATAATTCTGATCTCCGGTTACATAATTGTCCACCACAGGTCGCCAGCGCCTCACTACGCACTAAAAGCCCTAAAACAAGCATGTATTTTTCAGTTATTCCAAGCTCTCTTTGTCACCTGTTTTGCTGTTCGATTGCCGAGTTCATCAGCAATCTTCTGCCATCTTCTGGACTCGACTTCCTCTGGAGGGAACTTGACAAGAAGCTGCTCTAGTTTTTTCTATTAAAAGAGACAAAACGACAGGTGAACAACATGTGAGGATTACAAATTACTTTACTGCATTTATGATGATACACAGCATCAATACATTGTTGTTTAACATATCCAATATGATTTGATCAGAAACCAGATATACACCATTCAAAAACAGCCTATGAAACAGTTGGGTAGCTTAAATTATTACACATTTAGGTAGCTTCTAAAAAATGTCACAAATTGATAATCGTTTTCCCGACTAGAACCCTTTGTATTTCACATTTTTAATAATAAATTAACCCTTTGAACTCTGCAATAGAAATGGTCCACCAGTCCCTTCTTTGGTGTTTTTGCTCATTTCTTGGGAGCATCTTCAAAAGCTTCATATCAATAAAATCACAGCCTAAGCTAAAAGGTAATGCAAATCAATAAACCATAATAAATATTAAAAGTATTGAAATTAAATAAAATGTGTTTTTATCAAATTTGACTAAATAAACACAGAAAACGTATTGATCCAATTTATTTCTTAACACTTCATATATGTTTTGATACATGTTTTAGTTTTTGAGATGTACTCGCTTTCAAGGGCATAATGTAAAGGCGTTTTGGTAGCTTCATATACAATAGAGATGGTCCGCCTGCAGTTTTGCACCAAATTTTACATAACGTGATTACGAAAAGCCTGAAGCCTTAGGTTTCTGCTGGAAAAAGAATAAATTCTCTAGCTGTAATGGTTTTTAATTTACACTGTTTTATACACAATCATGTTAACAATGATGTCCTGCGTCCTTTACATTGAAATTCTCAATCGCCACCGCTAGTTTTCAACCTGCTTTGGGCCGGACTTCACATAACGTGATGACATCATCGCAAGTCTACAACATAATGGTGCGAAAGACAGAAGCTTAGCTTTTCATTTACAGTGTTTTATATAGGACCATGTTATTAACGACTGCCGCCAACTTGAGGTCTGTTCTCTAAGGTTTAAGATTCCTTTTTTAAAATTCAAAGTGAAATAGTGTTGTGTAAATAAAATAAAGAACCTTAAAATGTTTCTATACTACTGTAATTAAATGTTCCTGCAGATACTAAAATATAGTGCAACATCTTACACACTTGCTACCTACCTGTTCCTCCACAGTCCACAGCTGGTTAAATGTGTCAGACTTCTTTGGGTGACAAATCCTCCCCCTGATCATCTGTCATGAAAACACGAGTAACAGCCATGTTAAAATATACAAAAAAAATTATAGCACTCCACCATTTAAAGAGATCTGTGCATATGAACTGCCTGGCAAACTGAATCCCTCAGTTTGACAGACAAAGCCCGGCTGTCAGATGAGACTCGAGCTGTCATTGGGAAAACGCAGAAAAACAACACTTTTGACTGACAAACTAAATCCTGTTAGAGTGTAACCCAGGGTTATGCAAATTTGTCTGCACAATACAAACAAGGAGCGCAACAGAAAAAAATCAAGTTGTGTGCAAAGTGCTAAACACTTGGCACTGTCTAATCCCAACAATCAATCAAAGGTGAAACAAGCACACATAATGGCTCAAGATAAGATGTAACCAAAGGTGTGGGAGCGACAGGCTTTCCATAGATACCATTAGGGCTGAACGATACTGTGTTTTAGCATCGACATCGCGATGTGCGCACGCGCGATACTCTCATCGCAGGATGTTGCGATGTTGACGCTAATATTTTTTTGCTGCTTGACAGAAAAGTAAACTTTCACAGTTCTCCTTTTACATGATTATTACCGTCCGACCCTTCCCCTTTATGACAGGTAGCCATGTGGACAACGTGTGTATGTGACGTTCGACGGGGTTTGTTATGGGAAGTGAGGTTCTCCGTGTTTAGAAAAGTACCGTAGGCCGCAGCTGCCGCTGACACAGTGATGAGCATAGTTTTCAATGGGTAGTCAGTGTTTTATGTTTGCTGCAAATACAAATTAAATAACCTGATTAATACAAGATAATCACAACATCTCCTTCCATCTCCAACAGATCCTTTTTCATATATATCTTCTATGTAGATGCACTTCCCTACAAAATCAGAATGATGAGAATGATTTATTATTTACAAATAGAGCTATTTATGTCATCTTTTAAAAATTACTTTGGGGAAAAAATATTGCAATATCAGATGTTTTCAAATACTGTAGATACCATCTTTTGTGCGCACATGTGCTGCATGCTCAACTTTCAGTGACTCACTAGCTATAGTTTGGAACGGATACATCTGCACTCTGTGTGTGTTTTTTGGTGAGAGCCATACCTGTGTTTGGCTGCCATTCTCTGGAGCGTCACTAGTAGGCAGAGAGGAGTACATGGCGGAGGATTCGCCTTCCTTCTTGGGCTCCACAGGACTTTTTGGTCGAGCAGGCAAACCTGAAGGAAGGAAATGAGCAGAATTAGTCATTTTAAAATGGCAGAAGAATCTCACTGGTGTTTATTTGATAAAAAGTTTTAAAAAAAAACTCCAAGATAAAAAAAAATGTATATGTGCCTTGGTCGAAGATCAACTTTAGCTGCCTGGTTTTCCGTTTCTTGTCACACAACTCTCTCTCAAAGTCCCCGAGGCCTGAGGTGTACTGCTCCCATCCAACGTCAGGGAGCTGCACGACTCGCTGAGGACACGGCAAGCCCAAATTAACCTGAGGGTTAATTTTTTTTTTTTATAAAAAGAAAAAATCAGGGGTTACAACACATTGACTCATAACATCTATAAACCATACGGCAACAAAAGTAGATATGTGATAGATAACATATTAGAAACAAATACTGTAAAACAAAATTGCTTTAAGTAATTCAATTTATCGCATATTACTGTCATTTTTCAAGAATTTTACAAATACTTCCTTCAACAGGGTATTTCTACTTATTCCTATATTTATATTCAAGAGACAGAACGTGCAGTGAAGGGCTTTCAACTTCATACTGAGCTTTACTTATCCCCACATAACTTCACATCCTCAATTTCTTAAAAATAACAAAATAGCATTCTCTGCACAAATATTACCATATGCTCATATGCTGCAGGTGTTCTGATTGTATTTAGGATTTACATTTAACTGACTGCACAAAAGTATGAATTAATAAACCTTACTATTTTATTGAGTAAGCAGTCAAAATGATCTCAAGTAGGAAAACGATGGGGAGTGTGCATATCCTGGCCCAGTTGTGAATAGGTGCAAAACCGAATCTGAGTCATACAGTGGACGAGGGGAAGTAGCATACAGACAGAATTTCACAAGCTCCCAAATATTTATTCAAGCAACGTTTAAACCAGCAAGGTTCTCCTCAGGCAAAAAACAAAGAAAAACCAAAGAAACAAGATCTTGCGTGCCATGTCTCAGAGAGGAGTTGATGCACAGTGAAGGACTAAATATCCATTCAGAACATTTTGTACAACTCTTGTGTATTAGTTGTTTGATGTACACATTAAAACATACACTGACTGGCCCCTTTACACCTATATAATCTAATGCAGTCCAATATAACAGCCCTGCCATAACATCTATCTTTACAGAGGCATCATAAAAGTAGACTTTATGTAGGAACAGTTGTATTGGACTAAATTACTGTACAGGTTCACCTAATAAAGTGGACACTAAGTGTAGTTCAAACACAGCACAAAATAACGGCTTTTGTACGTATATGCTTTTCATTTTATCAAGGACACGTTTGTATGTTTGTTACCCGTTTCTGCAGCTGCTCCACAAAGCTGATAGGATCTCCGAGTGCCTCCCTCTGGTGACACGCCAACGTCTCCAGGTCTAGGATGGCCTGTGTGCGTTGGGCCTCGAGAACACCGATGGTCTGCAGAAGCCTCTGATAACTGACATGGAGGGAAGCGAGGTTAGACAGGGAGGGACTGCTAACAACCTGACACTTGCAATGCTGCAGTGCATCAAACTTTTAGACCCCAGACCATAAATAATTCAACCATTAGGCTGAGAACCAGACATGAACCATTTTCCAATCCTTTCAATTTAATTTACAAATAACACATTTACAAGAGGTTTGCGTTTGCTCAAAATTGTGCATCTCAAACCAGTTGCTCGGCCAGAAAACCAACAGCTTTAGAGTTACTTAGAGTTTACTTTTCTAACTAGTGTAGCCAATCAAGAACAGCAGAGGGCAAATTAAAATGCACTAAAACCACTGAATCCCTTTTCTTATCTGCAAGTATGCACATCACTTAGATTTTGCACAAATATAAAAACCTTTTCATGACAAACACTTGGGTTTCGCAGTGCTTGAGGAGCCTTCCACGCTATACAAGTCTGACCTTTCCACTCACACCCTGTGGGGCAACAGAAGAGCTGCAAACTGAGCTGTCAATGACTAAGTGTGGTACTGACTCAGAGGTCCTACATTGCGAGCAGAGCAGGAGAACTCAACAAGAATGTGACAGCATTCTACATGGCTAAAACATAATGCAAGTGCTCAGTGAAGCAGAGTGTATCAATCTCGCCTAACAGGACAAGAATGAAAATCAATGCAGAGGACACAGTTTATTCATCAGCTGCCGGTGGTTTGAAAATCCTACAAGCAAAACAATCATACAAGTCAACTGTGTGTTTAACCTCATATCCCTTCATTAATTGCACGTGCCATGACTCTACACAATGTGTAGCTCTGTTGACCTTGTACAGCACCAGTGAGTGCTGTGCTTCAAAGTAAACTGTAACTCTGTTTCTACAACAGTGGCACCAAAAAAAATACTACTGCACATTTCCTGTAATTCTGATTGAAATGTAGGGGCGTTGGAAAAAAAAAAAGCAGCATGCATGCTGCTTTCCTCAGATGTGCAGACAATGTGTGCATTAATAGGTTTAACGCTTGTGTTGTCTTCCCGTCAAAATTGAAAATTAATACTTGAGGCTTTTAACCGTTTAAGTTTTTCTTACGTTTTTTCCCCTTTTTTCAACACTTGACACTTTTTTCAATGTCTTTTTTTAACATTTTCAACACTACGTAACACTAACTTCTTAACTTTAGTTTTACACTTATTTTTGGAATTTATGGTCAATAAACCTCTTTTATAGGAAATTATACTTAATGTTTGAGTTAGAAAAGCAGAAATTAGGATTTATTTAGTCTAAAATTAAAGGAATGTATGCTGATGGTCACAGACTGGAATATGTCAACTTTTTCTCAATACTATTTCAAAACTCCTTAAATTTTCTTTTTGAAATGCTATAAAATTGAATAAGACACCCCAAAATTAATGAAAGTAGAGATTTGTACTTGCCAAAGAGCTTTTTTGTGGAAAAATCATGTTATTTTGGGTAGTTAAAAAGAACACTGATATAGGAAAACGGGTCAATTTGACCCGAGGACAACAAGAGGGTTAAGGGAAATGAGGAGTACATGGCTCTGCTTCATAACTCTCGGGACTTCTGCCAGGTGTCCAGGGACAAACCTGGTGTACCATTGCCACCTACTGGGCCTGAAGTCCACTGACATACCAAGACAACAGTGTTGCTATGTTAATGCCTGATAATCAAGGATTGGGGTTTGCTTTTTGAGTTATTTACATGATTAAAAAAAAAAAAAGGTAGAGGCAACGGTGTCAAAATAGACAAAGCTTTAAAAAACAAAACAAAAAACAAGAGGTTCTTTATACACATCAATCATGTCTGTGTCAATTCTCCATATTCAGCAACCGTAAAATGCCTAGTCATGCTTCCCTAAAAATGACTCCCCACTGCCATTGATTTGAGCCTTCTATAATACTGTACTCCTTACTCAGCACAACCTAAAACTTGGCATGTAACAGAAACTTTATCAAATTACCTAGCAATACGTCAACAGTGAAATCTTACTCTAAAGTCATTCTCTGAACTCAAAATATTCACCTATACTGATGTCAAAGCCAAAGGGAAAAGATGCATCATGAATCAGCTGACCTGTCATGGTGCAGTTTGCATAGCCTGGCTGAGGGCAGCATGGGACATGTCCACCAATATAAACATCCTGTGTTGTCTTGTTTGACAAGTGACAACACAACTAGAAACAAAGCCAAATGCTTTTTCTCTAAAAACAAACTCATCTTACTGAAAAAATAAAGAACGGGGACAATCAGCAGTGTATTTTTAACATCCAATCTCAGTAGGCTTTGGAAAGCTGAGAATTGGCAGCTAATTCACACAATCACAGCCCCAGATAGAAGGTGGAAATGAAATGCTAAAACATGTCAAACTAAACAATAAGACAGGAGCTATTGTTAGATGCTGCTTACCCACATTCACGTAATAAGAGAAAAGACTCCAGCCAGGATATAATTGTGATGTTTCCTTTCATTTTTTTGTTTAAAGTAATGGATGGGGGTGTCTGCTAACCAGACAGCTAGCCTTAGCAGACCCTCCCACCCCTTACTTCCTGAAACACTGTCAACAAATGAGTTTAAAGATAAATCTGAGGTGTGTGCCAATTAACAAGGCAAGAGAAAAGAAAAATATTGTTTTGCCACTCTAATTTTGATTCCTTTTTTTTTATAAAAAGGAGGAAGTTGAAAGTTTCACCTCTTAAGGCCTGTAACAGTTATTTAACTTAAACAAGCGGAGAAAAAAAGCTCATAAATGCATTCAACTTGTGAGGACAGTCACAAGTCAACTACTGATGTAGCGCAAATAATTAACACAATGCATAGTCAATAATGATTTGGACACAATAAGACAGATTATTCTAGGTATTTAAAATAAGACTAAACCAAAAAATCCTCAAGGTTATATATTAAGCACTTTCAAAACAGAATATTCTTAGCACAAACAGATTCTCATAAACTCAAATGCGTCTCTGGTTCATTCAAAACCAAAGAGTAGAAGTAACGCAATGATCACAGAATACCATGATCAACATGTGTGAGAGCTACATCAACAAAAGATGAGGAAAATCCCAGGGGAGCTCCCACATACTCTTTGTTGTGTTTAAGAGCCAGGTGGTCCGACTCAAAGTAATACACGTCTGGCTCCTCCTCTTCTTCCTCCTCCTCTGCTGCCTGGCTTCGTGTCAGCTCCTTGCTTCGCTCAACCTCTTTGGCCTCCACAGCCACACTGTCCTCACCACCTGCTCTGTCTTCAGGATCCACGGAGACCAGCTCCTCACTGGAGGGGCCAACACAATCTGAGGGAGCAGGTTCCTCCAATGCAGGGCAGTCCTCTTCCAACCCAACCTCCACCTCCCCCTCTTCCCTCAAGGGACCATTGTCTCTGGGAGGAGAGTTGAGCTTGGAGGATGGGGCCTTGCCACCAGTGGTAGCCCTCCTGGGTGAAGTCCGCAGGGTGTATCTGTGTTCATAGAGCTCTATGAAAGAGGGCGACGTGCTGGATATTGAGGGGTTGCACCCTAGCTCTGTGGGGGAGGGGGTTGTTGCTAGTGGGGGTGTAGCTTCTCCTGAGTTGCTGTTGTTGTTGTTGATTGGACTACTGTTCATGTTGGAGATGGTGGAGGAAGCAGCTTCATGCAATGGTGTCAGCGGCCGGCCATTGGTTTCGTTCTCAATCTCCGTCACCTGCTCCTCGTGGGCAAGACACAACGGGTCACCTACCACATCCACCTCCAACTCCTCCACTTCCTGCTCCTTGGCCACTATCAATTCAGGGACAAGATCCTCTGGAACAGCCTCAAATGTTGATGCAGATGAGGTTGGCCATTGCCCTGAGCCAGAGACCTCCATCTGCAGAGGGACAGAGTTTCTACAAGGCACAGCGGGGTCAGGGGATGAGGGAGCCTCCGTCTGACTACCGTTGAGCAGCGTCGGACAGTTGGTGGCAGAGGTGGGGTTTGCACTAGTCTCGTCAGTGAGTGTGCTAGATTCCTCTGCTTTATTGTCTCTGAGTCCATTAGAGGTTTTGTGAGCATTCGGGGGCTGAGCTGCCCCGTCACACTCCACATGACCATCCTCTGCCTTCCCCCCTGTCAGTTCACCTTCCTCTTTACCGTGTACAGGTGAGGCAGGAGCTGTGTTAGCAAAGTTTTGGCTGAGAAATTCTTCACAACTGTTGTCCTTGCTAGGCTCTGGGACAGACACTAAACTTTCAGATTTCAAATGCTCAGGGTCGTCCTCGTGTCCCTGAGACTCTCCAGAGCGGGAGCCCCGTCTGGCCCTTTTGATTTGAGGACAGACATCCCGCGTCCCCTTCCCTCTATCACAGTTCTCTGACTTCTCAGAATGTATGTCTTTTTCTAAACAGGACACGCCTCGCTTTCTGGAGCTGGTCCATTGCTCCGCCTCAGCTGGAGAAGCATTTGAGTCAGTTACTTTTCCCTGCAACAAGGCCTGCTGCTGGCCATCCTGCTGAGTCTCCTGCTTTGTATCATGCTTTGTGTCCTGTCTGGTGTCCTGCTTTGACTCCTTGCCATCCTGCTTTGACTCCTGCTTGCCCTCTTGCTTAGATTCCTGCCTGGCGTCCTGTTTCGACTCCTGCTTTTTCTTGGGCGAGCGGGCCCTTGGTAGCGGAGGCACCGAGTTCTCCTCCGGCTGGGCGATGCTGCGGTTCCTGAGGGTTCGGCCACAAAAGTTCTCATCCAATCCATTGAGCCCCACTGACGACCTTGTGACGCGTGAGGAACGGGACGCGGCCATACTACGGCGGGTGCCTACAGTCTCCTCATCCTGGTGCTCTCTCCTCTGCAGCAGAATGCGGGCACCTGCAAACCACACACAGACAGGAACATGCACTTCATTAAGTCAAAATAATCACTGAAAACTGCAAACCTTTACGGCTCAATTGTTACATCATAGCATTACCTTTGCAATGTGTATACATTGATGCATGAACAGTAACCTGGGGGTGTTTCAAACAAAAGCATTCACCAAAAGGCCTTTGTTAAATACCGCTGGGTCATATCTCAGCTCACACCAGAGGGGTATTGATTTCTCCTGTCATTGTAGCTAAGCAACACCTTCTGTCCACAGGCAAAACTAGATGTCTTATCTCCGGTCAGTAAAAGGGAAATACCTTAAAAAGGTTGAAGATCTTAAACTGGCAGAGAGCAAAACAGAAAACAATAAGGTCTGATATTCCATCTAGCCTAAATGACCAATCACAGTCTCTTTCAACACTTTACAAATGTTAGTTTTAAGACTGATCTGTATGTGTTTGGTAACTCCAGAGATTAAGGTGACAACAGCGTAGTCGTTTTAAGTAATGAAAAGCCGAGCTAAAGCTGCCAAGCAGATGAAATGGGTGAACTGCAATTGCATTAAAACCAAAAATCAAATGTGAGGGTGGGTATGTTTTATTCAGGGTAGGCTTGCACGATTAAACGTTATAAAATCGTGATATCAATTCACCCTTTAAACGATTTAATTTTTATTTGTTTTTTAAATAAAAAGCTTCATTTATTTTTTTTAACTTTGATTCTCATTTCATTTTACGAGCCGACTGCATCACAAACGCTACTACTTTCTCCTGTGAGTTTTACACATAGACCGCATAAAATAAATTAAAGTGCTGCAATGCCTTGTAACGCCGCACAGTGCCCTGCTATGCCATGAACTACTACATAGAACTACTACAAACTACTATCTTTTGTGACTGTTAATGCCACTCTTCATTCTGACCCCAACCGGCCCGTCAGACACCGCCTACCAAGAGCCTGGGTCTGTCCGAGGTTTCTGCCTAAAAGGAAGTTTTTCCTCGCCACTGTCGCACTGTTGCTTGCTCTGGAGGAAACTACTAGAACTGTTGGGTCCTTGTAAACTCTGGAGTGTGGTCTAGACCTACTCTATCTGTAAAGTGTCTCGAGATAACGCTTGTTATGAATTGATACTATAAATAAAATTGAATTGAAAATTGCAATGCTCTCCCTTCTCTTTATCGAAGCCTCTATGTTTGCAAGCTTGTGGTGATGCATAATGTGCTATGGGTGACAAAAAAAAAAATCTATGTTTGGTACTTTCAATTTGTTTTGTTTTGTCATGGTCAAAAAAAAATCATGGCAGAGAATTGTGATATCAATTCAAAACTAAAACATTGTGATTTATATTTCCCCCCGAATCATGCAGGCCTAATTCAGGGTGTATTTATTTCATTGCAGAGATTACTGCCTATTCCGTCACACAAAGAATACATGTAGGGTTTACTGGTTGACTGATTTCTGACACAGTAGATACACTGTAATTTTTACACTCAATTCAGCAGAGATAAACCCCAGACACAGGTTTGTCATCACACTGTAGGCCGTTTATCTTTTTATAACAGGTGTGCCAGAGGACCAACAGGCTGCAATCCTTCCACAACTTATCAGAACGTACAAAAATGGAAATGCAGCCACAACAACAATCCTACACAAGGCTTACAGCCTTCGAGTGTGGACAACCATAGGAAGTTAATTGTCATGTCCTAAACATCTGTCTGACACAATCTAAGGCAGAACATAGCATTCCCAAACTCGCTCTGTGTCTGAGGTATCCTGCAGATGAAGTACTTTACTGTGTATTTAAACAAAAATCCTGCCTTACAGTGTGAAATGGAAAATGAACACAAGCCAAATCCACACGCTAATAAGTATCACTATAATTTTACTCATGAAAACACCTTTACTTTACTCACATTTATTTCACTCACATTAAGGTTGTTATTGAAGCAAACAAAACTTGATTAACAGAGCTGTCCTCAACATATATGTATACAGCCTATTCCGGGTTCTCTCAGTATTTTGATTCTGGTCTTGGCATAAAGGTCATGGAGTGAAGCGGATATAAACCAATGTAACAAAACTAGTAAGTACTGACTAAAAACAAAAAAGCAAATTAGCTTTCACATTATAAATAACTCGTCAAGTGATAGAGATGACATTGACATGACCTGGTAAAAAGGTAGTGTCCTTTTGCAGGAGACAGTCATAGCGCCCCGTTGTATAGAAAAAAATATTGAATCAATTAGCAGTGTGGACATGGTGTTCAATTACATTAATTCCAAGTATGTCAATCTGTGGGCTTTAAAAAAATAATAAAAATTAAAAAATAAAATTTAAAGAGCTCCTTGTTGCCTTTCCTGGGGCAATTCCTCCTTTTTCCTGCACTGTGCTAGCACAGCAATATCAAAGCCAGAGGCTACCCTGGCTGCAAAATACATTTTGATAATATTACTTGACGGAGCTAACATAATAGTCACCTGGAACAAGCACTACCACATGCACACATTACTCACACTTCACTAAAGACTCCAGCTGAGAAAGCTAATGTGATTTGTCCATGCATAAACTAAGTGAGAGAAAAAGAAAAACAGAGAGAGTGAGCAGGTTTTTCAGACTGAGCACTTGCTCTTCATCTCAAATCAACAAACCTAATCTAACTTGCTCTAAAAAAAAAACACATGACTACTTCATAATGATTAGGGTTAGTTTAGCTGAATTACTATATAAAACATTTTCTCACATGTTCTTGTCCCAATAAATAACATTGTTGGCACAGCTGGCAAAGCCTCAATTAATAATGTCTAATGCAGCCTTCAGTTGCATGTTGGAATATCAGACTAAGTTCTGTGCCTATGAAAGAATAGAAAGCAAGTTGTGATTATTTTGAAAAGCTGATTATCCTATCTAAGCATAGCCTAAATGAATGTAGAACACATCCAAAAGAGGTGTAATGTCAGGAATGTTGTAAAATAAAGAGAGCGCAGGTAGTTAGACAGTGTGGTAGCTCGCGTATTTCCCAGTCCACACTGTTACCATCCAAACACATAAGAACTTTGTTTTTGAGAACCAAGCCTTATCAAACTTTTTAAAAAAGAGGGGCCTCCTCGGCTGTTTCACAAAATTATGTTGATTATTTCTTACTTTTCTTCAGTTTTTGTTTTTTCCTCATGAAATATTGTATACTTTCAACTCGTGGGGACCATAACAAAATCTGATACAGATGAATCACTCTTGGAACATCTATAACTCATGTTAACAATAAGGCAATAATGTCTGATGAGGGGTCACAAGTAGACATTGATTTGAATTATGGGGGTCAAAAGCCAAAAAGGTTGGGAACTGCTTTGACCAAAGACCAGCATCTGATATTTGTTCTCTCTCTACTGTTGATGTGAATGTGACATATTTTTGTGGCTCTCGTTTGTGTTCTTATATAAACACTGAGATAACTTCTTTTGAATGAAATACAAGCAAACCTAAAACTACCACTGCTTTTTCAAGCAAACTGTCAGCACACCAGGTCCCAGTAAACCCTACAGGTAATAATTTTTGATTTTGCAGTAGAAAGGTTTGAGCAAGTTAATTAGTCTTAACATACTATACTGTCATGTATAGCCACTGATCTTGGCAAGGCTGGAAATTAACAACTAATGCTCACAGATAGCAATTTACCCTTACATGTTGAACATGCCAAAGCCTGGATATGTTATTAGTCAGTGCAGCTACTTAAACAGGACCCATGTCTGATTGTAATTCTCAATCAAACCACTTCCTGTTCTTTACTAAAGCGCGTGCTTGGTTGTGAAGTTATGTTAACACGTGCTGATTACATTACTATTATCATGACGGACCAAGACTTACACATGGGTCTTTTGACATCATAAACAGTTTCATCGAGGGCTGTAAACTCCAGCTATAGCTACATAAACACACACCTTGCTAGCTACATGTGAATGCTATTGTTGGCAAACCAGCTAAGACAGCTAAAGCCCGAGTTTAGAGTGAGATATTTGTTTTATTATTAACAAACAAGCTTTCTGCTTTACCGTCGAGTTGGACAGTTCATCTCTGTTGCTGACCAACACTTCCACAAGGCCTACTGGCAACAAATAAAATCCACCAAGTGGTGTTGATATACATACCGAGGAGAATCACTCAAATCCCAACATCCCAGCTCATGAGCTGCCGCGACAAAGTTGGATGCAGTTAAACTAGCTAGCTAACGTTAGAGACTGGACAAGACAATGTTTCAGCTGCACATGCCACCAGTTAAATTAACAATAGTCTGCAGCAAGTGGACTCTAAAGTACAGGATTAAAACTCCAACCACACGTTTAGAAAAAACAACAAACCAGTTGGTCCATGAAGCTGGCGAGCAAGCTCCATGTTAGCATGGACCAACTTCCAAGCGAACGTTACCTGACCTAGCTAGCTTGATGTTTAGCAAACTAAGTTACCGTTAGCTCTCGGGGCTCACGTTAAATATAAAACATTAACGCGTAAGACACCAAACTGCAGACTGTTGCGCTCATGAAATGCATACATCATCTTACACGCTTCATATGACACCCAACGAACAAGTACACTAGCTACTCCAATCTAAAAGCCAATTTTCTTTATTTCTTTTTTTTTGTGAACGACTAACGTTAGTTAGCTAACCTAGCTAGCTAAGTTTGCTAACGATACCTCGGCTAGTTCTTCTCGGCTAGTTTTACCCTATAAACTGCATCGTGCAGAAAAGAATCGTGGCGCCTCTTGTAGCGTTACTAATATCGGGGACATGCTAGCTAAACTAGCTCGACAACTGTACAGTTAAAAAGTCAAACCAATTATACTTAAAGGGAATCGCTACCAGCATTGCGTTTCGCCAAGGTTTAGCTACATTTAAACGGATACGCAAAGATAGAAGCGGCATGGTCAGCAACCAAGCGGTATAACAGCAGTCAGTAACCAGTTAGCAGCAACCGCTACATCTTAGTATTAGCTAGCTAGCCAAGCTAGCTGATTGTTCCGAGCATAACTTTGCCGATATATTTGTGTACTGCCAGCAGTGCCGCTCATAGACATTTTTGGTGGGCTAATAAATTCAGTTTTTGTCATTTACTGTACTACAAGCAACGCACTGAAGGCACACTTCTAAATAGCGTTTGTAGCTCAAGAATTAAACATACCTCACTTCCGTAAATTTGCTGCACGTTCGGCCGCAGCCATGTTTTCAATCCAGTCAACTAGCGTTAGCCGGGGTGTGTGAGCCGACTCAAACACGCTCGTCAAAATGCAGCACTATACTGTAATTTTTTGCCCCTGCCAAGAGTCAATCGGTCGCACACTCTTCGGGGTTACCTCGGTTTATTGAGGACTTTGACACTTTTAATGATGAACAATAACCAGCGTCACTTACTTTTCTAATTTATCTCGTTTCTCATCTAAAAACCACTCTACCTACTGTAGCAGAAATTGTGACAAAATCAAGGTGACCACAAAGTCCAACATGTTTTCATCAAGTTTTAATAATGTCAGCCAGCAAAATTCAAGATAGAATTTACTCAAGTGACATCCATATGCAAAACCTTACAGTACAGCATTCTGTTTCCCCCTATCAGCCGGCACGTTAAACAACACCATGCCCGTAACGTTACACAAAAATAATGCCTTTAATTAACTAGATTGCTGCTGATGCTGATTACATACTGCAATATGCTTTCTGCAGTTGCACAATTTAGTGAGGGATCTGCCTTCAGATCAAGATCATAATTTGCGTGCACATTTTATGAGCCGCTTTGCATATACATGCAGTTAATGTGATGTTAAACTGGTGTGTTAAAGCATGCATTCTTAACAGACTGTGTCTGCCACATATTTCTACAAAAAATGCTATTAACATATTATAAATCACTCCCTTCTGTGATAAATTACCAAGTGCTGAATCTTGACCAATATACTATCAGTACTGGTACATTCAAATACAAACCAAACATTTGCGAGAGCATGCCAATTTTTACATCTATAGAACAGTGCAAAACACAAAATTAATTCCTGAGACTACTCACTAATTAGTCCCTTCATAACTTTATGATTTTCATCACTTTAAGTGTCACATTTTGCTTCTCCTACCATTCATTGGACAATATTCTCTTACAACAGGAAAAATGTGTGATATATCTACAGCAAGATGTATTGTGATTCCTCAATATCAACAACACAAGACACATGGAGATGCAATGTGCTCATTTGTTCAAAAACAAAAAGGAATATGGCATTCACTGGATTTTTTTTTAGCTGCACAGAATTCAAATGCTTGGTTTTGAAAACAACCTGACACATGAATACTACAGTGCTAATAGAAATTTTAGAGCTCTTTATACAGATTTGTACAACATGACAAACCTTTTCAGACATGTTAATTCCCTCTTGTCATCGGTCAAAAGCTGTCATGTAGCGGTAAAGATGAGGTCCTTTGCTCAAATGCTTTTTAAATAAAAGTCAGTGCAAAATTAAAGGCTTTTCATTTCTTAAATGTTTTACATTGTTATCTGCAGACTGCTTGATTAAACCGAGCGTGTCTCCATCTCAATCTTCTCCTCTGACTGTGATGTTTCTGCTTCCTGGTGGCTGATGTTTGGCCGAACCGTCACAAGTGGACCACCGCTGTAGATGGAGTGGAGGAAGTTCCACGTCTCTTCAGAGATCTGCCCCGAGTCAGCTCCTGCCGGGTCAAACACAAACACACACAAACACACACAAACACCTAAATATCACTAATATATGCATAGTTGAACATACTACTACAATCCACAAGAGTTGTTCCAAAGAAAAAAAGGTTTTATTTATCCATTCTATTTACGTTTTTTCTTTAATTATTTTATGCTTCCTAAAAAAAACTAAGATTTAAAACGACATATTTTTACAGCATACAATTAGAGACAACATCAGGACAACAATAACAACTATAATAGTTAGTACCTTGTTTGAGTGTTAAATGGCCGTTCTTGTTTACTGTAATCTTGGAATTATCAATGGGTCCCGGTGGATCTTAAAGAGAAAGAAAGACAATTAGTTGTTCTAATTATTTATACACAGCACTAATATGCATGCCTCAATTTTTATTATTTCAAAGAACAATAAGTGTCAAATGTTTTGTCATACTATGAAAAGCAATCTCTGTGCCCCACTTGTTACATTGAGAAAAAAAAAATTAGAGGAGCAGAAGTCAGAGGAAAAATGACATTTGCAGACGTGCCAGATGTAAGCGGTTATAAATAGATGTGACAATACAAAGCAAAGGAAGCAAAAAAATGAGAACAAGTGCAAGAAAATGAAATATATTTTGACACTTCATTTTGCTGTAGCAAGAGGAAAACTTGACTCGGGGGACTAAAGCAAACTCTTTGAAGATTAATCAAGAGAAGAAGTGGGACCTCAGTTTCTTTTGAACATGAGCAGCTTTTGAAAAGAGAATTTGGATGTCCCAGATAAAAAAACTGTTTATTTGCTATGTCCTCCTATCCATGTAAATGAATAGACCTTACACAGGACATTGGTTTTAAAAGAGAGTTACATTAAAAACAATTACAGCAGCTTTTCCATCACCAGATATCAAGCACAACTCTCACCTGGGAATCATTTAGCATTTTAATCAGACATTTAAACAAGATAGGGGGTGAAAAAAACAGACTTCTGTCCAATTACCATTGTCTTTTCCTTTGACAAAGCCCTCCCACTCACGAAACCACTGCATGCTGATGCAGTATATGACCACTGGAGACTCCTCCTCCTGGAACGCCTTGTTCAGCTACAGAGGAGAGGGAGAGAGGAAATGGGGGAGGAGTGAGCATTAGAGACAAGAGGGAGGAGAAAGGAAGCAAAGGGATCGGGAGGAGAAACAGGAAGGGGGGGGATTAAGTGAAGATGAAAGGATGGAGAGGAGAGGAGATGGAAAACCTAATCAATTCTCTCTGGTAGTTATTCTAATTAGAACAGCGTCTTAACTCCACACTGCACCAATTTCATCTTTCTTGGAAATTTCTCTCTCTCTCTCTCTCTCTCTCTCTCTCTCTCTCTCTCTCTCTCTCTCTCACTAGTGAGTAGACTGAGTAGGCAATGAACAGCTACATCTGTCCCAATGCATTAATGATAAGGCTTTCATTGGGCTCGCACCTCTCATCTCCTGCCGGGGTGAAAAGTGCCAACACGTGCATCCTATCAATTCATTCAATAGACTGGAGAACAGTGTCTATACACTCCCATGAGTACTGGGCTACACAAAGGCTCTCTGGCACCCAATGCATTGTCACTCACACACATTCCTAACTGTATCTGGCTAAAGCTCTATATTCCTTGCTGCTTGTGATTTTGCTGGTGAACGTATGGTTAAAAGACTTACCCTGACAAACATGTCCAGCTCTGATTTGCACCGTTTCTCCAGTTTTTCTATTTCAATCTGGCACGTATGGCAAACATAAAGGTGGTTGACAGCTGGTCCTCCTCCGTACCTGCAGGTAGCAGTCCACATTAACTCAAGCAGAGGAAATTAACTCAAAAGGGAAATTATACTCTGAGTACATTCAGTGATGTGAGAGTCTGTCTCGCAAATGGCCCTGTCTACATTATGTACCGGCTGTAAAGGTGATCCCACACGTTCTGCGGCAGCATTACAACCAGGTCATCAATGAATGTTGCTTTGTTGGGGGGCACACCTGAGGAAACACATTGAAACATCCATTACATATTAACAGTATAAGATTTTAAAGGTGACAGTGACATCACTGTGTATTTGTTAGGGATTGGTTTTGGGAACATTATGACTACTGTTGTGTTAAATAGGCCGAGAAGTTTGTCAGTGCTTACCCTTAGTTACCCTTACTATCTAACTATCTTTAACTACTATTAGTAGTCACTGTTCCATTATCTTTTATTGTGACTGAATGGTTTTCAACCTGGGGGTCACGGGGTCACGGGCCCCCAAGGGGTCCCACGATAAATCTGAAATGTTGAAAATAATTAACAGGATAATTTTAAGGGGTCACAAGGCAAAACAATTGGGAATCACACTACATTTAAAGACAAGTACTGTGGGAAAAAATCTCCTGGGAAAACATGCTGCCAGACCCCCTAAGGCTTTGCCTGCCTAAATATATTTCCCTGATGACATCCTTGGCTATAAACAGGAAAGTGAAAATAAACAGGAACACTTTCAGACTTGCACTGAATATGAAACAACTGGCTGAACTGCTGCAACATAATCATGGTTTCACTGCACTGATATTATCTCTACTTATGTACCTGACTTAGCCAGTTATGAAGTGCTGGTAGCTGCAAAGGAGGAGGAAACAACCTGTAGGTGGTTATTTACAGGACAAAACACATTCTCTGCTGCCACTGTATTCTAACTTAAATTTTAAATTCCGTAATTTCCAACACTCTCTTAAAAGAGGGCAGAAAAGAAAGCATGCTTGATTGGCACAAAACCATTTTACAATTCTTCCTTCTCCTCTACTAAAACAAGAGAGAAGGATTGTCTGCACAAAGAGAAGTAAAACCCTCTTTTGAAGTCTGCTATGTTGTGAAGGGAATACTCTGCAGTCAAAAATCCACAGCAAACGATGAAAGCATAAGCCATGTTACAGAAGGTAGAGCACACACGTAGGTCAAGAAAATAAGGATTCCTGTTCTTGGACACGCTGATCTCTGAGAGGATTCAGCATGACCATGACACAGTCACACGCACCTCCATGCAAACACAGGAAGTCGTCATTGGAAATGGGCCCCGGCTCAGCAAAGGTCTTGAACTTGTTAAGCCACTGACGGGAGATGTAGAACTGTAGAAGGCTGGGCTCCATCATGTTGAATAAACCAGACACCCTCCTACGCTCTTTCAGTGCATCCTCGCTGCTCTTTCTGTGACAAGAACAGACCCACAGATTAATCACTATAAATACATCAACGTGAAATGTAAGTATGAATATTAAAGCAGCACAGAGAAACTTAAAATGTTACACCGATAAAAGGGTTCTTTTTTTTTTTTTTTAATTGTCTGAGTATAACTATTGAGCTTACTTATAGAAGAGGACATAGGCCTCAGCATTCTGGACACAGGATTCAGACACCTCAGTCACACTTTGGTCATCAAATTCATACCACAGATTGTTCACATCATTCCTGCAATACGCTATGTAATGGCCACCTGGGATGAGATAGGGTAATGCGTTAGAGCAGCATTCATAAACCTAACAAGTACATGTGAAAATTGTCCACAGGCTATTGAATGCAAGACACTCCTCTGTGCCAACTAAAGGCAGATGCCCCAGTCTGAGCAGAAAGAGGAATAACTGTGCCCACTCACTGCTGGCAGTGCCGTGGTGACAGATGACTGACAGCAGGTCATAGTTGGTGGTCTGGGCGGAGCTGTCTTTGGCCAGGAAAGGCTGCAGGTCCAGGCCCTCAAGCGGGAAGGAGACGTGGGTGCTTATCTTGGTGGAGAACATCAGTTCGTGCCTGAAGCGCTTCAAGTGGACACACAGAATCTAGAGCAGATTAACACACAAAGACGTTTTATTTTAGAAACCCGGTGTGTGTAGACTATAGGGGGAAAAACATGAAGTGCTAGAGTTGTCTGTATACCTCTGGCAAACTTTGCATTTTACAAAATTTGACTCCGTTTCGTAATCTAAAAAGAAAGAAATTGAAGAAGATGGGCAATCATTACAGTTCCAGATATTGTCCTTCTGTTGTGAAATAGATTAGCTGTCGAGTTCCGTATTCAGCAAAGTCAGAATTAGGCACTCACTTCTTGCATTTTTCACAGCTGTACATGTTGTCTCCTAGAAAACAAAAAAAAAACACAGTTATTGAGACATCAATCTTCATGTTTGTGCTGGTAGAACAGATTTACGCCCACTTGCTCACCCTTTAGTTCATCTCTGGCAAAGAAAGCTGCAAGACAATCTTGTAGCGTAACCACTGGACCCCAGAACCAACTAAAAATAAAAACAAACGGGTGAATTTTACACCAAAAAAAGCAAAGTATCGACCACTAAAGTTTGATTGTGAAGAATATAAATAACATGTACATATTAGAGAGCCTTGGTAGCTGACTGGTTACAGCGCATGCAACATAACCACAACGTCCTGGGTTTGATTCCAGTCTTGGGACCTTTGTTGCATGTCATACCCCATCTCTCTCTCCCCCATTTCTAAATTGTCATCATTTTCAGATAAAGAATATGCCCCAAAAAAATCTTTGAAAAACAACAGCTATGGTGTACATATTAACACACCTCTTTATGTATTCCATGACAAATGCAATCCAGCCCTGTGGTGCATAAGCTTCCCCACAGGAGCCGGCTTTAACCAGGGAGGTCTGGTGAGTGGCGGAGTGAAGCTTGGCCAGGTCTTCCTTCCCTGGGATAGGCAACGAGATATCTTGGAAGTTCTCCAGTGTCACAGACACCTGACAGCAACAAAACACACCGTTTCAGTTACAGACATTTCAATCCAATTCATTTTTTTTTTGTTTTTTACATGCTTTTGTCAGGAACTGTCCCTTTGTAGCAGAATATTATTGTTATTACCAACCATATCAAAATATGTTACATGACTGTGCATGTACAACTACATCAACAGTGTATATGAACATCAGAGCTGAGCATCAAAGTAGATTTTCTTTTAATAACATTCCATTTTTAGAACCTTGAAATGACTTAAGACACAATGTCCCGTTCTCTAATGCTCCCCTGCTACTGTCCCTCTCCCCCCTCTCAGCAACCCTTTATCTTAATAGTGTTCACACTAACCCGATCACAGGTGAGGCACTGAACTGAGCTGACAATGGTCCCATCAAACACGTCTGAGATGACACTGCGGTATTTCTTCTGACGCTTGCTCTTTGGTGGGGAGAATGTGGTCACTGCTGTGTGGCAGAGAGACGGAGAGAAATGTGAGAATAGTGCCCGACTTTTTAAGATATGAATCTAGTTATGACTGCCTCTGAATATGCAGAAGTACCTTTCTTATGTGCAGGGTTTAGGCTGGGCCAGCCTGAGGCAGCTTTGGGTGGGCTGCTGGACATTTTGGGAATAAGTCCCTCCATTGGGATTAAACTTTGTGGTCTTGAAGAGTTGGAAATTTGGATGTCTGGGAATGAATCTGGCAGAGAGCAGGCCAAATATTAAGATATTTTAAGTAAAATAAATTTGATGCTGAATATCAGAAAGTCAAATAAATTGGAGTCAAAAGAAAATATGACATCTCTTCTTCTCCATAATTACCTGATGTTCTGCCTTGAACTTTGATGGCTCCCTGGCTGCTGATAATGGGTGTGGTTTCAGTGGTGGTGTCAACATCTTTGTCCATGTCCACTCCAGTGCTCCCACCCATGACACCATTAACTCCAGAGCGGTAAAGGTCATTAATCATGTTCTTTTCCTTCTGCCATTCCCTGTTGGCCTGGATCTCGTCTTGCTCAGGAATCAGCATCTCGGCCTCGTTGGTGTCTTCCATCGTCACGTTCCCGCCCTGCACCTCATTATCGGCCCGTTCGCTGCTGCCGCAGGACTCGCATGACTGGAAGTCATTGTCGGACTGACTGCGGTTGTCATCCTCGCGGCCGTCATCCACTGTGATGCTGTTGGACTGGTCGTAGGGCTCAGGCAGCGTCTCCTTCAGCTCCTCGTGAAGTTGATCCATCAAGCAGCGCAGAAACTCCTGAGAGTCCTGGGGGCCAAGGGGGAATGATCACAAGACATGTTATTTGAGGTAGTAAATTGTATCTAAGTTTTACAGTTTTTTGCAGTTATTTTGATCACACTAATCTATTTCCTCTCCCTGAAAAGAAACAAAGCAGAACTAATTCCTCCTAAATGTAATTGAGTTTGACAGACACAGCAAAGCTTTCGAAAAGCTAATTTTTCCTCAAATTACAAACAGCAACCACATCACCTCTTCTGTCTCACAAAATCCGAAACCAAATGCTCATGAATGTGTAATCAAACTTAATGGACCACAGACATCCAATCTCCCTCTCTCGCTCTCCCAGGACCTGGGATGTTAACTTCATTCATAGCAATGCTAATTCCAAGGCTGTGCAGCTCAGCATTGCGTGACAAATGAATATTCCACAGCGAACTCCTCTGACCAAAAACTGGCAAGTGAAGAGGAAACAGGCCCTTTTGTCATTTCACCACTCAGGCTTATGCATCCCTTATTTACAGACAGTGGACAAAGACAAAAAAGGATCCAGTAAACAGTTTTTGGAAATCCTTTACATGTACTGTATAAACTCTTCTTTTAAGCAACACCTGGAATCAAATCAAGCGATTTACCTTTAGTTTGTTAGTTTAGGTTTAATGTGTGAATGATGAAAGTCAGAAGATGTGAGTTAGTAAATGCAAGGCAGAGCATTTATTTGGCTGAGTGATTGAAGCCAAAGCTAATGTTATTTCTGTAAAAGGAACAAGCATTGGGGATATAGAGTGGAAGAGAAAAGGGAGACACTGTATAAGACCTGCAACAACTTTATATTCTAGGCTTCAGACCCGTAATAATCCCAGCTCAGCACAAATTCATTGTTAAAGGATTCAATTCAGTTCAAACTTAAGCCATGTTTTATATTCAATGGACTCATATTATTCGCAAACACAAAGGTAAAAGCTGAAAATCCACACGTTTATGTCACAACAACTGATCACAAACATACTGTTGAACATGTCTCCCACAGTGAAGAGTGCCTCCATGTTTTATTTATAATGAATCCGTGCGCATTTATTTCACTGTCTGCAATAACCTACCTGCTGAGAATATCCTCTAAACATGGGGTTTATGGCTTTGATCCCCTGAAACAAGTTGGTTGGGACCACGTAGGAGGGTCTGCAATGTGACAAAGCACAGCATGCTTATTAAGTATTGTAATACACAATATCACAGTAAAGTCTTGTGTGATGTAAGCTTTGCAATTAAGACCAGGAATGGGATTAAGGTTTGGCTCTGTCATTTTCTAAACATGGGAAATAATGAAAGTGACCACTGAATTATGAAATAAACTGCAGCTTGTGGGCAAGCTCATATGCTCTTTCAAAGTCAAAGAGGAATGATACAAAGAACTAAAAAAGTGACACCTACCTGTTCTTGTGCCACAGGTCTGACACTAGTTTCTGGTAGCTTCTGCAGAGTGCGGGCTTCTTGTCCGTCCTCACCATGCCACCACATTCCAGAAAGAATTGTGTCAAGGGCGGGCTGCAGTGGAAAGAGGGATGAATATATCATAATTGGGCACTAAACAAGCTTTTACTGAGACAGATGGATTATGATGACCAAAAAGATTGCAATGCCGTGGCTAATTTTCAAAAACCTGCTAATCCTCAATAAGCCCTAGAGAAGCAGATATAATTCTAAGTAGGGGTGTGACGAGACGCTTACTCCACGAGACGAGACACATCACGAGATTGGGTTCACGAGAACGAGACGAGACGAGATTTTTTTTTTTAATTTAAAGAAATCCTCGATGAAATATATGAATGGAAAATAGTTTTTTTATTCAACTGAAAAATCACAAAATGCCAAAAGTGCATTTTGAAATCAACTATTAATGATGAATGTTATTTAACTTCTTTTTTTTTTTACTATTTTAATGAATTATATGCAGTAAAGTACAATTTCACACGAGAAATCTAACTCCTAACTCCTAACAAATGATTTAAAAGTGGCAGGGGGATCTTCGATAGTAATTTCACGCTCCATCACGCTGACATCACATCGCCTCACGAGACAACTTTTCACCTCGACGAGAAATCTCGTCACGTTTTAATCTCACGAGATCTCGTAAAACGAGATCTCGTCACACCCTTAATTCTAAGTAAAAGATAATGTTATATTTTTATACGCAGTTATCTTTGCAAATACCTGGAGATCTGACTCTGGCATCGAGTAATGCTGCTCATTAACTATACGCTTGTAGCCGAGCTGCACCATTTACATCGGTGTATCTGATATAGGAGGGTCAGAGGCAAGCTAAACAAATGACGACAGTTTATTCTACCAGTTAGCTCCACTGGTAGTTTAGTGTATGGGGCTCTGGATACATCACCCCGTATGTTGTTGGGATTGGTCGTAGTGTTATCCAATTGCATGCAGTCAGATTTTCAAATGCATGCTTGGTGCCGCCCCTTGAGATGGGCAACTTTCATTATTAGATGCCAGACCCTTAATCCTTTGGATTTGGGTCTGGATTTCCAGGCAGGTCTTCTGCCTGTATTTATGATTAATTTTGTTTCATTAAATCCGTATTTCACTCTTGGAGTAATGGCACAAATTCCCGAAGGTACAGGCTCATGCAAGAAAACACACACAGCTGAAAGTTAAAGGACATTGGAAAAAGCTGAAAAGAAAAACAGCTGAGGGGATTTTATTTGTTGATGGATACAAACAGAGTGGACAGGAATTTGCAACAAAGAGACAAACTACTGAATGAATAAGTGTTCCGTTCTCTAATGTTACTGTGGCCTCTTCTTGGAAGAGAGCGGTTTGTTTTGTTTTTTGATAAAGCATGGAGCGCTCCCTTCCCTTTGCAGGAGACAAGTCCTCCGAACTGAATAATGACCCAACGGTAACTGAAAGAAGCAGCGCTTACACAAACAGACATCAAAAGGAAAGTTTCAGGAAAGGTCCCTCCTTTCCGCAGCTGCGTGACTCAATTCCTCCTATTTTTGGAACGTGATTTAGATTGCAAATTTTGACCCACATCCTTTTATTTTCTATTATTTTGACTTGTATCTAGACTCGGCATCATCAGTTTAATTTAAAAGTGTACCAGCTCCCCCCTGGATAGATAGTAGGAAGGGGTTTGCTGTGCTTTGCTGTTCTATGAAAAATGAAATAAAAAGTTAGAGGTACTAAGTAAAATATTAACACAGCCTCAGGCTCTGCAGTGGAACTCTAATTTAAGGCACCACACCAACAACCCAATCATAGAGAATGTATCAGGATTGTCAATTCAATAAACAAAAATACAGCAGACTCTTACAGTAAGTAAGTACAGTTTTATGTGCCTCATAAAAAAGACATTGTGGGAAAAGGAGTAGGAGAAGGAACAAAAGGAAAGAGCTGATGTTCTTTTGTAACAAAAGACCCTACAGGGAATTACAAAAGGCCATTTCTGCCATCTCAAATGGTGCACTGCAGCAATTTTCACTCAGTTACTACTCTCCCAAATGAGTACAGTAGCCATGGTGTTTTTTTTCAGTCAACAAGAACCAGGCAGTGAATAAAACCGCAAATCGATATTGTGAGGTAGCCAGGTAGATGTGGGGACAGAAGGCAGGTTAACAGAGACTCACCAGTTGGACAGGGCCTGGAGTGCAGCGTTCATGTAGCATGTGTTGCCTATGTTCTTCAGCCCCGTCAGACCTGAGGGAGACAGAACACCGGGGAAATTAAAACAAGCGCCTCATCAAATGCTTGTAAATTTTGATGGCAGCAAGAAAGCCTTGACAATTTTAAGAACACCCACTCCATTTCTTAGATTAATATTTTACAGCAGGAGCAGAAAAGATGGCTACCTAGAGTATTTTAAATCAGCTACAGTGGCACAGATAGCGCATTCATCTTATAAAAGTATACATATATATTTCAATATTGGAAACTTATAAAGAGTTATAAAAGGCTTTTTTATGATTTTTAAGTAGATCATGATGTCTGTGTGTTTATATTTGATTTGGTATTAGATATGACTTGGGGCAATTGGGTTAAGTTGCCTAATTGCCTCACAGTTCATAAACCTTGGATCTTATGTGACGAACCTACTCTGCGGAGGGCATTAGTCTTACAAAGCTTATTTTCCTTCTGATCATATGATCTGATTTTGTGACAAAAATAACCAAGGCAGTGACTGGTGCCAATGCCTGAGCTACACCACATGAGGTTTGACATAACATATGCCATTTGGTGGAGCCTGTGTGTGTGTCTCACAGCACTGAGTAAAACATTATTTGCATTGGTTTCTCCAGTGGGACTGAAACACTCAGCACTGAAGTGTTAGTGCTAGGCTCAACCCACTGAGCTACACAGAAGCGACCTGTAGTCCTTCTTCGGGACCATGTGTGGCTTTCTGTTGCCTATAGGTATTGTGGTGTGTCTGGCCCTGTTGGTGTTCAGCTTTTAACAACAAAATGGCAAAGTGAGGTGTTAGTCACAACTTGTACTTTAAAGTCTGAAGCACAAATTAACTGCTCTTATTCATTTAAATGATGTTCTGTGCTTTGAACTAAAGCAACTTCTGATTACTGAGCCCCTATGTTTGAGGTTTAACTTCAAATCATCCATGCAATGTTCTTTTTTTTTCTTCATACTTGCATTAAGAGCTGATAAAATTTGATTATTTTAGTTACCTTATTGACTTCAAAAGCAAATTATTTGAATTATTAAAAATGATCAACTGGGCAAGAAACTTTTTATTTTTGGTAACTTTCATTTGCAACATTTACATTTGTATCCCAATTGTTGACCTTGTAGCTGATATTTGTGGGAACAACTACCCTTGTATAAACACAACATTTCAGTAGGGCTGCACGATATAAAGAAAATATTTAATTGCAATTATTTTGACTGATATTGCAATTGCAATATGATTTGCGATATTGAAGGGAATGATGATGTTTGTATCATTATTCTCATTTTTAATGACTAATAAAAATTGAAAATGATGATTATAGTGTGATTTTTGCGAGGATCTGTACCAAACAAAGATGTTTTCTGTAGTCTGTAGAATAGGATTTGTAGGCCGGGACGTCTATGCAGCACCACGATACTTACATTCAGAATGGTTTGACACATATTTAGCCTTTATTGCACCCCTCTGCAAATTGGATATTGCATTAGTCCATATTGTGATTTTGATAAAACTGCAATTAATTGTGCAGCCCTACATTTCAGCAATTAAACTGTAACAAAACAGTGTCTTATTATTATTATAAATCAAATCTAGTGTTACAAACAGCAACATCTCACTGTCGGTTGGACTGATTGCTAGTTTCGGGTGGTGTCATTTTCTTTTGTCTGTGGCCTAACAGATAAATGTTGTAACTATGAAAGCGTTAAACATGCATTTTAGATTAATGAGATGAGAGTATATACACAGTAGTTCCTTGTCCCTATTTGCTTAGCGCAAACCAACCACTGTAATTGGGTCTATATAATAAGGCCAACTGCCATTCATTATGTGACAACATGAACACTTCTTCTGTGTAGGCTGACCTCTGGCACGCAGTTCATCTTCCTCTTCTGTCTCCATGTCCAGGTCTTCACAGCCTCCATTAGGGGGCACTCTCAGAGAGGTTGGGCTCCCAGGGGCCCTGCTGTCATCCTGAAGAAACAGCACAGCACACACACTCACCTCATCATAAGACTCATGTCTATTAAATGGATAACCATAAACAGTTTGACTGACACTGTCACTCAGGATAGACTGGTGCAAATTATTATTGTACAGCTCTGATGAGTATGATGGAAGAGCACATAGTTATGTAATAAAGCAAAAATACAGTAAACATGCTATGTTTTTTCACACAACATAGACTTGCAAACAGAAAGATTTAATGTTGCATATAATCTGCACATACTGCTGTTCAATATTAAACCTGCTTTATGACACTGGAATTAAATAAACCATGTGAGCTGTAAAGACAATAAAACAGGATGACAAACAGAGAGGAACGTGGCTCTTACCTGTCCAGCATTCTGTGGAGACGGGAGGGGTTTGCTGTTGGCATGTGGCGAGTGAGGACCTAGTTTACGCTCCAAAAAAACCTCCTTGCCGCAGGCGTAGCACCACACTCGAAGCGTGGTCAGGTTCACCGTAAGGTTGTGCCTCGTCTCCTGCACACAAAGTTGTTAAAGAGTGTGTGAATAGACAAACCCAAATGTGTAAACAAGGTAAAACAAATAAAGACTTAATATTTATCCAAGAACAGCTAGTAAAGCACATGTGAACTGTCTTATCAAGGAGATGTTTCTTGATCTTCAACACAATCTACCAAACAAACATCTCAATAGACAATCAACAGGTTGCATTTGCTCTTATATGACAAATACAAGTGTGCCTGCTGCCCAAATCTTGTGTATAAAAGGAAACTTTTACAGAAGATTCTGGCACAGCAACTAACAGTATAGCTAAACAAAATGTTTTCCCTCAAGCATAATACAGGTTTTCAGCCCAGGTAATGTCCGATCCTACCTCTTTCTGTCCTTTTAATAACAATCTATTATTGTGGTCTGACAAAATGAAAATGTTTGTTATGTATGTTACAAGCATTACAATTCTAATCTACTCTATTTTCTGATTTGTATATTTGTAACTATTGCAATGTGTTTTTGTTACAATTTCCGACTACAATCACGCAAACAAGGTACTTAGGCAGTTAACAAGTAAAATAATGTATATTACTGTCAAGTAATTGTTTGGTCTATGAAATGTAAAAAACAATTGCCTTACATGTTCAGCTTGCTTGTTTTGTCAGACCAAAAATCCCAAACCCAACAACATTCAACACATAGAGACAAAGAAGAGCTGCAAATCCTTCAATACTCAATATTCACAAAATTATTTGTTAAATTTATTTGACTGATGATTTATTTTAAAAGTATTTTCTTAAGAAGCTGGCATTCAACACTAGCACTCATTTTCTCCCACCTACTATGAGATTTCTTGCAGGTAAAAACAATCAACCTAAAATACACTACTGTATCTTTTCAAGATCTTGGACACCAGTTCTGAGCTGAATGTCTCAGGTTACAGGTTTAGCTGGAGGCAGAGTAGGTAGTTACAGCAACGCAGTCTTACTGGGTTGGAAACACGGCCGAGTTCTGCTGACCCACTGCTGCTCTGACAAACACCAGCATCTGTCAGGTCGACAGGAGACTGAACGTGAGCAGCAGGCAACCAGCAGACCTTGCATTATTCATCAGGGCTGCATTAAGCCTTCACACAGCGGGGGCAGAGCAGGGCTCGCAGAGGTGGCACACCAGACTGAGCACGGCCATGAAACTCCCCAGCTTAAATCCTTTATGAAGGAAAGTACACCAGGTAGGGCATTAATAACAAGCTGGATTTATAGGGCGTAGAGATGTTCTTTTACCAGCCCACATAATGTTTTGTATTACAATTAACTATTTTATAGCTTTTATAGTTATAATTTGTTATGTTAATTAACTTCTGGTCTGCTAAAATATTCAACATCATCACAAACAAATTATGGTATTCAAGCCAAAATAAAGTGCTCCTTCAGCACACACAGAATAATACTGGAGAAATTATGTCAGCAGCTCATATCAATACATGTCCAAAATAAACACTGCAAAACTTTTATAGTGTTGCAGCACCAGCTTACGGCATGTGATCTTATGATTAAGATAATTAAGACGAGGCAGGATGGGTCTGCTAAAAATAATGTCAAGTCTCCTCTCTAGCCCTCAGCATTCAAGACGTTACTGACTGGAATCAGCAAGCAATAAGATTCACCAACACCCACTATTCTTCTCAGTGGATTTGCAGTATTTGCACAAATGCATGAAAAACTGCTCAACAATTTACTAGTTCACTATTGGTTGAATTTGCCTCAGAAGACATTTTTTGTGTGATGTTTGAAATACAATCTCCATGTAAATATATATCATATTTACTTGCAGTATAGTTTGACTGGCAGAGGCATCTGATCCAACAGCACTGCAAAGTCAATAGATTAAAATGCTTCCCTCCCCTCAGGGCCTCCAAAGCACTAATTAAGCATGGCCCTCATTCTTACAAGATTTAAAGATGACTTCTGTGGAAAGAACACAAAGGGTGGTTGGCGACTTGCATAGACCAATGCCCTGGATAAGCAGATGGATCAAATTCACTAGTAGCATCATTGAAAATCAGCCGGCTAACTAATTAAATCTATTTACCTGCAAGCTCTGTGTCAAAAATTCTGTCTTTTATCTGGGTGGAGTGCTCTTTTTCTACGGAGGTTAGAATTTAAACAGGCCCTTTCTTGACAATGGTTTGAGCAGCTATGCGAATACTAATAGGCAGCGCAAATTATATCTACGTTTTCTCTAATATTCCTCCCATCTCTTCCTCTAAACCCATTTGGTGTGCTGGAGAAAAAGCCTTATAGCGTTTCTCCACTGCATGATACCTACTCGATTCGCCTCGACTCTACTCGCTTTTTTTGGTTTTCCATTACAAAAAAAAAGTCTGGGTACCTGCTAAACATGCACTTTTTTAAGTACTACCTCAGTCAATGTTCCAAGCGAGCTGAGGAGCTACCAAAAGGTGACGTGAAAACCTGCTGACTATTGACTGGTCAGAGAGAATCGTCACTATTCACTGCGTCATCATTGCAAAACCCGCTGTGTTTAAATAGTTTAGCCAGTGAGGGTTTTTCTTGCTGCCTCCAGCTGCTTTTGAAACTAAATGTGTCTTCTGGCTGGGGCAAAAGCCACATGCCAGGAATCAAAAACAAAACACCTTTGACATTCTATGTGTGTTATGTTAAGTCGCTGCTGTTTCCTGATATGACAACCAGACATAGGCGGTACTAATCTGCAATGGAAAAAGGACAACGGGGCACCGCGGCCAATTTGAGTTGAGCAGGTACCATTAATTGAAAAACTCCATTAGTCAACACTGGTAACAGTGGGCAGATACTGTAACCAACAAACTGGCAGTGCTACTAAATCTCCCTCCCTCACAGAGCAATGGCAATTAATAATGGACAAGTGCAGTGCCTGTTGAAAACATGCTTGTTCGAAACAGGCTGATTGCTCGGCCTCCTGTATTGCAGCTTGCAGCTTTTTTCGAATGTATCTAAGTACATTTACTCAAGAACAGCACTATGCAATTCTGAGGTACTTGTACTTTACTTGAGTATTCCTATTTTTTGCTACTTTATACTTCTACTCCACTACATCTCAGAGGCAAATATTGAACGTTTTACTCCACTTCATTTGATAGCTTCAGTCACTTCGCAGATCTAGATTAGTAATACTAAATAACTAATAACTAACTAAAGGGGAGCTCCTCGCACACCCGCGTGACGTCTTCGTTATTGTTCTTTAGTGAATGCAGGTCAGACGCACAGTTGGACGGACAGAGATTCCTTCCTTTATTAGATAGACTAGCTGGCGGTGACGTTTTTAGAAACTTACACAGTTTGAGAAGCAATGGCAGAGTTCCTGTTCCTGTAGGCTATCTGCTAATGCTTGTTGACTCCCGGGAAGAAGAGTTCTGTTGTAGCATTAGTATATCCAGCTTACGTGAACGGATATTTATTCACACAAAAGTATGTTGAACAATAGTACACGTATTGGATATGTGGTGCATTTCAGATGCAGTGGCTGACTTCAATCGCCTCTAGGGCTGTCCCCTGAAGGTCCAATATTCAAATAATCAGTCGGTGACCCCTCAGTCAACTGAGATTCTTCATGTTGTTTTTTTGTTATCAAAGTGAGCGCTCATTGCGGCAACACTGCGCAGTATGCCCGTTTTGACTTTGACACGTGTATCACATAGAATCTAGCGTTATTATTATACATCCATGGTACAGGCAGCTGCAGAACTGGACCCATGATGAGAAGTGGTGAATGTACAAATCACAGCAACTTAACACTATTTAGTGTCTGGCTTTTGCTCGATATCTTGTGTCATCAAAAAATGTTAGCGCTGTGTAAGCTTTTTTAATAAGTTGCCTCTTAGAGAAATGCTCTGAGTGAATTTCAGTTGGCTTTTTATTTTGAAGGCTATAAATGAAAGAAGTGAAGCTAGCATTCAGCGATGCTTTTGGTTCACGCTGGTTCCGACTAAGGAGCTTGCATGAGTTTTTTTCATTACCCTCGGCTACAGTAGTTTGCACGCATTAGCTAAGAGGGTTAACTTTGCTTGTTCACTTTATTATGTGAACATCTGTCATTCTGAACGCCCCGTCAAACCCCATTCAAACATCTGTCAGTGTGACGCGTGTAACATCTTTTTTATTGTTCTTGTACGCATACATCCGAGAGACAGCCGGAAGGACTCACTCCCAGAAATTCCTTCCATTATAGTGTCGACGGACAGCTTGACAGCCAGACGGACTCACTCACAAAGATTCCAGCCATACAGTTTGATGAGCCACTGCTGAAATTGCACTGAATGTGGAGGTGTCGGCAGGCAGAGCTGGCTTGATGGTTTTTAACAATGAGTGCACTTCAAAAGCCTAAAGACGCACGTGCTGGCTCTTACATCACGGAGAGACAAATGTTAAAAATAAAGCACTGCTGGAGGCAATTTTATCCAAGACATGGCTCCTGGGACTCTGAAGTGGTGTTCCCGTCCTGCCATCTGTGCCTCCTCTGCCTCTCTACTGACACCTCCACTCCTCTTTTGGTTACATCTTTTTTCAATTTACCGTCACAGTCCAGACTTTAAGTTGTCCACCCTTGTCACATCCCTTCCCTGCACTTTTCTACGCATTTATCAAAATTTCACGGCAGTAAGGCATCACTAAGATCTCTCACCTGCGAGTGCACAGTGCTGTGGTCAGTGTGAGATTCTCCACAGCCTACATATGCACAGCCATTCTGGAGAGAAAAACAAACAGAGTATGCAGAAATCCAAAACAAAAATGTTTCTGGTGAAACAAAAATCAACAGGTTTTTCTTTGCTGGTGAGCATTGCCCTACCTCCAAACACGCCCACAAATTTGGACCTCCAACCTTACAGTCTTGGCACTGGCCCTAGAAAATATGAAGACACTCAGGTTAGAGTCACGTTTTAAAATTAAAATCAGCGAGACAGCAGCAAAGTTCAAGAACAGTTTTGATGCAGACTTGGTAAAGTGATATAAAACAAGTTATTCAGGAAGGGTTTCTGCAGGTTTTCTGAGGGTAAAGTTAAATGTAAGACTTTTAAGTCCTTTTAGTACCACATAGAATGCAATTTACAGTTATATCTGTTTTATGGTCATACTGGCCAATGAATGAAAATATCACGGAAATATTTAATCAAATGAATGTAAACTGGGCCCAGGTAAGTGGCCTGAAATGTTGCAAGGACAATCACACTTTTAGTTAATAGCTGTACAACGTCTCCCGACAGCCAGCAATCACAGAGAAAAAACATTTTATAACTAACATTACATCAGGCTAGAAAATATATTTCTTTTGAAAATTAAATTTTTAGTACCTTATAAAGACCTTTTTTGAGGAAAGTGAATTCAATGCTTTAAGACTTTAAGACCTGTAGATACCATGTTATTACATTTTATTTTAAAGAGTGTCAAGTTATGAGGAGGGCAGGGGACGGGGCCATGATAGAGAGTGACTCACATGGGATTTCTGAATGAGTTCCTCCTTGGTGATCTCCCCAACAGAGTCCAGATGGGGGCAGTCACAGCTGGACGCCGGCGGCATCACTCACCCACAGGTCTGAGAGAGATAAAGGGAGAGAGATGGAAGATTAAACACAACATTCAGTACACAACTTGCATTATAAGTCAGGTGATCTATAGAACATTGTAGGACTTTTTATTTTAAAAGAATGTTTATCAATCCTACATCTGGTACTTGATAAGAGTAATGGGAGATACAGTGTATCCAAAGAACAGCACAAAGGACAAGTAAAACAGACTACTGTAACCTGAGTCACCATCCTCTCAACAGAAATTTGTCCATGCCAGCATGTCTGACAAATTCCTCTGGTTATCAGCCAATGAATCGCCAAGCAGCTCATCACTCTACAGCTGTCAACAACTTGTGTGGAACAAGTAGTGTCCAAATGTTGTCGCCATGAATGATTTTAGTGCCGACAATGCAGAAAGAGAGACACAGACTGTACAAACAAGTTAGAACAAATCTACTGCAAACACAGATCAAATAATCTAATTCTGCTAATCAACTAAGCTCAACCAGTGAATCTAAAAACATGTTAACTCCAGTGATTTCAGTTAACTTCCAATGACAGAAAAATATAAAAGCATGGCCAACTCTGAGACAAGCTCATGCTTGTGCAAATGTGCAAAAACGTGAGACATGTGCACAACTTAGAGGAATTGCCCATGGGTGTTTACATACGCAAGACTAGCCACCAATTATGCTTAAGTTTTGGTGGATTTTGGTTAAGTGCATGTCAATATCATATCCTGGTTTCAGAAACCCAAATAACCCACAACTTTTAGAAGTAGCAAGTGGGGAACCTGATAGAAACCGCAACACTGCATATAAACACATTATCCAAGTTTCTAATCACTGCCTGCCATGTGTGCAGGTGCATCATCAACCTAAGTTACATAGTTAACCAGTGAACTTAAGACTGTGGTTGTAAACAATGAGTCGAAAATCAACACTCAGTTAGTAAAGATAAGTGTCCATGATACTAATGTTCTGATTGCCTCTCCTGACCAACTTTGTAACATAGTGACAATGTATGTCATCCCACACATACATTATAAATAAATTTGAATAACAAAAAAGATTACCTCAAGTGATGTAAGATTTTTAGCATAGTTTTTACATTTGTACCCAGTGGTTAAAAGTAGCACCATCCATCAGCCAAATGCTGGTAAAAATATGCAAGTGGCTGGTAGATTTGCTTCACTCACCAGCCAAAAAAAACAATGGTTATCTATTGAGTGGCTGGTAACATTTGGACATTCAATAGCCGTTTGGCTGGTGGACAAAAAGTTCATTTTTAACCCTGTTTGTACCTATCATAACAATACTTTACACCTTTATGATGGACTCCTGCTGCACTTTTTTCAGTGTGAATGAAAAGAGGAAGTTCAGCGGCTACCCGACAAGACGTATAAGCCCTGTACAGTGGGATGACAGGAAACCACTGGAGGATTTATCAAGGCTGCTTACCCATCTCCTCTTCAAATGGAAACAAGGCTCATGCACTGCTTCATATAGCCCTTAAGGACAGGGGGTTTGCTTGAAGAGTGACAACAAAAGACATGGGTTACTGGGAGTCTGTCTATCAAGAGTCCTGTATTTGAAAAATGGTTGCATCGTTAAGCGAGCAACTGCCTTAGTGTGATCAGAAATCATTTCTCTTAAGTGGCAAATTATACAAGCAGGGCTTGATCAATGGTTTAAGACATATCCTCTCAGGGGAACAGGTACTGTATGTCTGTCAGCAAAGCACTTTTGATAAATGCTGTGAATTAATAGGTGAAAACGTAAAGAAAGAAAACGGGAAATAAGAAGGTGAAGTAATTATCATATCCCAGGAGTCACAACAGCTGTTATTATTTTACTATTTATCTATGGCTGTCTTAAATGTGTAATAACAAGATTGATCATAATTACTTTTTTGTGTCATTTTAAGCAACTTCCTCTGAGTGAAAAGGCCTCTTCAGACCACATCCCGTATGCTTCAGACCTAACACTTGTAATATCAATGTGTAACCCACAAGACACCAGACCAGGTATGGACCTTGTTAGAGGTTGCACACTGGCATCCAGGCTTAGAGGCGTGTTCAGGTGTCAATGGCAGAAGAGAGGAGCCTGCAGCGCAATACTGTGCTGCACATGATTCAGCACATTTAAACCACATCAACATGGTAAAAACCACATGCTCTGGGTGACACAGCAAACACCAACCTACGTAAAACCTAAGATGCACAGCTTTGGCATCTAAGACAGGGGATCAAGCCAAATGTATGGAAATAAACACACACAAGACATCACACCTGATATTCTGTATGATCATGGTTGATAACATGATATATGTGTGGTCAGAGGTCCACACATGCTGCTTGTTTGCAGACACATGACATGTGTTTCTGCCATGCAAAGAAGTGGATGCAAGGAGCTGATCCTTAATTCATTGTTCATGTTCAGTCTTGTGCAAGTCAATATGCCTCAGCAATGCTCATCAATTATGCAAACTGGTTTACATAATGTAGAGATTCTTTATTTTTAATATAAAAGATGTAAATGTAATGTAAATCCAAGCAAACAGATGAGACACAAGGTCATCTACAGATATATTTGTGTTAGAGGTTCCTATAATTACTCTGAACTTTGGATGCACGCGTTCAAACGATCAATTGAAACACCTCTCTGTGCCTCCAATAGTAAATCACTCACTTATTACAGCTAGTACACACTAGGAAAATTGTATTAGCTGGTGGTTTTACAGCCAAGTATTTGGCGATTACGCAAGATTGGCGGAGGAGAGAATATCTATCTTTACTCTGGCACCATCACAAACCATCCTTACACTTTCTTCAAAACCACCATCCTCCAGGTTTGATTCTGCACAAAGAGGTGGTACAGTTAGGGTGGGGCATTGACCCAAACCAGGCAGTGCACATGAATCTGATGATGCCAGATTCCGTGTTATCCGATGGTTAATTTAGATGCTAAATGATAGTAAATTAACACTGCATGGCACATAATTAGTAAACCTAAATACCCTAATAGCAAACTTTACCAAGTAAAGCATCCACCTAAGGGTAACTGTTATTAGCCATAATTTTGAAAACGTAGCTAATGTTAACTGGCAGTTAATGACATCTTAACTAACTAGCGTTAGCACCCAACTTATTTCGGCCAGGTTTTCAACTAATAGCCAGTTTATACTATGACAGATGAAGATGTTTGGCTTTTGGCCTTGTCGACTGCTCAAAATGAGCTGTCTAAACCAGGCGAGGCGTTGACAGCAGCGTCACAGGCTGACTAGCAATATTTCGCTGTTAGCCTGTTTGCCAACTAACGCTAGCTAGCATTACTGGACATCTAACGTTAGTTAATAATTAGCGTTGCAAGATAGCCATATATTAGCTTAACGTTTGTAATAGCGTTTAACGCAAGCGGTGACTATATTTAACCAGGTGAGATAAAACTGTACATGGTTTGCTATTGAAGACCATCTCGCTAGTAACATGCTGTAGCTAATGTTAGCCATTAGCCAGCTAACGTTCTTGTATTACATGATCACTGGCGATCCCTCAGTGACTACATCGGAGTCAGCAGAGAGCTAGCTAGCATCCTGAAATAATGTCAGCTTCAATCCTTACCTGCGCGATATAAAAAAAAGAAACGACGTTTCTCAGGTAGATCCAATTGTATTTGATGTATAAGGCACAGATTCTTTGTGTATTTAAAGATATATTTCAAAGGGAAATCGAGTCACATTAACGATAACCGTTCCTGTCGCCCAGCTTGGTTGCTAACGTTACAGCTGTCCCCGCCCCTTTTCCGGTAAAAAATAAATAAATCACATAATAAACCCTTCCCATCCTACTGTAAACATTACATTAGATGTTTACATGTATGCCCTTTTTATCTTATAGTATGTATATTATCACAATGAACACCTATTAATTAGCTTAAAAATGTTGTCACCGATAGCACTAAGTGTTATAAGTTAAGTTATCATGCATATAGGCTAGCAGATCTATGATTCAATGTGTCATTAAAAAACCCTGTTTTTGTTAAATGATTACTTCCTAAATGGGGGGGGGGGGGCGATAATAAAGGCAGCACCATAGACTGTAAATTAACATCAATATTAACAGTCTATGGGCAACACACGTAAACCCATCCCAAGCGCCATCTAGCGTGTAGGTGCATTGTTGTGATACTAACAGAGAAGAAATACCCTTTGCCAAATTGACTGTAAACATTTGACTTGAATTATAAAATAGTAAATTATAATCTTAACTATAATCTTAACTTTAAGTGGAAAACATGACATAAATCAAAAAGTCAAAATTAAGACAAGCTAATTTGCTCTGTGATAAGTAAAAATGTTGGCTTTTCACATTGTTTGAGATAAAAGTAAAATATTTAACTCTTTGAAATAAAAATTATGTGATATAAAGTCAAAGAATTAGCAAAGAATAAGTCAGAAGATTGAGATGATGTGTCAAAATGTTGGTGTTGGTTGTTTAATCAATTCTAACAGTTTTTATTTTTCTCCTTGCCTACGTATTAATGGAAGTAATAAAAGGGGCAAAATGTAAATCGAGGCGCTTGGAATTTATGCATGTTAATATTCATGTAATGAAAGCCCCTATCCTTAAGAGTAAAAAACTAACAAGCGTGTATTTGTAACACTTTAGAAAGCCGAGAGGGGACGCTGAAACTCCACAAAGATAACAGGAAGCAGTGCTTTTATTTTGAAAGTCACGTTGGATGGGCACGCACTGCAGCTGAGTCCTTCACTCTGAAGCAGCTAAGGTCAGCCGGAGTAGGAGTGGACAGAGTCTGTGGAGGAAACCTCAACGTGTACCGGTGATTTCACTTATACTTTCATTTTCTCAAAATGTTGTTAGAACATAATCACCCACATTGACGAGCTGTTTTGTTAGACTAGCTGTTGGCCGCTTTAACACATTTAGCTAACGCTGCTAGCCGTTATTAGCCTTGTTAGATAACATTAGCTGCAGCTCAGCCAGGCCAATAACAGTTAAGTGTTATCATTTTCAAATATGCTAATATGATTAATCTGACATATTGTTTCAGAGCTAGGGGGCTGTTTTGACTAATTTTCGCGTTTGTATGCGTGAAAACATTAATTGAAACTTGACAGAAATTGCTAATTTATTGGTAGATGTTTTTGGTATTGTGCTAATGAATAGAAGCTATAACTTTGGATATTAAAGTATCAAGATATGGCAAGTTTATTTGAATAGAACAGAGGCAATTTACATTGCTTCACATAAGGCCAAGAAAAGCATTAGAACAAGATTTAAAGCACACTGAAAAGGAAATTAAAAGCAGTCAACTTAGATTTGAGTAACGTGCATGTAAAATACAATAGCATTATCTAAAAGTTGACAACAAAAATAATAGACAAGAAATACAGTGGTAGTTTTTCCCAAAACAAAATGAAGGAAATGCATGTAAAGTTGTGTACCATTTGTTTGCTTGCTTATTAATGTCTCAATAATTATTAAGTTACAGCAAAAGTAGTCTGAATCTTAATTTACTGGATTGCTGGTGGTTTAATGCACACAGGACCGATCCCTGTCTCTTCAGTATTCTCATTGTTTACTTGTCTGTGGTCTAGCATATCTATATTTTTAGGTACTCTGTGCTTTTACAAAGTCCCATGCAAACTGTTCCTTGAGATGTGATAAGGTCATTCATGTTAACAAAATGCAAATTGGATATCAATCGACATTTGAAGAGAGACAAAAAACATAAACTTACATTATGAGCAATTTGAAAATGTTTGAGACAATTAATCAACATTTTGTCAAAGTAAGACTCAAATTGGATAATCACCCATGGGATGAGCCAGTCATGAGGCTCTTGCGCAAACTTTAATTGGATGTTGCATGTTTTCTTGTCCTGTGGATATTCATTGGCTTAGAAGATGTGGTCCATTAGTAAGAGGCTTTGTTCAGACAAAGAAATGCTATGCTTGCGGAACAATAAAGCCTCTAGTTGTCTCATGTACTCAGACAGCCACTTTGTTCAGGCATGTGTATATTGTAAGGTTTGAAATACCTTTGGTGGGTGTGCTTATAGTCCGGTAGATCAGCGAATGACTCATACATCTAGACAGTCTGTCAGTTCTTTCATGATAGTTTTCATGCAAGTAATAATTAATCATATTTTAACACACAGAGGTTTATAAGCACTACTCTACTCAGGTTAGGCAAGCATTGCTACTCATTATATCCCCTCCTGAGCCTCCAAGGTTTAATCTTGCGTGCATGCCATCTCCCTCAGCTCCAGCAGAATGGTGATGAGGAAGAGAGAGCTGCCAAGTCATGGATAGACCGCCACAATGACACATGAGACCCTCAAAAGCTCCCAGCTGTCTGTCAAGGCGGCTGCTCTGCGCATGGTCGACCTGTCGCTGTCCATGTACTGCTCTCTGGCCCAGGTGAGGGGGGTTTTGAAAGTGGTGGGAGTTTGTTAACTGACATTTTATTGGGAGTTCTATTTTCTTTATCTGAGTTATGAGAGGGAAGGTTGTTAGGTACATGAGTGCACATTCAGGTCCTTTTCCCTTTTCTTAACTGTATTGCAAGCAAACCTTTTTTCATGCTTCTGTTTGATTTCTTTAGTCTTACTATTGGCCTAAACTGAAACAGTTAGACCAAAGTATGTGATTATAACTTTTTTTTTTTTTTTTACTAGCTATTAATAATATTTTGAGAAAATGTCCTTGTATCTCTGTTCTTTGTACAACTTCTTCAGAATAAATAAGATGACCATGGACATACTATTCTGGTATTTAACATACATAAAAAAAAAAATTCAAAAAAATATGTGAGTGACCTTCATCAAAAGGTCTGCGCTGTCTCCAACATGGCTGACGTCTATTTAACAGTTTTCTTTACTCTCATATTCTTGAAAGATATTTTTGCCATATAGCTAAAATGTCAGTTGTAGCTTAGAAATGTGTGGCAGTTTACTGTAATGCAAAATAAAGCAATGCAAATGTAAGGCCTTCTGTAATATTGTGTTCCACAATCTCAGACAGTATCTAGACTTGTATCGTAATAGTCATTATCCAGTTAAATTTGAATCGGAGGATGTAAACACAAGTTACATGACCTCACAAATGCTCATTTATTGGACATATCTTGATAGTTATTTTGTATTATTTGGTGGTTTGGACTAGGGAAACCTCTCACCTCTATGGTCATGTGTTAATTTGCATCCAAATTTTCAAGTGTAAAAGGGTTAATGTGATAGTGGCATATAGTAAGAACAGCCAAAGTTCAGTGTCTGACTCTCCATGAGCATGAGGTGACTGTTGTCAGGTGTGAATACTTCATGTCACTTTAGTATTATACTGTAGTAATTAGTCCTTCTAGATATTTGACCAAACTAGAAGAACAATTATTTGTAATAAAATCTACTAAAGGGAAAGCTTATTTAAATGTGCATTTTTAAAAAGAGAACGATGTGTACTCTTTCTGAAAGGGCAGATTTTATGTAATTATAAAACAAAGTGCACAAAACAACTCAGAACATTCTTTGCAAATGGCCTTACATTTTTCAAATGAATTGAATTCATGAATTACACAAATGGCTTATGATTTTGTAACTAGTAAAGACTAATTACTACTATTAAACAGGAGTTATTACATTGTCTTCTTTACTGAGGAATCTGATGTATAAATGTATTTGTTGCCTTAATTCTTCTAGTAACTCTCTCATTTCACATCTGGTTGACCCGAGGTTCAGTGCTTTGCGACACCAGTCACCCCTATGGGATTACTGGTATAGCTGTCTTTTTTAATTGGTGTCTTTCTTGTGTATCTGTATCTTTTTTTTGTTTTTTTTGTTTTTATGGACCGTGAGTCTAATATTAAAGGCTGGCTATCTATCTGAAGCTGTTATCGACGTATTTTTCCCATGACGATAATTTCGGAAATTTCTAGAAAACTAAAATGTAATTTTCTTTTCACAAAAAAATGTGTGTGCTTTCATTTCAATTTTATACATTTTCAATAAATATCCATTATAGTTCCCGCTTAGTCTGTATCCTTCAATTATTTAAAAATAACAACAATAAGCACTTTTGAATTCGAAAACAATATTTACAGTAGTAGACTATTTACAGTACAAACCTTGCCAATGAACTATGAGGACAAAAAAAAAATCAATTATCGTTCATTTATCGTTTATCGATAAAATGTACAATTAATCGTGATGTTGATTTTTAGGTTATATCGTGCAGCCCTACTCCAAACTCTGTGTTTATGTAATTTTCAATTGTTGGGAATGTGCAGCGTTGTCATGTCAGTGGGGATAATCTCCCACATCGTTGTGTGTTTCTATTTAGAGGCAGACCGGGGTACACACTATCTGAAAATAATTGTTTAAAATCTAGATGACAGGCTAGTGGCTGATTCTTAGCGCTGCATGTTATGTCATAACTGCAGTTATGCATCCTCAGATGAACTCTCATCATACAGGACATTGGTGTTTAATGCATTTCTTCATGTTCTTAACCCCTCCCCCATTCTTTGTGCTGTTTGGTTTTCATCTCAATCTCAGTTGCAAAATTTCAATTATATCATTGATCTCTGATATTAATTGGATACCATGTGGGTTGCTGTAGCCTGTAATAGTCTCTTTTAAATGGGCTATACTCAAAATACTGAGGTAATAATATGGCTCTCACAGACCATTCCCAAATTCATACAGTGACTTGGATCACGGCATACTGAAAGGGAGTGTAACTACTTTCTGTGCTCAGGACGCCATTACTCCATTATATCTTTATATATGCAACTATATTAATGTTTTTAAGTAAAGCTACTTTGCCTCAGTCTGTCTCTGTTGTCTTAAGTGAGCAAATTTCTGCACTTCAAAATATTTAAAAAATACTGCCTTCTTCCCCAGTCTGTTTTACATGATTTTGGATGGTTTTGAATTTGGATTTAAGAATTTTCCAACTCCAACAGTGAAGCTAAAGAGAATCAAGAGCTTTAGTTAGGGCACATTTTAATTTTGACCTAACAAATAGAAAAGAAACCAATCTGCTGCTCAGGCTTTTTTAAGATGCATTCACATCTAACTTTAACTTCCTCCCTCTAACTCCAGGTGAGTGTTAGCACTGGCACCAAGAAGCTGGTGGCAGCCACTGCCTTTGGTGCCATCTCACTCCTCTACCTCGCTCGCCGCTTCCAGAGGAGGAAGGGCAGGAAGAAGGCTCACTCGCCTCAGTGGGAGCAGGCTGGCTTTGAGTTTTTGTCCTCAGCCCCAGCAGAGAATGGTAAGTCTTCCTCTCAACCAGCAGCTCACTGGCCTGTGATTTTCATTTAGTGTGTGAGCCCAGTTGCTGGTTTGTGATGTAATCAGATTGGCTAGTTGTGGCTGTGCTGGCCGCAGGGGGGAACCGGGGGGGAAAAGCAGCAGCCTTCAGTGAGATGTTGAGACCGATTCAACTTTTGGTGAAACGCAACCCGACATCACCGTGCAGTGGCCAATAATGTAACTTTTGATCACACTTGTCAGTCCGTTTTGAGTGTTAGAGTCCTGTACAGTAAACAGTAAACCTTACTGTCTCTATTGCTGCCACAAGAAAGTCTAAATATAAAACAAATAAAAACTACGAGGGTAAAAAAACATTTTAGTGATTCTCACACACCTCCACACAACCCTGGGGTGATTTGCCAAATTGCTTGCTTTGGTCGGAATGCGCCTTAATCTGATTTAGGAAGATCTACCACTGATTGGAGTCCTACAGAGAAAATAACAGAAAAGCAGAATTAAAAAGGGTCAAATGAGCAGTTGGCCTGGGCAAAAAGATTGATGATCTTTTTTTGTTTTGTTTTTTTACTTTTAACAGCTTCATATATGGACAAATTTCATACAGGTTTAAATCTGACAGGAGAGTATATTTGCAAAGCTAATTCTGTTTCTGCATATGTGAACATCAGTTAATTACACATGTAACACCTGTGCTAATATGTAATAATCTGATTGTCATTGGAGTCTTGGTAATGCTAGAATGTGATCCAGGCGGAAATTACCATACTACAGCATGTATGTTCAAGTCAATGAAAGAGCCAGACTCTGACAATCTAACATGTGTTTGCTCAAACTTTCTCCCTGCTTGCCCCATGTACACACACTGGTTGTGAGCAAACCAAAGCAAATCACTACATTTGGCTCGTATAAAAATAGTCTGAGCTAGAAACCAGCTCATAGCAGCAGGTGAGCCAGAAAGGAAATTATTAAAAGAAGGATGGAAGTAATTCAAACAAATAATTGGCGTTTCAGTCTGTTATCAAATTGGCAAACATGGTTTATCCCTTGTGTAATCCTGCTACATGCCCATGTTGCGTGGTCACTGTCTATTCTGGTCTTTTTCCTAAACATTATCTTTGAACTCTCATCTTTATCTACCCAGATAAAGCCAGTCAAAACAACGCTCTCTCCCTCAACTCCAAGAATGGCTGCTACTCTGCTCTGCTTCTCAACGCAGGAGACTACAGAAAACTGTCCGGGTCTCTGCTAAGCCTGGCCTCTGTAAGACAAAGAAATCGCTTTTAATGTATTAAAGAGTATTACGTTGTCATATGTAAAACACAGAAAAATAATGCTATAATGAGGGACATTTGTCAAGAAATAAAAAAGTAGAGTACTATATGTTTAAAAATGGATGCTACACTCCTACTGATGGCTACCCTCTGTCCAAACCAGGAAGGAGACATTAACTTTGTTTTTGTTTTGAACTTGGTACAGTACCTGTTTTGGTTCATACACAAACCAGTGATAGTGACTTTGTCGTGTAAGGATTTCCAATATTTCCAGTGTTGATGAGAGAACTCCCTCTGAATGATTTAACCAGGTGGACGAATACCATTTACTTTTTAGTATATGCTTTTTTATACTCATAAGCACACCAAATTGCACAGACATGGACATGGTGTTGAACCTCAAATGCTGAGTTGGCAGGGTTGATCTGTTTTGTTTGCAGTGCAACGCTGCTTCCACAGCTTGAAACTTAACTGTTTTTCTGTTGTGTCTTTGCAGGTACAAAGCATGAACTCGTCAAACAGTAACACATGCGCAAATGAATCTATCTGTTGGGACAGAGCGGGGGAAGCTGATAACTGCAGTGTGCTGAACTTACCTGTTACCACACCTGAAAACCTGTACCTCATGGGTAAAGAACCTCACACACAATACGTCACCTCACTGTGTTTTTTTTACAAGGAGAATGAACCACACAATAAATTACTTGAAATAATGGAAGTATTCATCCGTAATTTCTTGGAATAACATTTTTTTTTGGTGGGTTGCGTTGTTTTGAGATAAAGCTTTTGAGTTGTTGATTGTTTTAGGGTACTCCGTTTATGTGTGTTTGCAGGTATGGATTTATTCGAGGAGGCTCTACGGCGGTGGGAGGAAGCGTTAACATTCAGGAACAGGCAGGGCGAGGATGAGGCCAGCTGTGCATCTGTCAAAACGGGAGCTGGAGACGCCATTGCTGAGCAGAGCATGGAGGTACATACATACAGAAAAACACTGCTCATTTAAAGATAGAAATTCCTTTTCAGTGGGGAAGATTAACGACACCACAATCACCACAAAGTTAACACATTTATATTAGTGCCACACTTAATAAGAGATAAAAGTGAAAGAGTTGGCCAGACGATGTTTGCTTCTTGCTTTCTTCATTCATTGTTCTGATACATTTTTATGCACCAATTTATGTTAGAGACATATTTTTTTATGTGAAAGAAAACACAAAATTTAGGTGGCAGGTGACAATTCAAAATATATAAAATGTAATGGAATATAATGCAGTAAGAGGGCTTCCACAACAAGGACTTGGGATCAGATCCGAGTACACTTGACCCCAAAGTCCAGTTCGTTGCGTATGGTACCCCCAAACGGTCGGTTTGTGCCCAAGTCCACTTGATAAGGTGGTTTCGACTACAGTCCACGTGCACTCCGGTATAGTTCGCATCAGGCTGGAAAACCAACTGTACCAAAACATGGAAGTGGGCTACTATTTAACGCGACTACAAGGAGTTTCAATTTTATACTGATGCCACTATATCAGACGCCGCTGGATCCCTGGGCAGCAAGGTCAGCAGAAAGTCTGGTACAGCCCGACGCTGAACCGTAAAACTGAGATCCCCTTCTCTCTGTGGAACAGCACAAGCCAGCTGGCCTATTAGCGCCAGCCACATGTGTAAAATATGGCGGCTTGAAGTCAAGAAACAGTTTGGCGCTGGCAAAAAAAAAAAAACTCTTTTCAGGAGGCCCCCAGTTGTGCCTTTTTAGAAAGATTAATAAAATTGTGGTCACAAGGGAATCCTCAAAAAAAAATCTTTGGAGTGAGATTTCTTTATTTTACCTCTGGCAGTTTTCAAATTACCAATCTACATTAACCAGGTGCCAGCTCATGATTTAAGTTTGCCTGGTCGGATTTTGAAGTCATATTTTATGTAATTATTAAGTAAAACTGGGTACTTTTATTATTGCCATAGTTCTATAGTTATTTTTATTTTATTTATATTTTTATCTTAAACATTCAACCCACTTCAAAAGAGAAAAAAATATAACAATAAAATGAAACACAAATCTAAAAAAAAAATCATATCCAAATCAGTCTGATTCCCTCAAAGAACACAAAAAGGATGAGTTTGACAAGGAGCAGGCAGAGGCATAATGCTTATGAAGTCCTGCCCTTAGTTTAACTTGTATTATTTTTGTGTTCAGGACGTCATCAGCACAGAGTTCATCCACAGGCTGAAGTCTCTGTTGCAGAGGGCTTACAGCCTCCAGGAGGAGTTTGAGGGAGTGTTGTGCATGTCAGAGCCCTCGTCCCACAGCAACACCCAGGGTGAGTCACTCAAACAATATTATGTCATTTCCATGATTGTTATATTGTGCATTACAATAGCTGTTCTCCATCACAGAGAAAATGGCAGACAGAGAGGAGCTGGACGACGCATGTCTCAGAGACAGTATGAGCATTGCCTCCACCGACTCATTTGTGTCTGCTGCTGAGGTGAGAGAGCCACTCACCATCGCTTTCTAAACATACCACATATGGAATTTTACCAATCGTCCCACTTACATCTCAACAACTCTTTATATGCTTGACTCAGCATATGCTTATATGCTTGAATATACTGAAATAGTTGTAGTATTAAAGTAGTATAGAAACGATAAGTTGGTGGCCTGACCAATTTAAAGTAGTTTTTCAGCACCTTTTATGACATGAAACAAAAGTAGCACTTTTACAATAACAAAGAGATGTGGTTATAAAAAAGATTTTATCTTTATCTCACTGCTTCATTATGTATATGAATGCATATTTTGAACAAAATATGAGGTGAATTATTCCATTCACTACGAGAGCATTGCATTGATGTATTGATACCATTCAATGTGTTGTTACAACTGACAATGGGGCACAAACCATATCATTGGTAGGTTGATGAGCACATCTTATTAAAATATAATCTGGATGATAGAGATGGTTTGTTACCATTTTTTGCTTCCCCATACCTATTCCGATACAGAGTACTGATCCGATACCAGCGTGTCATATATTTTATTATATTTCAACAGCTGTATACTACTATCCCTGTATGGATGTGATATGATGTGATGTGATTTCTTTTAGGTGTGGCTTAGGTTAAACTCTTTGTGAAACATGAACAAACAATGAACACTGTAGAAATTTCTTTTATTATCCAGTTTGACAGTCAGTCATAACGGAAAATGAACATAAACACATTTTCTTTAAGGCTTTATTATGTGGTATTGGATGGGTGCATAAACTCCAGTACTTACTGATACCAATACTAGCGTTTTAGGCAGTATCGGAGGCCTCTCTACTGGATGATCAGTTAGAACATATCATGTAGTGGTCACCTGTTGGGATACAGATGAAATATGGGCAACAAACCATTACTATAATAATAATATGTAGAATATTAGTGTAGTAAATTGTAGTGCAATAAATAAGATTTGTAATTCCACAGGTGAGCACCTAAAACCAGCAAACATCTAAATTATATTTCTAAAGTGTTTTTAATTTTGTATGATGTAGCCTATGTTAATTCTCTGTACCCGTATGAATCATAACATATAGTGCCATAACTCCTTTGTGGATTTCCTTGGCCAGGGACAGCTGATGATGACTGTCTATTGTCCCTGTTGAATAAACAATTAAAAAAAAACTCAAACTGTCACACTGAATTAGTAAACAACTAGTTTACAGCAGGAGTTTGATCCTCCTGTAAATTCCCCACCCGCTGTTTGCCAGCACTCGGCTTATCCCCTTAAGACACTGGGGGATACTAATGCACTTGATCCACAAAGTCAAAAAATAAACTGGTCGTGAAGAATTAATGATTTGTTTACTAAAGCTAAATTCCTTGAAATGTTCAGGTAAACCCCTGCTGAAAGCTAAAGGTGCTGTATATCTCTAACAGGAATGGGAATTAGCATATACAGCACAAATCTTTTGATGTAAATAGTGTGGTGTGTGTGTGTGTGTGTGTGTGTGTGTGTGTGTGTGTGTGTGTGGTGTGTGTGTGTGTGTGTGTGTGTGTGTGTGTGTGTGTGTGTGTGGTGTGTGTGTGTGGTGTGTGTGTGTGTGTGTGTGGTGTGTGTGTGTGTGGTGTGTGTGTGTGTGTGTGTGTGTGTGTGTGTGTGTGTGTGTGTGTGTGTGTGTGTGTGTGTTGGCCCCTTTTATGTAATTTGTGGAAGTCAGTATGACTGTATGTATTTGTTTGTTTTACCCCTCTTGTAATGGGTTACATGTATGTGTGTGTGTGTGTGTGTGTGTGTGGTATATATATATATATATATATATATATATATATATATATATACACTTAACTTTCTTTTCCTACATCTTCAATAAACAAATTCATATTAAAAATGTATAAAAGCTTTAAATTAAGGTATTTACACCCTCAAACGTGTTTAAGCATTTACAGTCCGACCAGTCGATGAAGGTCGAGCAGTCAAACTGGGTCGCTCATGCTTATAAATAGACCTTCAACATTCCTCAGTGTACAATATACAGCTCGCTGTTACTCTGCAGCTGTTTTTCCTACAACTTCCACACCGCAACAAAATGGAGAGATCTCTGTCTGGACAGGACTAGGACAACCTGTTCATAATACATAATGTACTGTATTTAATTTAGGAGGGACGAGAAACTGAAGGTTCAGCTTTTGAGACCATGTTGACACCCAGCTACCTTCATTATTATACAACTTTGTAAGCATATGTTCTTATTACATTAAGTGAAGTTTAGCTGTCCCAAAAAAAAATACATTAACAGTGAATATGTAATTATTGTGGGAGCAAAGAAACTTTTGCTTTCATATTTCCTGATGAAGAGCACCTTTTTTTTCGATGTGCGTACCTCCTCTTCTTTAATGGTTTTGGTGTCAGAATCCAGAAGCTTTCTGTTTTTGCGTGGATGTTTAAGAATCATAGGACACAAAAGCACCTTCTGTATTCTGATGAGGAGCATGACCTTTGACAGGAATGGGATTGAAATGTTTATTTAGTCCCTAATTATCTTTTTTTTTTTTCTACCTCTTCTATCCGTCTGTGTATCAGCTGTCAGAGCACCGAGAGCTGAGGAGCGTCGTCGCTCTGGGTCATCACCTTTTCTACGAGGAGGCGCTGCAGATGGCTGAAGATGGCAAGATCTCCTGCAGGGTGCTGCGGTAAGTAAACTGATTTAATATGAAACACAGAGTCTCCATTCCTGGAAGATGTTGTGTGGAGTTCATTGCTTTACATTTGCTTTTGCCCTCATTTTAATCTGGTCTTCTTCTTAAATTTTCATGACCAGGACTGAGATGCTTGAGTGTTTTGGGGACATCGATTTCCTGGCCAAGTTGCACTGTGTGCGTCAGGCATGTCAGGTACAGTATTTATGAATTAAAATATGTCATGATAACAGACGGGAACTCATCTAATAATTTGATTGAATACACCATAAAAAATATTGCAAATATTACGGTAAGATAGCAGCAGTTTTGTATTGGTGTGTTGTATAAACACAATTCATATTCATATGTAAATGCCAGGAAGGAATTAAATCCTAAATGACATGGATTGTAAATGTAAAATGTAAATGTGCTGTATTTATATAGCGCTTTTCTAGTCTTAACGACTACTCAAAGCGCTTTTACATCATACAGGATACATTCACCATTCACACACATTCACACACTGTGGCCGAGGCTGCCGTACAAGGTGCCACCTGCTCAGCAGATAAACACTCACACACACTCACACTCCAATGCGCAGCACCGGGGGCAACTCGGGGTTCAGTGTCTTGCCCAAGGACACTTCGACGTGGGACTGCAGGGCCAGGGAACGCATCACCAACCTTCCGATTGGCAGGCAACCGCTCTACCACTGAGCCACAGCCGCCCCGTTGTGCGATCTTACTGAAGAAAATACATGTTAAGGTCACAGAAGATTGCACTAGTGGGAACAATTTAAAGCCACTGTGTAGAAAAAAAAAGAATAAGATGTGTTTTTCTGCAGCTCATTTTGTGCGATAGAACGACCCGGATGTTTCTGGCCGACACAGGAAAGAAAATACTCTCTTCCATTATCATTAAAGGACAGAAGGTAAGTCTAACGCCACAACTAGTGAAGATGATATACATCTTCACGTAAGTGCTTCCCCTCCTAAATGTTATCGTTTGGTTTCCAGAGCCCAAAGAGATTCGAGGAACTGTTTGAGGAGATGATTTCCTTCCTGGAGCACACGGAGCACTGGGAAAACACCGAAGTAGAGCTGGCGACACGAGGGGTACGAGAGCTGCTATCCCTATAACATAATGTCTTACTTCTGCTGATTGATCACAAAATGGCACCCACAGGAGTGGACAGCCTCTCTTCTTCTTCCTTTTTTTTTTTTTTAAGTATAACATTTTATCCCCACCCTCGCCAGGTGAAGCACTTGAACTTCTATGATATAGTGCTGGACTACATCCTGATGGACTCATTCGAGGACCTGGAGAATCCACCGATCTCCATCCAGAACGTGATCAACAACCGCTGGCTCAACAGCTCCTTCAAGGAGACCGTGAGTAATCGCATCAAATACTTCTTCGTGCTCAATGGATCACTGGCAGCAGGTGTAGAGGCGGATCAGACATGGACATGGACATTCTTTATAATGTACTACTGAAATGATCATACTACTAGAACTTGTAATTCTGAAAACTAAATTGTAAACAGAAGTAGATACTTTACAGAACAATACTGTTGATTTTGTAAGTGCAATATACAGTATACATATTGTAGATATATACAGAAATATATATATATATGTGTTGAAAATGGCAAAATAAACGTAAACACTACAACTGTTGGCACATTTTTCTGAGATACTTTGTAGTTTCCTGTATCATGCTTTATATTTTTGTATCTAAGTTGGTGCATTTCGTATTGAGTATTTGAGCTTTTCATAGAGGATTTATCTGCATGTATTTGACAGGCGGTGGCATCAAGCTGTTGGTCAGTGATGAAGCAGAAGAGACAGCACATGAAGGTACAAGTCCAACAAAATGTTCAAACTGTTTTGGATGAATTGTAACCGGTCACACTTTAGATATCTGTCTCACTGCTTTACCTCCTAAACGACACCTTTGATCTCAGGCACAATTATTACGGCTGGAAACACTAGTTGACTACAATCCTACATTTTATTTATTACACCAACAACCATATAATTACTACGCCTTATCAGTTGTGATTGTAAGACAGTTCCAAAATCCTATCACTTCCCATCAACTTCTTCTCTTTGTCTCAGGTGTCGGACGGCTTCATCGCTCATTTCTATGCTGTGTGTGAACAGATCAGCCCCGTCCTGGCCTGGGGCTTCCTGGGGCCCAAGAGCTCCCTGCATGACTTCTGCTGCTTCTTCAAGGTCCGTCTCAACACCAAAAAATAACAACTGCAGTACCCTCTTCCAAACAGGATCTTTACTTCTGTTGTTGTCACAGCTTATGGATCCACCTTAGCGCCTTTCATACCTCTTGAGTTTCCATTGTATCCAAATAGGAAAACACTGATTTCAAGTCTTGGAAGGTTTCATTGAAAATGTAGTCAGATTATTAATAGATTTGGATTGGTTGGAAGTGTTTCAGTTCACCAACTCCTTGTACTTAATTTAGTCATTACTATTATTTTTTTTTAAACATTTATATTAATTATTGAATATTGAAACTGAAGGAATTATTTATCCTTCTTCCGGCAAATTAAGGCCTTAATTTGCCTTTTCGAGGTTCTTAACATACTAAAAACTCCACAGAGTTGGCGGTTGCATCAAGCCCGGTATTTTAAGGTTTTTTGAGAACCTAAAAGGCAAGGCGCTATACTTTAACAAACTCCTCCTAAAGATTTCATGCGATCCACTTCAAATTTGTTTTGTGCCATCTCAAGACCTTAACAATGAAAGTTATTAAATGTTTGAGTTTTTACCCAATAGTGTGGGCGTGGCGGCCATTTTGAGCATTTAGTGATGAACAAAGAAGTTGTTGTAACTTTGGTGTGTAAATTTCTCACAATTGACCATCTTCCAGGCATGAGGACATCTATAGGCAAAAATTCACTTTTGGACATAGCAACCCCCACTGGCAACAGGAAATCAGCCTTATATGACAAACATCGGATTTACATGAATCTTATGTGTGTTCAAAATGTGATACTGAGCCGCCCCCCTATACTTCAACAACACCCATGCCCCTATTAATGACTTGTGCACCGTTTAAGGTACACTTTTGTGTGAGGTATCATTGAACTCAGCAGAGAGGTCCTTTGTCATTGGTCATGGTTTTGCCCGCCCCCTATGCGCACCTTTGCTACTTGGGAAAAAAAAAGAGAATTAAAGCTGCTCTGCAGCGATGGTCGGTGCTGAGCATTTTAAACTCGCAGGGAAAGCGTCCAAAGCACAATGACTGATTACGTATAAGATGTGAAATGACCATTGAGCTCTGAACATGCAATCTTCATGTCCAAAGGCAAACGCTGAACACAGTGAGCTATTGTCCAGGTGATGACTACTCTAGCTATTTGGGGTATTGAGTCAACCCGGATTGACTGTTAATCAGAATCAGGTGTGTTAAAGCAGACACATTTAAAAAATGTGCAGGGCGGTTTGCCACAGCACAATGCCTGATTAGATTTACGTATGATAATCTTGCAAAACCATGGGCTCGCACTCGGACCCATTCAGGCCGTATGTAGGTTCTGAAGTGACATCGCAACACTTAGTAGACAAGGAGCAGGCTTGCGTGAAAATGTAGAATTTAAAGCAAAAAAACATCAATGCCTGTTATTTTCAAAAAGATCAAAAAATGCCTGATGTTTAAAGATGTTCTATTTTATATTGACTACACTACTGTATGCAGTAAAATGACTCAATTTTTGATAACTCAAATTTGAATAGTAAATTTGTGAAGGAAAGTCAAAGTGGCCCAAATTTGATTACATTTGAGCATATGACCGGACTTATGTGCAAAGTTTGAGTTATTGTGCATGGGAAAATGTATTCCTTAATAATACAGGCAAATACAATATGGTCCATCCAGCTTTGCTGCAGCCCCTAAATAGCAGCAAAAGAGCTGCAGAAACAGCTCCAGTGTTCTAGAATAAAACAAGTTATGGAAAACTGTCTTATGTAAAGTATCTGCCTTAGCATTCCTTAAGCATATGTCTAAAAAGTGTTTTCACTTTTCCTTCAGGATCAGGTGCTGTACTTCCTAAAGGACATTTTTGACCTGGACAAAGTGCGTTACTCTTCTGTGGAGAGTCTAGCAGAAGACATGCTCCACCTGCTGCACCGGCGCTCTGAACTGTTGGTTGCCTACCTGGGAGCAGACTCCCTGCGGCATGTCAACAGCTGCAGTTCCCCGCAGGTGCAGCTGGTGCCCAGCGCCCTGCTGGAGGCACAAGTGCAGTGAGAGACGGGGAACTTCTATCCAGCCATCCTGGGTCATTAAAACACTACACAAAAGAAACTTTCAGCATTTTACCTAGGGTGAGTTCACAGCAACTGTTGGACATGGCTTTATTTTTCACCCATCACGCACTTTAATGTTAAGCACTTTCACAGAGGTCTGACATGCACATCTCCCATCATGCTTTGTGTTCTTATTGCTCTGTATCCCAGGATGAACTGTACCAGCTGTCTTGCCTTCAGACCTAAATCATTATCTCCAGTGTGGCCTCTCCTCCCCCTTTTCACTAGGCCATAGCAGTGCACGTTTGATTTAAAATAGAGCAATAAAGTATGTAATTTAAACTCGCTGTAAGACATTTTGCGTCACCTTGCAGTAGATATTTTGTGTAAAATTGAGGCATTTGGTGTTAAGCAATTAAAGAAAAGGTATTTTACAGTATTTATTTTTACTATACCATTAAATGATGCAGGATTATTTTTTTTAGTTCGATGTGCCTGTATGAATCAATGCATTTGTGATCAGCTTCAAACACAGTAGTATGAATACCATTGTTGTATAATAAAGCAATATATTGAAATGCATTTCCATATCAGCGATGCAAAACTATTAAATGTACTGTGTTTTTATTACTGTGTTGCGCAGAGAAATCGCTTAACAAGGGTTTGACATTAAGAGAAGAGGCACCAATACTCAAACCTTTATGCAACATTTAAATGAAGCCTAGCTCATAAGGCCTACAAGGCCCTTAAACCCATCAGTCAACTATAGGAACTCAAATGTACATCAATAGTACATAATCCTGCAGCTCAAGACAGGCAAATGCGCAAGAAGCCTTACTCTTAATGCACTTATTTAAGCCTCAACACAGAATGTCAGTCTTATTACAGTATATTATCGTTTGCTTGTCAGTCACTGCCATGTACAGAACATGGAAACTTTGAGCAGACTTACTGCAAGCATGTACATTTTAATATTCTAAAAATATTTGATACATGAAGTAAAACTGTTGGTTGTGGACCTAGTTTCCATTGCTCACTGCAGTGGGGACAGAAGCACATTAAACTTAGGCTGCTAAAGCCTTATTAACTTTAAGATCTGAGAACAGGAGTTTCTCCCCATGCTCTTAAATTGTAATTTCATTTTAAAAAGATATCTTTCAAAAGCCAGTAGAAACGATGTAACAAGTTTCAATGTACATTGACCAAGACAGACTTGGAACTGATGTGGATTGGGTTTTCAACACACGGCAGAATGTTCTTTTGCATTTGTGGGTTCACCTCATTTGTGCATAAATTAAGCAAATAAATACTGACGAATTTGTTGAGTTTCTTAAACTCATGTTTATCTAGAATGTAAAATTAAAGTGAATGAGTCCATTTAATTTGTTACAACTTTATTAACAGGTCAACATTTCAAAAGTCAGAACAGTTAATTCAAAAACAATATATTTGATAATATACACAGCACATGAAACTTTTACCTCTAATGCATGCTCCTTGTTTTGTCTTCTACACCCCCACGAACTGTGTTGAAACACTGAGCATCTCACATGTACAGATGAACAGAAACAGTAAGTGACCCTTTAACTACAGAGAGAAGTGATAAAAAAAAAAGCCCCAAATTTTTACTGCCAATAAAACTGCAAGTCATTTTAAAGTACATCACTTCCTGTCCTCATCCAACTTTCTAAAGCACATTCCTATTGACTAAAGGTTACTGATGAATAAATTCAAGCAACAAAATAAACCATCAGACAACTCTAAATACACTATGGCATCATGGTTATAAAAACAGTCGGTCCGAGCTGAAAAACATGTATCTGACCAACACTTTGCAATCACAGAATTTAAATTTCATTGCGTTGCTGTTTTACCTTATCACTGGAGCTCTTGAACGGTCTACGTTCAGCAGTGGGATTGACTCAAAGGATTCCTCCTTTTGGGGACAAACTACGACAGGGCCTGATTCTATGACCTAAGCTTGCAGCGTCCTCCAACACTGTGAGCGAGAAGTGAAGTTTCAATAGTAGATTTGCACTGCACTTGAGGGCAGATTCACACCACGACAGGAAAAAATAAAATAAAAAAATCATGTATTTCACCGTTTCTTGATCTAGCGCATGGCATGCAGTTTTAATATAGTATAAAAGTTGTCAAAGCATCGATACAGTCGCCATCAGACTTACCAGGATGCAAAGATAAGGCTATCATCAAATATTAAGCACATACGACAATGACATTTCCTTAGTGAGCCTATGCAACAACTTTTTCGGAGTAAAGTCACTTTCTGAAAAGTCAAACTTTATGTAACAAGTCATAAAGCTCATGTCATGCAGTTCATTCATGAAAGCAGATCTTAAAAAGGGCTTCATACTTTGATATATCCTGGACATTTCTTTACGACTAAGCATAAAATGCATTGAGGCATATTAAAAGACACAGGTAAGCATTTGCATGTAAATTGGTAATGTCACTGGACAAAAACACTGGTTTCCTTAGGTTTCGCTTACCTGTGTAATTGCAGCAGAACCTAAGGTGCAAGGTCTGGGACGACACTGCAAAGATCAGATATATTGCACTGTTTGCCATCAGTGAACAATGCTTAAAATTAACAGCCTTTCACAACAGTGCTCATTCAGAAAATGTCAATACTGGGCTAGTCAGAAGCACTTCCACTACTAGCATTCCACATGCTCATATAGGACATTAAAAGTAATAACAGCAGAAGAATCCTAAGCATGCTACACTGGAGTTATGCAGTAGGACTTTTGAAAGCAATATGTTGCAATAAATGGCATTTATAAACATGAAAGTCTCAACTAGACAATGGCACTTAGCAGGTCAGGTATTCAAAACGCAAAAAAACCAAATGGGAATCCTTAAACAGTTCCTACCAACAGTGTAACAGAGTGCTGACATTCAAACTCAGTTCAGAAATCCAACTGGCAATGAAATGCTACCTACACAAAAGGTTTAACAATCTAACAAGTATCAACATACTGTTAAGATTCAAAGTCTGAATGTAGTAGTCACAAAGGGAAATTAGTCTCAGAAATATGTGGTACAAGATTCTAAAGTACTACTCCTCTCCTCAGAACATTTCATACTTACCCAGAGACATAGGGAAAATGGCAATATGACAAAAATACTATATCTTTGGCAGTTTGTAAAGCATCAAATAAGGCGTTTCTCTCAAAGTCAGTCACAGTATTGTACTTACAGTATAGGAGGGCTCAACTGATGGATGAAGACTGCTTAGCCACCCCCGACCCTACAACATCTATGTTCTTATATTCAATAAACACTAACAGAATGGGGACAGCAATGACGATTTTGCAATGTTTTTATATTAAAAAAACATTCTTTTAAAAAACAAATTTATACATGTGAGTTAGTTCGCAATTTGAAATGGGCAAGACAAACGTTTCAATGCATTTTTCGATACAGAGGCAATTTACCTGACTGTCCTGAAAGAAGAACACCACAAAATATATAACACTAAAAATGCAACATTTCTTGCAACCACGTTTTCTGAGGAACATGTTAAGGAAGAATACTTGCTTACCGCTTTTCTAAACTTTCCTGTGGAGGAGGAAGTGTCTATATCAGGGCAAAATACAGAGCATACTACCTCAACAAGGTCAGCAAACCAGGCAAAATTTATATATATATATATATTTTTTAAAAAAGAGAGAGAGTGCCACAGCAACGCAGTTAATGCATGAGGTACGGTACATATATACACCTGTCGACTTTCGTATGACAAACATCTGTCTACTGCTTAAGTCAGAGCAAAGTCAGGAAACACGTGTAAAAAAAGGTCTATCAACAAGGACGTTTGTTGGTCTGAACCACTCAGGATCATTGCACGCACATAATGTATCTAAGAGCCTTATAGACAGTTGGAGAGAGACAGGACAGCACAACTTTTGAGTCAACCATTTTGGACAATTGAACATGGCCTGCATTTCAAACTTCCCACCCCCTAAAATAAAATCATACAGAATTTCCTCTTAACCCTTTTGGTTTACAACCACCCCAACTTACCAACACAGGAGGTTTCAGTTTGTTTTATTGCAAAAACACAACAGGCAATAGCATTTTAAAACTGAGATGATTTACATGGTAATGTCTACAGTTTAATAAACATGAGTTCTAACCACATTTAATGTAGATACAGGGCTGGAATGACCATATGTATAATTACCTCACTAAAAACAAAGCATTTACAAGAAAAAGGAAAAAAAGAAAAAAACAAGAAAGAGGACGTGTTCGCCGGGTAATCTGCCATCTATGTGAAACACTTTCAAACCAAGGAAATTTAAGATCTTCATCAAGGCGTCTGCATCCAAACATTAAACAAAGGATTTTGTTTCGACAATGTAGCATTTACTTTATGTCCACTTCACATTACTGGCCCTGTGCAGAAGAAATACATAGAAGATACATTGCATGTTAACAACAGAAACAGTGGACTCAGCTTCCCAAAATAAAAAATTAAAACCTGTTTAGGGAGGAAATTGTTTTAGTTAAGTGTGTAAGCTGCTGCAGTCACCGGAGCCCTGTAAAACCTAAGGAAGGAAGGCTGTTAGGGCACAAAATAATTGAGTATTGGATGTGGCGGGCAGATTCTTATCGGGGGTGTACCTGAGGGGCTTGTGGTGCTGCACCCATCGTCTGAGGGTTGGCTGTGCCATAGTAAGCAGCCTGCTGGCGGTAGTACTCCGCCCAAGCAGCGCTGTAGTCTGGCTGACCTCCAGGCTGGGAAGCGGCTGCTGCTGCTGCTGTGGCCTGAGGGGCTGCTTGACCTGGAGGGTAAAACAAGAGAACTTGTTACACTTGAACAACAAAAAAGCCTTACACTGGCCAATTAGGCAGCACGTTAAAAGGAACTTTTCTTTTCAATCAATCATACTTTACAGGGAAAAAGAATAACTTACAGTAGATTTGCATACAACATGATATAGATTCAACTACTACTAATCTCATTTATACAACCAAAACAATTCAGATTACATTAACAGTTAAAAGTATTGAGATAACATTTTATAAGAAGGTGAACGAACCCAACACCACTTTCTTTGGGTGCTGGGACAGAAACCGTCTGCCTTTCTGTTGGGCGGCTGGGAGAGCAGCCACTCTACGGTAGAGGGCTGCTAAAGGAGCACAGCCACCCTTTCATTTTTTCACATTCAAAAATAACCTAGCAGAATAGAAGCTAAACTGGAAAGACTATAAATCCTGGTTACAAAAATAAATGCAAACTAAACACTGCAAACTAAAATATGAGTTAAGTCTCAGAATGGGGAGTAAAATGGTCATTGAATGAAATGTGATCCCGGCACAAAGTCAGATTTTTAAAAACAGGAGTACCGACCTTGTTTCTTGTAATATTCCTCCCAGGCTTTTGTGTAGTCCTGAGGTTGTTGACCCTGTTGACCTGAAAAGAGGAGACAAAAATGTGTCAATGCATCTAAGTTATAAATAAAATTGAAAGAAAAAAAAAGAAAAACAAATCAACCACAACATGGTTCTACATGGCTTATATCCATGACCAACAAATCAAACTCGTTGCATCATTTAACTCTATACACAATCAATAGCAATAACACATTCATGGCACATGGCAAAGCTCTGCCATTTAGTGTTGATAAATCCCTATGCTAGCCTAGAAAATAAGCTACTCTAAGCTCATAAAAAGGTGGTTCTGTGTTGACAGCTCAGTCCTGTAGATAGTCAAAAATGTTGCAGTCTAAACAGCACAGGCGTCAAATGTCAAACGAAGTGGAGGCACACTGATGCTCCACAGCAGGCCAGCAGTTCTGATAAATACCCAGACCTGAAAAAGAAGCCGATTGAACGCCCAGTCGCTGTTTAGACTGTCTTGTGTTAATAGGTGTACACTGAAACTACGTTCGTATACCCATTTTCTTGTAATATTCCTCCCAGGCCTCGGAGTAATCTGCCTGTCCACTCTGACCTGCAGCCTTTGGGTCACCTGTTAAAAAAAACGGTAACTTGTAATTAGTGAATCATTCTCTCAGTTTGTCCTCCATCTGCCTGGGTCGGGTCTGTCAGCTTAGGGGTGGTGGAACTATCCTTTCCCTGGGGTACTATAAAAAAGATGCTCTGCAAAAGCAAAGTAATTTAAAAGCTGGAACCAAATCATACTTGTTTCCTGTAAGTGATACCAGGAAGATGTGAGCACAGAACACTACTAAAGTAATCTACACTGCTCTACTCTTGTGTCAACCGTTTATGCTTCTACAAGAGGCAAAGACTGCTAATTGAGAAACACTTCAGTCACCTTGGCCGTTTGTTTGAGTTGTGCCAGGAGCTCCACTTGTCGGGGTCATGGGAGCCTGCGGCTGCTGGCTGTACTGAGCGTAGTAGGCTGCCCACGCTGCTGCGTTGGCATCGGCGGCTGCTTTATCTGAACAAAGAAAACACATTGTTAACAAACAAAGGCCAAGACAAACACTCTAGACATGCAGTCAAAACTTTCCCTTACATAATCTGATATGGATGGAGTTACTGACTGATCGACCAAGGAGGGTAATCACGAATGGCTTTTTAATTCCAGTCAGACATGAAATGTGTCTGCATGTCAACTAATGGCAAGTACTCACTTGGATCAGGTTGTCCTTGTTGCCAGTGTGGGTAGCCATTGCCCCATCCTTGAGGCTGGTACGGCGCCGGTGGGCCACTGATGAAAGAAAAATAACCATTTACTTTTCACGCCTTCACCCGAGTCTATATATTCTTGTTATCACACAGAGTTTGAGGTAAAACAAAAGGCCACTAGACTTACTGGGGTCCTGGAGGTCCCTGGTTGTATGGTCCAGGGTTGTATGGACCCATGGGAGCCCCAGGTGGTCCAGGTGGTCCAGGAGGACCATGTGGGCCTGGACCTCCATGTGGACCGTGTGGGCCACCCATTGGAGTGACTGGTCCCTGAACACAGAACACATGGTCAGTAAACAAGCTTTTAAAAAAGACAAATGTTCCCACAGAGGTTTATAATCAAACTCTTAGCGTCTCACCCCAATTTTCTCTTCCACCAGCTGCCTGGCGTAGTCAATCTGCTGAGGGGAGCCCCGAACTGTGAACATTTTGATGTTGGGATCAGCGTTGGGTGGAGGATTCCTTTGCAGCTCGATCCTGGCTCCGGATTGCTGGCTAATGCCCTTGATTGTCTCACCACCTGAAGAGTTAACATTAACCACAACAAACGAATACATTTAGCTCTAATGAATTGGCCAGCAGGTCCACGAGGAGTGTGCAGGCCAAAACAGTAAACTGAATAAACATTTTACTTACCCTGGAACACTTTTGACATGTAGCCCAATTCAAAAATATGTGCAGGCTAATACACAACGTGTAGTGTTGATATATTTAAGCTAGGTTATTAAGTATTGGGCATGTATTTGGGGTTTAAATCTTGTAAAGCACAGGTGGAAAGTTTAGCATACAAATCCTGCAACAGACAGTTGTTTTAGTCCCATGAACTTCAAAATAAGATTAAAATTCTTTGACAGATATTGGAAAGACAAAAAGGGTGAATATCCCCCTTTCTGTTCTGCTACACAAGTTGTCTGTCATCTGTCTTGTTTGGTTTTGTTTAAAATGTTTCTCCTTTTACCAATAATTTATGATGACAGGTATGAACTTAATACTTTAAGCGGCCACTTGCCTTTTCCAATGATGAGGCCAGTCTTCATGGTTGGGACAGTGAAGGTGAACTCCTGCAGGCCACCAGGGGGGCCCATGTTCCAGTTCCCCTGCCCGCGACCACGACCTCTGCCGCCACCACCATGCCCTGGGGGCCCACCGGCCTGAACACTCCTCAGCAGATCGGATATAATTTCTGCTGCATGCTGAGCCTGGTCAGGGGGGCCCATAATCTGTGCTATCCGGTCCGGTGTGCTACCATCATCTAGGAGGGAGAAAATAGTGTGATTGGAGGCTATCGAGACAGAATTGCTAGTAGTTAACACAGGTCTACCATCAAACGATTGTCTTGTGCTCAGGTCTCAGATAAGTTTAGGGTTAGGGTTATACATCAGTTTCTCAGCGTGGTGCATGAGTTTTCATCACAGACCATACACATTTCAACTTAAGTGTCTAAATGACTTTGCTTTTGGCAAATGGTTATTTCTCAGTTCTTCTCATAAATGAGCAGTCTTAATCACTTACCTGGTTTAAACTGAATCCTGACACCTGTGTCATTCTGTATTTTCTTGATCATCTCTCCATTTCTGCCAATAACAATTCCCACTGCAAACCGGGGGACAGGAACCTAAATGACAGAGGATAAAACTAAAGTTAAGAAGCCGATTTAACACCTTCTCTGATAAAAGTGATTATTACAAATACTCACATCCAAGCTGTCTCCTCCACCACCACCACCTCCTCCCCCTCCACCAACTCGTGATCCATACTCGCCCCTCTGCTCCCTGAATCCTTGATCTCTGATCAGCTCCATCACCATCTCTTTGGCTTGCTGAAAATAAAAATACATCTCATTACAGCATTACTTGACTGCTCTCCATGGAAACATATAAGGCATGTAAACAACCTTTAGTGTCTGGACAGGGATTAACTCAAAAGGATGAAAGCTCATAAAAAATGAAAAGGTACAATTTTATTATGTTAGAAGTGCAATGCTCACACAGAAGAGGACCCACCTGAACTTTAAAGGGTTCTCCTGAAATGCGGAGTGGCTTGTCTGCACCTGTGTTTTGAGGTCCGTCTTGGATCATGACCATCTTCACTCCCGCTCTTTCCTGCAGATTAAGAGTAAAATCAGAGTGCGCCCTTGCCAAATGTGTGCTATCTAAAATATCTGACTGGACACTCACCTGAAGACTTTTGATAGTTTCTCCTCCCTTCCCAATGACAAGTCCGGCTTTAGAGGCAGGGACCATAATCTCCTGGACCGTCATTCCCGGGCCGTCGTTGTGGTTGAATGCGGGAGCTGGGCGCCCCTTCTCAACTATCTCTGTTAATAGCCTCTTTGCAGCCCTTAGGAAAACATTACAGTGATACAGTTTCAAATTCAAATTATTTTCACCTAAAATGGGACCATTAAATTAACAAATAGATAGTTAACTTACTGAATGGATTCTGGTCCTCCTGTTAATGTCACCGACCGATCTGGCATTCCTCCACTGTCTACAACACAAGAGACGCAATAACATCACAACAATTACCAAACCTATACGTTCTTAGTATTACTAAGGTCCACAATATCAGCAAGATATCTAAACATACCAGGCGCAATCTGTATCTTACATCCAGACTCTTGCTGCAGACGTGATATTTGTTCGCCTCCTCTTCCAATGACTTTAAGGGGGTGGGGGGAGAAGTGTGTTAGATCTAAATATTCAGTATCATCAACAACAGAACTGATTATTACTGAACTGTTTATTGTTGAACAAAAACTTACTAAATCCAACCATTCCATCTGGAACCTTGAATTCCTCCGATATTGACCTGAGAATAACAAATCAATGCAAGCTTTTTAATAACATGATCAAATGCTGAAATGGGAAAACTATTTGAATCTAAATCAAACATCTACCTTGGACCACCCATTCCTCCCATTCCTGAAAAGGCTGAAAAAAACAAATAGACATCACAGTACATTAGGGGGAAAGGAAGCATAAGTTTAACCCATGCAACAAATTTCCAATTCATGCCAATTTTTGGACCAATTAGGTTGGGAATCATCAAATTAAAGCCATATATTTAACTGCAACTACAGCTATGTCACCATGTCACTTACCGTCATTTGTAGCCACTTTCTTCGTCTCTGGTTGGTCTGTGACGACATGACATAACCAGTATAAGTATCTATCATTATACCCACCATCACATTATGAACAGTGTTCTTCAATCTGAAAATGGCTCTTTAACACTGCCTGAAATTATCATTGTTATGACAGCAGTAGGCTGCAAAGTCACCAAAAATACAGAACTGGAATATACTTAGTTTTTAGATTTTGTGCACCTATCTTAAACCAATGCAGTCCAATTCAACACACTGTATTACACAGCATTACCTCCCTATATGTTATACTGGCTGAAACTGCTCAAAAGGTGTTGGCTTTTGCATTACTATTAACTTGGTATACCTGATAAACTGGAAACCCATACTGATGCTGATTTTATTTATATATTTTATACTTGTTTATCAAAGCAAAACCAAAAATGACTCATCAAGTTCAGCCGTAGATTCTTCAATCATATGTCACGTGTTCCCCAAAATATTCATACATTTCATGGACAGGTACTGATTTAAAACAATTGACACAAAATATCCAACTCTTAACACATGCAATAACTAGCATACTGCATTGGCTAAAATAAAATTGAAAACATTAACAATTTGAAAATAAACTGTTTATACGGTTAGTAGCAATACACAGACTGTTACTTATAAATGAGAATGCACTTTGATATTAAAACATACTGTAGATTGTGGATTTAATTGAACTAACATTTCTAGGAAATGCAATTTAGAAGCTTTAAAAAAAACACAGGCAAGCATTAACTATCAAGACTTGCATTGAATCGATTTGAGCCACTGACCGATATTCAGGTTAGGCATGGGAAAATACCCACCAGCGTCCTCCAGGGGCCTTTTCTGTCCGCCGTAGCCAAACTCGTTTGTTGGGGGTGCCGCAACGCCATCACCACCGATCTTCGCTGCAATCTAAAACACAAAATAAATAAAAAAGGAAACAATGTTATAGGATTTCCCGCTGTTTGTGTTAGACGCGTTTGGACAGACATGTCGGCTGCGGCCTAACTACGCTTCTGTCCGGAAGTCTGAGCCAACAAAGGAAAGCGATTCCTTCCACTTAAACTAACGTTAATCAATTTATATTATTATACCACAGAAAGCTTGGGTTCCAGTAACTGATTAATATTGTTGGATTTAATGTGTACATTTGGCTATGCCTGCTTCTATTTTACATCTGAATTCGCCTTCGCCGTGTGTTGTAACGTTAGTCATCGTTAGCTTAGCATTGTTCACCGTGCGGCCGTATGTAATGTCAGAAAAAAAACAGTAAAACTAGCTTATTTGCTCCCAAATTCGACGTTATTTTTTACTCTAATTTATTACAGTAGTCTTCTTACCTGTCGTGCTCGCTGTAGAGCATCTTTAAAAGCGTCGTTCATTCCACCACCAGCGTTAGAGGAAGGGGGAGCCACGCTGCTGTAGTCAGCCATATCTACTGCTCTTCTCCTCTTCTGCGCGACAAGATGGCTGGTTACATTCACGGGATGTCGACCAGAAAACTCGCGGTAAAAGAAGGCCTCGCGATAACGACCACGGTTCCCTCTGAGACATAGCCTAGTGGACAAGAAGAATAAAGTAGCGGACAATAAACAGTCTATGGTAGTGGACAATAGCATTACTTAAGTAAAGATGTCCTATACTAAAGTTCAGTGAAAGTACCCTCAAATTAAAGGTTAACTTTGGTATTTTTCAAAGTAGACCCTATTTTCTATGTTTTTGTGTCTAAGTGACTAATGGGAAAAAACATTTTTGAAAAATTTACTTAGTCTAGTTACTTCCTGCCACTGCCAAGATGTTAATTTAAGTAAAAGTTATTGTGCAGACAGACTTGTCCCATCAGCTTTATATTATTGGATTAAATATAAAGATTTTGAATTTTACGGATTGTTAAAATAAAATAAAATACACTTTTTTTTTAAACTGGTTTTGTCAGCCTTTATCAATGTTAGGCTACTACAGCCATCAAATAAATATTGTGCAGTAAAGTAGGCCTACATTTCCCAATGACTTGTAGAGTAGAATTATAGGTCAGAAAATGTAAATACTCTAGTTCATGTGCCTCTAAATTGGAGGCTAAGTATACTACTCTAGTAAACGTAGCCTACTTATTTACTTCCCACCTCTGACTGTGTAGAATTTATTGTATTTATCTGAGGTTAATTCTCATTATACATTTTACAATGAATTTTCCATAGTTCTATAATGTTATGATTTTTCAAAACTTGGCTGCCCTTCTATGAACAGCATGAGATAAGTTAGCAACCTTTGTCATAACACTTTTATATCCAATACCTGCCTTTATTTGTGAAAAGCAAATGTGTAATGTTGCTTACTCCTGTAAGACATGTTTAGTTCAAACTCAGAACAAAGAAAATTGTAACACTGTTTAATGATAAGTAGAAAAGAAGATGCCTGACCCCGTAAGAAATAACATTTTATTGTACAGCTCACACATCCTCATTTACACAGCCTGGTCTCAAGTAGGAAATTATTTAATTTTGTCAAATACTGAATTTCAAGTCAACTGTGCATCTGTAAGGTTCGCTGTATTTAAAAATCTATATTATAGAAATTAGAAAGAAAAGCTAAGAAAATATATCCCTATAATTCCTTGTAATACACCTGAGGCTGGATGTGAATCTGAGCTGAAAGCTGCAAAAAAAGACAAATGGCAATGATTAAAACATCTCGACTTGTTTCAAATAATCTCAAAACGTGTGACAGAAATGCAAGTGTTTACCTTGTGCTTGCTGCTGAGTCCGAACAACTGCCAGTGGATAAATTTGTCCAGTTATCCAAGCGAAGGCCACAAAACTGAAGAAAATAAGTTTGGAGTCACTGTTGTAGGCTGGATCACTCTTTGCCTAGTTCATGGTTGACTGTAACAAGAAGCAAATAGTTGAAGATATCTAACATACCACATGATAATATGTTTCTCTACCTTTGAGTGCTGTTCTGTCTCACCTGATGAACTGCACACTCCATACCTGCGTAGGGAATCATGCAGAGGATGCTCGGCTTGAATCCTCAGTAAAAAAGAGGACAACAACTCATGTCTGTAAATAGATCGGGCACGTGCCGCAACACCATGGTAGGTGCCAGCTTGCTGCAGGTTCAACCTCACCTTTAGCACCTGTAGTGGAGGAAAAAGAGCAAAGAGATTAAAATGAACTTCCATTCATACACTTACACTGATTTAACAATACTAATTTTAATAATGCTAATAGTGCTTCAGTAAATGAAAACTCACTGGAGCTTTTGCTCAAATTTCAAACGTTTCACATTTAATATCATCCATCAATTTTGATGATATGCACACAAATCTGTATTTAACAATGCTACTTCACATTCTTTACATTATCACAACAATTTGAGACATTTGTGGGAAAGGAGATGAGTCCAAAAAATCTCTTATTATCTTCAAATATGGATGTATTGCACATTTTCCTTTCAGAATGATAAAGTCTGTTTGAAACTGAAGGTGTATTGGATGCATTCAAAATTACAGAAGAGTAGCACAACTAACCAGTAATCTGTGAGGAACTATGGTTTACAACAACCTTATAACCAATAAATGATGTATAACAACAAATATGTGTTTGAAGTAGCTTTGACTCAGGTTTTACTCAAATCAAACAGTATGTAACTAATCTTTCTGACTATATGGGGTCAAGGCTCAACACCTAGAATGGGAATAGTTCCCTCAGCATCTAAATTAATGAATACCACAGAAAACTATAAACTCTTTACTGGCTAATTTCTCACTATGGAGAAATGGGACACACCCAAACATTGACGCTAACATGACAATTGTATTACCATAATAACACTCAGGGAGAGGTACCAAGAAAGCATGATGGCCCATTTTGCTTGTGAGGACCAGAGCTATTGATGTGTTGATTGAGCCTCACTGAAACAGCGGGTGGGACACTGGCGTTCTGCTGGGACTGAAGCGTATGTTGGCCTCAGCATTACATTTTATGATTTTTGCTATCAGGCCAGATTTAGTATGACAATCTGGGTTAACTGGGGAAACTGCTTCATGTGTTTTAGAAGGAAGGCGGTGTCACAGTGGTACATGTAACTAAACATTTCAGTTTCTCATAATAAGAGTAAGTGAAATAAGCAAAAGGGGGTGTAACTCTCACATCCAGCGTTTTGCACCTCTTGAAGAAAGTGAAAGACAAAACTTTTTCTTTTTTATAATATACTGTACATGCCATTTTTATGTCAATGAAGAATTTCTGCTACTTTCTGCTTCACCTGGGCGTAGATAAGACACTGTAGCGTTGTCTGTGGCATACCTTTCAGCACGTTGACAACGTTGCTTTTCCACATCGACTGAAGACCACCTGCCCTCTTCATCTCCTGGGAGCCTTGGGAGAAGGCTTTGGGTCCATGAACCTACAGAGCACACCGTTTCATATGAATCACTTTCATAGACAGTTGCAATCAATGTGCAGGAATGATATTCATCCTGAAAAATAATTGATGCAAAAAAACAACAGGGTCTCACATTGTATAAAAAAATACTTATGTGATGTCATATGTCAGATACAGAGAAACATTATGCATAATAATAATAATAACACTTTGTTACAGACTCCCAATAAAGTGAAAGCACAATACAACACTTGATACATAAATAATCCCAGAAGCACAATACAATTTCATAATATAAAACATTGAAAAAGAAAGTATAGAAATAAGTCATCTATACTCATACTAAAAGGAGGCACTTGTGCCCGTGTCTCTATATCATAGACTGACAACGAACAATGCTGAATCTGATGTTTGATTTGACCAAGATAATCTCAATCATAGACACATCAAGTGGATTAATTCATACACATGATTTCCTACTACAGCTTGAAGTGTATTAACTTGTGTACACACAAACATCTCACTAGCATTACACCATCTAGGCCTTTTAAGGGGTATTCTTAAAGCACCATTATATGCTACTTGTGATCTTTTCAAAATAATGACTATTTACAGACTACTTTAGCATTAATTTTATAGAAGATTTTGAGAAGCATTGACTTAAAGCAAAATTTCAAAACATAACACTAAACACATTCTCTTGTATACATATTGTTTTTCCAAAGGCAGTTAATTGGATGCTTTTCTAGTATCAGGTAAAGGCGAATTATGTAAAACAAGGTAGGCTAGCTGGTAACAGGTTAACTTTACTCCCAGATACAGTAAAATTAAAACAGCGTCAGCCCTTTTTTGCATTGTAACACTAGGTCATGTTATTACAAAGATCAAGAAATTTTTGGTTCAAGTTTTCTGTCTTTGCAGTTTGGATTGTGCTTGGTACAATTAGGCTACCAAACCACACGAAAGTCAGCAAATAGAACACGTTATACTGTGCAATGTTCTGTGAGAAGCTATGAAAGCTAAAACAAGTGGACCTTTGAGCTTGGATCATTTGTTAAATAGACTTTATGTGTGGGTTCGGATCAAGAACATGCGCTGTTAAAATAGTTGAACAACTGAAAGTCTTGCAGTAAATGGCACTGCACTTGCATCTCAAACTTGAGCTCCATATGAGATAACATTTAGAATAGTTGAACCAATGCCGTGCCTGTTGTGTTATCTCAGGTGTTTCTGTGTGTTTTGCAATGCATATAAAGTTATAATTCACTTGTGTAACATGTTCTTGGGATTGAACATTAGTAAATATATCATGGGAAATCAAATAAATCCACCCATGCATTTCATAAATAAAGTAGCACCTGATAGCGAAGCAGACCTGGATTTGGGTCTTTACAGACGGTTGATGGGGGCCGTCACAGTTTAGGATACAGCATCTGCCATACTTGCTGCAAGAACAAATGTCCTCCATGCACCAAAACCAGAAGCCTCTTCGGGGAACTCAATGGGCAGTGCACAACTCTCACCCACATCAGAAACCTACAGACAGACAAAATGAGCAATTGCATTCATCCTTTTGTCATTATTACTCATGCTTAAGTGGATGTATCATAGTTTGGGCACATCATTAAAAGTAACATGATCACGATGCTGCCTGAAAATCTCACCAGACCATTTCCATGACGACACCAGCTCCCCGATGTTGTCCACAGGGTTCAGGATGACATGGTGCAGGAATTCACCCCAGTCCACCGTCACAGAACTATTCTTATCCGTCCAGGTGGATAAACACCATTACACTGTCATGAAATAATCTTAATGACGAGCTGTGTGTTTTGTCATCAAACTGCATCTGAATACATCCTGGTATCACATTACAAAATGCATATTAAGAAAAGTTTTTAAAGTTTCTGGTAATGTCTTTCTTGATCAGAAAGCAACTAATTTGTGAAAGAGTGAAGTCATTATAATATAGAAATAAAAAGGTTTGTTAGGTACTGATTCCAAACTTATTTTACTTGCATTATTATTATGTATATTACTGATCAGGGTGCAATATATGTATAAGTGGCACCAAAATCTATACAATATAACATCTGTTTAGAAAGCCCCTTTGTGTTTTGAACTCAGATGAACCCAGTACTGTTAAAGTGTTGTAGTTCACATAAATGAATGCTTCTTTAAATTCAGAAATGAATCCATGAGTTAGTGGGCAAAAAAATCTTAAATTTGAATTATTTTTTTAGCATTCAGCTTTGATATGGCCTCTCCTAAATTCCTAAATAAACATGTAATGTCCTCCTGGTCAACGCCTCCTGATCAGAGAAGAAATGCACATAATTACAAACAGGTACGGCTCTTACATTAGATTTATTATATTTCTGGGAAGTGATACTGTGAACTGTAAACTGCCAGTGCAAAGGTCAGCCTGAAGTGCTGTGTATTGTCTGCTGTGTATCTTGAAAAATACACTTTATTGTCAAAGACCATTGTTGGTGGTTTAAAAAGAACGTGTTCAGATTGGACTCAACTTCTACATCAGTAAACGCAGTGTGTTGTTTAAAGGAGATCAAAATAAGAGGTGTAAAAACAATACTTTTATAGTGTTTGTGGTATGTATTCAACAAGGCTATTGTACTTTATTGCATTTTCTGATGTTTTCTTGAGAACTTCTTTTAAGAGAGAAGTCTGTTACCACTCACCACATTTGTTCTTGTCAAGGTCATGAAAGCACATTTTCCATTTCCTCTCTCTCTCCATCATGTAGCTGAGAAACTCTCTAATCCAACATGCCATTTTTGTCTTTGTCATCAATGATATTCTAGCAGAAAATCAGCAGGTTTGTGGAAATTATTGCTTCAATGAATAACTGAATGAAATGACAGCTTGGCACAAATACATGGCCTACTAACATAATAAACAAGATGAATAAGAAGAATATTACCTGGACCTTTCCATACGCTGAGAGGATTCCATGTTTCCTAATTTCATTGTGGGGCTCCGACACTGTTATAAACCCATCCTTGTTTTGATCCAATTTAGCAAATAAATCACAAAACTGCTCCATGGTGCATTAAGAAACAAATTAGCCTCAGATTGAAAATCAGGATGTTGAAAAAAATGCAGTCTGTTTCATCCGGTGAGAAATAAATGCATTGGAGTATCAGAGACTATTGACCTGCAGCTCTGCTCAGAAGCTGACTCATTGGCAGGACTCAGTGCCAAGGTGCCAGTCCAGCATGAACGCTTCCATCATGAGCTCAGAGAGAGAGAAAAACTCATTTTCTCTCTGGTGCAGCAGGTGGCGTTGTGGCTGCAAGAGCTCAACATCATCTTCAATCATCACTGTGCCCTCTCCTCTATATGTGGGCCTAGGGTGATGTGTTGAGACAGGTGGATACAATGGGAGTGGTCTGGATAATACATGCTGGGGTAGGGGATAATAATGACACACACACACACACACACACACACACACACACACACACCTACAATTAGCTATTTCATTAGTTTTATTTATTTTTAGGCTACTACTCAGGCCTATTTTGTATTTATTTGTTTTGCATAACATATAAGGTTGTTTTAGTTGGACAAATACTCATTCAAGGCCTACATTCAATCCATCATGAGACAAGGATCTGCAAAGACTGCAAAGAGTAACATTTCTTTGAAAAATTCACTTGTGGGTATATCACACGAGAACCATATTGAACTTGTTTGTGAATCTGCATCTCAAATGTGAAATTTCACCTGTGATAATCTTATATATCAGAAACTTCACGCGAGGTTTTCTTATTTCACTCATTTTCTTACTTATTTTTTAAATTTGCTATCGTGCTTACATGCATAATAAATTGATACGTAGGCTATTCATTTTTTTTTTAAATTCTGTACACCTTGCACAGATGGGGGGCTATAGTCAGCCCAGCAACAGCATTTTTTCCCCCGGATACAGCAGATTAATTCAGTCATGAACTATTAGTGATGATCATAATGTAGTCCATTCTGATAAATATTATCCAATGAGCTACCTTACCCTAAAGCACATGTATTCCACTCACAGCTCATCCTGACACACACACGCACACACACACACACACACGGGCTCTGCTCACCGGAACCAGAATTATTTATTGTGTTTAACTTGATGTTGGCGCTGTGGATGTAGGGGAGGAGGGAGCTGTAGCTATTTAAAGAGGGCCGTCCAGTCACGGATAAATAGCATAAGGTCCACAGCGTTGACTAACCGCCTCTAAATGGTTTTCATCCTGCACTGTGTGTCTGTTTGTGGCTTCTTATTGTTTATTTGTCCAGACTGAGGCTGCTTTACTGCTGTGACAACCATCCGTCGACCATCAGTCCAGTCTGCCAGCTCCCCCTCCTTTTTTTTATATTTTTTTGCTATTTTATTCTTCATTATCGGGGATAGCCTACGTGAAAATGGGCAAAGATTACTATAAAACGTTGGGTATCTCTAAAGGAGCCACAGACGAGGATATTAAGAAAGCCTACAGAAAACAAGCGTTGAAATGGCACCCGGACAAAAATAAGTCTGCAGCCGCCGAGGAGAAATTTAAGGAAATCGCTGAGGCATATGAAGTCCTCAGTGATCCGAAGAAAAGAGAAGTTTATGATCAGTATGGAGAAGAAGGTGATATGTGTTTTTTTTATCGCATTGAATAACATTTTTAACCGTTTGTGATGATGTTTAATTCACCTTCAATACACCGTTATAAACCCGTTATAAACACAGCCGGCTTTAAACAGTTAAACACTGTATTCAGGTTTAGAAAACAGATGGTTAGCACATCATAGGCCGACAATTCTGTGCATTTTATTATGCATAGCTATTGCATAATAGTTATGGATTAGCTACATTATATCTGTAGTTATAAAAGAAATAAAGGCCTGCCATCATTTCCATCACAGATTGTATTACAAATGTGGGTGTTGAAATAGATTTTTTTTTTGATTATATCAAAGCCTTTATGTACAGAATGTCCTATGTAGTATCTGGACATGTATTGTTTGGAAGCATGTTTGATGTGAGGAAAGTAAAAAGACCACAGATCATTTCTACATCCAAATCATTTTTAATTAAGGGGGCATATGAATTTACCTTATTTTACCATTTAATGTAGCAAAAGTGCTGATCATCTTCAAAAAGGGCCAGTATAAGTGAAACATGATGTTTTTGATCAGTAAAGCATGCAAATGTTTGCTAATAGAACTCGAAAATGAAAATATGAAGCTGGTAATGTGTACAATATGTCTGTCTTTAAAGGCTCACACAAGCAATACAGAGTGTCTATGTGCCGGCTTTATTCGGGATACATGCAAGTTCTTAAACATTGCTATTGGACAAACATACTCATGGATGCTGACATTCATGAGTAGGTTGTCAGCAGGTCAAGTCCTCTATTTCTTTCAGGTAGGCCTTTTCATTGTCAGTGATCGGGCCTACCATAGCTGCGTCGTCAGCAAACTTGATGATGGTGTTGGAGTCGAAAGTGGCTACACAGTTGTGTGTATACAGGGAGTACAGCACAGGACTCAAAACGCAGCCCTAGGGTGAGGATGAGAGTGAATGAGTTTTGTCTGCCTACTCTTACCACCTGTGGGTCTGCCTGTCAGGAAGTAAATTATCCACATCACTGTGAGCTATTTAATCCAAGGTCCTTAAGCTTTGTGACGAGCCTGGAGAGAACTATGGTGTTAAACGCTGAACTGTAGTCAATGAACAGCGATCTCAAATAGCTTCCTTTCTTGTTCAGGTGAGATAGGGTGCTGTGGAGGATTTGTGCAATGGTGTCTTCTGTTGGGCGGTTGGAATGGTAGGCGAACTCTAAGCGGTCCACTGTGCTGGCTAGTGAGGAGCAGATGTAATTAGTCATTTTTACTACTACAGAGATGAGTCCCACTGGGTGGTAGTCGTTCAGAATGATGGTGGGCTTCCCAAAGCAAGTAGGTCTGACAGACTGAGCCAATGACTCATTGTGAACACTGGTCACCACACAGTTTAAAGATCTGTCCAGTGATACCGTCAGGTCCCAATGCTTTCTTGATGTTCACATGCTTAAAAGCCCTCCTGAAGTCGTGCTCAAAAAGGTAGATGGGTGTGAGTGGGGCACCCATTCATCTATTAATCTCTGCTTCAGCTGTTTTTGCTTGTTGGCTGCTGATGGCCTCAAACAGAGCATAAAAATGTGTTAAGCTTACTTTTTAGGAGAGGGTGATAGTTCTTAACCTTGCCACGTGCGTCTGGGGTTGTTCTTGTTTAATTGTAGTTCCACTTTCTTTTTGTAGTCCGTTTTTGCCTCCTTTACTGCTCTTCTCACATTGTAGGCTGCTGCTTTAAAATTGTCCAATACTGCATTCCTAATTTGAAGGCTGCAGTGTGTGTGTTTAAGGCATCCTGGATGGTTCTGGTAATCAATGGTTTCTGGTTGTGGAATGATTTAACTGTTGTTTTGGGTACAATTGCTTCAGTTGTTATATAAATTAAATCCTTACAGACTCAGTGGATCCATTGATGTTTTAAGTGACTTTGACATTGATGTCCTGGAATGTGCTCCAGACTGTGTCGTGTAGTGCAGACTAATTATGTTATTGACAAGGTCAGTATCAGGTCTTATACCTATCCCGTGGATTGGATTGACAAAGTAGGCATCATTTGTGGCATTGTAAGCTCACCCACTGCGGAGTGTCAATGTTAGGATGACTGATGAATCCTATGTGTTCCTCATCAGGTCTCAAGGGAGGAAATGGGCCTACTGGTGATGGACCAGGCAACACCTTCACCTACACCTTCCACGGTGACCCTCACGCCACATTTGCCACTTTCTTTGGGGGGTCGAATCCCTTCGAAATGTTCTTTGGGCGTAAAGCCAATGGCCGAGACGATGACGACATGGAGGTGGATGGAAACGACCCCTTTGGGTCCTTCACCAACTTCAACCTGAACGGATTCCCTCGGGACGGGCATGTTGGCCCTGGAGGGCAGCAGCGGCGGAAGCAGGACCCGGCCATCATCCACGAACTGAGGGTTTCTCTAGAGGAGGTCTTCCATGGCTGCACCAAGAGGATGAAAATCTCTCGCAAAAGGCTAAATCCAGACGGCAGGACCATGCGCAATGAGGATAAAATTCTCACTATCGAGATCAAGCGGGGCTGGAAAGAGGGAACCAAGATCACGTTCCCGCGGGAGGGAGACGAGTCGTCCAATACCATTCCTGCTGACATTGTTTTCGTCATCAAGGACAAGCCACACCCTCACTTTAGGCGGGAGGGCTCAAACATTGTGTATCCTGTGCGTGTAAGCTTACGACAGGTGAATAATTTTCTACATTGGCACACACTTATGACTGAGTGTAGTAGTATTAATAGAGTCTGATAGATGGATTAGTCACACACACGGGAGATTCAGAACAAGCTCATATTTACTTTAGAGTGACGTTTTAAAGCTCTGATGCTCAAAAAAGCCTGGTCACAATCAATAAGCCGTAGGTAGTCTGCCTCAAAAGTTGTTTTCCCTGGAAAGTACAGGCTTCCTGAATGAGCATTGTACTTAAATACACACTTTGCCTGTTCACTTATGATGAGAAATATAAGCTGTATCACATGGAGGGCAGAGAGGTGGTGGATGCCCACGTGCACACATTGCAAGATTTACACTCCCACACTCTTCAACACTCTGAGATCTCACTGTTTCATCTCTGAATATGTGACCGATGTATCAAAACAGCAACAGATCAGCTCTGATTTGAATCATGCTGAGAATCACATATTTAAAATCACAGTAGTTTGATCATCTCAGTGTTATTAGTAAGACATGAAAATAGGAAAAAAGGAGGTGGTTTTATGTCCAATGCCAAAGACAAACTTTGAATAGAGAGATTACGTCCACCTGTTATCATGTGATGATAACAAGTGAGTAAACTTCCAATAATAAAGACTGTTGATTTGGTCTAGCGATTGAGAAATCTAGAAAGTCAAAGTACTTTTTTTGGTCTCCCTAAGGAGAAATTTGTTTTGGACATTGAGTAACTTACTTAGCTGCAAGGGTTACAGACACAACAACAAGCACAGGGCTAAAAACAATTAAAAGACAAATGTACAGTTAACATATGGGCTACTCGAGGGCCTGTGCAAATTGCAGATTTACAATTTTCTATATTAAATAAGATAAAAGCCATACTTCAAAACAAAACAAACTAAAACAATTTCACTCATCCTTTTCATCCATCACAGTCACAGATATACATTAAAAGATTCATAGTTATACATTCATCACTGCTTATTAATGAGCTTTACTGCGAGAGGGACAAATGAGTGCTACCTATTATATTTACACAAAGGAACCCTGTACCTCTTTCCTGAGTTCAACAGCTCAAACTGTGAAAACAAAACATGAGAGTTATCAGACAGAATGGTCTTATCCTGCCCGATTGTTGCCTGAAAATATAATAAATAGACCTATTTGGTCAAAGGTGTTGTATAATTTGCTCAGTATTCAAAAATCTGGAGTCCTGTGTAGTCTGTAAGTAAAAATGATGAAAACACTGTGTCCATTATAAAGTTTGTGCACCAGAGAAAAATTACAAGTTTATAATTCTTTAAAAAAAAAAAAAGTTGAGTAAAAATAAAAATAGCCAATAATAGCCAATACATTATTAGGCGATTTTTGTCAATTGTCAAATATAGATGTCAGTATTGGCTTGTTTTAGTTGTGAATTTGTGTGCATTTGCTATTTTGTGCAATATATTGATATCCGAAGACATCCTTATTAATATCATGTTTTCATTTCAATCCTATTACCCAGCACTAGTTTACACATGTAAACATTGAGCTCAGCCAATGAACAGATTCATGTGTTATTCATGTGTGGGTTGCTGTCCTCCTGACTTCCATGTTTCTATCTTTTGCAGTCATTGTGCGGATGCTCAGTTACCGTGTCGACGATAGATGGGAAGACGTGCAACATGAAGATCACGGATGTCATCAAGCCTGGCATGAGACAGACTGTCGCCGGACAGGGTCTCCCCTTACCCAAAAACCCAGAACAGAGAGGAGACCTGGTGGTGGAGTTTGACGTTAACTTTCCTGAGACGTTGCCTGGTAACGCCAAGGATGTCCTGAAACGGCATTTGCCTGCGTAGGACGAAGGACGCGGACTGAACGATGAGAGATAACCGCATGACAACGCTCGCCCTTGTTACCCTTGTCTCTCTCTCTCTCTCCACACCACACACACACACACACACACACACACACACACACACACCACACACACACACACACACACACAAAAGAGAACAGTTCTGACAGTTCACAGATGGACCCCCTACGACGAATGTGCAATTTCTATTTTTGAGCTATATGGTGTTTTTATAAAGACCATGCATGCTGCCAAGTTGATATAAGTGCAAGTGAAAGACTGTCCGGGTTGTTGATATCTAAAAAAGAAACACATTTTATGTATGTGGGTCTTTGCCACAATCACTTTATCTTTTTGTTTGAAATATTTGGCAGTGAGTGAGTCTACAGTTGCCACACAAAAAATCCCAGTGATCCTTGGAAATATTGCAGTGTAGTACATTTTCTTGCTCTCATTTAGATCTGACAGGCTTTATTACTGATATTTTGTAACTGTCAGTGTTTATTTTGTCACGTAGAAATACAACCTCAATGTGCAGGCTGTGTTAAAATCTGTGTACATGTTATTCAAGAGAAATGTGGTTGAATGAACTGGATCATCATGTGTGCATTTTAGAAACTGACGTGTGAAGATATTGAACTTGAATTTTAAAATAAATCTTTACACCTGAAGTGATCTTGAGCTGTTTCAGTTATGGGGTGGCATGTGATGACTCCTCCTTCATCAAATAAACCGTGTAATAACAATCATCACTTTAAAACCGTTATAGTCAGTGAACAGTCTGCATAGCAACAGCACAAAAAGTGGGCATCAGAAAACGCTTCTTCAGACTTATATTTTAGTCAAATGTGAATATTTTGTTGTTGTAAAACATATACAGTAATATCTCTGACGTGTAAAGATAAATATTAAAAGTATGTTGACTGCATTTAATGTTTACCAATGGTAAAATCATGAATGTGTAAATATAGCTGTCTGGTCTCAGCTGCTGGCTATCAGCTGCCAACACAGAGGCCTTTACTGTACATTTTCCCACCAGGGGACGCCACATAATTCATTATGGCTCAGGGGCCCACAGGGGCACTGCTCCTTGTTTGACAGAGAGGTTACCCTTAGCTGCTGACTTGTGCTCATTAGTTTAAAGCTCAAAGCCAAATATAAGCTGCTATTACATGGCAAAACCTATAATAATACGTTATAATGTCATAGTTAATTTATAGTTTGCATTAATAATCTGAAAAGTAACAAAAGCTATCATATAAATGATTCAGCAGAACTAAGAAAGTATGATAAGATGACCGGCAATATATAAAACATATAAAAAAAGTAGCTTCACTTTTCATTAATCCAGTAATATTATATGTTTTATTCTGAAATGGGCCATTCTGCAAAAAGAGTATTTTTGCTCAAAGTATATTTTAATACTTACTTGGCCTAAGTACTTTTTATGTTTTTTTTAAGATTATGTAGGCTATGTAGGAACAGGAATTTAGGTTAACATAGGCCTAGGCTATTTGTACTCAGCGGTATTGCTATTTTTACTTAAGTGAAATATCTGAATACTTATTCCACGGCGACTAACTCGCAGCAAGTGTTTAAAAAATACCTGAATAATTGTTTTTAAGGGATGCCCCTTGTGCCGATGTGCAGGTGCACTGGGACTGAGCCTGGGTTCGTCCCACTGCGCCTGCGTGTAGCAGCACGCCGATAGACAAACAGAGCTATTGTTAGCCGAGAATCAGCCAGCAGGTTGTGTCAGAGTTTATCCCATACTCGCCACCACCTACCTGTTGAATATTCACAACGTTTATTTAGCAAGCAGCAAAGTCCAAGTAGCTGTCGAAGAACATTAATCCAAGCTGTGGGGCAGGTGAGGAGAGGAAAAGTGTGTCGCGGAAGGAAGGAAATAAGGAAGTAAATTAGTACAACCATTGGGCTCGGAACCGAACTCAACAGGTTAACTAGCCTACTTCAATGGTATAACAGCGGCTCGGACTTTTTAATACCAACGTCGAAAAACATACGAAAGCACTAATTAAAATGCCGTTGGGACCATGGAGGAAGAAAAACAAATCGACGAAGGAGCACTTGGTGGAGAACGAGGAGGTCGGCGGTGGACACGCAGGTGCAGCTGGGAGCTTGGCTAAATCCGCCGTGAACGGAGCGGGGCTGCCGCCTCCACCTGCAAATCTGCGGCCCAAACTGGTCTTCCACACGCAGCTGGCGCACGGAAGCCCCACCGGCAGGATCGAGGGATTCTCCAACGTGAAGGAGTTGTACTCGAAAATAGCAGACGCGTTTAATATAAGCCCACCTGAGGTAAGAGCTCACCTGTTGTTAAAGGAGGACACATAGATGTGAGTGATTTAGTGTTGCGTTCAAGTGTTTAGTGTTGTCTACCTTTGTTTCTAGACTTTTCACAAACGTTGTTGCAATAACTTGAAGGCCTACATATACTAACTGTACTTACATACAATTTGAGGTAGCCTACTTGTACTGTACTTGACTATTTCCATTTTATGCTAATTTCTAGGCCTAGGGCCTACTTCAGTGCATTTCATAGGGAAATATTGTACTTTGTACCCTATACTACATTTACTTGAGACTTATGGAAACTAGTTTCTTTTTAGACAAGGATAATGATATTATGATAGGTTTACAAAATACTATCGTTGTTCAAGATTAAACCAGTAGCTCCCAACCTTTTTGTCTTGTGAACTCTTATGAATAAACACCAAATACTGTTGGGGCCCATTGTCTCATTTTAGATGTGTATTTGCCCGTTTAACCTCAAATATCATTTAATTTAATTGATTTTGGTCAAAAGAGATCAGAAAGGATTAAACATGAATACAATTCCAAAGAATTAATGCAACTTTGTGTAGTCGAACTTTGATTTTATTTTTTATTTTTTCCTACCCAATATTAACATTAAAACCATCAATTTATCTTGGGACCGTTGGGAGACCCCTAAATTGGAAACCTTGGGACTAAATTTACTAACTGTAAATAAACTAAGTAAAACTTCACCTCAACCAGCTATTTATTTATTTATTTATTTATTTATCTATCAATACCAATAATCTAATAATGACATATGATATATCAGTTACAGGAGCCATTTGTCTCCAGATTGAGTACTTTTACTTTTGATCTTTAAGTACATTGCTGATAATACTTAAATACTTTTACTTATAATGGAATAGTTTTAGACTGTGGTATTGCTACCTTTTACTTTACAAGTCTTTAATAATTTTATAAGTGGCTTTTCTTAGAGATTAGCCTGGTGGAGGCCATTAAAAGTCAGCTTTGATTGTCTCCTGTCAAAGCTTGTGTGTGTGTGTGTGTGTGTGTGGTGTGTGGGTGTGTGTGTGTGTGTGTGTGTGTGTGTGTGTGTGTGTGTGTGTGTGTGTGTGTGTTGTGTGTGTGTGTGTGTTGTGTTGTGTGTGTGTGTGTATAAGGCACGCCCTGCCAGCCTGCACACCCAGCTTTAACCCTGCAAGATTGAGATAGATCTGTGTCTTATCTTCAGAATGAAGTCACTGGATACCTGACAAATTACCTATATGTTTTGACACAGTATTTAATTCAGCATCCTATTCCCCTGGGAAGCATGAGCACAAGCTACGAGCAAGTTTTGAAAACAAAAGCAGGTTCTATGTCTTCTAAGCCCAGGTTGCTTAAGCTTAAGTTTTCAAAATAAAAGCGTGAGTGGCATGTTTGCCTTTGGTCAGCCTGAAATATGACTGGTGTGTTGTAAGAGCTCATGCCGTGATCTTCCTATCCCTTCTTGAAGCTCAGAGATACAGTCCCGATTTGCTTTATTCAACAATGGCAATAATTTGAAATTAATTTACAGTGAAGTGCACAATAGGACTAGATGTGATCCTTAATGAGGCTCAAACACTGCAGTATTTTTGTTCTAAATTGGACACCAGCCATTTGTCTATGGGCATTTGTTTCATCATGTCTATCAATGTCCCTCTTCAAGGCTTTTCTGCATCTGTCTAGACTTGTATTAGTACGGAAACTGCCTGGCGGTGTGCTCTTTTCTGAACAACAAGTACAGTACTACAGACAAGCTAAATAGATTTGGGATTTTAGCTGATTTTTTAGCAGCTTGTGTCAGAAGACTGGATTCAAACCTCCGTCTCTGCAAGCACTGCCCTACTCAAGTGTCTTTGAGCAAGACTTTGACATTGTACCAGCTCTAGGAGTACTGTTCTGTAGCTGTTTTTAACCTCTGACCCCATCTGTAAAGGGGGACAAGTGGGGGTCTACAGTACTGGGATCAGTTAAGAATCATGTTGGTGTTCATTGTGATTGTTGCCACATCAGGAGGAAAAAATGTTCCCTGCTGAATTCTTGCCTCCGAGCTTTCCAAGCAGGTAGCGAAAGAAAAACAACAACCCGAATTTCAACTTATCCGTTTGTACCATTAGCAGTTGTGTTGCATTGGCGTTGTATAGTGTGAAAGTATGTGAGCCACTGTGAACACTGGCTTATTCACAGCTGTGGCATATAGTTACACAGAGACAAAGACAGATGCAGACAGACAGGCAGATGGATGGATTGTGAGTTGTTGGATTCCACAGTTTTTACCACAGGAAGTCCCTCACTTCCGGCTCAGTGGGCATTGCCTCAAATCTAACCAGATAACTATCCCAGCCACAGCCAGAGGCATCCCAGAGGACCCTGGGGAGCCGCTCTGCCCAGGACCTCCTCCCTCCATAAACACCACCTAACCTTACTCTGCTGCCCATGTTGACTGGACATGACCTCTGTATCACAGGACAAAAGATATCTACACCGTAAGATGAAAGCTTTGTTATTTCCCGACAAATGTCTATTTTTATTCTATACCTGCAAGCAGCGCTGGATAAGTGTAGGGCCAATATGATATACCTAAGATTCGTTACCCAAATTATACTTTTTTTCTCACCCTACTGTGAGGTATTACTAATATTTTGTACGCCCAGTTCATATAAGTAAGAGTATACGAATAGCTAGAAACACCTCTATCATTATAAAGATTGGATTTATTGACGGGCTGTTCTATTAGACAGCATTAGTTCTAGTCACCTAATAATAAACTGACATTTTCCCAACAAAACATATCTTTGTAGACGTTCAAAGTCTTTTTTTTAAAGATTATTTTCCCCCTTATTTTAGAGTGACAGTGGCTGCTGAAAAGGCCTCGGCCTACATGGGGTGCACGCTGTTACTGGGTGAGCTAGAGGCCACCCCAGACATTTCATTTCTTATCAATACTTGTAGAGCTGCAAATGATTAATCGGTAGTGATTTTTTTTTTTAAAGATTTTTTGGGGGCTTTTCCCTTTTATTAAAGTGACAGTGGATAGACATGAAAGGGGGGGGGGGGGGGGGGGGGGGGGGGGTGACACGCAGCAAAGGGCTACAGGTTCGGATTCAAACCCGGGCTGCTGCAGGACTCAGCCAACATGGAGCAAACGCTCGAGGCTGTCCCTCGTTCAGCATTTCTTAAGCAGAACTGCCACTTACTCTCATGTTTAAGCTTTTATTATTTTAGAATTTTATTATTTTCTCTATTTTTTATCATTGGAAGTTATTTACTTTGGAGTTTTGGACCCTTGGTCTGTCAAAAGAAGCAATTTAAAGACACAACTTGGACTCCTCGTGACTTGACAGTGTTTGGTATTCAATGCTATGGACACATTTCAATCAGTATTGAGAGTGAAGAGCAAGTGTGAAGGGTCCAGTACTTGACTTGTTATTCATTCAAAAACTGTTAAATTCAGTCTGCACTCAAAATGTGCTGAAAAGACATATTTCCCACAGAGCATCAGGCATTTTCTAAATGGGCCATCTGCTGAATCCTTATGACTAAGTACTGTAAAAACATTTACATAGTAAAACATCTCACAAACAGCTGTAAATAAAATTTAAAATGACCCAGAGACTTCCATATCATATAACGCTTTTATTTTGATAAGATCACCATTTAGACTTCATCTTGAATTTAGCATAACACTAAAGACGGAAGTAAACTGGAGCACAAAATATTCGCAAATGGAGCCAAGCAGAAAACATAGCTGTGGTTGTTTGTAAACTAGTGGCTCTGAGGTTACATGGGTGCTCGGCTGAGACTAATATGAATTATGTAATGAACAATGGCAATGTCTGCCCTGTGCTCATTGCATCTATTAGGTGACACATTTCTTTTTAAACAGACATCCCATTGCATTGAAGCATGTTTGGGTTCACTGTGAGTGTCTTGTTGTGCCTTTAATTGGACACAATGTTAGACAAAAGCTCAGTCAGTCACTTTAGTTAGGAAGCAGAACTGATGGAAAGGAATTTGTCTGAGTGAAATGACATTTCAAACATTATAACAGCAAATACATTAAAGTAAAGGCTTTACAAAGCATATATTATGTAAACCCGGTGCAGTGTCTGTGTTATCTCAGCCAGCAAGACATGAATGAATGCAATGTTGCAGTCCTTAGATGAAGAATGGAATCTTTTTATGTGCTCACTTTGCTCAGGTCAAAGTCTGGTTGCCCTGCAGCTGTCGAGTTTGAGGTGTGGCTCTCTGTGTGACTTTGCTTCTGGTCCACCTGCTCATCAGAAACAGCCATTTGCCTACAGTTTGAATATCTGGGTTGCGGTCATTGCACAGAACCACACCTCTTGTTTTTAGTTTTGCAGGTGGTTGTACTTCCAGGTTTACAGCAAGATATTTGGTCATCGGGGGAGTGAGGCAATTAGGTGAAACAATCTCATTTGAAGGAGTTTGAGCAAGCTGGGGGAAATTGTTGGGTCTTTGTAAATTATAGAGTGTGTTCTAGACCTACTCGGTCTATAAAGTGTCCTGAGATACCTCCTATTGTAATTTGACACTATAAATAAAATTGAATTAAATAGAATTATTTGTACTAACCTAGCTCCTGCTAGATTTATCTATTTATTTTTGTAACTAAAATCAAAATCATAATATTCATAGTATTATCAATGTGTGTGTGTTAAATATTAGAAACACCTCAATATAATGCATTCCAGTTCAACACCACTGCAAACTACAACCTTAATAATAAAGGTGTACCTAGTAAAGTTGCCCCTGAGTGTGTACCACAATATAGGATGCTCATACAGAATGATACAGTAATCTAATAACTGTGAAATGATAATGAATTCTTTTGCTGTTCAGAATTACATCAGACAAAAACATAAGCATAAGCGTTTTCAGACAGGATTCACAAAGGCTTGTACTTGCTCCAAAACTATAAACTGTTAATTATTTTCATTAAATATATTGGTCAACTATGTGAGTCTATAAAATGTATGTAAGTAGTATGTTTGTAATGGCCCAATCCCAAAGTAAGGACTGAGGACTAAAGACTCACAGACTTAATTGATCTCAGGTGCTAAGTGAGTGAGGCCACATGGGCTCAGATAAGTATAAATGGGGTTGGGACAGCACTTCACAAGATCACATGTTACCTTGGCGACAACAAAGAGGTTGCCGGTTTGGATATTTTCATTTTAAGTTGTTGCTTTCCACACGGCCAAGGCACAGGAGACGGCTGCTTGATTCCAAATTTTCTAATTCTTGTTTTACAAGCTGGAAAACAGGTCCGTTCCGCTCCGTGGTCGTGTGTCGTGCTGTTGATTACCTTTTGTAATTTCCAGATCTCTCCACGGTCTCCGAGCTAAATGTCAGAACTCTTTGAACTGTGGGTAATTCCCTTTTGGTGAAGTCTGCATTGATGCAGACTCACAGAAAGGGCTCGGTAAGTGTGTACTCAAACCCTCACGCCCTTTGAAATTTCACATTGGGACAACCCAAAGCTCTTACAAATCGTGCGAGAACTCACACCAAAGGACTTTGGGATTGGGCCAGTAAATGTCAATCCCAAATTTTCAGAGCCAAAGTTGATGTTTTCACATTGCTTGTTTGGTCTGACCATCAGTCTCAGATTCCATTATTCAGCAGAGAAAAGCAACAAATCCTCCCATTTGAAAATCGGGGGAAAGTCTTGAATGTTGTTGATTAGGATCCTAGAGGCCTGAGGGTAGAAGCTCCTCCTGAGCCTCTCAGTGTTGGCCTGTAATGGACAGAAAATGGGCTGAAACATGCAAACTAATGGTATGCACTTTAAAGTAAAGGATTAGTGGGATTCTTGTATTGTATTAGAAAGGAAAGCTGATTTCCTTTTTTGTGTTAAACATTTTTTTACTTGGTCATGTTCACTTTAATCTTAGTTAAAAACACTTGTAGTGGCAATCTGACCACAAAAGATGCCACTGGAGAGAATTTGAAACCAGTTCCAATGCTTGCTGTTGCAAATAATGAGGTCTGCCATGGTCTTAAGGTTAACCTTTTTATTTTATAAATGCCTTTTAATAATACCTACAAAAAGACTGACTGTGAAAGATGAAAAACGAGCAGATGAGATCTAAAAACATCGCTCGCACACAGGTTGAAAAACTGTGTGGCTTCCCAGATCCAGATTCCTTAATCCCCTTCTCACCTGTGGTTCCCTTTCTAACCTCTGATTAGCACACATACACACAGGTGTGCAGGTGATGTAACAAACAAACCATTCACACAAACCTTACACACACACACACACATACATACACACACTATACACATAATACACACATGCAGCACATGTCTAAATTGGCTACAACACCACTGTTATTTCCTTGCATAGTAAACTGGCCCGTTTATATCGTATTAGTTGTTAATAACACAGTCTGAAATTATCCTGGACTGGATCTGGTTATATAGTGATTTAAGTGGTTGTTCACCAACAGCGATGCAGAAGAAAGCGTTGTCACGGCAGCTGAGCGCGCAGAACAACAGTAGGCTTTTTCAGAGGCGAGTTCAGGTTTCTTTCGGTCTCCTTGAGGATCAATGTGACGGTGGCGTATAAAACAACCACAGCTAGAGACCAATATCTGTTTTCACTTGTCTGGGACAGGTGAGGTGATGTATCAAAGAGAGAAAGATTACCATTTAAACAAGTATTACTTTAGGAACTCTGGCTTATTTCAGAAGAAATTCAGAATGATTTGTCATGGTTTTTTTTATGTGCGTTGCAAAGAAAATTTAAGGTATGAAACATCTTAGATCCCTGATTTAAAGCCTCATAGTTGGTAGCATTTTCACAATTTGTTAAAATACAATTATGAGAAAGAATCAAACACCCAGAAATCTATCTATTAAAAACACCAAAAGGACAGACAGCCAATCTGAAGGTGTTTAAACAGTAATTCCACCATTTGGATGCTGTTTTGACAAAGTAGCACAAATCAATTTAATTACTGAAAATACTCATTATGTTCAAATTCTGCTACAAAATAAATGATCTGGCCGCAGGCCTATTTGATATGTCAAAGCTGTTTTTTATGTTGCATCTTGCTCATCTTGTAGTGAGACAGTGTAGAGTTCAAACAGTTCTTGTTTGTTTTGTTTACTGTATCGGTTTTGCTGAAATATTTTACCCTTTTTATATTATATAGTATCTGCTGCTTTGTGGCTGTGAACATTTTGTCAGGTTTGTTTTTTTCACTGTGAATTGATTTAACCACTGCTTGAAAACCAGGATCCCATTTGCTCGGCTTTATGAAACAAATTCATCTTAGTTAAGTTTGTCAGGATTCTCATAATGAGCTCCTATTTTCTGAGTCACCTTTATGAAACAAACCCTCAGTTTTTCATTCTGAAGAATCTCACATCTGCAGTTAGGTAAATGATTACACTGGCTTAAATGCTGAGGAATGTGATATCCTGTTAAAAACACAGCCACGCCACAATACACACAGCTTACATCAGCATTCCCTGATAACTACTAAAAACACCGACACCGAAATAACAGTATGAAGAAGACAGGAAATGGGAATAACATTATTCCACTGGTTACACATAAGTAATTCCCCTCTGTAAGCATGATACTCTGTTTAATCTTTCCAACCCTCTTTTCTGACAATAAAAGATCTGTGGAAAAGGCCGTAAATGGACAGCAGTTCAGTTCACAAAGAAACAGGTTTCTCAAGCTTTGCCACACATCCTCTTAAGAAAGCGTGAGAGAACACCAAGAAAGAAATATTACACAGGTGATAATGACAATAATAGTACTAATCAGCAAATATTACTTACTATACTAGTTTTGATAATTATAAATCCTACAGGCAAGCAAAATTAAAAAAGAAATGAAAGATTTTTGAAGAAAAAGATTATGCACTACAGGTTGAAGTACTCAACTCTTTCCCAGTCAGTAATTTGTGTTAGGCATCCATGTTCTCTCAAATGTGTCCTTAACCCCACTTAATGTAAACTTAATCTTGTCTGTTTTAAATTAAACATAAGATTAGATTAGATCAGATTAGACTATACTTTATTCATCCCACAACGGGGAAATGTTGTTGTTACAGCAGCAGCATTTTTTTCAATAACAGCAAAAAAACAAAAACACACAAGCAAGTAAGCACACAAGAAATACAGGCAAACGATAGACAATGATTATATGGTAGACTGAGTAAGCAAAATGGCCAAATAATTGCCATCTAGTGTTGGATGAGGGAGTCAGGCTCTTTCAATTTAAGAGAATAAGGCGTTGAGCCATCAAGGTAGTTTAAGCAAAAACGTTATACATGCCTGTGGGCCACACTGAGCCTTCTGGTCTCACTCTAACAAGGGCAGTGGTCAGCCCAAGTTTGTGTTGTATGTGTCACTAAGGGACCCAAAATAAAGGTTGTGTTGTACATGACCAGAACATCCACAACCAACCAGGTTGCCTCTGAGACCTTACACCAATCACTTGTTGTTGGCTCAGCATTTGTATATCCTGGCTAACTTTGCCTTGTTAAGATGAAGACGGTGAACTATCTGGAATTGTATAAAACCGTGCCTTGCACAATGAGAGAATCAATACTGTTTTAACGACGGACATAATTGAGAGGGAGATCATATTAAAGGCTATTATCTTACATGCAGGGAAAGTGATCTCTGTAGGTGGAGATTCATTGGATGTACTTTTATTTGTATATTGTATCATATCTGCTTGAAAAGTCTTATTTTGTTAATGAATTAATAAAAGTTTTGATTTGTCCGACCAACAGTCCAGAATTATAAGATATTTCATCCACAATTTATATAAAAGAAAGAAAACATTTGAGAAGCTGAACATCATTGAAATAGTTGATTAGTTGTTTTGGTTGGCCACCCAATATTACAATATACTGCTCTGACGTGCTGCCTTGAAAGGCAAGTCAGGAAAGGCAAGGCAGCTTTATTTGTATAGCACATTTCAGCAACAGGACAATTAAAAGTGCTTTACATGAAACACTATAGAGCAGTTAAAAACAATTAAAACTGTATAAACAGATAAATTATGAGAATAAAAGTGACTGCGCAGTATAAGAAATTAAAAATAATTTAAAGCAAGGCAGCATCAAAAAGGTCTTCAGCCCTGATTTAAAAGAACTGATGGCGTTTTTCCACTACATGGTACCTGCTTGACTTGCCTTTTTTGGTTTTCTATTATAAAAAAAAAAAAAAGTCCCAGTTACTAGCTAACGGCTACTTTTTTTTTTTTCGGCCAACAAGATGGATATATAATCAGAAAATAAAATCTTTAGTCAAAACTTGACCCTCCCATTACCAGCAATACATTTTTCTATGACCCTCCAAGTAATTGGGAAAAGAGGCATGACCCTCTCCAGCAATTTATTGATGCCTTCTGTACTAGTTTGCGGATGGCAAAGATGTACAGATAGCCACTGACTTAACCTCTGATTTCTCCACCAAGATGGTGGGCATTTCAGTAGATTTACTCACTCATATTGTTGTGGAAACACAATAAGCATGGAAACTAAATGCCCACTTCCTGCATTATTGCATTACTTGAAATACTAAGTTACTCCTCTAGTAAACTAGCATTCACATGAAATAGAACGTTGAGACCATTCAACAAAGCACACTGGGTAATAAATTCAACACATGAATTGGTTGCTATGGACTCGTCACTAGGCTTTCTCAGTCATTGTATATTTTAGCATATAGGTAAAGCAGTTATCCAAAACCTGTCATCCAATATAATCCACTACTTGCCTGTTTTGTCTGTATGTTAAAATTGATATCCCAAATTTGGGATTAAGTATGCATTCCCGGAACTATTCTTTTTCCATTGTTTGTCCAACACTATCCTACCTCCAACACTATCTGGAACCCTTGTAACTTTGTAAAAAAATTACTTTCTTTAATGTTTCCTCATCTGACAAGGTCTGGAGTGAAACTCTTAGGTTTTTGTGCTTCCAGCGAGCGGTCTGTATTTTCGTCCTCAGCTCATTGTGATCCATTTAATGTGAATCTGTGCGCATTCAAAAGAGCTTAAATAGCTCGATGTTCACAATAGGCCTACCTGTGGTCGTGTGGGTAGGATCAGGTGTGGTGCATCATGGGGGTGGGATGGTGCGATTATTTTTCTTTTTTTTCTTTTTCTTTTTTGCATCAGATCCATCTGCTAACGATGGGGGGCCGAGACTGAGAGCTACATGGAAAAATAAGCACCAAACAAGCCACTTTTGTAATTTTGCTGTTTTTCATGAATACAAAAGTTGGGTGACACCCAAAAGAGTATTTTGATGGTGGTGCAGGCAGTGGGAGGTGTAGTTCTGTTGTTGTGTGTGAGTCAGGTTAAAATGGTGTGTGTGTGTGTGTGGGTGTGTGTGTGGTGTTGTGTGTGTGTGTGTGTGTGTGTGTGTGTGTGTGTGTGTGTGTGTGTGTGTGTGTGTGTGTGTGTGTGTGTGTGTGTGTGTGTGGTGTGTGTGTGTGTGTGTGTGTGTGTGGTGTGTGTGTGTGTGTGTGTGTGTGTGGTGTGACGAGCATCCAGCTACCGTGTGAACTCGCTGGCGTCACTCAGCAGGAGGAGAGGGGTGCTGAGAGCTGCTTAATGCAGTCGGCAGCCTTGGTAACCGGGTGTAGGTGTTTGCTGCTATTCTCCCACTTGCTCTTTGGTAATGCCCTGGCCTGGGGGGTTATGGAAAGAGCCATCAATTCAGCTACAGTACACCCCTCCCTTGCCTCAGACATAGCCTCTTCTTCTCCTCCATACTCCCATTCTCTGTTTTCCCTTCTCCTCTAGCGGCCTCCCTCTATTATAATCCCATTCATTTATAGTCTGGTAACCCAAGGCAACGCATGGGGCCATGCTGCCTAATGCGTTGCCTATTGGCACACAGAAAAAAAGGCAGGCCTCGCTCCCAGAGCCTGATTGGTGCACAAAGGTCATCCTCCTGATAAACCAGTACGAATCAATCCCTTTTTACCGTGCAACCCGGAAATCAGACACTAAATCCTGGCTTTGTATTTCTCAAAGCCCTACTAGGAAGCCAATCCCACAACAGAAGTTGCATATGGACATAACAGAAGGTTTATCTAAGTTAATAGAAATTAAAGTAGATCTCATTAATAACTTCTGCCTTGGTGAGTTAGAGTGCAATACATGATTTACATCCACCATTCTCCTCCTAGGTTTTACTGTCCAGTCTCTGTTTAAAGGGCTTTTAAATCAGGCCACTTGCGTATCGTGTTCCGAGTGATCAAATTTCCCTCTCTATGTCCTGCCAAGACATGGCAGCCACAAGGTGTGAAGCCAGATTTCAACATTCCTGGCACAGGGATGAAAGGTCATTTTACCCCTTTACTTCATCATAGGCTCAGGACTTAAAACAAGAAGTGTGTTGGAAGAGGGCATAACTGTGTAACTTGGCTGCTGCAGTAGAGACCAAGCTCCTTGATGGTTCCTGTATTTAGCATACTGAGGCAGTGCTCTGCCATTTACACTAAAACACTTTTATTTTTTAAATCTGATACAGCATAGTATTGCAAAATTTACCGTGGCAGTACTGTTAAAATCGCAATACTATCGTGACAAAAGCATCGTGATAATATTGTATATTGAGGTCTCGATGGGTTCTTTTTTTATTGTATTGTTTGTTTTGTATTGGGTATTCCTTCACAGTTGGGCAATAGTCCATTTTAAGTATCCACTGCCTGTTAGGAAGCCGTTAAATAATCAAAGCACTTTTTTCACTCCTTTTTTAAATTTTTTTTAAATTTTTTTTTAGCTGTCTCATCACGTGTGTGTTTTTTCAGTCTAATGTCTTTTTAAAATGTGTGTGTGTATGTGTGTGTATAGATCCTGTTCTGCACCCTCAACACCCACAAGATTGACATGGACAAGCTGCTGGGGGGCCAGATCGGTCTTGAGGATTTTATCTTCGCCCACATCAGAGGGATCAAGAAGGAGGTGGAAATTTATAAATCTGAAGATGCTCTGGGCCTCACCATCACTGACAATGGAGTGGGATACGCTTTCATAAAGGTAAGAAAAAAACAACACTTAATATCAACCTTATTTAACCTGAATGGTGAGAAGTTACCTAACATGGTGTCTAACTGTTTATGGTGTTTTATTGCTATATGTTGATTTTGTTATATTCTGGGAACTGTTTTTAACTCCTTGCTACTGTAGCACTTTGAGATTTCATTTGAAATGTAAAGGGCATTATAAATACAAAAAAATATTATTATTATTATAACATACTAAGTGAATACATGGTTAGGCACAAAATGAGACAAAGAAATTAATTGAAATGAATTGATTTAAAAGAAAAGGATCTGCTGTGTTTATTGTATTTTGCTTATCTGGTAAACTTGTAATGTCATGTGTACCAAAACGTCTTTATCTTGCTCATTCCAGTAACAGAATTAAAGTTGTATTAATGGTTAGGATTAAACCATAAACTGTGTTTCAACTGTCCCAAAAGTAATTTAAATTTTTGTCAGCCAAAACGTCAAAACACTACAAGGATGCAGCTAACACTTTTTTATTAAAAATCTATTGATTTGTTTTTCAGTTAATCAAATAATCATTTAGTTTAAATAAATTTAAAAATAAGGACAACTGCAAAAAGATAGGTAAGACATTTACAATGTTATTCCACAACAAAACAAGAAAACCTTTTTTTTTTTAAATAGAAATCCACATCTAAAACTTATCAATATGTGATGTCTTTGGATGGAAATTAACCTATAAAATGAGCTTATTATAAAAACGTTTCCTTGATTAATGATCTGTTTAACTAATCAAATGATCATGTAATTCTTTCAGCTTTACTACCATATAATACCAGTTATATCATACAAATGTTTATTTATTTTTTAAAGTAATCACTTGTTAGGCACACTTGCTTTAAACAATGTAAAACTCTATTCCTTTTTAAAAACATATATTTTACATTTTTATTTATACATATTTACTATATATTGTACTTTCTACTTTTATATTAATGATTCTGGACTTTTCCTTGCTTTTTTTGCCATCTTTTTTGTAACTGATTTCTAAAGTGAAATATTAAAATTAATCATAAGTGTTTCCTGTGTCAGATGAACTTTGTGCTCCTCTAATTCAAGATGCTTTTAATGACCCTATTATGGCTATCACAGCGTGTACAACACATTGGTTGGTAAATAGACTTGTTTGCACAACTGCCATTTTTAAAGTAACTTTACCAACTTACATTCAAAGCTGAAATCATAATTTAGCTTGGTATTATGCCCTTGTTGATGCAGTCTGGTCTAATGAGCTTATTTGGTCTCGGTGGTCTTACTCCACCATAACAAAGTGCTCACATGTGCCATCATGTGATGCCCAAAAAGCACTGCATCTGACAGTGTTTATCTGACGCGCTAAAGCCTCGGGTCAGTGTTGTGTGTTATATGCAATATGTGTAATTTGTGGATGTGATTTGCTACATTATTTGCTGTTTTGTTTCTATATATTTTTTTTTTATTATTAAGACTGTGAAGGCAGCTATACTGAATGTGTGAATTTACAATAAAGTATATCCTATTGTTTGATCTTAATCAGAACTTCTAACTCTAAACAATTTGTAGACTCTTTAAGAACATGGATAGTCCAGCCTAATGCAGCTTTCCTGTCACATTTGGGATATTTTACACCTTCTAATGCAGTATATGTTGGTTTTTGAGAGGTTTATGGAGCACAAGGAATTGACATGAACAGTTTCCCTGTCAAATATGCTATCTTTCTGTGGAGGAAAAGGTCAGGAAAGTATTATTCATATATATATTCTATTTTTGGAAGTCAAACAAACTTCTTTTCTATGGCACTTGATGCATAAATGTATGTCTTGCCTTATAATTACACGTGTCGCTGACTTCTTCTGTATTGCAGCGTATCAAAGAGGGCAGTGTCGTGGACGGGGTGAAGGTGATCTGTGTGGGCGACCACGTAGAGTGCATTAACGGACGTAACGTTGTTGGGATACGGCATTATGAGGTTGCCCGCATGCTTAAAGAGCTGCCCAAAGACAAGTCCTTCACCCTCAAACTGGTCGAGCCGATGAAGGCCTTTGGTGAGTGAAAACCAAGAGCCAGAAAAAGTGTAGGTGATGCATCAACACATTACATAAGTGACACATATGGTAAAAGGACAACAGATTCACCTTGTGCTACAGTGTTTCTCAGCATTTGGGCGAGGAGACATGATATCATTTTGTGCATTTACAGGATCATTTGCGTGATAAGAAAACCCCCAAACATCAGAATGCGTGTCTACTGTATATGCTTTTAAAAAGGTCAAATTATACCTTGGCTGATCATTGTGGTGAGACAGCACGACTTTAATTTCAGGACTACAAATAGCTTGTAGAAACCATAACTTGTCATTTTTGTAATGTTAACTTGTGGTTGTAAGTAGCTGAAAACATCAGTGTATTGTTGCTTAAGTTCAGCTATGCGACAGTTTGCAAAAAAATTGTCTCTCTTTTATATTGTTTCCGTTCTGACCTTACAGAAATGCTTGAGCCCAGGTCAAAAGGCGCCAAACCTCCCAGTGATAACAAGATCGGCACAGGGAGGGGGACTCTGAGGCTTCGCTCCAAGGGTCCAGCTACTGTAGAAGAGGAGGTAAGTTTCTTTAGGTAAACCCACTGAGACCCAGGTGTGACAACTCAAGCGTGCAAGTGTTGCAGATGTCCTATACTGGGAAAGAGAGTTTTTTTTATTAATTGTTTTTCCTTTTGGACATGAAACTGTTGACACTTTTATGATGCTTGAAGGTTGTCTTTTTTTTTTTTTTGCTCCTAATATAATCTTAAAGGTTTCTCTCTGTTGAAGGCACACGCAGACAAACAAACCAAATATGGTACCCACTTATGCCTACTCTCTCACCTAGTCCCTATGTACTATGGAATAATAAATCACTGATCAGACTGATTGCCGAATCACATTTTTTACGGAAAATTTGAAACATCCTTGGAAGTCTTACAGCAACAAACTACAGTAAAACTGTGGAACGGAATGAGAGAAACTGAGTTGTCTGTTGTTTTCTAGCCAACAGAATTTGAGGAGAAGGCAGTAAAGAAAGTGGACGACCTCCTGGAGAGCTACATGGGCATCAGAGACACTGAACTTGGTGAGTATCAAATATTCATGAGCATTGAGATGTCTGAGAGATGATTTGCCTTTCTTATCCTTAAGGTATATACAGTGTATATATAAAATCACCTGCAGGTTAATTTAGACTTTTTAGCATACTTGTATATTGAGGTCTTAGTAGCTGATATTTGTCATACTAATTAGTCTTAAATGGCATTCAGTAATATTATTAATATCAATTATTAATATATATTATATCCAGTCAAAGTGATTAGGCCTCATTTAGCCCTATCTGTGACCTCAGTCACAGATGTTACTTCATGATATAGTCACATAGTGTTCCCTATGAAAACCCAAGGAAAAAACAAAACAAAAAACATTATTTTATCAAAACACTCTGCTCTACTCTGGAGGCCGGAGCTGTGGCCATGACACTGTGGAAATATTTTATCATTCAGGGCCGACATAAGACATCTGTGCGAGTATGAATACACCAATGACGATTCAACCCACAGCTGGATAACCGATTGAGTTTAGGGAACACTATGTGAACCCCTTTTACAGACTCGGTATATGTTTCATAAAGAGCAAGGAAATCCTGAAAAGCTTGTGTTGTACTGTTCTCTCTTCAGCTGCTACGATGGTCGAGGTCGGCCGTGACAAGAAGAATCCGGATGAATTTGCCATGGCACTAGATGAGACCCTCGGAGACTTTGCCTTTCCCGATGAGTTTGTCTTCGACGTTTGGGGGGCCATCGGAGACGCCAAGCAGGGAAGATTTTAAGTTAGCTCCTTCCTCCACCCCAAACACACACACACACGCGCGCTTCTTCCCCAACTCGCCTCTTAATATCTTCAGAAGCAAACTGGACAAACTTCAACCAGCACAAACTTTTTTCTTTAGGCATAGCTTTGCACTTGGATGCACCTAAAATGTCATCTTCAGTCAAGTTGGTTGCCATATGAAATTTGATGTGTTATCCATAATATTCCAACACTGGTCCTGTCTCCTGCATGCTGATGAGTTGCTGATTAATTCCTGATGTTGTATAAACCTTTTGTACACCCCCTCCCCCCGGGAGACGGTGATCACTCCAGCTGCATCTTGTTCTTGTCAGAACAGCATACATAGTCAACAGTGGTCCATTACGCTGGTTATGAAATGGAATGTGCACACTTTAAATCGCTGTTTTAATCACACTTTATAGCTGTATCATTTTGAATATAAAGATGTAATACGCAGCTTTTTATAGACTTTTTTTATATGTGGAATTGTTGCTGATTTTATAGCAGCATTGTGTAATTAGTGTAATTATAATCTTAGTAGCAATAATTCTCTCAAGCTAGCTTTTTTCTTTATCTTCCTCCCATCATTTAAAACCTTCTAAATTACCTCACAGGGACGAATTGTCGAAGATTCGGCCACTTTCACTTTGCTGATGTTTACTTTGTGATTTTCTCAAAAACTCTACTCTGTGCCCTTACACACCTCAGCTTGAGCCCTTCGTCCATCTTTCAAGAGACTGAGCACTACAGAGAACAGAGGGCTTTATCTTTAAATGCCTTCGGCTAAGTTTGATGACACGTTCCACCAACATTCCTTATGTTTCTCATGTTGTTTTAGTCTGTTAACATGTCATGAAATGAGGCATGCTTATTTTTTCCCTGTAATTTATTTTTTCATAAAAAAATCATATGCTGTAAGACATTATTACACTAAGATATGGCTCTGTATGAAAGAAAGTTCTTTTCTAAATAAGCCATTTTGGAGGTTGTCTGGAATGGGATCTATTGCAATCCAATGTCTTAAATAAATGCACTCGTATTAATGTAACTGCACTATTTAAATCACGGTCAAACTGAATTTAAATAGGGACTTGATTAGTGTCATCTACTGATAACTGTTGTAGCAGTTGCATATTGTTTGACAAACCATAAGGGATCACTATTGTTGGATAGGCAATAAAATTTGATATACTGTTATTATAGCTGTGTCATGAATGCATCCGGCTCAGTACAACAAACTTTATTTGCACCCTTGGCTGTGTACATGTTTAAAATACATTGAGACACACAACCAATGTTTGCATCCCTCATTCATAAGGCTGGGGGGAAAAGAAAGAACTGAGCGGTGTCACTTCACAAGCAGCAAAACAAATCCAGAACAGTAAAGAAACTTGTAGATATAGCTTAGGTAAGTACACATATACACTGGCAGGATTAAATGAATACTTATTATTTTACAGATATAGATAATAGAAATCAGAAGTCCAGAGCTCCATGTTGTAGTACATGGTAAATATTATCACAGACATAATTAATGTACTGTAGAGGATTTGGAAGCACAGCATCGTAGGTCTTGAATATTATAAAGTACTGGATCGTTGTTGGGGGAACACATAACCACTGGTTAAAATGAAAGCGTTTGTCAAACTTCTCATTACTATAGTAAAAAGACTTAACTGCCTTGGTTGTCTAGTTACAAACAAGGCAATTTACTTAAAACTTGGCATTTTCCAGATGTAAAGTTTCCATTCAAAAACAGTGTAAGCAAATGAGTTAGTAATGTTACTTGGCTAGCTTGAGTTGGTTATTTCCTCTACAGACAGTAAGTACAGTACATGGCATTTAATTAACGGTAAAGGTAAAACATACACACACTGACGATGACAGATAGTAGTAGTGTTGAAAAAAACGTAATGGACTAAAATAAATCCTCAAGCACCAACGCCTTTTAAAGGTCTGCTTGGTTTGGTTCAGTGAGATGGACCCCACTGTCTAAAGAACAAGTTGAATTAGTGAACGCTCTGAAGCTCAGGCGAGGAAGTGTAGCCCTTATGGCCTGATGCCCGTCTGCCTGCTCACAGCTCGTCTCCAGTGTGACCCTGCTTGAAGGCGTCGCCTGTCAGTTTCTCCTCCGCCTCCTTCATACCGGACACAACTATGCAGGAAATACACATCATCGTCAATCTCATACTTGAGTTTCCTTGTAACAGAATGTTCCGTTGGTAAATAATGATAATCTGGATTGTTACCTTGTTCTGCGCTGCTGTAGAAGTACTTGTAGTTTGGATTCCCATTTTTGTTGGTGATTTCGGGATGAACCTGACCACTGGGATCTGTGAGGAGTCAAATTAAGTTACAATTTAGACAGTAAAATGCTGCAATAGCCATCATTTTCTTTATGGACTAATATGTAAATTATTTTATTGATTAAATATTTGCTCAATATTCATGGAAAAATGCTCCATCTCTCCAAAGCCCAATTTGATGTCTTCAAATTGCTTGTCTAGTCCAACCAACAGTTAAAAAGGTTGGGTAATGAAAGGTATCATTTTATTATTACAGAAGACTAGAAAACTAGCAAATATTAGCGTTTGAGAATCTGGAACCAGCAAGTTTAAAACCAGTAAGACACTTTTTATATTAATAATAATGATTGTTGCAGACTATTAATTAATTGCAGTTAATTTACCAATTCTTGCTATTTAGTTTGCTTTCATGTGCAAAATCTCCGTCTTTTTAGTATCCCAAGAGCATGCCATTGAAAGTTAAATCCAGCCTGCTGAAAACTGTGGCACTATGTGTTATCCAGGAAGAGAAACTGCTATCAGTGTCTCCAAAGGAATCCCACAAAGTGTTTACACTGTTGTGACTCAACCCCCTCCGTACCAAGGAAAAGAATCCGAGGAATGTATCCACCATCAGGGCTGAAGGCTTCATCCTTTGGCTCCTCCTCGTCCTGTACAATTAAGATAAGTCATAATTTACAAGCCTGGAAACAAACTTCAACCACTCAAACGTATATTTTTTAAAGTTACTATATGTAACTTTTTCATGTTTCGGAAACGGTGTAATTTTTCACATGAGCGTAAATGACCTGTAACAGCAAACGAGACCAACAGCGAAAAGAACGTTTTTATATAGTTTTTATTCATGCCTTTTCCCAGGTCTGATTTTCCCCCGCAAAGTCACAAAATGATTTACAGCAGGTAGACAGCTCTACAGTAAATACAAATTCTGATGGGTCACAGATTTCTTTGTAACACTAGAAAGCCTGTGTTAGCAGATCTGGCCAGGTAAAAGGGAGCAGGACATTTCTTTGTGTAGGCCTAACTGTACTTTAATTTTATTTCAGAAGTTATCTGTTGTAGTTATGGCTCATACTGGGGCAGGGCTATCGCAGCAAAAAAGGAAAATAAACAAAAGAACAACTAAAAGCTGACTAAACTAATTTGACGGGTGAAACAGTCAATCTCGGTCACGCTTTCAATAGATGGAGACAATTACGGGATTGTAGATGATGGCCCTTCATAAAACAACATGCATTATGTGGTTGTATGTCAGTAGCCTCTATTGAATTACACCCCCCTTCCATTTAGCGCAGACTTTTAAATCCTTTTCAGTCCGTGCTTGTGCTCTTTTCTTTTCCGTTGTCCCCCTGTACTTGTGTAAAGCGTCTATTGATTTCTTGAGATGAGCTATATTAATATAACTTATTACCTAACGTTATTAGGTTGCTACAACAAACTAAATGCTTTGGCTCGTGACACAGTGGTAACGTTACCCAATTTAGCTCACAACACACCCAAAGTAGGTACTCGTATGCAACACTTGAAATGCAACAATGCATCTGTAACTTATTCTTTTTTTGTAAATGAATGATTTTCTGACTGTGCAAAACATCTCCTGGTAACGCTAACTCAGTAATACGGTGTGGAATACAGCACCGTACAGAAAAGACCTTTACTACAGCACGTGTGGTAAAAACACTACCGCTTTTGTCCAAAGCGGCTGCTAGAATTAACACAAACTTATTGACAAAACTACTACTTACATATAGCCCCTTTAATGTTGGCTACCAGCACAATTACAACACCATACAGAAATTAATTGAACCCTAGTTAAAGGTGCTCTAAGCAATGTCACACGTGTTTTAGGCTACAACATTTGTTGTCACATACAGGAAACATCTCACTATCTGCGGGCTGCCTGTCCCCAGAACACACTGTAAAAAAATGTGGTCTCTGTAGACAGCCCAGGATATACAAACGGCAACAAAAACAAACTGTGCCAACCTGCACCACGAAGCATACACAAAGTGTTCCAGCCAATAACCAACAAGAAGGAATTGGGGCGAGCTAGTCTTGTTTTGTTTGAAAATACTTCGAAGTCAACAAGAAGTAACGTCACCCAACATCGCTTAGAGCACCTTTAATTGAAATGAACAGCATGCTGGGAAATGCCACTCAACATGTCCTTACCTCCAGGTTGACCATAACAAAGTTGTGTGCAAGTTCAGAGATTTCCTTGGACTCAGCAAATTTGGGCTTCAGTGCTAATGTAAAAATAACAAAATACAATTAATCATAACCTTGTATTGTCATCAAATCGTGTTTAACAGAGTCAAAGTGGCCTGTAAAATAATTGGCATGCAGCAGCTTTCTGTAGCAGATATCTATGAGGGGTAGAGTTTTACAGAAGGCACGGCCAAGCCAGCTCTTTGAGGAATCTGATCTTCTCCCTTCTGGGCCGAAATACTGGTTCTCCAGGAGAAAAGCAATGAGATTTAATTTTTCTTTGTTCCAAGTGCAATAAAAGCGTGCAATTTGCACTGAACCTTGACTGCACTAGTCTGCAGCACTTCTCCATGGCTTCTATTCAAATTATGTCACACTTTTAATGAACAGATACATCTTTTTGTATTTGGTTTGTTTCTGTACTGTTGTGATAAATGTTCCATGTCCTCTTGTAGATTCAATATTTGAGATTTAAAGTCCTTTATTAATCCCACAATGGGGAAACTCACAACTATATGTTGTGTTTGTGGTTTTGCAACTCTACTTCAAATCATACATTTCCTCAAGGGACAATAAATGTCTAAACTGAACTGAAAAAAACCCTTTAACAATAATTTCCTTTTTTAAGTGTTTGCCGACATTACCGATGGTAATTTGGCTGTGCATGCAGGATAGGCCAACTATGTTTATTCATCTGCATGGTTAATTTTATATTTAAACAGGAATGGCTCATTTGTAAACAATCAACATAATATAAACTTGAATGTAGTGTTTTTTTCCAGTAGCATGTATTACTGTTTTATCAGTAAAGGTTACTCAGCAAAATCACAAACTATGCTTTTTTAATGGAAAACTAAACAGAAAAATATGCAAAACCTACATTTGTATCCAGCCCAGTTGTTTTAAGTCAGAAGTAGTCATGGTGTCAACATACAGTAGATGAGTATCACAGAACTATTAGCAAAACAATTACAAGACTGTTGGATATCTTGTCTCTGATTCATTACACAGTCAGGGCCACCCCTTTCCCTATTTTCAAGATGAATCTATCATTAGTGTTATTAGTTGCACCTATGCTTATCCAAATCAAAATTTGTGCTGTGAAAAATGATTATGGTTGGATTATTTTGTTTGGATGCGTAACTAAGTGTAGAAGTGTAAATTACTGCTCCAAGGAAATGTTTTAGGCAATCATATGTCCTTTGAACTGCTTTATCATGGGAATGGGAGAATGATTCGGTTGACTAAGAAATGGCGCTGAGTACAGCCGACCTGTTTTGTGCTCCTCATCGACCTTGCAGCTCTTTGTTCATTTTACAGGTTTTTTTATTGTTAGTTTCCATTTTTATTGTTATTATTTCTTGCAATGTCGACGAGCATAAAACCAAAGACTTTTACTCTTTTATGATTGAGACGTAATAATAAAGGAATCGTGGATCTTGAATAAAGCGCCCAAGTTATTTTAAAACATTAATGTCACAACAAAATAAAGTTGGATCTAATTAAGCCCTTTTTAGACGGGAAAGGCTACATTTATTATTCAAACAGGGTCTCACCTGAGGCTTTTATACTGAAAGGAAGAGAAGAGAACATTGTTTTACCTTTGCAGGCTCCACACCAGCTCTTGTGGATGATAAGCATGATTGGCAGCCCACTGTCAATGCAAACGCATTAAAAAAACATTGGTCAAGAACACAACTGAACACTGAAAACTAGTAACTTTGACATCAGTTCTTCAAGTCTAGCACTTTATTAAATATGGTTGTAAGAGCGGCTCAGCAGGGTTTCAGGAAGTGTTTGTAATGTGATTGGCTGCAAACAGGACAATTTTGAAGCTGTGGTGGAGAGGAGGTCACTGAACAAACTGTTATCTATCATGGATAACCCTGACCACCCTCTCCACCCCACACTGGTCCAACAGAGGAGCTCCTTCTCTAAGAGGCTCCGACAGCTTCGATGCCGCACGGACCGCTACAGAAAATCATTCCTACCACAGTCAATAAAACTCTTCAACACATCATCCCTGGGTGCTAGATGAGACTCTGAGACAACACAATATTGCAATAAGGGCAACAGGCCCGATTGTTTCATTTACATTTTTAGCATACTTAAACAGTTGCACGTTTTGTTTTTCCCATCTTGCATATATTTAAATAATTGTTCTTATATTCTTATATTTTATTCTTATATTTTGTTATTATTATTATTTCATGTATATTGTATGTATGTATATTTTGTGTGCTGCTGTAACACTGTAATTTCCCATTTTTTGGGATCAATAAATATCTATCTATCTATCTAATATGTCAGCTCTCAGTGTGAACTCACCTGGCCTCAGCTTCTTTCTTGCCATCATCCAGCGTCCTCCAGTGGATGTTATCTCCAAACCCTGCGGGGGGAAATACATTTATAAGAACACCAGTATTGTATAACTGGTATTATATTCCTACAACAGGGTGGGTCTGCCCTAAATACAGCATCAACAGAAAGAAGTGCAAGGAAACATATGAATAGTGGTAATTTAATATCAAGCTGCAGGGAGGTATCTGCCACCCATAACTATTTACTACTAACTACTTGTAACTAGCTTTCAGGTGCATGTGGTAGCTGTGGGACAAGTGATCAGTACAGCAATAAATTATCTTGTGATGCCTCCTCTTGCCATACTAAGGCAAAGGTGTATCTGCATGCAGCTGCATGGCATGTGTTTTTTATCTTAGGTTACATTTGTTGGTAGGACTACTTAACCTTTTATTGTAGGCTTTCTGAAGTCCATTTCTGTTCACAATTCCACATACATGCATGAGAAGCATATGTGCACGCAAAACCTTTTTGTAATAATTACACTTCCTTCACAGTTGATACTTTAATGCACAATATACTGCACTGGTAAAGGATGTGAGCTCTTTATGCAGTTGTCCATTGTACAGAAATCATCAAAACATACAGCATTAATGATAGTAAATATATGAGAAAGACTGACACAAAAGGCTGGGTCATAATTTTTGGGACTTGTTTCCAAAAGTGAAAGCAGAACTTTGATTATAAGAACTTACCGTCTGTGAAGTTTGATTTATCCTTCCCAGATCTCACTAAGTAATTTGTAACATAGTAACATTAACACTAATAAACCTTTCTGTATAGTTCATTGCTTATAAATGAAAACCTCTTGTGCACCTTATATAATGTGTGGACATTTTATTTTTACTATTTAGACAGATCAAACTGGTGTTGGTTTTTATCATTTTAAGAATGGAGTTTGTGCAAATTAAATCTTGAATTACAATATGTATATTTACTTTATTAGGATAAGGCTACTAAACATATTTGGCATAAAAAAAAAATGTTTTGGAAAATTAAAGTTGTCTCATCTTAATGGAAAAACCGTAAAGGAAATAATATGCCTGTAGAGTGGTGTTGGCAGTAGGTCGGTTAACCCAAACCAGGAAATTAAGAGTTAATGTGTAGCAGACAAAGCACACCCGCTTTGAATGACCTGTCCAGGAAACAGACTTTGTGATCCAGGATGCTCATACAAAAGACAGCCTAGCTCTCCTCTGGCTGTAGTAACACTATCAATGAACATATTCTGCTCCTACTCGCTTCAGTTTGTATATTAACTCAAAACATATACACTCACCTTTCCCGCTGGCTGCTTCGACAACATCATGAAAGTACGTCAAAGACAACAAAACCTGCAAAGATGAAAATAAAACGAAGTTCACTAGAGACGTTTGCATTTTGATTGGCCTTTTTCCTTACAACTACGGCTAGAAGCTGATGGCAGTAACTGATCGTGAACCGGCGACCCGGACGTTCAACCATTACATTTCAAAATAAAAGTATGTCTAATAAAGTTGTAACTTGTTGTGTGTGGGCGTGTGCGCGCGCGTGCTTGTGTGTGAGCTGCCTCTTCTCATCCAATTGGTCAGCAGTGACTCTTTTCCATGCTCACATGACGTCACATCCACACAACCGCGTGCTCCTGCCAGGCTCCTGCCTGCGGCATCAAACTGGTCAAGTTAGACAACGAAATGTCAGAAAAGGCCAGAAATCAGTGCAAAAACAAAAGTTTAAAAGCCACAAACCATTTAAAAATAAATATATCTAGGGATTTCTAGTATTGAATCCCACACAAATAAATTACAATTTAAATTTCCCCCTTTAGCATTAATATTTTCTCTACATAAATCAAAAATGTACTGTTGCGTGAGTCGCGTTGATTTTATTGTGAAAATATTAATAGGAAGTATCTTATATTGCTGCTGTCTTGACGCGGGTTCATGCCGCACTGCTTCAGCCTCATTAAGGTAGCGTGAACAGTTCATCGGGCTGTCAGTTAATTCCTTTAAACAGGTAAAACAAAACACTTCATTCTGTGGCTAACATCGTAGCCGCTTTGTTTTATCATTTGATTTGAAGTTGACGTTAGCTGGTTGCCTTGCCAAAAACCAAAAGCCAGTTCGTTTTATCTTGTTTAGCCACTATGCTAGTATTAGCTAAATTAGCATTCTAGCTAGTTAGCAACCAAACTAGCTAGCAACAGTTACGTTATACTTGATGTCATTTTAAAAATTAGCTCCAGATACTTTCCTTTGTTCTATTCAGTGTATGTTGGTTAGTGCCGGCAGTCAGTATGTGTTCATTATAAATGTCAGCTGGTCTGGCACAATTTTGTTATTGTGTGGAAATGAAAATGTATGTAGCCCTGATTGCCTAACTCATGCTGTGCCCATTGCACTTCCAACAACTAACGTTAGCTAATCGCATGTGTTCCCTTAAAGTGCTTAACTGTGCAAAACTATAAGCTATTGTAGTTACCGCAACTGTATTTGTCAATTGCTCTTATGGGAACGGCATCGTAATAACAATGTTAAAGTTGTTTTTATTCACAAACAGGTCACAATGAATCAAGAGAAGCTGGCCAAACTCCAGGCACAAGTGCGGATAGGTGGAAAGGTACAGTTTACTAGTGTTTATTGGACATACTATTACATCTCGTGTACTGTGACAAAAGTACAGTATTAAAATCTCAATCAGGGCTATCAGATTTCTGTTGACTCAGTTGTTGCTCATTTTAAGGAGTGTGGTTGCATTCAGCACCTGCCATGTCTTTCCCCCTGACTTCAGCATTCCCTTTGTGGGCCCATCCGTGGCCTCTTTGACTTTATTTAAATGAATTGTGAGGTCTTCAGCCACGCACTAGGTGGCGTTATTTGTTATTTTTGCTGTGACAGAGGCCTTATGCCCTTTTCCAGATTACATTATTTTGCCGTTTTCTTCACACAACGAACATTTTACCATAGGTAACAAGAAGATCCCTCACCCTGTCGGTCACTTGTACTCACAAAGAGAGCCATGTTAAACTTTTCATTCATAAATTATTTATTCTGTGGTCCTGGGTCACTACTTAAATCAACACTTCATTAGCAACTTCAACTTGTTGAAGTCAAATTCTGGGCTTTAACTAGTGCTTGAATTCTAGTCTTGTATTTTGAAATTGTTTCACCACAGCGGTTTTCTAGAAATAAGTGCTGGGCAATACGGGAAAAAATCCAATATCATGATATTCTTTACCAAATACCTTGATTATCAATGATATTGGATTTTTTTCCCGTATTGGTGCTTTCAAAAAATATTTACACAATGAGATTTTTGATAAATAATAATCAGTAATGTGGATATAAGGACTAAGTGGGTAAAGGTAAATAATAGAACAGTTACAACACTCTGGTAAGTTCAGAAAATGACGTCACTTAAATAAAACCAGGAAAAGACAACACGTGTGCCATATTACAATATCCAAAATCTAAGGCAATATCTAGTCTCATATCACAATATTGATATAATATTATATATTGCCCAGCTCTAGTCCGAAGTGACGCAGTGGTAATAAACTGTATTTGACGTTTTAGTAAATTCAGTTGCCTAAATCTTTTTTTTTTGCATCCACGCTTGTTCTTTTCTCAGGGAACGGCCCGCAGGAAGAAAAAGGTTGTTCACAAAACGGCATCAGCGGATGACAAAAAACTCCAGGGCTCACTGAAGAAACTGGCAGTGAACAACATTGCAGGGATAGAAGAGGTGAGCTATCAAATGAAAACTGTCAGCATTCTTCTATAGCTGGGCTTTTTTATTTCATTTCATTTTGTCTGAGACTCCTGATAAGAGACGGTGAAAGATAGAAAGGGCCTAACCAAAGCTTCCAGTCATGTCATCTAACTTAGTTTTGGAGTACTCTTATCCAACTGGCTCCCACAAGGTGTTTGAGATAACTCTAAGCACAAAAAAAAGATGCAACTTGAGAATAAAACATGAACCTGATTGTTGACTTTTGTGCTGTTGGAATTGTTGCACAGCTGTGTTTCCCATGTAACGGCGTTATAAATGACGGCGTTACTTTTTTTCAGTAACGAGTAATCTTATTGATTACTCTTACCATCTTGAAAACGCCGTTACCATTACTGCCGAAAAATGCGGCGCGTTACTATAATTTAAGCTTTTTTTTTTTCATCAGACCAACTAGATATCTGAGCCGAGAGGCAAAGACTAGTAAAATTAAGCAAGTATGACTTTACATTGTAACTCTGGCAATAACCGGTAGCCTCGTTTAGGGTGTCATCAGTATCTATCTAGCTATGATGTTTATACCAGATATTGAGTATTCATTGTGTAGTATGACAAAGGTTATTCAGTGCAGAAGTTACATGATTTTGTAAGTTTGGTTAGTGGGCCGTGCACGAGACAAGCGCATAAATGTTGACGATTGGCTGAGGTTGAGTCAGATTTCATGGTAAGCCAATCAGAGATAGAGTTGGACGGGTGTTCAAAAGCATGCATAGTCAGACACACAACGAACAACACAAGCAAGCAAGTCAGTCAACGAGAGACAGGTATGGCATTAAGAAATCAAGGAGAGGGGTAACTTTTCCTGCTAAAGATTTCCCTCCGTGGTCAGAAAACATAGGGTAGACCCTTTGTTCCTCTCACTATGACTCTAGATTGGCTACTAGCTCTGAAGCTAATTGCTGTCACTCTCTCACTTCTCCCTCGCTCTATCACACACACACAAAAACACACACTCAAACACACACCGGCTCGACGCACACACCAGCGCACAAGTATAAACATCAGGCCACATGTTTATTTATTTTTGCCAAAGTGCTTAACAAGCATTATTTAATTTTGCGCCGTTGTGGCCTGTTGAGGGACAATAAATATCAAAAGTTCCAAAACATCTATTGTTATTTGTATCGCTCCATTTGACGTACATGGCATTTAATTGGAGGCTAGTCTCACTTTGTCCCACAACATTAAAATAGTTTAGATGTGTATACATAATTTCTGTTAATGTATTTTATTAAGTGTCCATTTCATTATAATATTCAGGTTTACCATAAATAATTGAACATGCACATCTATTCTAAGTTCCATTAAAGAAGGGTGGAGGTGGGGTCACTTTTGAGCATTTAAAAATGTACTTGAAAGTAATGCATTAGTTACTTTCTGAAGTAACTAGTTACATTTATAATTTGTAACTGAGTATCTAATTTAGTCACTTCTTGGAAGAAGTAACTGTAACTAATTACTTTTTAGAAGTAACTTTCCCAACACTGCATTTAAACCCTTTCTTTTTAGTTGATAGTTTGTCGTGTCATTTGTCGTATGTACCTCTGACATAATACCTTGACGAGGCGGAATCTTATGTCAGGTTTTACTGGCTCTAAGTCTGACTTGTGTGGTTTCTGTTTCCTCAGGTGAATATGATAAAAGATGATGGGACAGTGATCCACTTCAACAACCCCAAAGTGCAGGCATCGCTGTCTGCCAACACCTTCGCCATCACAGGCCACGCTGAGACCAAGCAGTTGACAGAGATGCTGCCAGGCATCCTGAGCCAGCTGGGAGCTGACAGCCTCAGCAGCCTGCGCAAGCTGGCCGAGCAGTTCCCACGGCAATGTGAGTGTGTGTACACACACACACACACAAGCACGTTAAAAGACTCAGGGAAAATGTTCTTTGTGGTCGTTTAATATCTGGGAAATTCTTAAAATCATGGAAGTTTTTAGAGGTGTACAACAAAGTCATCTGTTTTGATGGATACTCAGATGATAATGGTGGGTGCTGTGGTGAGAAAAGTGACCACAGGTCTTCCTGTTGGCAAACTTCTGACCATATAAATGACCCAGACGTTAAAGGTGCCCTGCCACACGTATTTCATTACTTTGTGGTAATGTTTGAAGTTCTACCTTTGACTCTGTAACATTTTTTTGGGGGTAAAAATGCCTTGGTTACCTTGTTTCAAGCCATTCTATCGTGGTATAGAAAGCCTGCAAGAAGACTCCGCTTGATTTGTGGTATGAATATGCTTCATTTAACCCATCGATGTACTTCTTAGCAGATTTGTTTGACATCTTTGTTTGTTTTGAATCCCTAGAGAACCAGTAAAGATTAAATCTGTACATTAGTGAACTAGAGAAACTGGCTATAGCAGCCAAGAGAACAACAAGGGCTGTGGGGGGGGGGAAGCAAAACCTGCCACAGAAAATTGAACATTTAAAGAGCAATTGTTATTAAAAGTTGACCTTAGTATCTTTATATAAAACTAGGAGCAGCTTTTCCAGATGGCAACACAACTAATCGGGATATATATATATATATATATATATATATATATATATATATATTATATTATATATATATATATTTTTATTTTTTTTCCCTGTTCTTATGGAATTGCAGATGTTGTAATTTAGATTTTTGCCAAGCTTTTCACATGTTGAGCAGCAACTTTTTTTATTTTTGCAAAAGGGTCCATTTCAGCGGTCAGGTTTTCTTAGAAAGTTGTAGCAAAACAAGACAGATAAACATTTTGAGAGAATGTGACTTTTTGGGGTCAGAGAAATGCTGTCCCAACACAGATGTTTAAAGCTATGCCAATTCTGTACAATAGGATTTTGGTTGAAATGCTGGGACGTGCACACTTAACATAAACCTGCAGTAATTATCACGTAATTTACTTATGCCAATTTTCAGCTCAACTTTTGACTGTCTGATGTTTGTTTTTTTTCTTATATTTTGCAGCAATGGACATGAAAGCAGTCAAGGAGGAAATTGCAGAGGAGGAGGATGACGATGTACCAGGTATACATGCAGATAATTGTTTTAATTTACTGAGGGCGCTTAGAAACTACAGTGTTAGTCATGCTTTTCAGGCTTATGCCAAAACGGTGCTCCTTCTTTTAAACATCACCTTTTGTAGATTATATATTACACATTACATGTGTTTGGGGTTGTTACCATTTCATCAGCCAAGGACATAAGGACTTACATTTAATTTGCATCCTTGTTTTCAAATAGTTTAGAGCAGCAATTCAGTTAACCATAAGATTAAATCACTCACTGTCCTTTCACAACTTGTTAGTGTTACAAAATCCTGATGCACTTTATTATTTTCCATCTTACAGATCTTGTGGAGAACTTTGATGAAGCCTCAAAGGATGAAGCAAACTGATGAACCCTTTTGTTTTCCTCCTTCAGCCGTTTAATTTTTTACCTCTTACGGACTCACAGAGAGCATTTCCTCTTGTGGGAAACGGTTGTTAAAGGTGCGAGTCATCATCTCTGGAGATGTGAACCACTTTAGTTTAGCCTCCCACAACAGTACAGCAGCAGCAGCAACAACAACAACAACAACAACAACAACAACATGCAGATACAGTAGGTTTTGATTTCAGTAGGCTGTAATATTGTGGACACGCCAACAAACGAGGATCGGCACGAGACTCTCCACCAAAAGGACTACTACTTTAGAAATAAGCTTTCTACATGGTTAAACGTGGCTAGTATTTAAGAGATTGTTTATTAAATTACAATTAAAGTGAATGGAGAATTCATTTTACATTATTGAAGTGATTATGAGTTTAATAAAACATTTTTGGGCTATTGATTCATCTCGTTATTACTTCTCAGATTGGTTTTGGCCAAAAGAGCACGTCACTTAAATGACAGCCAATGGGGGAACAAAACGTTAGTAGTGTTGTATACATGGTGATGAGCACATATGAAGTCGTGGTTGAGGCCTTTTATATGGAATATAAGCAGGTAAGTATGTTACAGATAATCATTTTATAAATATAAAAAACATTTAAGCATTTAAAAAGCCCCACAGTGGGCCGCTTCCTTTACACTTCTTAGAATTCATTGATATCTTAGCTGCTGTAATGGAATAGTATTAATAAATTAACTAAAAATTAGAATAAATTAACAAAACAAATGTATTTATTTAAAATTGCACAACTTTAAATTTTGCTTGTTGGTTATGTAGCTATAGCTACAAGGATTTGCACTAGTGCTGAATGAATTCAAATGGAAGAACATCAACAGTGGTGGAAGTATTCCGTTTCAGTAGCAGTACCCTACAATATAAATATAAACTACATGTAAGCATAACTTCTCAATTAAAAGTAAAAATATGGTAATTCAAGAGAAAGTGTATATAAGAATCATCTATAATTGTGAATCGATATTTGAATGTAGCTGGTCAAACGGGGACTACTTTTAACCACTACAATATACTTTTAAGTATCATGTACTGTTAGTTAGTTTAACATACAACCATATCTAAAAGTTTATAGACTGATACGTTTTGTATGATGAATCTTAATCTGCAATGTAGCTGTCAAAAAAATTGTGGCGTGGAAAGTACAATATCTCCCCTGACGAAGTGGAGTATAAGAAAATGGAAATACTCTTAAGTACATTTCATTTAAGTACAGTACTTGAATTTTGGTAACTGCCATTTATCATTTTACCTCATAAATTAGATTGATTACTTTCTATTATATTTCTATTTAAAAATTTGTCTGGTCACAAAAATAAGTTGTATTACCTTGGATTCAGGTAACTATTATTTTTTTACTAATTTATTATGAATTAAATGAAAGTAATAAAATGAAAATAACGGGTAGTATTTGCCTTATTTTCATCTCTATAATTTGTTAAAACGTATGATTGGGTGCAAATGGGGAGGGTGATAGAATTTTACATATATTTTCGCCAACACTCTTAATATTCAGTTTCATTGATCTTCCTGACGCTCATCTGCTGCCTCGCGCTGATCGATGGGCCGCGGCTGTCACGATCTGGTGGCAGGAGAGGTCTGACAAGGTTACCGGGAATGAATGGGCCATTTTAGCTCCAGTGTGTCCTGTGTCGTGCCGTGGGGGTGGGGGGCATTGGGGAGCTGGGGGAGCTACGGACCCGCCCCGGGGTCTTATAATACATCCATGGGCTTGCCACACTACCTCCAGCCCAGTTTGAGCTAAAACGTCCCTGCTGCTGCTGCCGCTGCTGCGGCTGGACCACAGTGCATGAGCTGGATGGAGCTAAACCGCTTCAGAGATTCGTCAAGGTACACAGTGAAAGCTGGGTCAGAACCGGAAACGTGTCGCCTTTAAAATAAGGGCTCGGAAACAACACTGTTCAACAATTTAGGGGTGTAAAGGTAAAGGGAGATCCGTTTTTTTAGGATGATGGATGATATCTGTTCAAAATAAAGCTTTTAAATGCTGGTGGTGGAATGATTGCAATGACTACAACTTTTGAAGGCCTTCAATTTCATGCTAAAGCCGGGACTGCAGATGAAAATTGGCCTGCATGCCAACTCTGGCACATTTTTGATGGACTCTGTGCTCATGTTGATGAGCACAGAGCATGTAGATGCGTTGTCCCGTTTAAATAAAGAAATATAATTGCAATGGCTAAAATTTTTAAAGTACTTCAATTTCATGCTACTGTATAACTCTACTTCGTAACATGTTAAAGACCAATATAATGTACTTTTTACTGCTTTTTACAACATTAAAATGCAGCGTACACATTGATGCATCACTAATAAAATAAATAAATAACGTAATACATGATATAACACAGAGTAGCCAATACATAATACTTATTTATTTCCACATAGACATGGTTTAAGCCATATAAAAGGTCTCTGCTTTCATTAATACATTTAGTCTGATATATTCTTTCCACAAACATGTATGGTGTGGAATTTATTGTTTTTTTCATTACATTTTACACGCAAAACTGTTCAATTATATACACACTTAACTGCACTTAGATGTGTTGTACATACATATCTACGCATCTTACCGTAGAACTCAAGTATAATATCTGAATACCTTAGTGAAACTACACATTTTCAAGTAGAACTTTTATTTTAAGATGAATGACCGGAAGTAATGGCTTTTCATTGCTGTGGTCTTGTTACTTATTTTTTCCCCAATAAACCTTGGGGGAGGGATCCGTGACTGCTGTCGCACAACTACGGGAGACTACAGCCTGCACTTTCCGACTTGTACTGTTTGAGTTTGGCATAGCAGCGGAGGGTCTACACGAGGATACTCAAAAATAGACTTCAAAGGCGATTATGTATGACGGAGGGGCTCTGTGGGACTGGTAAAGATGAGGATTCCTCCGGTGAGTAACGTTAATTGAATTTGTTTTCATTACATTTCACAGGTCTGCTGTTGCTCTGGGTTACAGCCCGCCATTGCAACGAAAAGTGTTAATAACTAAGCCGAAGTCAGTGTATTTTGTGGTCTGTTTAGCTAGCTAAACGGCGAGGAATACCGGGAAAGGTGGTGTTACGGTAACACTAATTTACCTTCAATTAACGTTACACAACGCGTTAACGTTGCTTTACGACCTGTATCTAAACACTCACTAAAACGCTAGCAGGGCGGCGGGAGGCAATTCACTTCCAGTGACCATGAGAAATGGGCTAGCTAAGTTAACCCGAGGAGGAATGCTTCTTAAAATAACCGTAAAACTGTCCGTTTGCCTCAAAGCCCACTGAGTCAGCCACGGTGTGTCCATCAGAGCAGCAAGTCGCTGCAGTCACTCGGCGCACGACTAACGTAACCCGCTGAACCTATTACTAGCTAATTCATTCCCCTGATACACCCTGCTGCTGCAGGCTACAGTGGTATCATTTGGTCTCAACATTTTAAATTTCTTGTACCATCTTGTTCAATCGGCTTGGTGATAGCTGTTTTGGAAACTTACTGGTGGGCCTTTTTGGTGTGGATGTTAAATTCAGCTAGCAGCCCAGCTAATACAACTAACTATTCAAGTTTTGGTGTAAACACAACCTCAACTATGATTTTGTAGGTGTTCAGTCATGACAGTCACCGCTTAATAACAGAGTAGTTTCCTATGGGTTTACCTCCTAGTCTATGTGTGAAGTATGAATAATATTTACCATCCGAGGCTGTGTTTGGCCTGCAGGCAGCACAGCCACAGTGCCACTTTATGGTTGCATAATCTAAGCTAATGGTCATCTATCTTGCTCTTGAGAGTTAGTTTAGTAAGGTTTGTTGGTCCCATGTCTTATCCTTTGACCTTGTCATGTGGTCTAAGGGCCTTAAGTCAGGGTCTGGAGGTAGATTCATGAAGAATAACCCATCCCAGTGCCACCTTGAATTGCCATCATCAATGAGAAATTTAAAAATAAATTGGTCAATAAAGAGAAAGCCAAATCAGATAATATCAAAGTGCATTTTTTTTACACAAATAAACTAGAAAGGCTTAGACTTCATAACGCCCATCATTTTTTTGGTCATCTTTCTAGCCTTGCCTGATTGTCCATGCTGGATGCAAAACATACAATGCAATTTATTTATTTATTTTTTTATTTTTATTTTTTTTAGGTTTACCTGTATCTTACCCAGTCATGAAGCAGTATTAAAACCCAGCGGAGGTGATTGAATAGATTGGTCCAACAGGCTACAAAATACCAGCTCTCATTTGTGCAGATACTTGCCAGATGTAGGTTACTGTACGCTTTCAGGAAGTATTACAAGTCTCTCCCTGATGGCAGCCCAGCAGCCTGTCTCCTTTTGCAGTTTTTTTCTGTCTTGTGGTGGTTAAATGTAGATCAAAACACAAGGGAGAACAGAAAATGATAATAGCTTTTGACACTTACTGTGAAGCAGAACAGCTCTTTGTAGCAGGAGGACAGCTACTCTTTACTTTTAGCGTGTTCACATCTCAACAGATTTACCATTTTAACCTCTTGTCAAATAATTTCTTTTGTTATTAGTACGGATGACAGTGTGACCTTTTTGGAGGATACAAACCTGTGGCATATGTTTTTTTCTTCTTTTTTACGTGTTTTGCTTTTATTTCTGAAGTCTCTAGCAGTACTTAGGAATTGCAATTAAAAAAAAAAAAAAACATACAGAAGGAGGTAGGACAACTCCCAGTCAGGGCGTTAAACGTTACATAATAATGTGTCATTCAGTCATGAGATCATGTTGTTGTAAAGTAATGTCAGTCCATTCTTAAACAGAGGAAGTGATCATTTATGGTTTCCTGTGTTGTTCACCCTGAGTAGACGGCGTCTGGAGCACGTCTGTTGGGTATGGATCTAAAAACGCTGTTTATCAGGATGTGAGCTTGCCGGCCTGGAAGTTTGTAGCACCAGAAAAGTAGAAAAGAAACATATTCAGAGGTACAGTATATTTTCGGGAGAACTATTAATAATCATTTTCACTTTCAATCATGAGAATTTGGTTAGGTTTTGCCCCAATCCAAAACACCCAGTGAATCAGACAGCAGTTTTAAACGTATGGCTTTGAATAATAATCTTACCATACAAAATGTTTTTCTCATTTAATAATTGCCTATAAAATGTCAAAAAGTAGTGGGACATTTCCATAATAATTTCCCAAGTTGCTTGTTTTAATCAACAAACAGTCCAAAATAGTGTGGAAACTAACAATTATTTTAATTATCGATCAATCTGCAGATCTCTTTCTGTCTGATTAATTTTTGGTTAATTTATAAAATGTAAAAACATTTCTCAGAGGCCACGGTGATGTTTTCAATTTCCGTGTTTTGTCCAAACAATAGTCCAAATTCCTAAAAGACTTTTAATTTACTGTCACATAGTGTATGTCAAAGAAAAGCAGAAAATCCTTACATTTGAGAAGCTAAGCTTTTTGTTGTTGTTGTATTTCATCTGTTATTTGCTGATATGTGTGTGGACTTTGCCTCTGTATGCCTTCAGCTAGTGACTGTTAACCGGGTTATGATTATGATTCCTCATGAGCTCTCTTAAATACTTTAGGAGCTTAGACGAACACTTAGGAACATTTATGCAGGACATTTATTCTTAATTTGAAGAAGAAATCTTTGCTCACTCATTTCTCGCTGAAAATATTGGGCTTTATAGATATTGGGCCTGATATCTTTTGTTTTTTTAATGAAGAAAAGCACAGGTGGAATTGATAACATTAATGATGGGTAACTGATATAAATAGGGACACATGCCAGTAAGACAAAAATTAAGACTATCACAATACTGAAAATGGTGCACTCAAATGCTGTTTTGCCATTAGTAAGGACATTGTAACTTTCATTTTCTTGCTGTAACATAAGAAAATGTATGCTGTGAAAAGACATGGCAGAACACCGTGAGTTTATGTATCGCCAACGCCATCCTCATGCAGAAAGTGGACCTCAAAAATTATTGATTGACAATCATAGGAAACAAGAACCCAGAAAAAAATGATTCTTAAAGGAAAACTCCCTCACAGGAAACGGCAGGAAACCGAGTTGTTTTGACAGCGAGGGCATAATGAACTGTTGTAGTGCTCTAGTTGGTCCGAGCTCTCTCGCCGTCTATGCCCTTGTCTTATTTAATTTTGCTGGCATGCGAGGATGTCCAGTCCGGTCTGGTTTATTGTGTTAGTAGTCTGTTAGGCCATTTCATTATTAGCATGTCTGACTTACACTGGAGGCTGGGGCATGGCTGTAGTGAATGGGGATCAACTGCAGTTTGCTTCATGTAAAGAGTAGAGACACTGGTCTTGTTTTAAGGTTATGTGTTACACCAATTTACAAAATATTCTTGTTTAGGTTTTGCCGTTTCTCATTTATTGTTTTTATTATCATTATATTGACACACAAAAATTTAGAAAATGAGGTAGGCCGCATTTCATAATTCATAATACCTGTGCAGTAGTCTCGCTTTTGACAGACCTTGCTTCAACGTGGCGCTGCGGAGAAAACTCACAGCATTCCGTGATGGGAGAAAAACATGCTCTGGTTTTATTGGCATTTCTTTAAACCAATCACAATCGTCCTAGTTGGTGTTAGGCGGTACAGCTGCAAAATAGCCTCGGGAAGGAACTTGTTTTGGTGGAACATGTGTACGTTCAACAGGTGTTTTAGTCGTGTAACAATAAACTCTCAGATTGGGCAGATAGTCTAGCTAGCTGTCTGGATTTACCCTGCAGAGATCTGAGAAAAGGTTGACCATAGTCCTCAATAAGCAACCAGAGTTTAAAATGGCAACACAAAGGAAACCCGAGGCAATGGCTAACCGGCCTAAATGAGGGAAATCTGGCAGAATTTCCGTTGACAACGGCGCAAACCCGGAAGTGGAACATCGGGGATATAGACTCTATAGATATAGAGAACTGTGCGTGACTTTGATGAAATCAATCAAGTTCAGACACCAAACATTCCCTGGATCCAGCTGTTGAAGACAGCATTGTACAAAGAGGTAGTGCTAACATGTTATAGTATATAATTATTTGTTCAATTATGATGATTGACATTAGTTTAGTCTGTAAAATAGTTTATAGGTCAATTAGAATAACTGTCAGGTGAGCTCCACTGTCTTGCACAATCTCAATATTCTTGTTTATTTCAGGCCACATGGAATAGTTTTTGATTAGTCATTAGTTGAGGAGTTGAAGCATGTTCACAACATTATCTTAAGATCCTGTAGCTGCATGACCATTTTCCTTTAGTCCTACAGGCTCTCTGACTGACACACTCTCTCGTGCACATATGTCTCCTTTAAGGCATCACAAGTTTACATGTCTAAAAATACAACTCCTGTACGCACTTTGACTGAAGATGCATTATTCAATGCCTCTGCAGAGTAATTAAATGTTAATCAGGGACGGTCTCCTGTCCTCATCGAGGCGTGTGTGTGTTTGTTCACACGTTCGTGTGTGTGGTTATGTGTGCACTGTCCCGCAGTCCACAGATGACTTTCAGGCTCTTATGGTGTGAGATGATTTCAAGTCTTTTTATTCAGTATTGGAGGGAAACCTCCATGCTATATAAAAGCTGCAGAGGTTGGATGAGGTTAAACTTTGCTGCTTAGATATTGCTCCCATTCAGTGATCGGTTCAGGTGATGTAAAGGTAACTTACTCGACCCAAACTGGATCTTCTCCCACTCCAACAGGCCAACAAGAACAATGTGTACATGCTCAAAGCAACTCTTACTTTCAGTTTTTTGTCTGTTGATTTTAAAAAGCCCCTGGATGTTTTTGTGCTTTTTTCCGGCTGGGACAGTGGGAGTTAGCACTGGATACTACTGTTCATGTGTCATCACTGCAACAATAGTAGTCTCCATTTTGGTCATTACTAGTTATGATAATAATTTTAATAATTTCAGTTGGTCCTGCTTCAATTTGTAGATGTCACAGTCAGGACCAAAAGGTATCGCTGAACTCAAAGCAGTGGCAATTCTAAGTAGATATTTTTGAACCTTTTTTTTAAACTAGAATTTAAATTAAATGTTTTAAATAAGTATCATGAACTGACCTCTATCTGGTCACGTTTGTTATCTTGTTTACCGTTTTTGTAATCGGGTAGTTCCCGATGAACTAAAAGAATTGGCTGGTGACCTGCATGTCTTTTACCATATATGTCCCCTTGTTTTCTGTTATCTCTCACCTGTCAACTTAGTAATGAAGGGATAAAATGCACCAAAAAGTCCTTATGTGTTCTTGCAGAGAAACCTGAAATAAAATTTGGGCTGATTGTCTTTATACAACATTTAACAAAAAAAACTGATAGTCGTTTGAATCACTTTTGCCTGCTATAGAGTATATTTTTAAAAAGATGATCATGAAATAGTTTAAAATGTCAATTTTAGCAAGCGATGTTCATTCTTGTATTGATTGAGCAGTGACGTCACGGCGTGTGTTGTGCCTAATCTGAGTCGTCATAGTTCATCTGTACTATGCTCACCTGAAGGTTTGTAACGTGCTCCATCGAAGCTCTGTTTTGTTTCATTCACTGATGGTTTATTATTTATTATATTATGCTATATAATAATTATTATTGTATATTCTTAATTCAAAGAAGCCTTTTTGTAGTTTGTTTATTTTGCTCTGCTCGCAGTGTTTCCTCCAGCCTCATTCCTAGTGTGGCAGAAAAGGTTTGTCCCACGGTACCCACTACATGTGTAGCCTCCTGCCCTGTGCCATCGCTGTTTTGTGCTGACATGTTGCCCATGCTGCACCTTACAGTAAGCGGGAAAAGTGTTGACTCTGCTCCTTCTTCCCTAAGCCTTTGCTCTGCGGAATATCTGGTCTCTGGTGTAATCCTTGGTTGCTCTTGTCCTTATGAGGATGACCCTGAAGTTCAGCATGGTTGTTACTCATTTGCAGACACACACACACACACACACACACACACACACACACACACACACACACACACACACACACACACACCACACACACACACACACACACACACACCACACACACACACACACAACACACACACACACACACACACACACACACACCACACACCACACACCCATCCCATCCTAACTCCAAGGTCTCCTCAGCAAGGACAGACTTTGGTTTACTTTGCAGTGATTCATGACTCGGATTGTCTTGAAGAGCGTGGATGGGTAATGGTTCACTTTGTATGACAATGTGCAATACACACAATACACTAAATGTTCTGTATTTATGCAAGGTGGAGTTCATGAACAAAAGTGTCCCAAACTTATCTAAGATTTTGTTCTGATTCATCATCAGTGTGGCGGGTGGAGACATTAAAGATATAATATGTGATTTCTTTTTTTTTTGCATTAAAATGTCTCAAAACAATTATACCTATGGTAGATATTTTGTTTTGAGTTGTGTACTTACATTATCCCAAATGTTTCCAACATTGTTCAAAGCCAGAAAAATCTGTTATTTGAATCAATGACACAAACTGCCGTTGGGTCACCTGTCAATGGCGTCATAGAACCTTCGACCCCTCTAGTTTCTCTAATGTCAAAACACGGGATTATCAGAGAGTAATTGTAAGTTATGCAATGTCAAGGAATTATACTAGTGTATCTCCTCCACACAGTATCATTGTTTAAGTAGTTACATGTCACTTTGCAACACAGTTACACAGTGGAGACCTAATTTATTGATTTACTTACTTACTACACTGCTACGTTGACAAGTGGCTCATGTTAATGCTTAGTGACTAAACCTTACCGTAACAATATAAGGTTAGAACAGTGTTCAGCACGCTCATAAAGTTATTTTTAGTTTGATTGTTTGTCCACGGTTAACACCGCTGGGCTGCCCCATGATTAAATTCACCACGTAATGTTAGTCACCGGTCAGCTACCACTACATATAGAATCAAGAAAAACTTTATCTATTTCCCTAGTATGACATGACACAAATAAACGTTGCTAAATTTATCGTGAATAAACTTTCATAGATTAACTGGGGTTTATACAGATACATTTTATTCAGCAATGTTGGTTAACAACGAAGACAACTCCAAATATCCCACGCAACATCACAGTGTCATCTAAAGGCCGTGTTTATGGTTTAGGTCCATTGTTTCGATTGAGAGACCGCTAGCGGCAGACAATTACATAGTGTACGTTTAACTGTGACCTGTCCTTAGTTGAAAGAAAGAAAAGAACCACATTAATGTGGATCATATGCTTGAAAGCTTGGCTGCAACTAACATGTTTTTGAATTATTGAATAATAAATTAACATAAAATAGTAAAGGAAAATGCCCATTATAATTTTCCAGAGCTGATAAAATCTTTAAATATCCAACCAACAATCCAATACCTAAAAGATATGCAGTTAACTATGATATGACAAAGAAAAAGCATAAAAACTTGAGGAGCTGAAAAAAGTAAAAGTAAAAGTTTTGGTTGAAAAAATGTAATTGGTTGACATCATTGTTGCTGATTAATTATTCAACTAATCATTTCAGCTCTACTTGAAAATAGAAAATATATACAATTTTTTGTTTAATTTCTAAATGAATTGGGAGGTATGACCTTGTCTTGTGTTTTAAAGGCAGTATTTCTATTTTTTTTTATTTTTTTTTAGTCCCATTAAAGTGGGAGTTGCCGTTTTGCACAATAAAATTCAGATGTAAATATACAAACTTTTCACTCACAGAAAATTACATATTAAGCACAGAGCAGTCACTTAGCTGGCTTTACTTTTCTATAATTTAAAATTGATATTCTGAGCATGTAGGAAATGCTGTAACTATTCTCCTTGTATCACGTTGTAGTGAAACTAGCAGCACGCTTTGCCGCACAGGTTGAGAGGCAGCACTTTTACTGAACGGTGTATTCCTCAATGTTGAAGGTGTGGGCGCTGGGCGCTTGCCAAACTGGATGAAGTGAGAACTGAGAGGGAAACCCGCTGAGACAAAACACCAACTGGGACTGCTGAGGAGGACCTCTGTGTAGGTGAGGACTGACGAAGAGAGGGGCATCATTTAATGGCTAAATGCATACTATACACCGGAGTTTCACTGACGTCAGAAATTTAGAGAAAGGAATAAAGACCTGCTGGCCGTCATTCTGATGCTTGGCTTTACAAGGTTGTGGTGCAGAGGATGAAGCTGAGTTGTAAATTTATCTTTTGACATAACTTTGCGTTCTGTTTTTTACTATTTCAATTACTGTATCTTTGTTTTTACTTAAACAAATCATATAATTGAGATATGAAAAAAATATATTATTCAGGCAGTAGGGTACATGTGCATGGTATGGAAATGTGAACGGATTTGGTATTAAGGACACGCTCATCCTGCTTCTAGGTTCACACGGTTGTCTGCAGGGTGGAGCTTCCTGACCCATGGAGAATTACTTCCAGACCGAGGCCTTCAACCTGGACAAGGTGCTTGACGAGTTTGAGCAGAACGAAGGTGAGGTACTCAGTTTTATTGGATGTGGAGACAAGACAGGGACAAATAGTGAGTCATTATGCTTGAGAAAAGACAGATAGGACAGGGTTTAGTTGTGAAATTGATGTTTCAGAGGAGATATGGTTAGGATGTAGTTATGTAGCCCATGAGTAAATCAACAAGGTGTCTGACAATCAGCCACCACCCAATAAGTTTGAGTAACATTTACAGGTGATTAATTGGTGTGCTAAGAGGGAATATGACTTATTGGATTAGCAATTTCCTTTGGGTTTGTGTGAAACTGTGTAATTGGTGCAACATAAGAATCTTTGACATTTTCTTAACCAAGAAATTGTGTTAGGGCCTGGTGAAACAGTGCTTCCACAGAGTGTATTTATGGTGAATGTAGAATAAACACTGCATTACTAAGCTGTGTATCTGTATACTCCCAGCTCCACAGTACAAACGGTCTGCTTATTATAGAGAAAAGGCTGCTCTTTTTCTGGATTTAAAAATGCTAGTTCATCACACAGCATATTTTAATAGTACTGTGAGCTCAGTGTGTATTTTGGCTGTGAGTGATTATCTGTGTGTTTTATGCCAGAGATCGTGTGTGGGTGTGTGTGTGTGTGTGTGTGTGTGCGCGTATGTTACAGTACATACTAAAACAGCTAAACAGCATGAATTCCAGAGGAGGCAGGAGAGCACTGACATGGCTATGTGAGAAAATCTTTTTGAATGCATATTAAGAAATTCCACTCGTATTACACACCATTCATGTGCCAGCTTGACTGATGGCTCCCATTTGTGACAGAGCTGCTTGGCCCACTTTCTCAGAATTTCCCAGGCCATCCACACATTATTTCCCACTCCATGCCAACCTCATTTCTCAATTTGTCCGCTGGTTTGTTCCTGCCATTTTTAGCTCTTCCAATCACCTGGGAGTGTGTAGCATTCTATTAGTTCTCTGTGGCAGTTCATTTGAGGCTTCCTGTCTTGCTGTTGTAGGTTTAGGATTTCTTTGCTGGTAGCCCCTTCTTATTTTCAGTTTCATGTCTTCAACGTGATAAGAAACCTGCAAGTAAAGCTGGGTATCGTTTCATAAAAATACAATGCCAGTACCAATATCAGTACCCTTTAAAATTAGACCAATATTAATAGAGTTCTGTTACTATCGACCGTGTTGTTGATATCTCGGCACGCCAAACTGTCAAATGCCCTGCGCTCGCCTTCTCCACACCTCAGACTGTATGGATTGGAGCTGTTGTGGAAGTGGGCTGATAACATGTTGCATTAGATCAAAGAACACTTGTGGTAATTGGCTGTGAGCAAAACTATACTAATAGTATTTTTTTCTAGATTTACAAAAAGCATTGAATACAAGTAATGTTTTACTGAAGAAGTTTCATTACTGCTTGGTACTGGATTATTCTGATTGATACCTTTTCAAAGGTACCAATACCCAGCCCTACTTGCAAGCAATCCTAAAAGATTTGAGTAAAAGGTGACTTATGCTGTGGAGGAAAGCCATTATTGGATTAATAACTTACACCTCTTCACATAAAGACTAAGGTTTTATGACAGATAAAGGCATTATGAGATCCATGCACCCTTTGTGCAACCGCAACACAGAATTTGCCTTTGGGGATCAATAAAGTATTTCTGATTCTGATTCATATAATCATTGTATTCCTCTCCTCTTTCTCTGCCAGATGAGACAGACAATCCCATTCTCTCAGATGCCAAGTGGACCCAGATCCTGGCCCCGCCAGCCCACCTGCTCTCTCTGAACCCAGCCCTGGCCCACGCAGACTTCAGTCCTCAGGAGAGTCCACTGCCATTCAAAACCCTCCCAGACTCCTCCTCCAGTGCCTCCCCGGGGGCCGACCCTAAAAGCCATCCCTGTCCCGAAACTCCATCTTGGTTAGAGGAGCGGCTGGCAGACATCCACAGCCCACCCCTCCCCCAGCCCAACATAGGCAAACTGGTGGGCACAGACGACCTGTCGCCGCCCCCTGTGACGGCCTGTACTGCTGTGGAGAATGGCTGCCTTTCCAACCCTGCAAGCCCACAACTGGATGGCCTCAGCAAGGAGATAAATTCTTCTCCAGACAACCAGCCTGGTGCTTCTGACCAGGAGGCTAATCCTCATCAGGCTGAGAAATTTGCATCAGCAGGAGGAGGAAGCTCCACTGTCGGTTCCACTCACTTTACCTTTGAGGTTGGATTAGGAGATGAAGAAAAAACTTTGGAACCAACAACACAAAATGGAGAAGGTGTCAAAGAGGGGGCTAGTACAGCTGTTTTACAGGACAATGGTCAAGAAAAACAAACTCCACTCGTAAAAGAAGCCCAGGTAGAAAGTCTCTTGAATAGGGGCAGATACGTTCATGTTGGTTGTGAAGTGGATGAGAATAGTGTATCTCCTCCTGATTGGGTTGGAGTGGAGGAGAAGGAGATGAGATGTGGTCCAGAGGGACAGATAGACCAACTCCTCAGAATAATAACCCTTCCCAATGGTTTGGAGCAGGAGAACAGTAACCATTCTAAAGTCAAAGAGACCCAGGAGGAGGAGCGGGAGGAGGAGGAGGGCTTTTCTCCTTCTCCTGTCCCCTCCAAAGAGGACTCTGTCACTGAGGAGAAAGAAATGGAGGAAAGCAAGCAAGAGAGCAGTGATGGAGGAGCAGTGGGGTCAGGTAGCATCCAACCAAAACTCAACAACAAACGGCTGCAGCCAGTCAGTGTTCCCTACGGAGGGGCACGACCAAAGCAGCCGGTCAGCCTCAAGCTCCAAATCCCACAGCCCCTGTCAGGCCAGGTACAAAATCAGCTCGGCCCGTCCGCCATCAGCAGGAACAAAAACCAGGAGAACCATTGTCGGAGAGGCACGCCCTCTGAAACTACACCAAGTGGGACTGATCAGAGTGCAGTCGGGGTGAACGGAGATGGTATTGTCCATTCTCTTCCCCTGGTGCCTTCAGAGAGCCCAGACAATGACCTCCAGGCTGGCCAACTGGGCACTCTGTGCAGGAAACCTGCCAGCTCCCTGGGAGAGGTTGCCCCTGTGTGGGTGCCTGACTCCCAGGCTCCTGTGTGTATGAAATGTGATGTCAAGTTCACCTTCACCAAGCGGAGGCACCACTGCAGGGCCTGTGGCAAGGTCAGTAGAGTGCTAGAGCTGCTTTTATGTGAACATCTCTAATAACACCCCGTATCACACTAAAAAAACAATGATTATAGCAACCTGGCATTTCTTGTTTGGGCATTTATTTGTTGTGTATTTATAATACCATAATCTCATAATAAATGACTGAAGTGCAGCCACACTTACAAGACTTATCTTTTTAAATCTAAAGCATCAACAGAAAAGTTTTTTTGGGGTGAGCCCTTCAAAAAAGACAAAATTTTGCACAAATTTTAAACAATCATCCAGGAATCAATCAGAAAAAAGTAAGGTGTACATATCCTAACCCTGCAGTAGCCTGTATAAACTAATACACCAGAATGCAGTGGATCCATGAGATATATTGTATTAAGAGTAAGGTGCATGCCACTGAAAAAGCTTGCTTGCTGTTATTATTGCTTTCCCCACTTGCTTGTTCTCCAATATGTTCACAACTCTCCTAGGAGTTTTGTCGAAGGGCATTCTGGGAATTGCCAAATGATGTTGGCCTTTTAAGGTTGGTTTAGAGAAAGCAAAGCGTCTGCAAAATATGCATAAAATCCCTTAGTAGCATCTTCATCCTGGGTTTTCTTATGACAAGTGTGTAGCCTTGTAGGATCTGTGTCAAAAACAAAATGACATGGACACTAGGGCTGCAACTAATGGTTATTTTAATTATCCATTATTAATGTTTGACAGTCAAGCAGTTATGTTGCAGTACATCTTCCAGGTCAAATAAAATGTATATTAATAAAATGTATAAAACAGGATAAACGGCATAAAGACAAAAATCATGCATGAAAGGAGAAAAACATGAGAAATGCATTTCAACTTTATAAAATGCATTTAGAGAGTCAGATTCCAAACGTAGTATTGTTAAAGGAGCTGCTTTGCTGGGCTGTGGAGTATGGAGGTCAAATAAATGAAGTGCTTTGATTGATGCTTTTCTTCTCAGCCGTTCTTTGCAGATCAACTCAAGTTGGTGTGCAGGTAGCTTTCTAGCATTATGGCCACCCACACACGCAGCGGGGTGTCCCCACAGCGCTTTAAAGGAAAGATGTGGTCGCTGAATCTGCACTGGAAAATCTCTGGACTGCTACTTAATTGCCCATGGTCTTAAAAAAAAAAAATTCTCTCTGCCACTTGAGCAGGGAAGAGCTGGCACTGCAGTAGTACTGACACAAGCACTTGGGCACCCAACAATAGACGCATCGGGATTCTCCGTGCACCCACCACCAGACTGGTAGATCCGCAAACCAGTTTATGCTGGGGCTGTGAGGCTCTGAATGTTACTGGATAATGATGTGTAATGAGGTGCTAGTCCATTCAGTGTAAATTGCCCTGTACACAGCTGCAGCTCGTTGAAGCCCCGGCAAAGTACAGAACTCAATATCCATAAAATGGTACATTTGCTGCACACTTAATCACAACTTATTTTCAATTGTTCACATTTTAAAAATCCTCACAGTTGAAGTAAAATCCTTTTGTAGAAACGTTTTTTCATCCAGTGTGCTTATCCTTTTGTAGGACTGTAGTACAAATAATTTAATTTCCTTTGTGTTTTAAGGTGTTCTGTGCGACGTGCTGCAGCCTGAAGTGCAGGCTCGTGTACATGGACAGGAAGGAGGCTCGCGTCTGTGTCACCTGTCATTCTGCTCTGATGAGTGGTGAGTATCGCTGTAAGTAGAAAGACAGTTCTTTCCAAATGATATGTTGTCAGATGTTCACTCTGAATGTATACATGCAACTGAAGAGTCTGCTCCATTGAAGGACTTTAATTTCATCATTTTAAGGAGAGAAAGCAGAAGAGGTTCATAATAACGGTCAACAAAGAAATACTTTTTTTGCTTCTTTAGTTATAAACAATACCAAAAGGGTTAATCTAATTCAGTTGAACTATGGTTAAGCTAAGCTTAACCTACAGTATGACTTTCTCTGGACAGAAATGAGATAAATTCAAAAGAAAACTGTTGCAGCGGGATGATACTATACTTGTTATTGCATAAATGAAGAGTGTTAAACTGTATAAAGTATGGTAATGTGGCATAGCTGCTGTATAAATAGGCAGACATTTTGACATGTAATAGCAGAAAAATCACAGGTGTAAATAATATCAGTAATTACGACCGCATTTCATGCAGGTGAGCTCCCTGGAATGGCTTACTGGGCCACTTATTGAAAAAGGATTTTTTTTAAACTTTAGAGACATAAAAATGTATGGGAATACTATTAATATTCACCAATAACAGCTTTAAAAAGCTTTTATATACTTTATATATAAAACTGTATACACTTTTATTAGTCATAGACACCTATCTCAAACATGTAACACCTGTTTACAGTACATGTATGATTTGATGTGTTGCTAAAAAGCTTTTTTCTAATGTATAGTTTTTAGACTACACACACACACACACACACACACACAACACACACACACACACTCGCACACACTCGCTCTGTTCCTACCTAGCTTACTGTATACTTATGGTGTTGTCTGTGTCTGTAAGCTCAATCATGGGAGACAACGGCCACTGGAAGCAACCAGAGTCCAAACCCCAACAACCCAGCGGAGTACTGCTCCACCATCCCCCCTCTGCAGCAGGCCCAGGCCTCTGGGGTGCTCAGCTCCCCTCCTCCTACTGTCATGGTGCCCGTGGGAGTCCTGAAACAGACTGGCAATGAGGGTACAACCTTTACCATGCATAAAAATGCTCTTTGCACTTTAGTTTTCACCTTTTACAGTGACATTCTGTCTCCACATCTTTTAAAGTGGAACTTTGAATGGGATCAGGGTGTTCCTCAATAAGTATTTTCCTGAAAGTTTTTTTGCTATACCTGATAAGGGTTTGCTTGCATACAGTTTTCATTGATGTAACCTTGTGGTGTTTCACTGTGGGTGTCTCACCTTTTAGGCTCTCTGACACGGGAGCAGAGGAGGGTTTGGTTTTCTGATGGGTTGCTACCTAACGGAGACACGTCAGAGTCCCCCAAACCTCCAACTTCCAGCCCAGCCCCCTCCCAGTCCTTGGCTATCTCAGTGTATTCAAACAAATCCTCCACTTCTGAATCCTCAGAGGTAGGCTTGGCACGAAAAACATTCCTCACAGTTAATGCTATTAGGTGAGCTTGTTATGGTCATATTAGCTACTTCGCAGTAAGCTAAAGGAGGCCTCGTAGAACTCTTTCTGTGAAATTTTTTTTTTTTTTGTTTACTGGCTGGGTCACAGACTGCAATAAACAGTTCAAAGGAAACATTCCATGCTTGCTTAATCAGAATTTTAAATCCCAGTCCACTGATGTGCTTAAAGGAAAATACGTTAAAGTTTGCCTCACAACAAATAACAGAACAGAAAGTTGAATGTGGTCGTTTCTGTGGTTGTGCTGCTTGTACACTCATTGGACTTGAATGCCAAAATGACAATGACAATGATGCTATGCAGACAGAACTTAAGGATTCAGTCAGACTTTCACATGACTCCATGAAGGTCAAAATGGCATGAACTCAGTAATGCATGAATTTGAATTTACTACATAAGGTTTAACTCTCGGTAAATTGCCTTCTGTAGTTCACGAGTAACAGTGGAAAAGTGGTGAACTGGGGCTCCCACTGTACTTTGATATGCAAATTATAATGTATCAAATAAAAGTAAATTAAACTTGTAGAAATATTAAAAGGGCACTCAATTTGATTTTACATGTCACAATCAATTTATTAGTCTACTGAACCTGTGAAAACAGTTATATGTTGTTTGTTTGTGGCTCTGAAGGAGCTTTATCAAATCTGAGAAAAGTGACTGCTTAAGTAATTTTACTTGGTCTTGGCGACAGAAAGCTTGTGTTACAAAGTGTGTGAGTTTGAAAGAAGCTCAATTTCTATCCAGTGTTGTGAGGGAATTTCACTTAAAGTCAGAATAATGTTGGTCTCTGCAGTATTTATCTTGTATTAATGCACCCAGATGTACCTATAATCACAGTCATATAAAACCCTTTTGGATACTGCATCTCACTGTGTGTTATAAACTACATCTCACCCTGCACCCCCACCCCTCCTCTCCATCCCCCAGGCAGCCCATACCCCTGTCGCCCCGGTGGGCAGCCCCGTGGGTAGCTCCCTCAGCCTAATCCCGGAGGACGGGCTCCCTCCCATCCTCATCTCCACCGGAGTCAAAGGAGGTACGGGAGGCCACATCACAGGTGCTTGCCCTCATCCTCACCATTCTGCTGCCTCCTCATTGCTCCGTCAGCTGCTGTGTTTGTGCTTGTTAATTGGGTTTTACGTGTGCTCTGTATCATGGCTCAAGTCTCGAACACTCATTGCCAATGGGGGAGGAGAGGATTGGTTCATGGGAATGCACTGATGTTTTTAAATGACTCGGAGGGACTCTAGCTGTAATCCAAATCTGATCATTTCCTTCTCTAACCTCACATGTAACTGCTATATCATCCTCACTCTGACATCTCCACCCTGTCTCATCCTTAATTTTTCCTGTTTGCTTGTCTAACTTTACCTCGACTCCTCCCTCTGCCCTCTTCTTCTTCTTTTACTCCACCTCATCTTAAGACTATGCAGTGGAGGAGAGGCCGTCAGAGATCGTCCTCATGCAGCAGCTGGAGGAGGGAGGCCCAGACCCCCTGGTCTTCGTGCTCAATGCTAATCTGCTCGCCATGGTCAAGCTAGTCAACTGTGAGTCACCCAGCCAGTGCCACCAGAGTGGTTTAGGGCATTCATTTTTAAAAATACAGGTCAAAACATTATTCACAAAAAAAAAAACTTTTGGAGGAGCAGAAAATAATGTGGTGGACCTGCTTGTAAATGGATTTTATGATGATTAAAGGAAAAATAAACATTTGTACTGTATACATTTTTAATTGTGCATTATTAAGCTTTTGTCTGTGAATTATTGAGTAGCAAAATTCATATTTTTTTGGGATGTCGTGTGTTAATATGTTTTTATAAACCCTTTTCAGGCATGGAATATGTAGCGAGGGCTCTCTTCTCACAGTGAATTCAATAACAAATGTAATGGTTTATTAGATATGTATCACTGTACAGTGTCCTGAAGTGCAGAGAAAGGCGCTTTTAAATAAAATGTATTATTATGTATTATTGTTATTATAATGATGTTACCTATCGCACAACCTGCAACAGTGCACAAGGATAGAATTACAAGATGTTAAATTGGCACTCCTAATTCCCATTAGCTCTCATGCTGTATGTAAAGTACTTTGCTGGATATTCTTTTATTTATCCATGCACTTACACTAATATTTAATCTTGTGATGGTGTTGCCTTTATGTTGCCGACGGTATTCAATTCAGACTTATGTTGGCAGCCTTACAAATATGTTGCTAGGTCCGAAACATTAAGATTGCAATCGTGTGTCCTGGTTGGCTCAGTTGGTAGAGCAGGCGCACATACAGTATACTTAGAGGTTTAAGCCTCAACGCAGAGGTCCAGGGTTTGAATCCGACCTGTAATAATTTCCTGCATGTCTTCCTCCTACAACCCCCCCCCCTTCTCATCTAGCTGTCCTGTCCATCAAAGGTGGAAAAGCCCCATAAAATAATCTTAAAAAAAAAAAAAAAAAGATTGTCATCATAACTTTTACATAAAAATCTACTCACTGTCATGTTTTAATGTTTAAAAGGATTGTATGAAGTGTTTATGGCTATGATTTAACTTGGTAACTATCTCCTGTATGTCTGATATGACAGACTAGTTTTCTGTTCTTTTATCCCACAGACGTAAACAGGAAGTGTTGGTACTTGACAACAAAGGGAATGCATGCTGTTGGCCAGGCAGAGGTGGTCATTCTGCTCCAGTGTCTACCTGATGAGAAGACAATCCCGAAAGACATCTTTACTCACTTTGTGCAGCTCTACCAGGAGGCCCTCAGTGGTAAGAAATCAACCAGCAGCTCCACCGGGAGGCACATTGTGAAATTAGGCCACCTCCACCGTGTGCTATCTTGGGGGAGATAGCAGCTCATTAGTAGTTCTGTCACCAGGTGAGTCTACCTGTCTCAGTCAAGTGCTGCCAAGTTAAAAATGAGCTTACTCTACAGTAGTTTAATGTAAAGGGGAAATGTTCCAGCTCTACTTTTTGTTCTGTAGAGACAGCAAAAGCACCTAGCCGTCCTCTTTTCGGAAACTAGGTTACTGTCTGCTGCTGCTGAACTGTGTCTATGTCTTTTTCATGAAAAATGGTCCAAATATTGGTGTATTGCTGACAGGTTGCCTCCCTCTAGGCGTGACACCTCACCAATGTTTTTAACTCCGCTAATACGGGGTGATTTTGATGACTTGCTCCCTTCAGGCTGTTTCCTTTTTCATATTCACAGCGGAGCAGTTTTAGGTTTGTGGAAGGGAGCCATGTTGTGTCTGTCTTCCCTTATTAAGTAGCCGTCAGTTAGGTCTCAGGAAGAAATGCTGGCTTTAGCAGGTCTCAGTGCTTTGTTGTGCCATTATTACATTATGTGGCATCTAAAGCCAGCGATCCCTCCCGCAGATAATTAGTAACATAAAACCTTTGTAGGTAATATGAGACAAGCCTTTTTATTCATTGTTGTAGAACTTAATACAGACTGAGCAAGACTCCTTATCCACACAGATATCCCTTGTATACACTGAAAGCCTCTTCTTTTCATATTATCTCCCTTTTCTGATGATAACTCTGGTTTGTCTCTTTTCTTCCAATTTATCGTCTTTTTTTTTAAAACTAATTTTTTGGGCATTTTCAGCCTTTTATTTTGACAGTACAGATGAAGACATGAAAGGGGAGAGAGAGGGTGAATGACATGCAGCAAAGGGCCGCAGGTCGGAGTTGAAACCGGGCCCACTGCGTCAAGGAGTAAACGTCTATATATATCGGAGCCCGCTCTACCAACTGAGCTATCTGGGCGCCCCATCCTCGTAATTTTTTCCTTAATGTCATTCCCTGTTTTTTTTTATACTTTTCTGAAACTTCTATTATATCACTCCTTTTCCCTCCCCTACTACTCTGCTGTGCCTTCCCCTCTCCTATTTCACCTACCCCTTCTCCTATTCACATCTCCTATATCTCCCCCCCCCCTTGTTTCCTAAAGGCAACGTGCTGAGCCACCTGAGTCACTCATTCTTCATGCAGAGCTTCCTGGGCAGTAAGGAGCACGGCGGCTTCCTCTACATTAGCCCCTCCTTCCAATCGCTGCAGGACCTGCTGCTGCCAAACCCTCCCTACCTCTTCGGCATCCTGATACAGAAGTGGGAAACGCCCTGGGCCAAGGTCTTCCCCATCCGCCTCATGTTGCGGCTGGGCGCAGAGTACCGATGTGAGTTAGGACTACTGGGGCTCACACTATACAGCAAAATTGATAGGGGAATAAGTATGATTTAATGTTATCTAAAATGTTGACATACAGTTTCACCTTTAGTTGACAATCTCACCTCAAGGTCCATTTATTATTTGTTCTGGAGCTGTCCATCATATTACATCATCTTCAAGTAATTGTTTTCCAGTGGTTATGGCATTGTAGATGTTCATATATCCATTCCATTTAGCACAGATGAGTGAACTCATCATTTATTATTTTTTTCTGCTTGTTGCAGTTCCACCTTATCTCTGTGTACAAAACTATTTTTTATTTAATTAAAGAAGACAACATCTCAAATGTTATATAGTAGAAATAGTAAAGTTGATTGAAATCAGAATTGATCAACAACACTACAAATCTGAGCATTTGGTGTCTTTTTGTACTGTGTGCTAAATAAATACTGATATAATGTGTGTAATAATACACTTAACACAATGATAAAACATGCTAATCTAACAAACGTTATCAGTGTTTCGACTGGCTGACCCAGTGCACAACCAGACAACTTTGACTTGCGAGTTTGTCAGAGCCGACTCGAGACCAAAACAGGATATGTACGCTTGAATTGTGGGCTTCAACTGAAGTGAATCAGAGACAAATATTTGTATTAACTGTATATTTGTATAATGGGACCAGGTTCAAATTGGTGAAAGGGAGAGCAATGTGCGTGGGTGTCCTTTAACAGTTTGATGGGTTATGGTATGGTAAAATATTAAGATCCAGCTTGATCTAGAGAGCTTATTATGTCAATTGTCATCAAACCAGCTTGCTCTCATATGTTTCTCACATGAACTAGAAAGTCTTGTGAGGATTTTACTGGAGAGTCTCCTCTAACACCAAATCCCCTTCCCTCACAGCCAGACCTGCCAGCACGTAGCGCCGGCTGGCTCTGATAAGCCTCTTGCCTGCTTCCGCTGAGCTTGGATAGAATATATTAACAAAGCCACGTACAGCTGAGGCTCTTGAACACAAAATGTTACCATCACCATGAAATGAATCCACCACACAAACTGTGTAGCTCTCTCACCTCTTAACTTTAGCTGTGACCAGCAGATGTGTGGGAAGCTAGTCACTATACAGATCCCCACTGAACTGCAGATTGAGGCTGAGATTATTTTTTTATTGCTAATGAGAGTTTGTAGCAAGATCTTAATTCCAGCTGTTTGCTGAGATAAGGCTAAAAATAGTGCTCTAAGGAGCTTTGCTTGCTGGAAAAAAACAGCCTTATTTTTCACTTGTGGATTAGGAGCATTCTCCTAACTACAGGCACGGTTCACTGTATTTGAAGTCAGTGTGGGGTCTCTTGTTCAGTTCATTTGCATTTAAATCATAAAACACAGGAAACGCACATTGTGCAGTTATTACTTGGAAACACCTACAAAACCAAGAATAATCCAAGACTGAATTGAAATTAATGAATCCATTTAATAATAAGGAGAAAATGGTATAACGGCTACAAAGACCATAAAATAAAAGTTCATAAAAACATTTTCTGTGACCATATTTCTGTAACTTTTCATAATCAAGGCTGAACCCAAAATGTTTCAGTAATTTCAAACTGGCATCATTTTGCCGAGGATCTGGATATATTTCCATAACAACTGAATGAGACACTTGATGAATGAAAATTAAGTAGCCGTGACATTAAAAATCATTGATCATGTTAGTAAGAATTCAGTTCTATTATGGATCGATTAACAATTGAACATTTTGTTTTGCAGTTTATCCGTGTCCGCTGTTCAGTGTTCGCTTTAGAAAACCGCTCTTTGGAGAGACGGGTCACACTATCATGAATCTGCTCGCAGTAAGTTGCTTTGTTTTTCTCTTCCTGTGCTCTATTATTTATGTTATGTAAGGTTGAAGAGCTTTGCTTTGTTGTTGAAAAATAGCAACAGCCTTAAAAATGTAGTGCATTTTATGTGTAGTCAAACAGGGATGTCACTTATGTTACCAAGTGTTTTCACTCATTGTACTTTCATTGCAGACATATAATTATAAAAAATAGTGTTCCTATCCTTCACTTTTTCCTGTCCCTGTCGTAGGACTTCCGGAACTACCAGTACACGCTACCGGTGGTAAAAGGACTGGTTGTGGACATGGAGGTGAGAAAGACGAGCATCAAGATCCCCAGTAATCGTTACAATGAGGTGAGTGTCCTGCATCTGGTTATCACAATGACAACATCACATATCAGTTAAAAACAATGTCAAAAAACTGAGATCCCCACCTGATTTTTCTCTCCATAAACAAAGGTTTCTCAGTAGGTTTTCTAGAAAATTGACTATATCATTACATAAATGTACTTATACTGTGATAGAGGATTTTTTCCATACAGCCCATTGCTTACTGCAGCTAACGAGTACTTAATCTATAAAACTTTAAATAAAAAAAAAATAATGCCAAGTGCTATTTCCCAGAGCCCAACAAACATTATCGAATGGTTTGTTTCGTCCAATCAGCAGTCCGAAACGCAGAGATATCTAATTTAATATGATGAATAACAAGACGAGATGTCCAAGAGGGCTACTCGATCTCATGTTATGAGTAAAGACACGGGTAGAAACGGAGGCTTCTATAAGCGTAATATTACAGGGGGATAGTTACTGTGTGGTTGTTGCGTTTCACTCACTTTTTTATGAGAAACCACTCAATACTTGGAACCGGAAAGAAGCACAAAATGGATCGACCTATAATGTGCGTGCATGGATACCAAATGATCTGGCATGTAAATGCTACTTATTCCAATCGCTTACTTGACCATTTATGTTCAGAAAATGGATTTAATTGTTATTTAGACTTTGAAAAGATGCTAAAAACCAAATGTATATTGTCATAAAAGAGTTTTAGTTTATTTGCCACATAGTTGGCATATCTTTACATAGTGCAGTGAAATATTTTAGTGCCCCCAGTGCTTGAATAGCTTATATCAAAATAGGAAATACAACATAACAAATATCCAAATGCAACATGTACAACAAATGATAGATGGATAGAAAGTGTAAAAATATGTTGCAAATATCAAAAGGATGAAGGGGACGGGTGGAGGTCAACAGGGAACATCAAAGGTGTAATCTATCAGGAACCCCACCAGAGTCGGATTGGAAGCTGCGTGAGGCCCTCCTTCCACGTGGTCTTGGTCTGGTGTTTTTCTGTTCACACAGTTTGATTGACAGCTTTAATACCAGCCAAAAGTAAAACATTCCAATTCATACATTTCTGCATAAAAACTGTTTATAGACATGGAGAGAAGGGAGCAACGCTGTGTCTCATGTTGCACATTTGAGCTTTTTTCCCCTTCCAAAATCCTACATTGATTTTCTAACCAAATGAAGCCCTCCATCCGACTGACTCAGTGCAGGAGGCTCCTATTAAGCTCCTTGAACATCAGCACACACGCGCCACACACACACAACCCACACACACACACACACCACAACCACACACACACACACACACACCACACACACAACACACCACACACACACACACACACACACGTTCATTCTGTGTAGTGTGACAAACTCTCCAGGGTCCCTGCAGCTGACATTAGGCGCGGGCTGCCAACTTGTATCAACGCCACTGCCTCTAGGGTGTGAATGAATGTCTGACCAGAAGAAGTGATACACACAAAGCACAATTTGGCTGAGAAAGAAAGCTGGGGTGGAGAGAGTGGGGCTGGTTGTAGCGTTTGGCTGCTGATGCAGTAACAGATGGGAACCCAGTAATGTGAAGTGAGGACCGTTTCTCAACAGCTTGCAGGCAAGCCTTCAGCGCAGCAAGTGGTTAAAACCCTCCCAGATTTTCAGTTTTATTCCTGTTTTGAGAGAAATGGCTTCAAAGAGTTGCAGAAGCAGGGGACTTAACTGACTTAATATGTGGGATCTTTCAACTATTGATACCCACCCTTGTCAACGTCTTTCTTCACAATCTGTCATCTCAATGCCATCCCATTTAAGTCGAGGACTTTACCCTCAAGGCCGCTGCAATAAGGCTTAACCAGGCAGCCTCTGTTAAGCCCATTTTCCTCGGTACAAAGACCCAAAGCGTTTCTTAATTAGACATGGATATTATTTGTCCTTGCAGCTAATGAAGGCCATGAACAAGTCCAACGAACACGTGCTGGCCATGGGGGCGTGTTTCAACGACCGGGCCGACTCCCACCTGGTGTGTGTCCAGAACGATGATGGGAACTACCAGACGCAGGCCATCAGCATCCATCACCAGCCTCGCAAAGGTGCTGACACAGAAACCGAGTCATTACATTTGCTTTTATCTTTCACTTTGTCTGGTCTTCATGTCCAGCTTGTTATCTGGAGCGCTGCCTGTTATTATTTCTCTTGTCCTGTCTATTTACCTGAAAATAATTCAACCTCTAACAGTTGCTTATTCACAAAGTTGAATTTAAGTTGTGATTACTTTTTCTAGTTACTGGAGCCTGCTTCTTTGTGTTCAGTGGTGCTTTGAAAGCCTCGTCGGGCTTCTTAGCCAAGACCAGCATTGTGGAAGGTGAGAACTGTGACAAGAAACTTGTTGGCTGTAAAAAATGCTGAAATATTGGATGAGAATATTTGTATAAAGCTACCTCACAAAGGCCTCACACACAAAGAATAAAGCTGGTGTTGACACATATTCATGAATAGTGCTAAAAATGGGGAGTTGGAGATGTGAAGATATACATTTACCAACTGTTAGATTTTAGTTTGTATACCTATTTTTCAAATATCAGGGTGTAATATGCTGCTATGGGAATTAATAATAATGCATTAATGTGCTGAAGTACTTTGATACAAGGGGGTACCCAAAAACCAGACATCCCCATCTGTTTTTTTAACTAAAAATAGTTCTATCAAATTGATTACATCACAACATACAATGAAATATACTGTAATATATGTTATCCATATTACCCACTGCTAGCTGCAATATAATAATTATTTTATTATCTCTAGTTAAACATGTCCATTAGTTTACTGAAGCCCAAGGTAACAAAAAAAAAACATTTTCAATTTACAACATAAATAAGACAAAAGCAGCAAATTCTCACATTGGGCAAGCTGAAACCAGTGAATGCTTTTCTAAATAAATGACTGAAAGGGATTCTCCAGTGATGTCGTATTTTACTACCATAGAGTTTGGGGTCAAAATGTGCAGCAGAGGCTGAGATGTTCTGACATTTGGGTCCATGTATTATTTATGCTCCAAAAATGCTGAATGCTACAGTTCCTATAATTTCCACCAAGAACATTTTTTCATTGGCCAGGTCAATGTTCAGGTCTGTCACACACCTCCCTTTTTTTTTCTTTTTTTTTTTAACCAAGCTTTGTGTTAAGTTGTCTAACCCTGACAGCATCATCATACTCCTCATGAAGTTAACTGATCATCATGTGTAAAATCAGTGGACTTTGTCCCTTTTTTAAACAATAACTGTTTATGGAAATTGAGTCATTTTTTGTCACTCGACTTACAGATGGACATACTTTGTTTCAACACTTATCATGATGAATAATAGATTAATAGATAAAAAACATTTTTTGGTCTTCACCCTTAGACGGTGTGATGATCCAGATCACAGCTGAGACCATGGACTGTCTACGCCAAGCCCTGAGGGACATGAAGGACTTCAGCATCACGTGCGGTAAAGCGGGCCAGGAGGAGAACCAGGAGCTCGTCCACATCCAATGGACGGAGGACGACCACAACTTCAATAAGGGGTGAGACGAGAACAGGAAAGAGGGGGGTGAGATGCATTTGTCTCACGGACAATCTCTCTCTCTCTCTCTCTCTCTTCTCTCTTCTCTCTCTCTCTCCTCTCTCTCTCTCTCTCTCTCTCTCTCTCTCTCTCTCTCTCTCTCTCTCTCTCTCTCTCTCTCTCTCTCTCTCTCTCTCTCTCTCTTCTCTTATCCTAGGAGGGGATAAGAAAATGAGTTGAGGAAGGGGTGAGACACAGAAGGAGAACAGAGACCTTTTCTGTTCACTTTTATAATGGAATAAATATACTTCATATACATTTAAATTCATGGTTTGTTTCGTCTTTCGTCCACAGTTTAAAGATGTAGATGTTCCAATGATTCATGGTGTATTTTTGTAAATTCGGGTCCCGGGGAGACACCAAATTTCTCTTTTGGGTCTTGAGCTTAAAGAGTTTGGGAACCACTGGTTTAATGAAACGCTGTGGGTTTTGCGTGTTGTGGTTATTCAGTGTCATCAGTCCGATCGATGGGAGGTCTATGGAGTCCATCACCAGCGTCAAGATCTTTCAAGGCTCGGAGTTTAAAGCCAACGGCAAAGTCATCCGCTGGACAGAGGTACAAAGCAGCTAACACGCCATATATATACACACACACACATACACACACACACACACACACACACACACACACACACACCACACACACACACACACACACACACACACACACACACACAGAGAGGTTGAATTGGGCCGGCACACAGCTCCGTCTCCTCAGGTCCACAACACACCCTGCCGGATCTCAGCTCCGTCTCCTTCAGCACCAAACATTTTGCCAGGGCGTCAGCCCCAAATGTATTTTGAAAAGTTGACTGACAAATATGTAGATGTAGAGCAGCGTACAGCCACTTCCCTAAACTTTGTCCAGAGACCAGAGTCTCAAACGGGGCTCTGAGTCTGTCTGGAGGTCTGAGATCTATAGTATCAGCAGAGCAATCATGTATTGCACAGCAGGCTATGGTGCAGGTAGATTATTGTCTAAATTATTATGACTTTATTCTTGAAATAGCCTATTATAACTTTATTTTTCAAAAAATATTATGACTCTTCCAATCCTTAGAAAACACAGATGGTGGGCGTTATATTTTTAATGTGCACAAAGTTTTGGACATGAGCAGAAATCTTGCTCAAACATCTGAAATAGTACAGTCCAGGGGTTTATTAATAAATTAATATTATCACTGAGGTGAATAATTGTCATAGGCACATTAAAGGAGGTTACATCCCCAACAAAAGAGGAGGAAAGAATAAATGATCCCTATATGTGTGCTGACTCAGATATAATTACATAGTAGGGATCTAAAGGAAAACAATACAAAGCAACACAGAATGCCTGAGAGCCATACTGCAATGTATTCCCTTATGTTTTTATATTTGGATTGTAATGTTTCCCTTTACATAAAGATGTTTCAGGCATATTGATTCAGAAAAATATAGAAATAGGTCCATTGAAAGTCACCAAAATGCAGCAAGTGAAGGGTTTAATGCTAAATAATTATCCCATCATAAGTCATGGTGATATAGAAATTGTCCTGGATTCTCTTAAATCAATAGAATTGTTTTTGTTCAAAAAAACATGTTCAATTTCATACATTTTCCGAGGGGAATTAGAAGGTAACTAACATTAGCCTAAAGGTAATAAATATTCATAAAGTAAATTAATTGTAAAGTATTTAAGCTTTAAGACCTTGTTTCTTTCCTGTTCTTTTTCTGTCTTAAAAGAAGGGATTAAGGGATTTGCTTATCCAAAAAAAGTAATTTTTCTGCTCAGCCGTGTGGACACCATAAGGACACTCTTCCTTCCACTTACTTGTCATAATCAAATATGAAATAAATCTAGTCATCTCTTAGAGTATGTAAGGTACATTAGCATGGTGTACACTACATACCCTTTGTATTGTTGGAGCTTTCTGTGTTAAAAAGCACACAAAAATATTCCTTTTCCTCAGGTGTTTTTCCTCCAGAGTGAAGATCAACCCAACGGCCTGAGCGACCCGGCCGACCACAGCCGGCTGACGGAGAACGTGGCGAGAGCTTTCTGCATGGCGCTTTGTCCGCACCTGAAGCTGCTGAAGGAGGACGGCATGGCCAAACTGGGACTAAGGGTTACACTGGACTCCGACCAGGTGGGACGGGTCAGATGTAACAGAGGCCGTATTGTGTGTCTGTAGCACTTTTTGTATGCAGGTGAAAGCAAAGAAAATGGATAGCTATCTGTAAATGAACTATTTTACTTTTTTATGTAGGAACACTGCTGTCTGAAATATTTAAGAGACCAAATGTACTGAATCTAGAGGTTTCCCTGTACGCTTACAGCAGTAAGGATCCAGTCTAACCTGTCCTTGTCGTTACAGGTGGGTTACCTGGCAGGAAGTAACGGCCAGCCTCTCCTGCCTCAGTACCTGAGCGACCTGGACAGCGCTCTGATCCCCGTCATCCACAGCGGGGCGTGTCAGCTGAGCGAGGGCCCGGTGGTCATGGAGCTGGTCTTCTACATCCTGGAGATCATCTCCTAGGAGTCTTCGGAGCTTCACCTCGAAAACGTCTTTTACTTTCTGACGCCATCTCACGGCCCGGTCCTCCCATCGTCTCCCTTCGACCGTTTGCACTTCAAAAGAGCCCTAAAACTGTGGCTTTCCCGGCGGGGTAGCAGTCCTTAAGTCAAACCTATGCATCCAACCGCCATCTGTTGCTCCAGAGCCAGCCGGGGCCTGAGGAAGAGCCGCGCAGGATCATCTGTCTGTGTGCTGTGTACCTGAAGCTCACCCGACAGCCACCCCTGATCTCTGGTGGTCACCCGAGGTGCTCCGAGCAGGAAATGAACACCAGATATCATACTGTCTGACCCCAGTGTAGTGTTACAGTGCCTATAAACAGTCACGCACGCCCCCCCCCCCCCCCCCCCCCCCCCCACGGAAAGTTCTTATGGTTTTAACAACATGAGGTAGATCGATTGGATACCCTCTCTACTGATCTCTAGTCAATGAATTTATTATAAATATAAAACACAAAATACATGTTTGTATTTACCCTTTTAATTGGGCAGACCTAAACCGTCACACACCACAGTGAGCCCTAAATATATACAGCAGTATGTATCCATTATGTAAAGCATCGCCGCTCTGCTACAGGTCTGCACTGCACTGAGTTTTCATGCTACTGAAAGGTGTTTGGATTGTTACACTCTTACTACACACTGAACTAAATGGCCCTTGTAATAGTTTAATTCCACTTTCTGAGGAAAGGAAGTGGAGTGGCTTCCTGTGGTTGCTCAGTCAGCTATTTGAAAGATTCATAGCAAATAAGTCCTACTTATATTGTAAAACAATAAAACTTCCAGGGAGGGTAAATACTTTCCATAGGTATTGTTTGTAGCTCAGGCGTCATTCCACTGTCCCTGTGGCGGCCGTGGTCCTGGAGCACTCTGTAGTCTGTGTAGCACGGGCGCTCTTAAACAAGGGAGACTCCTATCCATCGCTGAGAAGTCCAAACTATTCCTCTGAAGTTACGTTAAGAAAGGACATCTTCAAATCATTAGATGAGGAGCTGGAGGCTGTCTGTGTGGTGATTTAGTTTGTTGTTTTTGTACCATGGTGCTCAGTGCCTGTAGCAGCAATTCATCAAAAAAACATTTAGTTTCACTTCTTTAAGCTTTACTCATCGATCACCAGATGCTTTACTTCATGGATAAATCCATTAACCTGTTGTGCATATTTGTCGTAGGTGTACCAGCTTCTCCATTCTAACTGTGCATCTGTAGCCTCCAGAGATCCCAGACAAAGACAGTATTACTGAAGTCACGGACTCCTCTGACTGACGCTCTGTGAAATCAGAAAACATAAAGCCCTTTTTGTCCTACAGTAGAAAGCTAATTTAAAAAGAAAAAAAAAAGGTTCCAATGCTTTATTGATAAACTCAATCTGTACATAAAGCTAAAGAGGAAAATCAGTTTTGAAATCTCATTCATCAACTCAAGCGTCTACGTAATCAGCACTCGTTTGTCCTGCAGTGGTTGGAAAAGCCACTCAAGTTATTAAAAAGAGAATAACTGTTGACGTGTTGTGTGTTATGTATGGGTGTGGGTATGTATGTATGTATGTAAATATATATATATATATATATATATATATACATATATAATATCTCACATTACATACACACACATTAAAAACAATTGCAGACTGGATTCTAAGCCATTAATAGGAGAGTGAAAGCGAGCGTCTGGGTTGCCGCAGTGTCCTTAAAGACATTTTTGTTTCTCAACATCGGAAAGGAAAAGTTCATTGTTTGTAAAGATCTGGGGTTCCCGCGGAAACAAGAGTTTGCTTGACCTGAAGCTGAATGTATTTCATTTAACATTTCCTGCAACTTATTATCCTGCCACAGCCCTGAAATCATGAACATCCTGCTCCGGACTTTTCAAAACTTTTTTTTTTTTTTTTTTTAGACGTGAGTAGGAACCCCGCAGATCCCTGATCTGTCTTCTTCTGAAGGCCTCAACCGTTTGTGCGTCTATAAACCGATCGCTGCTGCAGCCCATCTCGTTCTGCTCTGGATTGTGTTCTCCTTTAGCAACATGGACCTGAAAAAAAATATAAGAATGTATTCCTCCTGTTTCTGTTCAAATCTGCAAATGTGTGTTTTGTTTATGGCTAGACTAATCACCAAAAACCACCCTGTCATGTCAAAGTTCTCTGTACAGTAATCATTAGCAATTTCTCCATCTCAATCATAATATTAAACCAGAAGGGGCTACACAAAAGAGTACTGTCAATACAGTACCTGAAGTTTCGTTAAAGCATTTTATTGGAGATAAACAATCTCGTCATCACAAGTGAGAATCAGACAATCACAGGAAAATCTGCAGACGAGCCGACGCGTCGGCTTGTTTAAATTAGACCCGTAGCTGTTCTGTATTCGTTTATTACTCAAATTGAAGTATTTTAGAAGCTACTGTAGCAAAGTAATGTTTGTGAAGCCGATTAAATGTTCAGTAAAGACTGAATGAGAGGTCAAAGGTCACCAGTTCTGGGCTTATTACTGTGATCATACCAGAGTTGGTGTATCTCAATCACTGTGTCTTCACTATGTGACGTAATGAAAAGGAGACGTGGGGATATTTTTTATTTTTTTTGACTTCCTGTTTTCTGTTATGTTTGCTTTTGGCGTTATCTGACGTGTGCAATATGTCCTAAATCCAAAAGAAAAAAGGTGCAATTTGTTTGACTTAAAAAGTAGCAATTTTTTTTGTATTCAGTTGTAAGATGTTCCTATCCAAACCTATAACAATGCATGCAAACAAGCTTGAAACGGTGAAGAGAGCAAATCAATTTTGCATTTCAACAGTTCTATCTTCTAGTTTATGGATGAAAATAAAAAATCATTCAGTTCTGACATTGACTGGGTTTTGTTCAAATCAGTTTTTTTTTTTTTTTTAAATCAGTCAAAACTGTTGGAAAAGCCAAAAACCCTGTAGATCTTTTTTCTTTTCTTTACACTACAAATGTCAAGTGGTCTTTATCAAAAAACTGTAGTATATGTAAAATAAAAACTTATAGAAAATGAGTGCTTTAGTTTTTGCTTTCTGTTTAGGTTCTTCAAAAGTTACATTCTGAAAATCAGTTTCTTTTTTTCTTTGAAAGCAACATCATTAGAAAAATACTTGACATAGCAAAATGAAAACAAGACAATTTTTAAGCAGGGTATGCAAATTCAATTAAAAACAATTTAGCCTTGATTCTGTTTTTAGTGATTTATTATATTACTTTAATTGTATACGTCCTCAATCGTAAACAAGTATGTTAAATAAAGTGATGGGTATTAATTATGTAGAGTTTAATGAATTTTACATTGCATTGATTCATGTTTTCCTAAAAGAAACTGAAATGTTGTGACCACAGTAACGTTTAGCAACTAAATGGTAGTTTTAAGGTAAACCTGTTTTTTATGGCTTCTTGTGTAGCATGTATTACAATGCTGCAGTTGAAACTTTAAATGGTCAGTTAACTCATTACCAAAAAAAACATTTGCTCTTTTCATTTACTCTTAACAGCAACATTTCTTTTTTTCAGAAACAATGTTCAATCTTACTCAAACCAACAGTGTTCATTTAAGACTAAAGATCAATAGAACTACTCCGATGGGACTTTGTTAACTGACGGAGCTAACTCCGACGTTACCAATCTCACCATTAAGGTCCATTTAGCTTTTGATCAGCACGTGTGGTTGATGTTCAAATGTCCAACACTAAAAGGATTTCTTGTCCATGTTACTCTAAAGCTGAGATACAAAGTTCATTGTTTCCCTTAAACAATTTTTTTGAGTTGCATTTTCCAAGGTCAAAAATCTACTTTCTAATTTCAAATGTTATTTTTTAAGCTTTGAGCAGCACAAAACAAATTCAATCTGCATGGGTTTATATCGCAACGGGTAAGTAACCATTTAAAACAGTCAAAACAGATATTCATCCAGAGATTCAAGATCTGATGCATTGTTTGAAAAAAGCCGTGCCAAACATATAGGAATAGTCCGACACTTGGGAAAATGGGATCTCTGCAGGGGACAGCTAGCTAAACTATCGGTCCGATCTGAGTTTTCTGTGGCGCTGTGGAGGAAGGTCTGGCAATGGGAAACTATAGTTTAGCGGTTAGCTTAATTTAGCATAAAGACTGGAAGCAGCGTGAAACAGCTAGCCTGGGTCTGTCCAAACTTCAAACTAATACTCCTTCAAGCACCTCTAAAGCCCTCACTAATTGGTCTTGTTCATTTCTAAAATTTAGAGGGGCTGGTAGGTGTATTTTGTTTTTAACTTTGGAGGGTGCTAGGCTAGCCATTTGACCCCTCTTTCTTGTTTTTATGCTAAGCTAATTGTGTCCTGGCTCTTCATTAACACACAAACGAGTGGTATCAATCTTCTCATTGGACTCTCTGCAAGAAAGAACATAAATACACTATTAAACTATTCCTTTAACTAAAATATCTACAGGAAACTAATCAACTCAAAGTCATCCAATCATGATTACTTCAAATTACCTGTAAACCATCTTATCATCTGTGTAATAATGGACGTGTGCCATAAGAAAATATGTGTAGCTTTTTAGACATAAGCAATTGAAGATCAGCCAAATTCAGCTCAGTTGTGATTTTGCACAGATTTGTGTTATTAATCGAAAACACGACAAATATAAATCTAACACCTAAAGCCACAGATAAGAGAGTGTACAGTTTAGTGACCACAGGTAAAGGACTTACTAATCAAAGTGAAAGGTGCCAAAAAGGGAGTGTGGTCTTCTAAACAAATATATAATCGTACCATAGTATATAATATCAGTTCTTGGCTTACTCCTTTGAAACATCTATGAGAGTTACTGCGTCTGCCTGCGTTCTCACACAAAACAAAACGGATGAATTGTGTGGAAAAAAAAAAATAAAAACAGTCCTGTCACACATTAAACTTCTCGTGTCATAGTAACAGATTTGGCAGCTAACTGGCGATTTCAAATATGCAGGATTTTACAGCAACATGGATTACTTTGGTATTAGTGCATAGGTGCAGTTCTAGATACCAGAGCTGTAATAATATGAAGAATATGGACACATTCTTTCACATATTAACTGAAGTCATGTTGGCCAGCAGGATCAGTTAAGCTCGACACTGAGCCCTTAGCAGAGGAAACGCTGCTGCCGTCCTCCAGGAGATGGAGTGATACACGAGGAGACTTTTTGGAAAACTGGAATCTTTGCCTGAATAGTTTTCTCTGATGTAAGGAGGCTTCCCCTTGTTGCAAGTCTGCCCTGGTGCATCACAAGTTTTTGTCCATCAGCTGGTGTCAGACTGAAGACGGAGGGCTCCATGTCTTCTCCTGGTGGACTGCAGTGTGAAAGAGAGCTTGTGTCTTGCAAATGTGCAAAAGTTTTACCAAGTCAAAGACCCGTGTAGTAGAGTCGACTGAAACAACAGACCGTCCTCATCGCATCCCAAACTCTGTCCTCGTCCCATTGTTTTTTATTGAGTGTCTTTAATCTGCTAGACAAAGAACTTCATCACATACACACACAAACAGGTGAACACCTACATTTAAAAGAACAGTTTGACATTTTGGAAAATACCTTCTTGCCATGCTTGCCAAGAGTTAGATGAGTCAACACCACTCACATGCGCCAATATAAAACTGTAGCCGGACATCGCTTAGCTTAGCACAAAGACTGGAAACAGGAAACAGCTAGCCTAGCTCTGGCTACCAGCCCCTCTAAAGCTCACTAATTAACATGTTTCATTTTTTTTGTTTGTGTGTTTATTTCTTGGCTGGGAGCAGTTACCTTTGGTTTGTGTACTTCGTATTAAACGTAGAGACATGAGAGTGGCATCTACCCTCTCAACTCTCAGCATTAATAAACATATTTCCTATTTCAAACAAAAAAGAATTACCTTTTTCTTGTGAAGCATCTTTAATCTTGCAGCAGCATCTAAACAAGAACCTTGGAGATAAAAAGATACCCGACATCAGAAATTTTTACACAATCTCAGGTTTATCTTTTGGAGGTGCAATGCTGCAAAAATATAAACATTGTGTATCTGATGCAACCTGTGACTGGTCGATCACCAGCCAGCGCTCCGTGCTCGTCTGCATGTCGTGTCCGCTCAGAGGCTCCCGCAGGCGGATCTTCACTTCAACACGACCTCCTGTGGCCTTCCGACCGTCCATCACCTGATAACAGAGACACCAAGGTCTAAGTTAGTGTTTATCAGTCAGTGAACATCTTAGACAAAAGACCACTAAGCGGCGCCTGGGTAGCTCAGGTGATAGAGCGGGCGCCCGCTGGACGCAGGGGGCCCGGGTTTGACTCCAAGCTGCGGCCTTTTGTTGCATGTCATTCCCCCTCCCTCGCCCCTTTCATGTCTTTAGCTGTCCGGTCAATAAAGGCTTAAAAATGATCTTAAAAAAAAAAAGAAGAAGAAGAAGAATTGACCGCTATGCCTCCATCTCTCTCCATCAGCTTTGTTTTGTGGTCATGGTGTTGTTTCACTCTGACTCACCTCTACGATCTCCCTGATTTCACTCTGTGACTCCAGTTTCTCCAGTTTTACAAGGGCCGTCCCCAGCGGCTTGTCGCTCCGCAAGAAACCGCTGTGAAAAATATATAAATAATGAAATAAAAAACACGTTGAAATTGATCTGCTAACTTCTCAGTATTTGGAGATACTTTGATAACCGATTTTACCGAACATAAAACTAGAATTAATCTTCCGAACGTTCCACTGGGAGCAGGGGGAGCAGGGGGGGCAGGAGGAGCAGGGGGGGCAGCTGGCGGCGACTCACCCTTTGTGCAGCAGCTCCAGTTTGAGGCCTTTAGACGTCACCACCCTCCTGAAGCCGCGGTGGTTCCGGTTGATTGACAGGGTAAAGCTCTGGTTATATTCTGGTTTAAAAGAGATCTCAGATAAAGAGATGCAGGCTTCTGAGACTTCACACATGAAGTGTTGCAGACATAAACAATTATTCACAGTTTGATTTTGCATCGTTCTACCTGAAACTAATTTATTTGCTCAAAAACAAATTAGTAAACAAAATCTACAGTATAAGGTGACTCAACATCCATTTTAACTTACAATTGACTGTAAATTATTGTTTTATTGTAATTGTATGCGCACTTCTATGAACCATCCATACTAGTTTTATGTATTATTATTGTATACATTGAACATTAACATATTCTTTGTTCAATACTTCACTGCACATTATTTTCTCTTAGTTTAAAAACATTGTACAGTTCTTTTCCTTTATCAAACTGATCTATTTTATATATTTATTGTTGTAAATTTCAAAAAAAATTATTTATGATTTTTGACTTTTGCCGTACTTCTTTTCTTTTACTAGGTCTATTGTGACCGTTACACCTTGTATGTCAAAACCTATTTGGCAATAAACAGTCTACATCGATTTATTTTGAAATAAAATCACTCATAGACACATAAATGTGTCAACTCAGAAAAATAATCACAGAAGTAACTTCAAGATATAAATAAGGATATTTACAATCATTGTAATAGTTCGTGGACTGACTCTGTTTAATCTGCACTCTTCCTAATCTGCACCGCAGCATCACGTTCACCAAGAGTTTTGTGTCCACACCTCTAGAGTAAAGTGAAACGTAAATAGGTTTGGATTGTTTAAATTTTAGACAAATTGAAGAGATGTTAAAAAGGATGGAAGATACTAACACATTTCTGTATTAACCATGCACTCTTACACTTACCCATTACTTCAGATCTGATACTGTACACACGGTTCATTTCTTTTGATTGTATCTAAGACTAGTACTGCTATAGAAACATGCTCATTGTTGATACAAATATATGACAAACTAATCTACAGCGATTTTGTTTATGTCTCACCTGGGGAGTTAGTGTTCTTGATGACAGCTGTTTTGTGTTTCTGCGGCTGCTCCTGGTGGCCAAAAAACAAAAAACAACACTTAACCGTCACCTGTTCAAATCCCCCCAGCAGCCTGTGGTTAAAAGTGACAAAGAAAACGATCTGTAGTTTGAGTCTTTTACCGTGCTGGGGTAAGGGAAGTCAAACTTGACGTATGCGTCCAGATCATTTGTTTGGATTCCTGAGAGACAAAGAGAAAGTATATCACAAAAACATCAACCAGTTTGTGCCTTTTTATTATTTTACATTTGTTACATTTTAAGTTTGATTGTTTAGTTTGTGGTTATTGGAAAAAGGACGTAATGACAAACACTTGAAGAGATTTTCAGTGGTACTTCAAACTGAGAACAAGACCAAATCCAACACACACAAAAAAAGATAGAAGAATAACAGCAAAGCAAGAAGCCCTAATTTGAAGGCTTCTTAAATTGAATTGAAGCTGTCAAACACCACTTTTTAATGTCTACAGAACCATTTCTTCCAGTAGTTGCAGACACTATGTGGACCTGCTGTCCTGCTAGATGAAGATGTTTGTTCTTACCACTCGGGGCAGGAAGATTTATCCCTTTGACAATGACAACCACCATGTCAGTGCTGCTCAGGTCTGGAAATATCCTGAAAGGGAATGAAAGACAGAGAGAGGTACAGTATATTCAATAATTAATCTAACTATGTGCGGGGGGGGGGGTACCAGTCAGATAATGAAATACTTTTCTGGTTTCTGACTTTGAGAGAGAGAGAGTAGCTCATATTCACAAATATTGATTGTACTTTCCTGGGATTGGAAATAACATAATAGAATTATTAATTTAGGTAGTTTTCCCGTTTAAATATACGTAGAACTGCAGTTAATCTTTTTTTTTTAAAGTGCCCACCTGACAGTGTGAAACGATCTCTCCTCAAAGTGATGTTTAGGAGGAGGAAGACTTCTCGACTGAGCCAGCTTCAGGACCTCCAGACTCTTCTTACAACTCTCCGCCATCTTCTCAAACCTGGAGCGCACGCACACACAAACAAATAAACAGGAGGAGGAAAGACCGTTTGTGAGACGTCAGCCAACACTACATGGTTGTTACTTTTATAACACGTTTTGTTTACTGTGTATTTCAATATTTGAATAATCAGAGGTTCAGTCAAATCAAATGTACAAGAAGAAACATTTGGGTTTTTTGATTGTTTGTCAGACAAAATAAACAATCTGATAAAATGATTTTGGGATTGGGTAGACTGGACAATGGTATAATTTAAAACTTATAATCCATTTAACCCAAATAGATAAACAGACTTATTGCTAATAGTTTGCTGCAGTACACACACACCACACACACCACACACACAACCACACCACACACACACACACACACACACACACACACAACACACACACACAACACCCACACACACACAACCCACACACACACACACACACCACACAACACACACACACACACACACACACACCACACACAACGTTCATTTGAAAAACTGTTGACAATGACACAAGAAACTTACTTTGTTGTTTCCGTGACGTTCCCAGATGTGTGAACTGCTTGGAGTGAGTCATACATTTCTAAAAAATAAATAAAAAATAAATAAAGAGCAACAGTAAGACAAGGAAAATATTTGTCTTTACAGCAAGAGCAAGAACCATGCAAAGAAACCAGACTGGGAAGTAACAAAACTAAATATCTTTTGGCATTTGAATTAATTTGGAAACTTATATAACAAATGCATCTGAGAGCTCAAATGTTGGATCCTGGAGCAATCGGAGTTCTGAACATAAATAAGTTAAGGTATTACTAAATATAATATAATTCATATCTTATTACTAGGAGGGACCCCAAACAGTCGAATATTCTAAGCATTGATCAAAGTAGCATGATCCAACTCTCAATCTCACAGTCGAATCTTCTCAGAAGCGTAAAGCCCCAGTTCGGACCAAAGAATCGCCACGAGACGAGTTGCAATGCGCCGGTCAGCCACCCTCTGAAACCTTGCCAGTTCATATTAATGCAACGAGACGGTGTATCAGCTTCATAGAAGCAAATCGTACTTCTTTCTAACTATGCTGCGGAGGAGGGTCTGTCTAGTCCACACAAAATTCTGGGATAGGAGAAAAACGTGCTCTTGTTTTTAGTGGCATTTCTTTAAAACAATCACAATCCTCATTGTCCTCACCGCTCAACACGCCCAAAACGCAACAACAACAGATTTGCCGCCCCTTGCGGCTGAGAGAAGCAGGCTTCCATTGAAAATGAATGACTTCCGGTGACTTTAAAAGCTCAAGTCGGTGGCGGTGTGAACACACGGTTAGTTGTACAACAGAGCACTCTGATTGGACAGATAGTCCAGCTAGCTGTTTGGATTCACCCTGCAGAGATCTGAGGAGAAGTTAACCTTAGTCCTCATAAATCAACCAGAGTTACAATTATTAAATTACAACACAAAGGAAGTGGAAGGAAGCGGACATCCGGTGTCTTTTCTGGCACCACTGGAGCAATCCTGGAAGTGGAATGTCGTCGATATAGACTACATTTCTAGTGATGAAACACCAAAAACAATGTTTTATTTCTCTGATTCATGGCTTTGTTGTAACGCTGCTTGCTCTCTTCAGTTACTCTCTAGCTCGCTCGACCACATTGACGTGCCTCCAAGCACTAGTTAAGCCTCCGTCTCAAACTCTGCCATTTCGACCAGTTGACAGTTAAAATAATAACAGTTAAAATAAAATGTATTTTTGATCATAATAATAACAACAATTATATAGTTTGAAGCTGACTTTACAAGCTGACTTTGCTATTGACTGTTAAAACAGGTGATGACCTTCAAACACAAGCCTCTGGCAATTTGACCAGCTGAGTCGCAGGCGACACCATCAGCTGACTGAGACGGGCTGATTGCTGAAACTTTTCCCTGCAATGTTCTAAAACGTTTCATCTTGTCGTGAATCTTTGGTCTGAACTGGGCTTTTATGAAACGAGGATCCTGCCATTTTGGCTCTATGGGGGTGCTCTATGTCTAATTTTACACAGAAATACCCATTTTCTCCCAATAAGTTAAGATACAGCCTAATAGGATGTAAATATCAACATATAGCAGTAAATGCAAATGTAAAAAGAAAGAAGCTTTTAATCAATCTTTTTAAAGTGTGTGAATAAATCCAAACGCTCCATGACCCCATGATCCGTGACTAATGGTTTACCTCGTACTGCTCTTTTAGGATCTTGGCCAGTTGTGTGTAAAGCTGCTCTGCTTTCTCGGAGATCTGCACGTCGCTGTGATGAACCAGGATAAAGTCGTCATCTTCGTCACCAGGGGGCGACGGCACCTACAGGTGACAGAACAGAGAGGCTCAGCCGCAGCACATCACACATAAAATGGGTGTATTTTGAGGAAAAGGAGCACTAATAATACCCTTATGAAGAAATAAAAACTGAGCAAATTGTAATCTAATTACTTTTACTTTTAAATTATGACGTGACATTTTAACAGAGTCACAACATTTTTAGCTGTCCTTAGACACTGATGGTCCCATTCTAGGAAATACCTTTAGGAGGCTCATGTTTAGAGGCTTATGTGAAGGTTTTTACTTATAACAAAGACTTACTTTAATAAGTGAATAACTACTCTAAGAAAATCATTGTCTATGTAATTTTCCCATTACACAACTTAACCAAAAACAACTAATTACTTCAGAGAAACAAGAACTACTTAAGACCAATTTCTACTCTGTGCCCCCTACTTCTATCCAAATCAATTTCCTCTTGCTGAATAAGGCATTTCTAACACCAAGCTGGGTTCGGGTGAATCATACTAAGGATTCAGTAGCAGAGTAAATCTCCCGTCTGCTCACTGTGCTGATGTCCACAGTCTTGCCGCAGCGTGCTGCCTCGATCATGGGCTCGAAGCCCTTGGCGGTGCGGAGGAAAATCTTGGCCTGCTCCATGTCGTTCTTCTGCTTTGCCTGCAGAGCTGCCTTCATGTACATCTTCTTCCTGCCCTCCAGAAACTCCAGCTGCTGACCTGCTGTAGTATGAAGAAAGACAGAAAGTTAACTGATTGTAAACAATTAGATGTGGTTTTCAGTGGGGATAAATACATCCAGATAAGATCATTTGCAGCATGGCTGACGGAGGAAGGTGGAAGGACCAGTATGTGAAAGAGTTGTTTTTGTTCTTGTCTGGATGGTATCTGTTACATTATAAGTATAAGGGCTAATGATAAAAAAAACGAATGATTATTTTCATTAACAATTTATCTGGCAATTTCAATTTGCTTGTTTTTGTACAACAAGCAAAAACAGTAAAAACATTAGATATTCAATTTACTGTAACATCGTCATCTTTGAGAAGCTGGAACCAGAGAATACTAGATTTTTTGGCTTAAAAAAATATGACTGGAATTATTAATCAATTTAATCATAATAGTTGCCATTTAATTCTCGCTCAACTAAAGGATTAAATGACTAATGCAACTCTAATAAGTATCGTTATTTATGTCCATTTCTCATTTTAATTTCTATCATGTTGGTGGAAAATATCTTCTGCTTCAAAAGAGGCTGCACTGTGTCTGGTGTTTTGGAGAACAGGTTTTCTTTTGGGGACTGACCTGTTGGTGAGAGTCCTTCCCTGGCAGCTGTTCTGTCAGGTGAAGCTGACGGAGTTCTTTTCCGTTCTTGCCCTGCAGTGGAGAAATCTAACATGGGCTTCTTTGGCTCTTCTGGAACAGCAGGCTTAGACTACAACAAAACATAAAACACTGGATCAACAATTTATCAACAAAAACCAAATCAAAAAAATGATAATGTGCTGATGATAGCCCACCTCCTTCTCCTCATCTTCTTCTTCTTCATCTGCTATTTGGGAAGCATCGTTGGAGGCAAGCTTATTGGCTGCCTCCAGAGCAGCAACGAATCCCTGCTCCGATCCTGACACCTTCTGGCCCGGGATTGGAGGAAAACCTGAAAGATAAAAGCAAATTCATCACTTTGACTAGCATCACAGTTCTTAAACACTAGATGTTTGTACAAGAAGTACAAAAACATGTCTCTGACTGAGGCACAGCTTTGATAGTGATACAGTACACAGTAACACCCCAGAAACATGATTCCAATCCAATTTTACAGTGCTAAAATGTGACCTGAAAATTACACTGCCAGCTCAACAACATTAATGAAAAAAGAAACTCACCAGGGGGAACCGGTAGCTCCTCAAAGTCAACTGCTTTTCCTGCTTTGTGAGCTCGGATGGCACTCTGGTATTGCTGCAGGAGGAGAGATGATAAATATGTTTTTACAACGCTGCTGTAACAGGGTAAAATGAAGGACGATTTGTTGCTGGAAAGTGCTAGAAGTCCAGTGTTTTTAGGAATAGTGACTAACATTTAGAAAAAGATTAAGCTTGGCAGTAGAGTTCTGTAAAGGTAAATACAGACATCAGGAGGAGAGTCTTTCCTTGTACCTTGGCTATACGGTCATGCATTCGGGCCTTGCGGTCGTCTCCCCCAGCTTTTGCCTGATTGGACGCCTCCACATACTTGGCTCTTCTCTGCTCGAGAGCCTCCAGCACGTCTTTGGGAGCCGCTGGGGCTGATGGGAAAGCAGTAGACAACAATGTTTACATAGTTTGTCAATGTGTTTTTTTTGTTTTGAGATGTTTCCTCAAAGCTAAAGACACGCTGTTGGGCTGTACTTAAGGACATCAGGGCTTTAAGCTAAATGCTAACATGGTGATGTTAGCAGGTATAACATTTCCCATGTACACCATCATGGTTTGGCATTTTAGGATGCCAACATTTGCTTATTATTAATAAACACAACATACAGCTGAGGCTGATGTGAATGTTAATAGTTTTGCAAGAATTTAGTCATTTAGTCATTGCTGAAACTGCGGTGCCTCAAGGAGCAGTAACCCACGAACACCCTGGTGGACACCGGTGGTCAGGGAAGCCGACCGACTGAAGTAGGAGTCTTTCCGGGATATGTTATCCCAGAGGCAGCTGCAAGGTACCGACGGGCCCGAAGGGCTGCAGCCTCTGCCGTGACAGATGCATAGCAGTGGGTGTAGGAGAAGTTCAGAGAAGACATGGAGAAGGACTTTCGGTCGGCACCGAGGTTCTTCTGGAAAACCGTTTGCCTTTTGTCATCCAGTTTTCCATTTTACTTTTACACTGATCCATGGCTTCAGTGACATGCAGCATATGTTTGACTGTGTTATTTCTATTCACCCATCAGCCATGTAATATTCAGGTGAATGTATTGTTGTTTTTATTCCAAATAGTTTCTGTAAGCATGCTTATACATAACAATGCTGTGCACAACACAAGCAGTGTGTGTTCTTTTCTATTTAAAGTCATATCTAATGTGAAGTGAAATAAGGGGGAAACAACTGCATGACTGGTCAAAAATAAATGTAAGCCACAGCAACAATTCAAGCACATACAGTTACAAATGTAGATGATTATTACCTGGAGCTTCTGTAACCAGTTGGGGGACTTCTATGTTTTGCCCAGAGGACAGTTCTTTCACTGGAGCAGAGCCTCCTCCTGTACCTATAACACAAGGTAAACGGAAACATACGGGAGAAGATACACCAGGTTAACTAAACATTGCAGATATTTATTGTTTCCTAAACATGTTGCTTATGTTGTTATTACGGATTGATCATAATTCACCTGCAAATTACAATTTTTCTTGTAATAATTTATTTCTAATCACTTCACATCAGTGTTTTATATAGTTTTTGTTTTATTATCTTAGTATTACTTAAAGTATCATAGAAGCAAAATCAGGATGTCTCTTGAAATCATCTCAAAACCCATTTGTTGTTCTTTTTTTATTTCATTGTTAATGTGTGTTTAGCACTTATATTTCCTCCTTTAACTGTCATTCCTCCTGTATATCACATTGGAGCTTCTGTTTTTTTTTTTTTTTTTTAAAGGTGTATGAATGAAGTTGGCTTGGTTGTGTTTTATACACTTCTTTCACATAACACCAGTGTTCCTCACCCTGTCCTGGAGATGGAGGAAGGCCACTCAGGTCGACCGCTTGTCCTTTCTCCAACGCCTCAATCACCGCATCGAACCTCTGCACCAAAACATACAAAACCAAACTCTGTCAGACATAATGATGGTCTTTGTCTACTTCCAAATTGTTGGCATGTTTCAAATACTTGGAAGGGAAATCCTGCAGCCAGAATATGCAGCAACAGGCTCATACAACAGACTGCACAAATAGTGATGTGTAACTGTATTTTAGCAATTTAACTTTACACATTGAAATAAAAAGATTTCTGACACATTAAAACTTCTTAACTGGTTCAGTTTCAAAACTGATGTCTGATAAAAATATTAACTTTAGCAATAATCCTGCAAAGCATCAGGTTAAAAAACAAAAGCAGCTACTGCTACATTCCTACAGCAGAAACTTGCTCTGCTTAGGTTTTATAAGGTGTGTGTGTGTATATATATATATATATATATATATATATTTTTTTTTTTTATTACAATATAATATATATATATATTATTTATTTAATCTTCAATCACTAAGATTTGCATATATTTGTTGCATGTATACTTTTTATAAAAAGCATTTAAACTCATTTATACAGCACAAAATAAATAGATGTGCATTTTTTAATTTTGAAATTTCAAAAACAAAAAAAGGACAAGGAGATTATCTACTGGTCATCTATTAAGCACATTACCCCCACAGAGTAATTCCCTGACACCATGCTATTTACTAAGAATAAAATGCTAGCTCACAACAGAGAAATCCTGTTTTAGGCTATTCCTATTTTAGGATAAACATTTCTGTACAGAAGACACGACCTTCCCTTTCAACAAATCCATTAGGGTTGTGGTCTCTTTACTCACCTTGCTGGTCTTAAAGTAAAGCGTAGCTTGCTCAGTATCTCCCTGCTTCTTGGCTCTCAGTGCTGCCATCTTGTATTCTTTCTGCCTCTCCAAAAGCAACGTCTTGGTTGCCTTGTTCACTGCGGATTCACGAGGACAGAATAGCAGAACATTTACCACAATGAAAGCATTCATTCATCCCATATTGAGAGGCTGACAGCATATAAGTACACTCTGTGGAAAGTGTGCGGGACAGAATGGAAAAACAAAGTTAAAGTATTAAAATAAACTTAACTTGTGGATTATTTAAACTAATGCACCAATATTTAACCAAGTGGTCTCATCGGAAAACCTCGGTAAACATCAACACACCTTTTGATACCTTGTTTCAGTCTTGGAAAAGGAATCAAAACACTATTTAAGACACCAAATGTCACAGTTAACTAATCCACAATGCACAATTTTGGCCATCTTTAAAGTGTTTTTGTATTTTTTTAAATTATTGTTTAAAAAAGAGACTGTAAATTTTTGGGAATTTTTAAAAAAGGGCAGGGGGAGGGATCTGAATTATTCACTGACAGGGCCCGTGTGTTTAAATCAGTAATTTTGTTCTAATTTTTTCCGAATAAAGGAGTGCCCCCAAAGGGTCGTTTGGGGCCACTTTTATTTATATCATGTGACAAGTTGGGAGGGTCTTTTGGACAAATACCATTTTTTTGTGATGATATGGTTTTACCTTTGCAAAAAAATTTAGTGCTTGTGTTTTTAATTACAAAACGTTTAAAAAAGTCAGAAAATGTTTTACAATGGATCTTACTCTGAAGAAATAAGAGAAGTTTATGTTTTCTCAAAAGCAAAGAGCAACTGCACAAATCCAATGTCCCCTTTAAGGGGGGGAAAATTTTAAGAGTTTAAAACTTTAAATATCAGGTTTTTAATTGAGACAGTCTTAGTTTTTAAAGGAATGTTTTTAACAATGGGTTTTTAAATGAGACTGAAATTGGCTTTTATTTTGAAATAGGCTATGTTTTCTTTTGAGCAAAAGGAAACTTGTAGCGCAACATTTACACCCATTTTGGATTATGGGACCTCATTTATATGAATGCCCCAACCAAGTATTGAAATACTGGACTCTGTTTATCATGCCGCATTGAGGTTTTATCACAAACTGTAAGCCTCGCACCACCCACTGTGAACTTTACACACGTGTGGGTGGCCAGGTGGAGAACCGTAGACTCAATCTTGGGGTTATGTTCATTTATAAGGGTTTTCTGCGTCTGCCCCCTCATATCTGTGTGAGTTATTAAAACCAAAAGCGGATTAGACTGTATTCTTTACGCTCACAAGATTACTGCTATGTCTGTACCAAGTGTCCGCACAGAAGTTGGTAAGGTGGCATTTCACTATTCTGCCCCACAACGTGGAACAATTTACAAAAGTTCTGGAATTGAAGGAGGGGTTTTGAAATTGGTCGGGTTTAAACTATTGCTCAAAGGTTTGGAATTAAATCATGGTCTGTAAATGTTTTAAATAGTTTAGGAAATTGTTATGAAATTGTCTGTAATGTATGGAATTGTGTTGTGATCTGTGCCGCTGTCTTGGCAGGACCCTTGAAAAAGAGATTAGTAATCTCAATGGGATATTCCTGGTTAAATAAAGGTTAAATAAAAAAAAAAAAAAAAATAAAATAAAAAAAACACGGACCATCTGTCAGACTGGTCTGAGGCCCGGTTGCAGTTTCCCCGTCTGTCCTGTGGAGAGGTAAAGTGCTCAAGGCAGCGGCTGGCGGGGGACGACTCCTCCTCACGGGGGGTGAGAATTTGGGCAACCGGGGCGTCGCATGTGGCCTCCGCCCCCTCTGATTGAAAGGGGTGGGTTTGGGGGCGAGGGTTTCAGGGGGGCGGTCAGGGGAACGCAGGGTGAGGGGAGAACTCGAAGCTCCCGGGGGAAAGAGAGGATCTCGCCTCGTTCACAGGCTCCCTTTTTTTAAAAGCAGCAAAATGTTCCAGGTCTGTAGGGAGCAAAATTAAAAATCAATCTTTAATCCCCTAATGAAGAAAGCAATGCAGTCCTGTAATTCCCGGCACAAAAATAATATTTTTAAACAAGAAAAAAAGTAAAAATCTAAAATAGAGAACAGATTGAAAAACTGACAGCATGATGTCTTCTTATAGAAGAACTGGTGTAAAAAATGAATCCAAAAAAATTTTTGTTTCTCGAATCTGTAGTTTTTGATGGATATTTCGTCTTTGGCGTATTTAAGCACCTCAGGCCCCGACGTATCTCGGCTTGGAGGTATCCCTGCAGTTTTTGGTTTTTTAAGGCCGTTTGTACATGTAAAAATTTTCTCCCCAGGGGGGGGGTTGGAGGCTCCGGAGCTGCTGAAAAGCCTTACTTCCTGCTGCTTTAACCAAAACAACAGGCAGGTACTGTAAATTATTATCTGAAAAATCTGGTTTGTTAGGTCGAGAAATTACTCAGAACTGTGTGTTGAGAAAGTATTGCCAAATATAAAAAATAGGAGGGAATTGCTTTCTACACATCTATGTCTCATCTTTATTTACATGTTAAAAAAATCTAAGCACACAACTTTTCAGTGCATTTTCAGTAGAGTGAAATACAGGTGGGATAAGTATCAGGAAATGTAATGACTCACCAGAAAGAGTGGAAAATTGATGTCAAGTGAATCTATTCTACCAGTGACGTTAAGAAGGATACAACTATTGTATTGAGATACAGATGTAAAAATATGAAAAATCAGAGGTGATTTAAGAACAAAATAAGCAGCTAATTTGTAAACCAGCATAAGGCAGAAGGATAAATGTGTCTGCCCATTCCGGTTACCGGCAACTGCTAAAATGTTGACACAAGGCTGGCAGTGAGCTACGTGTTTTGTACCTGCGTCAGTGGGGACTTTGGTTTTTCAGCTTGAGAAGATTCAGCAGCGACGAAGGATGTGGGAGAAACAGTTACAGCATCCTCAGCTTCCCCCTCACCCACCACTTCCTGTAGCTCTGCCTGATGGGGTAAAATACAGCAACGGATCAACAGCCAACTTTGATTTGGATTTCAGAAAGTGCAGAATGTGAGACAACTTTTCCATTTGGTAAAACATGCAGTTCTTTGAGAAATGAAAATTATGCCAACCAAAATGTGCAGATGTAATGAAGGTCCAACAAATCAATAAATCCCTGGCTAAAAAGATGCAACGTATTAAGATAAGTCTATATTTGTTACAGAACTGACACAAATCTTCTTTGACTGTGGGTGTTGCAGCAAAAAGTAGCTCTGTTTCACATTTTTACAACACAGGGTCCTGTGTTATTTCAAACCATTAAGTACTATACTTGTGTATCAACCATTTAATTAATGTAAAACTTGACATCACAGGCTCCCAATGAGTGGGTAAAGGCAACATGACTTTTAAACCATGTGGTAGATGGCCAAGAGGCCCACAAGGAATACGGTTTTCATTTTGATGTCTCTTGCTGTTTGTTGGACGACTGCATTTGGTTTGTACAGCTACTTGAATTAATGTCAGTGTAAAATGTGTCTGGTAAATGGACTACTTTGTCCAGCTTCTTTAAATTCAAGCAGCCACAACCGGGCATAAAATCAGAGATAAATGTACAGCAACACCAACCAGTAGATCTTCATCGTCCTCCAGGTTACTGTCATCTTCATCCTCATCCTCATCCCTCATACACTCGTCGGCCATTCTTGCGATGTCTTCCATGGGCAGGGGGCCTACAACACAAACATGATGTCATGTATCCAACTGGGTTTGTATTTGAGATCATCAACACATATTACATGGTAATGTAGTAATAATATAAATGTCAATAGTGTCTATATACGTATCTATTGTCTATCTACCAATACAATCTATCAGATGGTAATGACATGTTTTTTTAACAGTAACTGTCCTGCCCAGAACAATTCTTAGTGGTGATTGTTAAATAAACAACTTTGAGGGAAGCTTTCATTATCAGATTTTTTATACTCTTAAATACCAATATAGGTATTAAAAATCCAGTATCGGTCAGGCTGTAGTACTGACACCAGGCATGGGCACAACACAGCTTCACATACAAGTAATAAGCTGCACTGCACTCACTTTTCCCCTTCTGCTTGGCTCTTCCCCCAGCAGCAGCTCTATTTCCAGTGATAGCAGCAAGTTCAGCCTCTAAGTCCGGGTCGTCCAGATTCCCTTCCATACCCATCATCATCTCCTCAGGGTCCAGGTCTACAAACAAACCCATCTGAAACCAGGAAGTAAGAGATTGACATCACCCTTTGACTGCTGCTCACGAGAAAACGTAACAATAAACATCTTTGCTCGCAGCATTCATCAGTGTAGTGGTTGATACCTGCTTGGCTGCAGCGGCGCCCTGGCCTCTCGGCTGCGGAGCTCTCTTCTTTTTACCAAACATGTTGTTGTTGTTGTTGTTGTTGTGGCTTGTTGTTTAACAAGCCCCTAAGCGACACTCCAGCGATTCAAACTACAAACACATTACAATAATCTCACATTATAGAATATTTCCTGTCGTGTAATGTCATCGGTCTGCTCGCACTAGTTATAAAGTCATGTGTGGTTGTCAGGTGGCTCCAAACGGACAACGAGCTGTTCACTGACGCTTATGTTAGCCGAGCGGCTAGCTGTTAGCAAGCTAGCTAACCATGTTTGTCGCCTCAAACTTAAAAAGTTTGTTCATGAGAAAGAAGACGACTGTTAGTGTCACTGTAAGCAAACACTTGGTAGAGTTGTATCCAGCTTTGAAAGCGTGAGAGATTTTACCTGCTCGTTTAACACTTCATCAGGTAGTTCTCAGTTTCAGTTCTGTGGTTTGACATGGTAATAGGGCTTCTGAATACGCATGCGCAAAGTGAGGGAGCGTCCGAGGATCATTTTAAAGGTGCAGCCGTGTGCAGCCTTCACTCCCAGTGAATTGAATTGAATTCAATCCAAAAATAAATCCGTTAAGTAAGGAAGAAATATGTCTAACGGTGTAATGACTTCCATCGTTCTGGTTTTAACTTTTACAGTCATCTCACGATTCAAGTTTTATTATCATCTGCATAGGAAACACAAGTATATACAATAACATTTCAATCCTGTACCATAAGTTTGAAAAAAAATACAAAAATGTGTAATTTTTATATGATAATATTTTACAGAATTACTGTGGGAGGTTGTAGGCAACTGTACTGAAAGCTCAGTACAATGAGCACAAATAAAAAAAATCCAAAATTTATATTTCATCAGCAGGATATCATTTTTCTACTAGTTGGATTTGTTTTATAGCTGCAGAAAAAAACCTAAAACATTAAGACTTCTCAGAAAAGAAAACGCATTATGACAATACATTTTGTGTAATCAGAAATAATACGTTGAATGAAATTGACATATGGTAAAACATACCATCTTTATATCTAGACAGACTAAATCTGGGGGAACTATCAGGCCTAATTTAACAAACAGGAGATTGCTAACAACATTGTAGACAAAGGAACTTTTGTTTACTCTATAATAGTATATAAAATATAAGACAGATACATGATTATAAAAACCTATATTCTTTCCATGATATCAATCCAGATCAGGTAATTTAGGCTAAAAACTTTGTTCACTATAGACAGTTTAAGCCTGACATTTATTGCAAAGATTGCAGCGCTGTGGAGATAGGTCCGGCAATGCGAGACTGCTGCAAAGAGAACCTGATCCAGATTTGTGTTAAGGTTATAGTGCATGGGAATAAAAACCAAAGTTCAATATAAATTGTTAAAAATGTAAATGTTTACATAACAGCTGACTGCTCAGGTGGAGTGATATTACAGATCCCTGTGGTTGCTGCTGAGCAGTGTGGGGTAGGATGTGCCGATGGATCCCTTGTGCCGATAGACAACCAGCTCCAGCACATACTCGTCCACTTTCACCACCACAGACGTCTTCTTCTCAGTCGACATGAGAAAGATGATGGTGAAGAGAGCCACCTCAAACTCTGGACTGACACCAATAAAGGAGCCACCAATCGGCTTCACCAGGCCTTTCCAACTGAACTGCAGGTTCAGGACGTGGTCATCTTCATCAGGCTGTAAAACAATGATAGTAAAAACTGTTCTCATAGATTTATCTGTTGTTCAGTAACAGCACTGATTGTTGTAGCTATAGAGTTTTTGTTCAGTATTTTCATATTGTAGAACTTGTCTTACTGTATCTTTGCTGTCTCTTGCTTTGTAGCCTTTGTAGTCAATATGGTTGTGTTTTTCCTGCAGGTAGAACTGGATCCAGTTGTGAAGACCCATAATCTCCCGATCAAACTTGGTTTCTCCCACAAACACATGTTCAAATCCACAGGAATCCTCACTATAATGAAAAACAATAATGTTTGAAGATAGGTTTATTAAGTCCTACGTATGGCCTTATTCATCTTGTGATCAGATCTGTTTTGATATTTTCTCTTATCTACCTTCTTTGAATGGCTGCCTAGATAAATTATGAAAACACTTTAAGGTAACGTACATTCTTGACCCTTGGAAATAATAGTGTGACTAAAAAAAAGTTTAATCTCAATTTACTTACTACCTTCTGACGGATTAAAACTTAATTAACTGCTGCAGACCGTAAGATGTGGTTAAAAGCTCCAGCAATGCTAGTAAGTGTTTATTTTTTTGTCAAAGATTTATTTTTCTTTGAATATATTTATACATTTTTTTCTCAGTCTAATAACAGGATTACCACATGCAGTAATTGTAATTTAACTATTACTTAAAAAGAATACACTAAGTGTTGTAGCATTGTATTTATTCATGTATATATTTTTACATTCCTTAATGATTTTTGAGAAAGATATTTATCTGTCTCAATGCTTGCAAATTCAGCTGCAGAAAACAGTAACGGCTGACTTCCACAAGTTTTTTGTGTGGAGGATTAAACCTGTGCCATCTCTGCTGTCCTCTAGGATCGTCTCTTTCTACATTACAGTAGCTCCCCTTGCTATTATTTTGAAACTCACCTTCCACTCCTGTCTCGGTGGTAGAGGCGAAACCAGATGTCATACAACTGTTTCTTGAACTGTCCAGGGTCTGACTGCGACAGCCCCTTCCTGACCAGATACTTGTGAGCACACTATAAAGAAAAAACAAACAGCATAATGACACATATACATACATACATACATATAAAAAAATAAGAGAGAGAGAGAGAGATAGTTCAGTACAGTGCAGAAAACTCCAGAACAGCTCCTAAACTGATTTTGTTTTGAGGTTGCTTTCTTAACCAGTAATACCTTTGTAAAGTTTTACAAAAACAATAAAATGCATAAAAGGAAAATCCTAAAATAAGGATGCAAAGTGCATGTATAACTAAAAGAAAATAAGTACAATCATAATTTTATCCTACACAATAGTTAAAATGAAAAGTTACAGTATGTTATTTTTATATTGTAGTAATATACAGTTGAACTCATTCTACCAATCTAGAATATTGAAGGTAAACGGTTTTTTGCAGTCTGTGGCTGATATTACGATTGAATATTCAGTTTATTTCAACTTTCATTCAGTGTTTCCTCTAAGATATTTCTTGTTGTGAAGGGTTGTGTAGGAGTTTCGATGGTGGTGATAGATGTGTTAAAGAGATGACTCTTTCTCTCTCACAGCCACTGCACCTTCATGACATCGGTCTCCATCATAGAATCAATAAAGAGCTTGTTCTCTTTATGCTCCTCCGACGTCACTGTCTCCGATACACCTGTGGACACCTCATAGTTGTCCAGCAAGTTTATGAAATCTGCAGAAAAAAAAACATGCTTGTTAAAAAAATGTAGGTAGTAGCAAAAGTATAAGAAGTGTAATGGAAAAAAGTTAAACTTACGTAAATATGTATTGATACTCTTGAGTTTGTCTTCATTGACATATGTGAAGAGCGGAGCACTGGCCTTATCTCTGGCGTAGCTACTGCCCTGAGCCACGTAACCTGCCCTTCCCTGAGCAAAACACACAGAAATACACAGACAGACAACAGCATGTAAATGCAATAGACAAGAAAACTGACTGCATGGGGTGTGCATGGATTGTGTGTGTGTGTGTGTGTGTGTGTGTGTGTGTGTATCTCTGAGTGTTTTGCATTGCAGAGAAGCTCTGAAGGCAGACTTGTGTTACTGACCTGGAGGGAAATGATGTAATCAGTCCCCGGCCTGAGACGGTTAGTATCCAGGCGCCAGAGTTGGTTGAGCACATCGGTGAGCTCCTTGTTGGCCTGTTGCCTGTTAAAATGCAAATAAAACAAATGCAGTGAATTAAGTATTATATAGAATTAGATTATTTCCGACACTGAAACATACATTTTGAAACCTGCTTAAACTAATAAAAACTTTTTTTTTATTTTATCCTTTACTGACCAACATGTTTTTTCCCCCAATAGTAGGCTTTTATAAACTTACACATTCAAACATTCCCAACCAGTTAGGTTTAAAAGGAGGTAATTAGTTTTACCACCAATGATTAAACAAACCAAATAGTGCCATTTTGGTCACCTACTTTATCATGATACGCTTTTATGAGAATATGCTGCTTGATTTTTTAATTTAGATAAATCTAACAGGAAATTGCTGTAATATACCAAACCCTTACATAACTCACTCATAATATGGCTCAGTAGATATAGAGTATACTACAGTATCTTTAAGGCTAATAGGAAGCACTAAGAAGTTACTAATTCAAGCAAATACAGCTACAATTCAAAAACAGTGTTTGAAGACGCCCTCTTGTCTAATCAAGAAAAAAAATAAGTTGAATTGTGCTGAATATTGTACACGTTAAGGGTCAACTTACACATTGACTATTTTGTTCATGTTTTCCATTTAAGTATGCCTATTTTAACAGGCTTGAGTACGTCAGCCTCAAAACTTAGCTAACTGAACCAAACTTATGTCATGTCATCTACAAATACTTGAATTTGTTTTTGCTACAGTATAGAGCTAGAATTGTTTCTTTATTACATGCGAGAGAAAAAAAAGTTTGAGAGAAAAAGTTCTCACACTGATAACAAAAACAAAATCTCTCTCAAAATACTTTTATTAAAGTCTCAAATAAAAAATTTTTTGCCATCAGTAAGGGGGAAAAAAAATTCTTGTATTCCACACTGAATATCAGCCAGCTTGTGTTGCTAAAAGCTAATATACTTCCTGCATGGCCACAGATACATAATCAACCAGAGAAATTTTATTTTCTTTACAAACTTTGCGTTATTATTGGTTTTCTGTGAATTAATTCACAATTATTCATTAAGGCAGTAAGGGGTTTGCAATTAGCTACAGTTTTATTCAACCCTATGTAATTTGAGTTTTTTTTAAACTGCACCCAATAATGCACTTTATGACAGATACTGTATATTATTGTAATTTTGTGTTAGGATTATTAAGACATTTCAAGATATTTAATATATCAACACAGGGAATAAAGTATATTTTTAACAAATACATTTTATATAGGCTTACTACAATGTTTGTATATATGGGAAGCACTAATATGGAGCTAGAATTGTTTCTTTATTACATGCAAGAAAAAAAAAAGATGTGAGAGAAAATGTTATCACACTGACAGCAAAAACATTTTATGAGAGAAAAAAAAAAATTGAGCGAAAAAGTTTTCTTACCAATAGTAAAAAAAATCTCTCAAAATACTTTTTTAAACTCTCAAATATATGTATTTTTGTATTTTCTAGCGATGTTCCCACGCTGGCCGAGCCCCACTGACGGAGGTCCGTCTGCGGCTGCAGGACCTGGAGCTCAGCGCCTGTGTTTCAGTGTGACTGTTAAAAATGTTTAGATATTTAAAAAGGTATTTATTCAGAAGTGGGCTGGATGCTAGTTATCCATCTATGGCGGTGACATTGGTGTTATGATTTAGATGGACTCCCGAGACAAGACGGTGCTCACCCAACAGGCCAATAGGAACGTGCGCGTGACACTATTTTCACATCAAGAGAAAAATCCTGTTTAGAGTATGTATATGTTAGTGTGTATATTTTTTGTTTTGGTTGTTTTGTGTGTAAGCACAGTGTGAGCAACAATGCTCCAAAGAAAAATTCCTTGTATGTGTCCTCATACCTGGCGAATAAAGCTGATTCTGATTCTAAAACTTAGGTTTTGAGAGCGAGAAGAAAAACGTTTTGAGAGAAAACACTTTTTTTGGGAGATTTTTTTTGAAAGTTTAAAAAAAGTGTTTTGAGAGAGATTTGTTTTGCTATTGGTTGGAAAACTTTTTCCTCATAAAATGTTTTTGCTATCAGTGTTATAACTTTTTCTGGCAAACTTTTTTTTCTCTAAGATCTTTTTTTTCCCTTGCATGTAATAAAGAAACAATACTACATATCCAATACTCCATACTACAGCAGCTGGAGACCTTCTGTTGTTTTTGGGGTTTTGTTTCTGGTCTTGCAGTTCTCTTTTGTTAGACAACACAATGCCAGCAGAAAAAACAAAAAACAGACCAGTCGAGAAAACCTTGACTCCATTAAAGAGCCCAGCTCTATCATTAAGTTACAACTGTAACATGAGATAGAACAAAAAAAAAAAGGTTTTATTGTTCCACTAACATTTGGCCAAATATGATTCAGGGTATCTGCTCAATCTCATCCATTTGAAGTATCTCATAACTGCCACACCCTTCCGGCCATTTTACCAGAGAAGATGTTTGATACATTGGAGAAAAAAATGTGAGTAAGACCGGAAGGATACAGACACCTCTCTCTTCTTAAATTAGATGTGCGTATCACAAGGGAGAACAGCAACACACTTCATTGCAGCAGAGGGTATTTCTATTCAAGCCCTGTTCTGTTTGTTTGTTGTATAATTTAACCCACTAATCACTACCAGACTCTAGAAATCCACTGTACAAACCTGTAATCTGCACTGAGAAAAGCTGTTGGTCTAAACCAAAAGGACATTTGTGTTTTACAAACAAAACCTACAAACCTTTACATAACCACCGAGAAGACCCCTGGGAAATATCCTGTTACAGTTTGGCTGAAGTTTACATGAAATATTTCTATTTTAAATGGAAACAACGTAAAGCGGTCGAAAGTTGGCTGAAAATGTCACTAATCAGCTAAAGAAATATGCACATACAGGAACTGAAGAGAACAAATTAAAAGATAAGTTATTGTGATGTGTCTCTGTTCTCCAATTGTCACCAGAAACTTACCCCTTTGCCATGATTTCGTTCAGTGGAAAATGTTACTCTCTGACTTGTTATCCTCTCAGAGGTGCTATTTCATTCGGACTGTTATCGGAGTCAATCATGACGTTACCAAAAGAACCAGCCAATAACAAGACCCGAAGACGCCCACGCCCCTCCCTCTATCATTAGAAGGGCGGATCCCTCTCCATGGTAAAGGCGCAGAGCATGGATGACCAGAGATCAGACAGAGAGACGACTCAGACAAATCGGGAGTAGTTTCCTGTATCTGCGTCAAGAGGGGTTCGCCACTGGACGTTACTTTAGCACACACACACACACACACACACACACAAACACGAGAGAAAACATACTCAAAAACACACGTTTTCCACTCAGTTCTGACCATTCAACCGGACCTGGTAAACACAAAATAACACACATGATGACAGGACAGAGCTTGGGGGATGGGATACACAAAATATCAGTTAAAAAACGGCCTGATATTTTGGGTACCCCCTTTTGCTAGAAAACAGCAGACCTAAGTTATTTCAGGTTGATTATTGTGACCTGGTAAACACACAAAATAACACACATGATGATAGGACAGAGCTTTTGCATGTTAGGGGATGGGTTTCACAAAATATCAGGTGAAAAACAGCCTGATATTTTGAGTACCTCCTATGTAACTCATATAGTAGACAGGTGAAAAAAGTGGTTAATGGAAAAGCCATATTAAACTTAATTAAATTAAAACAGAAATCACGTAAGAGGGGCAGGGAGGATATGTAGGATTATCAGTCGGCCCGACTAATCCACAATATTAAACGACGCTACAATTCACACGTCGATTAAATGTAACAGACAAATACACGTATTTATGTAGATAAGTGAAATCCATGTTACTATGGAAAACCCTGTCGAGTCTTCCACGTCGCTATTTGTTCCATTTAAGAGGTAAATTAAAAGTGCAGCAGTTAAACAATTCGAAGGGCAGCAGAAACTCCGCTCAATGTGCATGCGCGCTCCCGCGGCCAGGCCATCCTGGCGGGGATAAGGACATTGGCACGACACCAGTGCAGTCTCAAACGCAAACGTATTCACAACGCTTGCTTTTATTTTGAAATCCACTACCAGATGGAAGGAAGATGACTTTTGCGCAAGCGCAGCAGCCGCACACGTTGTTTTGATATGGTTGTCGCAAAATAGCTAATAGATATTCATGTTTAAACAGCTTTACCACGCTGTTTACGCTGTTTATTGTCTCAGTGTTACACATGAAGGTTTCTGATACGACTGGAGTAGCTGTAATTAGCTGTTGGTCAAACGGGACGACAGAGAAAGCTGACGTTTAATGAAAGCTAACCTTTCTAGCTTAGCACTCTGTAGCGACAAGTGGCAGCATGGCAGCTGTACTGGAGCTGATTGCTGGGAGCTACGAGCAGGTCACTTTTGGTTACCGAGTGAATACTGATGCAGAAGTAAGTCTGTCCTATTTTTGTAAGTTTTGTAACGTGATATTAGTTAATGCCCCGATTGGTCTGCGTTTTTCTGCTGTCACTTGCAAACTAAACAGTCAATGGGACATGTGTGTAACTTTGACCACGATCTAATGTTCTTAGTCGGGTGATGAATAGTGTAACCTGTTTTAACTCACTGACGCTGCCAGGAACCTAGATAATATCTATTTTCTCCGTGTTTCAGTACTTACGTTCATTCAAAGAGTTAATTAATTCTCAGTCGTTTTTGTTCGTCATGCAGGAGTGGACCGTCAATGCGAACTTCACACATCACGCGCACACAGCGTCCATATCAGCTGCGGCAGCCAGTGAGAGGTTTGTTGTCACAGGAAGCAAAGATGAGACCATACAGCTGTACGACATGAAGAAGAGGACCGAACACGGAGCTTTACTGCATCATGATGGTGAGTATCATTATGTACACTGACCAATTCTGCAATGTAGACCAAGATGTCTGTGAGCCTGTGGTAAAGTTCATCTCAAGGCATTTAACCTTCTACATGAAAATACCAAGGAGGCCACAGAGACTGATGATATATGGATGGTGTTTTGTGAAATCTTTAGAGAGGATCGCGGGGTGGTCGGCTGCAAGCAAATAAGCACTAAAAACACTGTTTTCCGCTAAGATAATTTCCCTTTATCCCCCACGGAATCCCGTACAGATGTGAGCAACAACCTCACACTATCAATAATCAACAACACTGTAAAGTACACTCTCCTTTACAGACAAACACTCAGAGGCCGTACCTGCTAGAATATATATATATATATATATCTTTATTCCCCACAGTATACAGCACAGCAAACAGCATGCACAAGCAGATATGCACTCAGTACGTGATGCAGAGTAAACTCTACTCCAAAGCTCTTACCTTGACACAGGACTGGAGAGATGGTTAGAAAGGACATGGACAAAGACAATTCTATTTTAATTTCTTGTGAAAACCAAAAAAAATGAAATCCACACAAAATTTTACTTTATTTGACAACATAAAGGAAATTTAGAGATCTTGAGAAAACTGCTGCACTGCTGGCAATTTCTTTTTTGATAGTTATTTTGTGGTCGTTGCTTGTTTTAAAATCACAATCTCGCTGCCATTATTTCATGGCAGGTTCTCCTGACTGCATTCCTCATTCGTGATAGGCCATAGGTATTGTAGCTAAACTGCTTTTGCCTCATGATTTGTAGTTTGAAAGACCGTTGGGGCCTGATTTACAGCGCATTTATCCAGACAGCTTAATGGACTTTATTCATTTTATTTACTGTGGAACAAGGAGAATAAAATATCATTGGAGACCTTGTTTACTTTTTACTGTTTGTCAAACTGTAAAGAAATTAAAGACACTAGCTTTGTGGTAGGGGTGTACAAAAAAATTGATTCAAGCTCTACCGATTCAAAATTGATTAATAGAATTCCAAAAATCAATTTATATTACTATTATATATAATTTTATTTTTTTTGGTTTTTGTAATGGTGTTTATACTATTAGATGGTAAAGGTATCTACATGTACATACTCTGAATCGGGTTTTTTTTAAATTGAGAATTGTTTTTGAATCAAATCAATTTTGATTTAAATCAATTTTGAATCAAATTGTGAGTCTAAAAATCGATATCAAATAGTGACATTTTCTGAATTATGAACCCCTACTTTGCAGTCTGCACACCTGACCCAAACTTCTCTGTATTGCACAGGCACCATCACCTGCCTGGAGTTTTATGGGGCATCTCATTTACTGAGCGGAGGAGAGGATGGACTTATATGTGTGTGGAGCACAAAGAAGTGGGAGTGTCTGAAATCCATCAAAGCTCACCAGTAAGCACGCAGAGAGAGAGATGCTGCAGAAGCACTGAGATGGTTGCGTTTGCGGTATTGTTGTATTTTGTTGGAGTTAAATTAATTTGCTTAATCCTCTTGTTTTGCTCAGTGGCCATGTCACATCGCTGTCTGTCCATCCGTCTGGGAAACTTGCTCTTTCAGTTGGGACAGATAAGACTCTCAGGTAAAATTTAGTCCACAAGGCAGCTATTCATGTAACAGGAAATTAAAAAATGACTGTTTTGATCTTTTTTATGATTTTAGAACATGGAATTTAATTAACGGAAGATCGGCCTTCATCAAAAACATAAAACAGAGTAAGCCTCCTTATGGACTCTGATGTTAAGAACTGATCAAGTTATTTTAGCAATATTAGTATGTTTAAAATGACTTCAACCTTTTTTTTGTTCCCTGCACTTTTAACAGATGCACACATTGTAAGATGGTCTCCAGATGGGGACAAATATGTGGCTGTGGTGAATGACAAGGTGAACACTTACGACCTGGAGACAGCCTCTGTGACAGGAACAATCACAAACCCCAAGAGGATATCATCTGTTAAGTTCCTAAATGTAAGTTCCTTGACTACAGGTGCTCCTCATGTTGCTTAAATTGCCTCCTCGACGACTCCACCTGCCTCCCTTCCTTATGGGAAATCATGGGAGCAGAGAGGAACCGAGGAAATGTGTTTTAGAGGGACGAGACGTCCTTTCCTCTGAAGTGTCACATGAATTCGTCAGCTGTATGGGTTGAGTTAGCAACAGCTTTCAGCTGCACGGCTTCCAGGTAGGATGCTCTTGTGTATCGTCGCTCATGGCTCCTCGTGATCCCTCTTCGATGCTTGGTCCTCGGGGCAAGAATAAAGAGCTTTGAGACTGCTTTCACCGAGGAGGGACAGAACAACATCCGGTTCAGCCGAGGACTGAGGAGTCAGAGAACTATCAAATAAGCAAAAGTGTCAGGAAACTGTCACTTAAAGTGACATTTGAATGTGATATAGAGATTGTTGTGGTTGAGATGATTTGTATCTCCTATTGCCTCAAGATATGACAATAATAAGCAACATAAGAATAAGTTTAAATAGATGTTGTAATCCTGCTTGCTTTTTAGAACTCCATCCTGGCCGTCGCAGGAGACGATGAAGTTGTGAGGTTTTGTGACCTGGGAAAAGAAAAATGGGTGTGTGAGTTTAAGGCTCATGAAACCAGGTAAATTCAGAGTGTTTTATAGGTCACAGATTTACCACCATGTACTGCATATCTGAAAGTCATTAGGTGCAGGTGTTTGTATGTATTTAAAGTAAAGGCTTTGTAAAATAAAATGCTAAAAAAAAACACAAATTGAAACTTATATCAAAATATCTTCATATTGGAGACAAGTGTTTATTTTACATCTCATGTCATATTGGTAAAAACCTACATCCTTCTGTAATTTCAGAGTGAAAGCGGTTGACAGTTTCATGATGGAGGACTACTGCGTGCTGGTGACTGCTTCAAATGACGGATTCATCAAAATGTGGAAACTCAACTTAAAAAAGGCATGTCTTTAGTGTTATTTATAAACATTTGAGTGTATATATATTCAGATAAATGTCAGACATACAAAAGCATTCTGTTACAAGACTGATGAAAGTTTTATACCAAGAAAATCTGTTTGGCAAAAATAAAAATTGTCATAAATGACGAGCAGCTGTTGATCTAGCAATGTACTCCTGTTGTCCAACAGGAGCTGGAGTCTCCCACTCTTCTTGGAGAAGTGAACACAACGGCCAGACTGACGTGCCTTGCTGTGTGGAAACCTTCATCAGTTCAGCAGACCGCTGAGGAACCAGCAGCTGAGGCAACAACCTCAGAAGGTACCGTAGTTGTCCTGCAAACACGGACGTTTCTCCATTTCATCATCAAGTTATGAAAAAGATTTGAGCTTTAGGTATTAGAATACTGAAGTTGGGGAATTGGGTATTTTTTGAGTATCCATGTTAATATAAATACACTGTAGGTTGTTCAGCTTTCTCCCACCAAAATCTAAATAAATAAATCTGTTTGCTTCTGTCTACAGAACTCGCACAGGAGCTTTCAAAGACAAAAAGAGTCCGAATTGTAGCAGAAGAAGTCGTTCTAGAAGACGAGAGTAAACCCAAAAAGAAGAAAAAGGACAGTGGAAAATAAAATGTAAAACAAATAAATCTGTTTTGTTATAGATCGACTTATGTCTGGACTTATTTGGTCACATATGCATGTGCTGTTTGTGGTTGCCATAGGGAGGTCATAAAGTACAGCTCTTAAGAACAGAGTTTGTAAATATGACACACATGAAAAGAAGAAGAAAAAGTGAAAATGAAACAACGGAAAATGAGATGGGCAAAAATACAAACGTTTTATAATCAGTTTATTGCTTGTTATTGTGTCAAACCTTTATTCATGGTTACCACTGGAAGGTGGTAGGCCTACCACAGATACTGAATGTATGGGTTGAAGGATATACTTGCCGTCTGTGGCAAGATAGTCACGAGTCAATTTTGAGACACCACTTTCGTAATAATCAACAATCTTCACATGCTTTTATTTTGTTGAATTACATCGGAAGTGACATCATCGGAACGTTAACATTCGGAAGTTTCCAGGTTCCTAACCGGTGCTTTCATAAATCCAGGTAAGTACGTTTAGTGTGATATTTAATTATAAAAAAAGAATTGGCATCATGTTGGTCGCCATTGTTAAGGGTTTGAAATGTTGATACGTTGTGGTAAAGTGTTGGTAATTCCTCATCTACAAACTGATAGACTGCAGCCCGCTGGCATGGCTGTGGACTGGCTTGGGTTCAGCTATGCTGCTCTGGTGTCAGCAGGAGGAATCATGGGCTACGTGAAAGCAGGTAATAGAAACACAGCAATAGAACTAGTGGTGGAGGAAGTATTCAGATCTCTTTATATACAGTGTATGAGTCAGATCCTTAGGTAACCGTAAAATTACTAATACCACTGTATAAAAAAATTCTCTGTTTACTCTGTAAGTAAAAGGCCTGCATTGAAAATATTTAGTAAACATATGTAACGTTAGGTTATAATCAGGAAATTGTACTTAAGTATTAAAAGTATCCTAAGTAAGGCCGTAAAATGTACCCCTGACTGATCTTTTAGATATTTTGATTATTGTTACTCACACATTAACATGACATGACAAATAAAACTGTAATTAATGCAAAAGCAGGACTTTTACTGCTGTAACGTTTGTTGGTTGAGGTTGAGCTAATTCATAGGACTGCGATAATGATTATTTTTATTATGGATTCATCTAATGATTATTGTCTTGTTTTATCAATTGATTGTTTGGCTGTTATAGTGCCAATAGTCTAGAATTCAAAATTATTGAAAAATAATAATTACAATGTAAAGGAGCAAATCTTCAGATTTATGGAGCTGAAACTATGACAACAATGACAGTTATCAAAATAGTAATTGCAACAAATCCTACCTTCTTGAAAGGTCTAATGTTCAGATTTTGTTGAAACTTTTTCAAATGAATCTTTGTGGTAATGTAGGAGGTTTAAGTCGTTGCGTAATGTTGAGAGATGCCTTTAAAATATAAATTAGTTGGACAATTTCATGAAATGTAATCAAGTGTTGATTTCAAAATAAAACCTTACTGTGTTTCTTCCACAGGCAGCGGTGCCTCCCTGGCTGCAGGGCTCTTGTTTGGCCTGCTGGCTGCCGTCGGTGCTTATTTGGCATCTCAAAATTCCAAGAATGTCTGGCTTTTACTAGGTAAGCAAGTTAAGGTTGTTAAACGGGGACAGTCCAGCTGCAGCTTTCACAAACACATGGCAACAACTGTTTCCCCGCAGGCACCTCGGGAACTCTGGCTGTGGTGATGGGACTGAGATTTCTGAACTCATGGAAGTTCATGCCAGCTGGTTTAATGACTTTAGCAAGGTAGTAGACAATTCTTTCTTATCAGATTTTACTTTCCCTCGGACTGTTTCTGGTATAATCATTTAGTAACAGAATCCGCTTTAATGGCCGAGGAAGTGTGAACGCATACAAGAAATCTGACTCCGGCTCATTGTTGCTTTTAAAGTACATAAACAGAAATAGACATATAGCTAGAAACAAGGAGAATAAAGCAGAGCAAGGTAAACATAAACAACATTTACAATATTCTGCACCATGTGGACTGTAGACATTTGCTTTCGTCAACCTGAGACAAACAGAAATGAACACATTTACTTTTCTGTCCTTTATTTACCATATACTGATATAAACATTTTTTTTCAGTGGACTAATGCTGGTCAAAATCATCACTGGAATGCAGAAGAAACCACATAAATGAAAAAAAATGGAAATATCTAAATATACCTTTTCTGTGTGTAAACATTTTTGACAGTAAAAAATTATAAATCTAATTTCTGCTCCCATAAACTCTTCTTTCACAAACATTTCCTTGATGTGGCTTTCTAATACAGTCTGCTTCTGTATAAAAAAAGTGATATAAATATTTTTAGAGGAAAAGGTACAAAAAATAAAGTACATTTACAGTTAGGTGATGTTAGCTTGTAAATGTATCTGCTGCTGTAAAACAATACATTTACCCACTTTGATAAAGAGTTTAATTTCTAATGTATAAAAAAAATTTTTTTAGTAGGATGTTAAATGTTACAGCAGACTAGCAAGAAACACTTCTCCTCTGAAGTTTGTATTTCCTGGCTAAAGTGCAGTGGCAACTTTTCCCATGAGTCACTGGGGGAGCAGAGTGGGCTGCTGTGCTACTGGTGGACTCCGTATTTGGCAGTCCACTCCACTCGTCCCTGCATTGGCTGGATGTTTGTGCTCCTTGAAAAGGTGTTCTTCCCTGTAACGCTGGATCCAGGGTTCTGAGGATTCAGAGGTCTGCTCCTCCTTTTTTCATATTCTGGGAAATCATTGTAAGATAGAAGGAAAGTGTGTTTATTCTAAACTCGGAAAGCCACGTAAAGCTGCATTTCTTGTGCTCATGGTGCAGATTTATCTTTACCTTTTATTTGAGAGCAGCAGTTTATTTGAGGACAAACACATGACACTATCAGGCAGACTCTGATAGTGTCATGTGTGTCAACCTGAATTTTGAATCCTGAGTGTTTCAACCTGAATTTGTAATAGTACTGGTAAAAAACAACAACCTTGAAAGCCCCTTCAGTGACAATCCTCACAGACACGTCTGTCTATGAGGAAGACATTGACTCCTTTCGAACTCCAGGGGGCGCTTTTGTTAAAGTATGATGGAAGAAAAAGTCAAAGACGTTTATTTATGAAGAAACTGCTCTCCAAACACAAAATAGCTCCCTGTACCATCCGACTTGATTAGTACCAGGCAACAAAAAGTTCTCTTGTTGTGACTCACTAGCAGAGGTGCCTACTATAGGTGCCAGTTAGTCCTCTTTCTATTGGCTCTTGTTTCAGTCTTCTGTAAAGGTGACGTGTTTTGTTTGGGTTTTTGGAGTGGCTCATGAAGGATTCTGGAAAGGACAATGAGGAGTGAGATGTAAACCGCTCAACTGATGTCATTACTTTTACTTTAATTGCTTTATCTTGAGATTTCAACAATGTCAATAATCTCCAACTGACAGACATCCTCAGAAGTCACAAAAACCAACTCCAATTCTTTGAACCCCTCCAAATTTGAGAGAGACCTTTGAAAAGATCAAAGCCATACAGGGTCTTTTCTTTTAGAGGCTTCTTATCTGTTAGTTTAGGAAGACGTATGTCCCCTCACATCCTCTGTATGACCTCCTGTTAAAAAAAACAGAAACAAGGGCCGCTACAGGAGTTCCTTCCTGCTTATGCCATCTCCCTGTACAGCCAGTTGCCTCTGTGTCAGGAATGAGGGCAGGGGGGTGAGGAGGTGAAGCGGACTAAAGATCGATACAGACTGAGCCATACACCTTTCATCCACTTTAGAATTAGATTATCTGAGCCATAACTGCATTATAACCTTACAGTATGATTTGCATCTCATTGTGCACTACTTGCACTATGTCTACATCACATGTATTAATGCATGGTTTAAAAAGCCCTACACTTTTTATTTAAAGTACTGTTATAAGTATTTTATACCGTTGATAAGTATCGTATATTTCTTTGCTTTTTATTTTTGTCTTAAATGCTCTAAACTGCTGTAACAAAAAAATCCCAGCCGGGAAAAGTACTCAAAATCTAAAACCACAGCACAATGTGGAAAGGAAAGAGGAGGGGTGAGTGGAGGAGGAAAACAGAACACAAGAAAACAGGAAATCTGAAGTGTTTTTCCAGTTGACATCTTGGAAGGACGTTAGGTATAATTTAGGTCTGGCCACTTCATACTCTCATGTAGAGAAAAGGAATACATGCTTTTTGTGTGAGTCATATATGTCACCCGGGGTGACTCATGAATATTGCTGCTTTCCTTTTTTTTTAGCACAGAATAAATAAAAACTGGTTGCAGGTTGCACTGATGTTTTTATCAGTTTGATGCTGTAAAAAGCTGCTGTAGTAACAAAACTATGTTTGTCTTCCTTGCCCGGGGATTGTGGTATAAAAACAGTAAATCTTAATAGAGTTGTTGGGAACTTGAAAGCCTCATATAATTATGTTACTTCAAAACCTGTGTAAAATTATTGTATTTTAAAATAATGAATGGCATTATACACTGCTGACTGGTTTGCTGCATCAGGTCAGAGGGAATTATAAATATTATACCAGGATCCTGTGGTGGAAAATTATGTAAGTACATTTACTCCAATACAATTTTAAGGCATTTTACTTATTGCTATTTTAGGCTGCTTTATATGTCATTATATTTCAGAGAGAAATATTCTACTTTTTACTTCATTTATTTAGGAGCTAAAGTTACGACTTTACAATAATGATCTAATAATATAATAGTATAGCACTGACAGTAGACACTGCATTGTGAGTATTTTGATATTTTAAGTACATTTTGTTGCTAATACTAATAATAATAATAAGGTTGATTCCCTTACTAGCATATATATTAATTCATTGTATTCTTTTACACTGCCAAATTGATCTGACCTGCTCTTTTAAACAGCTATTGGCGCTACATGTGTGTCCTAAAGTCTTTCTTACCTTTATTAAGAAACTCCACTATTTGTCCTCTGGTTAAACACAAGCTGTCCCAAAGGTTTCTGCTGACAACCTGGCCTCCTATTGAGGAGTTGTTTTTTGGATTTATGCCTGAAAAGAACAAACAGTTTAGAATAAACTCACTGTAAAAGAGCTAACACAACAATTTGCACATATGGAATAAGGATTTCTGTCTTTTGGTCTTTTTATCTCTTTTTACTGGTTTAAGGCAAAGATCCACTTTTTAATATCAAATGTTTTTTTCAGAATTTTTATATTATTCGAGTTTTTTAGTTTTAGTGTTTAGAGTACATTTTTGCGGCTTCTCTGTGAAACTACATAAATAAACAAAGAAAGGTAAACTTAACACTCCTCGGGTGAGTGTTAAGTTTACATTTCCTGTGTTCTTTGATTCTGGAAATCTAGACAAAAACGTAATATTGTATTTTTCCACAACTGTGATAAAAACACATCGTCCACATGAAAATTAAGAGTTCTAACAGACAGCAAGGCCCCTCCACTGCCCTGTCCTTCAGGGAGCTGGTGACGGGTTTTTTGGAGATGGAGACTCCAGCGTCTGTGTCCTCACAGATTGATTCCTACTTTGGCCATCCTAAAAATAGATGCTCAGTAAGACCATTCACTCGTGTTACTCTGCAATCAGTCATCTCACAATAAGTCAGTTAACTTCCTTCATCTTTGTACGTTTATTCCAACCAATCTATGTTCAAACTCAATAGGTTTTAAATATATCTGAGCAGCACTTGTTTGTTTCTTAGGGTCCCACTACAGCATGTCTTTCATCAGTGTGATTGCTGATGTTTGGGGTCAGGGATCTGAGGCTGGTGGGGACACACTTTGGGAAGTGGAAGTTCATTGAACCCCCCAAAAGTAAAGTTGTAAAGTAAAACTGCACATTTTAGAGTGGCCTTTTATTGTGGCCAGCCTAACAATATTTGAGAGAAATCAACATTTTGTGTACACAGAAAAAAATCTTAGATCTTTAAGTTCTTTTATAAATTAAGATCATGAAAAATGTGGGAAAAAACAAAGTAAACAATAAAAGTGTTGCGTGTATGATTTTGTTCAGTATGTGTAGTATAAATAGAGAATACCAGCCGACTGAGCCCCAATGATCTCAAAATACAGTTGAGCTAAGTGATATTACAGCCGTTGTTACAGTAAATCTGATTCAGGTCAGGCTGATGATAAACAACATTCATCATAGCTTGTTATGTTTATCAACCACAGGAAATACTTGTACAATGCCCTGATATTATCTTGTAGATAAATGAGTCTCACCATCTTGTGGACACATAAGCGGATTTCTCTGGCTAGTCTAAAATCAGCAATATTAACCAGCTCTGGGCCCATGTAATTAATTTTTTTAAATTTATTTTTAATCTGTTTATTAAAACCCAATGGGGAAATTACAATTTACACTCTGTGTCCACACTTGTTAGTAGTCACACACAGTCCTGAACTACACACACACACGCTCAGGATCTATACATGCACTAATGGAGAGATGTCAGAGTGAGTGGGCCAGCTGAACCAGCACCCTGAGCGGGTACGGTTCCTTGCTCAACAGCACCTGGCAGTACCCAGGAGGTGAGGTGCCATCTCTCCAGCCCCCAATCCACACTCCCTTCTTTTTGGTCCATTCGGGGACTTGAACCAGTGACCCTCCGGTTCCCAACCCAACTCCCTATGGACTGAGCTACTGCCACCCTTAAACTATAGCAAGTATTCCGGTTTCATCACAATGGAAATACCCTGAAAAACATGAGACTGTCAAATACACATGTGCTGATGCTGTTCTTTGTCTAGATTTGCATTATTTTCTCAAACAAAATTATTATTGACTTTAAGTTTCTACCACTGTCACAACCACTACCACTTGTAGTACTTATAATGACACAACTCTATTGATGCTTATCACAATTTGATCACATTTTTAAAGATCTGAAACACCATAAAAAAGATGTTTTAACCTGAGAAAGCACAGTCAAGCCAAGCCATTGAAATGAAAAGCAAAGGCAAGAGAAGTAGCTTACCGTGCTTATGCACAAATGCAAAGCCAGACAATATTTGGAACAGAATGGTCCTTATCTCATTTTCAGAAAACATCTTTTTTTCCCTGGCAGCGGGGAAAAGTGTTGAAAGACAAAAGAAAGAAAGAAAGAAAGAAAGAGGGCATAAAAAATAAAAACAACACTTTGCAAACATGCATGACTTATTAAAGTGGGATCGACACTAGCACTCGCTAGCACTAAAAACTGTGCTGATATGAGAGAGAAAAACCTGTTCAGATAAGCTTTGGTACCACTAACACCTCTTCTTTTCACACAAGAAATGAGTCATTTGTGGCTGGAGAAAAACCTGGGATGCCTGATGTCCTATCAACCGTCCAACTTTAATGTACTTTTCAAGTTTAGATATGTTGTTTTTTGTTTACTTTATTAAGAAAACTATGTATTCTAGGACAGTGCTGACAGGTTAATAACACAGCATTATAGAAGACAGAAAAGACAGCAGAGTCAGTTTTTTTTTCAGTTAGTACTGAAAAGCCTTGCAGAAGTCACCTACCATGTTTATGAATAAAGGACAGTCCCTGTAATATCTGAAATGTCATGTTTCTGAAGACTGACTCAGAGAACAACACGTTTCTGCAAAAACAAAGACCGACAAATGACTCAATCTGACGCAAATAATTCTCACATTCCCAGTGGTAATAAATAAAAAAATAAATAAATACGGGCTGCAGACTTTTACCACAAAAATAACTGTATGTAGCTGGTAAAAGACTGAAATAAATGCATGTGTCCAGGGGCGGGGCTAGAAGGGGGGCATAGGGTGAAACATGACTGCCCCCCCTTTGGATCAGAGTACTGTCACTTGTTTTTGAAACAAGTGGCAGACTGAGCCTATAAAAAAATGTGTATTGTATTTAGATATACAATTTTTTTTTAAAATTAGATTGTTACAGATTTTCAATGCTGTATTCTGATAAAATGCCCCCCTCGGGCCCCCCTTGATTATTGGTTCCCCCCCCCGTGCCACCCCATTCTCTGATGCCTTCCTACAATATAGTCATTAAGAATCAGCTTATTATGTAAGTAGTAAATTACCTCAAATGCCTCAACACTGTCTCAAATTAGATTTTTCACTCCACACCAAAGGCTGGTGTACAAAAAACATGACATGCCAACAATAGTTTGATTGTCAGTTTCTTTTCATACACAGCCTCAGGTAGCATTAATTTAACACTTTGTCATTCACTTATTCAGTGAATCGAGGAATTTATTACATAGTGCAACCAAATTGAAATAACAGGATACCATTTTGAGGCTGACATCTTCCTCGTTTGTCATGTATTTAAAAGCTGCTGTATTAACTAGTGTGGATTTATTGTCTGACTATAATTATTCTCACCTTCACTTCTCTTAAAAAAGCAACAACAGATTTGCTTGACTATAAGTGTTTATGTTGACATTTTGTAATTAACCTCATCCCAGACCTCTAAAAACTCCCATCTCCCGTTTTATCACAGATATGAAATGGTATTTTCATCTCATTGTCAGGCTTGTTTCTATGTTATGTATTTCAACAGTCATACTGTAAGTAATTCTAAGTAACTTGAGCTAATAAAAATAGCAGTGAGCTACTTTTTACATTGGCAGCAACATGTAGTGGAAAAAAATTGTTTTTATTTGAATGATCAAATGCCCAGAATTTATTTAATACAAAGACTCTTTTATTATGATTATCATGTGTCCATCCATCCATCCATCCATCCATCCATCCATCCATCCATCTATCCATCCATCCATCCATCTTTGTCTGGTTATCCAGAGCAGCTCCAGCAGTAATTCATAATAATTTTAAATATTTATTTAATAAGCATGTGTTGGAAACCACTTCATAAAAATCAATTGTATAATACTTTTGAGAGCTTCCCTTACATTGATTATGGGCTCCAAAAATGTTGCATTTCAATCATAATAGCAGTAAAAACATCCTGGTCTTCAAAATAATGCTATATCTTGTCATTCCAACAGCTTATCTACTCTAAAATGTCGATACATAATGCACACAAAAGTAAAACTTTTGACTCAAACCTTTTTTCTTTTTTTTCATGTGAGCTGTGTAAGGATGCAACATGTCAGTATCAGCAGTTAAAAGTTTTTGGTGCATCCTTAGCATACGGTAGTGTAGAGATAAGTAAGAGAGTAGATGAAAGCAAAGAGGTGGATTGTAAAATTTGAAAGAGGAGATAGAGGACAAGTGTTGGGTGACACACTGGGGTAGGGTGTGATTGTCCCTGCATCTCAAACCCCACTCAGCCGTGATTTGAAACGCATTCCTTAAACCCGTTTGCCTCCACTTCCTCACAAGTATGTTCCTATAGAAGTGCAATATGATTGACTACTAAAGAAAGCTATTTTTCCTGAAGGAAGTGTGTTGTAATTTTAGAAAGATATAAATAGTTTTGACAAGATCCCACTTGACATTTCTAGACAAATGTAGCATTTACTTAAACCCTTTTATTCCCCCGTATTTTATACAATATAATTATTTAGTTTCATATTCCCTTTCATTTTACTGAATGATCAATGACTGCATCTCTTTTGTTAAAGCTCTATGGAATTAAATGTTTTGCTTTGGATTTGTATGAACCTAAATGCACCTGGGAATTCTCTGGGCGGGCAAAGCAGAGTAAAAAGGGAGGTAACCTTGTCCCTTATGACCTCATAAGGGGGAAGATTCCGGATCGGCCAATCTGAGCTTTATTTTCTCAAAGGCAGAGCAGGATACCCAGGGCTCAGTTTACACCTATCACCATTTCTAGCCACTGGGGGACCATAGTCAGGCTGGGGGAACTCATAGTAATGTTAACAAACCTCATGAAGGAAAATTTTCATACCATGGGACCTTTAAAACTTATCTATAAAACATTAATAAATAATATGTTGACCATTAATAGTCATTAGTTACACACAGTGGTGGATGAAGTACTCATTTCTTTTAGTAAAAGTGGAAATACCACCATGTAGAAATTCTCTTACAAGCATTGATTTTACTTAAGTAAAGGTACAAATGAATATTTCCCTCAAAAATTACGGTTAGGTAAAAGTAAAAAATAGCAGAATGGAAATAGAAATACTTAGGTGAAGTACAATTACAGCAACATTATAGGCCTACTTAGTAGCACATTCCTGACGAAGATTATTGCCTGCTCCTGTTGTACCTTTGTCTGCATTGTTCTTGGAACAATAAATCTACTTATCTGTGATTCCCTGTCCAAAACATGCAATTGAGTCCGTCATTGTACCGTGATAGTACAATCTGGCCATGTGAACTCAGTCGACTCCTGTATGGATCCAGAGGAGATTATGGCAGGTGAACTTTGTGATCTTTTTTTTGACCTGGTGGAGCTAAAGACCATGTGGGAGGAGGCTAGCAGTGAGTATTAAAAGGAGAGATTTTGGTTGGAAGCTCGTGAGAAGGTGTTAGGGAAACCTTGGTTAAAGGACTCTATTGCACATTGGGCCAGAACCTCAGCAAACGTGCATCCGCCCAGACTCTCAGCTGACGTCCAGCCACTCAGAGTCTCAGCTAACATTTCTCCCAGAGTCTACGCTGACCAGTCTTCTAGAGCCTCAGCTGACCAGTCTACCAGTGCCTTTGTTGACTGCAGCCCCAGAGACTGTGCAGGTTCTCGACTCCTGTGGGATTGTGCCATTGTCTAGCACCCCAGAGACTGTGCCATAGCCTGGCATCCCAGAGACGGGGCCTTGGTCGGGCACCCCAGAGGCTTTTTCTTGGTCAGGCACCCCAGAGACTTTGCCTTGTTCAGACACCTCAGGGACTTGACCGTTGCACGGCACTTCAGAGACTTTGCCTTTGTTCAGTGTCCGGCCGACACATGCTCCCCGTGTTTTGTTGGTAATCCTACTGACTCCTGATCCTGTTGACTTGTTTGCGGACCCTGGTCCACCTGTCTTCAATCAAGCTGACTCGTCTCCTGTCGTCAGCCCAGCTGGCCCGTTGCCTGTCTTCACCCCAGCTGACCATTCGCTTGCTCGGCCCTCAGAGGTGTTGTGCTTTCACCGACGGCCTCCAGAAGGGATTTGCCTTCGCCTCCGGCTGACAGAGGGATATTGCATTCGCAGACAGCCTCCAGAGGGGTATCACCTTCGCCAACGGCCTCAAGAAGGGAGTGGCCTTTGCAGAATGCCTCCAGATGGGTATTGCCACTGGCCGCCAGAGGGATATCACCTTTGTGCTTAGCCTCCAGAGGGATATCACTTTTGTGCTTGGCCTCCAGAGGGATATTGCCTTTGTGCTCGGCCGCCTGAGGGATATCGCCTTTGCAGACGGCCTCCTGATGGAATTTGCCTTCGCCGACAGCCTCCAGAGGGAATTTGCCCACACCGCCGGCCTCCAGAGGGGATTTGCCTTCACCGACGGTCTCCAGAGGGGTATGGCCTTTGCCGACGGCCTCAAGAAGGGAGTAGCCTTTGCAGAATGCCTCCAGAGGGGTATTTCTGCCAGCCGCCAGAGTGATATTGCCTTCGTGGTTGGCCGCCTTAGGATATTGCCTTTGCAGACGGCCTCCTGAAGGGATTTGCCTTCACAGACGGTCTACAGAGGGAACTTGCCTTTGCAGCCATCATTCCAAGGGGCTTTGTCTTTGTCACCGGCGGCCTCAGAACCCTCAATGTCCTGTTCAGCCGCCTGAAAGGCTCTGCCTTTGCCATCCTGCTCGACCTTCAGAGGGGTACCGCGTACGTCGTCTTGCTCAACCTCCAGAGGGGTACCACCTACAACGTCCTGCTACCTGAGGGGCTCTACCTTTGCGAGCCGGTATGGCCACCTGAAGGGTCCATCTTTGCTGCTGGCCGCAGCATCTCAGTCCCCGAGTGCCTACTGGCCCCAGTTCCAGAGTGCCAACTGGCTCCGGTTCCTGAGTCTTCCCCGTTCCCGCTTGCCAATTGGTCCTTGTTCCCTGGTGCCCTCCATTCCACGGCCATGGACTTTTTGTTCGTCCTTCCACCTGGACTCTCTACAACTTCCCTGGGTTGTTTTTTGTTGGACTTGTTTTTGTTTGGTCTTTCAGTTCAGCCCTCTTCCGGTACTCCCTCCGCCCTCTCTGAACAGTCATGCCTGTTTTTTTTTCCCGTTTTTTGTTTTTGTTTTGAGGGCAGTCTGGATGGATAGCTAGTAGCTAGCTAGCTAAAGAGCAAATTTTTACCAAATACCGTTTAAGGGTGGCTTCCTGTTTCCTGGGGAATGCAGAGACTTAAAAAGAAAATGAAATAAAATCATACTAATGTACTAATAATATGTTCAATATTATGCACTGTGATACTCTGTAGCTACTTGGAATATTATCAGTGGTGAAACTAAGTAGCCTACTTTTACACAAGAACAAAAGTCCCTCAAAAAAGGACATACAGTATGAACGTCTGCAAACGCCAAGCTTCTGCTGATGAAGATCATGATACGATCAAAAACTCACGAGCAACCTCTGAATGGACCTTGTGGTAGCCTACAACTGTTTACAAGGTCAGTTATAAACTTTCAATCTCAACCGTTTGAGATCGTATTCAACTGTATATATTTGTAGAGAAAGAAACAGATATAGCTTAACATAAAGACTTGCCTATAAAAATGTCATGTATTGTACATGATATCTTTACTATAGCACTAGGACATTGCTGTAAAAGACTGTAGGGGGGCCCATGGTCAAACAATTGTGGTCGGGACCATATTTATTATGTCTATGGTTGGGTCCCCTCCTAAAACAATGTGTTTAAAAATATCCATAGCTGACCACAGTATGAACTAAAATAAAGTTATAAAAGTAGCCTATCAAAATCAGATTTCGACACAGGGTCCTTCTACCACATAGGGACACAATTAAATAAAATTGCTTTCAATCTCAACTGTTTGAGATTGTAGCCTATTCTGTCACATGTTTTTTGGAGAAAATAATGCACAGATATGGCATATTTCACGTAGGACATTGTTGTAAGCCTGTAGGGGGGCCCATGGTCAAACAATTGCTGTTGGGACCCTTCCTACGAAAATGTGTTTAAAAATATCCATAGCTGACCACAATATGATCTAAAATAAAGTTATAAAGGTACAGTGTCAAAATAAGATTTTGACACAGGATCTTTCTACCACATAGGGACACACAATTAAATAATAATACTTAGATGATGTTGTACCTAAGTGGTTAAAATGTACAATTAATTAGGCCATCATTACCAACAAATGAAACACCATGAACCTGGGATTTTACAGTGTCTAAGGGCCAGTTGTCAACCTAGCCTTGTATTTGGGTTATAGTGGAAATGAGTTTAATAATTTACTTTAAAACTGCATAACGCTTATATGCCTACTATTTGATCCAAAAGCTTAGCCCACTGAAAAGTATAAATATACCTGAGATATTGAGGGTTATTTGGCTCTACTGCACTGACTTTTCTTCGTAGGCTACATGTATTTTGAAGATAAGTGCTCCATCTAGTGGTTCATTTTTAACCTCGCATCATATTGTGACTGGCCCCTATAACGCATCTTTTCTATTAAACATGTCACAGACCAAGGACCACGATCAGTAAATAGTTCAAATAATCCAAACATTCTTACATATTAGTAGGCTATTGTATGTAAAGTTTACTGGATTTCCCTGCATTTTCCTTTTTCCCTAAGGAGCCCCCTGAGTCCAACCCAAGGACCCTTGAGAAGTCCCAAGATCCCAATTTGAAGTCCGGATATTTATTTCTCATAGACGAGTATTTACAGGAACACTTGTACTGCTCGAGGCTCAAAATAGGTCCTGTGTATTTAGAGGTTTGATAAATGACACCCGGATTATTGGAATTTAGAAAAACTCCTATTTATAGGCCTAAAAAAGAATTAATCAAAAGGCTGATATAAAGAATTAAGCTGATATAAAGACATTAGGCTAATGTAAAGACGTTAGGCCTATATTATATGTGATAATGAGTCTGGTAATAAATCTCAGTGGTAAACTACCGGTGCTTATTACTGTAGGTCCCTATTTCATTTTCAAAAGGCTTTTCATTTTATTAGAAATACGTATTATATAAATGTTTATTAGTGTATATATAAAGAAATAACATTTGGTGTAATTAATCTGATAATAAAGAGCAGGTAAGCTGTCTACAGTGTTGTAGTGTCTTTGGCACGCAGGCATGAAATGTGAGGAATGAAAATCATGACCAGCATTCTCGAAATGGCCATACTGTAGTAGCATGACGTGCCGTGCATTGCACCTAACAACTGTGCAGTCAGATTGTTGACTGTCTGCGCAGCGGATAGTAGCGTTTTTTTCCCAAGGTTGTGCTTTTGGTTACTTACGGTAAGATGGACCCGCAGTGTCCACTAAAGGATCAGGTGATCCACTAACTACGAAGCGAAGGCTGACTGGGGAAAATGCAAAATGACATATAGCAAATGTCAGAGCATAATTCATTCACATTTTCGGCTAAATTTCAGACTTAAATCGCACCGCTGGAGCTCCAATATAACGATGGCTCGTTAGGTCTGGTGGCGCAACTGCGATTTTTTTGATATTTTAATTTATGAAAAATCACATTCACAGACAAATATTGGTTTCAACATGGGGCTGTGCTACAGTTTGCGTCCCCGGCTCTTCGGGGACCTGAGCGGGTCTATCTCCAATGCTACCTCGGACTCGGATCAGCCTCCGGACACCGCCGTGCCGACCCGCGCCGTGGGAGCTCGCCAGGAGGACGCCGGGGGATGCGGGGAGAGTTCGTCGCTACGAGGCGGCGGCGGCGGCCCGGTGCGCCCCGGGGACCTTGCCAGGCTCCCGGCCGGGGAGCACCGCCGTGGAGACACCGGTACCGACGGTGTGCTCATTCAAAACGGAGGTGGCGGAGGAGGAGGCGGTGGTGGCGGAGGCAGCGGTAAGGGGACAGGGAAGGACCGCGGCCGACGCTTACATCTGCTGCAAAAGACTAGCACCCAAAAGCAGAAAAACTGGGACAAATTGCTGGTGGAGGAGAAGGAGGCCGAGAAGGAGGCGAAGAAAGTCAGTAAGAATATTGACAGGGTGCTGAAGGAGCTAAAACGGGAGTACAAACAGACGCATCGACTGCTGCTGCTCGGTAGGTCCTTCTCTATTGTTGTTGCTATTGTTGTTGGACAACAGCCGTTTCATTATTATAAACCAAAACGTACTGGCCTTTCCAGAAATTATGTCACTACTCTGGCGAGGCCTTGCCACATCTCTTGGCTTGGCTGTGAAGACTAACGTTACCCCCTGCGGCTCTCAATGACCAATGATGAAGATGGACGTTAGACCCAATGGGCCTACAGTCCACTTACTGTTAATTTTTGGGGATTATAAGAAAGAGTCACTTAAACAGAATGCAGGCCATCAAATGAACCAGTACACACAAGTTTACAGAGACCACTAGCTCGTGGTTTTGGTTTAACTGTGGCATATTCAATAAGGCAGTACAAGAGTACAGTGTAGAGTAGCCTGCAGAGTGTTATGTAGTTTTAAAAAGAGTCATTTTGTTGGCTTTTATATCAAAATATGTACAGTAGCCTAGACACCACTTAGCGTTTGGCTATTGGGCCATGTTTACTCCTATTTTATACAGTGTATGTTTACTCTGATAGTTAGTGTATAGGATAGTAGTATAGTATAGTTTAGAATAAAGCAGAGATTCTCAAAAAGAAATTCAGCCAAGGACCCCTTACAAGAAAAAGAATATACCGGGGACCCCCTCATTTATGTCCCTTGAAATAATTTGACTTAGCCTTTCTTTTTTACACTTCCATAGTCTTTGTTATGTAAAAGAACAACACGAGAAATGTATTAGAAATATATTAGACATGTATTCAACATATTTTCAGATTCTGAGAGCTGTGGTGGAAGAAGTACTCAGATATTTTACTCAAGTAAAAGTAGCAATACTACTGTGTAAAAATACTCTGTTACAAGTAAAAGTACTACATTCAAACTCATACTCAAGTAAAAATACCAAAAAATATCCGCACTAAAATATACTTAAAGTGCCCAAAGTAAAAGTACTCATTATGAGATTGAACCATTTCAGAATAATATACTCAAACAGTACCTCAAATTTGTACTTAAGGAAATGTATTTCGTTTCATTCCACCACTGTCTAAGAGTTATAGATTTGTTAGATTAGAAAGTAATCTATTAACTATTATAGATTTAAACATTCAAATATTATTTGTTAAACTATGAAGCCTTTTGTAAAAAAAACAACAACAAAAAAACACATTTTTTATGATCATTTAAATGGATCTGCAAAGTTTTCGTGGACCCCCTGGCAGAGTGCCACAGACTAACCACTTTGAGAATAACTGGTATAGAGTACAGGACAATAAATGAAAAATTACATTTTGATTACCTGTGGCATATTTACTGTATTTTTAACACATGTATAATGTATTATGGCAGAGTATAGTGGCCTGTAGTGTTGTATGGTGTTACAGAGTGTATCATGTAATTTGCTTTTGTTTTCTCTGAAAACTAGCATAAAATAGTGTAAGAGTGTATCTGTCCAAGGACTTTTAAGTAAAGTTTTTGAAATTATTATAAATATTTTGTATTAGAGGGTTAGGGACTTGTAGTATAGTAGAGTGTTGAATAGTGTGATCCTATGTAGAATTCAGTTGAGTTGGTTTTAGTATTAAGTTAGGAAAGCGAGAGCACCCAGCTTTTTGGCACCGGGACCACATTTGCTGTGAATACCAACATACTAGTAGTATAATGTTGGACAGCATAAAATAGTGGAGTGTTGTAGATGATAATGTAGTACTTTTGTGTGGTGTGACATCTGTTCAGGGACAACAGATGAAAACTAGCATTAGTAAGGGTTTTCAGTGTTGTATGGTAGTTTAGAGTGTAGTATTTTCACCTGTAGACTAGAATGATGTTGTCTAGTGTAATATAGAGTGTAGTTTATTAAGCTTTAGTGTACAATTATGTACTGATAGATACAGACTATAGGCCATGTTTGCTCTGAATATGATGTAAGTATAGTATAGTTTAGTGTAATAGTGGCCCGGGGTGTAGTGTGACATCTGTATAGGGACTACATATAAATAATGGACATTTTAAGAACTTTGGCACATTCACAGTTTGGTTTTTCAATAGATTTATTTTGTACAGTTGAGTATAGTATAGTAGAATGTTGTATAGTATAATATAATATAGCTTAATAGGCTTTAGTATATCTTTAATTCATCTAAAATCATTATTTTAGTAGTGTGTAGTCTGGGATAATAGAGTACAACATGTTGTATAGTAGCTTGTTGTGTAGTGTGACAAGACTGATCTTTCCAGGGAAAACAAATGACACATACATACATAGCCTTTTGACTAACTGTTGCACATTTACAATAAGGGTTTTTAACACATTAGATTAGACTCAACTTTATTGTTGTTGGACATAGTAAAGGTACTAAGACAACAACATGCAGCCCCTAACCAGAAGTGCAAAAAAAGCAGTATGGTGCAGAGTAATGTACATAATTTACAGGACAAAATATAGATGAAATAGAATGTGGAATAAACAGTGTGGGGTATGAATACACTAGATATATATACAGTATGAGCAGTATGGACAGTATTAACAGTGGTATAAATATGCTAAGGTATGTATATATAGTAGAAAATAGTAAGCAGTGCAGGTACATAAAAAGAAATATTGCCAAAAGTACAAGTTGTGCTAATAGAAAAACATAATAATAGCTGGAGGTATGATATGCATAGGTACATTAAAGATCTGGTATGTACAATATTGACAGAGTTCTGTAAATGTAAATAGTCTGTAGGTCAGTATGAGCTGTAGAATAAATGTATGTAGTAAGGAAGTGAATGTCAAGTTAGCAGTGAGTGAGAGTCATTAGCCAGAGAGGCACTGACAGTCCTAGTGTAAATGTTCAGTGGTTGGGGGTAGTTGTGTCCCAGTCCATGGCGGAGGGGGGAGGAAAAAAAAACATACATGTATATTATAGCAGATTAGAGTGTAGTACAGTGGCCTGTAGTATAGTGTACTATAGATGATAGTTTAGTAAGCTGTAGTGTAAAAACGTAGGTGTCCATGTGCCCTTACTCCTTCTTATTGTTGTGGGAAAATGGGCTGAATGATGATGAAGAATTGATCCCCAAAGTATAACTCATTAATTCCAATTATGATCATCAATATGATCAAGTTACCAAACATTTGCTTAATTACAGCTTTACATATGCAAATAATTGCTTTCTTTAGTATTTTTTGCAGTATGGTCATGCTGCTATTAATAATCAATTTCAAGGCCTCAATTAGGGCTCTGGCAACTTGCTATGTTGGCTTGATATTATTTTTGTCATTTTATTCAGTCAGTGATAATAGTTAGATCAAACTTTAACTAACTGATTCCTTCATAATAAAAGTGACTTAGCTGATTGCCTTATCTGTTTAACTGTGTCTATATAAATGACAGGGCTTATATGGAATCCCATGATAGTTTATGTGACTTTCCTAAAAATTGGTTAACAAAAATGTAGTGCATTTCTAGATGGAGGTGTTGTGTCCGGCCAGACCTCTCCAACCCTGTTGTTAACTTAGATCTAACTTGTACGTTGTGTTATTTTACCACAAATTAAATTGTACATGTTGGCTAACACCGTAGTTTTCATAAAGGTCAATGCTTAATTTTCAAAAGAGAAAGTCTTGTTTAGGAACAAGAGCTTTGAGTCTAATCACAGCTACCCTTATGAGAATAACAATGTTTAACACATTTATAATAAAAACAGAACTTATCCACTTGCAGTTTTAAAACACCCTTAATAACATGCATGGCTTTGCTTTACTTTAAACAACGCTTATTTACTATATAATAAATGGTTACCACGTTAATTTCCTAGTTAAACAGCTCTCACTAATTACACACAGGAAAAAATGGCTCATCCTAATGAAGTCACATAAGGAAGTGTCATAGATTCTTCAATGAACCACAGTTGAAAGCTATTCAGTGTGTGTGACCTGTGTTACAGAGTTATTTCAGCATGTCATTATGGTTTGGGTGGCTTTCTACACCACTATAGAATCACAATTATTTTCTATCAGTCCTGGTACACCCAGCAGCCTTAGCACCAGCCACAGGCCACTTCTGGTTTTTCTTAAGAGGCCTTTCGGGACTTTATACCCTCCAGGTCTCCAGTAGGACTCTTGTTGCATGCCAGAGGACTGAGGTGGTTTGTGTTCCTCTGAAAGTGGACACCTTTCAAATAGTGTTACATTTCAAGGCAACATATGCTAGCTAATCTGGTTCACTTTATGTTTGTATTTGCTGCAGGTATTTAGTTGAATAATGATAGCCATAAGTAGTCAATGTTTATCCTAATTGGGCTGCCATGTCCAGCTTGTACTGGAGCTAGAATCTATCAGTTTGAGTTCTATTTATTTGTTACATTTTGTAATGTTTGATCATATGGAATTTTTTGGTTTCTTACAGTGTAATTTTAGACATAGTTCAACTCTCAAATCATTGTTAGATTTTATAAAATACCTGTTAAATATAATACAATTATTGATCATAAAGGTTTGGTTTTCAAATACAGAAGAGGTCAGAAATGACTAAACACTTTTTCTTGATGCTTTGGAAATATACCACAATTGCCGAAGTATAGTTATTTACTGAATATGAAAACTAATTTCTGACAGACTGTTATACTGTACTTATATTTTTTAAATGGATATTAGAACTGAAACAACCAGATCATTAAGCAATTAGTCCTTCTGTAGGAAATTGAATCATTTAGTGTTTCAAACATTCCAAACCTTCCAGCTTCTCATGTGTTATTATATTTGCTTAATTTCTTAGTCTTCTGTGGGAAACTGTGACGACTACTCTTTGTCTGACATTTTATGGACCAAACAACCAATGAATTAATTTGGAAAGTTACCAAATAATAGATAATAAAATTGTATAACAGATATAAATCAAGAGAAAGTTTCTGGCCATGTCCTGGTTGCTGCCCAGGCCCCTATGTCTTTGACATCTCAATATGAAATAGATCAAGGTAGTCTAACCATCTATTAAAGAAAAGCCAGATGGTTTATGTTTGTCAAAATCAGGTATAGTTGTTATATGACCCCTGGAGTTCAGTTGCCTTCAAATACAACTTTCTTACAGTGTGAAGTTAACATGTGAAGTCATTTAGATGATATATTTTGTGTTATGAAGGATTGTGTCAAGATGTTCACCTAATGTGGACTCCTTGGGAACTACTGTCCTATTTGAAGACTACATTAGTTTAAAACTGTGTGTAAAAAAATGCTATAACAAACTCAAACAACATGTTTGACCAGGGGACAACTCAGAAAATCTGAATTCCTTTAAGACTTTATACTTCAATGCAGGAATACAGTGATGGGAACTGGAAAGCAAATTCCGATTATTTCTTGGAAAGGAAGTTAGTTTATTGTTAGGTATCTTGGATTCAATTCTGTACAGGCCTGCGATAATATCTGGTACAGCTTTCCGATGTCCTTAACTTGCCGTTTAATATCTCAGCCTTATCACCCTTTATGAGCCTGACTACAGTGACTGCTAGCACTGTAGTACACGCCACAGAAACAATAACTGAACTAAGGTGGGCAGGCCAATGAATAGAAGTCACTTATTGTTGTGTTTTGTCTATTCTTTGTGCACCTGAAGCCATATTTTGGAAAAGCTTACTAAGTGAATGTGTATCAATGTTGGCCCACCCCTTGAAATACCAATAGAGTCAGGTGAACTTTGCTTCAGTCTAAATGGGTTTTATCATTGACCATTGCTGAACTTTGCTACGAACTGAGTTCCTAGTTAAAGTAATGACCAACAGGAGGTACTGGAGTATGCATTATGTCACATTTATTACACTGATAACAGATACTTGTATCAGGTGAATCAAAGTGAACCACACCACACCAGAAGGACATTGGACAGTGTTTGTTTTCCACGTTTTGCTTTCTGTATAGTTTCGACTTTATCAAGAGCCTCTACCTCTTTATAGCACAGAGTGCTATAAAGTTATTTCCAGCTTTGGAAATAAAATTCAGGGAGGCTAATTTTAGCTGGATATCATTTGGATGCCTGCCTTGTTTTTACAGTGCATGCTTCAATTACAGTCAGGGCTAGTGAATAAGTGTAGAAGTTGATTTATACAAGAATTCTTTTAAATGTCAGATATTGTTAGATGTATTGTAACTGTTCACTGGTCGGTATAATCTTTACCTATCTAGAAAGCCCGTGTATTTGAGTATATTTAATGTATTTATTTGAGTGTAATAATTTTGCAGAGCCTCCAAAATGAACTGTGATGAAAATTGTGCATTGTCGAGAGTTGGTCATTGATTAATAGCTATTTTAAGGGCCTTTTTGGTTGCCATTTTGCAGTACAGGTCCACTATCAGTCTGAAAATATCAAATCATCGTTGTCAGTCTTTGAACACATAATTTACCCGCAATAGAGTATTTTTAGATTGTTGTATCATTTTGTTTACTTAAGCAAATAATTTGAAAACTTCTTCCAAAACTGCACATGCACACAAACTGCCAGTGACATTTATTATGAAAGATAACTGCTACTATTACATACAAATATCATAATGATAGTTTAAAGCTCCCCTCCAGACATGTTAAAAAGTATCTGCTTTAAATAATATTTTGTATCTAATGTTGTTTTACTCTAAAAAAGTTCAACTTTCCTTGTTAAAAAATAAGAACTCTAGATCTACTCCTTCCTCCTCAATGAAAAAGCTAGAAAAAATGAATATACAAATATTGTTTATATCAAAAGTTTGACCGCTGGATACAAGATGTCTTCTACTCTACTGAAAAATCATTTATCAGTATATTAGTGTATGTGAACTGGATACGATACACTTGTGTAGGTTGCATATTGGAGCACAATTGACTTCCAAACTAATTGTAATTGTACTAATTGTAATTTTAACAAAATCCTGCTGGAAATGTACACATCTTAAATTCAGATTTAAGGTGCGCAGGCATGGAGTCATTTTTCTCTTCTTAAGTAGATGGAATTTTTGAAATCAGACAAACCTTTACAAACCTTAAAATACACACACACACACACACACACACACACACACACACACACACACACACACACACACACACACACACACACACACACACACACACACACACACATTTTAGTCTAGTTAAGAGAAAACCACAGCAAGTTAAACACAAGTGTCAGTCAGTTCTTCCTAAAAAAAAAAGATTATAATCTATGCAACAGAACCTGATTCTGCATCATTTAGAGGGAGCTGACAGCATGTATGCTGTGCTGCCTCTAGCCACTAGAGAGTGATGTGGGCCAGTCACTTGTTTTGACCTTGCTTACTGAGGTGGGGAGACAGGATTTTTTCCCGTTTCTGATGAGGATGTGTGTTGAGAGGGTTGTTGTAATATTTTCACACCATTATAGTGAAATGAGGTTTCTAGTTGTGTTTTGCATGCCACACAACTTTGTTGCACTCATTTCACTACATGAAACTAGTATTTGCATTGTGTTTGCATAATGGAGACAATAACAGCGCACTCCTTGTTACATGTTACACAAATAATCATTCATGGTTGCCTCATGCTTTTGAGTGATCTATGCGTATTTGTAATATAAGCATATAGTACGGAACATTTATAATTTTTTTGGGCTGACCTGAATACAAAAGTGAAGTATTGCCTCACATTAACTCAATCTTAAGGCTGGCCTATCAACTTTTTACCAGTTGCTGTTTTTGAATGAAAAACAACTTCCTTTTCTGTCTCACACATACTGATAGAGACGATAATAATGAAAATATTTCTGCCACTGCTACCTATAAATAACACAATGGAAGCGTACATGCAAAGTGCAGTGTTGCTTACTGTTAAGTCAAACCTGTACAAACCCACACCCCACGTTGACCTAGTTTAGAGGAAGCCACAGCAAGTTAAACATAAATGTCAGACAATACTCACAACATTGACAGTTTCCTCTTTATTGGCTAAAGCATGACTTGCACTGCCAGAGTGCAGTTGTTGTGGCGCATGACCGCTCTTTTTTTTAATTTTTTTTTTTTTTTTAAAGATAGATACATTTGGAGCTGAAATTCATTTAAGGCCATTCACATACATTGTTTAAAATAAAAAGAATTTATTTTTCTTAAAAATTATAGACAAACTCTGAGATGAAGGGGCCTTTGTGTAGTGGTCTCTAGTTTAGTGGTGATATATTTTATAGTCTTTGACAGATAAACATTAATGAAAATTTGGCATGAGACATGACGGCACATAGCAATTATTTATTTTTTAATGGCAAAATTGGGACATATGCGAGAAAAGTACATTGTTTCTCCAAGAAAACATCACTATGAGATTGATAGTATGCTTTTTTTTAATGCCTTAGCTGTTACTGTAATACTGTGGTACTACCCATTGCTTAGAGTATTTTTAATGATGACTTTATGGTGACCGAATGAAACGGTGTGTTATTTTTCATTTCCTATGGTATCACTACAATTTTAATGTTTATGGATAAGGATTTTTTGTTGATATTTAAAATGACCTGGGGAAATTATCTTTTCATTTGATGGCCAGTGCATCTAGTTGGCTAGCACAGTTTTGCGGGGCCTCTTGGGGCATCTTGCTCAAGGGTTCATAAGATGAAAGAATTAATCACTTTTTTAAGGGTATGCATGATGCATTATATGGCAATGGTTTGCGTTTGGCTCATGTCTTATATCTACTTGCCACCCTTTGTCACTCTTTGCATGTGTCTACAAGTTATGACCAGCAGTTCAACCAATATGTTATTCTTCCATCTCAGATTGTTTATTTTGAATCATTTTAGAGACTTAAAGAGGCAAAATTACCCTGGATTCCCAAGAAAAAAAGCAAAGATTAGAAGAAAGTCTGAAATAAATAAACTAGTAATAATATGTTTTTTCTTTCTTCTGATCTTGTTAATCATTTTAATATATTTTATTTGTATATCTCATGACCCTTTAGGAGGGGTCCCAACCCCAATGTGAGGAGTGACTGGTCTACAGAATAGTTTAATATATGTTAAAGGAAAGGAACCTAAAATAGACTCACATTAGGTGAAAGACTGTGTTTGAGCAGATTTTTGTACATAACAGGCAATTTTATTTGTCTAGAACAGTTTAGCAGCAATGCAATTCAAAGTGCGTTACATAAAACATCCAAACACAGTAAAACATTAATACAAATTGATAACAAATTATAAGCGGTTAACACAGAAGTAAAAAACAATAAATACATTATTACTTAATTAAAAACAATTAAAAGTAGATTAAATACAAGAGTAAACTCACAATGGAGTGCTTTGACTTAACAATAGGCAGTGTTAAAGTATTAAGACCCTTTACTCAAGTAAAAGTCTCAATACAACACTACTCCATTACATATAAAAGTCATGCAATCAAAGCAACGGTTTAATTAGCTAAATGTACATAAAGTCACATGTGAAAGTGTTCATGCACCAGAGGGACCTCAGTCAGTTATATTATGGTAGATTATATTATCGGATGTCTTTTTCTGATGCATACACATGTAAGAAGCAATTTACTGTTGTAGCAGGTCAAAGTGGAGCTTTATATAGTATTGAAAAGCATTATATTTTAAAATTGGATCATGTTTTGTTTGTAAAGTCTTAGTCTGCAAAGAAACTATAGTAAGTATATAAGTAAATATAATGGACTAATAAGAAATATTTCCCTCTGAAATGCTGTGAAGTACAAGTATAAATTTGCATAAAATGAAGATGCAGGTAAAGTAAAGTACCTCAAAATTGTACTTTAGTACAGTAGATGAATAAATACTTGGTTGCTTTTAATCATTGCTTTACTGTACACAAAGAAATTGCAATTGTGACTTGCACATTTTGTATAAATATGTATAATGTAAAAATTACATTGCAAAGGAGATATATTAGTTTTCATGAATTACATATATACAGTTACTAGTTACTTTTATATATTCAGACTGTTTACACAAAATATGTAATCTACTAATGCATTTTGATGTATCATAAATTACAATACACAGTTAGGCATTACAATTACAATATTAGGTAAATGGACTACATTTATATATTTTACACTATGGTGTTAGCCTACTACCTATACTTAAAATAAAATATGTCACTACTTCCTCCACCACTGGGTATTACTAGGTTTACTTTTAGTAAGGGAACTGGGTAGACTACTTCCTCCACAATGTACTTGTAGTCCTTCTTCTCTACCATGATGGCTCCCAGGCCTGTAATGTATGAAGTACAAGTACCTCAAAAGGGCACTCAAGTACATTATTTGAGTAAATGCACTTAGTTATTTTCTACCACTTAATGATATATTAATACAGTATAAACCGCTGAACGGTTTTAACTTTAAACGTTTACTTTTAGTAAACTGTTTGAGTACTTCCTCCACCACGTACTAGTAGTCCTCATTATCTCAAGGACTACAACGATGGCCCCCAGGCCTGTAGCTAATACATAAACTACAGAGATAGGTAAAGCCCAGTGCACAGGCAGTTTGGTTTGGGTCAGGGCCACCTCACTGACTGGAAGCCAAGAAGAAGAAGAAGAAGAAGAACGAGGAAGAGAAGGAGAAAAAGAAAAAGAAGGAGAAAAAGAAAAAGAAGAAGAAGAGACCCAGCCCCTCTGTAAACCAGCACAGAGAGGCGTCCGGGTTTCCACCCCTTTGCCGATTAATTTGAAAGCAGGATAGCGACGGACTAAATCGGGAATGGCTCCTCTCCGTTTTCCACACAAGTTATAAAATGCTATATCAGTGCGGGTTATTAATGTTACAGTTTAACGCAGGTTTGTTTTTCACCTCCACGGTCTACGGTTACTTCCTGGTGCCACAGAGAGAGGCAGTGCTGAGTTAAAGAGACAGAAATATACTGATAGAAATTCAGATAGAAAAAAAATACTGAGAGAAGAGAGGGGTTGGAGACGCGATAGGAACAGTTGACTGGATTCCCAGAAATTGAAAACCCCCTCTCTCTCTTCCTATTTATATGTATTTTTGATATTTCTTTGTTAAACCGAGTCGTTATTCTTCGTTGGTTTGTAAACTAACACACGGTTTGGATGACGGCTGGCTGCGGCTAAAGCGGAATTGTAACGGGGGAACATATTCCTCCCTCCGACGGAGAAGCCTCGCAGAGATTTTTCCTTTTTATTTTACAGTGGACTCATTACTGTGTTATTTTTAAACCACAAAATCATCCCGGGTGTTATTTTATATATTTTTTACGATTCCACAAGGAAGGGTTAGGGCGACGGAAGATGGGTTGTTTGGGCAACAGCAAGACTGAAGATCAACGCATCGACGAAAAGGCACAACGAGAGGCTAATAAAAAGATAGAAAAACAGTTACAAAAGGAAAGACAAGCGTATAAAGCCACACACAGGCTCTTATTACTGGGTAAGGCTGATTTATATGTGATGGCTATCTGAAATGTAACCGTAATCCCTTTCGTTTACCGAACACGTAGCCCCATTTGACAGCGCTTGCAATAATATGTCATGGGGGTGGATATTGATGGAAGCGAAGCTCGAGAGAGCCTACAATTAACTAGCTTCATTTCCAAAACATGTATGATTTTAACGTTAACCTGGATGCTCATATTCGTGTTCATTTTGGTGATATTCTTACGTATTTTTTGGTCTATTTTCGAAGGTGCGGGAGAGTCCGGAAAAAGCACCATTGTGAAGCAGATGAGGATTCTACACGTCAACGGCTTCAACGCGGAGTGAGTGCCATTCAATACACTTATTACATAGCTCCATTGACGCCTCAAGATTCATATTATTGCTTATTCTTATGGCTTCTCTCTTAATGAATAACACTGTCGAGGCCAGAATATAGCCTGTGAATGGATTTTCCCCAGGCACTGCAGCGCCTGTTGGGCCCAGTATCCCATGCAAAGCAGCTAATATCTCCCCCCCTCTCTTTTCCTCCTATTTCGTGTACATGTACAGTTATCATAAGTGATTATCTCAGTGTCACATAGATGCCAAATAATTTCCTTAATTTCCGTTTCCTGTTTCATGTGAGAGGGTGAAAGGTTGTGATCGACACAAGTCTATTGATGATTTGTTTTGCTGTAAGGCCTTGCATGGCATTGATCTTAGCAGTGGTCTATTTTAAACAGGCCTAGTATAGTCAAGAGTCCTGTAACTGTATGAAAATATCTATGAATATGTGGAGGCTGGATTTTTTTGAGGATAGGATGCTTAATCTTGCATTTTTATTATAAAAAATGAGAAAAATCATGTCCACAACACATTTATTTTTGCATTTTACTGGACTCCATCCTGTATTTCACTGTTACCTGGTTCATATTCGTGGCCTCAACACATATGTATGTATGTATGTATGTATGTATGATGTATGTATTAAGAATACTGTCAGGCTGTAACCCCTATGTTACTCATAAACACCTCGATGATTAATCTCTTGAGGTCTGCTGTGGTTGATTTTTTTTTCATAACCGCTGCCCTACACATCTGTTTTGTCCCCATGTAGAGAAAAGAAACAGAAAATCCAAGATATTCGGAAAAACGTGAAGGATGCCATAGTGGTGAGTTTCATCTATATCACTTCTTAAATGTGCTTAATTTCTCTTTTGTCCCACCCAATGCTATCCCAATTTACTGATTATTATTATATAGCCTTATGATTAGATTTTTCCCATTTATTCTAGGGATGTCACAATACCAAAAATCTAGTATTCGCTACCAGTACCAACAAAGTACCCAATACTCAATACTAAAGTCAATACCAGTGTGTGTGTGTGTGTGTGTGTGTGTGTTGTGTTTGTGTGTGTGTGTGTGTGTGGTGTGTGTGTGTGTGTGTGTGTGTGTGTGTTGTAAAACAACAACATTTAATTAAACATTAATTCCTTTATTTAAACATTGGGGGGGGGGGGTCGTCATGTCAATCGTCTTTCAGTGTTTTCTTTTAGTTTCAACTTTCTGTTCTGGTGTGGAGGGGGCATGGAGAGCGTGATTACAAAAGGAAAACGCCAGTCTTCTGGACCGCACAGCCCGTTGCTTTGAAGCCCGGCATCACCACACAGCCAGCGTACTGTACCATCTTTCATGAGTTCACCCGGAACTCCAAGCATGTTTAGTGACGTCTGTTTCTCTCTGCGGTTGTTGTTTTTCACAAATAACCGGGCTGGTTAAAGTTAACTGATGTTATAGAGGTCCGTTAAAACAAGCGCTATAGGATCACACGTTGTGATGGACAACGGCAGAGAGAAATAGATTCACTTGCGGTTTGGGTGTTCCAGGTGAAGTCGTGCAAGACGCCGCTGTGGATGTACGGTAAAGCCAGAAGCTGAATACGGTCAAGCCGTACAGGGAGATGAGGGGCTATTTGCTGTTTTTCTGTACTGGTCTGTGTTCTTCTTCAGCTTTTAGAGACAGTCTAGAACATTTTTGACGTTAGGCGTATATACTACCCCCGTTAGGTCTGGAAGGATTGCATCCCCTGGTACCTACGGTACTGTGGAAACATGTGTACCGGCACGTTTTCAGAATTTTGGTACCGAGTTGGTACTGAAGTACCTGTTCTGTGACATCCCTATTCTATTCACCTTGCTTAATGCTTGTTTTTTTTGTTTCCCCCCACAATTTCTGTTTGTAGACTATAGTGTCTGCGATGAGCACTTTAATACCCCCAGTTCCGCTAGCCAATCCAGAGGACCAATTCAGAATCGATTACATCAAAAGCATAGCACCTCTCTCCGACTTTGACTACTCACAGGTAAGACATTATTAAAGTGTGCAGATGTGAACATGCATGAGAGAGACTGGTATGTTACATATGTGCTTTTTTGTCTTTCTTAATGTGTTTGCGTGGGTGTTGGATGGTATGTGATGAGTGGATTTGTTTTTGGCCAACAATGTAATGTTCCGGATATAGCTCATGGATGTCAGATGTAATTTTGCTATAACAACCTAATGTTGCCTTTCTTCTTTTAATTTACTTCTTTTCTTAACAAAGAAAAGCTAAGGGCATTGTTTTTTCCTTCCATGGAAATGGAAAAATTGCATGAAATCAACATTTAGTTGATTCTGGTGCTTGTTAAAGGTTTGATTCCCGTTTGCAGTTGGAGCAGATGTATTGTATGTAGATTTGAATGCAAGTTGGAGCACATGGGATTCTTTTCACTGTGTGATCAGCCTTTTGATAGCGCGAGGTCATGTGTTGGAAATGTAGATAATGTTTTACATAAATTTAAAAGTGTTCCTTGTTTGACACTGGCTGTGCTGCACCGCAAAACAGGAATGACCGAGCTGTAGATAGACTCTAAGAGGTATGAATTTAATATTTGTTGTTGGTACACTTTGGGCTTCAATGGGAACCAAATGAAAGTATTAACATGCTATTGTGAATGAATCAAGTACCGGGTTTGTTTCCATTTGGTGTAATGATCAGCTCTTTTACTGTTGGTTATATTGGAGTTGACAGTGATTTTTAGTTTCATGTTGAGGTGAGGTACTGGACAATTTAAATTTGTCAAATGTTTCCTTTTTTAATATATGAAAGCTTGTTTTTGAAGCTGAAACTAATAGTTACTTAATCCATTTTTCGATCGAGAAATAATCTGCAACTATTTTGATAACTGATAAATCGTTCAGCTTGGCCCCCTGTAGCTCTGCCTACTTCAGTTCGCCCTTCAATGCAATAAACCCGGTCAATCTCTTCAATAAACTGTTGGACATGAATATTGAGCTCTGTATATGCTACTGGATCAGTGCTTCCTGTGGAGAACTTGGCAACAGAGGGCTAAGATACAGAGCCTTTCATCTCGCCCTCTGACCCTTAGCACAGGCGCCCTCTAGGGTTGTGTCTTCTCACTCTGGCTCTTCTCCCTCTACACAAACAACTCCACACTACAGCTCAGTCACCATTCTTAAATATGCAGACGACACATACATAATAGGACTGATAACAAAGACCGATACCGTGAGCAGGTAGTCCAAGCAGCCACTTGGTGTCTTGAACAACCTCCAGCTCAACATATCTAAAACACAAGAACTCAGATTTCAGGCACAGCCCCCTCCCCAAAACCCACATACACGTCTCAAGAGAACCCATAATCATCACTGACTCATTCACATTGGAGCTCTGTCTACAGACAGATTTCCGTCATCACCGGTAGCGCAACTGGCGCAACATACAAAATTCTCACCATATGCTTGGCTCGTAATGTTATTACCAAAGTGAGATATTTCTGGATTGTATTTAACAAATAGCCCATGTTATAGATCATCTTCAGTGTTTCAGGTTGAGAATTTATTTGTGGCGGTGGGTCGCCCAGGATGTGACGCTCAGCCTGTGATTGCTGGGTTTAGTAATAAACTAGTCAAACAAAGGTTTATTAACTATTTATTTAAAAAAAAAGGAATACATAACAAGATATTTTAGAATAAAACTATTAAATAACTATTTACATATTTTAAAAAACAGACTATAAGATGTTACAGATGAATGTAGCCTATGATATGCTTTGTCAATTAAATTTAGTTGGTTTGTCAAATACATGCTATGGTTCAACTAAACCTTAAAACCATACTATGATCCATACAGAAAGAAAAATGTTATTTTAAATCTCAACACTATGCACACATCATGTCGGCTTTTAACTCATGTTAAATCATATTACCCTTAAGGCTATCCAAAGTAAATTCATTGTTCATTTAGTTATAGATTATAGATAATTGTTCAGGTGTTTTAATCTTTGTTCTTTGGATCCTAATAACGTTAAACAAGACACCCTGTAACACACGCTGTTTTGTACTATACCTGTCTGTGTTGCACTCAGTATGCTCTCATCTGAACAGATTTCTCTCATTCAAACAACTCTGGGTTTTAGTTTTAAACTTTTACAGCAAACTTGTGGCAAGAATTCCGTCTTTTATTCGGGCTCGAGTGCATACATAACGTTACAGTTAAGGGGTATGGGCAAGTAGATAACGAGAACTGAAGGCCTGGTTAGCAACAATTTGCTGTCTTAATGCAGTGTTTTAACGCGGTGTTTTATTATTACAGTAAATCCCACATGAAGCAACATGCTACTACTAATGTAAGCCTGGCTCCGGCCTGACGCTGTGGCATGCATTTGGGGAACGGGCAGGAGGCCACTGTTCTTTGCGCACTATACAAATACGTTGTTGATGGGAAAAGAAATTAAATTCAGGTTTTATCTATCTGGGTGGGTTTAAATCTACCTGGGCGGGGCACCCAAGTAGAACCAATGTATGGGAAACGCTGATCTTTTGACAATTGACACATCACTAATGTTAGTTCTTCTATCAGTATTTTTTAATGTTTTGGTGTAATTTATTACCACGCTTCAGCATCTCCTCTGCTCTATGTGTCGGGGCTGAGCTCCTCAAACTATGCCTGTTACTATAAGTGCAATAAAACGTTCACGAGTAAAAAGCCAATACTTTATCAATACCCCTGTTCAACAAGCATAAACATGGAGCCTGAACATGTAGAAAAGTGATAATTCAATCAGCTCTGTCTACAGTCTCTCTTCCACCGCCACTGTTTTACACAGTGCACACAGTGCACTCTAATAGCAAATTGTAACAAGCTAGTCTTGCATTACCAGACCTATCTGCACAGCGTTGTGTCAGCACGGTAGTAAGGTCTGGCTACAACACACTTACAGTACATTCTAGGGTAGGAGAAAAAAAATCCCTTTATTTAAACCAATCACAATCATCTTGGGTGGCGCAAAGCTTCAGATGCAGAGGTGCCTGTGAAAAATAGTCTTGAAGAAACTTGTTTGGGTGGTGGAACATGGTGGGGATAGTCTATATCCACAACGTTCCACTTCCGGGTTTGCTCTGTTGCCGATGGAAATTCTGCCGGATTTCCCTCATTTAGGCCGGATATCTGTTACCTTGGGCTTTCTTTCTGTTGGCATTTTAAACTGGTCGATTTATGAGGACTATGGTTAACCTTTCCTCAGATCTCTGCAAGGTAAATCCAGACAGCTAGCTAGACTATCTGTCCAATTGGAGGTTTCTGTTGCACGACTTAAACCACATTTGAACGCACACATGTTCCACCAAAACAAGTTCCTTCCCAAGGCTATTAGCGGTTAGTGCCGCTCAAGACGATTGGGATTGATTTAAAGAAATGCCAATTAACCACAGCTTGCCAGACCCTCCTTAGCAGCTCTGTGGAGGTAGGTCTGGTGATGTGAGGCTTGGGGGTGGGGGGGGGGGGCAACTCCTAAATGGCTACTTCTCTGCAAAAAAATATGCCACATAAAATGTTAAATAAAGTTAACTCGGGCTTTTTCCTGGCAATGATCTTGCCAGACTACAAACAAGCTAATACAAAAGCTGTCTGTATGCTAGTCTAACTGTTTAGCTTAGTTGGCCACATATCTTAAAATTTGGCAAATTCTTGTAACGTTAGCTGTTGGCTGAGACAAACCAGCCCCTCCTCCTTCTACCAGCAGTACTTGCAGGCAATGATTCACATCAGCAGAGGAGGACAGGATAAATGACATGTCTGTGTTCTTCAGTTTTTCTAAAGTTCACTCAGTATTTTCATGTCAGGAATATTATTTATTTTATTGACTTTTTAGATTATTTTCTGGTGAGATATGACTCCATCACGAGTAGCATTAAATTGCACCATTTAAAATAATAAATAATTCCAGGCGGGCATGCCCCAGGACCCCTCTAGGTGACTTCATGTCTTCGGCGCTCATCCTTGGACACCAATCAAAAAAAAGTTCCGTCAAAAAAATGCCTCACCAGCACCCACGTATTCATATGTCTTGGCACACATCAGTAACACACTCAAATCGAACATCAATAAAGATCACTTTACCAAAAAAGCCATGCAAAGACTGTTTTCATAAGACAGCTGAACAAATTCAGATTAAAACAAAACCACCTTCAGTTTTTCAGAGCATTGAGAGCATACTCAGATCATCTATAACATTTTGGTACAGCAGCATGGACAGTCTCACACGCAAAAAACTGCAGTGCATAGTTAATAAGTCATCCAAGATTATTCTCTCCCCCCTACCATCAATTGAATGACTATATCACAAATGCAAAATCAAAAGAGCAAAAAACAACAACCTCTGAGCCTTCTCACCCTGCCCACCATCTGTTCCAGCTGATGCCTTCTTTGAGGCGCTACATGTCCCTGTTCACCAAATCATTCTGTTTTAAAAACGTTTTTTCACAGCTGCAATAGGAACTCTGAACACTTCTCACTAACCCTGACAGAAGTACTGCACTTTTCTTCTTGTGGTAATACCTGAATGTCTGTTGTGTTATGTTTCTAATATAATTGATTAATTGATTGATTGATACCTATGTGTTTGATGTTCCTGGCACTGCTTTATTGAGCTTACCCACAATGCTGTCTAGAAGGCAAATTCCACCAACCTTGGTTATGTGGTCATTAATAAATGATTCATTGATCGAAGAACATGCCAAAATTCCAAAGTGCCAGCTTCTCCGGGATCTTTGTTTTGTATCTTTGTAAACTGAGTTTTCAACGAACAACGCAAGACATTTGAAGCCTTAAAGCTAGACTGCGGAACTATCCCACATAAATGAACGTTTGTAACAGTCAAGCCCTTGCTAAACAAGTTGCCAAACCAATACTAATAAAGCCAGGGAAAGCATGTGTCTCTCGCTCTGTATTTCTTAGTGTAGCGAAGTTGTGGTATCTGGTTTCGTGGCGAGTCTGGAAACATTCCTGGGCTAGTGCACCGGAAGTATGCCGATACAGCTTATTTGTACTGGGGTTTATCATCACCACAACAATATTATTACATTAGCTACACAGTGGGCTCAATCAACCTTGCTCACCTGATTACAGTTTTTTACAGCATAGCTGCTTATTCTGACTCTCTGATTGGTTACACAGTATGCCAGTCTACCTTTATTAACCAATACCTTGCAGACAGGAAAGGGGGGAGTCCATAGCAATGTCGCGTTATTATTAATCCCACTGCTGTCGACAGGGTTTTGTAATTACTCTCAATGCCAATGGGGGGAAAGTTCTGCACTCCAGCTTTAAGAGATTTTATTTTGACAATAATCACTGATGTAAATGAAAGTTAGTTGCAGGCTCCGGTTCTTTTAATCTTTGGGAACATATTTTGTAAAGTTTGTAGTTGTTCATCGTATTAAAAAAAGATATAGGGAAGTGAATTTCACATGTGTGTTTATCTCTTAGCCACAATATGGCATTTGACTTTACCAACAAGGCCTCAAAATTGAGCTAATTTTCAGACCTTGTGGACAGGCCACCATTTTTTTGTAATCACTTCACTACTTTATCCTTAAAGTGGCATTGTTTTCACATTGCTGCTTTACATCTTTGCATGGTGTTTCCCAGCTTCCCCCGTTAAACGTTATTTAATGCAGCTATATTACAAGAATAGCCATTAAATGAATTTGGGTGTTAATTTCCTCATAGGTCCTTGGTGTGAGTGTTAGCAGGGCAGCAGTAGTTTGTGCTGCTGTAATGTTGTGTTGTGTTGTGTAAGGGCCGGGGCCATGGGGAGAGCCGGCACTGAGTTCCCAGGCCTGGCCAGGCCAAAGGGAACAACATTGCTCTGTTTGGAGTGTATGAGCTTGTCATCAGTCTCAGGCTTCACTTGTGCCGTCAGTGTCACCACTACTGTATATTGTCACTTAGTGCCACCAGGCATGATATCCAATACAGCAGTGCAAGAACACGGACAATTAGTAACCTGTGGCTTTCACCTGTTGGCGCCGTTGTAAAAATGTGAAAGTATGTTTTACATGGAAACTTTTGGAGAGATGATGTTATAGATATTATTGCCTTAGCAATAAACAAGCAGTTATTAAGTGACACCAATTGTTGTTTTTTTTAGCTCTTTTCTTTGGGGGGAAAAAACCCGATACCCTAACGCTGAGGTAATTCTTGTGTTCATTTACTCAAGCAATTTATAGGTCATAATGCTGCAAAAACTATTCTACCTCTGCTGTGTTCTCTGCCTTCTTTTGGCCCTTATGTTTACAGTTGTTGGTATTTATAGTATCAATTATTAAAAAAATTGTGTTGTTTATCAAATTAAATAACTCTTTGGGGCTTTAGAATTTGACGTGCTAGCATAGTTAGGTTTTTCCACTCGAGAAAAATGAGCCCAACAACGATGTGTTGGGCTGTGTGTCTGGTTTGTCAAATAGGAAGGCGACAAGCTACAGAACTGTGGCTGCCTTGCATCGTGGTCTTTTGAATGTACTATTGGTGGAGAAGTTGGTGTCTTTTCTAAGTGATGGATTTCTTCCTGTAGGGATTTTGTATGTTGACGCAAAATCATGACATTTACTGTTGCTGATGTTTATTTTTTTTGCTGTCAAAGTTGCATGAAATACCTTCATGTAAAGCCCCATGATCTATGTTTATGGTACAGATAGATCACATGAATATTAAGATAATATGCCTACAACACAACAGGCATGAAAGTGTTAGCTGCACTTTTCTTTGCATCCACCTTCATGACTGGACACTTTAGCAAGACATCCTTTTCTTCTTGTCGTACAGTATATGTGAATCACCATGTTTAGTGGCCTGTACTCTTCATCTCCAGGCATCCTTTTTTGTAAAACCTTTCCCTGTAATAACTTGGGATAACAGTAGGCCCATGGAAAAAGAAAGCACTGACACAAACGGTCATCTATGCAAATAGAAACAAATGCCACTGTGGTAGCTATGCTAGCCACCCGACAGTGTTCGTTGACTGTGGTGAAAATTGAAATAAGCCCCTCTTTTACACTATGTAGCTTTCTGTCCATCAGATATGTTCAAGCTTACATGTAATCCTGGTTATTTGATGCTAGAACAATTATTTAAGACCTGTTATTTCTATACAATCTCAACAAAAGAACTAGGACTAGGCCCACAAATGTTTTTTTAAGGTATGAATTACAGTCTGTTGTGAAAGTTAAGCTTCATATTATTTATGTAAGCCCCACCCATTATTGTACTTATCTCATTTTGTGTTAGGGTGCAGAATTACTGTACAGAGTACTGTAAATTTTTACACCATGGCTAAACTGTCAGTGAGTGTGTAACATTATTTAATATCGTCTGATGTCAGTTTACAGGCCGACCCATAATTGAAACCTTCTAGGAACGTTACCTGGATTGTGCTGCTTTTGTTCTTCACTACAGCCGTGAAGGGTACCACCTCTATAGCATTCCCTTGTTGTTACATTTTTGGTGATTTCCTTAGGATGAACAGCTTCAGTAGAAGTTTGTTTTTCCTTTAATCAATTACCTGAGGATCTGGGATGTGGGGCAAAGGGTAGCACGAAGGGCTGCTTCATTTTTTTGGATCCATGTTATGAAAGATGAACAGTCTCGAACAGTTGCTCCCTCTCTCCTTTGCTTAAACTCTGTTAAATTTTTTCAAGTGAGTAACCCATGGAAGTCAGGTCTCTCTGTGTTGGGTGACTGTTATCTAACACAGTCAGGTATTCTTTTCAGATCCAATCAATGTGGTGTTGATGGTTCACTGAGAAGCTAGCTAGTTGTCTGCCTGACTATGTGTGGAAGGATTTGAGATTAGTGGCTGTACATTTTGCTCAAAGGCCAAAGGTCTCTTCAAAACTTTACCCAAAGGAATTTTTTGTGTCCCCTCACAACAGAAGATGCAAGCCAATAGCTCCCCCAACTTTGTTTTGCTAAGTCAAATCAGATTTTAGGCCATTTTGTTCCCTGTGTCAGCCTGACCTATATGATTCAAGTAAATATTACATCACGCACACAACTTGATTAACATTGAAACCAAGGCTGAACTGAGGATAGGTCCTAGCAGAGCCACCGAAAAATCAGCATCTTATGGCTGGGGATGGAGGGGGACTGGAAGTGGAGTGGGAAGAGCACAGGAAAGAGTTAAAAAAACTTGTGTTATAGCAGATTCCCTCCTGGTCTCTTTCTGTGTTATCAGTTCCTCTGTAGGGCACTGCAGCACACACTGCATTTATTCAAAGGCCCAGTGTCACACGCCTCTGTGGAAAAGAGCCTTGAGGACCATACTCTGCTCTCCCCCCTGCCCCTTCCACTCTCTACCCCTTGTCCTCCCTACATCCAATCTCAATGCTTGATAGCTTTGTCAGGTTCTTCTTTGGGTTTTCAAGCCCCTGGTGTAAAGAATTTGTTGAGACCTGCAGAACTACTAGCAGAAGAATGTAATCGGCGCTGTTGAATCTTATTGATACTAGTTTAGGTGGGTGTTAAAGTTTGACTGTAACAGAAGTGGAAGCAAATACAGGCAAGAAAGCAAATATGTCCCCATGTTCTTTCCTAATCAAGAGTTTGGTTTAGCAGGTAAATGCAAAACTGAACCATGGTTGGAAAATTAAAATTAATCTGTTAATCTATCATACTTGGGTAAAATATACTTGAACGCCCATGTTTAGATCATTCCTGCCTGAAGTGTGAGCTTGTATTTATCTGTAACAAAAAGTAAACCAGTATTAACGTCTCTCTGCAGTCTCTGTGATACTTTTGCGGACTGGATCAGTGGATTTCCTCCATGTTGAACTTAATCACCGGATCTGCCGAGAGGAGATCTCTCGGAGCATGTGATCATTTATCAGACTCCTTCTTCCTCGCTCTCTGGTTCGGGGCTAGTTTCACCCTCTCCTCATTCAGAGCGCAGAACCAGTGCTGAGTGCAGAGAGTCATGTGGTTGTTCCAGGCTAGAGGAGGAGCCCATCTGAAAGACATGTGCACGGGAGGCGACAAGGAATATTAGCCCAGTCATCTTTGTTTAGGACATACAGAAAGTCCTGTGAAATGTTTCAAAGTCATTGATAAGATGAATTCCCCTCAAAATGCTTCCACTGAGACATGTCATAATTTACAACATCATGCCTATGGATGTATTTTATTTATATATTTTAAGATATGTAGCTGTAGTGTTATCTGAATTCGGATCACAATTAAGTTATGCCATCCAAGTGAACCACCTCTGTTGCTTTGGTTTACAGTTCAGTGAAGAGAGCATGTGACCAGATCAGCTTAAATTCAAGAACTGTTGGATAAACCTGTATCGAAGAAGTGTATAAGAGCTATAATCAACTCCCTCTGCTGTAAAGTAACACTCGTTATTGTATAGAGTATTAAATAGCCATTTTTTTTAAATATATTGTTTTACTTTGCAAACACAATGTAAAGATATTTCATACATATATCTCATTATGCATATCTCAGATCCTTCACATTAGGACAAAACAAACAAGAATTGCTAAAAATAAAATATAAAATACCTAGAGATTGGCATGGTTTTATTTCAGTTAGACTAATAGCCGGTTTGATTTGCATTGAGAGATGATTTTATGGAAAGTATCCCATGCCAATCTCTATGTATGATGAAGGGTATGTAAGGATGTGGGGCTATTTTAATTCCAAAGGCCAAGGGAACTTTATCAGGATGCATAGTATCCTGGATCCAAGAAATAACTGGCCTATAATAATAAAATCTGCATGGGGTATGTATACTTATGCCCCCTCTATTTTAAGGAAGAACTTTTATTTATTGACAATACATTATTTATTCACAAAGAAAATTGGTGTCCTTAAAGGTCGGATTTTACGTCATTTTTTAATTGAGGCATTAAGATGAATTTCCAAAACATAATTTTTTTTATTCCTCTTTTTAGTCAACTTAAGCATGGGCATGTAAACTTATGAGCACCACTGTATGTCTATTTTATTTTCTTCAAGGTGCAACAAGACTTTCCTCTTTTTAGCAGAACCCCTCAACCCTTTAACATTCCAACTCAAATTTTAATGCTGGCATGGCATAGTAACATCAACATAATACATAATATGAATACTTATGAAACCGAGAGGCATTACAAAAAAGATGAAAAGAAAAAAATACAGGCTTTACAAAACACCTCCTTAACCTAACTCCCACCCCCTAACATTATATACTCCCTGTACATGTCCCCCTCTATGCAGTGAAAGAGGTGCTGCATGGTATACAGTCAGCTCCACCTCAGTTAAATTAAACTTAACTATCCGTATTGAAGTTTAAAAGTATCCTTTAACTATTGTCCATTAAAAGTAAAAAACAAACACTGTCCATTCTCTAAATTACTGATTTAAATCCTTTACGCCATCTGGTCAAAAATTAGGATGATGAGAGAGAAAAAAAAAGGAAAGAGGAAAAGGAAAAAGCAGGCGTAGAAATAATAATAATTGAGAATCAAACCACCATGTAGTCTGAACACGTGAAAGAGATCCATATACGAACATTTCACACTTGTGGATCCCGGAGGGGATGGTTTGATTACCTGCTCATAATAGATCATTGCCTCTTTAGCGTCAGTAAATGTCACCGTGGTCTCTTGATGAGTAACTATCAGCTTGCATGGATGCAGGAGGCCGTATTTCACTCTCGCTTCTCTCAATCAAACTTTTATGTCCTTAAATTCGGCTCTCTTCTTCAACAGGTCAGGGGAAAGATCGGGGAAGATATGTATTTTCTTCCCCTGAAACTTCTGATTTCCAGCTGCTTCCCCGGCAAGTTTCATAATAATACTTTTAGTTTCCCAGCTAAACAGCCGGGCAATCATTGTGCGCGCCTGTGAAGAGCATTCATGTGACCATTTGTAACTGAGTCACTGTAGTCTTTGCAAGTACTAGTTTATACTTGAGAAGAATACATAATACATAATTCTACTTCCACTATTAATATGACTGTATGTATGTGCATGAAGTAATCAGAGATTGTATCTTGTTATTTGGATTGTTTAGTCCCTACATAACCAACATTTAAAAAAATTGTTTTAGAGGCAGGTACAGCAGCGTCTCTGGCTATGCCGCACTTTGCTAGATGGGGTCTGTGAGCACTGGTTTTAGTATACTTCCCTGTGTAGGCTCAATGGTACAGTACCAAATCTGGCAACGACAAGTGTCTGAGAAGCTGTGCACAGTCACTGTGCCCTGCTGTTGTTCACCAGGAAATAGTTAGTGAATGTGTTGGTGGTTGTATCTTTTTACTTCAGACTGGGTCGGGCTTGCTGTATCCTCCTGCTTCTAGTCTGTATGCTAAGCTAGGCTAAACATATCCCCACTAAAACTCCATACATATTGTACAGACATGAAAATAAACAAATGAGCGTGTTCCCAAAATGTTGAACTATGCCTTTAACTTAACACTAATACTTACTTGTGGGGTAAGATATTTTACTACTCTCTTTGCTCCTATAAACGGCAGTCCTTGGAACCCAGCTGCTCTACCTAAACAGCTCAGTGACCAACCGTAGAGGACAGTGTTGTGCTGGGCAGATGTGTGTGTGTGTAGACTATATGTATGTAATGTGTGTAACTGTAAGTGTGCTACATGGTGTAGATGAGAAACTGCATATGACCAATTAGAAATCTTTGGATAAATGTATACCCAAATTGGGCTATAGAATTTTCCATTAGGTGGGTTTGTTTGTTTAGCTATTTAGTTATGATGGCAGCACAAGTTTCAACAACTTTAAGTCACATTTTCAAAATACAAGTTCAGATTTTCAAAATGTCTGCAGAATAGTTGTAAGTCACTGAACACATGCAGTCTTACCTGTTCACAACTGTATTTTCTACAGTATGCAGGCAAAAATTCTGCTAAAGTGACCCAGACATATACTGGCAATTAGGTGAGCATGATTTTGGCATCTGTGTGAAGGTAAATAAAACTTATTTTAAAAGAGTATATACTTATAGTATATATTTTTTTCAAGAATCATTTTTTCTTGTAATACGAAGTGAACTCAAAAGCTCACAAAAGAGCCTGTTGATAAAGTGTCTTTAGGTGTGCTTCAACAGAGTCAATATGAATGAATTTAAGGCCCCTGACCTTCCCATCATGACATTGTACTACAAGTCTTTGTGTTGTATGTAAATGTCTGTTTCTTAATGTTTATTGTCTCTTTTCCTCAGGAGTTCTTTGATCATGCAAAGAAGCTGTGGGACGACGAAGGAGTGAAGGCATGCTTTGAGAGGTCCAATGAGTACCAGCTCATCGACTGTGCACAATAGTGAGTTCAAACATTGAAAGACATTTTGTGGTGTGACTTTAAGTTTAGTATTCTCGCAGGTTTACAAAAGATTGATGACTATTATATGTATGTATAACATACATTATGCAATCAGTTATTTGTGCAGCTAGAGTGTAGTGAGAACAAAATAAGTGAGCTGTTTTTTTGTTTTGACAGCCTGTAAAAACTATTGTCACATCCCTGCTCTGTCCGTCTTCTCTGTGTCATGTTTGAGGTGAACAATCTGCGATGGGTGCCGGTGTCATGTCATATATGAATATGGCTGAGATATGTTTACTCTGGGTGTGGCAAGGCAGGCAGCAGTTATATTTGTCCTTTGGAAAATTATACATGTATCTCCTCATGTCAGCGTGTTTGACAACTCAGCATGGCAATATGCAAAGCGTGGTCTGACCTGTATTAACATTCTTAATTCATTGGAAATAAATGTATGTAATGTGTCTGTAAACACATGTAAAGATATGGTAATGTTGTAGTTAAAGTTGAGATTTCTCATTTAAGTGTTGCTGATGGTAACACCCTAACTATGCAGTTGATAGCCTAGATGTCAGTGTTTTTAAGACTGGACCAAAGCTATGTGGGTTATGATTTGATTTTGGCTATCTGTATAGAGGGAATCCTAATACAATTGTACTCTAGATACTGTAGTTAAGAAATGCTGATAACTGCAGTGTGGCAAGGCGTAGAAACTGATGCCTCTTTGCACGGTGCCCCAGATTGTTCGGAAGGCTCCTACTTTACCTTGGGTCACCATAGTGTGCTGGTTGTTCATAGTGGAGGGCCCCTGCCTTGCCTGTAAAAGGAAGTTTGGATATGCAAAGTGACTCACTGTGCTCTCCTTCTGCTTCCTCTCTGACTCACCTCTGGATTCACATGTAAATATGAGGACATGTACATGGTACAGACTCATGGAGTGCAGCGCGCTGGAAGTTGTCCCCTCCTGTCCAAAAGGTTGGCTCCCTTAATCTCTCAGGGTTTGGTCAAAGGCACACGTTATCAGTGACAAGAGATATTGTCTTGTCAGCGATCCGTGAGCCCGCGTTTCATAGATGTAACGTTGAGATGTTTTAAAGACGGTAAAGCATGTAGACAAACAGTCTTTGTACGCTTCCTGAATATCTTCCGTTTCTTGAACATAAATTTGACTTCGGGTCAAATTTTCCACTGGTTGCCCTGCCTGAAACCAGCTTCCATAGAAAGGAGAGAGATAGTCAGGTGATGGGTGGAGAGTCACATGAATCTGTAAGGTGGAGCTGTTACAGTCCAAGTCAGAGTCCAGAGTCAGTATGTGTGCAGTACAACTGCACAATATGTTCAAAAGCATCTTGTGTTTATTTTAGTCAATATTCCAGTATCATCATGATACCACATAATATTGTGGCATCATCAACATTTAAAATCATCTATCTTGATGTCCTGTTACAACTCTGTAAATGGAGTGGTCTTCTGAATGTTGAAATCAGAAAGGTCTATATTGTAATAATACCTGAAACCACTAAAGCTTGTATCTAGCTGAAGTACTGAAAAAACAGCTATCCTGTGACATGAGTAAACATTAACAGAGTGAAATGAAGACAGTGAAAAGCATACAGTATTTAAAGAGAGTGCTATATATGGAGTGCATTTACTGGTTTTGATACTTGGTCACTATGCATTTTGTCCTTATGTTGTAAGTATAAGGATGCTGTTTGCATGGAATTGGTGATACATTGACTGTTCTAAATCCATAATAATGCCAAATGACTGATGCTTAATTGTTTATTTTAAGTCCCAATTCCAACCTCCTCTTCTTCAAAATCATTCGTTTTTTGTCTTGCTGTTCTCCACACAATCCCCTGCCTCTCTGGCTGTTACATTGCTGCTTTTGATTGGTTAACAACTGGTGAGCAGTTGTATGTTTGGCCCAAACTTTTTTTATAAGCTGTGTGTAAAGGAGATAAAACATGATAAAACTTGCAGCTTCATGTGGTTTAGTGTATAAATGTACAAACTGTGATTTCAGTTTATTGTCTTGCAGTCCTGGTGTGGTTGCTCTTACTTTCATTTTCCAGTAGCTCTGCGTTTACCTACTTAAATGGCAGTTCAGTTGTGTGATCGTTGTTTTCTTAGTCAAGTGCTTTTCCTTGTCTATAGCAACAGTATGAGTGATTTAGTGCTGTGAATTCACTAACAATTCATCTTGAACTACAATGAATCAATCTCAATACCTACCATGATTTTTGGAGCAGGAAACAACTTTGCACATTTGCAATTCATTGTGAAATCTCACTGTTCAGTAGGAACATTACAATGTGCCTGTATTGTCAGTGTGTTTAATTGATGTCTGGAATTCGTCAGACTACGTGGCCTCACACTTACTTCCTCTCTGTTTTAACCTCTGTATGAACCTCTCCATGAACTTTGTGTACGAAGGGCATTCATAGATACTTTGTCCTACATGGCTGAGACCTGTCTGTGTGTACCACTAAACTACACTAACTTTTCTTAGCGACTATCCTGGAAGTATTGAAACACTGGCAGACAGCTTCAGCAGCCAACTGGGTTGAAATGAATGGAGCAGAGGTCATACTTTATATTGTTTGGACAATGTCTGTTGTGTCATTTTGGCTATTCCTCTTAGTTAAATACTATAAGCGTCTGTCTGTCAGCTTGTCCCTGTTCTCGAGACTAGCTAGGTGCCCTGCATCGACCCAATAACCTACAATAACAACCTCACACAACAATATTCTTATACTACAGGAAACTTTTATTTCATCTTCTACTTTTGTTCTCTACGCCTCTAAAAATAAAAATAAAATAATACGTGGCAATAAAAAGCAATTACAAATTAGATATATGATAAATATAAACAGTTCAACAAAATGAAAACACAACAATAGTGGCATGTAGCCTTTAAATAATAAATGAAATGAAACTTTTACTAAATAGATCAATTACAAAATAACAGTTTTCTCCTTGTGGACATCCTCCTTTGGTAGATACTGGCAAAAATAGACATAGGGAAAGAGCAATATTTTAGTTATCAAACTGTCGGACAATGAATAAAACAGTGTAGGCTACAGGTGCTAAGGTGCACTCATGAACACACACACACACACACACCTTATCCTCTGATACATAGATCTGGATCGATATATCCATTCAATCCTTAACGATCCAATATTATTGATACAAAGTGAAAATATCTATACATATCATCAACTTCATCTTTAAGATGTGCCTTTATTTTGATATTCACACTTTATATTTGTTATTTTAATAACAAAGAAGTTTGGGGTGCCTGGGTAGCTCACCTGGTAAAGTACGCATAGGTTTACTCCACGACGCAGTGACCCCGGGTATGACTCTGACCTGCAGCCCTTTTGTTGCATGTCGTTCCCCCTCTCTCCCCTTTCTTCAGCTGTCCTAAGCAAATAAAGGCCTAAAATAATGCCCAAAAGTAATCTTAAAAAATGTTGGGGTTTTAATTTAAATGTCTGGAAGAGTCTAGTAGTAATATTGTCAAATCATATTTTAGTTGTTTTTTGTAAATAAATAAATATAAATGTAACTGATTGTGTTAAATGGGTTTATGGATCGTCTCGTATTGGTCGATGGCCTTTGAATTGAATTAAATCTAAAGTGAATCTTGGCAGACTGTAATACCAGTAAATATTGTAGCGTTGTCCTAGGAATCAATATAATATTGTATCGTGATATAATGTGGGATTTATACCCCTAATGCCAGCAGGCGGTGGTAATCTATTCATCATTCTAAAAGAACAGCCGGATACAAACGTTGCTATTATGCCCACAGCAAACGGCATTCGAATCAGCACCAGCAAAACCGAACAGAGCCTCCGGACCCTCTACTTCACTACCACGCCTGGCTAACCAGACTGTCCATCTTCCGGGCTGTCATCCATTCTCTCGGCAAAGAAGTCTCCCTGCAGTGGGAGTGGAGGGACCGGCGGCCCTGCTAGCTGGTTAGCTGATGTTAGCTTGCTAATTCTACCCACCCAACATGCCTTTATGGTTACACTGGTGACAAAAAATGAGCCAAACAGCGTTGTCACTCATCTGGCAATAGCAATGTGCTTTCCTATGATGTGACAAGAGTGCGTGAGTGAAACGGTAGAGGCCGACCGGCTTATTAGCTAGCTCGCTTGCTAGGGGGCTAATTGTTTAGCAGTGCAGACGGTGCAGAGAAAGAAAAGTCTAACATTATGGTCTTTATATTCAATTTCACAATATAGGATATTATTTAGTTAACGCTAGCTTATACTGTAATGTGCAGGTATGTAGATCTTTTGAAGACATCTTTATGTTGAAATAAATACTTACTTTATACTTAATGTTAACATTATACCTAATGTTACCCAAGTACGGTAGTTATATACAGTATATTACGTTGTTTGCTGTGTTATCGACATAATGTGCAAATATAGTTATTCCAATTATTCAAACGTGTTTTTTTTTTAGACAAAACATTCAAACATTTTGATGAGATGAAGAAAAAAGTGTTTTGAGCACTCTTTCCTCACTGCCGTTTTAGCTACATGTCGTATTTAGATTTTGTGAAGGCAGATTATATACTTCTGCCATCTCATCTGTGTTGTCCTTCACAGACCTTGCTGCACTGGCAGATATTTTTCCAGCAGGCCTAAAGCCGGACGGCCCATTGGGCAGAGGCACAGGAAATAAGCATGGGCCGATGGCAAGCGCTTGTAATGCCAAAGAGCGTGTCCATATTGATGCTTGTGGAATCCTGTCACCCATTGATCCGCCCTCTGCATTGCACATTTATATGTTTTAAGAGCACAGATATGTGTCTGCCAGTTGATTGATTATGAGCTATTTTCAGCTGCGGCGGGCTGGTTCCATTGCAATCCTTTGGATGTGTCAATGGCAAAATCAAACACTTTTTCACACGCAAATCTGAACTTCCAGGCCTCCTGTTTGTTGCAGACCCCCAGCAAATATGACACAATTCATGACATAATTCATACACCAAGGTATTTCTTACTGTAGTGGAGGATTTTTATCCAGTTATAGATGCTGCCTGGGCTGGTATAGAGGTCCCTGTGTTGGTGTGCTCAGTGGCTGGGAAGCCAGGCTGCAGCAGCAGGGACTGGGTCAGAGGAGAGCTGCCCTGGATGGAGCTGGAGTCTGGGAATGTATCTAAAAAAATTAGTCTATGAAACAGCTGAGTGATACAGAAGGGGTTTATTACGGCGGTGTGAATAAGGCCTTTGACGGAGATGGCTGATGCGGGGTTAGGTACAGGAGCAGGATGAGGCAGTAAATGCTGTAAAGATTTTTGTGATTTTTAAAATGATGTACCTCCAAATATTATGAGTGACCAACAGTAGCCTCTCTTTAAGTAGTTTGAGTCAAAAGACCACTTGCTATTTAAGAAACACCAAGTTTTTTGTCTAAAGCTAATTATAGTTTACCAGTATGCTTTCAGTTTCTGGCTGCAGGAAACAAGTGATGCAGATAAGAGAAGTTTTATGTGACCTGAATGAATTTAACAGCTGTTAATCCAAGTTGACACGCTAAATATTAACATTAGAACTGAACCAATTATTGAACTAATTGATTCGTGGACAAAAAATACTATTTACTACTACCATTTATTCTATAAAGTCATTTAAAAAAAATGCCAAACATGTCATGGTTCCAGCTTCTCAATTGTGAGGATTTGTTGCTTTTCTTTGTTACATGTGATGCTACACTAAATATCTTTAGAGTGTTAATATCTTTACGTTTTGGACTGTTTGTCAGACAAAACAAACTATTTGAAGATGTGACTTTGGGGTTCAGTAAATTGTGTTGGACATTTTTCACCATTTTTTGGCATTTAATAGACCAGATGATTAATTGATTAACCAACAAATAATTGGCAAATTAATGGATAATAGAAATAGTTACTAGTTGCAGCCATACTTGTCTTACTCAGTGTTAGTCATACTTTTGAAGGTTCAATCCATATTATTATTATTATTATTATTATTATTATTATTATTATTATTATTATTATTATTATTATTATTATTATTATATTAGGATTATTAATATTATTGTTATATTCATCTCCACAATCCAATCTAAAGGTTATGGTAATCACACCCCACACACCACAAAATAAACACATTTGAAAACCTACACGAAGAAGAGATTTGGCCCCGATTCACCCTTCATAATGATACAAATATCAGATTGTTCTTGCTTCAGCCATTCAGAGAAATTTACATTTTTTGGCACTATCGCCATTGATCCTAATGAGGATTAAATGGAAGGAGGAAAGATCAAATACTGAGGGACAGTGGGGGCTTTTCAGAGCGAATTGGAAAATGGGTGTCATCATCATACACTTAGAAAAGATGTTAATAACAACATGTCTTGACTCCTGGGGGAATTGGAATGAAAACTTCTGGTGAATCTAAATCACAGTCAGCAACATTTTTAAATATCTTCTCTTTTGGTTTGACCAACAGGACAAACTTAAAAGACAAATTTTACACCGAAAGAAAATAGCAAATATCCAGATTGTTAACTGGAATTGAGTTGAGTACCAGTGTTGAAGCTTAATAAGCGACTGAAACTATTCATTATTTAAATAGTTGCCAATTACTCTTGTGTTTGATAATTGTTGCAGCTCTTTAAAAGATTAATGGATATTTTTGCTTAACAAGACTCAATGCATCACAAATGTTTAAATTCACAAGCAACATCACAAGTCAGGATGTAGAGTTGGTCCAGGATGGAGAAGTACAGCTGGGAAGGGACGGAGCTCCAGCAGTCTCGGGGTTCTGGAGATGGGACTATGGATAGACATATCCAAGGCTGGGTCTGGTTCTTGGCTTAGGCTGGGGTAAGGGCTGAGGTGTAGTGCTGGTCACGGGACTCTGTCACCAACCCGGGGGCCACTGACACAGTCATCTGGGGCAGTAAAGTGCTAAGAATGGCTGGCATTGTCAGCCAGCCCCGGCCCCTGAAGGGCCTACAGAAACAGAGGGGTTTTGCAAACAGTGGATCTCCTCAATAAGAAGCCTCTTCTGTTCACAGAAGAGCCCGAGAGAGCGATATTTATACACCCGCTGCATGTCACTGCTGCTTTTTCCTGTCACCAATAAGTTGCTTCATTTCTTAATGTTTTCATGTTACACAGTATAAAACCAACAGATGAGGCTAATTATGACAGGGTTTGGGCTCGTCTTACATGTCTGAACTAATCTGTGTGTTTTATATTTCAATGTAATTACTTGTTTGAGATTGGTTACAGTTCTGTTACAGAAATGGCTTTCTTTCTTCTGGAATGTTTGTCTCACTGCAGCCAGAGCAACATTTGAAGTTGTGTTAAACCTTAATGGACTGTATTGTTTAGGGCTTGCACAGTTTGAGAATGAAATCTGAAGTCAGTTTGAGTGAAAAATGTAATCTTACTATAAAGCAAGGAATCGCTGTGTGCCTGCCTGCATGTGTGTCCTTTGAATGTTCCCGAGAACCATTCATCCAATCTACTTTATGCTTAGCGGGTGTTTGCTGGGTACCCAGGGATCTGAGTCAAAGTTGGTGCAATTTGGATAGACGACACGTTTAATATTAATAAAACCTTGAATAAACACGCAAACAGTGCTCTCTGCAGGGGCTTCAGGCCCTGCGGACTGACTCAAGCATGTTTTCACCTGGCTTCTGGGTGGGAAGGTATTAAGGAAACAGTCCTGTGCAGAGCTCTACTGTATAGTGTATTTAGAGGGGACCCCTTTTAACTGTTACACCGACAAACACCATGCTCAGTACAGCTCAAGAACAGATAAAGAAAGTGAGACGGGAGATATTACATTATAGCAAAGTCAAACATTTCAAGCATCAGCAATGTAACTTTGGGAAAGAAAACTTTTTTCCCGGAATAAGCCTCGTTCCAAAGAACTAGCTGTTTGCAAATTACGCATATAGGCCCACTTTAACATTGCATAGGGGAGTGGAATCCCAACTATGTCATAGCATGTATATTGTTTTAGGTATGGAGCAGATGACAAAATTAAGAAATATGATGTTTTCAGTTGCTTACTGAAAGAACAAAACAATGTATTTGGTGGGAATTTGGGTAAAGTATTACAAGCTTTGGTTCTAAATAGGGATTGACCAAAACTGGTTTTTAATGGCCGATACTGATGCCGTTTATAGTAGTTTTATTTTTTTTATATAGTCAAAAGTTATACACAGTGACAAACAATTACAAACAATGCACTGAGACCTGGGAACGCGTCCCAGGGCCAAAAAACAGAGAGGAAAGATGGCAGGGAGGGAGACAAAACAACACAAACAGATACATAAACAGACACACAGAGACACAGACAGACACAAGACAAGGGACCAAACACATGCGCAAGTTAAGGCAAAGGCTGCAGCACAAGGCTACAGCCCGTACCTCAATAATTCAGCAACGCTGAGCTAAGTGTCCAGCGTCTTTCCTGGCACGCCATGGATGCGCGCAGTAGAGTTCCATAACTATGACATCCAAAAAGGAAAGGGTCCTTGGACGGATAGATAGATCATGAGGTGGTTTCCAACGGGTTGCAATCATTCTCGTCACAGCTGTAAGTCCAGAAAATACAGCACGTTTTTGAGTTCTAGAGAGCTGAAAGGCTGACAGGTCATTTAGAATCAAGACATTGACAGTAACTGGCACAGTAACATTAATCAAGGCGGACATTTTGGATGTAATATTGTTCCAAAACTGACCAATGGGAGAGCACTTCCAGATCATGTGAAGATAATCTTTAAATCAAACTTAATATTTTGGAATGTTACACAAAACTTGTTTTAAACACTTTAAGCAATTATTTAATAAATTAGAAACTTTCTAATACTAAGTAACAGGGAGTCAGTCAGATAGTGATGTGGGCGGGACGTTAGGTCAGACTCAATGGTGATTAAAACCGAAGCAGAGGGACAGACACAAAGCTGTAGCAGAAGTAGCGCACATTTTAATGAATTACCTTTATCTGTTATCAGGCAAATAAAACGCTGATACAGATAATCTGCAAACTGCCAAAAAACACCCCGATAATTGTCAAGGGCGATTATCCCAAATTCTAAAAAAACACAGATGATGATGTCGTTACTTCCATTAAACAAACTTAAAAATAGCCTAAATGGTTTCACTCCATTAATTCTCTCTATCTTTTTTGTGTGCCTTTTAACAAGTTTCCCACAGCGCAATTCAAATCATAATTATAACTGCATCAATTGTAAATAAAAAAATAATAACTTTACTTTAACTCCTTATAAAATGCCTTAATCCAGATTAACAAAAACCTTTGTGTCGCTTGCTCAAATCAGATGACCCTGCTGTCAGCTGACTGAGGAATAATCAAAGAGGCACTATGGAATGTGTGTGTGTGTGTGTGTGTGTGTGTGTGTGTGTGTGTGTGTGTGTGTGTGTGTGTTGTGTGTGTGTGTGTGTGTGTGTGGTGTGTGTGTGTGTGGTTGTGTGTGTGTGTGTGTGTGTGTGTGTGTGTGTGTGTGTGTGTGTGTTTGCATGATTTTTGAAGAAAAGGAAGGAGGGGTTTGAACTGAACTGTAGAATCTGATCTACTGGAAGCTCAATGGACTCCGTCTACACAAACCACTGTCCTTAAGGTTGTTAAAGCCCCCTGTGGGACTGACTCTCTCTTCTTCTTTCTCTCTTGCGCTCTTTCAGTCTATCTATTCAGTCCTCTCTTGAGGCCAGAAGGCAACAGCAGAGAGGATGTTGCGGAACACATGTTGTTTCCTATATGAACTCTGTGTGTGTGTGTGTGACATTTAACATCTTCAAATTTACCATAGGGCCTGAGATTTAGTGTTACTGTAATTGTTAATGGCTTTCTGTCCATTAGGCAAGTGCTTTAATGTACTGTGGATGTTATTTAAAGTTGTAGATGTTGTGTTTTTAGAAAGCTCTCAGCCTGCCTGGACATTTGGAAACAGTTAAGAGAGCCTTTAGCTGCCCAGCATAGCATGCTACATGTCACAAGATTAGCTACACTACCAGTGTGTTTTTATTTGGTTTCTAGAGACCAGAGGCTCTGACAGCCTGTATTTAGTCAATAAGTTGGATCCCATTTGAAAGCAGGCACTGCTCTATTGAAAAACGATACACATTTTAAGTATATTTAAAATCTATGTCAAAATGTATGGAAAACTAAAATAATCCACCACAATTGCCTTTTTCCTGTGAACATGTTCAGTAACTTTCATCTCAGTTTACATATCAAATTAGCAAAATTGTGCCATGTATAGATGTTTGTAGGTTCATGTTAGTTTCTCTGAATGTTTAATATGAGCTGTGCTGCCGAGAGAAATTGGAATTTATGGTCCACTTAAAGAAGGGGAATTGTATCTATAAATAGATTTTTATTTTTGGGTTAAAATGTGCGTCCATTTTAAAGGACAGAGTGAGACAGAGCGAGGCTGGTGAATGGCGGATATCTGCAAGTCTGTTACTGTGTGCTGACTACACACACACACACACACACACACACACACACACACACACACACACACACACACACACACACACACACACACACACACACACACACACACACACACACACACACCACACAGTCAGTCTTAACTCTCTCTCACACACAACACACAAATACATACACACCCTGCCGTTGACCAGAGTGTAAAGGCACAGACTGCTGGAAGACAGCAGTGGCGCTGCAGGTTCCCTGCTCAGAGATTGTGGAATGGTCGTCCAGAGACCCCCTCCTCCTCCTATTCCTCCTCTCTCCCTCTCTCTTCACTGAGGCTCCCCCTCCTCTCTCTCCCCCCTCTGTCGCTCCCTTTCTCCCCCTCCCCTTCCACCCCCCTTAGAGCTTATGTAAACTAGCTGTGGAGCCAGGGCAAGCTGAGGCTATTTTTAGCAGCAGCACTGCAGAGCAGAAACTGGCGGAGGGTCACGTGTGCGCAGCCGAATCAAAGGGAGTATCCCGGCAATGCGCTGTAAACAAAGGGAAGGTCTGTAGCAGAAGGTGAGACACAAAACGCCTCTGTGTTGGTTTTGTGTGTGTGAGCAACTACGCACTGCCTGGCTACACCTTGTCCTCTCTTAATGACATAAAACAAATCATTGCGAGTGTATGAATGCACCTTTTAATGGTTTCCTGCTCCCTCTGTCTCCCTTACTTCACACACACAACACACACACACACACACACACACCACACACACACACACACACCACACACAACACAAACAGCTTAACCATGTATGCCACTGCTAGTGTGTGTGTGTGAGTGTGTGAGTGTGTGATGTGTGTGTGTGGTGTGTGGTGTGTGTGTGTGTGTGTGTGTGTGTGTGTGTGTGTGTGTGTGTGTGTGTGTGTGTGTGTGTGTGTGTGTGTGTGTGTGTGTGTGTGTGTGAGAGAATTGATCAAAGTGGGGTTTGACATGCAAGGAGACATTTTGCTGTCTAATCAGACAGGGGCTCCCAGCTCCACACTCTCTCCCTGTTCATATCAGAGTGAGCAGCCGCAGACTTGAAGTGAGGCAAAAATCCATCAAAAGACACATGACAATGTGTGTTTAGCATTGACATTAGCATGTTTTGTATCACACGGGGTCTCTCAATCCCTTAGTGCCTGCTCAGAGGTTGGCCTGGTTGTGTGCTGTAGGTCAGGTTGTGTACCATGTGGACCTGGCTAGCAGGGAGGCTAGCAGTTAGCGGTGTCCAGCCACACCCAGGAAAAAGGTCTCCTTTCCAACTCCGCCACTAGTCAAACAAGCCTCAACTTTCACCTCCTCTGGAATGTGGTCAGAGGGGGGCACAAAGCTATTTATAGAAACCTTTTTTATTTTTCTGTCCCAGCGGTTTGTTTGCCTAGACAGTTTGAGCTGTTGGCCGTTTTATCAGGCCAGGCTGAAGGAGGTAGCTTGGAGGCTAACTTAAGTAAACATTTGGCTCCAGCACAAGCCATGGTTAGGGCAGTTTGGTTGGAGGATTTATTGTTGTAGGCATTCTTAACCTGAGATTCTCCAGCTTCTCCATACTGACCAGATAGATAAGGACCCCATCTTATGTATGGGGTCCTGACAAAACATTCTGTTAAGGGAAAATCCGTTTCCTCTTTGTATGCTGACGTGGTTATTCAGAGTGATACTGTATTTTAAAACTATATGTATTTATAAATATATTTCCATTACACATCATCAAAGGCATAATGTACTTTTATATTCTTTTGAGTAGCTTTGTTGCTTGCTAATTTGTCTTTCTATGTCTGCCGGAGCATAAACACCAGAAACTAAGCATAAACAAATCGATTAGCCCATCATATAAAAAATTAGTCGCCAACTATTTTGGCGATCACCAAATCATTTAAATTATTTTTAAAACCAAAATTATTGTCCTTGTCCCATCCTCTAGATTGTCTGGATTAGGTGTTTTTCTTTGTTGTGTAAGTGATTGTAGAAGTTTGTTGGAGTTTTTGAGTATTAGTCAGACAAAACAATGACTTTGATGACTTTGGGCATTAGCAAAAAACAACTATTTTTCAAACACTACGCTACACATGAAAGTAACTTTCCGATTAATAATGGAAACTGTTTTTAGTCTGACTTTACTGAAGAAACTATTAATTGTTGACCATAAAATATATAAATCAGCAGCATGTATATATGTTGTCACCATGTGCATTTAAAGACATACAGCTCTCATGTTTAAAACAGTTGTTGGCTTAAAAGATGTTAATGCTAACTTGGCATTCATTGGTTTCACTAACATTTTGCATAAATACGGAACCCACACCTGCTCTAAAAAAACATTTGGTGTGCCACTTCTAGCCCAGTATATATTTTTTTATCTGTTTATTGATCCCCAATGGGGAAATTACAATTTACACTCTGTGTCCACACTTTGTTAGTAATCACATACAGTCCTGAACTACACACACACACGCTCAGGATCTGTACACGCACTAATGGAGAGATGTCAGAGTGAGTGGGCCAGCTGAACCAGCGCGCTGAGCGGTTGGGGGGGTATGGTGCCTTGCTCAACAGCACCTGGCAGTACCCAGGAGGTGAAGTGCCATCTCTCCAGCCCCCAATCCACACTCCCTACTTTTTGGTCCACAAGGGGACTTAAACCAGTGACCTTTCGGTTCCCAACCCAACTCCCTATGGACTGAGCTACTGCCACCCCATATATATATTCAGAAAGTAGATTTTTTTTTAAAGCAATGTTTGATATTATGCTTAGCGTATTTCAGAGTTGTGTAGAAGTGGAGTAAGATGATGGGGTCTGTAACATCAGTGGGTTTTACTAGTTAGTGATAACATTTTACTAAATAGCAAGTTGACCAAAATTTTTGTTTAGGCCCTTTGACTCAACTGTTCTCACCTGTTTGTTGGCAAAAACACTGTACTCACATTACGCTGTACAAATATCCCATCAAATCACTCCAAATCCATTTCCCCTGATCCGTGGCGTAACAGAAATGACAGAAGAATCTACATGGGTAATTTATTGACTAGCTGCAGCTCAGCGTGCATAAAGCCGCCGTGATTTTTCTTTTTTTACATTTGAGGGTTGAGGATGTGTAGATTTCTCTATAGAAGCCGTCACAACATCACCACAGTTTACAGTTACCACTTGGTCATAAAGAGTAATTTCCAGTGGGCATTACCTTAACCGGGCCCATCTCATGGGACTCCTATTGACTGCTTCAAGATTTAACATCTTTATCAATTATCCCCACGGTGCAGCTCTCAATTCCTATTACTCCTCTGCATATAATTATCACAACTGACACTGTGTCTGCCTTGTTGTAACAGACCTTGTGTCTCTTTACATTACATCCTCCCCTTACTGAAAATGTGGCTTATTTTTGGTTGTGTGTTTGAGATGGTGGCACTCTAAAATAATCTGTCTTCTTCATAAGCCTAAATTTACTGTGCCCTCCCACCAAACACACAATCACACACACACACCACACACACACACACACACACACACACACACACACACACACACACACACCACACACACGAGGGTGACACAATATAGAGAGAGAGAGAGAGAGAGAGAGAGAGAGAGGAGAGAGAGAGAGAGAGAGAGAGGAGAGAGAGAGAGAGAGTAGAGAGAGAGAGAGAGAGAGAGAGAGAGAAGAGAGAGTGAAGAGAGAGAGAGAGAGAGAGAGGTGGTATGGACCAACTGGGTTGCCATGGGAACCCAGCTGCTAAAAGCAGGCAGGGTCAGTGTGGGAAGAGAGGCTGTGTGCAGCAGGAGCGAAGGGATGCCACCCGAGGCCTGTTTGGGAACTACACCAACAGCACACAGGCCTCAACAGCTCGAGTTCTGCCAGAGAATCATCAGCCTTTTTAAAATAAGAGTTGGAAAGGAAACTATTTCACTTTTTGTTATGGAGAATTTATTTCCTCCTATGGATTTAGTTCATTTCTAAACATAACCCAGTTCAGCCAGCACGGCTGGGTTCAGGCTTATGCAATCTGCACTGATACAGTATACTCCTTTGTCTAATATAAGTCATTGGTTATTGACTTTTGATTAAGGGAAAAGAGGAAAAGCTCTTTTTCACTAGGTCACCAGTTGACTTCCAAGACGAACAACTAATTTGTCAGGGAGGCTGTGGTTGTTTATGGGCGAGAGAATTGAAACTCACTCGATATTGTTGATCAGACTATATTTATTTCATTTTCTATTTTTGGCACAGACTAATTTAGTAGCTGACAGATAGTGTATCGATGTTGAGCCTCAACATCATATGGAGAAACCCATAAGTCAATTTCACTGTGAGAACTGTTGTTGGGAGCTACGCATGGGGCATGGTTCAGACCTGACAGAGTCCCTGTGTTCCCACTGTAGTTTGAATTTGGAGGCTGAGTTTATTTTTAAGCAGAGGGAATGTAATGGTCCACGTAGACATTGAGCAGAGACAAAAGGGCATTACAATGTATCTCACATTTTTATACAACACCTTTCAAAACCAGGACTTGATGCGGCCCTGGAAGGCGAATTGGCGGCGTTGAGATAAAGCAGGCACTTTTGTTTACACAAGATTTGGTTTGACTTTCAGGAGTGTCTCCGTTCTTGCTCCTATATTTAGGAAGTACCCACTGAGCCGTTGATGGATTTGTCTAGTTTTAAATCTATCTCCCAAACTGCACAGTGTTCCTGTTTGGATGGATGAGTTGAACCCCGGGCTCAGATCTTTCCACCAGGTGACCAGGACCCTGCACAGCTCCACCTTCACACTGTCCTGCTGCAAGTGACTCTGTGTGCTGCTACATTTCTTGGTCATTTATTTGATAAATTGCAGCAGCAACCATTTTAATAACTCTCATTAACTCATTTTTTAAAGCAAGAGCACATCTTCTTCAATGTAAGGATTTGCTACTTATCTCTGTTAGATATGATTTAAACCATATATATATATATATATATATATATATATATATATATATATATATATATATTATTTATTTATTTATTTATTTATTTTTTTATTAGGACAAAGTTTAAAGATAACAAAGAGAAGTAATTGAGACACTAATCCATAATTGAATAAAATTTAAGCTCTTATCGAAGATTTGAAATGGAGATCCTGTTTTGTTTGTTGTAAACAGTTTATTTAGTGTCCTGTTGAATAATGAGGAGTCATTGTTGTTACTGTCATGTTTCTGCTTTTGCACTTCCCAGAGATTGTTTGTTTGTCAAACAGTGTGGTCTGTACATTGATGCCCTTGGGCGTCAATTTTCCATCAATGAAGTTAAGGTGGTGCTCTATTCTTTTTTCAGTCTGCAATGTTGAGCAACGCTGCTCAAACTCTTTTTGTTCTCCTATTTATTCCAAATTAAGGACATGGATTGTTACTTTGAATTGTCCTCTTTGTTCATGGCTAAATAAACATAAAACACAACTGAGTTACAGTAAATATATGATACCAGAAAGTATGTACGGGCCCAACAGAAAAACATTTAAACAAAGCTTCACCAGTTAGAAAAGTTTTTGTGCTGCTACCACGTCCGGCATGGAGTTTGTAAAGCCTGTCACCAGTCAGTTGGAGACTAAAGTGAAAGTCCATTATGCTGGCCTGAGCGGCTCAAAATATGGAAACTATTGATTGGATCCTCTGCACTGCTAATTAAAGATGGACCATTATTTGTAAAAAGTCAACCCAATTATCAAATGAACACAAAGCTGCAAGCTGTTGGTTGGTGTGAAGTGAACTTTTTTCAGTCCTTACTCCAACATTGTTGCAACTTTTCACTGTCTTTTTACTATTGCACACATCCACAACCGTCTCTTTGTATTTATTTGGGCATGTGTTATCTTGATGCAGACTGTTTGTTTTGAATCAGTTTTAAATGAAATTGAAGTTGGTTCACTTCTTCGGGAGTTGGCTATTTAACTGTGTTTGCAGCTTTATTTGTATGTAAGCCTGTTAGTTAGTTGTTTGTTTGTTGTGGCTCTCCGAAAGCGACCTAATGGTATGAGAGCTTATGTCAGTGCTCTGGTTCAGGGAGAAGCCCCCGTGGAGCTGGGTGACCCATGTCCCCAAGCCTCGGTGTGAAGCGTTTTAATGCCCCCGCCGCTCCAATACCACCATCTTTTGTGTGTGTGTGTGTGTGTGTGTGTGTGTGTGTGTGTGTGTGTGTGTGTGGGGTGTGTGTGTGTGTGTGTGTGTTTGTGTTGTGTGTGTGTGTGTGTGTGGTGTGTGTGTGTGTGTGTGGGTTGTGTGTGTGTGTGTGTGTGTGTTGTGTGTGTGTGTGTGTGTGTGTGTGGTGTTTAATGGAAAGATGAGGCCAACAACACAGAAAGACCAGGCCAAGTCAATATATTGTCCACTGTGTCCACAACAGGCCTATACATAGCAACCCAGACTGGCCCGCAGGATGAGTACAGTGTGTTTGGGCTAAATACAGAGACAACCCAGCCCGCAGACAGAAAAAGAGGGATTATAAGAGACAAGATAGTAGTGCAGTTTTTTTTATTTTTTTTATTCAACCTGCCAATTAAGAACAAACTGTCATGGACTAGTAAAAGATACATGTGAAATTACAGCTGGATTAATGTGGTGTGATGGTTTTGAAAAGATATTAAAGTGGAAAAAACAAAGCAACACATTTATTATTTTTATTATTATAATAATAATAATAATTTATAAAGCTAAAAGCCCAGAGAGACCGTGGTTTACAGTTTTACATTTTACAACAACTAAGCCTTAAACCCCCTCAGTAAATGGCCTCAAGTGGCTTCTTGCTTTTATGAAAAAGTAACTACATAGATCTATACAATGTTTCATAAAATAAACACACCGCAACAATAAATGCAATAAGTTATTGAAAAAAATAATAGTTCATCTGCCAAGCAATGTAGCTCTTCAATGACATTTAGCAGAATGGCTGCCAAGCAACACACAGACGCAGTAGAAAGCATGCTATTACGCTAGTCAAGCAGTGGTTGTCTCGGTGCCGGCTGTTTTACAAATCCGTGGCAACATGGACCAGATGAAGTTCCCCCCCATGGGCTCTCAAGTATATCTAACGTTAGGAGAAAGAAAGGGGGGGAAAAAAAGTTCTCATTGTGTTGTAATTTACATTATAACAACAAATATGTCTACCATTAGCCACTATTATCCCCATTTCCCATAGCCGTAGCTATGCTACTTTCTGAGTAACCGTGACAAAAATGACATCGCTAGTAAGTGACAACATAGCTAAAGAAGAGTGAGCATAATAGGCTACAAATGCAAACATGCAAGCCAGATAAAATTACATTGTGAACGTAGTTTACCATAGGTGGTTGGTGTTGGTGTCCGCTTTGGATGGAGATAAAAGTCTGGTGGATTGGGTGGCAGCAACAAAGCCCTTACTGGCTGCTCAAACATGAATTCCTGTAGGCTCTCTTTGTTTATTTAGCCAGCATCTTTGTGTTTTTGTTTTTCATTCATTGAATGACAGCTTTGAGTACTTCTGACCATTCACGTCCTGGTGGACTAATCGGCACAGTAATACTGAAATTGTGAGGTAGTCACAGCTGTTTTTTTATGGAATATTTTACAACGGCTCTGAAAGTGGCTCAGCCAATCGCAATCAAGGACTGGATCTTTTCGTTTTTATCAACCGTAATTTACCATTTATGTACTGTACACATAAAAACAATGTGGAAAAACTGGTGGCCTGTTACCCCTTAAATCCACAAACCTGACGAAACGACCACATAACATTACGATCCCTGATGCCGCCAGAAAATGGTTCTAAGAGGAAGTTGAAGGAACCACCACAAACCGGATATTTCCCCGGAGCTAAAGCCCAGCTTGTCTTTTTGTATCACTCGACCAGAACAGCCGTAGCCTCGGAAAACTGCACCCAAAACTTACGATAAGGCATTATCTGGATCGCCACTTGGTAATCAATGTTATCTTTTTTGCATTTTTTCCTAGATCCAGGACCCTTGTTCTTTTTTTCTTGCTGGGTAAAAGGACTATATTTGTCTCTCCAGTGTGCTACCAATAGTACTTCTGTCACATGGCAGTCACAAATTGCTCAGTAATTATAACCTAGCTATGTTTCTGCAAGGAAGGCTCACTAAAAATACTCTCACATTGTTGCAGTGATGGGGCAAAAGCTGGAGATTTTGTTTTTTTCTTATGTTTTTCAGAGAAGATGAGTGTGTGTGATACTCAACTGTATATTGTGTCTTGTCAAATACAGTGCAGTATAATGGGTTGGCTGGTTGTGTTCGCCTTGGTTCCAAGGAAGTACTAATTTCAAACTAGATTGTGTGATTTGCTAATTGTGGTTCTTGAACCAACATGATGCCATCGTACATCTGTGCATGTTGCTGAGTTTGACCACAGATTTGTGTTTTCCTCTCCATTTGGTGTGCAGTTTTTTTTCAAAGCAAAAACGTTTTTGTTTACTTTCTCATTAAAATGCACTCTTTATTATAGAGCTGGAACAGAAATTGATTATTGCTCATTGATTAGTTGATCGAGAAAGGTTCCTAGTTACAGCTTCTTAATTGTGAGACACCAGTTGTGTTTAGTTATTACTGCCCTCTAGGAATTATAAACATGAATCAATCTGAGAGGAGAAAATCAAACTTCAGTTATACTTCTCACAACATGTACACATGAGCAACTATAACAGGCGTCACAAGTGGGAAAAAAACATGGCTCTGCAGTAGAACTAGTGGTCATAAACTCCTCAGGGTGTCTAAGCTTCAGGTTTAGGTGTTAAAGGTCTTTAGAAAGAAAGTAACAACTGTCCAAAGGTCAATTTGTAAGACTAAGGTGTGGAGAATTGCTGGAGTTTTTCATACAGGATTAGACCTCTGATCAGCTTGGGGAGATGACTTGGCACACATACCTCGTCTGGTTAATGAGTACATAGTGTAGCATGCACTAAAAGAAGAAATAAGCAAATTTTAGATGTGACTTTAGTCTGTGCCGTGCATTTGTCATTTTTGTGACATTGTTCTAACTAAATCAACAAGTCAACAAAAACAATAAATAGTTCCTTTTGCGTAACATTTCCTCATAGAAAATCATTTTAAATGATCCCTTTCTTTCCTCAATACTGTTATGTCTGGTGATATTGTAGACGCATCTATTCTGTGTGAGAGTGCAGTGCACTTTCAGAAATAGCCTTACTTCTACTTCTGTGTGGACTGTATGAGGCAGAAATAAAGTCTGTGTGATGAAAACATTGTTGTCAGAGCACATGAGCTGGACCTATGTTATCTAATGGTTCATAATAGAGCATTCGGCTTATTTAATTCTGCATGGATGTGTTGAGTGGGATACTTTTTAAGGTTGACTTAAAAAAGGAACTGGCAACCATCTATGGCTGAAACCAAGCAAAAACCCTGACTTACTAATCTTATGTGCATCTGGTTTGTTGTAGCCGCGTCAACTACTTCATCCTGAAGCTACAGACGGTATGGGTAAAAAATTAAGGATGATGAGATATGCTAACATACATACTGGATTCACTCACCAACTTCAGCTTTAGGCTGGGAACTCTTCTCCTCCAGAAATACCTGATGCATTTTTATGTCCACTGCTGAATCTTTTACTTCATTTGTACCATTCTCGCCATACTATTTTAATTAATAGTATTGTTGTTAATATCATGGCTGTGTGGCCTGGACTACTCCTTAGTACTGATTTAGTGATTCTGATTTATTTAGGAATAATCTTGAGCAACAAATAGAGTTGACACTAGCAATTTCTTGTCATTATCAGTTAATCTGTTGATTATTTTCTTGATTGATCAATTGTTTGGTAGACATTTTCTATAATTTAAGACACATTTTAGATGTTGGAACCATCACACGTTTGGCTTTTTTTTGCTTCAAAACAAATTTGAAACAACTAAACAATTGTCAAAATAGTTGTTGATTGATTTTTGCATTTCATGCTGTCAAGCTTATTTGAACCATTAGTATTTTCAAGGGCATTTTTGCTTTGGGCCCCGGTTAATTTGGAGCTCTGGTGTGGTCCACTGTTGCTCCAGTAGTAATTCAGTTCAGGTGACAGAAAGCTAAATACTTACATTTTTTGGAGAGACCTGTTGAATGTTAATGGCGCTTTTGGAAAATGTATGTATATATTTGTCTAGATGTAAAGCTTTGATCATGTATCATAATGTACCATAAATACCTGTCTAGTCCTTTTCTCACAGCAGTGTAGTAATGGAGCTTTTTCTTTATACACATATATATTTATACATTTTGGGCAAGCATTGTTGGGGTCTTTGAATTGTGGGATTCCGACCATCCAGGGGCCTGTGTGACTGTGTGTCCCCAGCCTCAGTGTCCTGAGCCTGCTGTGCTGCAGAGAGGTCCAGCAGCTGCTGCTGCTGCTGCTGCTGCTGCTGCTGCACATGCTCTCTCAGTAGTGAAGAGAAGGCAACAGCAAGCTGTCTAACCTCCACAATAACCGCCTTATGTAATCACTCTGGCTAGAGACAGACCAAAATAGCCCAGACTGAGCAGCCCTGCCCTCTTGTGGCAACCAGCTACCTTAACACCGGCCTACCGAGCCTCTATAGGGAGTCAGACATGGCAGCTGCCTTTTGTCTAAATAACAGTTCGAACTGACGCAGCACAAGAGAGAGGTTTCACAAATGTTGACATGTGATCAGATTTAAAGATTGCTGTTGATGGGTTGAAATAAATCTATACAATTGTGTTGTGACTGTTGAAAGAGACCTTGGGTTTTTCTGTGAGATGAGCTTCTGTTCTTTGATTATTTGGATTAGGAATCAGTATTAATTTCCCAGTTTTCATACGTAGTGACATTGTACTGTTTAATGTTGTTGAATCTTAATATCTTTCATGTTCCCAAAGCATATAGAAATGAGTAGACCTTAGTGCAAAATCTAAGTCTGTTCTGTTTCTCTCTTTGCAGTTTCCTGGACAGAATTGACTCTGTAAGACAGAACGACTACACACCAACGGACCAGGTCAGTCCTCCCAATAATGTCCACAGTTTATAGTTTATAAATTACCCCAAAAAGCTTGCTTGTCTTAAATTTGACTGAATTGGATACGTCTTCTTTTCCATGTTCTACAGGACCTGCTACGCTGCCGAGTGTTAACATCAGGGATTTTCGAGACGAGGTTCCAAGTAGACAAAGTGAACTTTCAGTAAGTCTTGCTAAGCTTTCACTCGGACATAAAACATAAAGGATAAAGATGCGTTTCTTTTAGTAAATAGTTTATTCTTTACTGTATACACATTTTTGAGTATTCAGCTTGGTCAAAGACATGCACCATCCATGCTGATAATTCCCAGAAAGTAAAGCAAATCACATTCATTTCAATCATTTGCCAAATAGCTTGTTAACTGCCTACATACATTTGTAATCATGTAAGTGGCCCAAAAATCCACTGTAGAACATGGATACTTTCTTTTTATGACGTCTGGTTTTTATCTTTTTATCTAACATCAGTACTACTGTGAATTAGAAAAAAATAAAGCCTATTTCCAAATACAGAACATCACAATTTCCCAGTTCCACCCACCCAAACCCAGAGGGTTCTACCCAAATACAAAGCAGCTTTCTTAGAAATAGGACCTTTTATAAAAAGAAATATATACACGCCCCACTTATCTTCAATGTTGTCTGCACTCTTTCATTAGCAGTTTCTCCTAATTCACCCATTCCTGAAAAGGAGGCTTTATAGGCGTTTTCCAGTTTCTGGGAATAATTTGACGGTGACATGCTTTTAAAAAAGATTCTGACTTGGCCTCCTCTTTGCAGCATTATGCATATCACCTTCATGTACATGTCATAAGTTTGTCCCTCGTAGTAATAATGAACAAAATACTGAACCCAACCTGCTCTGTGGCTGGAAGCTGAGATGGAAAGAGCATAAATCTTATTGCCTAAAATGCTAAATGAATGGTATGATTTCTATACCAGTTGAAAGTTCTTGCCCATTGGTTTCGGTTATAAGAGCATGATGATGTAAGATGAGATGACCCATTTCCGCAGTCGCAGACACAACAGACTTATTCTACCATCTGAAACGGGCCTTTGTATCAAATTATATCATCCTGAATGATTGATATAAAAGCTCTGGGACATGACTTCCCTTTGGGTGTGCATTCCTCATTATTCAGCTTTGATGACTTCCAAACATCCAGACAGGGTACTGAGTAGTATGTGCAAACAATGCTGTAATGTCTTCATATTATGTTTTCATTAATTGATTATCCATGTATCTAGGATGGATCTAGGATCTATTTTTGCAAACCAGACTTGATTTAGGTCAAGACAGGAAACGGATCTTAAAAAAAAAAAAAATGTATAAGAAATTTCCACTCTTTGATTAAAGAGGGCAGCAGCGAGTATGTTGTTGTGTCTTAGTCTGACCTAGTATTTTGTCTCCTCCATAGCATGTTTGATGTTGGAGGCCAGAGAGATGAAAGGAGAAAATGGATCCAGTGCTTTAACGGTGAGACTTTCAGCCTTTTTGTTGTGGTTCGTCTTCTTCAAATAGCCATGCTGTACGTCCTTGACCAACTACACATTCTCCCCCCTTCACATCTTGTTGTCTTAAAGTATTTTCTGCCAGCTTTAGCATAACAACACCTCTTATTTTGGGGTTATTCCTACACATGTGATGTCAGAGAGGTGTCCTAATGCAGTTCCTCTCCTCCTATTCTAGACGTCACTGCTATCATCTTCGTGGTGGCCAGCAGCAGCTACAACATGGTAATAAGGGAAGACAATAACACCAACAGGCTACGGGAAGCCCTGGACCTCTTCCGCAGTATTTGGAACAACAGGTGAGTCAGAAACACAAAGGAAATTTGAGCTCAGGAGGGGTTTCTCTGCTGTATTTCAGGAACTTAAATCAACTGAACATATGCATGTAATCAGTAATGTAGAATTTAACCTCTGATACTCAACTTCGTCAGCCAAGTGCCGTTTTTCTTTTTAACTATTGTCCATTTTAATGTTTTACTCACTACCTCCATTGCAGACTTTAGGGGGTCAGAAGCCCAGGTCTCCTACAGCTTTACAAAACACTTTAATTTAACAGAAATCTTTTTAAACACTTTTCTTTGAGACCAAAGTAACAGTAAATAAAGAAGGTAGTCCTTTGGAAATCCATGTAGCTGTTGAAGCAAAATGCATAGCATTCCGGTTTTGACTCCAGCATGTAGTTGGTCAGCCAGCAAGTGAAAAGAATACCAGAACTTCCCTTTAAATGCACTACCTAATCCTAGTTCAAATTAATAAAGAAACACCGCTTTCATTATCAATCTTGATCTCTTAACTTACTTTAAGCACATTTTTAAAAAGCAGGGTCAAATTGTTTTAAATAAAATAAATGCCTAGCATGTATTTTGTTGTTGTTTTTCAGATGGTTACGCACTATATCGGTCATATTATTCCTGAACAAGCAGGACATGCTGGCTGAGAAAGTATTAGCTGGAAAATCCAAAATTGAAGACTACTTCCCCGAATATGCTCGCTACACCATACCAAATGAAGGTTTGTGCCCCACTGAAATACCTAAAGTACAGTAAAACTTAACTTACTTAATACCTCAACATGTCGGTCAGGGTTGAACTGGGAATCTGTTTTTGTTTTTTTTAGCAACTCCTGAACCTGGTGAAGACCCAAGAGTGACGAGAGCCAAGTTCTTTATCCGAGATGAATTTCTTGTATGTATATCTGAATGTCTGGACATTTTCAAAGTGAGCTGAAGTTAATGAATGTCCAGCAAGGAATAGTGTCATCCTGTTAATTCATAACTCAGTGTTTTCTACTCCGTGCTGCCAAAAACAAATGCCAACTATGCATTTTATGTCGCTTTGAACTTGATAAAACTGTTCTGCTCATTGGTACTTTCCCATTAGGACACGTCGTCTGCAGACCAGCTGCTGAAGCACAGTGGATATAAGCAACCAGTCATGTTGCTGTACATCCTGCATAATAATCTTAATTTTAAATCCACTTGCTTTTTCTGAAGCTTTTTAACAGTGTTCTTCCGCGGATGTAGAGTTGTTTTCTGTAACATACATTGTGTTGATACTGTTTCTAAGGTCAACACAAAACTCTGACACCTAACTTCTTTATTTTGATATCAAACGGGTGTTTGTCCCAAGTCTTCCCCTTCTGTCACTACATGTCCAGTGTCTACTTTTATAATCAAACAATAATGGCACAAGGGATTTAGCTTAATAATAACCAACATTGGTTTAATTTAGTCTAATATAGGGCTGTAGTTGTTTGGCACTGGAGGTCAGTTACCTCCCTTTCTCGTAGGGACAGCAGGAGGGCTGAATAGCGGGAATTTCCTTCTGCTCTTGTTTCTGGGGAAAATACTTAAGAGTTCCTGGGATTATTGCATGACTGTATTTGTGTGTCTGTGCGTTTGGATATCAAATAATCATTACTATATAATACCAAAAGAAACTCTACTTCTCCAAACTTCATTAATGTATTTAAGCAGAATAACAGCAGTATAAGCACATTTTATAAAGATGGTCAGACGCTCCCATTTATCCAATCAGACCTAAAAATGATTCTATATGGTTTGCATTTGATGTACTTTGAACAGAAACTATTGTACTAAAATAAGCATTACCACCTAATCTAATTGGATTAAAATCAGAAAATTAGAATGGATGTTATTTTATGTTTAAAAATCTGCAGTCCCAGGGAAAGAATTATGTATTCCCAAGAAGTAATCATTTTGGAGTCACTGGTCAACCTAAACCCTCGACAGTAGACATCATAAAGGGTGTCAGCTAGTCTAAAAGAGAAAAGCATGTCAGTTTAGAATCATGAAGCAAGATTACATTTTTTAGTGTCTTTATTTTAATTGAAGCCACAGTCCTGACTGATGTGTAGATTTTTTTGCCACGTTTTATGTCACAGATGGTGAAGGACTATTTCTCAGATGGGTCAAACAGGATGTTACAGAGTCAGGAAGTGGTCTAACTTTATCTGCTGGAAGAGCTTTTATCATAAAAAAAAAAACAACAACAACAAAACATAATGTGATACGTAAAAGGAAAGGAAAAAGAGCTGCACACCTGAACCCGGCTCATATTATATTTCATCCCCTTTTGTCCCGTCTCTTGTCTTCAGCGGATCAGCACTGCGAGTGGCGACGGCAGACATTACTGCTACCCCCACTTCACCTGCGCCGTGGACACAGAGAACATCCGGCGGGTGTTCAACGACTGCCGGGACATCATCCAGAGAATGCACCTGCGGCAGTACGAACTCTTGTGATGGGAGACCACCTCCGTCAGCCTTCTGTGTTTTTCTCCACCATTCTGCATCCTTGACAAACCCCTCCTCCTCCACCCTTACTCCTCACCCCTCCTCCCCCAGAGAAACCCTCAACAACCCCCTGACCACCCCCCCCTGTCAAGGACTATGAAGTACTACTGAGTGTGTCAAAATCCTCTTCCTCTTATTAACTTCTTAGCTTTTTGTACTTTTTTTTTTTTTTTCTCTCTCTCTCTCTCTCTCTCTCTCTCCTGAGACCGATTCATCCCCATTTCACCAATGTGAAAGGAAGGTTGGGGAACAATGTTATTGCGTGCCGCTTCTTGTTTTTCTTTTTCTTTTAATCCTTCCTTTTGAACGCCTTGATTTTTGTCATTCCACTAAGCCTTGGGCTACCTCCTTTTTTTCTCCCTTTCTTTTTTTTCCTCCCCTTTTGTGTCCTTTCGTTTTTGGCTTTGTCATTGGACCTGGACTGGTGGGTGTGGATACATAAAAACACACCTACAGGACCTCAGTATAGAGGCAGTGTGTTAATGTGCGTGTGTGTGTGTGTGTGTGTGTGTGTGCGTGCGTGCGTGTGTGTGTGTAATTAAGAGAGAGGAATGCAGAGCGAGCGAGCGCATGTGTGTGTTTGTTTGTGTGTCACCTGCCGGTTAAAGCTGGCATCACCACCATGACCTTTGCCCCCTTTTTTGCCCCGTCACCCCCTCTGACCTGCTTCTTCTCTCCGCGTGGAAGACAACTGGACGACACCGGAGAGGAACGGGAGTGGACGGAGGGGAACCGAGTGGATGAAGAAATAAATGCACTTTGCATCAGGTTCCTTAATAACTTTTTTGTTTTTTTGTTTTGTTGTTGTTGTTGTTGTTTTTTCTCCAGAGGAAGCATACACACAATGTAGCATCACAATATTTATTACCCTGTCACGATGTTAGCTTGCCAAGCTGCAGGGTGCACCAAGCAGCCGAGAGACATGTGGAGCGAAAGATTAAAGTGGGAGGGGGCAGGAAATACGACAAGAAGAAGGATTTAAATGAAGGAAAAGGGACTGAGCTCTCTGCACCTTAGCCCTGCTGCCTCCACGGACTCGGACCTGCCTCCTTTTTCCACACAAACCATCCTTTTAGCTTAGAGATACTGATGGGAGGGGAGGGGAGGGGTGGGGGGCGGGGTGGAGGGACGGGAGAGAAATATGTATTCTCTTTTTTTGTTAACTTGTACACTGTGCAAGGTTGAATTATCCTGTACAGACTGTAAAATGTAATATTATTTTGTACAACTTAATTGAAAGAAAAACAAATCTACTTGTAGATCTTTGTGCCTTGATTATGGCTGTACCTGTAAATGAGCTCAGATGTAAGTATGTTTTCGACTGCGCTGTACAGCTTGATGTCAATCTCTATCAGCAGCGGAAGACTGCGGGTAGGGGACTTTCTCTGTAGAGTTTAGTTTTTTCTGGTTTATAAAAAAAAAGGAAATGCTGTTTAGTAAAAAATAAAAAATAGGGAAAAAATCCTAAAAACCTGTATACATTATGCAAATTAACCACTTACCTGCAGTGAAGACCAGATGTTGCAGCGCCATGCCTTTTTTTTTTTTCTTTGTTGGTTTTATTTTTCCTCCTTTTTGTTTTTATTTCTTTTGAATTTCACAGCTTTAAACAAACATTGGAAATCCATTGAAAGTGTCCAAATTGCAACCTGGTGTTGTTTTAATAGGAACCAACGTTTTTCGATATGAAGTGTGTCTGAGATCTGTACTGATGTGCGTGCCTGTGCGCATGTGTACATAAAACACAGACACACAGACTGTGTGTGTGTGTGTGTGTGTGTGTTGTGTGTGTGTGTGTGTGAGTGTGAGTGTGTGTGTGAGAGAGAGGGGGGTGAGTGTGTAAGGACAACTGTGCGTTGTGTGTAAAATTTTATAAATGTATGTACATGTAAATTTATAGGTCTATATAAATATATATGTACAATTATACATGTTTAATTATGTGTGTGCCTAGGTGTACATACCTATGTATGTATACGGTAAATATGTATACATACACACATAGGAAAGCATGTTTAGAATGGAGATGAATAAATGAGAGCGTGCAATATTAGTAATTCTTTGGTCCTTTGGAGCCATACCTAATGGCACAGGCACTATGAATGTGTGAGCAGCACCCAACAAGACAAGCTCTTCTCCTTGTACAAACAGCATCAGCCTTTTCTTCTGCTACAGTACACGTCTATCCCCAAAAGAGAGTGAAATGACTGGAGGTGCAAAAACCTTGTTTGGCCTGGGAGGATGATTAAATGACATTTTTATTTTCTTTAAATAAAGAGGCACATTAGAGGACTTTGCTTTATTTCCATCTTGTTGTCCAATTGTGTCCAGATTTGTTACCAATGAGTTGGTTTTTTTAATTTATTTCTTTTTGCTGGATGCTGCAGTAGAGTGAATGTCAGAGGTCGTGCGTACAGTAGATATACCGTATTTGGGTGACACACTGGGGACATTCAGTGACATATCTTTACTGTGTTTCAGCCGAATTGTTTTGGTATAAATACAGGCATTTTGACTTAGTAGGAAAAGCACAGGTGTTTCTAATAACATTAATGATGGCTCTGTTGTATTCAAGTGTGTAAGTAGAGAGAGACGGTGTGACAGCATGCACAATACCAGGGCCCCTGGAACCGAAGCAGCTACATGGAATTCAACCATCACTAGTTTTATTATTTACACCCGTGCTTTTCTGAGACCTCGGGTTAAAGGTGGTCGGAGCTACTGTATGCAGGGGGGTTACTGGTAGCCCCAGGACTGCATGTACATTTTATGATAGCATTTTAGTTTCCGGTGCAATACAAGTAACTGGAGAGTCAGAGAGAGGTCAAACAAACAATGAGAAGTGGACTAATCAGGCAAAAATATTAAATCACCTTTAAGTCGGACTTAAAAAAAAAAAAACTATGTTTCTATTTGAAAAATAGTTTGCTTGTACATATTACTGTACTCCTGATACAGTGAATATCAGTTTGACGTCATGTTAGAAAACATTTGCTTGCTCTTCTCATGAAGTGTACCGATGACGAGAATCCAGATTTATAATTTTTATTTTCTAGATTAAATCTGTTCTAGTCACAAAGAAGATTAGGAGTTGGCAATATGGATCAATTTCTCCCATCACGATTAATCTAATTTTATATAATTATGTTTTATGATATAGTACATTTTCTGAAAAGGATTGAGACAGGATTTTTTGTTTACTTAACTAAAGCTAAACCTATTTGATTAATCAGTCAGTTGATTGGCACTAAATTATTTGGTGATCCTTTTCAATTGTTTAAGTCAATTATAAAGCACATTTGTTTTGTTCTTAGCTTTATAAATGCGGTTAATCACAATTAAGTATATTTTGCTTTTGGACTGTTGCTCAAACAAAACAACCATTTTGAAGAGGACACTTTGGCATCTAAGAAATAACAGACATCATATAAATAATCAATGGATTAAATGATAATGAAAGTAACTGTTAGTTGTAGCCCTGTTCTTGAAGAATCAAGTTATTTATTTACGCATTAATTTCTTTTGGTTACCATGACGTTGTTTCCATCTCTGCTGCCAGCTTCCAGGTTTTGAAAAGTAGGTGGTGTAGAACATGGCTTAGAGTGACATGGCTTTAGGTGATTGATTATACCTCTAATATTGATTATCATCCTCTAGTTTAAACCACACCTCTCTAAAAACAGTTTTAAGATTCTGATTTATTATGTACAGTTCATCAGAAACGTTTCAATAATTTGACAAAAAACTCTCACTGACATTTGGCACATAAAATCAGCAATAAATATATTCAGATATGCATGATAAACACAATGAGGAACCTGGATGGATTGTCACACATTAACAACAAAAACACACTGTGTTCAGAGTGCGAGATGATCAGTGTGTTTACATCGGATCACAGTTAACAGGACAGTAAGAATTTAAATCTGTACTTAATGTTTGATTTGTCTTATTTAATGCCACGTGTGTGCTTTCTAATACCTCTGCCAGTCACAGGAAAACTGTTGTGAAATCAATGACGGTTACCTCTCTGTGACTGCAAGCTCCACCCGTCTGGTTCTCTCAAGGAAGGTAAAACAAACACCAGTGATGATTTGTAATAACAATTTGGCCCCACATCTGCTTCGTCATCACAGCGTATAGTGATAAACTTTGAGTCCTTTTAGGACATTTAAAACACATTTGTGTCTTTAAAAACATTTGGACAAACAAATCAAGGTTGTACGAACACATTTTTAACCCGTTCAGAAGAGGAACGTCACATTTGCAAATCCTCACATGAGGTATTTACCAGGTCCATTGATCTCTACTCTCCTGGATCTGTCCTGGTGCACTGTGGGTAACGTAGTTCACAGAGACTTGTGCTTCCCCAGCAGGCAAAGGCTGAGGCACTGCAGCAGGCCTTTCATCCACAGACAGTGAGCCAGGAACAGCAGCAGCATGCAGGCGCCGGCCGAGCAGTAAACGCTGATCACCGTGCTCTCCTCTGGCAGGAAACACTTGGACAGAGCGTAACTGCCGGGTGACACTGACGCCTGAAAGGGGGTGAGGAATGGGAGACGAGGATAAATGGGTGAGAGTTGATAATCAGTGTTAAGGTGGCTGCTTAGGGCCACTGGGGGGCGCTGTTATTTGGTTCCTTGCTGCACATTTTGATGTTATTTTGACTATTTGAAGAGGAAACCCCTGATTTTATATTGTCCCCATTACACAATTTAATGGTGATATTCACAATTTTCGCATGATGACACATTTTAGGGGCACTAGAATATATTTTCAAAAAGGAACTCTTACTACGTCCCTTTAACAGCTGTTCTAGAGCTTTCCATTTTATCACATTTACACTTTACACTCTATTTATTGTAGAAGTTAACTCTGCAAAATGGACAAGAAGTCTTCAAGTGCTGATAAACCTGTCCTCAAGTCCATGACAAGTGAGAAAACTCCATATGGTCAAAAGCTCCTGAACAGCCACTAAATGGACCTTGTGATAAGATTTTCATCACAATTTCTGTTCAAGGTAAAAACTGAACATTTAACTTGATATTTTAAAATTAATATGAATAGCAGATTTTTGGAATAAAAATCGATGGATATTTTAGCTTTTTTTGGTCACCACCAACTTTGGAGGCAAGGCAAGGCAAGGCAGCTTTATTTGTATAGCACATTTCAGCACAAGGCAATTCAAAGTGCTTTACACAAAATCAGTTAAACAGATAAACACACAGTAAAACAGTTAAAAATCACAAGCATTAAAAACCGGTAAAACACATGAATAGACAGTTAAAAACAAAGAGAAAAATAAAACACAAATAAAAATTTACAGTGCAGCATAAGAAATTTAAGAAATGATTAGTCATTTAAAGAAAGGCAGCATCAAATAGAAAGGTCTTCAGCCTTGATTTAAAAGAACTGAGAGTATCAGCGGATCTACAGGTTTCTGGGAGTTTATTCCAGATATGAGGTAGCAATAGAAACTGAAAGCTGCTTCACCCTGTTTAGTTCTGACTCTGGGGACAGAAAGCAGACCTGGAGGGAAATATCTGTCTCTTTAGCTGCTAAATGCTCCAATATGTTCACCAGCTAGTCTCTGTGTCTGTCTGCTGTTTGCTGATAAGCAGGTAGGTACAGTGGATTATCTGAGCTTTTTCTCTGAAAACTGCTGCCTGCTGCGGCTTAAAATGACATCATGAGAGCGGTGAGAGTGAACCAAAATATTGTAAAATTGCAGGCTGGACAGCAAAACAATGAGCTGAAACTCACTAAAAAAACAGAATCAGGTGAAAATGCTCTGTAGGTTTATCACTGTGAGAGACAGTCATTATAAAAATATGGATTATAGCCTCTTGAAAAATGTATACTAAAAGTATTTTTCTAGACAAACAGACTCACCCACACTCATCTATTGTAAACCATTTGTTTACATCATCTCTGGAATAACAGAACACAACTCTCCAGATCTTGTTGTTACTCACCAAGATGAAGCTGGGGTTATTTCTGTTCCTCCAGCTGAAGGACGGCACGCTGATTTCTGGGTACTTGTTGTCATGGAGAACCTCACATCCGCTGTGGGTGTGTCCACTCAGGATGAGGCGGGGCTTAAACCACTGCAGCAGCTGAAGAAAAAAAGCCCACATCTAACTCAGAGGCCGGTTGCTGCTCGCTTACATCATCAGTTTCATCATCATCATCATCATCATCATCCTCAGCTGCTGTTTCTATACGGGACTATTTCTGACCGTAGACTGTTGTACTGTATTTTATTGGATAAAACCGCTTCAAAGGAGAGCCATGCTTTGAGGAGAGAGAGAGAGGAGAGAGAGAGAGAGGGGGGGGGGGCGGTGTGATGAGACTGCAGAGTACTCACCCGCTGTGAGGCCTCCTTAGACAACACGTCATACTTCTCTCTGAACAGCAGGTGTCGCTCTTCAGGCGGTGCGGCGTCCAGTCCTGTACAGCTGGCGTCGCTCACTCTGTACAGAGGATAGTGCTGGAGGACAGGAAAAACATGATTAGTATCACATCTTTAGTTTGTTAGTTTTATTCCAACATCCCCTAAATTAAAAGAAGAATATGTTATTTCCATGGCCTAGGAAAGTTCAATCAATATTTGTGAATATGAGCTACTCCCTCTCAAAGCCAGAAACCAGTAAGTATCAAACTTGTGATGTCATCATTGTCTTTCAATTTTAATATCGCAAAGGAAACAATTTATAGAGAAGATTGAGCGGACAGTTAAGTCTGAGTATTGTGGTACAATAGCAAACGTACAGCCAAGAAACTGTTGAAACACTTCAATTTGATAGCTGAGTCATTGTTTTAGTCATCTATCAAAGAAAAATACCAAATGTTCTCTGGTAGGATTTGCTACTTTTTCTTGTTTATATAATTGTGAATTGAATATCTTTGGGTTTTGGACTGTTTGGACGTGTATGGAAAGGTTTCCGTTTGTCTTTACACAATACTCACATGCTAGTGTGTATGTTGAAACAGTTATTAGTCGCTGTAATCATCCCTCTGTCCCTACTGGCTGTGAAGAGATCCCTTCCAATTTAAATGATGGGTGACAAAATCCCCAGTCCTTGCAGAGGATACAAGGCTTTGGCAGTGTGAATTAAATTTAGTAGGTATCTTATTTTGCAAAATTCACTCTTTCTTTGACTATAGGACAAACATAGCTTGGGAAAAAAGGGAATTTCAACAAAGAGTCACGTCAAGGCCAGTGTGAACAGGAGAAACAATCCATCAACCAAAAATCAGTCAATGTACATATGGGTTTGTGAGTAGTGTATCAAGCCAAACTTATACTTTAATCAACTAATCGTTTCAGCACCAATGCGTTCCCCGACCATAGCCCCTCCTGATGAGCAGTGAGTGCTGCCTTGTCTGTTTAATGTTTTCAGACAGAAAAGGGACCACGTGCAGAGTACACCTGCCGTTTACCTGTAACATGACGGGGGGTGTGGGAGGATGGAGCTGTGAGCCTTCACAGCTGTCCGTCACTCCGCTGCCCGACTGCGAGTTCTGCAGAAAAGACAACATAAAGAATTCATCGGCTGTCTTGTCCACGAGCTCACACTGCATCCTCAAACATCAGTCATCATTTTTATTTCATATTTCTCCACTTCTGTTTTTTTGCTGTTGGGAGAAAAAAAAACAGCTGCCACTTTTAATGTGTACAAACACTGCATGTGTAAAAAGAGAAAAATAGTGCTCCAGGTACGACTGGATACGAGTGTTTTTTTCCTTCTTCCCCACTTGATTTGAGTCTTTCATACTCCATGTGCAAGAGAGTGTGTTGGAGCTGCTGACAGCATGAAAGTGTGCAACTGACTTTCAGAATTTTTTCTTCCCACCTGAAGAGAACAGTTGAGGTCTCTGGAGAGTTTGAGCAGCTCCTTCTCCACAGACTGGCAGATGGGACAGCCGTCGCCGTGCAGGGCCACGCTGTTCACCAGCAGAAAGCTGAAGAGAGAGAGATAGAAAAGTCTCAGTAACTGTGGCACGAAGAGCTGCAGCGAGGCTGCAGAAATACATCATATTATAATGTTTTAATTCTAGGTACTTTAAGGGAATTTGGTCAAGTAATGTCCTCCACACTAGATCTTGTGTGGAGCAAAAGCATCGCTGCACTGACTTCTTTGGGTTTATAGGTTGAGCTGCTGATAAGCCATTATAACAAATCAATGTGGTGTCTGATTTTGTTTTGGCTTGTGTGTTGGTATCAACCATATGGTACCAACTTCCTATTTTGACAGCCACGCCAGATATGCCTGTAAATACTCAAACCCAGCGCGCTACAGCTGTAGTACAGTCATGGAAGCAGTAAACAAACGAATGTAATTACGGAGGTAGATTCATTCTACTGACCTAAAAAAAACTTGCCCTCTTTCTGAACGGCTGCATAACCAGACAAGAGGTAAAACCCAGCTAAATACTGGCGATACATTTAAAGGGGAATATCGGGTAGGTGCTCTCCCCGCGACCGACTAAGCGGACGAAGATGGATGGGATTTAGGCTAGCTAGAGCCTAAAAGGACACAGAGTTGACAAACAGGTAAGTTAGCAAGGTAAGCAATGAGCTTCATTCATTTATATCCCGACTGACGTAGGGATAGTCATTTTCATTCATGTATGTACTTGCATTCAATTATAAAGAGTACTCGAGTTAGCTACTCACAAATCCTGACTGGTGCTAACGCCGCCAAGCTAATACACGCTAACTGCTAACGTAGGATAACATATGCCAGAAACCGCAAATTTGACTTCCTCATAGTGGAAACATACAATTTAACTTTGGCAACAATTCGTAGACTGAATTGTTTGCGATGTATGGAACGTTATGTTAGGTTATTATGGCTAACCAACATTACCAGCTTCAAGGTTAGCTTTGATAGATTGGACAGTAGTTAAGATAATTGCCACTTTGTTGCAAACTGGCATGCAACCATAATTTGTAATGTGCTGACTGTAAAATTGGTCTGGAAGTAGCAGCTAGTACCGAAATTGTTCCCCCTTCTGTTCAGCGAGCGTAGCCGACAGATAGTGACTGGGTACAGACAACCATGAGGTCCTGGTCTTTTTAGCGGCTGCTGCAGTGACGTTAAGCGGAAAAAAGGCACAAAGACGCGGTCGTTGTTGTTACGGTTAGTCAATACAAGGTGACTGTCATCCGGGTACAGAGCTCCGCGAGAGCACGGGCTTTTATAACCGTCAACATAGCAGCATCTAGAAACTCAGCTGCACAGTAACATCTGGCAATGTGAGACTAGCATCAAGCTAACATTGACGTTGAGTTTAGAGGGGAAGACTTTTTTCAGTATCTTGAATTTGGACTGCAGTTACCATGTTAAATGCTAGCTGTCATTAACTTTCTTCTAATCTTGATCGTGATAGTAATCTCACTAGAAAACTGTCATATCCAAAGATTTATTGTGTATATTGAAGTCCTCAAACCATATTTCTTTAAAAAAATAAATTATAGAATATTATCAATATAATCAAATAATATGTCAACCCTAAATTTCCTTTTTTTTTTTTTAAAGAAATGAATGTTAAAAAAAGAAGAAAAGAATAAGGCAAGTCCCGGCACCAAAATTGATAAATATTAACCTTCATTTGCAATGGAAAATAAATTCTTCAGGACTCAATAGGAAACTAATATGACTTGATAAGAAGGACATAGCAGATATTTAAGATCTCTGGAGCAGGTTACGTTGTCTTGTTTAAAAGCACTTTTTTTGGTGCAAACTAACTCGGGTTAAACTGACTTTGGGCCTTGCAGGGTTAAACCTGTGACCTTCTAGCCTGCTGAGTCAGATTCCTGCTGGGTCATCAGGTTGTGTTGCATCTTCCTCGTCACTTACTTGACTCCCTTTTTGGTGACAATCCTGGTGGAGGAAGCATTGAAAACCTTCTCAAAGCGCTGCAGCTTGAACCAGTCCATCCTGCAGGGAGACACAACACGCTCATCACACCGCAACAAAAAACAACAACAACCTGCTGCTCAGTCTATCACGTCTGTCTGTCATACGCTGATTCATAAGAGCTGTGCCATCTCACTTCCTGCTGCATCCTAATCAAAGCACATGAAGTATGAGCCGCTGTGTCTGCATAATCCCATCCATTTCTGAATCACAGACATCAGATCCGAAACCGTAGGAGGATTTTATACATCTTATTTTATTTGCTGTCACTGCTTGTTAGATATTACATACAGAAGTATGTGGATACAATACACACAACCTCTCCGCAATATAGTGCAATCCAATACAAACACACCGGCTCAAAAAAGACCATGAAGTTGAATACAGACTTCTGTAGCATTGTATTAAACATACAGGTTATTCTTTCAGGTCCCTTTTCTTACAGATTTGTTTATGTGACCAAATAAAGTACAGTGCCCATTAAACAATACATCAGACAGGACCTCAGTGTCCTAGTATCTTTGGCCCTGTCCATCCCTTACACAGTATATCTCCTCCTAGTTGGCTGATAATCAAATATTTCCTTAAAAGTTATGCAATGTGGGCGAAGTCCTTTTGTTCTTATTGTTTAGCTCTGCACTGTATCGCCGATAGCTTGAGGCATTATTTGACATTTTTTAGGAGCTGATAAATTGCTTCTCTAGTTACAAAACCGTTTTGAGTCAAAGTCTGTCATCGTCAGACATGCTTATTTACTGTGACAATGAATAATTACACTGTTAAATCTGAGGTCTAAAAAGTGACAAATGGTGTAATCAAAGTCTCTACTTTGTTGCGACTGATACCCTGAACCCTGCACAGCTTTATCTGGAGTAACCTGAAGCTGACCAGAATTAAGGTTTAACAGTAAAAACAATAAACTGTAAAGCTTGTTCTTACTCATAATGGAAACCGATGTCATGATTTCCAACCAGTACAACCAGTTCTGTGTCAGTGGAGTGTCTAAACATCCTGTGGAAGCGGCGCACGTCATCCTCCCAGTGCTGCAGAGAGAAAAAACAATCCAAACATACAGCTGAAGCAGGTTTCAGTATAAGCTTTAAATAAGGCAGAATATCCACTGGGAAGCTCATGAGAGTTAATGGGATCTCTGAGGGTCACCCATCAGCCCCCATGGGTGCTTGAGCAAGGCAGCTTTGATTCAGACTCCAGATTCAATTTTTCAACTCCAAGGGCCAAAGATGCATTCAGGAGGCCTATAATTACATCAGTGCTGTGGGTTTTGTAATGTTTTTCATACCGATATGTCTCTAAAGGACTCTTGGTGCTCCTCTTCATTAGAGCTGATTTGAAAGACTATTAGCTGACAATACTTTTATAATCGATTTAAGCTTTAAAGTCAATTATCGGGCAACTTGCAGCGTTTTAGGTAATATAAAATGCAGACTTGCTTTTTGTTAAGTTTTTTTATATAATTTTAAATTAAATATATTTGGGTTTTGGATTGTTGGTTGGACAAAACAGGCAACTTGAAGATGTAAAATTGGGTTTTAAGGAATTGTTTTAAAGAAAAGTGATGGTGTGATTGTGACTTTGAACATTTATAGAGTTAACAATTGGTCAAAAAATAAAATCAATTGTAGCCCTACATTTAGAATTATTTCTGCTTCTGCAAATTCAAAACTTTGAATTCTCTGCATGAATGTAAATGAAATTGAAAGCCTGAAACAACAAAAATTTTAATAATCAGTAAATTGCTTGCAACTTTACTGTGTTTTATATAATTTTAAATAGAATATATAAGGGGTTTAGGACAATATTTCAAACAAAACAAACAAATTGAGGTCTGGGAACTTGTGATGTTCTTCTTTTCACTGTTTTCTGCCATGTGGACCACATGACTAACTGATTAATCAAATAACTGATAGATTAATCAACAATAAAGACAATTGTTAGTTGCAGTCCGATTTCAGACAAAACGAGCGACTTCATGATGCCGTCTTGGGCTCTGGTAACTTTTAACAGGCATGTTTTCTGACGTAAACTAATCAGTCAAGGAAAAAATTCTCAGATTTACACAATTCGAAAACCTCTAGCTGCAGACCTAGTTTCACTATTCCTCTTTCTGAAAATTCAAAGTTTTGAGTCCTTCCTCTTGCAAAAACATCCCTGGAATACAAATTACCAAAGAGATGCCAACCAAGTGTGAAAATGATTGAGGAAGCTGACGGGGGAACATAGTAAATTAGTGGAGATTTTACAGTCTGCACACTCTCTTTCCTGTTTTAATGAGGCTCTGTGCAGCTCTTGCTCAACATTTCATCTTTTTCCTATCTGACTTGACAGATCCCATTTGACAATCCAGTAATAGATGTGTGAGAATTCCCAGGGGATGTTTTTTTTTTAATCTAAAGCAGGATGGATGTACCATGGAGAGCTGAGGGGATGCAGGCTGCAGCTGCTGCTGTTGGTGTTAGTGTTTTCTTCAAAAACCTGCAGCCTCGCGAGCCTGGATGGTACAAGATGATGATGATGATGATGATGATGATGATGACCAGAGAACCGGCCTCTTCTCTGCATCCACATACTGTTCTTCAAACACCACTATGATGATGATGATGATGATGATGATCATCATCATCATCATCGGCAACACCATCATAATAGGCATTGTAGGTTTGCAGAAAAGGGGAGCTTTACGTTACCTTCTGCGAGCTCCACTTGCCTTCGTCGAAGATATCCCCGAGAATAAACACTATTTCGGGCTTGAGCAGCCACAAAGCGGTCTGGAAAGCCCTCTCCATCTGCCATTCCCTGTGCGTTCGGAGACAACAAGTAAGCGTTATTTGTTGTTTTTTGTTTACACTCCTGCAGAGCCCGGAGCACAGACAGACGGATGGATAGAGGAAGAGTGATGGATTGCTTAAACACACAACAATGCCATTACCTCCTCAGCTTGTCGAACCAATGTCCCCCGACGGCTCCGAGGAGGTGGGTGTCCGATAGCACCATAGCGCGGACCGTTGAGTCAATCGGCCGGCCGTCGATGCCCTCTCCGCCCCGGGCATGGCTGATCTTCGGCCAGGCGCACTTGAGGATGGTCGGGTAGTAGATGACATACTCGCAGAAGAAGAAAGCACCGCTGACCAGGAGAATCAGCACCACCGCAGCCATCCATTTGGCGCTAAACCTCGGCATTTCTTTGTTATTCGGCGTTTGGGATGCCCTGAACTGGCGCACTGGCGGTGATGGAGCGGTCCATGAGGCATCTTCCCCTCTTCCAGACCCGACTGCTTAGGTCTCCAGCCGTGTGATACTCATGGCAAGGTGCTCTGAGGCTGCGCCGGATACAAATAAAGCTCCGTATGCAGTCCCGGTGATTTAAAATGTTAGATAAAAAGTAAAGAAAAAAAAGAATGTCCTCTGCCTGTGGCGAGACAGGCGAGAAGAACATCAGTCTGCCGCTGATTCGCATTCAAATCGCTCCTCGCTGCTCTTAACCGGTCAAGCTAGAAACAACATTTCCGGTGGTCGATTTTCAAAATTAAACCGTAAACAATCCTTTAGAAAAGCTTTAATGGCTTTAGTTATATTAATCTGACTGTGTGAAGTAACTCGTGTGAAATAAATGTAGTCGAGTAAAAAGTAGAAAAGTATAAAGTACAAAATGGAACGTAAAGTAGGCCTACAAGTAACTTGAGTACAGTACTTGAGTAAAATTATTGTCCAACATTTGTTGTGGTAAATAATAATTAATAAAAGAAGAGAAGTATGTAGCCTGCCTGCAAAACAGTTTGCTGTTAGAAACCTGGCAAACATAACACAATAGTTTACACTCATAATCTTGTTTTTCAACCGGATCTTTCACTTTTTGTTTAATTCAAGAAGTAGCCTACCGCTTTTTTTATTTTATTTTTTTTAGTCAAAATGTAGACACTGACAAACAATTATATGTACCACTTTTTTTTAAACTTTATTTTAAATTTAAAAAAACTGCTTACTTCCAGTACTTTTCTTGCTAAAACCGGCTAACTTGACTGTGCTTTGTGGAGAGGAGGAATGGTTGGCTGGAGAGAGATTAAAAACAACTCAACTGAAAACTATTTAAGAGCCAACTTATCAGTCTGTAAACTATTAAACTATTGATAAATCTGATCAGTGATAACATATTCGTCCAAACAAAAACTAACTGATGGAAAGGAGCCAACAACCATGGGACAAATGACATTAAGTGTTTGGAGCAGGAATCTAATCAGCATTAGACTCCTTGTGTGTGCAGTTCTGAAACTACAACCAGAGAACAGTTCGAACCTCACAGGAAACTGCTCTGACGAAACTGTTGAAACCCGCTGAACCAGTTGGTTTGCAAGAGTTATGAAGGCCCGTGTCTTTGCTCTCACTAAACTTGTTCCAGCAGTGGAAACGGATGTATATTGCAAGATTTAAGTCGTGCAAAATGAGGAAGCTTCGAGAATGAAAGTAGAGTACAGCAACAGCCCAGAGGGGAAACTGAAGCATGTCAGCATAATTAAAGGCAAAGGCATTTCAATTGTCAGACTTATGAATCAGTTGTGATCATGAATGGGTATGTCTGTCTCTAGAAACCAAAAAGGTTGGAGACTCAAAACTCTGCTCTTCTCCAAACGTTCAGCCTGGCTTTGCTCCATTCACAATAGACTTTGAGGCCAAGAGTATTTGCTTTAAATTGCAAACTGCTCTTCAACTGCATTACTTTGTTTTAAACCCAAAAACATTAACAATGCTGTCCAGTGGGCCTAAGTCTGAACGAGAAAGCACTGAGAGATTGGAGTGACTCTCTTTTTGAAACGATCAAAAAATACAATTCACACTTTTATATATTACAAATCCTGCTTTCATTCACAGTCAGCATCTTAGCTACCACTGGGGACACTGAGGTAATGTCTTCATCAGTTTTCTGGGAATTGGTGGGGGGTCATTAACCTTGGGAGCTTAAAATCTAGTTAAGGGTCCATATGTAATATATTTACAGTAATAAATCCAAAAATGAAAAAAAAATGCGTCATCAGATATTAAAGAAACACGTTGAAATACTATCTTTTCTCACAACAATGCTAATGCCAGTATTTTAACCTTTTTGAAATTTCCGTTCTGTGACGGAATCTCTGTTTGTGTTTTGGCCTGTGTGTTGTTATCAACTGCCCAGTTTGACAGCCAGGTTGGGTTGCCAGATATACCTGTAAAACGTTGGCAAGTAGGCTACAGCAATGAAAGCAGAAAACTAACAAACAGGATCATCGGAGATAACAGTTGTGTGACCAAAGACGTTATAAATTCTGGGTAAATATAGGAGATGTATTTGAAAGATGGAGACAGCACAGAGAGAGAGCACAAAAGGACGCCAAGTTGGCTAATTTCCTCCTGATCCGGTAGCTAAGCTTTAGCTTCAGGCTAATTTATCATGGCTACAAGTGACCGTGATTTTGTCATTTCAACATTTGTGTACTCACAATGAATTATATAGCTAGAGTACTCGAGTTGGTTACTCGCAAAAACGAATTAAGACACAGCCAATAAAGTGATCCCAACTGGTACTGGCTACCGCCGCCATGCTCACCCTGCTAACATTACCGGGGGAGCAGGCAAGCGGGCCGGAGCCTTTTACAACGGGTAGCCTGTTCAGCAGCCGTAGCCGACAAGTGAGTTATTTTAAGCCAAGGGAGGCGGGTTGTAAATTGGGAAGAGTGGACCGTGAGTTTGCAGTGTGTTTAGAGATTGTTACTGTAATTCTAAGCCAATAAAGTTTGTTCAGCCGAATGGAGAGGACGGAAGTGTTATTTTTAGCGTTTCCTACCGTAATTGTAAGCCGGTGTCTGTCAATTAAGTACAAAGGCTCCGCGTGAGCACAGGCTTCTATGACTATCAATGTAGCCAGCATCTAACGTTCGCTACTCCGCTGTTCTGTGAAGTAATGTCTGGCTATGTGAGACCAGCGCCGAGCAACATGGTTGTGGGTGCTCCTGAAGGAGGGTTTGGCAAAGTGAGACTATGGATGCTGCGGTCTCAGTCTGGCAACCTCCGTGAACTCTGAGTCTGGGGAGGAGGGGGCGGGAGAGACGACTCTCTCCAGTATTATGAATTTGTACTGCAGCACTGCAGTAATATTACATATTGCACCTTGAACAAATCACAAAAGTTTTAGGCCAATTTCAAGTTAAAGCTATGTATTCAGTATTTCTCCACCTGAATTTCATTCCTTGCAGCGTGAAGAAGACTTTTTAGACTTTTCACACAAGAGCCACAGTCAAGGCCAGAGACTACTGCCTACTACCTGTATCTGTGTGTCTGAATGAATCTTTAGTCTCTTGTAGGAGGTCAAACTCTAAAAACTAAAACACTAAAACTAAACTTACTAAAACAACTGGGCAAATGCTACTTTGACTTAATAGTAAATAGTGCCTTTGTTGGGGACAATTTCAGCCGTGGATAAATGCACATTGACATGTTTTGGATGTTGTTTTTGGATACTGGAGCTCTATCTTACAGAGGAATAAGTTAAATCAAGCTACATAAAAGATACTTTGATCAGTTAATTGTTTTCATGGGATTTGTTGACAAAAAAAATCAATATAATTGAACAGCTGAAAAATAATGGAATCAGTCTATTAAATAAGTTCCCCTTAGCTTGCCGAAAAACCCAAACTTCCAGAAAAAAGTACAGAGGACATGACTTCAGAGAACATAACCTCAGTGTCCTGAGTGTGAATGGCCCTCTTTTTATCAAATGAAATGGAGGAAAACACTAATTCATGCGGTCATTAATGTATCAACTGAAAGTGACAAAGACATGTGAGTCAGGTTTGCATGTCAGGGAAAAAGGCACCCCACCCGTGCTAATGGGAGGTGGTTAAAGTACCGCTGGTACTCTGTGTGTCCAAACCAGATTTGATTCATGTTCAATTAGTCCGCCTGGTCAGCCTCCAGACACTCATTAGTAGCAGGTTGTGCAGTTATTCAGCGTGGGTCAAAAGAAAAAAATAACTAAGCTCCCCTTTCCTGAGATCTGCCAACACTGTTTCACCACAGCTGAATTTAAATGGGTGACTCAGCTTGCCTCTCGTTTGAAGGAATAGTTTCCATAGAAATGTGTGATAATGGATCTGAAGAGAAGAACCTGCAGTTTTTGCACAAAGTTTTTCTTTTCTTAGAACGAGTTATTTCCATCTTAAAATTGAATTGTGGAGCAGGTCATATGTCCGGGTGGCATTTTGAGGCTTGCAGGGCATTAGGCAGTACTCATTAATTATTCTGTGAGAACATTTATTTAAATTAAGTGTCTGAATGTGGTTATGCTTGTAGCTCTAAATCTTTCCTCCTTTTAACATAAAGGAATAGTCTGAACTTATGGGGGGAAAAAAGCGTATTCTGCTTTCTTGCTGAGAGTTAGACGAGAAGATCGACAGTTGCCTGGCAACCAGCTGATGTAACACAAACATTTTTCATTTTTCAACAATTTTTACATCAGGTAATCCTACAACTTAATTTCCAAATTATCAATAAGTTGTACAGTTATTCTTTTTTATAAAACAGAGCTGTGCCAAACTAGTCTTTCTATCAGTTTATTTAGGCTGCTATGTTACAACAGGGTCTCCATATGCACAGTTTTTCTCAATACCCAGGTTGTACCAATTGCCTTTTCCTCCTTTATAGGCACTGGTGACAATTCTTGCCCAGCCGTGTTCTCCCTAAAAACAAAACAAAATAAAAATATTATTTATTCTGCATGCAGGAAACCCAACGTCAGTGAAAAGGACTTTTTTTAAACACCGGCAGGAAACTAAATAAATAAAAACGTACATTCATAAGTGTTAACGTAGTGAGGTAGCTACAGAGCTGATTTTTGTCAGACTGAGCTTTTCAGGTGGGTGTTGTGTGTAGAGAGAGAGAGAGAGAGAGAGAGAGAGAGACCAACCCAAAACTCTCCCCAGGAGTTTCTGACAATCCAGTACTCAGTCCCGTCCTCCGCCACATCCCAGCCAGCCACAGAGACAATGTGATTTGGCAAAGAGAGGGGGTGAAACTCTGAGAAGATCCCTCCAGAGTATTCCTCCAGGCCGTCAGTGGCCATCAGGGCACAACTGAAACGCAGAGTGAAGAGTTTATGTAGTAATTTAATCTTCATCTTCCTTTTCACATTATTTTGATCACTAAAATGTGATGTTAAATCATAGAGCATTTCTATGGGTTCAAATACAGGTCAAAACTTAGATTTATATTTTTAAAAGATTTTTGGGCATTTGGCCTTTATTATATATATATAGGACAGCTGAAGACATGAAAGGGGTAAGAGAGGGAATGACAGGCAGCAACATAGGGCCACAGGGCAGAGTTGAACCCGCGGCCACTGCCTCAAGGAGTAAACCTATTTGCGCCTGCTCTACCAGATGAGCTACCCAGCCGTTTAAAATGTAGACATTTTTTTTGGCAGTACTTTCAGGCTGTAAGAGCAGGAACAAAACGTGTACTTGTACCTTTATTGTGACTCATGCAGTGTGGGAACTTTCACACAGTTTCCTGCTGCGAATCTGTAGTCAGATGTTGTTCCTGTTGTGTGTGTTTGTGTGTGTACAAATTGGGAACTAGATCTCTTTCTACTCGTTCCTAAATTCCACATGCAATTTGAAATTCTTAATGTTACAATCTTATTAACCGATACATTTTAAATGACAACTGATGAAAAGGTTTTTAGCATATCTGGAGGTATTAGAAAAGCAAATTGAAGACTTTTTAGGACCTTGTTTATACTGCATGGATTTAATTTAGAGACAAAATTAAGCTGACAAAGCCAGAACTTTACTAAAAGAATAACATCAAGTTCAACTATAAATTGACGAGATAAGGAAAAGAACATCAGTAATTGTTATGTTCAGTTGTGTTTATTAAAGTAGATATATGGTGAAAAATATAAATCTGTAAGTAAGATATAAGACAATACTTTAAAGTTTTCATCTAAATTTCTGTATTTTATTTTGAGTGAAATAAAATTACTCAGTGCTGTACGTTTCTCAAAGGTTTAAAGAATGATTAAATATGTATCTACCAATAAAAACTTCACTATGATTAAGAATCGCTTTGTGAGACCTCTCTCTCTCTCTCTTCTGCCTCTCTTACTGTACGTCACACGGACGGTGTAGATGGATGGATAATTAGAAAATGACTGGGCAGGATGACTTACTCTACCTGATGGGCCCATTGGTGTACATTTCTGCTTTTATCCGGTCTCTTCCAGAAACTTCTCCATAGTCGCCCACTTTCCACATAGTGTAGTTTTTCACGACAGCACACGATTCAAAAAAGGAGCAGGTGCCACACTGGTTAAACTGCTCACACTCTAAAACAAATCAGATTATTTATGAGGATTTACAGGGCAGTACAACACTCATTTTACTATTAAGAGCCGTATAAATACTATGAAGTTACATTTTAAATTTTCCAGTGTAGTGTTAAGGTTTAATGTGACATAACATTTAAGTGTTGTAATATTGTTACAAAAAACATGTCATTATCTTTCCTTAAAAATGACACAATAAATAAAAAACATTACAGGTGACCTTAAGTTGTCAGTTCACAATATACTGTAACAACACTGTGCTAGATTTGATCCTAAATTAGTTTTTTTTTCACTAAAATGAATATACACTATAGCAGGGGTCTTCAACGTTTTCCAGGCCAAGGACCCCCAAACTGATGGCGAGATGGAGCGGGGACCCCCTAATTATATATATTGTATAACATTGTGTTATATCAAACTGGTCCTATAGTGCCATGTGTGCATTGATGACTGAAAGACATCTTCTGCCTCCATTTATCTATTTACTACAGTGGTTGAATTCATGTTAATGTGGATTTAAAGACATTTCAATTAGTGGAAAAAATTGCAGGGGGGGGGGTAATATAAAAAAAAGTCTAATCAACCAAAACTTTCGCGACCCCCATGCAGTACCTCCGCGGACCCCCTAGGGGTCGCAGACCCCCTGTTGAAGACCCCTGCACTATAGGACCAAAATAATGACACCAAGCCATTACACCCGTTGAACATCTCATTACAATATCACAGGTATTAATATGCTGACATAACAGTCTCCACTGTTATGGGAAGATTTTGGAATCCTGCTGCAGGAATTTGCCTCCAATTAGTCACAAGAGCACTGGTGAGGTCCAAAGCCAATGTCTTGTGATAAGGCCTGGCTCACAGTTGGCGTTCCAGTTCATCCTAAAGGTGTTGGATGGGGTTAAGTTCAAGGGTCTGACTGTGAAAACCATTATGAACCTGGCTTTATGCATGGCAGTAAATCATGTTGAAACAGGAAGCAGGAAAGAGGCCTTCTCCAAACTGTTGGCACGCAATTGCAAAGTAACACACTTTGGTCTAAAATGTCATTGCATTCTTTCGCATTCAGATTTTCCTTTTTGGAACTATGAGGTTTAGCGTAGACCATTAAAGACAGCCTTAGACCTGGGTGTCCACATACTTTGGGCCATATAGTGTACATTTACCAACAGAGTGATCAGAGTAAAATAGAAAGAAAAAGAAACTATTCGTATACTTTGGTTTTTGGCTTGGTAGTTGTTGCAGGTTTCATCAGGAATGCCTCTCTCGTGTGCGTAGGCGTAGACTCTCAGGTGATCCCCTCCGTAACAAGAGCCCGCCCTCCCACAGTCTATCACGTTTTGGACTGACAGATAAGCCGATGGCCACACTCCTCCACGCTTGATGTTGATTCGGTCTTGGACAAAAGAATAACAACAACAAATGTTGAAATGGTAAAATTTCCTCAGTCTTCTCTTAGTCTTGCCAGCCTGCTGGATGGATGCTGCACCCTATGCGCACTATTCCACTGCTACTACACTATTGTGATACTGTATAGTCTATAGCAACGGCTCAATATAGTATCTCCATAATTTATTGTGTGAACATACTGTGATTCAAAAATAATTAAAATAGACAATAACATGCATATTCTATATCAGGGATTAGCAACCTTTTTGATATGAAGTGCCATTTTAAAATGTTCTTGTTAATCAGTGTGTCATATGACCAATAAGCATGCTATCATCTACCAAGCCCACTCAGACAGTGTTTTTTCTTTTTCCCTTTGTGTTGCATTTTGTGAAGAAGGCAATGAGGACTAGCCTATCAAGGCAGAGGAGGGCGGGTCTTCGTGGAACGCGAAAGGGGAAAAAAAGTCAATCAAACTACCGTAAATAGCAGGTTACTCCTGTGCTTAAAGTTGCTGATCCCTGTATCATATTTTACATCAATCACATCTCCTATCGTCACTATATTCTCATCTTGTTACCAGCCATTGCGCTGGTAGCGCCCATGGCCCAGCAGGACCCACAGTACTGGGGGATGTGCTGGTTCCGTGTGACGCTCACATAATTCTTCCCCTTGATATTCCTCCAGTCCCAGGACGGAGGAAGGTCTGACACCTTTACATACTCATGGGGGCGGGCCCCTGTCCTGAAATAAGCAAAACTATTATCAGAACAAAGAAGAACCATAATAATATTGTTGTAAATATAGAAATATACTGTACAGTATATCTCTAATATTGTATAGAAACATATCACAAAAAGTTATGTTTCAATTTGACATTTCCATAAGAGATTGACTTTATTTACGTCAGCTATAACTGTCAAGTAAAAATTAATATCACAAGTAGTAGTAATAATAAGTAGCCCAGGCTACTTACTAGTAAATGGAGTTACCTTAGTTACGTTACCAAATTTGCTACTAAATATAAGCCTGTGGAACACTTAAAACTGCAAAATATGTATGTACGTGCAATCTTGTAAGAAACCAGATAGCGATTCAATATACAAAGTAATATATTATGATAAGGCTAGTTCTTAAAAATGTCAAATCTAACGTATTCACTCAGAGGTACCTTTAGTCTCAGGGTGTAAACAACAAGTCCAAATCATTAAACCTTGTCATTGTCAGAACAAAATGGACATTTTTCATCACTTACTTGACAGAGTCTGGTCTGCCGTCTTTGATTGGTTTGTAACAAGGCTCAGATAAAAGTCTGGACGAGCTGATTTGCAAAGAAAATGATGCTAAACAAAACAGCAGCTGTACAGTTGTTGACGACGCCATGTTGGATCCTCTCCTTCGTGTGACGCACACGCGCAGACAGCGCCCCCTGTCGGCATCTGTCGGCATCACAGCCTCCAGTAAACCATCACATACATTGAACACAAAAGCCCATATAATAAAACTGTAAATATGTATGAAGTTGAGTTGCATTATGAGGGCAGAGCTGTTTTTTTTATATTTCTAAAAACGGCATTGAACAATACAGAACACAGTAGTGGAAGTAGTAGTAATAATAATAATAATAATAATAATACGTTTATTTAATGTAGAACCTTTAACAAAACAAAACCACAAGATCAAAATTGTTAAAAAAAGACTTTAATTAATTATTTGAATAAGTTCAAAGAACAGTAGAACAAGCAATACAAAATAAAGTATTAGGATCAAAGTAGTACACAAAGTAAAATTACTGCACAAAGTAAAATTACTATACATCATATTATATACTATTACTATACTATTATACTATGCAGAATTGTATATTATAGAAAAAAAATGTAATTCCTATGATTGAGTTATAATTATTGATACAGTAATGTGTACATACTTTAATGTTTCCACAGCTGGTGTGGGGCTATTTTTTGTTTATATACTGTTGGGGCTGGTCTTATCTTTGTCTATAATAATAATAATAATAATAATAATAGGTACAGTAATTGAGTAAATGTACTTAGTTACTTTCCACCACTGAAGGAAAAGGAGAAAATCAATAGACAAAAAAGGTTTTCTTACACAGGAAACAGTTGTCAGCTACAGACTTAAGCAGGAGCAGTGTACAACTCATTTAAAAGTTGAATTAATAAAGTAACAAAAGGCATCAAATGAAGAGTAGACAGTTTTTTGAGCATTTCAGATTTGTCAATGCATTTTTCACTTCAGTTGAGAAAAGTATAAAATTAGGAACATTGTTTGTTGTTCTTTATAGATATATGTTTGCTCTAATAGATAAGTAAGTTTCAGACTGCTAAAATGTTCTATTGTCACCAGGCGCTACAGAACACTGTTCACCAAAACAGCCAGACACAGGAACAGTTTCTTCCCACAGGCTGTCACGAACATGTCACACCAGTTCATAGTGTCATAGTGCTGCATTCCTGTAACACCGAGCATTTGCCCAACACATCATTTAAACATGTAAATATCTCTCAAATATACACTCTATATACTGTCATATACATCAGTTATCTTTAAGCAACATGTTTATCATGTTAATAGTTATAATTTATTCCAGCACCATTTGCACTTTTGCATTGCCCTATTGTCTTACTGTTTACATTCCTCATATAGCTGCTTGTTTACATATGTGTAGGCATATGTTGATTTACACTTGCAATGTACAAACATATTTTTAAAATTCAAAATGTTTATGTTCACCTTGTTCAGCTGTGTTGTCCTTTGTTTATTCCTATACTCTGAGAGCAACAAAAAGCTGGAGTCAAATCCCCATGTATTCACACCTATTTGGCAATGAGAGCTGATTCTGAATTAGTCCCAGTCTTACATTAATGTCTAACATTAACATACATTTTTCACATTGGCAATACTGCCTACTGTCTATGTTAATGCATCAACTCTGAAAAAAAGCTTTGGAAACCTTGGATAATTAGGAATCCTACTTTGGTCCTTGTAAATACATACAAAGGAATTTTTAGAAAACACAAAGGTGTGAATGTTTTTTTCACAGCACTATATAAGTATACATACTCAAGTAACAGCTTTGCACTTACTACATAGCCCATATTCATAAAGACACAGTTTTTGCAACCCATACATTTGAAATCCACCATTTTTCTACCTGTAAGTAAAGTTAAATAAATAATAATCCATTGTTTTTTATAATTTTTAGTATTTCAAGTACTTTTGTTTTTTCTGCTTTTTATATGTCTGTTTGTGCTTATATTCTTATAGTTCATTGTGTTACTTTTCACCACAGTGATCAATAAATGAATGTCTTCTAAAAAAAAGGTGTTAGAGCAGAGCAGGTTTTGCAGGGTCAGCAGGAAACTTTAAAATAATATTATCAGTTCCCAACTACAATCACATTACACCTAATGCAGGACCTGATGATTGGTTGGGTTTTCAACGATAATATACAGCTCTTAACAAGGTTATTATATCACAGGATGAAGCTCAACTTCAATAGAGGTCTTGTTGTGTGAGTAGGAAGCGCTATTGTTTATGCTTTTAATGATTAAAACTAGAATCAGATTAGATGTGCATTAGGCACCTAATGAACCCTCAACAGGAACACAAGAGAAATCACTCACCAGTTGTTATTTTGTTGTGTGATCCATCTTCAGATTGGGAGGATGATTATGATGATGATGCTGAGCAGCTCATGTAAAAGTTGCTGAGCAGTAAGAGGAAATGATGTTCATGGGTTGATGTAAGTGTATACTGGAGAAGATGAGCTCCAAAACACACCTGCCTTCAGGGGAAAATGCCAATTGTATTGTTTTAATGTTTTCAATTATATGTTACATTTTCTGTGTATTTTTAGGCCAATTTTTTTGTTGAACTATATTTTAATTGTTCACACTACTGGTCTAACATACAGTGTGTCTGGTCCAGCAACAATGAAGTTTGTGTCAGAACGTCTTCCAGCAAACTGAAACTTAAAAAGAAGAATAAAAGTGCTTATTTATTGATGTAATTCTATTGAGACACTCATCAATCATTATTTGGGGGAGAAATTGAATAGAATACAGAATGAAATAAAAATATTGTACTTATTCTACACTACATTTATTTGACATTCAACAGTTCATAAAAAAGTAGTAAAATATATTGCAATGTTAAAATGCTGCTTACACATAAATAATAATAATAATAATAATAATATATTATTCTGTAGTATAAAACATGTAATAATACACCATTCTGAAGGGGGCATTCTGGATAGTGAGAACAAATAGGCTGATTTTTGTGCTTTAAGACACATTAAAAAAAGGACATTCATTTGCCATTAAACATTTGTCATACTGTGTAATTCCCCTTTTCTACTAAGTACAGGAATTAACCACTGGCTTTTATGCCATTACTTTGCTATTGCTCTTTCCAACATTACATGTGACCCGCAGCTGACATCACAACAGTATATTCAGGGGAATGTTGGAGACAATTCTGAGAAATGTAGGAAATCACACAGCGTTTCTCAGCATTAACAGTTGAGGTGAAGTAGGTACCATGAAAATATAAACAGCACTTTATCACAGAGCAAATACTGAATTATGACTCTGAACATCAGAAAATGAAGATATATGTGACAGTGAGGAGAGGGAGGTTGAGTGTTCCCAGAAGGAGTTGCTTACATCAAATAATTTATTAGTCTGCATTTAAAGCTTCTGAAACCTTTACCAAATAAATCTAACCCTACCGCTTGATGAAATGTTAAGATAATAAAGTAAACAGCTATAATGCCTTGCTGAAAAGTCAGTAACCTCTGACTGAATCTTATAAACAGAAACACTCAATGTTCTTCCTTATTAAGTCACTTACTATGTGTTTTCTCTGAAGACGTTGCCTACCCCTTCTCATTGGGTTGTAAAACACAGAGACTGTTGTCTGCTGCAGGACTAGAGGAAGGAAGTTCAAATGACCTTTGACCTCTTAGGTCATCGTTGCTGTGTTAAAAGCAAAACTCTTGCCTGATTTGGGACTTCATTAGACACAAACATCAATAATACATTGCCTCACAGCTATAAGGCTGCTCTTCAAATCTGAGTGCTGTAACTCTTTCAGGATGTAATGTGATGTTACAAACAGCCTAGAGGTAATACAAGACATCTGTCAACATACAATAAGTTATTTATGATGAGGCTGTCATCCTGTATATGTGCATTAACATGAGCATCTTCCTGCATGCTAATGCTGCTGTGATATGCGCCTTGATGACGCTACTAAACAGACCTTCAATCATCAGTTAATGAATTCCATTATCCTTCTACATTTCGCAATATAAAACTGCTTTGAAAATTGGTTTCTTACATCCAGACAGGCATGCAGTCATTGCAGATACATCATTTCAGCTCGGCCCATTTGTCTTGTCTTTCTAAAAGTCAGAAGTCATATCTGCTAATTGTGATTAAAATGAATACCAAGTAAAGACTGAAGCTTGACATACTAAGCTAGCAGCTGGTTTTGGCCAGTGGGTCGGTCCATACTAAAGTAACTACTTCAACTACTTCAACTTTGCACAAACATTCATGATTCCCAAAGGATGCATCCCAATGACTTTGGTGATCTTGAGTGAGATGTGTTAAGAGGTGATGAATGGATTTCCAAGAAATTTGAAACAGAGCTTCATGATTGATTTGTGATCCCTACATAAAGGAAGAACCCCCTTTTATACATGTTCAGCCATGCTGGCATCATGCCTCTGAGGTTGGCAATGTTGGTCCGTCCACCACTTTGGTCCAGACTGAAATATCTCTATCTCTCTCTATCTATCAACTATTGGATGAATAGTAATGAATGTAGTACATGCATTCACATGCCCCTAAGGATGAATTGTAATATATTTCTGGATCCCCTGACTTTTAATCTATTGCCATCATCAAGTCAAGATTATATTTTTTTCCCTCCCAATGTTAGCATTAAGTGATGTTAGCAAGTGCCACTGTGCTTACGTACAGCCTCGGAAAGCCACGGGCATGGCTGTAGATTCTTAGTTTTTTTTTTTTTACATAAAGGCTGAAAAAATTGTATAATTTGTCATGTTTGAAACAATTCATAAAAATTGCCTGGTTTGCATTCTGATCACCACATATTTTAATGTTTAATCAATATAGTTAACATGATTTTTAATGCATGAGTGAAATGATCACAGAATAAATCAACAGGAGGTCCCCTCATGTGTGCAGTTAAAACATGAACGTCAATGGAGTTACAAGGTTTTTATACAGCGATATTCAGTACATTTGTCTAAATTCCAAAAGAGACGATCTGCCCACAGCCACCACAAAAAGACACTAAAAAGCCCACTTAAACAGAGGCACCTTTAGAGTGCATGGAAAGTGCATCCATGTAAATATTGAACACGCACACAGTTTGGATTTCACTCGCGGATCAATAATGAAGCAATCTGGACGTTAATCTAATTTGTACTTCAGTTTTCCTTTTGGCAAAAGCTGCTGCAGACTGGCAGTGTGGGATATTACAACACACACAGCATTAACAAAGATTTTTACGAGGTTCACATGAATGAAAAGAACATATAAAACAATCTATAAAAGCGCTGTTGTCATTTTATCATAGGACCATAATTGTTTTACTTATGCATATCAATGTGTAATTGAGACCTGATGACTCATTTTTCAGTTTGAAAGGGAAGTGTAGGGCATATGTTCTATATAATATCTTTTCTATAGTATCTTACAAATCTAAGAAATTATTGCTGCCCTGTTCGGGCAAATAATGCCTCGGTTTTTATGAGGCCTGCATCATCTTCACCATTCACGTTCATCCAAAGATGTGCACTATATGACCAAAAGTATGTACACATCCGGACAATCAACCCATGTGATTGTGAACATAATCCATTCTTCTGGTTTCAGGGTTTCCACTGGATTTTGGAACCTCATGGCTGCAAGAATTTGCTCCCAACATGCCACAAGAGAATTAGAGCGGTACAACACTGATGTTGGGTGAAAACACCTGATTCACAGTCAGCGTTAACATCGGATGAGACTGAGGTCATGGCTCTGTGCAGGCCAAGTCAACTTCTTCCATACCACACTGGGAAAACCATTTATTTAAGTATATGGCTTTTTGTGCTGGGTAATAACTAATCTACTGGCACAAAGATGGAGGAAGATTATTGTCTAATATATCAACCCCTTAGTTTCCCCAGAATCGCCAAGACCGTGCTCATGGCTCAAGGCCTCAAAAGAACAAGGATCCATTATAAAGCAACACAACTAATTCATGTTGCTGTTATAATGTGGGGCAGTCAGTCAGGAACAGTAATAGTAGAAAATAATAATGCATTTTATTTGCAGAGCACTTTTCATTGTTAAAATCAATCCTAAAGTTTTACAGAGTAAAACAAGATTAAAAAACAGGTTAAAAACAGTAGGAATAAATAAGAAATATGACTTTTGCTGAGCAGGAAGCCTGTTCCCCCATGGTGCGGAGCTTGGTCCTGGGGGGAAGAGGGCTTTGTTTCCGGAGTGTGGGTTACGTGAGGAGGTTTGAGGTGTGAGGATTTCTTTAAGGTGACCTAAACCTTCACTGTGTACTCTGTAAAACGGTTGTGTCCGTTTGGCCGATTTATCAATAACTCCCTCTCAAGAATCAAATGAATAATGGATCAAAGACAAATGTTATTTATGATTCCCATCCATCTGAGGAATTAGATCAGCAGGTCCGGACTTCAAACAGCAGAAACAAATCAAGGGCTGCAATGTTTTGAGGTTGGTTATTGATCATGGCTGGCTACAGTTCAGGGCCTCATGGGTGACTCGCTGACTGCTCCCATATGACCGCTGCAGCAGAGCATCCAGGCGCTCTGGATTTCCAGGAATAAGTCAGGCTTCAGGGCAAAGAGGTTGGCAGCTACCATGTTGATGATCCCTCAAAGTCAGCTTTTCCCTCAGAAGCATTTAGTTGTTTCTTTTTCTTATTTTCATAAACTGAATCCATTTTTGGTGATTAGGCCAAACGGTGATTCATTGCATCCCAAGAAGCAGAAATGTGGCAGCTCTAAGTGCCCTGTTTCTTCTACGTGGAGGTAGAGGAGGGTCATTTGGCTCAGGCCTGACGACGCCCCTCATACCTTGCTTTTCTTCTGCCTAATGCACTTTGGAGGATACAAAGGAAACAGCGTGGATCATTTCCTTGTCAATATTGTCCTTAAACAAAGCAAAGCATGCGCGATTGATTGGTTTTAATCATATGTCAATGCTCCAGTTAAAACTCAGCTGCTCCTCTTTATAGCATACACAACAAGTAAACATGAGGTCAGCTCTCCTTGGTTTGTTGTTGAATGCGGTTACTTTTATTAGCTGTGATAAATAACCTTAGGTGGAGATTTATGTGTTTTTGATATCTGGGAAATGAGGGGAAACCAGTTAAAAGTAAATTCAATATTTATATATTCCTTTCGCTACAGTATTTTCAATTTAATTTTAGTGGTTACTCCTTTCTCTTTATAGCAATCGGGACTTTCAAAGACATGATTTATTTGTCTTCAATTGAGATCATTTTGTAAGTGGGAAGATTTAATTTGTGTTCCAATAGACAGGAATAAGCATTAAACATATTGTATGTTGTTATGCTAATGAAGAGTTTGAATGAAAATTGATTTTAGTCATGAGAAAAAAATAATATTTGGACTCTGGAAAATGTCTGTGTATGTTGGCACATCCTTCTTTCCATTACTTTAAAATTGGGCTCACGTAAATCTTATGTGAGTCAACACAGGTTCTCAGAATACAGTAGAGCTGCTTTAGGCATCTTTCTTGATGGCATTTCACCATGAACTTTAAAAACATACAGTTTTTTTGACTCATTAATGACTCAAGAAAAGTCAGGGGATTACCAAAGTAATTAGGATTCGTCATTTGAGGACCATGAATGTCTCTCAAGTAAATGTAGGGATATTTCATTGGATAAGTGAAAGGTTTGGTCTTCTGGTGGCTCAAAAACACATCAGGGCATCTCCAAAGTCATTAGAATTCATCCATTTGGCACCATGCATATAATCAATCAATAATTCTAAAGACATGTCAGCTTTGGTAAGCGTACAGCTGTAAGAGATTCAGTTTCAATTGTTTGCTCAAAGACAGTTCAGCAGCTATCACAGGAATTAAACCTCTGCATGTTAACCCACTGACAACTAGCATCACAATGATGCAAATCGACCTACATTTTCCCAACATTTGGAAATACACAAACGGATCTTTCGGGGTTGAGGTTTCAGTCGTGATACATGTCTATTTTCTCAACAGACCACTGGATTAAATGTAATCAGAGAAGTTTTTGCTAAAATGTTTTTGATTATTTCAAGAACTGAAAACATCTTTGGTTAACATCTTTTTTCCAGCCTGCAAGGAGAAATCTGACAGGCCTGTTTTGTGGTAACAAGGATCAGATTGAAGTGGATGTGCTGATTTGTTCTGACTGGTTTGGAACCAGTAGGCGTCGCTGTTTCTCACTTATGAACTACTGGACAGAAGACTGGAGGGATGCAATGTTCAGTGAAACTCTCAAAGACAAACATTTATAAAACCGTTCTGGAAGTGGTCGCGCGTAGGCCTATTCAGTGTTTATAGACTTGAATATGCAGATTGAATACTTAACTACGAGAACATTTTTGTAATTTAAAAGAAGTTATGGATTTGAGACACGTTATCTTTTAATACCCGTGGTAGCCCATTTTCCTCCATCTCCGTGTCCCACCTCTTGCTTCCAATTATCACAGTGGGCTGCGATCTTCCAGACGTAGACATCTGGTTGGCTGAGTCAGGTGTCAATCACAGGGTCGTCCTGTAGCCTCCAGTTGGCGAATACGGTCCACACCAGAAGTAAGAAAGTCAAATTTCACCAAGGGGACAGAAAAGACAAGGACATATGATTCGGTTGTTCTGAGTGTTCCTGTCACGCTTCAGAGTAAATAAGTGTTATTCGACTTTTAAACATTGTGAACGTTTCTCGTTAATAGGCCTATGGTTTTGTTGTAAAAAGTAAAAAAGAAAAGGAGGTTAATTGGACTTGTTGGCTCCTTTCTCCGGCATTTCTACGTGCTTTGCCAGCGCAGCTGTTTGCGCACCTGGGTCCGCTGCTCAGTTTGTGCAGCGTCAACATGCCTTTAATGGATCGGAGCAACTAAACTATCATGGTGACATTACTTACGGGTAACATGCCTGCTGTGGAGAACCTGGCTAAATGCGCAATCTTTCACTGTGGAATTACCACCGGAGTCCAGGTGACATCAGGGAGAGCTGCTTGCCGTTTGGAAGAGCGCATCAGTTTGATGTCGGCAAGGATTTGACAGAGCGCTGGAGTTTGGGATGCAAGAGAAACCTTAAAGTGACAATCCTCGGCTACTTTTATCTGGATTCAACACAGGCTAGCCGGAGCCATGGCATCCGAGGTGGTGTGCGGTCTGATCTTCAGGTTACTGCTTCCAGTGTGTCTTGCAGCTGGTGAGTTATTCCTTTAATCCACAATTTGTACGCATCTTAATTGGCCTACAGTGCTGTGTGTGCACCAGGTGGGGTTGGGTGATTGGTCAATTTATAGTTGATCTAATACTTTATCTGATATTATTCTACAAATCAGTTAATTCAGCCTGGGACAATGTATCTCTCCTTTATACAAGGTTAATGTTTAATTGTGCATTGTCCCTGTTTAAATACAATTACATTCTAAATGTAACCTTTTAAAGAAGGCTGTAGTTCATAGGCTGTGGTTGTGACACTTATTTGGAAAATGTCCTACTTTTTTTAAACTCATGAAAATCTATGACATGTATTAAAAATCTGAGTACAAACATGAAGTAGCCTATTTTAATATGCAGACTCTTAAGACCAAATCAAATAAATTATTGTGAAGATGTAATAGATGTTTATGATGATTTGTGATTGACCTTATGATGCTGGAGGTCGCAGTTCATTTCTCATCCCTGCTGAGGTCTGTGTGCTCTTAAACCGAGTCCAAACTAAAGCAATAGACTGCACAGAGTCACACACCAGCTATAATAGATAATATATATAAATTACAAACCAGAGCAGCGGTGTACCAGCACTGTTCTTCACCTGGCTGTCACCTTTTATTGGATTTAGTAAAGGAAACTAATCCAGTCAGAAACAAACTTTTGGAGTCTCTACACTCAGTGCACAGTGCTTATGTCTCAGTTTATATGTTTAGAAATGTTTTATAAAAAAAACCAGAAATAACAAGTGCATCTTTTCAATTTTTAAAGTTTTAAATGCTAATAGGATCAACAGTTTCTGTATCTACTGTTTTAGTATATTTTACTAAGAATAAAAACAGAAAATACTCCTTTTGTTGTAGGTCGCCTCTGTGGCTCAAACGGCACATCAAATTGCAGTTAAATTGTGTAATGGATATTTTTAGAAATTATTTAATTAATTAGAAATTAGTTCATGTAGTTTCTAGTGTGGTTTCTGAGTTTATCTTATTGCCTATTAATGAATCACCAGTCTCGTTATTACTGCTGACTGGACATACATGTCAGTGTTAAACAACACAAGACATGTAGCTGTAACAGTGCCAAAGCAATTCAGATGTTCATTAATAGTAATAACAATTCTGAGTTTTAGTCAGCAGTGCTTCTTGTTTTGTTTACAGCCTTTGTAACTTTGAAAAGCACTCTACACAGATGAAGTTACATTTGCTTTGTTTGTGAATGCTTGATCTACTGTTTTTGCTAAGCTGATTTAAAAGATTACTCACAGTCAAACTTGGCAGCTTATTTAAATTTAGGATTGACTTTTAGCAGCTTTTAATAGACTGAGATAGTCTAGTTTCACAGAAGAAGAAGGCACACACTTGAATGCTGATTAAGAGTTTGTGGAGAGGAAGCTCGAGGCATTCATTAAATGCAGTTTGCTTTGTTTTAAGCTGTGATTCTGTGGTAGGCCACAAGTAAAACGTTATTAGACTGTGGTGTCTGTGTAAGACATATGTGGCTGAGGTACTTTTAAAGCTAACAGCATGCTTTCTATAGATAAGACCCACTCAGTACCACCATAATGCATCACTTGACAGCCTGACGGCCCCTTTATTTCCAAAAGCAATTGTGAAGCCATGCATTGTCTCCATTAATTCGTGGAAAGTCGTTTTAACAGTATGAATTAATAATGCGGTTGTGAGGGAGGGAAGAATTGCCTTTCCCTTTTATCGTAAACATACCTTTTAATATTTCATGTTTTTTCAAAGTGCAAATGAGCACTTGTCATTCACTGCATTTCTACACAGTAACTGACAGGATGAAGGAAATGTAAAGTGGAAAGAAGGGGATGTATACAGGAACAGACAGCGTTACAGGGATGAGAGAAGGTATTACTGCCACCAGCATCAGCTTATTTTCCTTCATTGTTTCTGTTTGACAGTCAAAGATCTCATCTTAATTAAAACTGAATCGATCTGGTGTAAATCCATAACCATCAACCACCAGCTTTTGTGACTGGAAGATAATTTAAGGTGTCATTTAATTTCTTTCTCTTGTTTTGGTCAGGCTTTCGTGTCAAGTGTTTTTGGGACCAAATGTGATTTTTTTTAAAAAGTTCTCTTTGCTGAATAAACAGAGGAAACAGTGTAATACAGCAGATGTTACATTACCCTTACTGTATATATACTGTAGTGTAATAAAAAAACCGTCTCTTTTCTCGCGTTCTAGTGAAAGACCCGTCTGCTGACGTTACATAGTCTGTGTTTCCTGTTGGCCATCTGACAGCACCTCTATTGAAAAGCACAGAACTGCTGGGCCCATGTGTACACAGTCTCCTTTACCACCACACACACACACACACACACACATTTGCACACAGCTACAGTTTAGCTGAATAAACAGGTCGCTGTTTATGTGTTTACTGGCAAAGTTTGGAGTGTGAACATGATTAGAAGCATGCACTTGTGGTGTGAATGTACAGACAGGGCTGCAGGTCACATGTGATAAGGCGGGCAGGTTGCGGCTGAGTAAAGCACCGAACACTGAGGCAAACAGAGGTGGGAGGTGACATGCAGATGCTGGGAGTATCCCTGGAATCATGATGATTTAGGTTTTTATTTGGACTTAGAAAGACAAAATAAATGTGCAGGCAATAAACATTGCGCTATAGAAGAAGTGTTGTTGCATCACAAATCTTGAAGCAGACAGTTTGATGCTCCAGAGGAGAAGTTGTCTAAAAATACACTTTTAACCAAATTATATTTTACTTGTCTCTTGTGACAAGAAACTATTTTAATATCAAAAAACATAGCAACAAAACTGTTAAAACCAAATTGTGTGTAAAGCAAGAAGAAACATAAGTTGCCTCTGAAAATGTGGTAGAAATTCAGTTCAGGTGTAGTTAGTTTAGTTCAAATCAAAGGTCATGTAGAGAAAAAACTAACTTTTTGACGTTCGCCATATTTTTACCATTGCTTAACATTCGCTTAAAATAATTTGAAAAAAACTGTCAAATGTGCAACTAATAATACAAAAACTCAGACAAATCCAGTGCTAAACACAGAGGCAAATACTATCTTGTGTCAGTGGTGAAAACTGTTGATACGTAATTCATTTAATCTTACCATGTTAGTTCAGTCTGTAAACCAATCAGGAGCAGCTGTGCACACAAGAAAAGAAAAAGAAAAGCGGTAAAAGATGTAAAAAAAAGAAACCCAACAACATTAATACCAGATTCAGGGGAAGAGATACATGAAGAAGAAAGTTGTGGGAAAATTCATGGTTGTGAGTAAATGTTTGATAAGAAGAACTTAGAGATTGGTCGCCTAAATATTAAACACTAAAAATAACACTTGTAGCTTCATCGTGTTTGGCAGGCTAGCAGGCTAAGCTGCTAGCTAGGCAGCAAGCTAGCGGGCCAATGGATCAATCAGTGTATCAAAGCTTCTGACGTAAATGTAGCTAGCTAGCTAGCTAGTTATTAAAATCTCCCTCTTACTAACAAAAAAAGTTGAATTAAAAACAAACAAAGCACCCAGTGGCTCAATTCAATACACATTAATTATTATTGCCCAACCAACTTTTTCTGGTCACAGACTGTAGGTTCTGGTATGACAAGCAACGTTACCAGCTAATGCTAGCTAAGTTAATGTTAGCAAAGTTCAGTTGATTTTAAACGAGGTGGTAAGCGAGCGTTCACAAAGCGTACCTCCTATGGCGCCATTTTATGTCTAACAAGCCATCACCCGCTGTTTTCATTCCATTGACTGCCATTCATTTTGGCGGCACTTTGACAGTGAATAACTTTACATCTGAAGCGTTTAAAGACTCTATTTGTCCACTGTTTATTTCTAAAGAAACATAACAATGTATAAAAGGCTCCATTACCTTTTAATCTCACGTTATGGCTCTGTAGCAAGCAGTTTTTGTAAAGATAGGCTAACGATTGTGTCGTAACTACGCGACTTTCTGTCGCATTATAGACAAATTACCGAACCGTAGAGGATAAGCTTGCAGGCAATTTTGACTTACATTAGCTGTTTTATTGGTTAAATAGCATTTTAGCTAGCAATAATTAGCCTGTGTCTATGTTATCTCCTAACATATACCCACGTTCTCCGTCTTTGTAAGATTTGGCATTATTGAGATTTCTCTTGGCACAGCTAACCAACTTTCAGACAGGTTGCTTTACTAAAGGACATGCACACTTTAAGTAAAGCTAGGTTTATCGTCACCGTAGTCTGCTGCAGTGTTCCCAGCACAAGCCACAACCTGACATCACCATGGCTGTCGTGTCCAGTGCAAAGGCTCCGCAATTTGCGGAGCGTGGTCGTGCACCTTTGAATTTTTGGAACTCGGCGCATGCTGCACTTTCAGTTCAACATGGTCAGCTGGGAAGACTGGTTGAGAAGGTTTGCCTGTAAAAACATGTGTGATTCTTCAAATACAGTACAGACCACATGGAGTCAAATAGTCTTAAAAATTTGGTCAGAGAGAGGCACCGCACTGCGAAGAAAAGAAGGATTTTGCTGAAGAATGTGGAAAAATATGAACTTGCTTTGTCTAAGCTAAAGGCGTTCGTTACAGAAAGAGTACGTAGTAGTAGTAACAATGTTGGAGGTAGACATTAACTTTGATTTGGAGATAAATGACAGTTGGGTTAATACTTACTGTAGATAAATGTAATGTTAGCAGTACGTCGTCGGTGTCTATCATATGTGTATGTGTTTACTACTGTTGCCAGGCAGCCTGTTTTCTTCTTTTCTACTACTTCTGGTTTATTCACAGATTATTTTGTTTGCATGCCTCCTGGTTTTTTCGGAGAATACTGCAACAAACCAAATGCATTGACCATAGATGTCTGCATGCATGCTCTTAGTGCGGAAGCCTTGTACGGGAGTTAGAGTTAGAGGTTAGGGCTAACCTCAGTCTTTTGCCACGATGTTTCACTTCCAGGATTGCTCCTGTGCCACAGGATATTCTGCGGATGCATGTATATTCCCCGATGTCCGTTTCCTTCTGCTTTCTTTGTGTTAGAATTTTAAACTACCATTGATTTATGAGGACTATGCTTAACTGTTCCACAGATCTCTGCATGGTAAATTGAGACAGCTAGCTAACTCTGTTGAATCTGAGTTTTCTCTTGCACAACCAAATCGACTTTTCAATGTACAACTTCCACCAAAGCAAGTCCCTCCCAAGGCTATTTTGCAGCGTCCCTGTGCAAAGCTTAGCGCTGCCCATGACAATCGTAATTGGTTGTAAGAAATTCCAATTAACCAGAGCACGTTTTTTTTTCTCCCATCCCAGATTGCTTTGTGGACTAACTAGACCCTCCTCCGCAGCGTGTGGAGGATGTTCTGGCAAAGCGAGACTAGGCTAACCCTAACCCATTGAGTAAAATAGTAAACAAGTTAAATACAGTAGCTGGATAACTACAAGTGCTTAACTTGTAACATATAGCTTAAACAAACAAATAGACTACACACCTTGCCGCTCTCTGAACAGGAGCTCCAACCAGGAAGGCACAGTCAACGGGCACAACCGGAACTGAGCTGGCAGCAGCGGGACAGCGTCACGTGCAAATTATTTAAAGCATGCATGCATTGTAGTAAAGTATGTATGCGACTTACTTAAAGCTTGCCTGCGACTCAAAGCGTGTGTGTGCATTAGTAAAGAGTGTGCAAGTTATAAGGTGCACACGCTCCGTAGAATATTAATTGGCAACATTTTTTAAAATCATGTTTTTCAATTTAAAAAAAACATCACAAATTACAGCTCAACAAATGTAAATATATTTTCAAGTTTTCTCTCTTCTATCATAGTCAACTGAGTATGTTTGGGTTTTGTGGCTGTTGAACAGACAAAATTGGGCCAATGAATAAATCATACTGAACTCTAGGTACACAGAATTACAATTTGTTGATTGTATAGACCAAATCACTAACAGAAAATAATTGATAGATTAATTATGAAAATCTTTGCAGTTGCAGCCTTGAATGAAATCAGCTACTCATCATCTGAGAGGGTAAGCAGTTTTGTTTCTTTAAACCAGTATTTGGATTGTGGATGTGACTTCCATCAACGATGTAGTATGCTCTGTATTATGTTCTTCAGAGGTGTTTAAATTGCCCAGTCAAAGAGGTTGCACTAATTACAAAAAACCCTTTGGCCCAGTGCTCGGTCCGGCCAGGCACCGCACCACCTTATCTTCTGTCATGACGTTCATGTTTTTGAGCTCAAACTCTGAAGTGATTTGGCTTTGATTTTACTTTTGTCTTGCTTCTCTTGTGTTTAGGCTTTGTGTGGCTGTAGTAATAGCTTTTACTGGAAGAGACAAAAGCCTGACTCAGATGTGAACGGGTAGTTTTTGCAGTAATCTGATGTCTGAAAACAACAGCATCTTATTTTCTTTCCCTGCTGTGTAAAAATCCTTAGATGGTGAGTCATATAGCGAGGGCAAATGGTCAGGAAGAATGCGGTCAAGTGTGTGCAGGCTCACAATGGATTCACAGTTACAGTACAGTACAGATAGATTATCTCCATAGATACAAAAGGACTTCTTTAGATTTGTAACTCTGAGCAAAATAATAGCTCCAAACTACCAACATGGGCAGCTTTAGAGCCTATTTAATGCTACATTTAACAAAGTTAAAATGAAGTGGGTGTTGATAGAAATGGTGCAGAGTGTGAGACCAAAAATGTAAGATTGAGTCATTTACCCTTGAGGCTTAGGCTGAAAAAGTACCTCACCTACTACTTGTGTTTGTTTGAAAAGGAAACAAAAAAACCATTAGACTAATAATGATAGATGTTGTTGTGTCTGGCATTTCAAGTATTTGTGCATACTTAAAACTTAATAACATAATCTACAGATGTATGTGGTTTTTGTAAAGATGACAACTTTAGTTGGTTTTCATTAGGCTGTATTAGAACCATTTCTCTATCACTCTGGGCTGTATCTGAGCACAGAGAAAACCAGGAAGTGTACTTACTGTAGGGCTCTAGCAAGGGAAAAGTCAGTACCAAGTTAAATGTCAATGAATAGGTCCATTGAGTGTGCAAAGATAAATAAAAGGACAATTTTTAGCAGTTAAGTGTAATTTTTCAATAGTTCAAGACCAGTAGCTGCCTTGACGGGTTGACCTCTGGGACTTAAACGGTAATTCACGGAGCCGACCTGGTTGTAAACTTTGTGCTTGTTGATATAACCGCTAAGATAAATTTGGGAGGTCAGACTGTGTGTCCACATTTTGTACAAGGTTACTGTGTACTTCCCTCTTTTCCCTCACTACCTCCTGACCTTAAAAATGTTCAAAGAAATGTCAGGCAGCTTATTGCATATTTTGCATTTTTAAGGAAAACCTGAAAAACTGTGGGTTATAAATGTTATGTGACATTATTTGAGCTGAAAATACAGCCGTGAAAAATACCACAGTATCCAAACTCAAAATGTGCTTCATGCCTATGCTCAGGGGGTGAAATGGATTAGTGTTTGCTACAGTGTGTAGTGGTCATATAGGTTAATCGATGTTCAGTCAGCAGGTTATTTGAACCGTTTAACTGGTAAAGCCCCCAATCAGGGCAGATGGTGCCCTGTCTAACTCTGGGAAATGAAGTGTGTTACTAATCAATAGATCAATTAATGGTTTTTGGAAGTCATGGTTGCACTTAACTATTTTAACTTTCATCATGAGCTCAAAAGACTTCCTTGATTTGCCTCGAAGGGGTGTGTATATATGTTTTTGTGTGAGTACAGGGAGTGTTCGGGAAAGGGTGAGTGTGTGGAGTTACATAATCCATCATTCATCATGTGTAGTGACACTTCCTAAAAACTGAATCAGTGCATTAAAGCAATAAGCTTGGGTTTCAAATAACGGTTATTTTCATTAAACATGAATCTGTTGGTTGGTTAATCTGTTAATTGTTTGGTCTATAAAATGTCAGAAAAAGGTCACATAGCCAAAGTTTGAGAAAAGTGACTCTTACATTTGAGAAGCTGGAATCAGAGGGTGTTTTGCTTAAACAATTAATCAATTATCAAAAATATTTGCTAATGAATTATTAGATTAACGGACTCATATTTTTTGTCTTAGAAATCTGAGAAACAGTGTATGTATTTTACTACACAAATTGGTCTTTCATTTGACTGATTACCTTTATGTCCTTAATATTCATCACTAAAATAATAATACATTCAACAAACTAAGGGAATGTAGGAAATGCAAAAATTACAGTGAAAATATCACAGTTAAAATCAATCAACACAACCTATCAAATCTAATTTTAGTCCTCAATAAAAATACTATAACCAAACACTGAATAATACTGGTTGTGACATTTCACAATCTAAGAATTAATAAAGGTCCTAATATGGATCCTTGAGGTACCCCGTATTTCATTATATTTATTTCTGAGTCAATACCATTAAAAGAATATATATTTATATTAAGAACATCATTGTTGAGCCACTTATAAACATTAGCATTGAAGCCATATCTACACATTTTTGAAAGCAAAATATCATGGTAAACGGTGTCAAGTGCCTTTGAAAAATCTAAAAATATTCCAATTGCATACTCATTATTATCCAAAGCTGTATATATTCTATCAGCAAATCCTAAAAGTGCCATATAAGTTGAGTGTTTTTTTACAGAATCCATACTGTTGATCATAGAGAATATTACATGTGTTTAGGTTCAGGATTCTTTTGTACACTAGTTTTTCCAAGATCTTTTAAAAACACAGTAGAACAGTGGCAGTATTGAAATAGTAGTGAAGTTTAGTAGTGTAGTTTGTGAAGGATCCTGAATCATCGGATTTAAAGAGTGGAATATGCACACATATAAAATATATATATATATATATATATATATATATATATATATATATATATAAAGCTGTACTTTGTGAGGCCCTCGGTTATATAGCATGGAGACGCAGAGTTGACTGCTGTTAATTGTCTTTCTTAACACCCAAGGACTATCATTTGATTATTGTACTTCAAAACAAACAACAATTCCCTGAATGACTGAATTAAGCTTAGGCTCTTTTTGTGATGCAAGCCAGATGAACAGATAATGAGACTTGTGAGTGTAAAGTTTGGTTTGAGGAATGTTCCGGCTTTTTATGACTACAAGCAGCTTTTCTACACCAGGAACATTTTAATGAGTTTTCACCACAAGAGTTTCTTTTAAATCTGTGTTTAGTTTATCCTAATGACGACTCCTCTACCACTGCCAGCTACTGCACTTTATTTACAGTTAACCTTCATGTAATGGACACGGAGCAAAAAAAGACTGTTTGTTGTTTATAATAATCAAAAGGTGGATTTGCTGTTCAGTGTGTATTTGTGTCTTTGTTTCTGCAGCTTGCCTGTTCAGGTACAATGTCCTGTCCTTCGTCTACCTCATCTACCTCCTGCTTATTCCACTCTTCGCAGAGCCCACAAGCACAACAATGCAAGGTAAGTATGGCGTTACATATGTGCCTCATTCCTGAGTGAGTAATTATTTGTTTTGAGCACAGAAAACTATATTTTGCAAGCACGTTACATTACACCAACACCAATAGGTGTTGACTGTTTTTGTAGGTTTTTGTTTGCCCAAACTAAATTATTTTTTGTGAGAGTTAATTTCTGTTCAAAATGCAATGTGACATGCTTGCAAAATATAGTTCTCTTTGCTCAAAACATACAATTACAATTACTCGCTCAGGAATGAGGCACATATATATAACGCCATAGGTAAGAACTACAGTGTAACTCTCTTTGATACTTTGTCTATCGCCTGAAGAATCTTGAGTGCTTCCCAAAAGTCTTGTTTAAATTGCAATATTGTTAACTGTAATGTAAACCAGCCTTTCTCCAGAGGACTTGAATTTCTTTGAGATGAGGATGGATTTGGCACATAGTTTAGTCCATGAAAGGTAATATCGGTTAATGTGGGCTTGAGTCCATCTGTAATAATAAAAAAGATGAGATGTGATCCATGAGAAACCAGATCTTACATCCACTTAAAATATTACATTTTAGGCTTAGGTTTGGTTTATTTGCACAGATAAGGTCCATATAGATACAAACTAAACACACATGCTGTGATGTTGGGCAAAGAAACCCAAAAGAGCTTGTAAATATCTTTCAGAGAAATAAAATAGAAGAAAATTGAGATGAGGGCTGTTTTTGATAATGGTTAACCACTTCAATTATCAAAGGGGGTTATAAAAGTTGCTCCTTAGGCTCCACTGATTCCTTCGATGGGTTTCATTTCATTATACCATGATGCGCATGAATTTCACAAGTATTATTGTTTAAATTAAGCTGGTGTAAAGGTAAGTATTTAAGCTCTTTGCTATTTTTGTTTACGCAATGACCACTCATCCTCTAAATATATAAATCACAGTGGACCTCTGAGGCTGAGGTTTTTGAGAATGAGGTGACTGTTCTCCTTACGGGTGATGAATGTGGGATTGCGGTCTGCAATTTTAGCCGCGCCTTTATGCACTCCCCTTACCACAAAACACTACACATAATATGGGTTTCTGTAGCAGACCACATGCTGTGTTTAATAATACATAAACCCATATTGGTGGAGGGAACAACATCCAGTCCAAGAGCCGTCTCTGCTCATCTTCAGCTGAAATAACAATCAGGAAGTAAAGGAGGAAGTGAGGGAGAGGAGTGAGCAGAGAAAGTGGACCACTTACACTCTCATCAATAGTTAAAGAGAGAAGTCTTCTAGTAAAGCCTAGTGTTCATGTATCTGATAGCTGTTGACTTCAAACGTGGGTTAACACACGGCAGTTACAAGGTCTTTTTTTCTTTTCTTATAAGTCTAAATCATGAAGTGTGCCTGTTGTCAAAATGCCCTGTGCACCTAATTAGGATAAAGTAGTATTGCAAAAATATATAGTAGACACTTCAACAAGAAATAAATTCAACTTTAAGTGAATGTAAGGCAGCTCAAACATTTTAAAGATGTTTGTAGCCACAAAAATAATGTTAATTTTTCTGGGTTTAAAATAATAGTATATAATAAAAGTTAATTCAGTGTGTATTTAGAATGTAATTTACAGTTTATAACCCACTCATTCTCCCATTGGAAGGCAATTCCAACATGGGGTTTTACTGCTTTATTATCTTAAATGTTAACATGGTATGGAGTACAAACAACATATTTAATATGGAACAAAACCATACCCCTCAGCTGGAACGATGTGAAAAAAGGAATGAATTGTTATTGCTGATATCTGTTTGGTTTGTCGGACTGTCCATTCATCCATTCATTGATTGTCTGCTGCTTTTCCAAGGCTGTGTTGTGGACAAACAGATAAATGGTTTAAATAATACTTAATACAAATTACTATACTAATGATACAAATTATTTCCCCCTAAATTTCATTAAGCTTGACATTTAAACAAAATGTGATACTCTGTTGTGTGCTGTGTTAAAATGATTGCAGACCCTCTGATTCTAGCCATTCCAGGAACTTTGTGGATTCTGGTGTTGCCAACTGTGAAGCTGAAAGGAAACCCTTCACAGCCAATCTCTTAAAGTTGTCATAATTCCTTTTGGTACACAGTCATTCACTAATGTTTGCATTTTTAGAGTTGAGAATGCAAACATGAATGCATTTAGGAAGTTGGGGTTTCCACCAAACAAATGTTTCATGGCAGAACAGGTGGCACAAGTTTTGAAATGAAATCAACAGAAAGAAGGCAAACCTCGTGTGCCAATAATTAAAAGGCTGTTGCGTAATATAAAATAACTCACAGAATTTAAATCATACTTGAACCAGGTTATTTGTTTATTTGCCTCTAATTGTTTTATGTATTCAAAAGACAATAACAAATCCACAAAAATCTTTTTTGAAGCAGGTGTGAGTAAATGGTGATCTAAAGATAATCAAAATAGTTAAATACTTTCCAGCTTACAGCAAAACAACCTCTTAAATGCTGTACAGACCATCCACTGTTATTATTATTATTAATATTTTTAATATTTTTAAACAACTGAAAAAAACAATAAGATCTCATTGAACCATTCAAACTTTTTTTGTCTAGAAGGCCCTGCTTGTGAACAGCTTATGTTCATGTGACCTTTAACCAGAATTGTTAATTACTGTATAGAGTGGTCATGTAAAGAAGCAGAAAAACAATAGAAGGGAATATCATGCATGTAAATTGCCACAGGCGCATATAGTATTAGTTATTCTTCTAGTACAACACCTGCCAGGACATTTGTCTGCCTCACCTGTCTGTCATCAGGGAGGGGAACTGCCAGCTGAGAGAGCCACAGTATGAGGACATTTCACTGAGCACAGTCTTAGTAACAGGATTATTTTTGACTGATTATGAAATGATTGGAAACTATAATCATTATTTAATTTAGGTAAATATTTGTCAGATTATTGAAGGAAAAATAATTAAGCTTGGGTGCCACGCCAGTTTATAGAGTTAAAAATCACAGCTGGTTGTAGTTCAGGATGATTGGGATAGCATTGTCAACATTTATTTGTACTGTAAATAGTCAATAGTTTCAGATTGTGTACAGTTAAGGATAAAAGTTAGTTTTAAAGTAGTTCCTACACTGTGGTTTTAATTATACAGCGGTTATGATCTTAAACAGATGATAATTGAATCCGAAAAGTAACAATTTGACAGTTATCTCTTCCCTCTTGGCATTTATATTAAAACCATCCAAAATACACATTGGCAGTACAAACATACAAAGATACACATCTAATTGTGCAGAAAAAAGAAACTCTCTACATTTTTGAATAAATTGTTTTAGAGAAAATTAAGAGAGGGATTGAGCTCAATTCAATGCTTTGTTTTGATGGTCTGTTTCATTTTGTCTGCTGAATCTTAAAGGACATGCAGTAAAGTTCATTTAAACCAAATGTTAGACATGAATAATTCACTAGGTGTAATTTGCTTTGAAAAGCAACAGCAGTGCTGTGTGCCCAAGGATATGACAGTATACAAGACTCCAATCCTAACTGGAGACAAATAATACATTGTGCAACTTGTTGTTTGTGTTTTACTCTCTAATGTCGTAATTGCACTATTTGGCTCGACATCCCCTTGAAGGCATTCAATTCTCCGTGGAGGTGAACAACATCTAAACTGTTGCTCTCATATGGGCAGCAGGCTTTTTAACAGCCTTTACAGTAGGTGCTATATGCCTCGTTGAATGGGCACCAACATGACAATTTTCCTTTGGGGAGTCTTTTAGTAACTGTTGCATGAATTTGTATAAATATTTGATGTAATGGATGATTTATCAGGTTTATGTTTTAGCTAGTAGACTTCTAACAGAGGGTGTCTGGTGTATTTATCATACTTTTTTTTAAGAACTGAGGCAATTTTCTACTGTGTATAGTCTGGCAGGCAGTGGTAGAGGAAGTACTTACTTACATAAAAGTAGCAATACCACAGTATAGAAATACTCTGTTACAAGTAAAAGTCCTGCATTCAAAATCATACTTATAATTAGTGACGTAGTATTCATATGTAAGCATCACTAATATTGCACCTGGTAAAGGTGGAACTAATTTCATCTACTTTATATACTGCCAGGTAGCAGTATACATGGTAATTTATAAATTGATTAAGATTTTGTATCAATAATCTGAATCTACAAAGTAAATAGTAACTACTGTTGTCAAATAACTGTACTGGAGGAAAAAGTACAATAGTGACTTTAAAAAAATGTAGTGTACAGTACTATAAGTATGAAGTAGCATTAAATGGAAATATGCATGGAAAGTACCTCAAAATTGTACTTGAGTAAATGTACTAAGTTACATTCTATCACTCCTGGCCAGGACTTTTTTTTCAAAATGAAAACATTTCATTGGCCCTCTCTGACACTGTGATTTGGCAAAAACATGTGGTTAAATTAGGTCTTACTATTGTCAAATGGATACGATTATTTGATTCATAGGGGAAAAAAGGGAACAAGGCCCTCTGTTTTAGAAACCTCTAAACAGTGCTCTTGGGACGCAACGCTGAGACTGAATAATGAAGCAAAGCGAAACATTGATTCAAGATGAGTGTCAGGCAACCAAGACCGATCATCGTCACACAACAAAAATGCTGTATTACAAATAGGAAAACGGGACAGAGCCAAAGCGGTTGTGTTGTCCAGAGCCTTTGGACCAATTTCTTTGCTCGCTTAGTTTGTTTAGTTCGCTTAGTTCTCATACCTCCGTATTTACAAGCATTCTTTTCCCTCTTTGTGAAAGCCAAGGGAGTTACAATGGGAAATTAGCACAAATTGTTTTCACTTCAGCATTTAATTCGCCTGCCATGATCTGTTGGACACATTTGATTAGGTTAGCCCTTGATGGCCTGAGGCTCAGCAGTAGTGCTTCACCTTAGCTAGGATATTGTGCAATACACTATAGTAAAACTGTTATGTGTTCCCCGCAAGGATGCAGTAAATTTAATGAGATGGAGATGTTTCTCTGTGAAGAACCAGTGGAACAAACCGTGCAAATATATGGGACTATTCAATCTTTCGGGGCTTATAAAATCCATTACTGTCATTGCTTTATCAAAGAAGAATCAAGCTTGTTCTTTTCTGAGGATGAACATTTTCACAAATGAGAAATCCTACTGTATAGAATTATCACCATAACAACTCATGAAATTATCCCAAATACCCGTAGGTGGACTATAAAAGCCATGTGTTGAACAGCTGTGGCATCTCCTCGGACTGCTCCCATCCTTTCCTCCCAGGATCAGTAATGTCCTTTGATTGACAGCTGTATTATTTACCTACATAAAAAAAAAAACTTTGTAAGTCAACACTGACACATATATTGCTTTTATCGTCTTAGACTTCACACTTCACAGCTGATCACATGGATATGGATTGTTCTTATTTCTCTGTCCTAAGAGCCCTATCAGAAGTCAGAAATACCAGGCACTTCTTGATGTTGTACAAACCTAAAAGTATTCAAATTTCATTCAGTTCTCTGACTACCAGCAAAGAAACTTTTTCTGGGGTTCAGTACATGAACGGCAGAAATAACATGTGTAAACTGAGTGGTGTTGGTGGTGAACTGACTGTAGCTGCTCTCCTCCTCCAGGCCACACAGGGCGTCTGCTGCAGTCTCTATGCTTCACCAGTATGTCCTTCCTGCTGCTCCACATCATCTATCAGATTACCGTCAACAGCCTCCTGGCCGGGAACTCCATCACTTCTGATTTCAACTGTGAGTACAGTACACATCCGCCTTTATTGTCAAGGCTTAAAGGTAGTGATGTTTGTTGTGCATGTTGAAATCAAAGCGATTTGCAGGTCAAGAATCCAAAAAGAACTTGGCTGATTTCCATTTTTACTGTGTGCAAACTTTTAGAAGACATACAGGAAGACACTTGTTTTTAGAAAAGTCATTAGACTAATAAAGTCACAATCAACCCCATTAAACTAAGTTATGTGTTTAAGCTATTGATTCAGTGTCACAGAGTTGTATACCACCAGAGAAGGTGTAGAGGGAATGTTTCCAAAACTAAGTGAACATATTTCATTTGCAGCAAAGGGTAAAATAACCTCTCTAATAACAATTTAGAATGTATAGGAACATCATAATTCTTATTGCATTTTGTCACATCATGAAGATTTTTTATGTAACGTTCCTCAATGTATTTAGCTTCCTTGTGCCATATGGCGACAAAGGAAAAAAAATAAGACTTTCTTGCTGTCAGTAAAACAAACACTGTAAGCTACTGACTCAGTATTTGGTAGGTGTAAATAGTGGGCTTTGGGCTTCTTATGAAACTCAGTATTAAACTATAAAATTTGTGTCTAGACGGGACAGACCCTGACCTTGTGTTCGAATGACTTGTTCTTTCTGAGGTAACTCGCCTTCCATCGTCAAAGTCCAGCCAACTTTGCTCAGGAGACCTTATCGCCTCAGGCAGAAACACAGAACCGTTCAGAGAGGGTAGACTAAATGTTTTTTGCTAAAGGATGGCAGTTTTTTGGCAGAGCTAACCCTGCTGGGATGAGTCCATAATTTCTAACTGCTGTACAAGCAAGTTAATTTCATGCCAGTCAAACCATTGATTGATTGGTTGTTTCATTGACTTTTTAAGTATGTATCAGAAAATACGAAATGCAACAGTGAGTCCATTGTTGGATTTCTACTTCCTGAAGTAAATGTCATCCTATTTTTATTTTTGAGCTGCATGTGCAACAGGAAGCCCAACGTTACTCTTTGTCCCCTTGATCCAGCGCCTACATTCTGCCTTATCTCAGATTTCTATATCTGGCATTTAGCCCCTTGACACCCTTTTCCTTTTGGCAGCCAAGTATATACAAGGAGTCCTCCTTTGCGGTGAGGCGGTTATCCTCCCTCCAGATAAATTCATATGATTTCCCCTATTTGCTGTAGCCAAATACACCATTAGAGCAGTACACTGAGTTGAGAATGAATGAAAAAACCTTTCCTGAAAAGCTAACACCTCCAGCTGTACGAGCAGGTCAGTGACTGGTCGCCAGATGAGCTGGGGTTGGCTTCCTTTGAAGTCATCTGTCTTTCCTGTGTTTGTAAATGCAGTTCTCACCATGTGGAGTCAGCACCGTCAAAAGCATTTGTATTAACCGTCAAAGACCACCAGATACCATATACTTCCTGTGATTGTCTAAACTTTCTGGCAGTGATTGTCCTTAGTGGTAGCCTCCACCCATCTGGAGATCAAGACATTTAAAATAAACCATTAAAAAAATGTGCACGTTTGATTTGGCTCATATCTGATGGCAATGGATATTTTACCAGCTCATAAGGAGTCCTGTGGCTGTTTTGTGACCAGTTCCTCAGGAATGGTCTTCATTAAGTCACATAGATGCCATTGTTGACCTTTACTGCCCTTCCATATCCACACATATCTTGCTTACCCTTCCCCAAATGTGAGACATACTTACTGAATTCTTCCTTTACACACTGATTGTCTGATTACAGTCATGATGTGCTGAAATTTTGACGCTGCATATCACCAGTCTCTGCGGAAAAGGGCAGCTCGCATTACGCCCCAGAGATAGAAGAGAGAGTGTAAAGAAATCCTGTGCTGAGAGGTTAATGGTGCAGCAAGTACAAAGGGTGTTTTATGACGTTCACATAAAGTCTGAGGACAGGTATTTTTGGTGCTCAGCTCGGGTGGACGGCAGCCTCGCCTCAACGGGCAGAAAGTCTCACACACTTTTCCAGAAGTCTCCATGCTGAGTTCAAGCTTTATGACACAGCATCCTCTCATCCTATTGATCATACTGGCCTGTCTTTACATCTGGCATTCCTTGTGTATGGTATTAGTTTCCTCTTACACCTGTGAGCTCAGTTTGGGCAGAGTGAAGTAAGGTGTTGCAGATATTTCAACTCGGGCTTTGCTGAAATAGACTCTGTTTTGCCTGTGGTTACAACAACATAAGTTGACCTTATCTCTTCCTATGAAAGTTTTTGGCATGCCCCTCACCATGTTCTCTTAAGTGACAGTAATTTGACCAAAGGCCCCAACACTTTAAAGTGAAGAGTTGATATAATGTGCCACTGGCTGGTTGGCATTACATTTACTGACTCTAATGCTTAAAACCTCTCTCACCAGCCCAATTAGTTTATTTCAGCTTGTATGGTATAAGTTTTCTTTTATGTTTATTATTGTGAGATGTCCCCTAAATTAAAGCTGCATTGTGCTCTTTTAGACTACTACGAGACAGAATGATTCCAAAACAAACTCTCAAAACAGCTTAATATATCATTGTGTTATCAAGCTTTATGGCTAACATGTTTGTTGACAGCTAGCTACTGAAGCTTCCAGCAAACTCAGAGCAATATGCCCATTTCACTGGAGTCATATTTCTGGCTAACCTTCTGGTATAGCTTTCACCAACTCCTCAGACAAAAGTCTGAGTCTTCATCTTGCTAGCTACACGTTTGACTTCCCTTACCAGTAGCCCCCACCAGGTATTGTATTTGCTTATCTGATATTGTTGACTGCCCATGGTTTAACTTGGGGTTAAACTAAGTTAGTAAGAGCCAACCATATAGTCTGTGGACAGGCTATTACACCTAAACAATGAGCTTAAAGCAGCTAGATGCTGAAGCCGAGTTGAGTGTTATTCTTAGCAGGTTCGGAATTATTAATAACTATTACATTACACTTTACACTCCGTTCATGTGGTGTTCTGGATCTAAGTTAGTACAACAGAAGAAAGCAGTTACATAGTATGCATTCTTAAGGGGAATAATAAACAGCGTGCTGGAATTGCCTCCACACGGCTTTACGTATATTTTTTCACGGCCCAATGCACCAACATGCACATGCGGCCAGACCGGCTATCAAAACAAATATCAGAGAAGCTCGGATTACAACCCACACAGAGGGATTGTCACTTCATTCTCTGCTCAGGATGCCATTGCTCCACCATATCTTTGCATTAAAATAATTTGTTTGCTAATACAGTATATGAATGTGCTAAATATAAAGTACAGCCCCTTTTAACTACTAGGCTTAAAGAGGCCCCAGAAGAGAGAATGTTTGTTTATCATTATCATCTTTGTCGAGTAAAGAATACAGATTTTTCACCGAGTAGAGCTTGGATGGTTAAGGCTGAGTCCTTCCTGCAGTGGCCTGCAGAGTTCAAGTCTGGCCCATGGCCTTTTGCTGCCCGGGGCCTTTTGCTGCACGTCATCACTCCCCTTCCTTTCCTGTTTGTCCTTCTTACTATCAAAAATAAAAAAACAGAAATGCCAAAAAATAATCATAAATTAAAATATGAATAGATATGACGTCTTGGGTAAAAAAAATATACTGACCAATAATGACCCATGGTGTTAGAAAAAGTGGTACCAAGGTCATTTTGGTAAATTTATGAAATCATTGTGGTCTTGATTGAAGTCATATCACCTAGCTCTGGATAATGTACCACAATGCATTGCTGCACACTCATAATAATAACTGATTTGTATTTGTTGTTTTGACTTATTAGGCTATACATTGTTGGATGTGTTGCAGCACAGTTCAAACAGTCACAGCACCGCCTGTTCTCCATTACTGAGTACTTTAAAGTGTGTGTGTGTGTGGTGTGTGTGTGTGTGTGTGTGTGTGTGGTGTGGTTGTGTGTGTGTGTGTGTGTGTGTGTGTGTGTGTGTGTGTGTGTGTGTGTGTGTGTGTGTGGACAGTTTCTTCACAGTTCAGACGGGTGTTAGTGAAAGGGTTAGGATGTCAGAGGTTGTGTGAAGGGTTAGTCATACGGGCTCCTCCCATCACAGATGTTTTGTTTGTTGATTATTTTTTTTTAATTTCAGGTACACACTGACCTCCCCACTAAATTTAATCGACCACATAACATCTATGATAATGAAGCTATTATTGCAGCTATTTTATTCACTGATGAGTAATAAAGAAATAACAGTGTCTGCACTGAAAGTCCATTACCGTTTATTCACCTCGAGTGGAATTCAGTTTCCTGTTTCTGACAAAATTGCCCAATAGTGTTACTCATTTCTTTAATGTAATTAAAAGTACATTTTTTTTCCAAACAACATCCATATTATCTAACTGACTTCATGTTTTGTCCAGGTTCCGCGTGGGAGAAATCCATAAGACAAATTGGCTTTGAGAGGTAAGCTAATTATTATTAAAAACACTTTCACAACAAGTAAACTAATGATACTGTTATCTTCTGACAATATATTTTATTTATTTTATTGTATAAGTCATATAGCAAGCTTGATGAGAACAGAATATAAATCCCTTCAAGTAGTTTGAGGTGATAAGACTGTTGAAAGGGAGGGTGACAACAGAAAATGTGTTTAAAAAAAAAAAATCAGAATCAACAGCAAAAGCTTTTAAAATTTAAATATTTATCTCACCTGTCATAGATCAGATATACGGTTCTCTTCCACTGTAGAAGGTTATATTGTCTGTGCACAGTGTCCTAAATATAGCAACCCCACAATAACATTAAACACCACTTTTTGCATTTAGCTGCACTGGCCCGTCATCTGGCGAGGTTTATAAATGCTCCTAACCTGTCCCTGTGTGGATTCTTGATGAACGCTAAACCCAGTTACGTCGGACAATCACTTGACAGGCCTATTTTTCATAGCTTTGGCCGTTGTGTCTGTCTCCTCACACCCCCATGATCGTGTTAGATGTGGTTTTGTAAGTACGGGAATGTCCAAACTCAGCCACATCCTTTTTCCAGTACTCAACAGCCCTTGGTGGATAGTATACTGTAAGTGGCGGAAGTAGAGCCATAAACATTTTATCCCGCCTGCATTTACCTGTTTGTGTTGGGGATCATATACAGTATGCACAGTATTTACAGCAGCATAGCTGCATGCTTCCCCCCTTTTTATGGCCTGAATGGAAGAAATGCAGAGTCAATGTCAATAGGAATTTCATGAGAATTCACAGCTGTCAAGCTTGACCCTTTCAAATCCTTTTAGAAATACAAAATAGTTATACGGTTGAAAAAGTGGCTATTCTACATTGAATTACGCCCCGGTCAAGACCCCGTGTGTTGTGTGTGTGTGTGTGTGTGTGTGTCCTTAATCCTTAATTAGAACATTTGAAAAACACAAAATGGGCGCTCAGTATTAGCGGAGCACCATAGGTGTCGGTGCCTATACGCAAGCCGTTCAACTCAGAGGTGAACTGTCCCCTGCTCCCCCTTCCCCTTTCCCCTTCTCACACAGCTTATCTGTGCACGGTACCTTCTCAGCAAGCAGGGGCGAAAATTTGCCAATTCCCCACACGGTGAAATGAAAACCGGTTTGATTTTTTTAATTTATTTTTTTAAAGTGCTTGCACAGCCCCCCCATGTGTCATGAAAAATGCTGCCCCGGGCGGCGGCCCACCTTGCCCATGCCAAAAAACGCTACTGGGTTGAGAACATATTTTGTTGTCTCTGTATTTTCAGGTTATCTCCAATGCCTCATGAGTAATTACCCCTGCAGCTTGAGGCAGTGAGGACAGGTCTTAGCACTGCTGATTTTATTGAAATATTCTCACATGATAAGCAGGGGAAAATAGGGGTCATTAAAGTTGCTGGCTCAACCTTGTCTGGCTCTGATGGTTTCCATCTCTTTCATTCAAATGAGGATGCACGAAGCTTCCCAACAATAAAGCACATGGAAACAGACGTCCTTGATTAGATTAAACTGGCCAACAGCAGCCAAAGGCCCAACTATTTATCCGAGTATGCGTTTTCCATCGTGTTGATTAGCTCTCTGTTTTCAACTTGTTAACTTTTATAAGTTTTATGAACCATTCAAGGCCAGAATGAAATTGGTTTCTGTTTGAAATGGCCAGGTGCTTTATACAAACATTTGGTCAACTTCTTCTCTGTTGCTTGCGGCGCAGAATCAACAGTATGTTTTGTTTATTGTAAACAGTTTAATTACACTTGAAGCTCAGCATGAAATGTAGAGAAAACCCTTTGGTGGCCAAACACAGGATGCAAGTGTGATTGTTGTAAAACTGAAATAGAAATTGGTTTGAATGATAAAAGTGAGTTTTAAAGGTTTAAAAAATCTGCCATCCATTTAAAGGACATTTTTTATTTGCTTTAATTGCACATGCAATCATGACACCTCATAAAACGTGTCCTCAGGCAGCATAAATACATCTCACTGGATCATTTGAAGTCTGACGTTTCCATAGTTGTCATGGCAACAGTCGGCCGCCACTGTTTAGCTTCCTGTTTGAGCAACCCTTTTGATATTTAGTTAGAGGTGAGCAGACTAATCAAATACAAAAGCTTACAAGTTACAAAAGCTTTGTCTGCTCACGGCGATATAACCACAAGACATCAGACAAAAAAACGAACTGGGGTAAATATTATCTGTGTATACATTATTAATTTATTAATAAATCGGCACAGTTTTAAGGTAAGATGTCAATAGACATCATACCTTAAGTAACACATTAAATCTGGAAAATCTAAAGTAGATCAAACCCTATTTTTTTGCAGTTTAATGAGGAAAAAGGAGTATTTATTGTTATGAACAAAGGATGTAATTTTCAAGGGAGTAAACATGTTTTTCACACTTCAGTAAAAAACCCTACAACTCTCATGGCCCTTTTGTTTGAATGGAATTTCACTCAATTGTAACGGCAATACTTTTTAAACCGGCAAGCCTGATTTTATTGAAGTGGGTGGTACTCCTATAAAAGCTGAAGAATTTAACACACATATTAAAAAAACAATTGAGTAATGGAAAAAATCCAGCTTCCCATGCATATATGTGAACGGGTTGTGTTTTCTGAAAGATATAATTGCTGCAATAATATCCATTCTCGTGAATTTGAGTGAAGTTCCAGTCTGCATGAACACAGATTGTAGGAAAACAATGCTTAGTGACAACTTTTGCATGCTTTTTAAGATTTTTGAACAGAGAGACATGAAAGTGGGAGAGACAGAGGGAGATGACAAGGGTTCAAATATTGCAAGCAAGATTTAAACCCAGCTATTTGGGATCCTGATCCAAGTGAACTTAACAAGCAACCACAAGTCCTAGGATTTCTTAGAAAAACTGTTTCATATTAGTGTTTATAAGTGTTTGTCCATGAACAGTTCATGAGGTTTGTTGTACTCTGTCCCATTTCCCATCATTTGGATGCGATCCTAGCCTGCAATATTGCTCAAAATCACTACTTTTGGGAGATATTGGGATTCATTGCAACTAGGGTCTGCTTTCTGTCAGTGTGGTATCCTCTGTTTTCTGTTTGTCTCCAGTGTGATCGGTGCAGATGCAGGGAACGGCATCAGAGTGTTCATCCCTGACATTGGCATGTTCGTAGCTGGCTTGGCCATCTGGCTGCTGTGTCGCAGTTTGGTCCAGAAGAGGCCGCCTGAGGACATGGCCCAGTACAACGACGACTTTGAAACAGAGGAACAAGTAGGTGTAATTTGTGATGACATGCATTGTCCTGAAAACAGTGTCTGACTTTTACATCCATATATCTGAATTAATTTATTACTAATTTAGTACGCTAAGCTGCAAGTCTAAATACATATACAAATTTTGTAAAATGGCCATTTCAATTTCTCATAACTTGTTTTAGTATCTGTCCAAAACCCAAAGATATTATATTTTTAATGACATAAATCAGAAAAAAGCGGCAAATCCTTACATTTTACAGTATATAGTATTTTTCCTTGATAAAATTTGACAAATGAACTGTACATTAAGGATGGATGGATAACTTTTTACCAAATAAAAGCTATATGCAACATTTGATTACATAAGCCAGACTGTTTACTGTGAACATTTTAAAACAGACATAAGCAATTAGCATCAAAATTATTAAAACTCCTATTACAGTAAATATGCATTTATGTTGTAGATAAGATTAGTGACATGACAGCTTATGCTTTGACATTGATAGTAACATAACACGTTTTCATGTTCTTGCATGTGAGTTTTCCAAGTGCACAGCAGTCAGAAGTAGTGATTTTCAGAGAAAGCAATAGAGAGAAGCTAAAACAGGATCACATGTAAAAAACAAGGGTGTGTCATGGTTTTAAAAAGTTTGGGAAACTGATACACTGATAGAATAATTCACTTATTGCTTAGTGTCCTAATTTGAAATAGACAAGCAAATAATGTGAAGGCATAGGGTATGTATTAGGATAAACATCTAAAGACTATGTACAAGCATATTAGGGCCATAAGACTAAACTGTAAAAGTAAAAAATTGCTTAATGAGAATGTTCTCATCATTTTAAAGAGTAAATGTGGCCACAATATTCAAATGTCAATGTCATAACTAACCAGATTTAAAAAAGAAAGAAAACATTTTTACTGGCTTTAGTGGCCAGTGGAGTGGTGATCTTCTCCTGCTCTGTATGTAGCGTTTACATTAAGCTTTCTAAGTTGAGATAAGCATAGCAAGAGTTTGAATTGAGAGTTCCCTTAACTGTTTAACTTGGAATACAGACTCTGTCCCCTTGGCAAGTCTCAAAACAGGCTTTGTATCACCTGCTACTTTCTTTGTCCGGTGCCCTGTGTGTTCTATATAAACTGCAGTGATTGGCTCACTTGTTTTATGTCCCTACTTTATTGATACTGTAGGAAAAGAGCAACACATAGTTGGTTAGATACAGCAGCCAAGGAAGATGTGACTTTATTATACTCAGCTAACATGTGGTTCCAGATGAAAACATCTACCATGGGTTGATAGTCATGTCTCAAGAAGCCAAATAGACCACAAGTATGTCTAGATAAGCTAAACTGGAATATGCAAAAGTATTGTTATGCAGGTGCTACCTGTAGGGAACTGTTTTAAGTACCATGGAGAGCTCTGACCTTGAAGCTGCACCATTCATCATTCAATACTGAATACCATAATCCAACCCCCCCAAAAAAAGGAAGAAGAGGAGAAGCTGAGTCTGGATGACAACATCCTGCTAGAGGAGGACTTTGAACGGGGGTACGAGGCTGAGGAGGATGAAGAGGAGGAGGAGCTGGACGAGGAGGAAGAAGAGGAAGAAGAGGAGGAGGAGGAAGAAAGAGAAAGCACCAAGATGAAGATCCTGCGGCTTGTGGCAGAGGTTGCGTCCAAAGTGAAGGAGATTATTGGGAACTTGATTACCACTGCGGGGAAGGTGGTGGTCACCATCTTGTTGGGCATGACAGGTGAGCAGCTTTGAACTACTACAACTACTTTTTCTAGTCTTGGTTCCATTATTTTTATTGTGTATTATTGCCACTGTTCATCACACCCTCAACCAGCACCGTCACATACTGCTTACCAAGACCCGGGGTCTGTCCGAGGTTTCTCCCTGAAAAGAAGTTTTCCTCACAACTAAAAGTTTCTCCCTAAAAGGGAGTATTTGCTTGCTACTGTCACACTAAATGCTTGCTCTTGGGGGAATTACTGGAATTGTTGGGTCTTTCTAAATTATAAAGTGTGGTCTAGACCTGCTCTATCTGTAAAGTGTCTTTAGGAACTCTTGTTACTGTTGTTGTATTGAACTTTTATTTAATTGTAATCCACTTGAGTTGTCTTTTCCTCTTTTTGTGTTTTTTTTTTGTGATTAAAATTTTTGTTACATGTAATAAATTTTTTCTGCTGTCTTAAACAGGTCTTGCTTGAAAAAGATTTTATATCTCAATGAGACTAACCTGGTTAAATAAAGGTTAAATAAAAAAATTGATTGCTGTAAAGTGAATCTCCATATTCATCTTATAGCATTGCCATCTGAATATGTAAGTATTAAAGTAAATACGTTGGCACCTTTTTCAGTACCTGAACTGTTGTTTTTTATTCTGTGTTAATGTACTAAAAGCAGAGAGTTTTAAAGGAGGAATAATCGAAATACAGAAAAAAGTGGGCTGGGATTGTCTCCACACAGCTCTCAATGACAGTTTACCCATTACGTGAAATACCTACGTTTTTTTCACAGCCATGGGCAACCCCTTGGGAAACCACTGCTTTAAGGTGTGCTTTTGATTGTAAGGGTGCAGTAGTGCAAAGTCAATTTGAATTGTAAACTGCATTTGCAAATAATTCTTAACCTTTGTTTGAACTTGGTCTCTAGCTCCATATGTGAGATGTGAGATTTGCCACATTCAAGAAAACTGAGTGCCATAGTGTTTTGGAAATAATTCAGTTAACATTTCTGAGATTTAACAATTTACCTCCAACAGCAATTGAAGTGTTGTGATCTATTTAGGTCAAATCCAAAGCTGAAAATTATATATCATTCTGATCAGATGAGTAAACCACAGTCCACTGACTTTGTATCCACCATTATTTATGTTTGCAGGTATAATATTGCCTTCGTTGACCTCGGCTGTCTACTTCTTCATCTTCCTGTTCCTGTGCACCTGGTGGTCCCTTTGCCGGACCTTCGACACACTAATCTTCAGCTGTATGTGTGTCCTGATGGCCATCTTTAGCGCTGGGCACCTTATTGTCCTCTACCTCTACCAGTTCCAGTTCTTCCAGGAGTCCATCCCATCAGATGATAACTACATCAGGTGAGACACATGCAGAAATAATATACATTTATTAAAATTAAAATAATTTCACTGAAACTGTCAAAATCCTGTTATTTACAAAGTCTGCCTTAAATCTGTAATATTGTGCCAGGTTCAAGGTTCAAATATTAGACATCTGAATTTGTTATCAGTCTAAATCTAAAAGTGTTTTAATTTGCAATCTCTCTGCTTATTAAGATGCAATAGATTTAGATTTATTTTCCCAATTTAAACTGGATGGTTGTTCCACCTACAGAAAGAGATTAATCAAACATTTAGAACAAAATACAAACAGCAGTGAGTGATTCAATCTTGAGAAAGTTGAACTTACCAGCATTAGATCTCTTGTCTCTTTGATGAATTGGTGAAATGGTATTTCTGTAGTTAAACAGCACTAGCCCTGGTTAATGCTGTCTGGCTTTTTCTAATGTGAAAATACATGACGTGATGACAGTGCTCAGCAGCCTGAGTTCATTTGATTCAACAGTATTTATTGCGTCCATGGCAAGTTTGTTTAAACGATAATAAATATTTACTATTGTTACAAACAAGAAGGCAAAGGAAAATGCAAACCCAGCTGGAGAGCAGATATATCAAACTCCTACTCCCAGCACATCAATATCAGAAGCAGAGCTTTTAGGCACTTCACTACAACCAGTGTTGTTATATTATGCATGAGAAAAGACAATCAGCTGTCTTTGGCTGCAGCTGTGAAACTTGGTTGGAGTAAAGCCACATTGTTGCACATCTTGCCAACATATGTTAGTCACAGTTGTCATGAATACAAACTCTGTTGCAGAAAGTACCTTGAGTCACTAAGCTCATTGTGTTTGACTGACAACCTGGAATGCAAAGAATGCTGTTTATTTACTAATTACTTAAAAATACACATCAAGACTACCACCTGAGTTGTTTTACAAAAAGTGATTTTTTTTTTTTGCTAGAGCAAGAAGGGAAGAACATTTAACGATATGAAATAAAACTACAGAGTTCTAATAATTTAAAATCATAAATTATATTAATACTGATAAATGTATGTTTTCTTTACTTTTAATTTACCATGAAAGTCTCACTGAGACAATATGGTGCCTAAATCAGTTTAGCTAATAACAATCTTCTAAATTTTATATAATTGTAACAGTTGACAGTGTTCATATTTAATCTTCATTTGGGTTTGCAGCTGCATCAAAATACACACATTGATGAAAGAAATAGTGTTATATAATAATACGTTCATGAGGAAATTCATGTAAAATGTAATCTACAAATATGTGAAAAATATCCCATCTCACATTATTATTACATATATTTCTTAATATTATTTTCTTAACTGTTTTCTTAGTGTAACTGTTGTCTCAGTGTGATTGTTGTCTCAATGTAGCTGTTGCCTTACTGTAGGTGTCATAATAGTGTAGCTTTAGTCTCAGTGTAGCTGTAGTCTCAGTGTCACAGTTGTCTCAGTGTCAACCCTGCAACACCAAGTGCCCCTGGTGTTGCAGGGTTTTATTGATCTCAGGATTTCTCATCAAAAGCTGTGCTGCTGTGTCAGGAGTCAGGATCGAGGTTATTTACAGCTATGCATAGATGGAATTGCCTTGGATAAACCTTGTGTCCTTATCATCATTCTCCTGGTTCAGATGGCAGATAAGGTGTGATTACAGTGCTGCATTGATGGACGTCTTCTAAGAAAACATAAAAGAATAAATGGACCACTGTCGCACCATCTGCAAAGTCCATAATAGTCTATTTAAAATGTGCATGCTGTAGTAATTGAACAGTAGGAGTACCATCTAAATAAGTGTTTCCAGCCTTTGGGTCAAGACTCCCCAAGATAAATCTGAGGGATCAACAAATAAATAAAAGAATTTAAAAAGGTTTTATACAGAAAAGCTTGTAATATTCATTTTTATTGTGAAATTCTGGGTACTTTTACTTCTTTGGACTTCTAAAAATCATTAGAGTTAAAAAGAAATACTGAATACGTTGATCTTGTAGGCCTCCAAAATACTGTAAAGTAAAATACTGAAAAGTCACCTCCTCAGGCCTCTAAAAATCTTTGAAATGTGACACGAAAAAAAAAAATCACTGCTCAGTGCTAATCAATCACTACACAGATGCCATAAGCTGCGATAAGGTGTTCCCAGATTGACATTGCTTCATTTTTAAAATTCATAAGGCCAAAGAGTTACATAAATATTACAAAAAAGCTAAATTATTACTAACATGAATCACAACTTCAATACTAACTTTAATATTTGCTTCATTTAGTTCCCTGCAGTAAATATGAGCAAGTGTGAGTCATTTTCTGTAACAGCTCTTCATTTGTGTACTATTTAAAATCCTAAATTTGGAAAGTTTTCCACAACTCAGATTCTTTTTGATAGCTCTTTACATGAACAGGCCAACTTTTTCATCATCTGCCATCTCCTTGTGTATTCATGGTGACTTTCTACAGATCTGAGGTATTTCTGTTTGCCGTTGTGTAGAAACTAAGGCCCAATGTAATGATAAAAGTAACACACTCCTCTGATTCGGCCTGTTTCCTCTGTGCACATCCTCAGGCGCTCTGAGGGAAACTCTTAAGGACGTAAATATGTGCAGCCCCCTTTGGACAATAGGCCACTTCAGTGCCTGCCCTAATTGTGCTTGTTGACAGTGACTCGGCCTTGCTGTTGGACCGGTGTTGAGTGAGACTGTTGAGAGGCCTGGCTTCCACTCCACTTCCTGCCTCCCCTTCTTACAATGGAAGTCCTCAGTCATGTGACCAGTGGGCTTTCCCCCAGCTGCAACAAAAAAAGTTCAGGAAGTGGGATGGGGTCAGAAGGGGGCGTTCACTCCTCCACATGGCATAGACAGAAAAGACTCAGGGGTTATCTTAATCTGTGTGGTTGTCACTGGAATACGTCAGAGCACTTCCCGTTGAGTAGAGGATCTTTGTTCTACTCGGAGGAAAAGGAGTGAATTATATGGCATCCTTTGTGGTACAAACAGATGTTTCACCTCAGTTCATTTTGCAGACTCCAAAGTTAGTGTGGACGGAAATTTTCTTTAGAGCAATTTTATCAAATAAAAAGTCTACACGACACTAAGAGACTACACTTAATATTTTAGTGCAATTATATTAAAAATAAAGATAAAACATACTCTTTTATTCTGTAAACTAACTAACTAATAAGCTAACAGCTTATTTTCCCTTAAATGAGCCAAGTCAGCTGTAACATACTTTAACATTGTTATTATACAACCTTTTAAGTACAGTGCTTTTGTTTGTCTATGTATACTATATCTCTACACAGTGGTCTTGCTAATTTATTGTCAAAGTTCAATATTTTATAACTCAAAGTCCTGTCAAAATTCCCTTTTTTTCATATCCTGTTTTTGGGTTTCTGCGCAGGATATTTGGCTGTCCCCCTTGTTCAGAGAATTTGCTCTCCCCCGGGGAATTTTCTTTGGGCACCCGGGCAAAGGGGGACCATTTTGGTCAATCCCACCCTGCTGCGGATTTTTAAAAATACCCCCCGGGGCCACGCTCATCGCTCGGGCCTGGGGAAACCCTTTTTGACCAGCTGATGGGGGCCCGCAAACTGAAATGCAATGAAAGCAAAATGAGGTAGATTTTTTGGGCAAAGCTTTGGGAAATTTACTGTAAAAAATCCCCCAAAAATTTGGGCCCATACGGGTTTATTAAAATTAGCTATTTTAAATGAAAAGCAAAATAATATAAAAATAAAAATTTTTTTATAGCGCCCTTTTAAAAAATAAAAATTTTTACAGTTTTGGTTTTAAAAAAACCCAAAGGGTTTCCAGATTAAAAGAAAAAAAAAAAAGGGAAGACACGTTGCTTTGGTCCAAAGGGAAAATTAGTACTGTGCAATATTTTTTTTTTTTCCCCCTTTTTTTTGTTTTGGGCGATCAAAAAAAAAATTTTTTCTGTTCCTTTAAAAACAAAGGGGTTAGGGCTTTTTCAAATTTTTTCCAGTGATTTTTAAACTTTCATAAGAATAATTTTACGGGTGAAGGGGGGCAGAACCTAAATAAAAATGCATCCCAATGCAGCCCCCAAAAATTGTCATATTTGTCTTTCCCTTTTTTAAACGCACCTCTCTTCAACCCCGCAAATACACGTTTGAAAGGTAAACCCATTTTTTTGGCCTTATGCGTTTTTTTTGGGAAATGCAACAATTTTAAGTGCCCAACAATAAAAACAAAAAGTATTTTTGGGGAACACCCCTTTTTAAATACAACTTCAAAAAAAAATCACAGCAAAATAAAATACTTAATAAACATTGGGGATTTTTTCTTAATTAAAAACCATAAATAAAAATGAAAGAGCAAGTTTCTCCTCAATATAAAAACCTGTTCCCCACAAAACTGTTGATTAAAAATTGATTGTGCTTTAAAACTTAAATGAGCGTGCTAAGAGAAACGGTTTGCATTTAAATATAAAGGGTGGTAAGGCATCAGTGGGTGTCTAGGTGTTTTTTTAAAATTCAGACCCTATGGCCCAAAGGGGTAAAATTAACTTAACAAAAATAGAACCAATTGATTAACGGCAGACCTCCCCTTGGGACAAAAATGTATTTAGGAATTCCCGGACAATTAAACCAACGGAAAACTGTCCGCCGTAGCCAGGGTTATCGAGCCTGATGGTCTAATTTTGACAAAGCATAAAGGGAGGATGCATCTTGTGTTCCAATGCTCTCTAGGGGTAAATGTAATGGTTACACAACAACTCTGACCCCATGGTTTTAAATTTTTAGACTTTCAGCAAAGATTAATTTTTGTTTTCAAATTAAAATCACTGGGGTAAGTATGTATTTTGTAAATTTAAAAAATGAATCAATTTTAAAATTTTTTAAAAAAAACCAAACAATAAAAAAAGGGTTCTTTTAAAAATGACAAAATTTAACAAAAACTGTTGTCACTTTAGTCGTTATAACAAATCTTTTTGGAACAATTAATTTGGGTGGTCTGAGGACTGAAACATTAAAGAATTGGTTCACATTTTTAAAGTCTCTTTTAAAACAATGTTCAGGTGCCTATATGTATGTTGAAACTTTTTGAAAGATTTTGCTTGCAGCAATTATTACACTTGTTCATACTGACCATTAATAGATCCCTTTCTAACTTGCTTCCAATAAAGGATGGAAAAAAAAAAAACACTCCAAAGTTGATTTAAAGTTAGTTTGAGTAAATCAAATCAAGTCAGCATCTTCTGGATTTTGTTCTCCATCTCTTACATTGAAAGCGTATTGGGGGTGCTTTTTAAAAGGCCCTATAAAAAGGGAAAAAGGAAAAACCCTTTAAAATTTCCTTTAATATTGGCCCAAAAATAATTATTTTTGAAGACTTCACCCCTATTTATCAACTAACTCCCCCTTGAAAAGAAAATTACTGCAAATTCTCAAAGAAATTATGTAAAGTGGGAAAAGTCATAAAACCCTCAGCCCCAGTTAAACCCGTCTTCCTTCTCCCCCCAAACGTAGCACAAGGCCTTGCACCTCTGTCCTGTAATGGAGTTATAGATCAGTGTTTTTATAGAAGGGTCAATACTTCCCTGTAAACCTGCGGGGCTGTATGCGTTATTGATCCCTCTACAGAGGGGTGTGTATGTGTGAGTGTTTTTACCTACTCTTACACTTTAGACGACACTAATAATAAAACTGATTACAACATAAATCAGCAGCTGACAGGTTTGTTCGATATTGGCGATGCCAGATTATGATCGATCTCATCTTAACCAAAAAGACAAGAAAAATCTGGATTCACTGTAACAATTTCTAATTTAATTCAATGCCTGATTTTATTCAGCAGTAGTTCGCCAATGCAGTAAAAACCAAATATTTAAATAAAATGTTATTAAAAGTAATTAAATTAATAAGACGCTCAAAATTCCTGCACTGAGAACAAGTGGAATTTCCTTCCAAATGTGTACCAGTGCACATTCTTTTCTGAGTTTTTTTGTGGACACTGCCAAGGTCATATTGTTTGTTGTGAAATAAATACAGAAAGTCGAGGATGAGAAATGTTAATCTTTCAAAAGGTCAACCAAGTCCTCCTCAGATACGGCACTCCTACACTGTAAAACAGTGTCCAATAGAAGCTGATTAAAACTGTGATTCTTGAGAGTATCATCTCTGTTGCACAAAAGTGGACTGAGTTCAAAGTCCAGTGGGGAAGATATGTTTCATTCAAACTGTCTATCTATGTTTTTTCAGGACGACAAGGACGGCGATATGTGTGAGGAGGAAGATCTGGATGGAAACACAACAAATAACTCAGCCAACAGGAAGAGGCAGCTGTGGTGGGAATCACGCCAGGGCACAGATGAGAAAAATGTACGTCAGAGTTAATACGCACATGACTAACAAAGTATAGATTATTGGACAGGTCATGAAGTAGTCATCCTTGGGTTGAGATACCATTGTATGGAATCCCATTGTAAAAAAACAAACAAAAAAAACACATGCTTAAGAAATTGTTTTATTTTTTAAAAATATCGGTTGAGAATATATTTCTTTAACTTCTGAAGTGTTTTACTTCTTTCAACAAGCTTGGCTGCTGAAACCCCAAACAACATTTTTTGTTGAACTAAACATTTTGATTCAATTCAACTTTTAAACAAGAATAAGGTAGGATAAGAAAAATGTAATATTTTAGTGCAATTATATTAAAAATAAAGATAAAACATACTCTTTTATTCTGTAAAATAACTAACTAATAAGCTAACAGCTTATTTTCCCTGAGCTTTCACCTTTGTAATAGACTCATCCCTGGAAAGATTTCAGATGGAAATGCACGCACGCACGCACTCACACACATTCTGACCTTGCTCCCATATCAAGGTCCGTAGTCTGTCTCCACCGGCCACCTCCTGAGGTTTAAAAGCTTTTAGGGTGTGCAGACACAGATGAGTGATGGGCTCGATTTACAGAGTAGCGCTGCTCGACTTTATTCCTGCTTATCAGAGACTATAAAGAACAAGGAGGCCTTTGACTTCAGCAGCTCATCGATAACACACATTGCCTTGTATGCTCTTATCTCCTCCTAGCTCCTCTCCACCCAGGATGGCTTCAGTACAACTGAGGTGGGGGCTGCTTTGGATGTGTCTTAAATCTGTGCATTTTTACCCCCTTAATTTCTCAGTCTTGCTTCAAGAAAAGGAATCACTGCAAAGTGCTTTTCACACTGCACCCTCATAGAACAGGGTCATCATTAACCTTTGTTAAAATGTACATGTTTATCTCTTTTTCCCACTGTTTCTACCAACCCAAAGGTACTGTATATACTCTACATGTTATACTCTAATCATAAAGCCAATGCGCTCAATTGCCTCTGAAACATTGAAGATTTAAGAAAAAAAAATTACTTCTATGCTTGGTTGCTTGTATTTCCCATATTTGCAAAAGCACAGAAATGATATCAACATATCAAAGTAACTCCCTGTTGACTTATGTTTTATAAAATGTTTGTTAGCTCTTGGTTGCAGTAGTTTAGAAAGGTTGTGCAAGGTTACATTAAAGAATGTGCAGTTTGAAAAGTAGAAATAATCCCTGTACTGCCCTACAAAGCCAAAGTATGGTAACTAAACTGCTAACAAACTGAAATGAAGAAAAAGCACAATATCCAGTCGGTGAATCTTTTCATCACACAAAAGCAGTTACTCCTGTTTTTGCTTTGTGGTGCATAATGCAGTATAGTAGTGTGATCCCTTAACAAACCTGTTCCATAGTTACAGAAATGTATTTGTAATTTGTGATGATGATCTACAGGCTATACCGACCTCAAACGGGACGTCTTTTGACTTTGTTGCAACTGAGAATGGACCAGTCTGCCTGGACTTGTACTCCACCCCTCAGTATAAAATGGACCAGCCTAGTGAAGGTACAGGTCAGCTTGGTTACCTTCAACTGTCTGCGTCTTTTCTCTAAATTTCCTTGAAAAGGTAAAACTGAATGACATGAAAATGGAGTGGAACTACTGTAGAGAGAATACTTAACTAAATTACTATAAAACCACCGCTTGCTCTGTATCTTAGGTTACAGATGGTGTATAAGTTAAAGAAGCAGTTTTATGTTACTTTTGTGTTTAAGGGTTTATGTTATATTCATGTTCAGAAACTTTTAGCAGTTTTCCCTAGTTTATGGAAGGGTGATATAAAGCTTCATAGAATAAGATACACAGTCTAGAAAAACAAACAACAAATATTTTGAAGATTTATAATCTGGCTTGATTATCTTTTTAGTTCTATTCTAAAATTCATGGTGTATTAAAACAGAAATCATTGAATTTGTCGGCCATAGACATAGAGCCTTCCTCCGTTTTGAGGGTACAGCATTTACTATTTTTGCACTTTGTAGCCACTGAATTTGCAAATTTGTCTTAAAGGGGCACTTCACTGAATTTATATGTCACAGTCAATTTACTAGTCATGGGGGGCCCTCAACAGCCTGTGAATGCAGCTGTTTGATGTCTTCTGTTACCTTAAGAGCTTTGTTTTGGTCTTGGAGACTACACACTTTTTTTGCCATTTTTACGGCATGGTTCAAGGGATGGCAATGTCTGTCTGTCTGCCAAACATTCTTTGTCCATGAAAATTAATATTTTTCCCATAATCTGGTGTAAAAGTCATGATATCTTGACCTCTGCTGCACAGATTTTGACTATTCCTTTCTAAATTTGTCTTATTTTTATTGTTGAGTTTCTTTAAATGTGTCCCTTACTATATAGAAGTTCAACACTAAATAACCGCAGTGCCTCACTTAACTCCATAAGTTCACAGAGTAACCGTAACTATTCTCACTAACCGTGAGTTGTGTTTTGTGTCCTACCAGAGAAGAAGGAAGAGTGTGTGTATGAAGTTTGTTTGCCCCTGGAGGATTCGGCTTTGGAGGCAGGCGAGGAGAAGTCTGAGGGAGGAGAGGATGGGATGAAGAAAAGAGGAGTCAGTGCAATGGTCAAAATCTTTCACTTCATCATGAAACAGAGCTACATCTGTGCTCTAATAGCCATGATGGTGAGTAATGCAGCCCACACGGGGTGTAACCTAGGAGCTAAAGAAGCTGGCTTTTGCTGCATTTATGTGGTGTATTTGGATGTCCGAAAGGAAACCATCAAAAAACACTTTTAATTGTGAATTTAAAATTGACATAGAATTGGCTGTGTTAGTGTGAATTATTTTGATGTGTGTGAATCAAATCTCCCAAAACGCATTCCAGTGATTAAACCCGTTACAATGAAGAGGTAATGGTTGTTTTCCAGATTGCGGTTTTTATCTATAGTTTAATTTGACATGACATGAACACAACTCTATTACCACAATGTAAAATGACAAAAACTTTTATTGTAAGTGCAGTACCACTGTTTACATTTGTACATAGCTACAAAAAAACTAATATGAAATAAATATACTTTATACAGCTAGCCATAATGTCTTAATTATGGAATAAAATATTGTTTTGTTTTAATTATAAGACAATAACAGGCAAAGTTCTGAGACAGTTATTTTAGAGTTTAATATACAATATAATCAATTAATCAAATTTAGAATTTAGTAATCAAAGTGATACTTATCTATCTGTGCATTTATTGCTGCAGTGTAAAATAGCTAACTCTCTGACCAAATTGGTTTCACTCAAAGTATGATGGGAATTGTAGTGTGAACACTCACAACACAAAAGAAATCCATTAAATTTAGCTTTGTCGTGGACAACACATTCTCCTCCATCCATTCATATATACACATGTACTGTGCAATGAAAACCTGTTGAGATATTGGCAAGAAACCCAAACTATTGTGTTCAACTTTATTACATCCCTCAAAAGTGCCCTAACGAACATTGAAGTTCCACACACATGCTAAATATGACCATTTCTGAGTAAGTCACCTTATGCTGAAATATATGACATGTCCTGCTATGTTATGAGTCATGTTGTGCCTCTATGAAAACTGCAAACACAGCCAAGGATTGGCCCACAAATCTTTGTATTTCACCTTCATTAGTCCTTTGTCAACAGCAGAGTTTCAGCATTTGTTTTAGATCTCCTGTGATTTATTTTCTCTTCAGGCATGGAGCATCACATACGTCAGCTGGCTGACATTTGTTTTCCTCATCTGGTCTTGCATGCTGTGGATGGTGAGGGACCGGAGGCGTTACGCCATGCTGTCCTCTCCTTTCATGGTGGCCTACGGCAACCTGCTGATAGTTCTGCAGTACATATTCACTTTTGAGAGCATGACAGGAGACCCAGAGTTTTTTCCCGTGAAGACAAACCCTTTCCACTCGCTTTCATCCAAGGTTTGGGAGACAAAGAATTTTTTTGAATTCGACATTGCCCTGTCTACTATGAATACATGCAATCATTTAAACTGACCTTTAGATTGAGGGACAACCTGCGATCTGAAAACACAGATGTTATTTAATAATGCAGGAGATGTACTCTGTATGCAACTAATGGAATAAACCGTTAAAATGTTTCTCTCTAATAGTCAATTAATTGAATAGAGGGCAGTCACAAATTTACTCCTGGAGGAGAAGGTCATGTTTGCAGTGTTTTGACATGTTTTAAAATGGCTCAAATACCTAATTGTGTTTTGAAAAAGATTGTATATGCCAGTCAGTCGCCACAAACATGCAGTGGTGTGTTCATTAACACTCAAACAGTTTTATTAAACAGTGCATGTGACAGGATGCAGTTACATTTTTATATACAATATCAAATGAATCCAATACCAGTTTGAAAACTCAATTCTGATTTATGTATATCTCTTGATGTTGCTTTTTACCATCTATTTTGTACTCTCAGCAAAAAAAAATGCAAATTATGTATTTGTTATTCTTTTCTTTTCTTGCCAGTCATCAGTTTGACAAAACATTTTATTCATTTTGTGTAGGTTCTGTGTCTGCTGAGCTTCTGGCTGCTGCTGAGACAAACACTTACAGAGAGACAGGAAAAACAAAAAGAAAACAGTGCTGGTCTCTCTGATGTTCATGTGGAGGATCAGAAGAAGAAGGGTAAGACCTGGGCCCCTATTATATTTATATTGTACTAGAAATAATATATGACCATATCATAGGTTACAGCATAAGCTACTACAGTAACACCGTTTTAGCTTTGCCTGAGTTTGTTCACATTGCACACATTATACTCTCAAATTTATTATCACAATGAGGTAATAATGCTCAAGCTGTTCTGCAGTATGATCCCAATTTTTACCTTCCCTGTTTTTGAAGGCTAAAGGTCAGACAAGACTTATCGGTATTTCTTTCAAAACCAATTCAGTTATTCATTCATATTCTACCAGGGAGTCTACACATTTTTGACCTTTCCCTATGTTCCAAAAACAAATCAAAATGTCTGAAAAGTTAAATTTTTTATTGAGATATACAGGCACTATTTTGTGGAGGTCAAATTTGCAAACTGTTCACTGTGCACCATTTTTGTTTACTTTTAAAAACTTTGCAAACATTTTACTTTCACCCATCTGTTTAGCAATTGTAAGGAATATATAAATATTTAACAAGGTTTATATAAACAGATAATGAATGACAGTATAGTAAAACATAGTTGTAATAATGTCTTAATAGGAGAAGTTATAATTATTGACTAACTGCACATTAACAAACACTTGAAAATGTCCTTGTATTTGTTTACTGTACAACTACGTTATAGTGTTATAAACCATCTATTAAATGTTTATCTACTACTTTGCAAATGGGGTGGATCAAAGTCAGGCAAATCCTTTAAGAAAAATGACTTTAAAAATAATGTAACTATACTGCTATCCATTCTTAGTTAAAATGAAAGTAATTTTTTCATCTCTTGTTCTCAGTTTTTTAAAAAGGTCTATCTAAACACCTTCAGATTCCTACTGTACTTCACCTGCGGAGGTTTTTTAATTTACGTTATGTGTGTATATGTAGTGTATGTTAGTTAGGAACGTCTGTTGAGTGATCAACTCATAGTTCGCTGAAAGGTTTTTGTCAGTTAGCACAGCAATTTCTGCTTTGCTGATGTGTTTTATAGAGGAAGAGGACTCTGAGGATGGAGGGGAGCAGGACATCATGCAGGTTCTGGGCAACATGGTCATAGCTCTGCTAGTCAAATACTGGATCTACATCTGTGGTGGCATGTTCTTCATCGTCAGCTTCGAGGGAACCATTGTCATGTACAAGATCATCTACATGATGATGTTCCTCTCCTGTGTGGCGCTCTACCAGGTAACAAAACAAACTGGTGATTCTAAGTGCCTTGCACGCATATATAACCACATATTTCCAATTTTTCTCTTAAATTTCCCCTCATTTATCTCCAATGTTAAAAAAAACAAAAAACTTTGCACATCCTTTACATATATTCTGGATCTGTCTTTTCTGATACAGACACCACCACACACTTCTAGTAGGTCATACGTGATGATTGAGAGGGATTACTTTTTGACATTGTTTTTTAAAGGAAAGCACTGCACGTTATTTCTTTAAAGGGCTGTTTACTAAGTGGTTCTGCATGTGTGTAATCCAAACTTAGCATATAAGTAGAACACTTTCAAGTTTACAAATTTAATTTCCCAAAGACAGAAGGTGCTGACAATTTCAGTATGGCATAAGAGTTGTGTACAGCAGGCTCATAATCCACAGTGTATTCTCGACTGTTTATAACCAGAAGTGAAAACAGAGCACTCACTATATATTGCTATGTCCTCCTGTGCACTCAGAGAATTCATAACCCCTAAAACACAATTATCACAAGTATTCTTATCTAGGTCCACTATGAGTGGTGGCGAAGGTTCCTGAAGTACTTCTGGATGTCTGTCGTGATATACACCATGCTGGTCCTCATACTGGTCTACACCTTCCAGTTTACTCGCTGGTCTAATTTCTGGTCAAAGAAGTTAGGAATGGATGAAAAGGGGTGAGCTTCCCTTAATTACTTACACAAATGCTGATATTTTATGGTAATAAAAATGTGCTGCTACATATGTTGATGAAATTTCAGAGAGTTAAAAATACTAGTTGCACCGACGCACCAGGTTTACTGATAATGTTTCAAGCCTCTCTCATGTTCTCAAATGTAAATAAGAGAAGATAGAGTTTTTTATTGTCTTGAAATCAGACATTTATGAGGCCTGCCTGAGGATAGTATTGTCAAAGACAGCCTTAAGTGTTGGAATCTTGTCTCGTAGAAGAGGAGCAACACATTTTGGTTGACACCGAAGACCTTCACCCTACGAAGAAAGTGTAGCCACTGTTGGACCATAGTGCAGCCATATCTGCCTAAACACTCCATGTCAGTTTGTTGGGTACGCCCAAGTATTTATAAGAGTTGACTTGGGTTATGGTGTTGTCACGCATAACCACTGGTGAGTGATCTCCATGGCCGCGGGAACTAGGGGTGCGGAGGGTGCTGCAGCACCCCCTAGGGAAGGAACAAAGTACTAAAACCATAATTTAAAAAACTAAACACATTTATTTTTAATAAATTGATTATTAATATAAACCTAATCCCTTTCAATCAAAATTAAATGTAATGCATTTTAAAATTTGGTAAGTATGAGATAAACACATAATTTGATTAAAATGAATCTGCCGATCTTGCCAAGAGTGTATGGGGCGCCGTTTGTAAAGCGGCTCGTGCTGAAAATAACAGCAACATTTTGTCACATTTAGCTTTAAATAATGTTTAAATAACTGATATGAAATTTTGAGGGTCACTTTCTTGCACATTTACAACAATATTTGTCAACTTGGAAATATTTTAAATAGTTAAATCCAAATATTAAATGTTACACCTAAATGTTAAATGTTAAATCTATATGCTAAATCTAAATCTAAATGTTAAATCTAAATCTAAATGTTAAATCTAAATCTAAATGTTAAATCTAAATCTAAATCTAAATGTTAAATCTAAATATTAAATCTAAATCTAAATGTTAAATCTAAATCTAAATCTAAATGTTAAATCTAAATATTAAAACTAAATCTAAATGTTAAATCTAAATCTAAATCTAAATGTTAAATCTAAATATTAAATCTAAATCTAAATGTTAAATCTAAATCTAAATGTTAAATCTAAATCTAAATCTAAATGTTAAATCTAATATTAAATCTAAATCTAAAAGTTAAATCTAAATCTAAATGTTAAATCTAAATCTAAATCTAAATGTTAAATCTAAATGTTTCGGGTGAAACTAAATATTTAGCTAATATGCAAATAATGTCGGTAACCGGAAGTACCAAAATAAAAGCTCGAGGAGGTCAGTGTGTTTATAGTGTCAAATAACGAATAAAAATCCACTCATCGGGAGATATGGACTCTTGAACTTGGATAACCGTGAAAATAACTACCTAAAATAATAAACACAGTTGGGGAAAACTGTACTTGAAGAGTACTTTGAGTTTTTAGTGTCACTTTTATGAATGGTGTGGGAATTATAGCCACTATAGCCAGCCACGGGGGGGCTCACTTTGACTGGTCTGTCACGTTCGCTTGCATTAACGTCAGCAAGAGCCTATCCCCGCCCGCCCCCGACAAGGCACTGACAAGACACTGCGAAATGTCCAACGAATCAGCGTTTGCCGAGAACATCGGCAGAGGCGTCCTGGTGGCTGTACAAACTTATTCAACAGCGACAGCGACAGCCTCAGGGCCACCGCAGGCCACCTCGGTAAGCATGTTTCCAAATCACGGAGCTAGCATTGTCTTGTTGTCAAGGTAGTAGCAAATCTCTACTGGCTAGCTACCGTTAACTAGTGTAGTTAAGTTAGCCTTGACAACAGGGTTGCTAGCTCCGTGATTTGGAAAACATGCTTACCGAGGTGGCCTGCGGTGGCCCTGAGGCTGTTGCTGTCGCTGTTGAATAAGTTTGTTCAGTCACCAGGACGGCTCTGCCGATGTTCTCGGCTAACGCTGATTCGTTAGACATTACGCAGAGTGACCATGGCCAACAGTACCGTGCCTTGTCGGGGGCGGGCGGGGATAGGCTCTTGCTGACGTTAATGCAAGCGAACGTGACAGACCAGTCAAAGTGAGCCCCCCGTGGCTGGCTATAGTGGCTATAATTCCCACACCATTCATAAAAGTGACACTAAAAACTCAAAGTACTCTTCAAATACAGTTTTCCCCAACTGTGTTTATTATTTTAGGTAGTATTTTCACGGTTATCCAAGTTCAAGAGTCCATATCTCCCGATGAGAGGATTTTTATTCGTTATTTGACACTATAAACATACACTGACCTCCTCGAGCTTTTATTTTGGTACTTCGGTTACCAACATTAATTTGCATATTAGCTAAATATTTAGTTTCACCCGAAACATTTAGATTTAACATTTAGATTTAGATTTAGATTTAACATTTAGATTTAGATTTAACTTTTAGATTTAGATTTAATATTTAGATTTAACATTTAGATTTAGATTTAGATTTAACATTAAATTTAGATTTAACATTTAGATTTAGATTTAATATTTAGATTTAACATTTAGATTTAGATTTAGATTTAACATTTAGATTTAGTTTTAATATTTAGATTTAACATTTAGATTTAGATTTAGATTTAACATTTAGATTTAGATTTAATATTTAGATTTAACATTTAGATTTAGATTTAGATTTAACATTTAGATTTAGATTTAACATTTAGATTTAGATTTAACATTTAGATTTAGATTTAACATTTAGATTTAGATTTAGCATATAGATTTAACATTTAACATTTAGGTGTAACATTTAATATTTGGATTTAACTATTTAAAATATTTCCAAGTTGACAAATATTGTTGTAAATGTGCAAGAAAGTGACCCTCAAAATTTCATACCAGTTATTTAAACATTATTTAAAGCTAAATGTGACAAAATGTTGCTGTTATTTTCAGCACGAGCCGCTTTACAAACGGCGCCCCATAAGAGTGAGGCGCGCTGCGCACATCTGATGCTCTTTCATGAGTGAAGATACCGATTGATTTCTCGTCAACAGTAGCTAGCCTAGCCATGGCACAAAAGCGCATTTTGGATTTTTTTATACAACCACAGGCTAAAAAGCCTAAAAAATTGGAGGCAGAAAACTCTGTTACAACTGAAACAGAAAGTAGCAGCAGCACCGCTGCACTGGTTACTCCCAGGGCGATCCTGCTAGCAACAGGCGACGAGGGAGCTAGCCAAGCTAGCCGCACCAAGGCAGCCGTGGAGGGAACATCAACAAAGGCAACTCAGTGCTGCCAGCCTCGGGGTCACAGTTTTCCTTCCAGACGTTTTGGAGATGAGGATTTTTCCCGTTCTTTTCAGCCGCAGTGGTTTGAAAAATGGAGGTGGATACACTATGACATTGAGAATGATTGCACTTTCTGTTTTGCTTGTATCCAGGCTGTTGAGAAAAATCTGGTGGCTTCCCGTCAGCATGTGAATAAAGATAGGCTTTTCGTCGAGAAAGGATTTTTTAACTGGCGCAAGGCATCTGCAAAATTTTTGTCTGCACGAGAATCGGCCATTCATAAAGATGCTATTCGCACTCTTGCGGGGTTAGAAAAAACGCCAATAAGTGCTCTGCTCTCCGATATTGCCGCCAAAGACCAGCAAACAGCAAGGAATGTCCTGGAGATATTATTTCGCTCCATAGCATTCCTGGGACGAAAAGGAATCCCGTTTAGGGGTGACACGACTCGTGAGGGTGTGCTCTATGACCTGATGCTGGAACGGACTTTTAATTTACCCAAGAAGAAGAGTGGATAAAGAAGGGGATAATTGGATGTCTGACACAATACAGAATGAGATAATCGAACAGTTTGCTCAGGCTGTTCAAAAGGACATAGTAACCGCGCATCAGACTGCCCCGTTCTATGGACTGACAGCTGACAGCACCACGGATATCAATGCTACGGAACAATTCTCATGCAGCCTTCAATTTGTGACAGTAATCTTCAGTCTCACTGTAAATTCTTGGGATTTTACTCGAGCCTGACACAACTGCAGAAACGCTGTTTAAGTGTTTGAAAGACATCTTTGTGAGATTGAACATCTCTTGGATCGCCTCAAGGATATTGTTTTGTGGTGCAAATAACATGTCGGGCCGCTTTTCGGTGTTCAGGCCCGACTGAAGGAAATAATGCCCCGAGTCCTTGTATGTTCATTGCAGCAACCATCCCTGGACCTTGTGCTGCAAGAAGTTGCACGTGAGGTGAGCCTAGTAGCTGACGGGTTAACTTCGTACAGGGTGTGAGGTGTTATCAAGAATCTTCAAACGCAAAACAGCTTTTGAAACACTTTTCGGCTGTGATGACATCATTGTCAACATTTTAGGACTATGCCCAACGAGATGGTGTGTGCGCACCAAAGCAATTCAACGCTGCTGCGCAACGTAACACTGTGTTTTGGCGACACTGGAAAGCTTGAAAGACGATAGAGGCGTAAGAGGGGATGCAAGGGCAAAAATATCAGGACTGCACAAAAGGCACTCAATGGAAAAACTCTTTTCAGCCTCCTCTGCTCCCCGAAGCCCTTTTTGGGCCCTGTGAAACTGTGGCAAAGAGCCTTCAGAGTGCAAAACAAGTGGTCTTGGTGCCATTGCTTGTGTAAACCTACTCAAGGTCAGAGTAGGGTCACTGAGAGATGACAAGGTGGTGGCTGAAATGGTAGAAAAGGTGAAAGTGTGTGCTACCCAGAATGGTCTGAAGATGCCAGATGCTGAGCCCAGAGTAAGCAGAACACCTGCTCGCTATCGCCAAGCTGTCGGCCCTGAAGCGTTGTCACAGGCAACAGGTGAACTCAAATGGAAAGCTGACTTTTATGAAGCTCTGGATTTGGTCCAGTCTGAACTCACCAGGAGATTCGACCAGAACGGGATGAAAACAGCTGCATTCAGGGAGAAGACCGTAATTGATGCAGCAAACAGCCGCTATCATCGGAACTTGACGCACAATCTCTTCAGCTTCCTAAACAGCTTGACACAGGGCGACTGCACCTCAGCTCCAAATGTTGGGAGATGTGTGTAAAGAGGCCGACTCCCCATGCGAGACAGTACAAGAAGTTGCCTCACATCTGTCTAACCTGCCACCCTCAAACCAGAGCTCTATTTGGAGAAGTAGAGGATCTTATAAAACTTTGCATGTGCATACCGATCTCTGTTGCCTTCTTCAGAGAGAACTTTCTCAACCTTAGACGCCTTAAAACTGGCTGCGGAGCAGCATGTCCCAAAAGAGACTAACTACACCACACCTCATCCACGTACACGGGGACACGTTGCCCAGTTGGATATTCATGCAATGATGAAAACTTCATCAGTGTCAACCCGGAGCGCAAAAAAACCTTTGGAGTGTTATGACTGCAGCACAAGGTAAGAATTCTGGTTTATTATTATGCTGCCGCCGTGCAGTAAATTGGCATATTCTCAACTGTTCAGTGACAATTCAATGAAAGTTAATTGTAATTATTGGGGATAATTGTGTTTTTTTACACGCGTGTAAAGACTACTTGGCACACCAGAATGAGGTCACACTTATTTTTAACTATCCAACCGTATTGTTATAAAATGATTAGGCCCAGTTTAACACGCGTTAATAACGTTTGATACATATGGCCCAATATCTTTAAGCGTTTAATTGCTATTGCTACGCTAAAAAAACTCAAGGCTGCATTTCTCTATTTCAATGTTTGTGTCAGGACTGCGTGTGTGGGAGCAGTGGCAACCAGCAGAGAGCGGCGGAGGATCCGACTGGCTTGCGCTTGCTTCGCTTTTAACATAATTTTTTATACACTGTGGTTTAGTGGCTCCGTTTTTGAGCTTGTAGTAGGCCTAATCTGTACCAAATGAGCCGTGTGCCTATATCCTGCATTACTCGTGCCTAGCCCTTGTTTTGTATTATGGACGTTTTTCTTGTTTTTTCGCTTGTGGAGTGTGCATGTTTTCCAGTATTACATTTTGAAAATTTATCAGCACCCCCAATTCAAAATATGTTCCCGCGGCCCTGGTGATCTCTGATGGATTTGGGGTCAAATACCATCTCCCCTGTTTTCTTGACATTAAGGATGAGGAAATGTCTGTCGCACAACTGGACAAAGTTCTGGATCTCTGTTTTATACAAAACAACAGGCACGCCGCACACACTTGTTTGGGCTTGCGGGCCGGCCAAAAAGTAGTATTGTAGTTATATTTTGAGTGGATGGTGAGCGTGAGACGCCAAAATGGATGCCAATACGATTTTGAATGAAAAGTTTACTTTTTAAAAGTTGCAAAATGGTTCCATTGACAAGACCAAAGCGATCTGTGCGTTTTGTTGTTGAACTGAGCTATTATCGCAGCACGTCCGGCATTAAAATAAGAAAAAATAATGGGACATAAAGAAATCAAGGGACATTTAGAATAGATACATTTTTTTTGATTAATTGCAATTAATTGCGAGTTAACTATGACATTAATGCAATTAATTGTGATTAAATAATAACATTTGACAGCACTACATATAATTGTAACATTACATTGTACTTTCATTAGTGTACAGGGTGCAAGTACTGATGGTCAAGGGTTCAGACAAGGTCTGTTCACCCTGACCTGCTGGGTATGGTAAGTGAGGAATGAGTGGTACCATGCAGTGATGAAGGGGTAAACATTCATCAGCTGGAGTGTATTCAGGAGAACTTAAGGCTGTAGGGTGTTAAAGGCTGACCTGAGAGCTACAAACAACAGTCCAGCATAGACCCTAGGATTCTTCAGGTGTTTAGTCTTTAGGTGCACTATGCTGTTGGTAGCATCATAAGTGCCTCTTTTGTGGGTGTATGCAAACTGGAAGGGATCTAGTTCTGGGCCTACATTCATCTGTAGTTTGCTCACCATGAGCTTCTCCATACACTTCCTCACAACAGAGGTTTGAGCAATAGGTCTAAAATCATTATTCTCCTGTGGACAGGGTTACTTATGATGAAAAGAGTTTGATGGCTTGAAACATTTATCATTAAACATTTTCAGCCTATTGTTTTTAACAGGTAAAAATATGACGTTATACAGTAAAAAAACAACATGGAAAAGGTTTTATCACATGCAAACTCAATAAAAAAGAATACATAAATATGTGAGTATCTTCAGTTTTAACAACATTTTGGTGGGATGAGATTGATTAAAAAAGTAAGGTGATAATTCATTTTTCAAGTTGCTTTCAAGCGCCTAATATCAGATAACCTGCATTTAATATTGTTAAATGCATTAGCCTTTGGTTGTAAACAAGGTATTGTTGAAGGAAGTGTGTGATAGTTTGTTATACTACACAAAAACATAATTGTATACCATCCCGCATTGACAGAATAGCTTTTGATTCCTATTTTAATTTTTACTTATTCCAAGAATTATGACTTTACATTGGTCTTCTTTTTTCATCTTTTGTCTTTTTTATCTTTTCTTTTTTACTAAATTGTAAACATTTACACTTGAGAGATTCCTCACTCACCTCAAAAAAAATGTAAGCTCAAGTCTCATGTTTTTCCTTTTATTCGTCTTTGTTTCATCTATGCAGCTTGGAGGACCTGGGCCTGAATAAGTTTGAAGTCTCCGTGCTGTTCACCAGGATTTTCATTCCCACTTCCTTCTTGCTGGTGTGTATACTCCATCTGCACTATTTCCACGACCGCTTCCTCCAGCTCACCGACCTCCAGGCTGTAGTGGCCAAAGAGGAGAGCACTATCTACAGGTAAGACACATTATGTTTTTTTTTGTGGTCCAAACCATTATTGAAAAGGGGATTTTTGTGCTTTTGTATCTACTTTCTTTAATTCCATATAGCTCAATTACAAACAAGCTGAGTATTTTGAACATGATGCCCCAACAGAGATGTTGTTTATGGACAACCTGACCTCGCTTTTTCTTTGCTTAGCAAGATTTATCTACAAACTTTAGTGTTAAAAATCCTGAGCAATGGGCATTTCAACTTCACCTTTAACAGTGACCTTATGCTGCACAAGCAAGTTTATCTGAAAAGTCATTCAATGAATTCATCAAATATTTTTAGAAGAGTCTTTTATGATCCTGTAAATACTTTTTTAAAACGGCAGTAAGAGTTGTCCGACACCTTTCTGGAATTTTCAAAGATCAAAAAATGAAATCTTTCATTTGTATAAAATCTCTGATCACAATAGGGCCCCTGGGTAGCTTACTGGTCATTTCCCCTCTCTCTCCCCTTTCATGTCTTCAGCTGCCCTCTATAAATAAAGGCCTAAAAATGCCCACACAAAAAAAAACACATGCAATCAGACACCACTGCATCTTTTAGGAAAACAGTGGCTTCCCTCTGTGTCACGAATGTAATAATACAATAGAAGCACAAAGTAAATCACTACATGATTCCACTAAGAGTTGACAAAAATAATACTGAAGAAATCCCATCAGTCAAAAATAATAACTGACAATGTATACATGTTAACAGTCTATAGCTGAGCATGAGGTCAAAACATTCTTCATTTAAAGATTGGTTTCGAATTCAGCAAGTTACAACACCTTTTCATCTCAAACTGTGGATAATTGCACTTACAAAGCCTGTTAAACACCCAATATAACCACTGTTTTTATTGCACATCTGTCATTGTATGCCTTTAAGTGCACACCGTGTAATAGCATTCACATTTTCATAGTCTGTGGTGTGGAGTGTTTAACTTTACGGTCGTATTGTGGTGGATTTTTCATTGTTTTGCTGTCGCTTGCTTAGCTTGTCTCTGCTGCTCTGCTTCTCTCTGTGACCTGCTGCCATTTCTCCTCTGCCACCCTTTTTACACAGCCATGCTAAAGTCAATGGCCGTGTCTATCTGATCATGGATAGGTGGGTATCTGCTCACTTTCTGTGGCATCCATCACCATCCCAGTCCACCTCTGAGTCTTCACTCCCTCTTCCTGTTGCAAGAAGTCCTTTACCCCACACTGGCTTGTCCCTGTTACCCAGTTTTTGCCAATGATAATACATTGATGATCTTCTGAAATATCTTACCCCAGGAGTTTAGGTATTTGACTGACATGAATGGTGTTCATTTTCAGGATTTGTACGTTCTTATTTTGCCTGTAGCCTACTCTTTTTGGGTTCTCTATTACCTTTTTGGATCTTTAGCCCCCCCTCCAAATCAAGCCCAGCCTTTTCCCCAACAAAACCTTTCTACTCCTCTCCAAGAGTTTCACAAACTGTCAAACAAGCATGTTTGAATCTGAACAAAGTGTTCTTCCTTTCCAGTATCTTGCCACACACCTACTTCTTTGCACTGAAACCCCAGAAAATTAACCCCTTCCTAAAAAACTCTCCTACCCCAAACCACAGGAGCCTTTGGGCCAGTTTTCCTGCATTTTAATAAAACTACATGCATATGGTGATTTTGAGTGTCAGTTTCAGCCTGCCTTTGTCAGTTTCTCTCCTCAACGTTCATCTTGACTTCTGTGTAACTTTATTGTTCTGAGCAGCATCAAGCAAAACATTACCACTCAGCAGAGCAAGTAAGTATGATCCCTAGATAACAAAATGCTTGCCTTGGTATGCGGCCGGTTCATGCAAGCCAAACCCAACCTTTGACCTTGCTCCATTGCCTGAGAAGAGTTTAAAGGGTTAATGCCTCCCTTCAGATGCTACCATTATTCTGCTGCTAGAAGACATATCCCTCACACACCAAAAGCAAACAACATATTGTTTTTAAAGAATGCAGAAGGAATGTGCAATGCTTATTGATTGCAATGCCTGATAAAACGCTGGTCTGCCGTTCAATTAGCAGACATAGAGCTTGCATCAGTGCATTTTGACAATCACCTGGACCATGTGTATGAGTGTGAGTTGTATTTATATACTTATGAGGACAGAATGCCTTCAAAAATGTAGGAATGTGAGAGCGTCAGATATAATAAATTATATCTATATAATTTAAATTATATACTGTATGTGGAATTTGTTTTTTGTCCATGAAATATCTGTTCAGACAAGATTATAAAGACAAGATTCAGATTGCTTTCTAGTAAGGTTAAAGTTAGGGTTACTTTAGTGGAAAGACATACAGTATGTTTTAAGTCAGATTGATAAAGGAGTAGGACACATTTTCACATGGTGACTACTATGAACTGCAACGTCCCTGGTTAAGTCAGTCTGGGGATCTTTGTTACTTAGGTTCTTCCCACTGTCTTTAAAAAAGGCTTAAAAAGCTCATCTTAACTTATAAACTTAAACGTTGGAAGTGTCAGACGTTAATAAACTCATTTTAACAGTTCAGGTCCTAAGATTGTGTCTAATATGATCAAAGACTCCAGAATAGCTACTTAATGGACCTGGGGGGGTGATATTGTTGTCAACTGTTACTTAATAGTTCAAAAAATGCTCCTAAAAATAACATCTAGCTGGTAAAAAAAAAAATCAAAAAGTAATTCAAGGTCCTCGTAAGCATAGATATACCAGATGTGTGTGAGTCTGTATGCATAGGACTGTTTGTAATAACTTCTTCACATGTCTTCAGACTGGTGCACCAGGATGGCAGCCTAGCAGACCTCACCATACTCAGTGCCAGCTCGGTGGAGGCAACGCTGTCCAGAGAGGAACAGGAGCCACAGGGAGAGTGGGAGACGGAGAAGGAGAAGGAGCAGGACCTGGTGGTGGTGATGTATGACACTGACATGACTGGTGAGAAGCCCAGGAGCTTTTCCGACCCGCGGCAGTCCAGCACAGAGGAGAGCCACCACTGCAGTGCGAGGACAGAGCCAGAGCCAAGCACCGAGCAGAGCTCAGGTACTGAGCAGATGCAACACAGCAGGTCTACAAACTTCAACAAGACACTCAATCACGTCTGGGCTGCAACTAACTATTATTTTTATTATCAATTAATGTGGTCCGAATTTTCTTGATTAATCAGTTGACAGTCTATTAAAATCTGCTTCCAAGAGACCAATCTCTAATTCTGAGTAGGCAAGACATCCATTTGATACCAACTGTAATGTAAACTTGTATTTACGACAAAGAGTGGTATTTAAATCTACAGTATTCGACTATATTATGAACTTAACTTACTAATCTTTTCTCCACTTCAGTTGATCTGAAGGCTGTGTGGCTGATCATGTTGCAGACTTGTACTTGAGCATCTCACGTGTTTTATTCCAATGTTTATTAAAGCTTACCTCACTGCCAGCCATGTTTACTCCTCTTACTGTGTTTACAACTGAGGTGCACATGAGCTGTCATGTAGTGGCTACAGTCATAAGTGTAGAGACCTTTTCTCTTAGATCTCTCTCAGCCTGTCTCCTCAGAAGACATTTGCTGGATACAATCTTTACAGGCCAAAGCTCTCTTAGAGAAGCTTAGTCTGCTGTCCTAGAAGTATCTGCTGCACTACACTCTCAACAGGCAGCCATTAATCATCCCTAGTTAAAGCTGTAAAAAAATCTGTTGTATTGCAGATTTTGGGGTTTAGTAAGATTTATCTTCAGTTTTCTGTTCTGACACAGAGTGTAGCTCAAGTGCTCACTTTCACCCATTACATTGTCCTGTTAAAGCCAACTTACGCTGCACCAATAGTATATTTACGCAGACGGTCACCCTGGTCTTAAATTAAAATGTTTATATCCACAAAAAATAAAATGGGTAGTAAAACACAAGCCTGCATGGCCTCTCAGTTTATAATGAGCTGCAAGCTAGTTTAGCTATATGCCCTCAGAGTTTTCTAATCCAAACAATGAGGCCTCTATTAGAACCTGAGATTATATGGCTTTTGTAAAAGCATTAACCCACCACCAAACCGTGGCTGGAGGTTTTATATCCTTTGTGAGAATATAAAACTAAATATTAAGTCTTCATTCTCAGGTAATTAAATCAACACTTTGGAATTTGCTTGTTAATACAGATTTTAGGCGTGTTTTTATACATCTTGAGATGCTGCATATGGGAAAACGATTACATTAACAAACATTTTACAATTTCAGAATACGTGTAAAACATATGTTTAGCTGTTATGTTGACCCCACAAAAAGGATAAACGTATTAAAATTCCTCTTTACGTCACTAAAATGCAGATTGTCACACAGTTCACCTCATTTGAACCTTCACATATAACACTTTAGCAAAATGCCAGCAGGGAAATTATTTTGTTTAAAAGAGATACTACTGAGATAATGCAGACATACTGCTGTTTTTAAGAGATGACACCTGGAAACTCTTTTTGCACGCCTACAGTCTTGCTTTTTTTCCGTTTAAATGCATCTGTTTTTTTATTTTCTTTTTCAGATCTGAAGAATAAATGGCACCTGGTGGTTGACCGTCTGACTGTGCTCTTCCTCAAGTTCCTGGAGTATTTTCATAAACTACAGCTGTTCATCTGGTGGTTACTGGAGATCCACATCATCAAGATTGTGTCCTGCTACATTGTTATGGTCTCTGTCAAAGAGGTAAGAATGCTTGAGATTCCACTGAAGAAAAAGAGAGAATAACAAGAATATTTAATTAAATATTGTAACAATTGCTCCAGTCATTTAGTCAACAATTAATGATACCAATGAAGTCAGATGAGAAAGGCTTGGTTCAGAGTTTTCACAAAATGGAATGTAACAGATTCACAGCACACACACTCACTTTCTCTCACTTACTTAAAAAAAAAACAGAAAGACTAAACTTTAAGTGTAAGTTTACAGTTTTAACTACTGTGTTTCCATTGTGCTACTCGTAAAATTGGGAAACTTAACATAACAAATCCAAATTTTTATGTGTATTATTTGTACGTAGCTTAGTAGTTGCTTATTTCGTTTTTTTGGCACATTCTATATGTAGTTACCGCATTTAAACATTAAATGAAGTTATTTTTTTATGATTCATAGATGTTTAAAGTGGATTTCTTGAGTGTTTTCACATCACCTGGTTAACATGGTCTCTACACTGCCAAGAGTTTTTCAGTTTTTTGTAGCATGTAAAATAAATGAGGTATACATAAATGACAATCTTCTATAACTAAGCACATTTAATAAAGATATACAGACATTTAATTCAGATACTGTATGAAATAAGTTGATCTCTTGCAACACTGAGCCAACTCAGACAATCTTGAAATAAACCAGGATTGTCTATTTACACTACAGTCTAGCCAGATAGTAGTGTGGGGTTATTTAGATGAACTTGTAATAGCTGTCACAGTTTCTTAATGGAAACCAAAGTCTTGATCTGCATTTTCTTGCTCCCCCTCTTAGTGGTTTTGCCTAAAACTCACTTTAATAGATGTAGATTTATGTAATGTAATAATATTTTCTTTATGGTTCTTGACCTCAAGCTGTGTGTGTGCGCGCTTATCCTTTTTTGATTTGCCTCACATTATTCCTTACTTTTTTTTTTTCTTTTTTTTTTACCTCTAACCTTCAACCAATATTGTACTGTAGTAGGAGAATAATAAAGAAAAAGAGAATGTTAGTGGAAAAATGATTTGAGTGTTTTTTGATGTCATCATTACCTGTATTATATCTCCTGTGCAGGTGTCTTTGTTCAACTATGTGTTCCTGGCATCCTGGGCCTTTGCGCTGCCCTACAGCCAGTATCGTCCCCTTGCTTCCAGTGTTTGTGCTGTCTGGATGTGTGTAGTTATCGTATGCAAAATGTTATACCAGCTGAAGTCTATAGACCCCACTACCTACTCCAAGAAATGCAATATGGTGAATATGATATGTGCTTTTTGACCCTTGTTGTATATATCTAGATACTGCTCAACATCATCCTTACTATTCTTGATTGCGCTAATAATCCATTTTTTATTACATTTATGCAATTATATTTTTCTGTCCACAGACAGGAAACTACTCAGAGGGGCAGAGGACTGAGCTGGGCAAGTCTCTGCTGTATAATGATTCAGTGGATCCAGCCATTTGGGTTGGCCTGAACAAGTCTCCTGACCTGCTGGGCTACCTCAGGGTGAGGAGTGGAAACATTTGTTAACTGATACTTTGCAGAATATACACAATATCAACACAATAATGAAAGAACAATTTATGAGTACTTTTTTCCATACTTCTTTGAACTTAGATTGAAGACAATGCAGCGTTTGCTGTTCATTTTGGGTTGGATTTTTCTGTTGTTTCTGTGTTGTTGGTGTTTCTGTTAAACTCAAAAATCAATACAAAATAAATTTTAAAATCGGTTCCTAAGTCGTTAACTTTAAATAGACTTAATGTTTTTTAAAACCAAATATCAGAAAAGGTGACAAAAATGACAAAAAATACTTTAAAAGTACAGTTAATAACCAATCAGTTATTTAAAAGCAAATATTTTCAAAATATAAATACATAATTAAAGAAATTCTCTCTGTCATCTGTGCAGAACAACCTGTTGATAATGGCTCTGTTAGCATTTGAGGTGACCATCTACCGTCATCAGGAATACTTTAGACTGAGAAACAAACTGTCGCCTCCGGCTGCCAGGATTATCTTCCATGATATCACACGGCAGCATCTAGACATTGGCATCATCAGCTTCATCAAATACTTCATCAACTACTTCTTCTACAAGTTTGGACTTGAGGTACATGTAGAAACAAGTTAAAAGAGCTAAAATACATGTTTTATCTGAAAAACTCCACTTCATATTTATAGTCCTCGTGTGTTTCCCTCAGACTTGCCTGCTGTTGGGGGTCAATGTTATCGGGCAGCGCATGGACTTCTACGCCATGCTTCACGCCTTTGCCCTAATTGCAGTCATGTATAGACGCAGGAGGAAAGCCATCGCTGAGATCTGGCCCAAGTACTGCTTCTTCCTGGCCTGCATGCTGACTTTCCAGTACTTTGTCTGCATCGGGATCCCACCTGCAGCCTGTAAAGGTTTGTGTTAGAGACTCGGCCAGATTGTACTTACTGATGATGATTTCTAGAATTTATTTTTTTACAGTCAATTGAGTAATCATTTAATGTATAAACTGTCATTTTATTTGTATTCTTCAACCAGTAGTCCCAAACACACAGAATTTAATTTATAATGACATAAATAACCGAAAAACAACAAATCTTTGCATTTGAGAAACTGACAAAAACTAATGTTTGGTATTTAATAGATTATCCAAAGTGTTGTCAGTTAATTTTATGTCTGTTAACTATTGTCAGTCCTGTCCTTTTTAAAGTGTAATTTTAATGTTTTTTTTTATACATATATATCTGATGATAATGATGCATGTTTTCATTTCAGACTATCCCTGGAGGTCTCCCACCTCTACTACAGACTCCAATGTGATCAAGTGGCTCTATGTTCCAGATTTCCTGACTCAACCCAACTCATTTTTCCTCATTTGTATGTTTTCCAATTTGTAGATAAGTAGTAGTTAGGATGAGTGTCATTATAGTTTCTGGTATTAGTATTAGCAAGCATTTTGGTTACCATAAGTTAGATTTCTACTCTCCTCTCTCCTTTCCAGATGACTTCATGTTGCTGCTTTGTGCCTCTCTCCAGAGGCAGGTCTTTGATGATGAGAACAAGGCAGCAGTCCGCCTCATGGCTGGTGACAACGTGGAGATCTGCCGAGACCTTGACGCAGCCTCTTTCAGTGTCCACAACCCCGTCCCCGACTTTATCCACTGCAGGTACAGCTGTTCATACTAATTATTATTATGGTAATACATTTTACACAAAAGCAGAAATTGAAGTGTGATTTCCTTTTTTTCTTTTTCTTTTTTAATGCCTATAAGGCTACATGGATACAGTATATGACAATGGATCCCAGGCTTGTATTTCAGCACTTAAATGAGCTTTTACAGTAGATTTACTTGAAACAGACGTAATCATTTTGTTGCCATTGAAGCTTGACAGAACTGTTATTAACATGAACAACAACAAGACACAGAAATAAATAGGAAGAGAAGTAGCCGGCTTAATTGATGCTTAATGATGTTAGATGCCTACAATTAAGTCAAAAATTGTATTTTATATTGGTTACATCCCACAATTAGAAGAAGAAGTTTGGATTTAGTCATGAAGACGTGTGATGTCTATGCAGAGTTAAAGCTTTGTTTTTTGTTTACATTTTTTAGGGGTACAACTTTAAAGTGTTACCATTGTTGTGACTTAGTCCTACCAATGCAGAAATGTCTGTGTTGGTCTATTGTTTAATTGATATCACACTGGTGTGAAATTATGATGCAGCATAGGGAATTACATTTTTTATGTAACATCACTGTTGGTAGATTTTAAAGACTTGCTAGATGCTAAAGCTAGTTTAAATTCTGTAATGCTATTATAATGGTCTCACAAATTACAAAAACAACTATCTTAACGTTCTATCTTTTTCTAGATTCAGTGTGATTGGCAAGCCTCAGGCAAAACATGTTTGATTTTGGTCTTACGTCATCTAAAATAAAACAGTTTTTAATGAAATGAGGGATTGCTTTAAGTCGTGTACCTACAGAGAATTGTAATTTGATCTGTGGCTCCCCTCTGCTTTACAGTTTCAGATATTTGTTTAGCTTTTTCCCCAAGTGGCCATAAATCAGTTTTGCTAGTTTTGCTAAATTTGCTTTTAAATCAATAAGTGCGACAGGAGTCACAGACTCCAATTGTGAACCAGGGTGCCGCTATTGTGTAAGTAACCAAGTAGAGCTTTAAACTCACTGATGTGCTAAAAGGCAGTAGAGCAGGCTGGTAACAGATGGTTGCAGATGTCTGACTGGTAGAAAAGGCATCATTCTCTCCAACCACTAAGGTACAATTGAGTAAGGCGCTTGCTGCATACTCCAGCCTCTACAGTTGAGCTGCTCCAGCAGCTAAGTAGAAAACTGTTGTTGTACTTGACTGCTAACTGTGTAACTGTAGGAATCTTAAGTGGTGTGGTGCTGGATAAGAACATTCTGGCGCCGCAAATCCCTTATCCTAGATAAATAAAGGTAAGACAAATGACAGTAGCTTAGTGAGAGATGTAATTGAATACCCACTAATCAGAATTCTGGCTGTCATCCAATATTTGAATCTAGATACTGACTTTGCGCATAAAAAATAGTGAAGAGATGGTTTTGAGAGGCAGGGTAATAGAGAGCAAGTCAGAAAGACAGCAAGAGCATCCTGACCTGTCCACAGTCATTGATTATGTGCTCTTCACATTCCACTGTTTTGATGCCCAAAGTGGACAAGTCTTTTATTAACGCACTCTGTGTCCATCAACAAGCCCTAGTAGAAAGAAAAAGAGCTGTACAGCCTGTCTGTCCACGCCACAGCAGCTCTGCACTTATTCTATCGTTTCCCTCCAGGATCAAATTACGGATACGGGGTGGGGGAGAAATCCATAATCCGCAAAAACACTCTGTCCGTCACTTCGCTACTCAGAAGCTTTTGCCCTGTACTCTAACTCAATAAATAGCTTTTAAGTATGGAAAAGGTATTTTCTCCCCCTGATGAAGAAGGACACTCACTCAGCTATTCCGGCCCATCAATGCATTGTCCGATCCAAACCCACTTCATCAGAGCTGCTTCCTAAACAGTGCAGCTGTTGTTGTGGTCCCATGTTTTCCCCAGGTCCACCAAATGAACGCACGTTGCTTCCTATGTTTTCACTCCACACATCATATTAATGGTCTCTCACATGATAACACAGGATCCACATGCAGGCTTTTAGCATGTTAGACACCCTCAGGTCATGCAGAAGTGTACACTTACCTGGGCTGAGTGACAGGAGTTTGGTTTCCACTCTGGTTCACATTCATTGATCAGAGTCTTACCGGTGTTCTGACACTAAGTGATACAAAGTGATACATGAGTGTGATTGATGGGTGGAATATATTACACACAGCAACAGAATTAACTGCAATGTTGTTTTGACTTTTATTATGTGGTAAGCATGCATCCTTATTAGCAAGTTAGCTTAACTGACCGAGTACATGCCACAGACTTTAAAAATAATGGACAAAGATTCTGGGTCTGAAAAGTGAAGCCAATGCGAAAGGGACTTGAACCTGCATCCTATCCCATTTTCAGCAGTGGACGACTGCACTGGTTACGAAAAAAGAAGTCCAAAATTTACACTGCGTATCATTTGATTAATTACCTCAATAAACATTTTCATAATGAATTTATGCCTTAAATCGTTACTACATCTGTAATATATCAGGATGTTAATTTTTTAATTATGGTCCCATTTATTATAAAATTGACAATAAAGCAGGGGATAAAAAATGTAGTGAAGTAGTAAATGTTCTCAGTTTCCTTACATGCTCTTTAACTATAACAAGTAACCATGAAAAAAAAAACAAAGAGCAAAATACAAACTTCCTCCTGAATAGCAGCAAGTTAACGCTTGCAGCCTGGATTGTAAACTTGATGCTGGGTTCACGTTATGTTCTGCCTACCGTGGATATATCAGCTGTATGGGAAAAGGGGTTCAAGTCACTCAGGAAATCAGGGAATTTCTGGATTCTTTAGGGAAGAGAAATCAGAGATATGGTACAGTACCATTGCTGGCAGTTCAATGTAAATAGAATCCAACACAGTAAGTTTATACCTTTAACAGCTAAGTTAGTGTTTTCCATGTACTGTATCAGTTGTGACTACAGGACAAGAAGTTGGAGTTACTGTTTTGGAATAATATATGAACTAACAATAACACTAACATTTTTATTAATATGTCATGAATGCAGCATGAGGATACTCTGTATGTTGCACATGCATTACATACATTTGAATCAGCATCCGAAAAAGATAATATTGAATATGAATATGAATTTGAAATCGAATATGTAATCTTATTGGAAATATAGTGCTGACATATTGGTTTCCCCACTGTCCTCTAGGTCCTACCTGGACATGCTAAAGGTCATCATGTTTAGCTATCTGTTCTGGTTTGTCCTCACCATCATCTTCATCACGGGGACTACGCGCATCAGTGTCTTCTGTATGGGCTACTTGGTAGCCTGCTTCTACTTCCTGCTCTTTGGTGGTGAGCTGTTGCTCAAACCAATCAAAAAGATCCTTCACTACTGGGACTTCCTGATTGCCTACAACATCTTTGTTATCACCATGAAGAATGTTTTGTCTGTGAGTAGCCTCAAATTGTAAATCAAGAACAATTACTGAAACTACATGATAAACAAAGCCAGACAAAGAATGTTTATATTTTAATCAGAATCCGGTTTATTGCCAAGTAAGTTTTCACATGCAAGGCATTTTCTTTGGTGTATTGGAGCACTCAGTGTCAGTGGGGGTCCTGGGTCTTGTTAATAAGGCCAGCTGCAGATGGGAAGAATCTGTTTTTCTGGAGTGCGGTTTTGAACCACATTTTTTTACAGCCCTCTGCCAGGAGGGAGGAGTTTAAAGAGTTTGTGTCTTTAGTTTGGTTTTGTTTGTGTGTATTTTAGGATACACATTTCATATTAACACTGCATGTGTGTTAATCAAAGATGTTTTCAAAGATACCTAAGGAAAAGTAATTATGATGTTTAAAATAAGTTATTGTATATAAAGGATTCTTGTTTTTAGATCCTGGCTTGTGGCTACATTAACTCTCTGATTGAGAACCAGTGCTGGTTGATCCAGTTGTTCAGTCTGGCCTGCACCATCAAGGAATACAACATCAACGTCAGTAAAGCAAACGCGAGTGAGTGAACTCAACATTTTACTTCTTTGTGCATCTTATGATAGGCAAATCATTTCACAAGAAGTTGAGATATTCCTTTCAATATTTTTAGGAGCATAAATCCCCATTATGGCTACAACTACTAGTCATACTGTACATAACATTTCCGTGTGATTTGTTTTAGATTGGGTTTTCTAAAAAGGTTTTTTCCCAAAAAACTGAAATTAAACCTACAGTTTTGTTTATTTTTTAGGCCAATCTTTCAGGGCTAATTTAGTTGAGTGCAGTCTTTGGGTTAATCATACTGTAATTACAGTGGATACAAAAACACTGCCCCCAATACTCAGTGAAACAGTAAGATTAATGCAGAAAATATTGATAACAGTCTAATTTAATATTCTTGTAAATTTACACCCTTAAATGTCCTCACTTTCACCTGTCATTAGAGCTGTGTGAGCTGCCCAGCAACGAGGCTGGGATTATCTGGGATAGTATCTGCTTTGCCTTCCTGTTGCTGCAGAGACGAGTCTTCATGAGTTACTACTTCCTCCATGTGGTGGCAGATATCAGAGCATCTCAGATTCTCGCGTGCAGGTACACAGATTAGGATAAACTGGCCCGCAACATAGGGATTTTATTACTTTTTCTGCTATTACATGGGAAAAAGTCAGCTGTGAAAAAGGTCTATGAATCTGAGTTATCTGAAAATGCTGGACATGAGCTCCTTGACGCTATAAGACCTAAAGTTTGTCAGATTTATTCAGTAAGCAAATAGTTGGCTGAATTCCAAATCGCTAACTTTTTTGTTTTACTTTTATTATGTACTGCTGCTGTGCCTTGAACTTTGACCTTCTTGCACATATATACTGCAAAAATAGTTGTGGATCAGAATAGCCAGAAAAGCATGCTGGCTTGCATGCCGGATGCAGGATGACATTCTTCTCATCCACTGTTGTCATTGCAGATATCCATTTCATTCTTCCTAGGAAAAATTACATCACTTTTGCCATTCATATGTATTGACCTTTCAATTTCAGATATGCACAACGTCATTCTTCCTATCCAGAATGAATATTCTAGAAATCAGCTAGAATGAATAGATATCTACAATCCAATTGTTACCAGTCATTATATTAATTTTAAATGTCCAATAACAAGACATAGTTTTGAATTTGTGAATATCTGCGACTGCATTGTTTCTAGTCATATTTCTAATTGTAGGTATCTGAAATTGCGTTTGTTCTAGCCTTGATGCCAATTTGGATATTGGTAGTTACATTTGTACTGATTTGTGTTAATGCAAAATTACATTAAATAGTAAAGTAGGATCAAGCCTTCACACTCTGACACTGGATTTTTTGAACATTTGATTGTGTTTCAGAGGGGCGGAGCTTTTCCAAGCCACAATAGTGAAGGCGGTGAGAGCCAGATTGGAGGAGGAGCGCAAATCTGTGGAGCAGCTGAAGAGACAGTGAGACTTTAAGCATTTACTTACTTTTTATGTGGTGTAATGCTGTGGTTTGCGTGTACAATATGCAATACTAGGGGACGTTTTGACCATTACATTTGATGAGGCATTGCCCAAGACTTAGAATTACCTTTTAACATTTACATAATGTCTTACTCTGGACTAGATTGGACATTTTTTAGAAGTACTTCAGGACCAATTCAGATACAAGTTATGTCTGAAAAGGCGAAAAATGTTGTAAATGGGGCATTCATTCAGGACTACTTTCAGATGGATTAATGCACACTTGTTTTTGGTCTTTTCATGTGATTTTTTTTATTTTTATTTTTTTGCTATAGGAATATATACAATACATAACATACTAAAACATAAGTAAGTATACATGAGTCAAAAAGCCATTTCAAATCTGTCCTGTATTAAAAGGAACTCCTAGCTCAGTTTTTATTGTTTCCAGGAAGCCATCGCTCAATATATCATACTACATAAGGTCAATGTATTTCCACCACTTACAGCTACCTAAGGAAATACTCATTAACTCATAATATCCACTCACCCGCTCTAATGAGCACTCCACTGTTTCACAACGTACACAGTAATTTCCATATGAAGCTTGGAGATATTTATGGTCAGTCTGGTATGCCGTCAGTGATGTTCCTCTGTGTCGATACCTTGTGTCTCTTCACCGACTCTCTGATCTAATCAGGATGGAGCGCATTAAAGTGAGGCAGCAAAAGTTTAAGAGGGGCAAGGAAAAGATGCTAAGCATGGCACAGGAGTCTGGAGATGGACAGACCCTCTTCCAGCCCGAGGAGGAGGATGATGATGATGGTATGATAAAGGCTGCTGGGGCCTCTCCTGGTTCAGTCAATGTTAGAAAAGTTGGTGTTGATGTTATATGTTTGCCAGTATTGCTCAAAGAAGATAGGTTAAAGTGAATAATGACTGAATTCATTAACATATGTTCTGTAATCATGTATTTACATTAGTATGTGTTCTAAAAGAAAAGCTTAATAGAGTGAAAAATTATGCCTTGATTTTGTAGAATAATACACTTATGAAATGTTGCATTGATGTATTTGTGGAATTTTAGGAGCACAGCGAACGAAAGCCAAGACCAAAAAAAAGCAGTGGTGGAGGCCGTGGGTTGACCATGCTTCCAGTAGGTTGACCCCCCAACCATCTTTTTTCTCTTCCTCCACTCTGATTGGCCCTTGTGTCCTTGACCAGAACGCTGAGGATTCCCATACTGCCCCTGGGCTCTGAAGGCACTAACACACAGTAGACTTGCTCCATCCAGACTTTAGTCCTTTTCCGTCTCTATTTAAGGGCACGTTACTGCCTGTAGCTCTCCTGTACGCTATGTGTGGAGAGGCACTTCTGTTTCTAGATAAAACCATGTCAGTATCATTGCAGAGCAGGGTGGCCTTAAATAGACATGATTAGACATTAAGGCAAGAGAAAATGTCTAATGTCTGGAGGTTTGTACTTGACATTGTTTAAAACATAATCATTAGTCTCCCCCAAAGAGCCCACAGTAGAGAATCACTCTGTTGTAAAACATTTTCATGCAAAGACATGAAGTCGACTCGCCTTTATTCTCAGTACTGGAATAAAGGGTGAAGGGTTTGTTCATTCTTTGCCTGTAGACATGATCACCAAACAGGCGAAAATAAAACAGCAAGAATGATTGAATCGGATTGAACATATACAATGACAACCTTTAAAGTCTCTTTGTGGTGAATAAAAAAAAAAAATACCAGCATCTTTCTGAGTCAATACAGTGGTCGTCTGTTTGGTTTGAACTCATGTCTCATGTTGTACTCCACCCCCACATGACATTTTCAAATTATTTCTCTATTTTATCTCTTTGTCATTTAATGTTTCATCTCCATATCCCAGCATCCTCCCTCACCTCCCACCCACTGCGGTTCTGTTCAGGGACATAAGTCAGCCTTGTCTATCCCATTGCTTCTAACACTGAATTACTGTAGACAGGAGTCACTTGCTCTGTCGACTAGCTTAAACTAAAGACTGTGCTTACTGGAATAAGCATCTTTAATAGACAAGATTCATTGTGCTTTGTGCTCTGAGTTATATCAGCCGTATTTACATTTGAATGTGTTTTCTGCAATTTTTGTTTCCTCTTGTCATGTCTCTGATGCTTTTAAATGTGTGTCTATATTACGACTTACTGTAGACTCAGTTAAATGTTTAATATGTAGCGAATTACATATGATTTGATGGTAAGTGGTTTGATTTTCCTCCCTTTTTCTTTCAACAAGGGAAACTTCTAACTTCATTTTAATGTTGTTGAATGACTTTGGCCTCTGTTTGACTTAATGGAACTAAACTTTACCGTCTGCCCCTCCAGTGGTTAGAAGTGGAGACTATTACTTGTTTGAAACAGACAGTGAGGAGGAAGAAGAGGAGGAGGAGAAAAAAGATGAGGAACAGCCAAAGAAGTCAGCTTTTCAGGTGATTTACACTATTGGATAAATTTTCCATCCATTTTAGTGTGAAAGAAGATTTTAATTATGTCAGTTATTTAAATCAATTGATTACCTCTTTTTTATTATTGATGAGGATGTTACATTCAGCAAAAGGTAAGGAATAAAAAAAGTTTTACTCAAGTAATGTACAGTTTTGATGTATGGAAATATTGGAAATTTTTACTCCAAATAAAAGTACTTATTCTGCAGTCATCGTTATATTAACATGTAAAAGTGTTAGCATAAATTAACTGTTATACCTGGGCAAAGTGGAGCTACTTTTAACTGCTTTATATACTGTTGGATAGTTGGGTAGTCCAGTGGTTCAAAACCTTGGGCTCTGGTCCCTTCAAAGGATCACAAGATAATCTCAGGGATCGTTAGTTAATAATGGGAGAGGAAAGAAGAAAAAATGTCTGATACAAATGTTTGTATTAATTGTTTTTTACTTTTCTCTAATCTTTGTTTTTTTGTAAAGTATTATGTAAATGTACCTCTTTTGGCCTCAAACTGTTAATTTAAATTAATCCATGTGAAAAATTTAGAGAGGAAATGTCTCTTTGGTGAAACAGCTAACAACTAAGCAGTTTTATTTTATAAGCTTATCATGTTTTTTAATGTAAATTCTTAATCTAAAAAGCAACTCTTAGCTGCAGATAAATGTAGTGGAGTAAAAAGTACAATATTTCCTTCTGGAATGTAGTAAAGTTTGAAGTAAGAGTAAATGTACAAAGTTACTTTCCACCGAAGACTGTTTCTGATGGTGATACTTACAGTACTATCATACAGATTGAACTTTTATATGATAAACATTCAATAAACTAATAGAATAGGATGCATTGCTTGCACAAAATATCACTAAGGCACACATTTGTTGTTTGAACCTTACATACTAATGTAAATGTTTTATCTATTATAAAAAAATGTCAACAGACTTTAAGTTTTTACTTTCTTTTTACGAAGGATTGAACGTTTTGAATAATAACATTCAGGAGAATGTGATAATAAATCCCTTAATCCTCATCTGCACCTAGACTACATAATCTTCTCTTGTTCACTGTCTCCTAACACATTTAATCTCTGTTGTTTTTAATTATATGAAATTATTTTCTACTAACCCTCTCACTCTGATGTTTCTCTGTAGCGAGCTATTGGGAAGTTTGTCTCTGCTCTTCTGGCTTTGCCCAAGTCTATCATTAAGCTGCCTAAAACTATACTGCAGTGTGTAGTCAAGGCAGGCAAGGTACTCACCACCAGAACTAATTAACACTGCTTGCTTTCTATAAACATCTGCCACTTTAGGTAACAGCTAACGGCACAGCAAACTGCCTTTCCATGTTTGGTGTTCTGCCTCAACAGAATATTGAACATATTCACACACCACAGTGATAGATGAGTTCATTTGTATCACAAATAAGGCTTATTTGGCATAAATTATCAAATATAAACTGCAAAGGAATTGATTTTTACCTTTGCTGTGCAAAACGACCTTAAATTGGTGTTTAAATTATCCTTTTCCTTGTTATTGCTCTTGCATATTTGGCCTCAGTCACTCTTTTTCACATCCTTTTATCAAAACTAAACTCCTTTTCTCTGCTCTCCAGTTTCTATATCACGCATGGATCACAGACCCTAAAGCTGCCCTAAGGGCAAGAGGCAAAGAGAAACGCAAATTTTGGAAAAAATACACCAAAGGAGTTAGACACAGAAAAAGCAAGAAAGATGGTAAGCAAGTTCTAGAGACAAAAAAACTCACATGAACCAAACTTTAATGGGAATAAATTTCACATTCTTTCAACCATAATGACGTGTCTTTACTGCACTTCAACAGGTCATTTGACCATAGAGGTTGGTGAGCTCTCAGATGGGCAAGAAAAAGAAGGGGAGGATGAGAAGTCTGGTGGTCCAGGTTGGTTTCTCCTTAAGAAAAAGGTTTTATGAAATATTTGAAAGAAAAGACATGATTTAGTGATGTTGAAAATTGACTTGATTTGAATGATGTCATGTTCCTCCTTCTGAGTCTGAACCTGCTCTAAGTTTGGACTAGAGATACTGAATCTGGAATTTAATCGTGAAGAACCTTCTTAACAGTGTTAATCACTATTGTATGTTTGTTTTTACTTTCTTTCATTGTCTGTGCATATTTGTAACTTCCATTAGGAGCCACAATTTCAAGATATTTAACTCAACCTAAAAAGTTTAGTTAATGTGAATTCTTTTGTGTTGTATGCCAACCCTCAGACAACATCATCAAGCGGGTGTTCAACATCATAAAGTTCACCTGGGTGCTCTTCCAGACGACAGTGGACAGCTTCACCAAGTGGATGAATGACATGTGCCGAGAGTATATTGACATCTCCACTGTGCTGCGTATAGAGCGCTGCATGCTCACCAGAGAGGTCAAAAAGGTACCAAGAGCCACTACGTCTACTTCTGACAAGCAGAAAAAGACTCACCTTAGTTTTATATCCACAAATACATATATTTTTTAGCAATTTATAAGCAAATTTAAGTACTTCAATGTGATGTGATGTGATGTGAGGACCAGTGAATGATCAACTCCTCTACCACCAGGGCAATGTGCCGTCTAAAGAGAGCATCCATGTCTACTACCAGAAGGCCATGAGGCTTAACATGTCTAGACAGGCTAGTTTGGATCAACTAAGTGAGGACGAGTCAGCCTCGGGCTCCAACAGGGTTCGGAGAAGGCGAAGAGGCTACCCCATGGAGAGCCAGGACTCCACAGCATCCAGAGACAGCATATCCAGGTACACACAGCCTCAGCAATGCAACATGGGAGACCAAATGAGTCCCAATCATGAAATGTTTTTAGGTGGTGACAGAGACAACAAAAGAATACATTTTAGCTTTATGACATCCATCTGCCTTCTTTTTCCTCTTAGGCAGTACATTTAGAAAAGTAATCTTTCATTGCACAGTTTTTGTTGGTCTGAAATGTGAATTAATGATTTAAACCCATATACTTCTGTGGTATGATATTACTATATCACTTTACTGCAGGAAACATTTATTGTTTTTCTTACTTACCTCTTGTGCTATCTGGATATGCAGATTGGTTTTATTTATCCAGGTAGTGGGTTATGGCATTTAAAATTACATTTAAAGATTTTCAACATTTGTGAACAGTTTTATTGGAACTTTTTTCTGCAGAACAAATAGTCACCATATTGTGTTGTGTGGATTATCCAGTGTAACAGATGCAATGTTTCTGGAATAAGACTATAAGACTTTAGACGGCATTGTCTAAGTTGTGAACACCACAAACAATATTCCATTCACCTCCATTGTATTGGATGCAAAATTCTCAGAGACATATTTGTTAAGCCTTTGGCCAGTAACACCAAAACTCTCTGCATGGCTAGGTGGTTAACAAAATTGAGATAATGAATATTTTTTGGGTGAACCAACCCTTTAAGGAGGCTGTTGCTAGCAGTGAGGTTGTTCAATAACATCACATTCAGCCATTTCATCCTCATTCTTTGCTGCATCTCATACTTTTAAAGTAAACACAAAGATCATTTCCCTGCTCATCCCTAATTAATGTTAGGTTGGGTTAAATACTGTTATCACACAGCATATGGGGAATCCTCTGTCTGTGTAACATAACATAGATCCCACCTCATTCTTCTCACTTATCATTCCATGTGTCACTCTCACCACCTCTCAGTGCCTTCACTGAGGCTACTACACTGTTTTCCCGTCAATCCACCCTGGAAGACCTGGATGGAATGCCAGAGTGCATTCCAAAAACCAGCGAGCGTGCCAGGCCCAAACTGCGTAAGATGTACGGCTTGGACGTGTCCAATTCATCAGTGGACAGCTGTAGCAGCTTCATGTCCAGGTGCCTGGCTTCTGCATCACCCATTTACACACACCTGTTTCATATCATTATCACTGACATGAAGAAGACCATTGCATCTCCTGACTCCTGTTTTATCAAAAGTTTTCTCTCAATCCTTTTTTTTTATTTTTAACTTCTGCTGTATAATTGCATGGCTTTTCCATAACCGTTTTGTTTACTACACCTGTCAAGAACCAGGAAAATGCAAAAGGAAAAGCATGCCATCATCCATGGATAGGGTGTGGCATAAAAACTCCAGTTCCAGCCAATATAATGGATGCTTAGAAATAGAAAGGCTTTAATAAATATAGGTTGGTACATTATAACAATGCATATCAGCACACCTGGCAACCTGAGGAAGTGCAAGGGGCAGATTGGGAAATTGGGAGTCAAATTGTATTTCATACATCACGTTTTTTTAATTTCCATGTGAACAGACAGACTTGAGCGCAGATTGACACAATTCCTACTGTTTTTGTCCCTGCAGTGAAGCAACCCAGTGCGTCACACTCTACTCCAGACAGGGCACCACAGACACCATAGAAGAAGTGGATGATGAGCATGATCAAGGGGAAGACAGGCAACAGCGGGTTCCCTTGCAATCCCAACAGCTAAACGAGAGTGAGGGCGGTGCCTGGAGTGATGGAGAACCCAGGGTGAAAGAGGAAAAGGAGGAGGAGGGTGATGACCCGGCAGGACTAGAGGTTGAGAAAGTAGTAGAGGTACCCAAGGACCAGGTGGGAGTAGAGGGAGAAGAAGCTCCCTGGGAGTCTTTTGGTCCAGACGAGGGCCACTCTCTCAGACTGGAGGAGGCAGAGTCTGCTCCTTCTGCCCACAAAAAGGACTTTACCATTGAGAGTGAGGATGGGGGAGGACAGCAGGACTTCATGCAAACAGAGGGGCGAGAAGGGCTGCTCTACACCCCTGATACAGATGCTTCTAAAACGTCTGACGCTGATGTGCCACCCAGCTACAGCAAGGCCGTCAGCTTTGACCGTCTGGAACTCAGTGATGACGAAAGTGACATGGATAGGAGGAGGTGTATGGTTATGACCTCTGACAGCCACTCAGACAGCAGGTCAGACATCATGTTGCCCTCTATGACCACTGAGCTGACCGCCAGCGAACTGCTGCTAAACAAGTAAGTCCAAAAACAACCAAAGCCTTATTAACATGAAGCCTCAGAGGAATCAGAATCAACGGTCATTTTCATTGAATGCCTTATCCTGTTTTAACTGGTATCTAGATTAAGAAGATCCTTGCCACACCATATATGTAAACTGGTATTGGTGTATCTTGTACAGCAGTTTTAAAATTTAACTTCAAAATGCTGCACTTGTGAAGCTGATGAGACAATTGGTCCATGGACATGGTAAAGGCCCCTCACCCTTCTCACCAAGGAGCAAGGTCCCAGACTGAAAGAGATAGTTGTTTTGTGTCTTATTTTGGCCATTTTGTGTCTCTGTGGTCGGGGTTGTTTTGCATCTCTTTGTGTTCATCTTTAATCTATTTGTGGTCTTTTTGCATCTCTTTGTGTCTGTTCAGGATGTTTTATGATGAGGAGCTAGAACAGTCAGATAGATTCTACCAAAAGCAGCCTCTGATCCTCCAGCTCTGCTACGCTCTCTACAATATGCTGGTGGCCCACTCAGAGATGGTGTGTTACCTAGTCATCATCATCAACCACATGGTATCGGCATCCTGCGCCACACTGGTCCTTCCCACCACCATCTTCCTCTGGGCCATGCTGTCAGTCCCCAGGCCCAGCAAGCGCTACTGGATGACTGCCATCGTCTATACTGAGGTATAGTCAGATACAAAGATGTCCAAAACATCAGCTGATTAATAAAATTGGCAGGTGGTATTATTTTGTCAACCATTAGATTATGTTGCTGGCTGTCCTACAATAAGTACATTTTTGTGTGTTTGTGACATTGTGGGGGAAATTGCTAATTTTAATACACAGATAAGATGAGAAAGAGTTAATCGCATTGTAGTATAAGAGAAATAATTTTATTGATTTTTACGTTTCATTGGTAAACTTTGACATAATCCCTTCACTGACGCACATTTTGCTTTTCCTCCAGGTTACCATCGTTGTCAAGTACTTCTTCCAGTTTGGCTTCTTCCCCTTCAACCAGAACTTAATAGATAAGAATAAACCATATCACCCGCCCAACATCATTGGTGTGGAGAAGAAGGATGGTTACGTCCACTACGACCTGGTCCAGTTACTGGCTCTCTTCTTCCACAGATCCATTCTCAAGGTCTCTGCAAACCTGCAATATTTAGTGACATTTACTGAAAAATTAAAGTTTCCAGCTGTCTTTATTTGCTAGCTTTTTTTAGTAGACATTTTAGATTTTAGAATTTATTTAGTTTTAAAGATGTATCTCTTAGAAAAGTAAAAACAAATGAGCTTGGGGATCAGTGCCACAGATTGGTTGAGGAAGTCGGAAAGTGGTGTGAGATGGACTACGCATTGTTGGTTTTGGTCTTCTTATGCAATTTGTTGAAATAAGAAAAATCTAGAAAATTGTCAACTTTATCTGTTAAACACGTACAGGCTGTTAGTGCTTCCCATATATACAAATATTGTAGGAAGCCTATATAAAATGTATTTGTTAAAAATATACTTTATTCCCTGTGTTGATATATTAAATATCTTGAAATGTCTTTATAATCATAACACAAAATTACAATAATATACAGTATCTGTCATAAAGTGCATTATTGGGTGCAGTTAAAAAAACAACTCAAAGATTACATGGGGTTAAATAAAACTGTAGCTAATTACAAACCCCTTACTGCCTTAATGAATAATTGTGAAAAACAAAAATAATGCAAAGTTTGCAAAGAAAATGAAATTTCTCTGGTTGATTATGTATCTGTGGCCATGCAGGAAGTATATTAGCTTTTAGCAACACAAGCTGGCTGATATTCAGTATGGAATAAAAGGCCATTATTGACCCAAATTTAGATGTTGCGTGACCTTGCAGCAAAGAGATTGAATCTTGCTAGAACATTTCTCTCAATTGTTTCTGGCAGTTTTCCTTATTTCTCAACAAATAAAAGAAACTGCAGAGTGCACTGTTAGCCCTTCATGGGACAACACTGTGATTGTTTTGGATATACTGTGAAATGTTTGAATAAAACTACACTTCCTGTACCAGATTTTTAATTAATCTGTGCGTAAAATACGACATGGTCTAGCATTTTTCCCTTTTCTTTCCATCTTTAGTGCCATGGTCTATGGGATGAGGAGGACCCCAAAGAAAGGAGAGAGCCCTCTCGTCTAAGTGAGTCAGAGGACGAGGGAAAAGACAAGGAGAGTGAGAAGGGGTCCGAACATGCCTCCTCGCTGATCAATGATGAGAGGGGCTCCACTCGCACCTTGAGATCCATAAACTTTGGGACTTCCATCGATTCAGGACATGTCCAGGTACACTACCCGCAGCAGCAGACCCACCAGCGTCGCAAGAGCTCCAGCGGCGGAGGCTCGCACATTTCTCACCGATCTCTCCACTCTTCTGCAAGGTCTAAGAGAGGTGAAGATCCTTATCTACTGTCTATTTCCTACCACTAACTAGACAACCGGTTCAAAACATTAAAAGTTGGAAAGTTAACAATTAACACTTACTGAGAGTAATAAGTAATTTTGTAGTAGACATAGCTGATACTATTCTAACAATAATAATCATAATAACAACAATAAATAGAAGGAATCCTCTGGGATTGTGTCACAAAAAACATTTATGTGACAAAAATGCATTGTGTTTTCTAGCCTTCATCCTTGGATTAGGTCTTTGTGTTTGTGGATCTTGCCTTATCTCAGGCAGTGGCTCAACGCCTTGTCATGGTTCATTTAAAGCTCAAAATGTAAATTGTTTCCACAGGAAGTACTACTTCCCACAACAGCAGCCACAAGGACGGCAGCCAGGCCAGCGTCCATCAGAAGACCCGCAAACAGATGATCATGGAGAAGTTGAGGGAGCAACTCCTCAAAGGAAAAGCTTTCATCATAAAGCGGTACAATGAAGCGTAGCTGGTTAATAAAAGTTGAGGCAGTTGTGTTTTTTGTCTCCACCCATTGCCTTACTGGCCAGCTATGGTGGAAATATTTAGTCATAATTCAAATTGACAATCCAAAGAGAAAACGAAGCAACATCAAATTAAAAACATTATTAATTTACTATGCTACTAGGAAAAATCATGCCACAAATAAATTTCAAAAAGAAAAAGGAATCACAAATGCTTAAACTGAAATCTTTGAAATCTTTTATTGATTGAGAGAAACGCCAACTATGAAACTCAAAATGGAAAATAGAAAAGCTTAAAAGGTAATATTTAACTTAAAATCTCAAATAGAAAAAATAAATTATTTCACATTTGGAAATTGCCGTTTGACATTTTAAGATTCAACTTTTCAATTTCGATTTAACATTTGGCTTTTCATTTTGACTTGACCCTTGTCAATGTAAATGAGGAGGCGTGGCCCAAAGGCTGGTGGGAGGGTCTGAAACTAAAGGGGTGCAAAGGCACCTTATGGACAGCTGGGGGAGCTGACTGCTGGGGAGCACTGTTGAAGAGCATCTGGCTGCAGTTTCGCTTCCAGGCTTGCTTGGCCTCATCATTAGATGATAGAAACTGATGATGTAGGCTAGACACAAAGAACATTTTATGAAACAACAGTGAAGTTTTCATGTTGTCACTGTTAAGAGAAGTAGCCTAAGGGAGTGATGCAAGCACGGCAACGGTCCTTAGAGAGAGAGAGAGAGAGAGAGAGAGAGGAGAGAGAGAGAGAGAGAGAGAGAGAGAGAGAGAGAGAAGGGGGGAGAGGGAGAAGAGAGAGAGAGAGAGAGAGAGACCTCCAGCTTACAGCGGGTTCTCTGAGCATGACTTTCCGGCAGGCGAGCAAGCGATCCCGGCTGCCACCAGCTGGCTGTCACGTCAGACCGGAGCTTCTCCAATCCGGCGTCAACATCGGAGAAAATGTGCAATTGGCCATCTATTTTTGTAAAACTGCCCACATTCAAACTCTACACGGTAAATTATTCGCATAAAAAAGTCTCAGATGGGAATTTAGTGGTGAAATATCTGACGAAAATTGTAAGCTCCAGTCTGACGTGACAGCCAGCTTGTTGCGACCGTGCTCGCCTGCTCGGCGGCCGGCCAGTGATTCTCAGAGACCCCGCTGTCGGCTAGAAGTCTCTCAACCCTCCAGCCTTTGGGCCACGCCTCCTCATTTATATTGACAAGTGTCAAGTAAAAATGAAAAGCCAAACATTAAATCGAAATTGAAAAGTTGAATCTTAAAATGTCAAACGGAAATTTCCAAGTGTAAAATTGAAAAGCTAAAATTGAAAATTCAAAAATGTAAAGTGCAAAGACTAAAATAAATTAATTTTTCTTTTTGAGATTTTAAGTATTTCCATGTAAGCTTTTCTATTTTCCATTTTGAGTTTCATCGTTGATGTTTCTCTCAAAAGGTTTCAAAGATTTCAGTTTAAGCATTTATGTTACCTTTTTTAAATTGAATTATGGCAGGATTTTTTTTCTAGTAGCATGGTAAAATAATATTTTTAATTTGATCTTGCTTAATTTTCTCTTTGGATTTTCAATTTGAATTATGAAGAAATATTTCCTCCATAGCCAGCTTTCATAACTGGGATTATACAAGAAAGAATGTAACTTTATGAGGGCATTGATGAGAACAGTGCTCAGCAAGTATTCTAGACAAATATTGGAAAATCATATTAGTCATACAGCAGTTAAAACCTTTCAAAGGTCTAAATTTAGACCTTTAATTACAGCATTCCCGTTAGGCCAGTCAGTGTAATGTTTGTAAGTGCTGCGACAGACAATCAAAACATGACATTACTGTTCTAAATTGAATCACAACAGAACAAGTGGTTTCTGAGATGTCATGTCTACAACAGTAACTGATACACATAGAAATTATATTTTCAATCATTAAGGTTTTCTCAAAATAAGACCAGTGGTGTCTGACAACACATATGGATTTATTAAATCTTTTAACCTGTCCTTATCAGAAAAAAATATACATTAAAAGTCTAATAAAGAGAAATGCAATTTTAAAACCACATGCAGCATTTCTAATACAAAAATTATTTGTAAAAACAGGTTGTAAAAACAACCTAAATGGTGCCTTAAAACAGAGGTTCTCAATTTCTATTCAGCCAAGATAGATAGAGAGAGACCCCTTATGTCCTTTGGAAAAATAACAATAACTAGAAAATGCATTTTCTTCAGAAAATCTGTGTGAATGCTGAATAGCTAAATTACAAAAGATAAACTGGATTAATATCTTAAATCTGTAAGAAGTTGCAGTAGTGAGAATATTTGGAAATGTGGGAATTGTTTTAATTGATACGAATTTCATTGACAAGTTGAATAACACCACCAATGTAAAAAAGATGTGGAATAATTATAGGGTTTCCTGAAAAGCTAATGCTAAAGCCAAACTAGATTACTGGTTAAAATGTGTAAGAGGAAGGTGAAGTTGAAAGAAATGTGGAAAAGTGATAATTGTTTTAATGAATGTATATATTTAAAAGTTGAATATTAGCTATACTGTATGAAAGTTGTAGGTGTTACAACCGGAGCACAGCAGTGGCAAGCGAACAACATATTACTGTCATTACTGTGTTAGTATGTATAGCTTATTTTTTTTATACTTCTATAGTTTTAGTTATGTCTAAGAACAACACAGAGAAATGTATTACAAAGAAATTAGACATGTATTTTTTTTTTTAAAAGATGATTTTTTGCGGCTATTCCCTTTTATTTAAAAGTGACAGGGAAAGACAGGAAAGGTGGGAGAAAGATGGAGGATGACACGCAGCAAAAAACGCAGGTTGGACTCAAACCTGGGCATCTGCAGCATACATGGGGCGCGCGCTCTTAACTGGGTAAAGCTCAGAGGTCACCCCAGAAATTAGACGTATATTAAACATATTTCCAGATTATAAATTATATATTTGTTAGATCAAAAAATTATATATGAACTATAGATTTAAACATTTAATATTATTTGTTGAACTATGAAGCATTGTGTAAAAAAGAAGAGAGATGAAAAGAGGACCCCCAGTTCCTGCAGCAATGACTTGAATTTATAAAGATGGAACAACTTTTGCATTTTTAGATCTACTGCAGAAATGTCCCAGGCAGAAGGACCAGCATACTATACATACACATCTCTTTGGAAAGTGCACAGCAGACTTTAGAAACTGAGCTGAGACCTGGGAATGAAGAGCATAGCTATTGATTGATTTTACAGATTTTATTGTTATGGTGAGCGATTACAGCAACAGCAAGACCCACCTGGACCACTTTCACATGTTTCTTTGCTTATAATAACATTGTTTCTTTTTACTTCCACGTAGGTTCCTGGAGATCTACCTTCCTATGAGGCAGTTCTTCTATAACTTGATCCACCCAGAATACAGCGCGGTCACTGATGTCTATGTGCTGATGTTCCTTGCTGATACTGTTGACTTCATCATCATTGTGTTTGGATTCTGGGCATTTGGTGTAAGTTTTAAAATTAGATTTAGATCCATAAACAAATAACTTCTGACAAAGCTAATATTTATTTACATCCCTTCTAGAAACACTCGGCTGCAGACATTACATCGTCCCTGTCAGAGGATCAAGTGCCGGGACCTTTCCTGGTCATGGTCCTGATCCAGTTTGGGACCATGGTGGTGGACCGGGCGCTCTACCTCAGAAAGTCTGTCATGGGCAAGGTGATCTTCCAGGTCATCCTAGTCTTTGGCATCCACTTTTGGATGTTCTTTATCCTGCCAGGAGTCACAGATAAGTAAGAACTCACATTTACGTCACATTAAATATGTTCTTTATTTCATCTAAAGTCAGTAAGTGTCCTGATTAATTAGATTAAAGTTCAATATTTAAGGTGCCCTGGGGACAATATCCCGGGTTTAAAATATGGCTTAGTATCTTTGGTGCATGTTTTTCATCTCTCTTTTGTCTGTTACTATTCAAATGACGAAAAGAAAAGAAAATCTGAAAACGTTAGATGTTTTATGTTTTACAGCTGAAAGGATTTTTGTTATTTGCCATCAAGAATATTTGTGCTGTTTATAAATAAAATACAAAGAACCAAACTACTTCATTCTTCAATTTTACAAACTGTCTCACTTGTCTTCCCCTTTATAGGCGTTTTAGCGAGAACACGGTTGCTCAGATGTGGTATTTTGTCAAGTGCGTCTACTTTGGGTTGTCAGCCTATCAGATCCGCTGTGGTTATCCCACCCGTGTTTTGGGAAACTTCCTCACCAAGAGCTACAATTATGTCAACCTCTTCCTGTTTCAAGGGTGAGTTACCCTGGGAAAGTATCATTTCTTCCAGCTGGGCTAACAGGTCCAAGGCTTTGTTCATATCAGGGGTTGATAACTAGCTGCTGTTGCGAGAATGGAAGGAGACAGACAAAGACTACAACTGGAGTAGTTTATTTAAAAAATGTGAAAACAAGATATTTATTAAGTGTATTTTGGGCATCTCCATTGGTATATTCGTTGATATATTCATGGTCCCATATTGTAAAAAGTGAGATTATGAACCAGGTCAAGGTGCTATACTTATACATATTATACAAATTTTCTATGTATTGTATGTATATTCGATTGATTGATTGATGATGAAAATAATCATTTGTTGCAAACCTGGTCATACCTTGTGTATGTTATTTAATACTTACAATTAAATTAATGAATTTTAGATTTGGAAACCACACCTCCAGTTTCTAGATTATTAGTTTTCTGTTAAAGGTGCTCTAAGCGATGTTGGGTGACGTTACTTCTTGCTGACGTTAGAAGTACTTTCAAACAAAACGAGACTAGCTTGCCCCTCCATCCTCCCTCATCTTGTCCCCTCACCTCCCTTCTGTGCTTCCGCGCACTAACCCCCCTACCCCCACCACCAAATCCTTCTTGTTGGTCATTGGCTGGAAAGCTGGAACACTGTTTGTATAGGCTTTGTTGTGCAGGTGGGCACATTTTGTTTTTGTTGCCGTTTGTAGACCCTGGGCTGTCTACAAAGACCATCTTTTTTTACAGTGTGTTCTGGGGACAGGCATCTTGCAGATAGTAAGGAGATGTTTCCTGTATGTGACAACAAATGTTGTAGCCTAAAACACGCGGGACATCGCTTAGAGCACCTTTAACGTACAAAGAAGTTCTCTCCAGCATATATGACATCATTAATTTGGTTTTATGAATAGCCCAGAACATTGTGTTTTCTACCAGTTTTAACCACCTTTGCGCTTGAACTTCTCCAGACTATTTGTGCACTAGAGGTTTGGCTATACAATAGTATGTAAGGGCTGTTAACTGATTTTAATGTTAACATTTGTAATGGTCGCCAATAGCTGTTATTTTTATAATTTTAATTGAGATCATTTTTATTTCAGAAAATTTCAAAATCACACACAATCAATATTTAATATTAAATACTTAAATAATATGTATGTGAAAACATGTATAGTAATGACCAAAACATGGGCTAAAGCCTTAGCTCGTATTATTTGGCCTGAACAAAATAACAAATTCTTGGGTGGCGGGTGGCCCTGGTGGCACGTGCGACCCATGTGCCAGGGCTCAGTCCTTGCCGCATTGGCCAAGGGTTTTGGCTCTGGCCCATTGCTCTTTCCTGCATGTCATTTCCCTCTCTCTCCCACTTTCCTATTTTAATATATCCTGCTAAATAAAGGAAATAAAAGCCCAAAAAATAATCTTAAAAAAAAGAAAATTAATAAGCAAAACTTTCTTAAAGATTTCTAAAGGTATTGAATCTGATTTTATTTTCGTCTCATATTTTGCCAGAATAACTTAGATTTGTCTTTTGTTTGTAGTTTCCGTCTGGTGCCATTCCTGACGGAGCTGCGAGCCGTGATGGATTGGGTTTGGACTGACACCTCGCTGTCTCTGTCCAGCTGGATCTGTGTGGAGGACATCTACGCTCACATCTTTATCCTGAAATGCTGGAGAGAGTCTGAAAAGGTGTTTATCATTGTGGCATCAGTCTAGTGTGAGGAGAAGAAGAATCACTTTCAGAGCCAATGTCTGTCATGTCGGACTTCATGCTGAAATGTACTTTTTGATTTGTCAAAGTGGATTTTTTTATTTTTTTTATTCAAAGATTAGCTGGGCTCTCACTTTCTAAAATTATCTGTATATAAGATAACAAGGATATATTTTGGAATATGGAACAAAGTGTAATGACGACGGCCTATTGAAAAACGGCACTGTTATGTAAAAACAACAGCTGTTTTGCCCTGCATCCAGGTCAAATAATACATCTTACTGTCCTCTATTGCATCCTTCTGCAGAGGTATCCCCAGCCGCGAGGCCAGAAGAAGAAGAAGGTGGTGAAGTACGGCATGGGAGGGATGATTGTAGCACTGCTGATCTGTATTGTCTGGTTCCCGCTTCTCTTCATGTCCCTCGTTAAGTCTGTTGCTGGAGTCATCAACACACCGCTGGATGTGTCTTTTGAAATCACCTTGGCTGGATTTCAGGTGTGGTCATCAAATAATTCGAGCCAAAACCGTCTTGCCAAGTGCTTTACTAAGAAACTTAGCCCGAACTCAAATCTTTTTGAAATGAAATAAAACCCTGCCCCATTTGTGGAGAGTTCAAGTAGATCTTGATGAAGTAAATAAATCTGGGATTCATTCTCAGATAATGTCAGGTCTAAATTTGAATGTCTTGAAGTGGCTCTTTATCAGTTTGTGTGATTTATGAGAGAGGGAAGCCAGAGGATTGTGATTATATTTCCAAGGTTGTGTTAGTATGCTGGCTGCAGGGTTTAATGTTTGATTGTGTGTCTTCTCACAGCCCATCTTCACCATGAGTGCTCAGCAAAAACAACTGCAGGATGTGAAACCAGATGAATATGAAAAGTTTATGAAGAGATATATGAAAAAGGATGTAAGTAAAAAAAAATACAATGCAAATACAAGATGTCAGTTGTAGTTTTGTCGTTCTATTTTTTTCTGTCAGTTGTATACTTAATTAATTAACTAGTTGATTCTGCTCAAAGTTAAAAGGAAAACAGAGTGTTGGAAAAGTTAAACATTTGACCTAATGGTTGCAAAGTTATTAACATTCATTCATCCTTTGAAGAACATGACGGTCTGTACCAAATTGAATGTCAGTCCATTCATTAGTTGTCGAGATACAGCAGAGGAGTAGCCAATAAATCACAAAAGTCAATAGACTGCATCCTCTGGGGGAAATTAATGTATGTACAACGTGATAATGTCAATCAACATTAATTGCTGTTGAGATATTTCACTCTGAACCAAAATTTGGAACCAACCAACATTGCCCTGCTAACAGTCATGCTGCTATGTGGTTGGCTAAGAACTCTACACATAGTGGCTTTAACCTTTTAAATAATGTTCCTATGTGGTTTTGTGCTGCGGTCAGGACGCCTTGCAGTGGCTGGAAGGCTACATGCCAGAGGACCTGATCATTGCAGAGCTGAAAGGCAGCTCCAACTCTCTGTGGACCATCAGTCCACCAAGCAGAAAGAACCTCATAAATATGTTGGATAGCGAGGACGATTTCCCCATCACTGTGTCCTGGTCTGTGCAAAGGTACATCTCATTTTGTCCATTCACCATATACTCTTGTATCTGCCAATGTAACAAGAAAGTGGAGGAATTATGACCTATAGTCAGTGAGCATCACAAAGTGAAACTAAAAAGGAGAAAAAGGGCATTCATGTCTCTCCCCCTCAATGCAATATAAAATCATAACACACATTATTTGACAATTTACCAGGTCTGTCCGAACATTACAAGACGCCTTAAAATCCAGTAACGCATACAATCAGTTGTCCTAAAAAAAGGTCCAGCAGTAGTATGAATTATCTCTCAGAATTATATTTCAATCATGAATTGAAGTTGTGAAAATAATTTGGTCGTGCAGGACTTTTTTGTTATGGGAGGCTGATACACAGACTGGTGTATGGCCAAATCAATTAATCATATACATGTAATAATCAATCAATATTTCAAGTAAAAAATGTATACTTACAAACTGCTGCAAATTCATGAGGTAAAAAATCCTTTGAACTCATTTCTGTATGTTTTTGCCCTTGTTGTAAGAAACCTTACTTTTGGCGCCAAGGCTGAAATAGCATCAGGAAAACTGGGGACAGTTCTTGACTCAGAGACAAAGAAGGAGCTCATTGCACTCCTAAATGGGACGACAAGCAACTCACACGTGTGAGTATATCCGCTGATTACTCTCTTCTTTTCACTTTTCCAATGTGATGTGATATATTCTTTAAATTATTATCATTAGTTTATTTATCAGGAACCATTTTTAACCTTTATACAGCTAATTTACATCTGTGGTCCAATGTCTGTGATGATAATCAAAAGCTGTCAGTCACCGACAACATACTTTCCTCCTTTCATTGACATGTCATTTAAATAAAGTTTTACCATACCATAATATAAAACCCGGAATCTGTCTTTTAACAAAGAAAAAATATAGTTTACTCTTATACTCCAAAATATTGAGAAACTAAGTAACATAATCGGTTTTCTGCTGCAGTAACAGCCTCTCTTCCTTTGCAGGATCCTAAAAGAAATCTTCCCTCGTTTTATTCGAGCGCCCAGTGACTCAGATGCCAAGCCTGTTTATCATCTTTTAGAAGGTGAACGTCTCCATCTTTATTACTGTATAGCTTGGACTGACTGTGACTTTTGGCATAGTTAATACTTGATTTGGTGACAGCAAAGGAAACTTAAGAGCCTCTATTTAAAATAAAATTCCACTATCAATAAATTGACAGCTTTTCTTAAAGGGCTCATAAGAATAGTGTTGAATCATCTTGTACATTTCTTTAAAGCCACTATGTTTAGACTAGCAGTATCAAAAATCAATGCATATCTACACATAATGGCTTTTACAATATGATTAAATATTGTCATTTTTTCTCAAAATGGATACATAATGTTTATTTATTAAGTAGAAGTCTGACATTATTTATATATTTCAATTACCTGAAATTCTTATTTATATTTAATTATACAATATATATATATATATATGTTAAGCTGCCTTGTTTACCAAAAATGATTTATTACATGGATATCATGGATGGGAGATAGGGTTTGATCTGAATTTTTATCAGTTTTATTCTGAATAAATTTAATTATTTTATCCTTTATCATTGTAGATGAAAAGATGTTAAACATAACCTTGACCTTGGAGCGAGCTCAGAAGGTTTCGGATCAGATCCAGGAATGGTGGGTCGTCAACCAGATGGAGCGCGGCCCGATATTAAAAAACAAGTTTGATACAGGCCTGGAGCTCTACGTATTCAGCGACCAAGTCAGCCCACCCAGTTTGGGCTTTCTGGCTGGATATGGGTATGTGGTGATACTTTGGGATTTAAAAGGAAAAAAAAGATTTGTCCTAGTTTGATATTTCAGTGAAATGTATGTTTTGCATTTTATTTATTATCCAAAGCTGTGCAACCAGTGGGTATCTAGGGGTCTAGTGATCATTCACCTTATTCGCATGGTGATTTGAGTTAACACGCGTTTTGAGAAACAATCGTTGAGGTAGACAAAATTTTAACTTAAAGTGTAACAAGCTAAAAAGGTTTAGGACCACTCATCTTAAGGATTGGCATGTATAAAGAACTTTTTTGGGGCATTTTAGGCCTTTAATTCCACAGGACGGTGACGATATGAAAGGGGAAATGACATGCAGCAAAGGGCCACAGGCCAGAGTAGAACCCGCAAAATTTTAAGCAAATAATCAGCCTCTTACTCTTTTAAACTTACAATCACATTGTTCTTTCAGCACACATGAATCACAGTAACAAGACTGGTTTGAAACATGTAGTGGCAACCGAACATGACTTTAGTTCCCAAGCAGATGAGTTGTTGATGGTGAGGAGAGTTAATAAATTGTGTTTGTTGAGGACTGATGACCTGCGCAAAATGTCCAGATGCTTTCATCCATGTTTAAAACCGTGGTGGTAAATCGGGCTTCATCTCACATAGACTGAGAGAAAATTCCAGAGTTTGACAAAGAATCTTGACACCCAGGTAAACTTACTGGACCTTTTCCAGTAAAGTAAGTCTTGTGATAACGATTAAACAAACTGCAATGACAACTGCACAAATTCCATCTGTGGATAAAGGCATGGGATGCAGCTAAAAGGCCATTGTGCAAACTACTATTTCACAGGTCAATAATAAACTTTTTAAGTTTCTGGTTAGAGGTGACAATATGGAATTTAGAAAATTAGTGAAATAAAAGAAAAAGTGGAGTACTTTTATAACCTTTTCTATCTTTAACTACAAGAGCTTATACAATACATGGACAGTATGTCTTATGTCTCCTGCATAAAGGACTAGTTAATAAGTTAGACTGGCACCCAAAAATCGAAATAGAAAAACCCTTTTCCCCAAAAAACCTTTTTTGTGCCGGGATCTATGAGAGAAGAGTCCAAAGGTATCTGCGCTAAAATTTTTACTAATGATGTGAGGGGCCCCCCGTGGATTAGATTTTGAGATGTCACTGTACTTCGTATCACCTTTTGGGGGGCAACTCGATACCCTGTAGTCATTGCAGTAAGAAGAAACATTTGAGAACACACTTGTCAAATTTCCTTTCTTTTCCCTGTTAGTATCATGGGTTGTTGCCTCTGTGGCGGTATCGGCAATTTTGTCGGGAGTTTTTCAGGGGGATTTCCCCACCACAGTCGGGGAGTTCCCCCGGGCCCCGCCCCTTAAAGGGCCCCCGCTTTTCCGGGTCCGAGAAAGGGGGAGCGGACCTGGGGGGGACATTATGCCAAATCATTTTCCTTTTACCGTCTCAGAGACTATTAAAAGTGGACCAGAAGAAAAATCAGTGAAACCATGGGGGAATGGACCAATGATGGAAAAACCCATTTAAAAGGAGACCTGTTGGTTTTGAGCAGCTAGTGGGTGGGCCCCCCTATGGGGGGAGCAAAAAGTCACCCCCCCCAAACCTGCCCCTTTTCAACTGAGCTCTGAGGGCACCCACACAAAACATTTGAGTTAAAGGTTTTTTTTACTATTTACTGATGAAAAACAACAATTGTAGCATATTTTAATTGAGGATTTTGATTTGCCGGGTGTTTTTCTTGCCAAACCGGGCCCAAATTTTGGCATCCAGGGGATAAAAAAAGCGGGGTGTCCAGTTGGGACTGCAAATCTTTAGGAAATTTTCCCAATTAAAAAAAAGTTTTATCCGAACAAAAGGTATTTTTAAAACGCCCAGCCCCCTAAACCTTTACATTTTCATGGTAGGGGAGGAATGGTTGCAACATTAATCTTTAAGGGCTTCCCACCAAAAAATAAATGCACAATAATGACCACATGAGCACAAAGTCATATTTTCCCCCCCAACTGTATGCGGGGCCTGTGGGACTGGCAATTGGGTCCTTTCCCATTTTGTAAAAGGGAAGTGGACCGGGAAAAAAGGCTGGTTCTGACCAAGAAACCTGAAAATACTTTTCTTTTTTTAAGTTCAGAGGCCACTTGGGAACCTCTTGAGAGACACAACAAAAAACAATTTTTACTTCCCTTTTTTTGGTTTGTATGCGAAAACTGTTTCAATTACTCAACTTTCTCAGGAAAGTTTTTTCACAGATAATAAGGGGGATTTTAATGTACAATATTAGGCTTTTGATGGATGTAAAAGAAAATGAGGCTGAAAAAATGGAACTTTAAATGGCATGAAATTTAAAGTGGTATTTCAACGGATGATCCCCCGTATATTTACTGCACGGGAAAAAAGTTTAAGGCTTATTAAGCGTAAATTTTTCTCGGGGGTTTTTTTTAAAAAAGATTGTTCAGTCCCCATGTTCAAATCTTACAGGTTTTGGGTAGGTTTTGAACAGCAGGGGCGTTTTGAATCGGGTAAAGGGGCGTAGGTGGTAGATTCCGCCCAAATCCTGTGAAATTGTTTTTAAATTCCCCTCATGGGCACTGTGGGCCTTTGTGATTCAGTCCAAAAAAAAAACAAATAGACACAAAAAAAAATTGACAGAAGGGCTGAAAACAAAGCCCTTTTTTCCAAAAATTGCTTAAGGGACATTGTCATGATAGAAAAATTATATTTTCCAATATATTTTATTACGTACTACAAGTTTAGGGGGACATCACGGTGAAAAAGAAAAGTGAATTACCCGTAGTTAAGGCATGTACGGTTATTAAGGGCGAGACTGCAAATAAAAACGGAAAGGTGTTATTTTGCTTTAACTGCTGCTTGTGGGAACTGATGTGCAAGAATAATCGTAACCATGTTTCAAAAGGACACCACCACAACCAAAACTAGCACTAACCAATATTTGAAATTATTTTAAATTTTTTAAATTAATTTTAAAATCAGTTTTTGGGCATAAAAGGGGAAGAAATAAGGAAAACCAAAAGGGGTGTAAGTAATGGAATTTTTAGTGTGGGGGTAAAAACAATAGGTTGAGTATTATTTTCAGGCATTTGCATGTGTGAGGGGTTGTAAAAAGGGGGGAAAGGAAAAATTTTAGAAAAAGAAAGGCAGCAAATAGGTTAAGAAATTGTAGAATGGTTTGTATAGATAGATAGATAGATAGATAGATAGATAGATAGATAGATAGATACTTTATTGAACCCCAAGGGGAAATTCAAAGTCTTAGTAGCTTAAAGACGTCACACACAACATACATATACATCATAAACAATATGATAAAATAACAAATCCACATGAATAAAATGGACAATAAAAGAAAAGATACTAAATAAAAGTTTCAACAGCCTAATTGTGGTACAACTAATAAGGGCCACTTGTAGCTAAATATATTTTTCCCTGAAGGCCTTCTAAAACGGACACCTCAGCTCTATTTGATATTATAGTAAAGTGGTGAACTGCAATACAAAGTCAGCTCACACATTGCCCGAACTAAAGAAGTCTTTCGTAAATACTGTACACATTAATTTAAGGAACACTTCGGGTAATAACCCACTCGAGGAACAGTTAAGCATTTTTATTTTCACCAATGGCAAAGTTTATGTACATATACTCAAGTCCAGTCTTGATCTTGCTAATGCACGGAAGCATCACAGATAATGAGAGGGCATTACAAAAGTAGCATGAATGTGTATGCATTAAATATCGCTTAACAGGAAGAGCATTAGCCTCATTAAAGCTAAATAGGTCTTGGGAGGCTACACAGTCATTACATGTCTGTCAGAGGCCATTTTGGGCTAGACGTCTGCAGCCGCTGTTCACTAAGATGGAAAATCTGTCCACTAACTCATTTTAGAAAATGCACAGAAACCATAAAATGCCACACAATGGAAATGTTTATTGATGCATGTGCAACATTTGGAGATATGCTTTTGAGGAATATACAAGAAGTGGGCAACAGCACAAATAAAACATTTTAACAATCCCTTTATCACCGTTAGTTACGTGGTATCCGAATAATTTTAATTAGCATGTAAATGATTTTGTCCCTAATAGAGCTTCTCACATTTACAGTATGAGCGATAAGCTAAATCAGAAATACACAACTTCAGCTTTGAAGAGGAAATAGGGAGAAATGCATTGAAAGCATTGCTGAATGGCCCCGTTTTCATGTTTTAGTCACTTTAATTTGAGGATAGAAATTGGAAATAAAGACAAAGCCATTTTAGTTTAAGGTCACACACACACACACGCGCGCGCGCACACACGCGCACACGGCTAAAAGCTGTACCATCAGGAATTGTATTTTTCTTTTAATTTTCTTAATAACTTGAATAACCACTAATCATAGCTTTGATTTATCATTGCATTATTCCACATGCATTTACAAACGGATTGCATATTGTTCCAGTAACATTTTTAACAGGCTGTAGGAATACTGAATAATTTAACTCTGTACAAATAAACACCTATACACTGACAAACTCATTTTTAGAGTATTTCTGATTACACCTATAGCACTCTTAAGACTCAGTGACAAGAGCAAAATTTACAGCTTCACAGAGACAAGATATAATAGAACATTTACATACAACAGGCTTCCATACATTATTGAACATTGAAGATTTTTCATTACACTGAAGATCCACCTCAAGGAAACACAAATTAAAAAGGCTGCTTAAACTTGGGTTGACTCCTCTGCAACCCCAACTGTTGTTTTTTAAGTAGCTTTTTTCTTCTTTCTTGCACAATAAAACAGCCGCACATCTGGGCTTCAGAGCTCAAAGAATTTGTCAAGGTTTTTAACTTGTACACAGAGGGTGTAGTGGTGGAGCAACACATGGATAGTGTCGGAACTCTGGAGGTTCCAGGCTAACACAGCCCTCCCTCATAATCATCCTCATCCTCTGCAGCAGCTGGCGCCCCACTAGCGCCACCTTGTGGAGCAGCAGCAGCAGCCTTCTTTTTCTTTCCTCCTCCTCCAGGTACCCTCAGGGAAATGGCTAGCTTGGCGTACTGTAAGGCAACGGGGAATAAAATGAGTCATCAGATCTCAGATTTTAAAGACCCTGAAAACATAATTTCTCAATCACCAGACAAAGATGCATGGATGGGCTTCTTCCTTCAGTTTTAGGTTCAGCTTTTATGCACCACATATCTGGAACAAAGTCCCAGAAAACTGCAGGTCCGCCACAACTCTGTTCTTTCAAATCAGGGCTGAAGACCTTTCTTTTGGATGCTGCCTTTCTTTAAATAATTGTTCATTTCTTATACTGCACTGTAACTTTTATTGTCAGATTTTATCTGTTTTTAAATGTTTTATTGCTCTACAATGTTTAATGTAAAGCACTTTGAATTGCCCAGTTGCTGAAATGTGCTTTACAAATAAAGCTACCTTGCCTTACTTGGATTGACATACTGTACATGAACACAGTTATTGACATACTGTACATGAACACAGTTGTTTAAGAACAACCCTGTTTGTGTTTTTTGTGTGTGAACTTGCTGGTCCTCCTGTAATTTTAATCCTGTCCGGAGCAACAACCTTTTATCTTAAAGTGAATCACTGAGTTTATTCCCCAGGAAGAGCAGCTTTTTGATAGCCTGATGCCAGCTGAATTTAGCCCCGCCCACAACATTTGAGGTTGGGAAGTTCGGTCCGACTTGATCCGTTGTGTAACTATGCTAATGACCAATCAAAATGTCAGGGCGGGCTTTATACAATGATGGACAGATGAGCAACATTAACGTAATCAACCACATCACCAAACAGTGCTTGGGTTGAATTAGTTTACAACAAAGACGGCTGCCGCTGGAAAATTGAGATGTGTAGATTTTGCCATTGTGACTGTTATAGAAGATATCAACAGCGCATTCATTTTAAAAAAGGGACAAAGAACCGCGATCAAGGCATTTGTCAATCGGAAAGATGTTTTTGCCGTCCTTCCTACAAGATTCGGCAAAGGCTCAACATACATCACATACTCCATTGCTCTGATTGGTTGTAAATCTATCCAATTGAGTGCAAAGGCATTTTCTTTCTTGGTTTGGTAGACGCACTGCCCATAATCACAGCCCACTGGAGCAGTATCAGACTCATATAGTCTGATATATAAATATATACATACATACACAACACATTCATTTGTAATTATAAGGTACTCACATCATTGTCCATGTACTTCAGTAAAGGTGAGTTGCACACACGGTAGACCTGGTCCTCATCCTGCTCGTCGTATCCCTGCAGTAGCGTCTCCATGGCAACGCTATCTTCGCTTCCACTATAGCCTGGCAAACTGGTGGTGACCAGGAGTTACTTCATGTAATGATGCTCAGTTTTAAGTGGCAGAAGCATTACACCATGAATGTGAGGTAATGTCAAAGGTAAACAATCTCCCAAGAGGGCCTTTGCATACGATCAACTTTTGACTAGAGGCAGAAAAGGTTTGACTGCAGGAAATCAGTTGTCAGCAGGGGGAGTTTTAATGCCTTGCCCAAAGAAACCTTGGCTCCTTGTAGTTCCAGTAGGCTACTGATTACAGAAATGAGAATGTGATAAAAACATACCTGTAACTTTCTCTGACACATTTATCAGCTGCAACAAAGTCCCCTCTGTGAAGATGAACCAGCACTTGAGCAGTTGTTTTCTAAAGAATGAAAAGCACAGAGCAACATGTATGATTAATATGCACTGAATACATCATAGGTTTTATTCTATTCTGATAAGTTTCCATTCATAGGAGGTCAGAGGTGAGGGTTAGGCTGCCGGGGTATACTGATTAACTGAGAGCAATCCAGGTTGCAAGTTGGAGTCACCACAACATCGCCTAACTGGTCAATTCAATGCTATCTGACCGTGGTAACATATTAAGTCTGAAAAAGGTGATAGGTAAATTAAAAAAAAAAAAGTTTGATAAGGTACATAGAGAATGTAATAACATAAAAACAACAGTAACCCACCTTGAAGCACATGGGGAAGTTCTCAATCTCTTTGTACATGTTCTTCTCTTTCTGCAGCGCACTGATGCTTCATCCAACCTGGTGAGAAAGACGAGGAAGCGAGGAATGATGAAGAGCAGGTACCCTAGTTTAACATTATTTATAGAGACAGCTTTGGGGCTGTTGTATCCATTTGTCACAGTGGCAGGTGAATATTTAAAACAGCTTTAACCCATTACTTTGTGGGAGAGACCTAAGTGAGTTTTCCGGAGAATAGATCGCTTTCAGTATTCTACATCAACATTTCAACAGGAAAGCTACAACCGGTCCTGCGTTTCATCAATAAAACACCACCTACAATTTGGCAGCGTTGGTGACTGTCCCCTCTACCTTAGCTTCATTTCCTTTACCTTCTTAGCCTGACCAGAAGTCTGGAGGCTTTCCCCAGCAGTTCAACGGCCTGACGCAGGCGGTCCTCATTCTACGGAGAGAAAACATGGATGTATATGAGCAAAAAGTAATAAAATCAACAATCCACATCAATTAAATGATTCATTCCAGTTTTGTTAGAAGATTCATTTCACCTCAAACACGCCAGCTGCCTTCTGATACAGGTCCACAGCTTTCTCTAGATTTAAAGGCTCTATCAGCCTGGGGAAGAATAAAAGAAGGTGTTTTTAGATGAACAAAAAGCTAAATCTTTTTTTTCTCCTAAGAGCTAGCCTGGCATTACACCCGTGTTCCCTTTTTAGTTGCAGGATTTTAATCAGAACTAAAAGGTACAGTGTCACATAATAAGACTAACAGCTAAGATTTGACATATTTAAGTTTCACCTAAGATCAAACTTCTTTAGTGGAGTTAAATAAGAAGATATTTTTTTACTTTCCAGCCCGGTCCAAAGCCATGGCGGCAGTGTCAGGAGTCCCGTTCTCCATGTACATCATACAGGCTTTCTCTATGTACTGAATGGCCTCTGGCATCTTCTTTTGTTCCTGTTGCAATATAAACACAACAGAGTTACAATCCTGCTGCAGATGGTTTACTTACATCTATTTGTTAATTACTTTAATGTTTAATCAGCAATCACCTTCATCATCATACCTGCCTGTTCAATAGCCCTGAGAAATAAAAAGGAAGGGAGTTTGAATAAAATGTTATTTTGTGTTTGTTCGCTGCTGACTTAACACTGGGGCAACACAAGATACTTACTTTGCAGCATGAAAAAGCCTGTAGGACAAGTTAAGGAAATTACAAAGACAGACAGCAGTATAATGTCATGCAACTGGGGCCAGACTACAGAGAGGATACGTCTTGTTTTCTGTGTGATATTCAGCTTCCTTGAGGTAAGCATCTTTCGCTTGCTCATACTGCTTCGCATTCTTGAAGCACACAGCTAAATAACACATAGACAGTTAGACGTTAAAAATGTGGGCTATTTGTGAAATGACTTCGTATTAAAGAAGAACATTAATTGTACGTTACCTGCTTTGGCGTATTCTGACGCAGCACTGTCAAAATCAGGCTTCCACTTTGTCAGACCTGTCTTTAAGCTACAAAAACATCATAATTATGAGCAAACTATAAACGGCTGCATGATCATGCTTTTGAAATTACAGAATAATGCAAAAGTGTGGCCCATCTTTGTATAATAAATCCATTTATTATAAACTGACGATGCCAAAATAATGTCATTTATGTCGCATTAGCCCTGGTGAAAATGCCACAGTGGCCTTTGCAGCTAACGTTAGCTAGCATCATAGTAAAACCCACTGCTGCTTAAGGAAAGAAACGAGATTATTTATCGTAACTCACCATTTTTCTGCTTTAGCTATGTGCTCATGAGCTTCGTTTATTTTTTGAGCAGCCATTATGTTAATTGACTTGATGAGGTATAACGAATTTGTTATCAACAAATAGCAGTGGGTGATGTTTCGTCGATGTTAGGATTACTGAACTCCTTCTCGGGTGGAACGTCATCCGATGTCGCAGGCTACGGGTGCCGCCAAAGACAAAGTACACCACGAATGCGAAACAATAATGGCTGCAGTGAATTGTGTTTATTTTATAATAATATAAAAATATATAAATATAATAATTATTGTAAAACCTAATTATTAACTATGTGGCAGAATCACGGCACCGTTTTCAAGACAAGGCAAGTAGAACTGCTGCTGCCTCACTGGCTGCTGGCCAGTGGTGGAAGAAGTACAAAAGTAGAAATACTACAGCGTTATTATACTTTGTTACAAGTAAAAGTCCTGCATTCAAAACTTACTCAAGTAAAAGTATTAGCATCACCACATATACATTGCGTTAATGTTGTAGCTGGTAAAGCTAGATCTAATTTTAACTTTCTTTATTGCTGGGTAATAGTAAATCAAAATATGTTAGTTAATTTTTATTTTGTAGTAACCAGTAACATTAACTAAAACTGCCAAATAAATCTAGCGCAGTAAAAAGTACAATATAGATATATAGATATTTCAGTAGGCTACAGAAAAACTGCACATTGCACAAAGTGAAAAAAGTGGTACACTGGCTCGTGATAATAAACAAAAAGGTAATTGCTGTGCCACAATTCCATATTAATTCCTAGCAGGTTTTGAGTATGAAGTGTGTCGAAAGGTTACAAAGTCAGCATGCAGACTAAAAAAGTGGGCTATTGATTTATATTATCCTCCCACAACCCAACCCACAAAGGAAATGAATGACCTGCCGACTGCTGAACACTTTACAAAACAAAAAAATAAATATAATTTGTTTTGAAACATTTTTTTTGCTGAAGGCTATTGGCAGTGGCATTCGTAAGTCACAGTTTAATTTCCTGATAGTATAAAACAGTTGAGCATGTTGACTTCTTCTTTACTAACTTAAAAAACACTAAGAAAGATATGCATAACCTATATAGGTCTACTGTATGTTGTATAGTATGTAGTCAAGAATTGAAGTGTTGATTGATACGCAGCTGTTGAATATCAGATGTTTTTCTATTTGGGTGGGGGGCCAGGGGATTTCTGCTGGCTATGGCATATACACTAACGGCCAAATATCAAGGGTCTATTATGAAAATATTTAAAAGTAAAGTAAGTAATATGTAAAAATATTGTTCTAAATTCACTACAAACCACATAAATTAAAAAAAAGAAAAAGCACAATTTAGAAAATGATATTATTATTTGTATTTTTTGTTGAAATTAAATATTATATTGTAATGACGTGACGGAAGCGGAAGTGTGTTGTAATATGGTTAATGACGTCATGACGGCTCTGGTCTCTAATGGCTGAATAACAACAACGGTCGGCGAGTGACAAACTTTCACGAACTTCTACTGAGACGAAAAGAAAGTTGTAAATAGAAAATTGTTTTGAGAGTATACGAGTTTAGGCGCGTTTGTCTGTCATTCTTGTAAGTACAAATGTGGAATTACTGATGGATTCTAGATATGACATACAACGGAGGGCCGCCGGTGGTGGCGGGGGCTCAGCGAACTCTTCCCCCGCTCTAGGGGCTCAGTCGCGCCGCAGGAAGATGCCTCCCAGACCCGCTGATTTTAAACTTCAAATTATCATTATTGGCTCCCGTGGTGTTGGTAAAACGAGCATTATGGAGAGATTTACCGACGACACTTTCTGCGAAGCTTGCAAGTCGACTGTAGGTGAGGACAAGAGGCGTTTGCGGGAATTGTTTTTGTCAAGTTTTTATTGACAGCATTTATCTGGGCTCTGTCTACTTACTGGATGGTATACACTTAAACAGCCATGTGCTGGACATTATTAAGATATTTTCGTCTGTGTAATGGACTGAACAGACCTTACACTACTGGCTGTAGCTAGCTACTGTAACTTAAAAGCTAACATTACCTACAACAATGTTCTAACGTTAGCTAGCTAACAAAACTGTCTTAGCTATTAAACTAACGTTATGTTGCAATAAAGCAACCAACGTCAGACAAACACGCTTGAGGGTTGAAATAGTGTTTTGGGTGGTTGTTGCAATTTTTAGGTTGTTAGACGGGATGTCTAGTACGGATGTTAGCCCATTACAGCAAGGAAGAGATTTGTTACTTGGACAGCATCTTCAGCTGTCCAGTAATTAGTTAGTTAATTAGTTAACTTAATTTGCAAATGGTAAATTCTTCTTGTACCATCGAGTGTCATCATTGAATGCAATCTCCATTTCTGAACCGATATTTTCATATTTCTATATTAAGAGCTGACACATTTATATATATATATATATATATATATATATATATATATATATATATATATAAAATCACCATTCAGCTGAGGGATTTTTATTTAAATTGAAAACCAAAAAGCTACATAAGTGGAAATGGTTAAACAGTCCTGTGACCCAAACAACAGTGTGTCATAGTGTCCAATCCCAAAATAGACACACAAGCAGCTGCTATGGCCAAGCTCCATTTTGTGCCATATCATTCATGTCACACAGCTTGTCACTAATATTGTTTTTCTTAATTACAGATATACCATAAATAAAAATAGAATTTAACCAGACAGACACCCATAATGCAAAGTAGGGAAGTCAATGTTTTTTTTTCCATGTAGCTTGTTTTGAAACAAGAATGTGTGGTACTGATTTCCCCTCATAGGAGTTGACTTCAAAATCAAGACAGTAGAGCTTAGAGGGAAGAAGATCAGACTACAGATATGGTGAGTAATAGAACAGAAGTCTATGGTTCCTTTACTCCTCTGCGTGGTGCATTTCCTGTGTCTGTCCGTCACCCTACTGGCTGCTCTAACAAAAACTACTGGTGGCTTACTGATGCCTCTCAGCTTTGTACAGTAGGTAATGCATGTGCCAAAAAAATACTTCTTAAAAATGCCATTATTGCATGTTTTGTCAACATTAACATGCCATGAGGTATTTTTTATCCAAAGCTCTATATGAAAAACCTGTGGCTGAAGTGGGAATATAACTTTTAGCTTCATGTAGAGCACACATGATTATGCATACTCACCGTGTTGTTGGCTAAAGTTGGCAGTACCTTTTAGTTTTGGTTACATCAGTTACTGTTGTTGAATTTGTTCCAGTAATTTGGTTGAATGACATACAAAAATACACACATGTAAAAACACACAGAAAACACACACATTTGTTTAATTGCACTTTTTATTATAATACAATGTTCAAAAGTAAAACTAAGGCAGAACACTTAACCTTATTCATACCTTGGTAGTGGCATGTGTGACTTTGTTGCGCAATTCAATCAGTGCAATTATTATTGCGAGTGGAAAGCCACTGTAGCAGATGCCACTGGTTTGTCAGGGCAGTGTGAACCTCTGTGTGTGATATGCCCTCCTGATGAAGCTCCTTGCTGGCAGTTATAATGGCATGTCAACATCGTCTTATGTGTATGCGTATACCCAAATTAGAAAATGTACGTAGTAGTATTTTTTTTATTTTATAAACTACACCTACATTTGAAGTGATCTCTTTTGGCCTTTATAATAGTAGCAATTTTATTTAAATTTTTATTATCTGATTTTCCGGAAAATTGGCTTGCAATAATACTGATAAAAAGATGCACTAAGAAAAAATATCATATTTTGTTCTTTTGTTTTTGTTCCCTCATTTATCAGTTAGTGATGCATGTTTGATACTTCAAATATTGTTGGTGAACAGTGAATTGTATAGCAGCTAGCCACTGGAGACATGCAGGGTTATTGTAGTTTTAACAATCAGACCAACTTGTTCTATTGCTCAAACAGATAACCACTCTATTTCCGAGGTTTGATTATGCCTGTACTTGTGTCCTGTGACTTTAACTAGACCATAATTACATTTTTAAAAACATCTACTGTTTTTGTCCAGCCATTGAAAAACTGATTGACATGCCACAAATTACATTTAGGGAATATTTCGTACTAACTGACTATATAACTCCACCCGCCTACCTTAACATCACATGTATCCTTCACCACGTCCCGTTTTTTCCCCGTTCCTCTGCCCACCATGCTACCTGTCCTGTCCGTTGAAGATGATCGTCCTCATTGTGTCTTGTCTTTCACGTTGAACTGCTCACATCAAGCTCCATCATTGCTACGCCTGGCCTTACCTAACCCTGCCATTGTGCTGCTGTGTCTCTGTCCGCTCTTCTGCTCATATGCCTGACTGTGACTCACAATGGGAACAGGGAGAGACTAGCTGGCTGAAGGTACAGTAACACTGCACTGTGAGTGCAGCTTAATCTGCTTATCATGCTGCTCACCCAGCCTCCGATGATCTGCTGAATCATAACATAACCTGAAATGAATCCATACATGCATTTGAAAATATCTTTGCACCTTTTACATTTTTAAGAAGAAGAGTTAATTTCCAAAATGCTTTATATTTAGTTTGGTTTAATTTCAAGTGCTGTAGCTTCTTATTGATCAACCTATAAGAGCTGCTATTGCTTTAAAACTCTAATTTTCATTTTGAGTTAATGGCAACACTGGATTTAAAAGCATTATATAAACACAACAAATGGTAATGGTAAACACACTATAATGTAGTTGTGTGTGTAGTATTTCTAACAATTATAAAGTCTCTTCTGAAGACATATTTGACATTATAACAGCTGTTTTTGTTGTTGTTTTTTCTACTGTATTGTCTTTTATTATTGGTTTATACACCAGCCTCCACTTGCCACAGGAAGAGTTCTTGTTGTTGACAAATGCATGAATAAAACACTTGCTTATAATTAGTTATTATTGTATATTATGTATACTTATTACTTATTATGTGCAAACATTATGAGTAGTTGGAAACCATATATTGCTTATAATGCTTAACGGGAAGGGGTGTAAAACTTTAGTGTTACAGAGTTGACAATCATTTCCTCAAATTGTAGATATCTAAGTTTTTAACAAAACTCTTCTGTTTGTTGTGTTTTAGCTAGATACCAGATAATAATGTGGATACCAGATTTAACCCACACAAAGTGGGATTCTGTGTTTTAAAATCAATGCTGTACATACTAACTAAAGACAACTAATGACACATTGGTTATGACTTGTCATAAAACTGATTCTTCCTCCCCCCATTTTGTTGTCCGTCTTAGTTTTTTTTTTGTGAAACTTCTTCCTATTCTTCATAGTCATTTTTAATAAATAAAAAGTACCTGTGATCAAAACAGTCAATCAGCTGTTTGGTATTCAGAGAAGTCTTGGTGACCCTGCAGACTTTTAATTATATAGGGTTTCATTCATGTCATCCAGGGACACTGCTGGCCAGGAGAGGTTTAACAGCATCACATCAGCCTATTACAGAGGCGCCAAGGGAATAGTGCTTGTGTATGATATCACAAAGCAGGAGACCTTTGACGACCTGCCAAAATGGATGAAAATGATAGACAAGGTAAACTAACTGACATGATTTTTTGTCCTTCGGGGTGTGCTTCTGCCATTATTATACACCAGACATGTCAGAAAGTGTGTTATAACTTTTGAACTTTTCTCTTGTGACAAAACAATTTCTTGGATTCTGCATAGGAATTGTATCCAATAACTGCCAACCCAGTCATACCTCCTGTGATATTCACCCTTAAGTTCTACCTTTGTCTTTAAGCTTGCCAGCACTGGCAGCAGTTACACAAGCTATAGGTGTTTTTCAAGGTGTCTCTTTGCAGAAGCAACGTTTCAATTATAGCCCGACTGCTACTGGATTTGGGAGACTGATACTGATATTTATATTTGAGAATTACGCAACCCATAACATAAATTAAAAAAAAAATATAGTGTTACCTTTATTTTTCTAACAATTTTGTCCAAGAAATTTACTGGGAAGAACAGTTAAAATGTAACTTGTCACTTCTCTCTGGCATTTATGTACTTCAGTGTCTTGTTATTTGTCACCTGACATGGACACCACTGTGACTCCTGATGTGTCTTCTTTCTGTTTTGTGTCAGTACGCCTCTGAGGAAGCAGAGCTTCTCCTGGTCGGGAACAAGCTGGACTGTGAAACTGATCGTATCATCTCCAGACAGCAGGGAGAGAGGGTGCGTTTAACACACACAAATGCTACCCTTCACCGTAATATAACCAAACCTCATCTGTTTCTATAAATTTGATATCAGATTATCTAGAAGAAGATGCAGTAGTTGATGTGTTCATATGTATTATGAGCAGAACATCTTGAAAGTTAAGTAACAAACGATTGCAGGGAAGTAAAAAAAAAAGTGCAGAATGTAGTTCAGAAGAAGCTTTCCATATGCCGGTGAGTTGTCTTTGAATATGAACGTTATGTACTTCAATGACACACTAATAATACATAAGCCCTCCTTCATAGCCCTCCTTCATAAACTGACATTATGTATAACTTATCAATAAATGTCATTAAATCTAGAGGAGAGACTTTTTCATTAAGTTTCCAGTTGTGTTATTCAATTTAATTTCTGCTCCTGTGGAATTAATTGATTTTTTTTTGCTAATGCCAATTTTACTCATTTTGTGCTATTTTGTGCAGTTTTGCTCTCGAATAAGTGGAATGCGCTTCTGCGAAGCTAGTGCCAAGGATAATTTCAATGTCGATGAAATCTTCCTGAAGCTTGTGGATGACATCCTTAGCAAGGTTGGTGTGTTATCAGTGGAGCCTAGTGTGCAAATTTAGCTTTTTTTGTCCACCAATGGCTAGTGCATGTTCACACTTTACCAGCCACTCAATCCGTTACCCTTGTTTTTTTTGGCTGGTGAGTGAAGCACATCTACCAGGGTGGATGGTGCTAGTGTTGTCCCCTGGTAGATTCTATCAATGTTAATTTTTTTAATAAAAACATATCATTAGTCAGATTTGATTAGTGTGACAAATTATGTAATAGTGACACTATTACTAAATTACTTCAAACACATCTTTTGCCGCAGTTTCTTGGCCTACATGTGCTGATATTGAGATATATATATAATATATATATATATATATATATATATGTATGTGTGTATATGTATGTGTGTGTATATGTTAAGCTTATATCAGCTGATAATATTGTATGATATTGGCCAATAATAATCTAAGTGAGAAGTCAGTACAATACTGTGCTGTGTCTTAGCACCACTAAATTCAACACTTTTGGCCAGAATTTTTTTAATGTTCATCAGATAAGATTATTATAGTAAAAAAAAAAGTTTTGCAGAGCATTTATCTGTATCATGAACCTCATACAGTCACAGGAATGTTATCAATACGCTGTGATTATTTTTAACTCTTTAAAGCTTTTTTTCCTTATGTGTCTTTTCTGCAAACTGAGGCTTATTCAGCCATTGCACAGAATAAATTATTGTGGATCTTAAGAACACTGCCTAAATATTAAATACATCAACTGCGTTTCCTGATTTGTCCTCTTCTTCCTGATACCTCAGATGCCTCTGGAGGTTCCTAACACAGAGTTTTCCAACAGTGTCCTGTCTCTGCAGCCTGAACCGGAAGTGCCTCCGGAGTTGCCGCCTCCCCGCATGCGCTGTTGCTGAGAGTCAGTGTGGTCCCCCATCCTACACACACACACACACACACACACACGCACATGCAGACTACCTATCTGACCACAAGTAGGCAGCAAACAGCAGCAGTTTGGAATTAGTGACTGCGGATGTAAGATTCATGGACTCTCTCAACAACTAGTATTATCTTCCCCGGTTTCTTCTCCTGTTTTGTAGCTGTACACTATGACATGTACCAAACTAACACTTAGGCCAGGTGAATCACGACTTCCTACCACCGCTTCTGTCTAAACTTGACCCAGACTACCTCATTCCTCGGACCGTTAGGCTAGCTGTGCCCTGCAGGTGCCTTCGAGGTAGAAAGCCCTCTTTTAGCAGTTGCACACTTTACTAGAAGGGTGATTATTGAGGGCCATACAGTTTCCTGCTTTCTTTTAAAGAATATTAATCACACATACTGTACACTAAGTTTGACATTGATGCCCTGTCATCTAGCTTACAGAAAAGGGATAACTAAATCTTACGTCTCTTGTTCTTAGTTTGAATTCTGGATCTAGGAACAATAGTTTTATATTCTTGTTAATAGGTATTATTACCTAAGTGACAAGTTGACTTGAGGTAAACAAAAGCACATAATGTAAATATGGTGTGTTGCTGTAATGACTGGACAAAGTGCAGATAGTTGTGGCCATCAGTAGGTGGTTGTGTGGTGGTGGATCATATCAGTTTGTATTCCTTTGCCTTAAAGTGTTAAAGTGGCTGAACTGGCTCATTTCACTTTTGTATAAATTGTAATGTTTTGCACTACAATCCATCTTACCTAGTTAAGCTTACATGCAGAAGTACACAATTTGTACTTAGTAAAGATCAATGTTGCCTCTGTAGTGGCCATTCTGAATTCCTCCACGGCCTGTTGAAGTGGGATGGAGATGCAAGGAGAGATGGATAATGTAGTCTTTGAAGTATTAGTGTTTTTACAGGGGCATTCTCTGTGTGTGTCACTGGCTTTTTAAAGGGAGTAGAGACAATAAATAGCTTGTAGACACACATGGTTTCTGCCTTTGTTTTGTTTTTGTTACTAATATGGCAAAATGTTTAGTTTTGTCTTTGAATTCAGATACAGCTTAAAGAAGAATGTTTAAGTATCTCTTTTGGGGGGGAAAAGGGCAGAAAGGTTTGTTCAGTATTTGAAAGAGTTGGGAAACTTTGATCCCCTCTTATCTACTCATTTTGACAGGCTGTTATTGCAGATTTGAGTCGAGTTTCATAATAAATTGATGAAGAAATGTCTTCATATGCTTGAAGGGGATGTTTGTATTTTTAAGAGGAGGTCAGAAGGTTTTATTTATGATACGGCAGTTTGTTACAGACCAGTATGGGTGTATCCCATTACTCTTTAAAAACTCTAGGTAATGCATGTTAAGCCCTCCTGTGTTCATAGATATTAAAAAACATTTAATTCTTCCATCTTTTTTTGTTAAATTAATGCAATGTTGTAGCACCGTGAGTGTTTCTGTTTTGTTTTTACGTGTAAGGAAGAGCCCACCTGATCTAAAATGACCTAAACTGACTTGCTATTGGTTAAATAGATTTTTTTGTTGAATTATTATGTTAAGGTCAAGCTTCTGTGGACTTAAAGTGGCACAGGATGTATTACAACAAATTAGTAGTTTTACACCAAAACAAAAAACTGAGACAAAGCTATCACTGACATCCATGCACATCTTGAAAAAAGATTATTAGCCAGCAAACAACCATACACATTCTACAACTTTGCAATTTTATCACACACAAACTTCTTTTCATATTGTTTTGTGGAATGCATCCTTTCATTTGTCCCTCCTTAACTTTTAGCATTTGGCACTAACCCTGTGGTCTTTGTTATAATAGCCAAGCCTTATACTACTTAGTGTTTTAAATATGAATTTTAAGAAATGCTTTTATTTGAAATGTGTATCATTTAAGATGGAATACTGTACTTAGTAATACACCTGTTATATGTCTTGGAAAAAGGTTTGGCATGTTGAAACCAGATTTGTGGTATTTATAACTTGTGGCATTCTTAAACTAATGAAATGCAATTAAAGATATCTATATTTATTACCACTTTATCGTCTTGATTTTATTCTGTGACTGTCTTTCCAAAAGTGGGATGTGGATTCCAGGAGATGATAATTCAAAGAAACGCTTTAATTCAATTGGCTTTTCTTCGACTTAAGAGGTTCAAGTCATTGAAAGATGCTGTTGTACAAATAATATATGGTAGATTGGGATTGTGGGAATAACACATTGATTTGAGGATTTGGTTCATAGATAATGAGTGTAAGGTTTGCCATGGGAAGAGGAGAGTATTGGTACCTCCTGAATTCATCTCTGCACCTCATTTGAAGGTGGACAATAGCCAATAGAGTGTGTGTCATTAGGGCATGCGCACCAAAGCGTGTCAGACCTGGTCCCGCCTGGTCCCAGAGAAAACAAGGGGTGTGCTTGGGCGCTTGTAAGGCAGCAGCGCATGCGCCCCGCAGAAAATCACTTCGAGCCTTACACCGCAGCGTTTGCAGATTTTACATGTCAGATAGGAAGAGGTACGAGACGCGGGGGCCCAACACACACAGCCCGGGTGTAACAGAGAGATGGAGAGCCGATCTACAGAAGAAGAAGAGGGCTGATTGACTCCTACGGACTCTTTTCTTTCTAACTTAAGCCTTAAGAGCCCTGTCTGCAGATGCTACCTGTCATCCCATCCGTCCCAGTGATCCTTTTTTTGTTGCAGTGTTTCCTCCAAAGGGGCTACAAGCAGAGGGGACTACAATGACAACCTGGTGAATGCAGACTAGATGGAGTAAAACATCAAGCACGGCGCAGGATGCGCATCCCCAGTCCAACAAGGAAGAAGGTAAAGCAACCTGGCTGTTTTTCTGGTTTCGCATGTGAGAGATTTTCCGCGCTGCTGTGGATTGATCGTTTCCTTCATCGCCCTCCTGCTGCCGGTGTCGGTGTATAATGGAGAGCTCCAATGGCTCTGGCAGCGACACCAAACCGCAGAACCACCAGTTGGAGAAGAAGAGACTGAACCGAGCGCCCTCCCCGGCCAGACCTTTCATCAAGGATGTGCACTCTCGCTCCACCAAACCACCTGCCATCATACCAAAATCGCCCAAACTCAGCAAGCAGCCGCAGTCTGCCTCAGTGCCCTTGGTCCATCCGAACCGCAGCTCCAGACGCAATACAACCGGGGCCAAAGAGAAAACAGCCACGGCAAAAAGTAACACCAAGTCTTCTCTCGCAAAAAAGCCCGTAAAGCAGCATGCAGCGGCCGAGCCCAAACCCGCTGGCATCAAAGCGGACAGCACCAGCAGTCCGATCCTCGCCAAAGGCAAGAAGGGGAAACTAGCCTCGGGCTCCCCAGGCCCTCTCAGCCATGGATCCCCGATCCGGGTACCGACCGCAGCGCCTCTGGGCCGGGTCAGCCAGACTGACAGCAGCTCAGACCTGTCAGACTGTCCGTCTGAGCCTCTGTCTGACGAGCAAAGGCTGGCACCGGCCGCTAGTAGCGACGCCGAGTCCGGTACCGGCTCCAGTGACCGGGATCAGGTGGGAGGCGATAATCCGCTGCGGACTGAAGCGACCGGAACGGCTGCTGTCGCTCCATTGCGCACAACCGAGGCTTCCGCCGCGAAGGGAAGCATGTCTCAGGCTCAGCCCGCTCAGGGGGCGCACGGAGAGAAACGCAAGCAGGAGAAACCCTCATCAGGCTCCCAATTCAGACTGCCAGGCACCAAGAATGTAACTGAGGAGGACCTGCTGCGGGAGGTGGAAGATTTGAGATCTGAAAACGACTACCTCAAGGTAGGTTGATGTTATTTCAAAGTTACATGGCGGGCAAACGTTGCTACTATGCTTATTTGTTGCATATGTTTTATATAAACACACCATTTAAAATCTATATTTAAAAACACACCCTTTTCCCCAATGATCATAGACCCTAGCCCAGAAGCAGGTGTTTCCCAAAGAGGACCCAAAACTGTCACTTTACAGGACCGTGACGGCTTAAATCAAACCATCACCGGTTTTTTAAGTGTCCTTGAGCAACTTAACAAAAACAACTGATTGAAAGCAAATTCTAAATGTACACATTATTTAAATCTAAACCCATTTTGTTTAATGCCCAGCTGTCATACCCCTGATGTCCCTCTGTCTACTCTCCATCCATCATGTCGTCTTTTTACCCTTCCCGGTCTTGCCTGTGGGTTTGACCTTTATTGATGGGAGTTTTATTGATAATGGCTTCACCCTGATGTGTTCTTAGCCTTTTTTAAATATATATTGTTGCTGTCAAGTCACCAAAGTCTTATTTTGACAGAAATACTCAACATTTTATCCTCCCCCCCCCTCCCCATGTTACATCTGGGACACCAGAGCAACATTATCTCCTGTAATGAAGTGAACAGATTGTACTTGGAGATGCACAGTAGGTTTTTATTCAGAGTTTTGTTTATCAACGTTTCATAGTGGTATTTTACATATTGTTTGAAGATCTTGCTTGAAGATTACATGCAGGATCCCCCCACCCTTCCCCCGTCTTTAAGTAGGCTATCCCCATGAGTTGGGGAGGGGAGGCTAACAGATAATGCGGCAAACAATCTTGCAGGGTTTTGTTTTTAGATGGGAGACAGGTTTATTTGCATGTTACTCTGAGTATTATTTCAAACTTGATTACGCATGTCTGCGTGTGTCTCTCTCTGGCTGGGTGAAAACAGAGTTAATCAGCTTTACTGGCTCTGGCTGTAATGGCTTTATCCCACAGGACTTGATAACAGTCAGATGTCCCATGTGTGTGGGGTTCAAACACCCTCCTGCCTGGCTGTCGGTCTGCCAGCTGGGACTCTGAGGGGAACTCTTCTACCTCCCCTTTCCCCCCATGCCCCAAAATGTCTGGGAGTCCCCTAAACTGCTACACCAGCACTGCTTGTGGAAAACATGTTTATCACATTTATTTTATTTTGACAGCTTCAGGTTTTATTTTAGATTATATTTTAGGTATTTTTGCTTCTTTTGATAGCATGAAGAGATGTGGTCATGGAGGGGACTCCCACCTGTGTTATTGGGCCTACAATACATAATTTGCACAACACCAGGAAACTGATTATTGTGCCTGCAACCAACCATTTTCATTTAGAGCTGCAATTACTAGTTGATTAATTGTAAACAGAAAATTTACTGCCAACTATTCTGGTAATCAATTAATCCATTTCAGGGCTCTAGAGTGCAAGCAATTTGGTCCCACTCTAGAACCATGCGACCAAAATTTGTAAGGGTGCGACTAAAATTTTCCTAGGTTAGATAGATAGATAGATAGATATTTATTGATCCCAAAAAAATGGGAAATTACAGTGTTACAGCAGCACACAAAATATACATACATACAATATACATGAAATAATTATAATTATAATAACAAAATATAAGAATAAAAATATAAGAATGTAAGAACAAATATTTAAGTATATACAAGATGGGAAAAAACAAAACAAAAATGCACCGGTGCGCCTAATGTCTTCGCATCCGCTGCCTCTACACGAACAGAGTAATGTCGGTTATATCAATATGTTGCGTTATGACCGGTTATTCTGTAAAGCTGTTCCTGTGTTTGGGTCTTTCATCTCCACGCAGCCCCGCCCCCATTAACTCACACACGGCTCCCCAGCAACATGGAGAGACACAGCGGCGACAGCGGCGGTCCACACTGCTTACATTTGTCTACAGTTTTAATTGTTAATTAACGCAGCTGTTAATTGTTAAGATTGAGAGGCAAGCCTGTATTTGTACCAGTGTTTCCGCTGGTAACTCTCTGTTATTGCGGCCGCCACGGTGATAAACACAGAAGAAGTTTTTGAATGCAACTAACTTCAGTTTGTAGAGTAGTAGCGTGTGAGACGGAGCCTACTGGACCTGGGCAAGAGATGTGATCCATGGCCACAATAGTATAGTTCATGAAAATGCAGCGCAGTGACGATACAGACATTTCATACACACGACGTGTGTAACGCCTGTTTGGAGGATTTTGATGCTAGGGAGTGTGGTAAGCTGGTTTAGCGAAGGCCAAAGGGGAAGGAGGCCAAATTACAGTCGTTGGCCATCTGAGGGGCACGCGACAGCAAGAGGGGGGCGCTATAAGACTTTGAGCCATGAAATGTTAGGTCTCAGCTCAGGAGAAGCACTTTTAAACAGTAGCTATTTTATTGATATTTTTATTTTTATATACAGTATAATTGTGCTTCAAATAAAGTATTTGCCTACACCTTATTCTTGTTTAAAATCATTTACATAATATATATGAATGTATATGGAGCGTGATAAAAAGGTGACCTTGAAATTGTAGCTTGAACGCCGACGCGAGGAAAAATTTGGGAGCACCTAAATTTAGTGCCGGTGCACCTAAATTAAAAAGTTAGCCGCACCAGGGTAGCCAAGGCAAAAAGTTAGTCTTGAGCCCTGCATTTCAGTCATTGTTCAGCTAGCTTCTCAAATGTAACATTTTCTTTCTTTATTTAATATCATTGTAAATTAAATATCTGGGTTTGGCCAGACAAAACAAAACATTTCAATATGTGACACTCAGATCAGGGTGCATTTCTAACTGTTTAAAAAACCTTTTTTAGATTAAGAATTGCTGAATTGAGAAATGATTGTCCGATTAATTGATAATGAAAATAATTGTTACAGCCACTATCAATTAATCTGTTGAATAATTTACAATAAATAAAGTCATTGTTATTGTCTGAAAATTACAAAAAAATGTCCCCATGAAGTTCCTTGTCTTCAAAATACCAACAAATTAATGATTTTGGATAAATGGATTATCAAAGTTGATGCTGCTTGAATTTTCTCTCAATCTAATCTTACCATTTCTTTTCTAAAAGTCTGTGTCCACAGCTTACTTAATTATTGGTTAGCTGATTGCCTGCATATCTTTTTTTATTGCCAATCAGTTGGAATAGCAATAGTATTAACAACTCTTATAAGGACACTATCTTGGGGCGTGAGAAACTGTGATGATATTTTTATAATTTGTTTGACACGTCCCAGAAAAGAAATGTATCACTTGAGAAAGTAATTAATTGCAGCAGCTGCTCAGTAAAGATATCCCCACTTCACCCCCTTTAAGAGATGACTAAGTACCGGTGATGACTCGGTATGCACACTTCCCATAAACATTAGTGACATTCTCCAAATATACCTTCTCCCAGGATGCTGCTCTGCTTCTGCTTTTAACCTGGTCATTGATTGGGCCGACCCTGTGGAAGGTCATTAGCTCCTTCCTCCAGGGCCCTCCTCAGATAACAATGGGCTCTGTGCTTTTCCAAATGAGGATAGATTTACTTTTACTTAATTGACACACTCTTCCCAAACCCCCCTTCAGCATACAATTGTCCTTCTATTAGGTGCCAGTCAAACCTTTTGAATTAGGACGGAGGTAAAGAGATACCCTGGAAGTTACTGAACAAATAGTCTTGCTTTGCCAGACCTTCCTCCACAGTGCTGCAAAGGAGGGTCTGGCTAGTCCACATTGCATTCAGGGATGGGAGAAAAACTTCATCATCAATCACAATTGTCATGGGTGCTCAACAGAGGCACGGTGTTGATGCAAAATAGCCTTGGGAAGGAACTTGTTTTGGTGGGACATGTGTCTGTTCAAAAGTATATTTAGTCATGCAACAGGAAACTCAGATGGGACCGATAGTCTAGCTAGCTGTCTCAATTTACCCTGCTGAAATCTGAGAAAAGGTTGACCACAGGCCTCATAAATCGACAGGTATTTAAAATTCCAACATAAAGAAAGCTGTAAGGTAAAGGACATCCGGGCGAAAAGAGCGTGATTCTACGGAATTATCAGCAGCACCTGAACGATCCCGGAAGTGGAACGTTGTGGATATAGAACACCGAACAAACTATCATTGTACTACAGATAAATCTTTCCATTCTTACCTCCATCAATGTTGGGTTGTTTTATAGTGATAGGAGATGGGGACTGTGAATACATCCAGTCTAAGAGATAAGATGCTTAGAGCCATATAGGGATGTTACATCATCAGCACTAAGAGTACTTGCATTACTGGAATTCATATGTAATCATACAAAAGTATAATCTACAAAGGTATATTACGTTGCATAACCTGTATAATAGCTTTATGCCTAAATGTTCTTTGAAGTTATTTTGTTTAATTGGAAAAATGTACATTGTCCCTCTGTTGTTATTGGAAATTAAGTTAATGCGTACATCGGCATTTTCTTCTAATGTCCAGCAGGGGGCGACTCCACTGGTTGCAAATAGAGGTCTACGAGAAAATGATCCTACATCTTACTTGATTTATTACCTTAGCAGACATTTTCCTAATATGGTCTTTTTATGGTCTCAATCGCTAGTTTCAAGTGTTCTTTAATACAGCATGCTTGATTTAGGAAATTATGGTCCCATTTAGAGTCAAATAAAGCATGATATTTGAGCTTATGATATGATATATGATATATGAGCTTTCCTTAGTATGTGCCATTTCTGAGTCTGTAGCTTTTGTCTGTAGCTCAGGTTAAGTGCTTTTTTATACCCATACTGCTTCAGAAATACACAAAGGAGTGCTAAACAATATTTATCTTTCAGATCAACAGAATTATTGTTAATACAGAATTAGACATTAGACATCATTCACAGCAATAACCTTTTAAAAGTATATATTTTTTTGTAAACACAAAACCTAAATCATTACCTTTGACCTTTACACACACAACTCAAAAGTACTTCCTGCTGTTTGCAAAGCAGAATTATAACATTAAAACAGCGTAAACATGTGAGTCATTACTATTGGCATCGCAGAATGCCAACTTTCATTGGTGTGAAAAAAAAACATTTGCTGGCACAGATGTTGGATATTAACATCATCATGGATCATAACATTATTGTCAGTAATTGTAGTGGGGAGTTGGTATTAAGGTTTCAGCTCCGTATTCCTCTGTCTCTCTCAGGATGAAGTGGACGAGCTGCGGGCGGAGATGGAGGAGGTGCGAGATAGCTACCTGGAGGAGGAGGTCTACCAGCTGCAGGAGCTGAGGAGGGACCTGGACCGCTCAAACAAGAACTGCCGCATCCTTCAATACCGCCTGCGGAAGGCAGAGCAGAAGAGCCTGCGGGTTGCACAGACCGGCCACGTGGACGGAGAGCTTCTCCGTAGTCTGGAGCAGGACTTGAAGGTCTGTAAGAGTGTGTCAATGTCAGTCCATATGTACGTTTGTGTCTTTGTATTAGGGATTAACCAATCACCACTGCCAACTACTAACTGTGCTTAAATATTACAAGTATTCCCCTAGAATTACATCATTGCAACCGGGTAAAGCTTTAAAACAGCATCTTAAAGGGATGCTTCACTGATTAGCATTAAGCTTTGTAATAGTAGAAACCCGGTAGTATTTTTGAATGACTGTGTTTCCTTCCCTCATGTCCCCCTGAGACAAGAGATTTCCGTATTGTGTGTCTGGGAAAAAAACCTCAGATCGTCATTGGAGGCATATTTGCCCAGAGCTAGTGAACTACTAGCCAGCTAGTTCTGCATGTTTTCAACCCACCCAAATACTCGACACACTACTTGCGCCTCGCCTGCTATGGAGACTAGCACCTCAGCCAGCGGTGTCGCCTAATGCCTCTAGCCGGGCAAGGGGACACTGAACAAGGACAGGAGTTCCAGCTAGTTGGAAAGCTTAAGCTAGACGGCCACCTGTCTGATCCATCCTGCTTCCAATTGTCCGATCATTAGACAACAAACTAGACTACATCCAACTTCAGCGAAACTCCCAACACGGGTTCAGAGACTGCTGTTTTTTTGTTTTTGTGGAAACATGGCTGTGAACCAGTGTAGCGGACTCCGCTATCTGGCTACCGGGCCTGATAGCCTTCCGAGGAGATGCTGCTCTGGTGGAGGTGGGCTGTGTTAACACGGACACAGACTGGTGCAGAACTGCGGTGCTTTTGTCCAACTACTGCTAAACGCTGGTCGTGTTTGTGACTGTTGAATGCCGAATATTCTACATTCCACGCAAATTCATGTTTGTGTTACTCTGAGTTTACATCACTCCTAGCGCTAATGCTACAGTTGCATTAGCTGAACTTTAAAAACACATTTTCTGGCGTAGAAGACACCAATTTTGAAAAAAGAACATTTCTACTACATAAATGACCCAAATTAAAGATATGTTCATCTTTCCAATGGTGAAATATCCCTTTAAGCTGCTGTCATAAAGATCTTTTATTTATGGTCCTGTATTGCCCACTTTACTGTAAACCATTCATTTACAATAAAAGAATAAGTTACAGATGCATTGTTGCATTTCATGTGTTGCATACGGTAACTTGAGATAAACCAGGTATCACAGTCACTGCCACAAGCCAAAGCATTAAGAGATTGTTGTAGCAACCAACGGTAACAATAACTTAGATTCATATAGAGCATTTCATGAAACCCAGACGCTTTACACAAGTAACATTACAGGGAAAAGAAAATAGTAGGCCAACACAAACATGGAGTAAAAGGAAAATGTCTGCACTAAATGGAAGGGGGGCGTAATTTAATGTGGGCTCCTGACGTACAACCACACGCATGGTAAAGTTATTTTATGAATGAAATAGACTTATTACATACCCGAGAGCCAATTCAGGGAGAGTTTTGGATCATTTACAAACCCCTAGTGTTCTCTGTTGATAGCCAGACCGCGTGTGACTCATGTTATCCCCCGTTTTTTAAAGGTAAACTTTAAACTTTTAAAGGTACTTTTATTGTCACACACATAGATGTAGCAAAATTCATTCTCTGCATTTAACCCATCACTCAAGGGAGCAGTGGGCAGCCAATCACAGTGCCCGGAGACCAATTCCAGATCTGAGGAGTACCTAGTACATGTTTTTTGATGGTGGGGTAACCAGAGCACCCGGAGGAAACCCACGCAAACATGGGGAGATCATACAAACACAAACACACAGAAAGGCCTGGAACGACCTGGATTCAAATCCAGAACCTTCTTTCTGTTAGACCATAGTTCCAACCTAAATTTCCTTCTTTTCTGTGATAGCCTTGCTCCAGAATCAGCCATAACAATAGCAATAACAACTTCTAAAATAAGATTAAAATACAATTAGGCCTGTATAAAGAAATCTCCTGCTTCTTTTTACCTGGCTCAAAAGGCTGGATCCTGACACAGGCTTTCCGGTTTTACAAAGAAATCTGTGACCAGAATGTCTACCTGCCGCAAATCAAACCCGGGAAGAAGCCTTACTAAAAACTATTAAAAAATGATGTTATTTTCACTGTTGGTGTCTTTTTTTTTTTTACAGTTCATTTAAGACCATTGTATGAAAAATGACGGCGCTTCAGAAACATTCAAAAGTTACATATAGTGACTTTAATTTAAAATGATTGACAAATAATTTAAACAATACATTTTTTCCATGTAGTAGTCAAATAAGCTGACACGATTGTGGATGTGGGATTTAGGTATTTTTTAACTCTGCTTGATATAATGGTCTAATGCATGTGCATGTATGGTATGTGTGTTGGTGTTTAGATGTGAGCCCATTTATAAATAGTGTAGCATGTGTGTTAAAGGCACATTTTAAATAATTATACATCCATTTTGTATTATCTCTTTGACCTGTATGTGCTTGTCCTTCAACATAACTGTCCCTGTGATCTCAGGTGGCTAAAGATGTGTCGGTACGTTTGCACAACGAGTTGGAGAGCGTGGAGGACAAACGCAGCAGAGCTGACGATGAGAACGAGCTTCTCAGACAGAAGATCATCGAGGTGGAGATCTCCAAACAGGCGCTGCACAACGAACTGGAGAGGACCAAAGAGGTGAGACGATGGAGATGCTTTTTTAATACAAGGCTGTTGCAGTTCATGGAAAAACGTTTGCTTTCATGCACAAAGCTGTGTTTTCATCTCAGCAGATGCTAATCGTGTGTTACGCTTGTAGACACAAAGCAACAATAAAACCAAGAATTTCTTAGATACACACAATAATAATATCTTATACTTTTGACCAAATTCCTCAATGTCGATATTGTGGCAACATTGTAGGGTTGACAATTGATGCTGTCGCAAAATATGCACACAATGAGATTTTTTATAAATAATTATCAGTTATGTTAATATAATATATAACTACGTGGGTAAAGGCTAATGATGGAACAGCTAGAACAGTCTGGTGCTTTTAGAAAATTATATCACTCTACGGTAAGCTTTAAAACCAGAACATTTGTGTCTTATCAGGATATTACGATATCCAAAATTTAACACGATATCTAGCTTCATATATCGATATCGATACAATATCAATATATTGCCCAGCCCTATTGTGATTTCATATATATTATATATATATATATATATATATATATATATATATATATATATATATATATATATATATATATTTTTTAAACTGATGTTGGTTACTATGCTGTTTGCACAAGATAAATCGCCAGCCTACCATGAGATGCTAGTCAATGTTGTGGCCTCTTAACTACCTGCATATAAACAAGAGGATTATTGTTGATCACCAACCTGATAGAATCAATCACCAGGGTCACTGCAGTGAAATAATTTCATCAATCACTTAAACGCTCCTTGACAGCCCTTTCAAAACAACTGCTTTGTGCAACGATGCAGAGAGTTTTGGAGTAAACGTCAGCCTACATGCAAGTTTTTTTTAAAGTCCTACAACAATATGAACATGTCCTTATTTACAGCTCCATTTTGGTAGAATAGTAGAAAAAAATGCGTCCACACTTGGAAACTACACAAATACAACTGAAATGATGATATTCAGAACTGTGGTTCTGCTCAATAGTACTTGAATCTGCAACCCCCCTCTCACAGCTGAGGTGTGTCAAAAAAGAAATCCAAGTCAGTTCCCATAAACGTCTGTCTGGAAAGAAGTTCAATAAGTCCTCCTCTAGCCAAGACTCTTTTTTTCCCCTTTTGTTTTGCAAAATAATTATTCTTATTCTTATTATCTATTATGTCTTGTATTATTATTTTCAGAATGTTAGGCCAATTTAGAAATTTGTTGAAATTAGTGTAACGCTAGTGATTGTTAGCGTTAACTATTAACTCGTCGTTATTACATACAAGTACTTTTGGGGCGTGGATAGAGTTAGAGCACGGAGACAGCTTTGACTGTGTAACTTGGTCCTCTTTTTAATGACACTTCTTCCAGCTTAGAACAACTCAAGACTCATAACAAAACGTGCTTCATCATCTCATCATCATATCCCTCCGCCAACCTGTTACCGAATTACAGGCAGGGTAAAACATGTTAGATAGCGCCCTTATTAACTCAAGGAACAGAATACACTATGAAGCTACAATTGATGGAAATATGTGACTTATTTCAGTAACCCTAAAAAGGTCATCTGTTAACTAAATATTCACAAACTAAATCTCATCTTACATTAGTCTCATTGGTACAATGCATGATCCATGATTTTTGCCTGTAACTCCAAAAGTGTTGAACACACAGTAAATTCATTTAATGATTATAAGGACTCATTTTGAGCTAGTAACATCAAAAATGTGCAGATACATTTAAAAAAAAGAGTACATTTTCATTTATTTTCACGTTTATTGTTTTCATTATTATATCCAATTTGATGATTATGGTTTGAGTTATAAGACTACAGCTCCCATTCTGCTTTGGGGTAATGTTAACAAGAAGTGTAATGTTATCTCTTGTTGCTCAGCAGAGAGAGTATTTGAAGGAAGGTCTTCTCGCAGGTAATAAGATGAGCGAAAGCTTTTCTTGCTGCCAGGGTTCAGCTACTTAGACTAATCGTTTTTGACATCATCAGGCAACATGCTGTCTGGCAGAAAAGAAAGTAGGCTAATACCAGACCAGTCAGTCTATAGACGTGGCTTTCTTTATACAACTAGATGACACTGTTTCCGTGGTATCATGTGCTGCTGGTTTGAATCCCAGCTTGTGCCACAGTGACTCCATATGATCTGTCATGTGACTCTCCAAATTGTTCTTCCGCTGGTTGAAAATAAGAGCCGTTTAGGACCTTAACTATCAATGTTTGCAACATTGTAGTTTTTAAAGGCAACTTATCAGCCCCCAACAAAGCTGCATGTGCTCAGACAAAGTCAGAAAATTCGTTGTGTAGTCTGGGTGTGCTAATGCAGCAAATGCAAGCTCCAGTTTTTGTAGTCATCGCTCTACACTTGGAAGGAAATGACTTGCGAACAGTATGACTGAAGTGAGAGGAGGCTTCACGTGGAGAGTTTTTTTTAAAATTTTGCACAGCAATTGCAGTGTTGGTGGTGGCTCCATACCTAAAATTCTGAGCAGTTTTGCAATACATAGGACCACAGGATGAGACAGACTCTCGTGTACACAGAGAAACAGGCGAGGGAGCCGGAGAGAGGCTGAGATTGCGGCTGCTCCAAATGATTGCAGATTTCTTTTGTGTTCCCCCGAGGTTTGTCCCAGAAAAACACAAGCTGTGTCTGAATCTGCACTCCAACATCACGTGACGCCATCGCCCTTCTCCCCATTTTCTAATCAAAGTCATGCATTTAGAATGCAGCACCCCAACATTTTATTTTGTTGCATGGAAATACAGTTTCTTTGTCGGGGATTTTTCCTGTAGGTTAATCATTTTGACAGTATTTAATTCCCGTGAAATTCATAATGCACAGTCTGTGACCAGTTCATTCTTTTATTGTTGATAGCAGGTGATGATAAGATAATTTGCAAACACTTAATTCAGGATGCATATGATTAAATCTAAGAATCAGCTCTCTGCTCTTGGAGTTGCTCTGTCACAGAGATAAACCTCAGAGGAGAAGGGAGGAGCATGTTTTACTAATAAGAATGTGGTTCAACTGGACTGAAAGGTTGTTACCTGTCTGCTTCAATCAGTCCTTGTGAATTGCTTCCCAGGTGTAATGTAATGCCTACCTTGCACGTCAGCTGGATTCTTTCAATATCATAAGATCACGCGAAAATCGCTGGATCACGTGTCACAGGAAAATCCATCTTGTCAGGCTCCAACCTAAAGCGTTTGTATCTAAACTACCAGCCAACCGCATCAATTAGCGTCCAGTAGGGAGCTACTGGCAGCTACGGTTATTGTTTAGGTGTGTGTGACAGCCGCGACGGTTCAAAACAACAATGGCAGACATGTTCTACAGAGGTATTTTTTGAAACTGCCTGCCTTTCCCAAACCCTTTCTAATGACAGCTTCTCAGATGGTTCTGTGTAACAAACCATTTGGCGAATCCGGTTAATGTGATGTAGCAAAAAACGTACGTACATACTTCTTTGGATTTTTACTAGTTTTTAAAAATTCTACCCGAAGCACCTGTGTGTCAGTTTTTTAAATTATCTTTTTTTGTTCTTTCACCACTAAAGTTAAGTGGTAACACACTTTTAGAATACAAAGAGCTTAAGTTTATTTTCCTGTCTAGCTTTCTCACCACCATAGTAAAAGGGCAACTGACCCTAGATAGTTTAGACGTTTCTGCCCTTTGAAGCCCATCTCCTCCCTGCTGTATACAATATGACCACAGCTCCACAGCTTACAGACCTGATATTAAACAGTTTACAAGGGCTGGTTGACATCCTCCATTGTTACAGTATCAGCCTGAGGAGAAAACTGCTGCTGCTTCTGTGTGGTCGTTATTAAGGCGAACAAAGATTGGTGAAGAGATTTTTCATTCCTCTGGCATTTGAAGTAAGGCCCACTGATATGTGTAATGAAATGGAACTAATGAAATGTCAACGAGAATGACATGAACATCAAGTGATTTACAAGGTGCTCTCTGTTCCCTGTGATAATTTCATTCATCTTTCATTACGGCAAAATAATAATTATATTATAATAGTATAATATATCCTATATTTGCCAAGTACATTTTACACATACATGGAGTGTAACTTGCATTTAATCCATCCAAACTAATTAAGAGCAGTGGGCAGCCATAGTCCTGCGCCTGGGACCAACTCCAGTTGTAATGCCAATACTTTCGTCAAGGGGACTGGAGTTTCCAGCATACAGAAGCACCGACTTGGCATCAGATCTTATGAAGACATCACACAATAAACAGCTAAAATTGACATATTTTATAACACATTTTTGAGGCATTCCAATGGAAATGTAGGCATATTTTATTGTGCTTACCCACGTAAACACCACACTCTGATTATGTGATTGTGCTACTCTTTGAAGAAGGTGCATTAGTACCCACATTTTGCTGGCACTCAAATAATTTTCTTTAAAGGGACTAGTTACCCTAATTCCAAAGATGTGCCTGTAGAAGTATTTTGTGGTATCCGTGCAGACAGTTTCATAGGGGCTATTTCTTCGGTAAAAGGTAGTTCCAAAGAAAACTACAAGGTTTGAGGATTATTGAGTAACTAGGACTTTGTTTCTGGAAACTGTTATTATTATAGCCTTATAAATGTAATTTGTTTTGTGTTGGTACCACAAACAAAACTCCATTCACCTCCATTGTATTGGAGTAGAGACAAAAATCAGAAATACCGGAAAACATTGATAAATAAACTCTTGTTTACATAGTTAGTATAGGGCTGCAACTAAAGATTATTTCATTATTGATATATGCTTTTACTTTTTTTACATTAGTTGATTAGTCAACGAAAACTTTGAAAAATGCCCATTACAATTTCACACAGCCCAGCGGGATGTTTTGAAATAGCTTGTTTTGTCCAGCCAACAGTCCGAAACACAAACATTAGATATTTAAAAATATGTAATAACTAGATAAAAACAGAGTAGAGCTGAAACAATTAGTTGATTAATCAATTACTCAATTGGAAGAAAAGTAATCTTTTACTGGTTTGATAATCAAGTTATCATTTCAGTCATTTTCCAACCAAAATAGTGAAAAAATGCTGGAGATTTTTTTTATCTATTTTCTCAAATAGGAGTTGTTGCTTTACTTTGTCTTGTAAATTGAAAATCCTTAGGTTAATTGGACTAAATAAGCAACTTTAAGACACCACTTTGGACCCTGGTAACTTTTTAAACTAAAAGACTAATATCAACTAGCACTGTTGTGGTAATCAGATTACTGGCAGTATTTGCATTTTTTTTTCACGCATATAAAAATAGAAATCCATTCATTTCCAAGTGTAACCACAACCTTAAGTCTTTTGTTGTTTGTTGTTTCTCTACTACAAAGATACGAAAGGGAATGCCTGCATTCTTCACAGGTCGCTTCAACAATGCCTGAGTGAGAGTCACTGCAGACATGATTTGTTTCATTGTTTCATATCTTCTCTCTCACAAAATCTCAGCAGAAGTGTTGACTTTGAAGAAGATTCTCCTCTTCTCATCACTGATTCTCACTTATCCTTCATATGTTCCCCTCTTCTCTCCACTCTGCTGTGGTTCTCTGTTGGAAGAGTGCGAAGGAATCTCATTGACCTAGTTAATATCTTGTCTGACTCCACCAATGGGAAGAATAGCAGGCGTGAGGAAAGAAGTAGCGTAGGGACTCTGCTGTAAGTCGGAATCTGTTCGATGACACACATCCATATGAAGAGACTGTGCTGGAAAGTCTTCATTTACACAATGGACAGGAGAAGGTGTCTTATAAAATATTACTGGTATTTAGGTAGAGACCACACAACTTTTGTTTTGGTGGTTTTCATGTTTTTACTCTAATTAAAAGTTGCTGTGAAGTGAAAATATTAGTCGATTCCTGAAAAAAGGTTTCAACTAGATGACAGTAATATGTGCTTATCTCAAATTTTATGACATTTGAAATAGGCTAAAAATGTATGACGTATCGCAAAGCAGAACCAATGACATTGTTGCCTTAAAGGCAAACTATCCCCGACATTAAGCAAATGGGGAAATCATCAATTCTGCATGAAACCCCAGAGTGATGTGTTATAATTCTGAGCGGCATCCTTTGAAGTTTAAAACCCATAAAAAATGAAATTCCTCCTCCGTATGAACATGTTTCTCAAGCATTATAATTTACAAAAGTAGCAAAGCTGCCCCTATAATTATGAAACATCCTGAAGCATTCGCTATAGCAGCAATTAAAGTGTTTTTGAGTGTCAACGGACATTTTAAATCAATTTTAAAAAACACAGTTTTTTCATCTTTAACACAATCTTAATTTTTTCTGACTGTGTTTCACATTTAATTTTGATTTTTGCTAAAAAAAAATGTATTCACAATTTTACTTTTTGTAGAAAGCAAGTCAAGATATATCGTTTTGAGTTTTTAAATGTCTACAAATTCTGAGATCAAATCATGGTTTATGACAGATAAAACAGTACCTGGGAGCTGCTTTCTAAATGCTTGTCTTGTCAAACGTTTCTTTTTCCAGCATTGGTTCCATGACTGGTGTAAGTTCAGAGTTGCCACCTTTTTTAGGTTGTTAATCATTTTGAATTTGATTAAAAAAACAAAAACAAAACATCACAGCAAAGATAATCAAGCAGATTTGCTTTTAGGTGTTAAATGAACCCTAACCCAATAGACATTTCAAACTCTGAATATTTAATCTGCAATAGGAAATTGAAATATATTTGGCAAGAGAAATGAAAATGTTATTTGTTAATGTTATTTATCGTGGAAACCTCTCCAAACATTCTTTAAACATTATTCTTAAAAATGCCAGCCCAACGTAACACCTTTAAACTGTTTGTTTTGTGCAAACAAGTGTTCAAAAACCATGTTTACTATAATGCAAGAAAAATCAAAGCAGGGAATTCTGGCATTTGAGAGGCTAGAAACACCAATTTCTCTGGCATTTTCTCCTAAAACGTATCTCTTTTTTGTAAGTCTGATGCACTGGTGACCAAGTGTTTCATGTTGTGAGGACAACCCTGAACTAACAGCAGCTCTCCTTTAAATCGAAACCATGATGACGTAAGCACCACTTGTTACATCTTTAAATAATCCAAGCCCAGTCACATGTTCGGTGTCAGCCCACGGCACTCTGTGTCAAAAACCAGTGTTTGGAGTCACTGAGGTCCACTGCAGTTTGATGAACTTAAAGAGTTCTTTTGATGTGGCAGGGGTCAGAGGCTGTTTGAGTCACTGAGGGTTGTCACCATGTTCTAGCCAACAGCAGCAGAGTGATACAGGGCTGCATCAACAGAGACGTTTAGTACAAGAGACTAAAAGGAGGATTCTGCAGGCTGTCTAGTTCAGGAGAATATCACATCCTTTGTCATGAAAAAGACATGGAAATTATATAATTTTTGGTGAACGAAATGCGTCTATTGGACCAAGTGTTAAAAAATATACCAATAGCCCAATCATCAGGAGGCGCAACAACATCCTTGAATTCTTTGAACAAAAATAAACTATACCAATACCACTGCTTTCTCATCACTAATACGTTTAAAAATACGTTTGCTGCCATATAGCCAACTCTTCTTAGTTTGATCAGACAGTTCTAATACAGTGTTTTGTCTTTAAGCAACATTTAACATTTAACATTTGAGAAGTTTTACTAAAACCTGTATTAATTGCAGTTTGTGAGTTGTTATATTATTATATATCATTTTAATTTTTCTTTATCTCTGTTTTGGTCTCCACCAACTCAAAAACTCTTAAATGCTCCACAATGTTCAGCAGCTAGTTTCTAGCTGTGTCTGTCATCTGGTGCTTGTTGTTGTTGTTGTTGTTCTTGAGTGAGGTTGAGGTGAGAGAGCAGTGAGCATGCTCATTATTGATGAGAGGAAGTGGAGGACTGAGGAGAGAGACAGATACTGGCACTCCCAGCTCTGTGGGGATGTATTTTGCATGCAAGCATTAAATGACAACTTTAGCAATAAAGACAGATACCTGCCCACACAGCTTGTTATCCTGCAAGGCAAGACTTAATCAAAAGTTATGACAAATATCTTATCTTAATCTTATATCTCTACATCTCTTCTTCTTGCTTTCAATAGCTTTTCTTTTGAAAAATAATCCCCTCTTCCTGTCTTTCTTGTCTCTGCTATAGTATTTAACAATAAAGAAGTCTCATCCTGCCACTTCTCACTGAAAGGATCATTCATGGGTCACATAGAAATTGTGAGAGTATGATTATGACCCTAAGAAGAAGAACATCATCTAAATTGCAAAGATTTAAAACAAAAATATAAAGGCTTACATCATGCAGACGTGTAAAACAGCCTGAAATTAATATTTTACCTTTTATTTTTGAAGACATGAGCCATGTCCCAATTCTTCTTTGTTATCATCACCAGTTTTTCCAATAATATAGAATTCCTGCTACTTCCAAGAAGATTTGTGTAATCCCCCCCATGAATAATAATAAATAAATGTCAGAATGCTGTAAAATACAGATAAACCATGATACAGCATTAGTGGCTTTAGATTGCATGTTAAATTGCATAAACACAGAAATTGATGAAATGTTTAAGTGTTTTTTGAAATCGCTCCATAAGATGTCAATACCCCATAACTTTATACATGCATATTGCAGACTGTTTATCTATTCAATATATTATAGTGAATTGAAATACTAAGCGGCATTCTTTAATTTTGTTTTTTTTTTCTATAAAAATGTGTTTACCTTTTAAAGTAACACTTGAGTAAAAAGGAAAGAGGGGATCAAACAAAACAAACTGAATAAAAATGATTGCAAAAGTAGGATTAAAAATGTGTTATTTTTCACGATGTCATATATAAAATTAAAAACAAAAAATAGCTTGTATAGTGAAGTGCATAGCACACAAAAAATAGCGACCATAAAACATCTAACTCCCATAAAGATCCTTCCTTTTCATAGTAATAATCAGTTCTGCAGCAAGGGGCTTGACTGTGGCTGCAATCTCATTAATGCTTGCTATTCTGTTCAGCGGAAAATCCAGTATAGCTGAGGGAGAAAAACCTCCACAGCTTCAGAAACTCCACTTCAGCTGGTAGCTACAGACACAAACCCTTTGGTAGGAACCTCCATCGAGGCTGATAATAAGTCAGGTAACGACCCTCTAGATTACTGTGGGCCTCTGCTGCCACCTGAGCTCGTAGTTTGTTATCTTTTACAATGTTCTCTGGTGGCTCGGTGGTCCCCTGGGCTTTGGTAATAACAAAGTATTTCAAATCCTTTATTGGGCCCCCTCCTACCATTTTCAAGCCACAAAAGACAGCATGTGTGCAGAAGCCAGGGACCCCTCCCCCTTATTACCAATCTATTGTGAACCTTCTGACACACAAGGGGACAGTGAAGTACTAGTGACGGAAAGTGGCGCGGGGGTGAGGACGACCTCATTACAAGCCAGCTGGACGGCCATGCCCTCCACTTATTCTCCCCCCCCCCCCCCGCCAACCAACCACTCTGTTGTCTGGTGGCCATTAGTGAGTAGAAGTCCTAGAAAAACTGACTGAAACTGAAGTTTTTATCATACGGACAGTTATTCACCATCGTCTTTAAAAAGAACTTGACTCACGTTAATTATGAATAGTAGATGATCTAAGAAATGGCTGCAGGGCCTAGCTAGATGCTTATCCCGGGTTGAAGGATAATAAGCTGCAGATAAAGACTTATTTAAAGCCCGAAAGCCATCTTAAGAAGGCTGTTTACTGACACAATCAGATATAGCACAGACTAAATAGTCTTAATGTTTTTCCACTTTTCCACTGACATTAGATTTGATCCAGTGAATTCAATTGTCTTATCTTTGTGAATATCAAGGTATTTTCTATTTATACATTATCTATTATCATGACCTCTGACAAACCTCGGTTTCTTATTGTTAAGAAATAAGATAGATTAGGTTTTGGATGCACAAACAAAGGTTTTGTTTCTTTAAAGGACATGTGTGTAGGTTTTAGGGGGATCTATTGGCATCACTGTTACATGAAAGCTTTTAAAAAACCATAACAAAACACGAGCACTTAACTGCCCAAGAGTTTGTGTAACAGCGGACTGTTTCCTGCAACAAGCTCCAGCACACAGCACAGGCTCTCTGTCTCTTCTCTTCCTCTCTTTCTCTGTGAAATTAAGCAGCCTTAGAGTGTGGTCGGAACTGTCAAAATCATAAAAACTCACCTGTTAAAATTGAGGACCTAGCAGCTACCAAACATCACTTTTATTCTATCATACTGATTAAATGTTTAAAAGACTTTTTTTCACTACTATCAATAATTGGTTTTGGTGGGATTTGCTGATAGTTAAAACATATAAAAACATTAATTTGCTTTAAATAAGTGTCTCTTTGAACACAATGTTTGCCAAATGAAGTCAATTTAAAGAAAAATAACCCGAGCTTTACCCTTTAAGTCTCCTTTGAAAGAAAAAATCTTAATCTCAGCTGCTGCAAGTGGTTCAAGACATAAAAAAGAGCTGATCCGTGTAACATGTCTGAGCTGGTGATTTTTTGCTATGACAAGAACAGCATGGGAAATGTAATACATCTTTCCACTTGTGATTTGTCAGCATTATTTTTGCCGAGGGGGGGCTCCAGTTGAGTGTAACTCTCCCTTCTTATCCATCTCCGCTGCACATCATGATGAGAGCAGAGCGACATTCACCCTCGCCACATGGCTTTATGCACATTACGCGCCACTGGCACGCTGCCAGTCTGCCGTCCCATAATACTCGGCGGACCTGCTGAGGGGTTTGCAGGCAGATGACATGGCAGCTATTCCCTCCTCCTGGCCTGTCTGAGCCACAGTGTCGTTTATAGCTTTTAGTGTGGCTCCACAAACAGGACGACTCTTGTGACACATAGAATTTGTTTTTATGGACACAGTTTACACCTGTGACTGTGTGGAGGGCGGGCGTTTTAGACTAGATGTGCTGTGGCTGACCTCCAAACAGAGCAGTGGAGTGAATGCCTTTTACATATATTTATTTATTGAGGTTTTTTGTCACATGTTTCTCCCTCGGGAGGCGTCCTTCTGAGTCTGCATGCAGCTCATAGTTACACACAATCCCAAATGGGAGCTGCTCCCTACAGGCTCCTTGCTTCACCAAGGGCTATGAGATAACTGTGGAGTGGGAATTGGGATGCTCATTCATATTTCTACTGTATACTTCCTGTGGAATTTCATTCAAAGCTGTTGCTTGACTATGTTGTTAGTCAAATTGTGAAATTAAAAGGAAACAAATTCAGCTATTTAACATGTATTGTGAATTTTAATAATGTTATTTTGCTAAAAGATATTGTTAGTATAGGCTACAACACCTAAATCACTGTTAAATGAAAGTAGGGAAGTTAATTATCTGTCTCGAAAGTGCACCATGTGCATATTCTATAACACTGGATAGTGAAAAACACGAAATTAACATTTCTCCCTTCTTTGCGTGGCTTTTCTATCCATTCGTGTGGAGACACCCTTCCTTGTGTTGGCGTACTCTGTACTAAACTGAATTAGGAACACAGAACAAAATTGTGTTTATTGTCTTAACTGATGTAAATTCAGCTTTTTATTCAGTTGTTTAACTGTGAGCATGAATTCGATAAACTCAAACTTAGGTGCATGAACAGACAGCTAGGGACACCAGGGACGCATTGGTAGCTCTGTTAATACTATCTTGGAGAACATGTTCCACACATTCAGTAGAGTGCTACGCTACCACTTTTAGCAGAGTGGCTGCGTGTACAAGTCCGTGCAGTCACAAATAAGAATCTGTTATCCACACAGAGCCTACACGTACCCCCTCTGATGATGACATTTATGTTGCGTAGACACTCGCACACTCAATCGATTAGAGGTTTAATACCACTGTCATGTTTGCGCACTAAATATCTACCGCCAGGAGGCGCTTAGCTTAGTTTTGCTTAGCATAACGACTGGTAACGGGTGAAACAGCTAGCCAGGTTTTTTCCTAAGTTCAAAAGTGTGCCTGCCAACCTCTAGCCTGATTAGTTCTTGCCTCGCAACCTCGTGGCCCAGAGGAGAATCTGGGTAGCCTGTTCACCAAGAAATAGTTCCAGCAAATTGATGCTTTTACATTTTTGTTTGTGTACAGATTAAGCACGCAAAATTCAACATGTCAATTAGTGAGAAGTTTTACACTGCTCAATTTATAAGTATGTTATTGACTTTTTTGCCATGAAAATAGTTAAATTGAAATAGTTAAAAATAGTACATGATGTCACAATACAGGAAACCCAACATTGCACTACAGTAAACACTTTATAACAAAGATAAAAAGAGCTGTTTGGAAATAAGTCTTGTCTCAAGGCTGGAAATTTGTTCAAAATGTAGTTGTTCACTGATGTCGGTTCATCCCGCCTGACCGTCTCCTCATGTCTCTTTTATAACAGAAATATCAATCACCAATTCCCCCTTCTGGCCTCTAGCAATTGGGGACTTGCCTCCCCACCACTGGTTGCCAGTTCTGCACTTGTCAACCCTCCACATCAGCGAGAGGGCTAAATCAGGAGCAGCAGCTCACTGTTTATCATGGCTGCATCTAGTCTGTCACTTTGTTCTTTAAAGAGACAGTGTTTGAATACAGTGTCAAGGCATCCCACAGTCTAAAGATTTAATTTCATGTGATAACATATTGCATACAGATAAAAAATAAAATAATGAATGACAGCACAAAAATGGATTGGTTAGAGTAGTTTTAGTTGCATTGTCAGACTGATCACAATCAATCAATTGGCCTCCTAATTGGCTGAGACAACAGCACATATTGTAGTTATGCTTGAAACTTGATGGATTTTTTATAAAGTATAAGGATTAAAACAGTGTGTTTGTCTGTTAAAAACAATTAAATAAATAAATTAAAAACAAAGTCTAGTTCATGACTAGCACAATCGGTGTGCAATATTTCCCCACGGATGCTATCGTAGTTTAGGTTAACGTTAGCAGCCCTGTCCTGCGCTTTGTCGGAGAAGTTAATGCTCTAGCAAACGTTACTCAAGACAGTTATGTTTTATGGATAGGTCAGCCTCTCCCTTAAAACATTTTTTCTTGTAACGCTAAGAGTAAAACCCAATTAGCTAGCTGCACACTCCTTCAAGTGCTCAACCACTTAACTCTTTGGGTAAAAACAAATGGCTTTGCCACACAGGTCAGTTAATTTTCCTGGACAAGCCCTCATTTATGTTATGTCCCTGATGTCTAGGGGTAAGGGACACAGCATAAACCAGATGATCTTGGTATGGTCGAAAAGGTATTTACATGAGTCATTTCAACACATAAACAACAAAAGTTGGGCATGTGGGTGCTGCGAAAACATAAACACAAATTAGCAAAAGAGATCCCTTCAAACAGGGATTATTAAACTATTCAGAAAACAAACTGAAAACCCAAAAAACTCACTATCTTGGATGAAACACATGGAGCTCAGCACCCCTGAACCTAATAAAGGGAAGTACAGCCAATGTAAATGGAGTCAGTATTACTCTACACCCTAGCCCAAGTTTACAAACACATACCACTGTCAACTCCAGGGTGAAACGCTAAACAGAATCAAACACTTACTGACTCTCAGTACAGAAACACTGCAACTACTAGGCTACAGGAAAACAGCTAACACAGCTAACAAACAAAATGGCTGGCAGCAGATCACACACAGTTTAGCCTAGTAACCTGGAGGGATCACTACAGAGAACAAGAACACAATATACATACAATTTGTCACTCTTAAAAAACACAGTGATCGGCACAGAGGCAGCTTACTAAATGGAGGTACAGCTCTCGTTTGCTCGGCAGCCCCAAACACAGATCACCGATTGGTGGATGCTCCAATCAGGATCATGGCACCAACCAATCCCTAGCCGGGGATCACACAGCAACCACATACAACGGCTTCTAACAGCAGCCGTAACAATACAGTTTAAAAATGCAAAAAAAGCAAGCAGCCAAAACAGTGTTTTCTTTGTAGTGTATACGGTGTATAATATAAGCACATATATACTGTTTGAAAACGAAAAGCTCAACAGCCTCACCAAACCATTAATTGGGATGTATCAAGTGGTTAACTGACTGACCGGTTGACTGTGGTGTTTTTTTACTCCCACTTAACAGACAACATCTATAAATAAAACTGTACCAGATTCAAGGTGTTGTAACTTTTTTCCTTGGATTTTCAGCTAATTAAGTAATTAGTTGAATTTATTGGGTACTTCTAGAGCAGTACATGTAGATGTCTTTGTAAATCTTGAAATGTAAGTGTATCCATAACACAGATACACTTGTCTCAGTCAGTCTATTCTCAGGTCACATTTTTTGATTTTCCTCTCTCAAACCATCCAATACTATGGCAGCCAGTGATGGGCAGCCCAGCCAGGCAATGGGTCATTAATTACTGTGAGAAGATTTTCTGGCTTTACTACTGTTCACAAGGCAACCAACCAGTGTAGCTTTTGACTGTGAGCCAGCAGAGACAGCTTTATTGTTAATTATTAGAAGTTCAAAAGCATTTGTTTTTAATTAATGCTGTTTTTTCTTTGGAATAAAGACTAGTTACTTGGTATTACAGTACATACTTTATCCAGTAAGACTATGTTTGCTAGCAGAAGAAGCATGTAAAGAATCAAGTAAACAATATGTCAGCTAATCTAGATTGGTGGTTCCCATCCTGGGGTCGTGAGTCCTCCAAGAGGCCACAAAATGAACCTGAGGGGTCTCAAAATGCTTTACAGGATAAGAACAAAGACAAAATAGGCTTCTGGTCCACAGAATACTGGGCTTTTCTGACTTTTATCTAACCTTTTCTTGTTTCTTGTGGAAAAAAAACAAGATACTTTGACCTTGTCAGGCTTTTAAAAAGTATTCAAATAAAACACTGAGAAGGAAGGAGACATAACCACTAAACTAGATAATAATCAGCAAAGAAAATGATTATGAGAACACTGGGATTTTAAGAGTGTGGGCTGATATAAGAGGGCTCTTTGTGCCCTTGCTCTTATCTGTCTCAACCTAATCTATTTTGACAAAGATAACACAGAAGCTTTACTGCTTCTCTTTTTCCTTTATTTAATCCCCTTTTTCTACTGCTGATCATTAAAGAGTCCCACATTTATCACTATAGCACTGTGTTACAGAGCTATCTGTTTCTTTCTTCATTTGTTGCTTTTGCTTAAATGCAGAATGTGCAGATTACTTTACTGTTACACACACTGGGCAGAGCTTTAGTGAAAATGACAGAATATAAATTAATCTGTGTGTCATAAAGGGACCTTAAGGTGGTGCTGGTTGTAATTATACATATCAGAGAAGCTAAACCTGCTAATGGGAGTGCTCGCTGAAGTGTAGCTTCTACTCTTTCCTGCCCTCTCCTTACCGTGGGATCTGCCGATTCAGCACTACACACTCAAGCCATTTGAGAACCAGTTTGACGGCAAATGTACCATGCATGCAACACGCACACGCACACGCGCACACGCACACGCACACGCACACACACCACACACACACACACACACACACACACACACACACACACACACACACACACACACACACACACACACACAATGACTAATCACAAGGCTTGTGTTACACTGTTAAACCTGATTCACTGTTGAGGAAAACAGTTTAGTCTTTATCCTCTGATCGAGAACATTATTATTAGCAGCTAATTAACGTATCCTGTTGTTTCATTTCGAATCAGAATGAAACAACACTGCTCCGTTCTGTACATCGGATTAGTAGAAAAACTCTTAGTTCATTTCTTACTACTTATTTCACCTAAACATTATCTCAATCTTGTGTCATTGGTTTGCGCCAGTTGGCACAGTGGCATCGGGTTTTCCGCGAGCTGCATGCCAGTCTGTGGGGTTGTTGAGGGAGATTTGTAAAGCGCGAGTTAAAGCGGTGTGACACGCCCCATAAAAGCTCTATTGTGCTGCTCTTTAATGCATGTCAGCTCTCAGACTGAGGTCAGGGCCTGGCTTAATGAAGAGGAACAGTAAGGGAGTGACCCTCCGCAGCTCACATGCAACCTCCGGCAGACACACATATTGGCCTAAAAAATATTAAATTATACACACACAAACACACACACAGGCAGGCATATTGTGCGCATGTTGCAACACCGGATGATGTAAAACCTATGCATGTCAGCAGCGGTCGCTATTACGGCCAGTGTCGATTTAATCTGCTAAAGGGCCTACAGGTCTCTAGTGTGCGACCAAAAATAGCAGCCCTGCTGACATATCATATAACACCTGTTAATTGTCACAGGTTTAATGCAAAAGCTGCTTTTTGTATGTTACTATGCAAATGTGGTCTCATTTTCAACTGTTTTTATGTTTGTCAAGAAGATTAGGTAGTTATTTTTTTTACCTTTCTTTGTCTGTTATCGAGATAGGTTGAGAAGTTATAATTCATGTTGTTTGAAATATGTTTGACAAAAGGTTCTTAGTCCAATAATCAGTTACTTAGATTTATGCGATGATACGGTTCACAGAGTTCCCATATTACACAATTATCACATTTCAGCCATAAATATTATGCTGCATTCAAGGACTGGGAGAATGGTCTTACAGGACTACTAAACCAGTAGCTAAATATTGTTTAATTCTCAAACAAGTACATTTTATCAGAAATTTACCTGAGCAAAAAATTATGAAAAGATTTGGGTGCAACTTTGTTGCAAAGTGTTCAACATTGCAGGTTTGTGCGCTACAGAAGGTGCTTTAAGGATTAATTAAGTTTAAGTTTTTCAGTAATTTAAGTAAATCTTAAAACACAAACCAGCACATTTACCATAGTTGGAACACTCTCCACACTCTGCTATTGAGAAATGTTGATCTAAATGGAATTTGTAAACAGATTGTAGAATGCAGAAAGAGTTAATTTAATAATCTAACTACTGAATGATGATTTTCACTGTTCTCACTTGACTCAAAAATCCTTGAATGAGAAAAATCAAATAACATTATGAGGGGTTTAAAAAATAAATGGCCTTCAAAATAGAATCAAATAAAAATATGTTTAGCAACCAAAGTCACCAAAAAACTTCCCTTCAAAAATGAGCACTTCAGTTACTGATGGATATTTGTCCTTATATGTAAGCAATTAAAATATAGCTATTATGTCTTTACTTAGAGCAGCATCACACAACCTACAGACACAGAATAATGTTATCAGTCATGTGGAGTCAAATGGAAGTCCAGTAGTCACGCTCCTTTTTAACTCTGTTTTTGTCTCCAACAACTCCTGAGGGAAGTATATGGCTCTTGAGCTGCCCAAATGCTCCTCTATATTCACCAGCTAGGTGCTCACTTTGTTTGTCTGCCATTTGATGCTGGGTAAAGTATAGTAGGTAGGAGCAAGTAAACTACAGTGGGTTGATCCTTTTCACTCATAAATGTGATGCCAATGAGAGCGGTGAAAGCAGAGCTTCGTAGAGCTATGTAAACCCCTCTCACATTACGCCATTTGATCCATTGGTAAAAACATGAATTAATGCAGCTTACGATCATCTGCTCCTATGTGACGTCTAATTTTTTACTTTTGACCAGTGTGGTGCTTTATGCCAAAACATGCCCATTTTCAATTTCACCAAGTCAAAATTTTGTAATATACTTAAATTTGATTTGTTGGAAGTCTGATGTGCAGTCCCATGCAGGCATCCTCTCAAAAGCTCTGCTTTGGCATTCATAATCATAATTCCCTTGGTTCTAACAATAAGGATTTCACATTCACCACCGAGGTGGAAAGTAATCTCTGGGCAGCTATTGATGTCAAGATGCAGGGGCAATAGAAAAGCCCGAGTCTGTTTACAAGATTCCCATATACGCTGGGGATGGCCTAACATTGGAATGACTTCAGAGTGCTGCATTTAACCTGTCTCGCTGCCAACATATGCACGCACTGGCAGATGTACAGTAAATAAGCCCACAACAGCTCAGCCTCATACACACATGCAATAGGACACACAAGCAGGCACTCAGTGACTGCAAAAGCACAAAAACATGCAGCCACCCATTCTTAGACACATGTGGGAGACTGATGACTGCAGATATACACGTATGTGCACACAAACACACGTGTACACACTGACTGAGCAGCGTACTCTACTGGATTACTCTAATTCAGTTAGCTTTGATTGGTTTAGGGTTTTTTGAAACATCACTGCCAAATCTATTTGATGTTTCCTCAGTGTAGCCAGAATGGGGTTTGTGTTCCATTTTCAACATCAAATTGAATTCCAATAGGTTTCATCGTTCATATTGATGGAGTATATCCAGATGCAGTATATTTAGACTGTACTGGCCTACTGCAGGTGCTACAAGCCAAAGATTTATTCTCCTTATAAAAATACACACAGCGCCGTAAATCATGGTGTAGCAGGAGCTTTAAAATATATCACTTGTCCAGCCAATTGTGTCCTTGGATGGAGAAAAAATTGAATTAAATGATAAAATGAGAGCATGTGACACTTGTACGCATTCATTTCAGTGTCTGTGTAGTATTAATTAATTTATTGAAACGGATTACATTCCAGATTGAGCACTCATTCATCCAGATCTCACTAATATAATCTGCCTCTAAACATTTCATGCCGACTTATCTCTCTGAGCTCTCCCGTCGGGTGAGTAATATCTATTCTGTTGTGCTGGAGTCTTAGGCTTCTCTTTCAGTGCTGAGAAGGGGTTTATCTGCATCCTGTCGCAGCTCCTTTTGGGCTCCACTCTCCCAATACTCGCCCCAGCCATCCATCCATCCCACACTTCCTGTTAAATCCCATTACCAGAGCCAGACGCCTCTCTCTTATGGATGTATTGCTCTCTCTGCGCTGTGTTGTGGTCTTTGAGCAAAATCATAAATAGGCCAAGCTGTTGAGTACAGATGCTACCGAAAATACACTCGCTGTGTTCCTATTTTCACTCATACTCCACCCTCAAAATATTTCTTACTCCCCATATTGGGATTGTTTTGGTGATGTCACTGTGAAATGTCATCCGGATTTTAAACCTGGCTTAACTATTGTTGTATAGCAAGATCTTATCCAGTAATGCACTGCGTTGCTCAATCAAGAGCAAAATCGTGAAGAGTGCACTTCAACTTATGACTTTGCAAGCGTCTAGATAGAAGAGAAATGATAGGACCTGTGATACAGAGTTTTAAAACCTATATTCATAGTATTCTTTACCACTGTGCAGTGTTTTTGAATCAATAAACCTTTAAACTCATTCAAACTGGGCATCCTCAATTGTATTTCTCACCGGTAACTGTAGCAATAAGCCTCCACCATACAGCCTGCTGTTTTTCTTGGGTCATGCCTTTTTATAGTTGATGGTAGAAAGATCACAGAAGGGGAATGAGAGACGGGGAACAACATACTGTACAACAAAGATCCCTGGCTGGACTTCAACCAGAGAAGTCATGATAAAACCACCACGAAGGGTTTTTTAAAATGTAATGCTATTTCAGGTCTGACCACTAAATGAACCTTAGTTGTTGCCATAGAAATCTTGCACTTAATCCATAACCTTTCCTGAACCTTGTCCTAACTCTAGCCTTTATCTTAAAGCCAAATCCAAAGCTTTAATGCATAACTTTTTTACATTAATAAACGTTCAAGCCATTGCCAAATGAGTTGATACAAAGCTAATTAAGACTATAAGCTCCACAAAAGTCTCTCTGTATTTCTCATTATGACTATGTTCAGAAAACTGAACGTCTGGCGACTTTTGAGCAAAGATAATTACCTCTTCTGAAAAGTCCATTGTGTTTTTTAATCCTCCATGTCCTCCTTAACTCCGTAGCTGTGTGGAGAAGGGGTGGGGTTGGTGTGCGATCACGGAAGGCTTGTTTCATATGGACGCACCAACAGTTTTGTTTCATTTCTTGGAATTGCTCATGGGGGAGATAGAAATTATGAACTATAGCTTTAAATCTACCTCAACCTCAACTTTAAACTTAATCAAATCTTAATTCTCATCTTAACTCTCAACCATAATGAGGCCTTTGAAGAGGTTTTTTATGGCTACAATCACCTCATTAACTGAAACTGTCATTCAGAACGATAGAACCATATATACCATTAGTGACCCCCTCCATTTTAGATGTCTGTCACGGGTCACATGATGGTGGGATGTGAAAAAACAGAGGAGAAAAGAAACAGAGAAGGAGGGGTCCAAAAAAAATCGGAAGTCCAAGAAGGAGGTATAAGGGAAGACAGAGAAATACAGCCCGTCAGTCATTCTGTCGGGGCACACAGCACTTGGCATTCAGTCAGCAGGGTAACAACTGTGTAACTACAATCTGCTAATCCTGCAGGCTGGCTGGGGCCCAGGGGAGTAAAACCAGCAGCACCAGTACTACAGGCAGTCCCCATACCAGCTGGAGCTGCCTACCAGCCTACTATTGCACAACTGACTGCCACTAACCCGTGCTAACAGGCTTGCGAGAGCAGTGCATTCAGATGATGATGAAGAGGGGTGTTTGTGCCTCTGTGCATTTTTGGTGTGCATGAGTGCAATTGTGTGTTAAAGTGGAAAAATATGGTCACGCAAAAAAAGAGCAAGGAATGTTTGTGGTGTGTGTGTGTGTGTGTGTGTGTGTGTGTGTGTGTTGGTGTGTGTTGTGGTGGTGTTGTGTTGTGTGTGTGTGTGTGTGTGTGTGAAATGTCAGACAATAGTGCAAAATGCACATCAGAATGCCCACAGCCTTTACTTCTTTTCTCTTAGTCCAAAATCCAGAGTAATCAGTTCGTATCTTGTTTTTAGACACCCCTTTTTTTGCAGTGTAAAAAGCTCACAGGATGCTACTATAGTTTGTCTAAGTTAATGATAATGTTTTGTTACTATATATTATTTGAAATGCAGTGAATGAGTTAAAAGGTCAGACTGAGGTAATTGGCTCTGACAAACTATTTGATTAGTGTTCTTTTGCTCTGATCACACAGTTGTTTCTCCAAGCAACAAATTGACTTCTGTATAGAGTAAGCAGGGATCCCTGGTTGTGGCGGGCCGGGATCTTTGCACAAGAGGCCGTTTAATCCGCTGTCTCCCCAGAGAGATTTGCTCCGTCACCAGGGCTGGGAATTAAACCACGACTGGTCTTGGAGATAGTGACACAGACACTATTCTCTCCTCCCCCCACAGGGATGACAGAATTACAGTCTGTCATTGTCAAATAAAAACAATTATAGTCTTGTAGAAGATTCCCAGGGATGAAATACAGTACATTATGTGAACCAATCTGTGTATTAGTGGAGTTTGCCATGAGGTGTGTCTCAGCGCTCTCAGTCATTTTGACATTTAACGATTCGGGATGCCCTGAACATTTTAACTTGCAAGTTAAATATGGGATTAAACACATCTGTTTACTTTCTTTTGAAGGGAAAACCAGACAGTTTGTGCCGTGTGGAGATCAAGCATGACAAACATATCATGCAATAGATGCTAGCCAAGGGATTGGCCCAAAAAGGTATTAACCTTTCTGCATTAGGATCTAGTGATTTTCTGCCTTTGATTAAGTTTGGATCAGACACAGAAATGTCAAAGGAGACTGTAATAGGGCAGAGAAGAGATGTTTGAAACTCTTCTCTGTGTCCAAAATCCTGTGTTTTCTTCAGTTACATGTTGATGTAAGGCAAAGTATAAAGCATGGATCACCAAAGCATTAGCACTAATGAAACTAAGGTCTTTTGAGCAGCAAATGAAAGTTATCTTCAGCCTTTGCTGCAGTGGAAATTTATCATACAAAATCCAAGATAAAATGTGTCACAGAACTGGGCAAAACAGAAGGCTTGAATCTCTTTCTGTAACTATGACTGCCCACACTATGGTTATGTTCATGTTTGGTTTCTAAGTGGGCGCTCCCTTCCTGTCAAAAACAACTGAGACAAGGTCTCTTCCTGCTCTGGGCAGTACAGGTTCCCCCTCACACTTTCCATCCGTCTGGCCATGAATGATTCACACTGTCCTAGTGGTCTGTTTTGGCCGGCAACAAAGCTTGTACAGTGAAGAGTTTGCTTTATACGAAGTAAAAATGTAAAAGAGAAGTAGAAGAAGAACATTGTATCCTTAAACAGCAGCAGCTGAAACACTGATGAGTTATGTTCTGTTCACTGACTGAGGCCATTCAATTCATCCCTCAAAAGTCACAACTTTACTGGGAACTTTTCCATAACAGTTTAAACATGACACAAACTGAATTGAATGTTGTCACATTAACAGATCGCTTTATGTATAGTGTGCAAACCAATCACAATCTTATCAAAATCATAGGGCCTTTTTGAAGACTTGTTCAGTATTATTTAAGGGATTCTCTGGGTTTTGCCAATCATTTTAGAGTTGAGTTTAAAAATTAGTTCTGTTCCTTTTGAAAAGCGTCATAACAAGCAAAGAAAGACTTTAAATACTTGAAATAAGAGAAATATAAAACGTTGTCAATATTCTCTGATCTACTTCAAGGGAGAATTTCTTTCTGACAATGATTTTTATAATCATTAGTTTTTAGGGTCATTTATCAACCAAAACCAATTTTTACTTTTTACAAATATATTATGTTTAAACAATTTTTATACATAATAATAATTATTACAATTATCTAGTGCTTTATCATAGACACTCAAAGCGCTTCAAACATGATTGTTCGCTGCAGTCTAAGCAAAATGATCACAAAGCATTTGTAAAGTACATTGAAATTTGATTGAAACCATCAGAGTGAATATATTTATATCAAGTTATGCCTTCTAGAAAAGAGCCCAGCTTAATTGATCACCAGAACCTTTAAATAATTCTGCCAGGACAGCAATCTGTTCCTGGAAAAAAAGGTTCACGCTTGAAAGCTCCGCACTCTGCATTTATAGAGGGAAATTCTTTCTCTCCCTCACTTTCTTCCTCTCTTCTGACTCCTTTCCTTTCTCTCATCTTGACTCTGTCTCTGTCAGAGCTGCAGCCAATGGTGAAAGGAAGTGACCAGACTTGATTAAAAAAAAAAAAAATGATTGATTTGATTAGTCTCTCTAAGACTAAGCTGGCGTGCAGGGGACCCTGTTTTATCCGGGCTTTGCATGCAATGCCTAGTATTAGCTACAGGACAGATTTCCCCACTGGACAGACAGATGCTTCCCCCCCCCCCCGTTCTGAGCATTGTCAAAGCGCCATGTGTCACTGAATCTGAGCCGGGATAAGATGTCTGTCATATTGAGCTCTGAATAGGATCTAAAGCACCCTGATGCATCCTACATATATAAAAAGGCACGACAGAATATCCTCATCATTGTACTTCTGGACTAGATGCTGAGGGTCTGAAGTGACGTTTTACTTTACATCATGCAAATCACACAAAGTGTTTAAACACTAACTTTGTAACCAGATGTTGGCCTTTGATACAGGCTATTACCATACTATCTGCATACATCAATCAGTTATTATGTCATATGAGCTGCAATTTGCCTTTGAGTAAATACTTCGTCATTAGTCTTAGCTTTGACCTGATGATGGAAACGTTATGTAATATGATATTAATGTTCTTCCGGACTTCAGCAGAGTCTGCTTCACATTAGGCGAGTTGGCATACATGTTAGTGAACCTATTTTTTCCACTGCATTTGTGTGCGGTACAATCAGTACTATGATTGTTAGTTATTGTGCATGTCTGTATAAACGCTGGCATTGTGATCTATCGAAATATCAATAGCATCTTCCAAACTGCAGAGATCCTCACTATTGAATTCACAAAGCCTCTTGTATTGCTTTTACCAGTGTGCTGTGTGTTGGTTTCTGTTATGTTTTGTTTCCCTTGCAGCACCACTGAATGTTGGAAGAATATTTTTCAACGGTGTATATGATTACATGTTTTACATCCCTCTTCTTTGTTCTTTTACAGACTGTACTGAGAAGACGAGGTAGCAGGGAAACATTTAAAGACAAGAAGTCCACAACTCAGGTAAATCAATTCTAAAAATATTATTCTGTCCTTAATTCAATTCAACAATTTAAATGCCATAGGCATTAAACAGTAAGCTTGGTGATACTCTATATTTTTCTTATTGTCAACAAATCCCATAAAAAGACAAAACCAACAATGAATTGATCAACAAGTATTGCCTCTGTAGCCAAACCTCTGCAATGCTATATATATATCTTATTTCTCTGTTCCATAGAGCCCCATTGTTGTCCAAAAACCATTAAAAACACATCAGTAGCCACACTGTTGCACTGGGTGGCATGTCCCTTCATTACCATAAACACATACACTGTAGTTTATTTTTGGTCAGTGCCACACACACCGTCCAGCTGCACTAATTACTCACTAGAACACCAAATGTGAATTACTACATTGCTGTAAATAGTCCCCACTCAATACACTATACAAACGTGTGCTAAAAACTACAGTGTTGACAATAACAAACGTAAAATGTATCACCACCTTTATCCTTTAAAGTTTTTAAAGATTCCTCTTTCCTATCACACTGCTAGGATGACAGTGCAGACCTCAGGTGCCAGCTTCAGTTTGCTAAGGAAGAGTCCAGCCTGATGAGAAAAAAGATGGCAAAGCTGGGCCGGGAGAAGGACGAACTGGAGCAAGAGCTGCAGAAATACAAGTCAGTTTATGGGGACGTGGACAGTCCCCTTCCCCTGGCTGAGTGCTCTGGTGGTGGTCCTCACACCACTCGAGAGGCTGAGCTACGATTACGGCTCAAGCTGGTGGAGGAGGAGGCCAACATCCTGGGCAGAAAGATTGTAGAGCTGGAAGTGGAGAACCGCAGCCTACGGGCAGAAAACGAAGACATTCGGTGTCAGTATGAAAGAGACTGCTTTGGGCGGGAACCCTTCTCCAGCATGCCCTCGTCGCCATACGGTGGTGATGCGCTGGATTCGGCAAGTGAGCTTCGTCGCCATCTACAATTTGTGGAGGAGGAGGCTGAGCTGCTGCGCCGCTCCATCTCAGAGATTGAGGACCACAACAGGCAGCTGACATCTGAACTCAATCGCTTCAAATTTGGCCCCTGCAGCAGCTCTGTTGGCGAGGAGGGTAGTGAGGGAGGATTATTTAAAACTGGGAATGGGGGAAATGGTAATGGCTCCAGCAGCGGGGTGATGATGGATGAGCTTAAATCAGCCAGGATGCAGATCAATGAGCTAAGTGGAAAGGTGATGAAGCTGCAGTACGAGAACCGAGTCCTCATGTCCAACGTCCAGCGCTGCGACCTGGCTGCACACCTGGGCCTCCGCAACAGCAGCCCTCGAGACAGCGACGCAGAGAGTGATGCAGGCCGGCGAGAAGCTGCTGAGGAAGAAGAGGCAGGGCAACTTCTTCTCCTTCACCCCAAGAGGGAGGGCCCTATTGGTGGCGAGAGTGACTCTGAAGACCTGTTTGAGAAAACGGCAACCACCTCAGGGTTGGGAAGCATAAAACCCTCAGATGGCAGTGAGCTCAGCGCCACTGAATTGGCCAACCACAGGAGGGAAGAACGGGAGTCGTTCACAAATGTGAAACGTGAGGCGGAAAGGCTTGGGAAGACGGTGGACCGTCTGATCACGGACACCGACAGTTTGATCTTTGACGGCAGGCTACTGGTGACAACAGGAGAGAGCCTGGAAGGAGATGCAGCGTCTGGATCCAAACCAGACACACAGGTCCTAGACACCATCAACACTCGCATGAAGGCTTTCAGCACTGAGCTACACATCTTCATGGAAAAGCTGGACCATGTAGGGGAGGGGCTGAGAGAAAGGACAGACGATCTGTCACCTATGCCAAATCTCACAGAGTCAAGCAGCTTCCTGTCAACAGTCACATCCATGTCCCGTGACTCTCCCATTGGCACCTTTGGAAGAGACCTGGTAACGGACTTCCAGGTAAGTTCAAAGGATAGACTTCTTGTGTTCTTTTCTACTGTTATAAAGGTGAGATCTCTCAGCACATTTAGATATTTTCTTTCCGTGGATGCTTGGTTCTTTTGCAAAAAAGAGAAATATCAATAATAAGGGAGAAAGCCTGTCAACCAGAATGGCAGTTAACCATGATGAGGAAAATCTATATTTAAGATTTTTGATGACCATTGCAAACAAGATGTTCTTTTAAAATCTTACAGAAGAACATTTATTAGCATCCAACTTCAAAAGCATCCCACCTGGTTGTTCAGACGACATCATGTTGAAACTAAGACTGAAAACAATATCACACCAGATGGCTTCATTGCTTCAAAACTGCAAAAAAAAAACAATATAGTCATAAGAAAGCTCACTGGTGTGTTTGTAAATGTGAGAATTGATTTAGGTTGCATTTAAATGGCCCTAAGTATGTAGTCATTAGTTGATAATTTAAGGACAAACTAAACTAAATGAGATCCTAAGTCTGCACTGTGCGCAAAAACTCAGCTCTAATTAAAAACAGTGGCAGCACCGTACATCTCTAGCAGAACACTTACTATCCACAGCCATGCCTGTCAATTGAGAATCTTATTAAGTTGTAGGCAAACATAGCTTTTAGGAGAGGTTGAGATTCTTTCAAGTTAATCTTAGTACAATATTGAGATGCCTGTATGTATTCTAAGATAGTTAAAGGTTTCTGTAATAATTTGTTCTTTTCACATTGGCAGTAGTGCACTCCACTGTAAGAAATAGGGAAGAAAATCCAGTCTTCGTTCCATGCAAAAATGTATGAAGTGTGCCAATTTTACTTAAAAAAGTATGTCTATAAGTGTGAGTACTACATACGTAAAAAAGCTCAAGACTAAAAGTTTGAAATGAAAACATTCTGGGGGTGGGAAGTTAGAAAGAAGTGAGCTTACCAGACATCTGTACAGTTGCTCCTCATCTCTGCTAGAGGGTCAAGGCCACATTAGACGCTATACTAGCATAACACACCTGAATCTCCAACCAAACTTAGGTTGAGTTGTTTTATGGGTATTGTATGCTGCATTGATTTGAGACCTCAAGTCTGGCAATGTTACAGTAGTGCACCATGTACTACTGTTTACTAAATCTTTTCAAACTTTTTCAAAGCAGCCAAAGCCAAATATAAGGCCTTAGTAGTCTGATTTGGCCATATGAAGTATCTAAGTATGAAGTAGCTAATTTAGACTGCTGAAGCCTCACATTACCTTGGCTTAACTGTTTTTGCACAGAGCGAGGACTGTGTATTTTGTTTACTACTGTGGAGTCATGCTATAGCAGGTGGGAAGTTGTCACTTGTAAAACGGTAACGCAGGTGTCCTAAGGCGAGCTCAGGGGAGACAGAAACCTCCCTCAGTGAAAAGGGGCAAATGCTTGCTTGATCTGGGTTTTTAATCAGAATACAGACCCTGAAATCAAGGTCTTGTTATCTTTCTAATCTTTTGAATTATAAACAGGAGGTGTCACAAGAGTTTCCTCTTTTGGATCCTTCAGTGTTGTTTTTTTCCCATAATTGTGAAGAAGAATTCACTCAGCGTTGGATTGGTCACCCACCTAATATATAGAAAAAGTGAGCTGAGATTAGACCATTATAATACAGATTATGTATTGTATTATTCGTATTTGAATCGCGATTAAAGCTCTACCGATTCAAAATTGATTCATAGAATACCAAAAATCAATTTTATTTTATTTTATTTAAAAAAATATATATATTATTGTAGGTCTACTACAATCACATGATAGATATATAGATACTTTATTGATCCCCCAAGGGGAAATTCAAGGTCCCAGCAGCTTATAGACATCACACACAGCATACACATACAGTACATCATAACAGGATGTTAAAATAACAAATAACAAACAAATCTACATGAATAATATGGATATGAATACATATATACATGAATACATACATGGGAAAAGTAACTACATTTACATACTGTATCGTTTTTTAATTGAGTATCGTTTTTGAATTCAAAATCGATACTGAATTGAATCGTGAGCCTGAAAATCGAATCAAATCAAATCGTGACATTTTCTGAATCCTACACACCTTTTAGATAGACTTGATAAATAAAAAAGGGTCTTTCTGCAGTCTTACAATCTACGTGACAATCCCCGCTTCACTCCTCCTAAAACTATCCGGATAGTTTTGGCGCCTAAACCTAACCAAACTGCAACAACTGCTATCGTTTTGAAGGCGTATCATGTAGTAGGTGGGTCCTGTAGTAATGTGCACACGCAGATAGACCTACTTGGAAGAATCTGAACCTATTATTTAAAGCTTCAAGTGGAGGAAACATTGAGAGACTCCTTGAGAGAACCCTTGAGACACTCAGACGTTCAATGCCCGAACAGGGTGACATAGCAGGACCCCGCTCCAACATGAGCCACCCAGCTCTACCATACTGGCACCAGCGCCACCCTTCCCTTGAACCACCGCACCATTATTGCTTCCTGCTGCTGTCACATTCACATCTGCATCTCCATGCACATCCTCATAGTCAGCAGCCCTGCCTGCCTTCTTCTCCCCGCACTCACTGTCTGCAGCTGCCAGGGCCAAAGGAAGATGCTTGAGAGGGTGCTTGGTATGAATGGAGTAAGTACTTAAGGAGTTATAGCAGCTTCTTCCATTGACTCGATTCAGAGCTTTTCCTGACATGGTGAACTGTTGCATGATGACACCATGCCAGCATATGACGTGTGACTCATAAAGACACACAAATGGTGTAACTATTATTTTTGCACTACATATTATTGCATACACACACACACACACACATACACACACACACAAACACACACACACACACACCACACACACACACACACGGAATTGGTTACTCTCTGGTGTTGCCAAGGAGACAAGCCATAAAAATGTGTGCACTGTCTAAAATAACCTCTATTGAAAAACGTCTGCATGGTGCTGTGTGAGTTGCCTCTGGCAGAACCTCGCTGGCTGGCATCCTGCTTTCTGTTCTTGTGTTATTGCAGCTTAGTGTAAGTCAACATGTCAACATACTGTGTACTCTTCCAAGGCTAGTTCTCAGTGATGCATGATCAGGCAGACGTGCGTGTGCGTGTGTGTGCGTTTTCTGATCAGCCCGACTGTCGTATGGAATAAAACAAACAGCTCCTCAAACATTTCTCACTTCAAGAACCCAATCTGCTTTGTAGAGTTAAAAAAGTAAAGTTGCCTCCATACTCATTCTATCCAATGACTTGTTTCTGCTTTGCTCCTCTGCCTAGGACTCACTGGTTAGTCTGGGTGAAGCTGGGTGGTTTAGTCAAAGATAATCACTGTACTAACACCTCAAGCCTGTTCAAAGTAATAAGGGATTTGTCTATTGAAAATTGTTGAAGATGATCAAAGTTGTAGAGCAGTGGAGTTTTAAATGTAATACATTACAGATCAACAATAGTCACTGCAGCAGCAAAGAGTAAGTTGTGTATATATAGTCCATTTAAAAAAAGTTAAGATATGTACTCAAGCGCATTCACCAGAGGAAAAAACATAGAGATGTTTTCTCACAATTATTACCTTTAAAGTCCCATCATTTTACTATATTTGTCTCATAATAACAAGAGCCGTATGTTGTAATTACAAGATCTTGATCTCATAATTATCTCGTAAATTAATGGAAATGTTTTGTATCTCATAATTATAGCATGTGGATCTTGAGATAATTAAAGTATCCCACACACTATTGATTGGTAAAATTATGTTTCAGTACCATCATCATTGAGTACATTTTGGATTTTGTAATTATGAGATCCTTACAAGACAATTGAAATTGAGATGAAAGTATGAATATGACATGTAATAATCATTTCTATATCTTGTTAGCACTGTTTTGTAATGATCTTTTTAAGTGTTTTCTGGTAATTATGACTTCCGTAGTAGTGACAAAACTCATCGCATATTAAACAAGATGCTGATCATGAAGAAACAAAAGAATCATTCGCACTAATTACAAGCTTTTTTAAATTTGCAATTATCTTGTAAAGTGTTAGAAATGTTCTCTCGCAATTATAGCTCATGTTCTTGTCAAACACGTGTTGAACTCACTTTTATTTTTACTGTTTTATTACTATAACATTTTGATTTAAAGGTTGTGTAATTATGTAATTGCTACGAGACAATTATGAGAAAAAAAAATTATATATTCAAAAACAGTTTCAAGTCATGGAATTCATAAATATGAGAATATGTCTGCTATTGATTTCCATTACTGAATCCTACACACTTATGCAGATACCTATTTGGCACGATAGCATAAAGATCCTGTTAGCTAGGAAGAATGCTAACTTGCAGAAATAAAATGTGGGCACTGCTACTAAAAGGGAGCAACCAGCATTGCAGTCTTAAAGCTCAACTAAAGCCTAAAATGCCTCCAGTGTATTTTAAATGCTGTAATGTCTGAAAACAATGTGCATCGTGTAGGCTTAAGATGCAACTTTCCCTGGCTGACTGCTTCTACAACATACACGGCTGTGCACACAGGCAACACATATGTTGGAAAACTTTAGCGTGCTAGCTCTCGCTTTGCAGTTTTCCGTGGTATCTCTCAGCTGTTGGTTTGAACTCATGTATCCCTCATTGCATGCGCTTCATAACAAGTGTTTTGCATTCTTCCCCCCCCCCCCCCCCCCCCGATTCCCTCTCTTTGCTCCTCTTTGTGTTCCCGCCAGATGTTTCAGCCCATGATTTTGTTCATCCTCACTCTCGTTTCTTTCATCACTCTCATACGGCGTCATCTTTAAGTTGGTCTTTCTCTTTGCGCTTTTCTTCGTACTCTAGTCCGTTTGTTCTTCTCCACACCTTGTAGTCTGTTAGTTAACCCCCCCCCCCCCCCGCTTTTATATTTTCACCTATTTTCTGTTTTATTTTTGTTTTTCCCGTTCCTCTTTTCTTTGTCCCCTCAACCCTTTGTTGTCTTCTGTCTGTTTTGTCCACAATCCACCTCAAACATCCCTAATACCACCACCACTTCCTGCACCCCTGTGTCCTGCTCTTGTCACCCATCTTCCTAACCCCTTACACCCACCATCCACACACCTCACCCCCTTTCCCTCCCCTTCCCCACCCCACGTCACTCACAGTCCGGTCAGAGGGATGAGCTGGAGTGGCGTCTAGGACAGGAGCGTGGCGTGGAGCCCCAGAGCCAGAGCCAGGGTGGGGGCCAGGCCCAGAGCAGGGGAGCCATGGGACTCACTAGGTACCACAGGCCCCTGGCTTTAAGAGCAGAGGTCAGTGCCTCCCTCCTCTATCTCCCTTTCACCTGTGGGGTTGAGTTGACACTGACTCCACCATGAGCCTTGTACACAGGCTTTCTGTCGACCTGGACTCTATTTTCAATCATTTAATTTGATTAATTCATTTGATTGAAAGACAAATCTGGTTTGGTTTCTTCTCTGTGGTCTTTCTTTCTCACGGTGAACTGTTGCAAAATACAAAAATATGAATAAAAATAATCTATAGTCATGCTTTTGCAAAATGTATTTTGGAGGTTGTCACATCATGGTCGCGCCTTCAATGAAATGCAGTCAGTGATACAGAATGTGTGTCATTATACTGAAAAAGACATTTTGGGCACTTCTGGGGTTGGTTTTTATAGTGTCTGTCGGGCCGAGAAGCAGTGCACCATGGTAAGAAAGACCTCACTTGCCCTACAGTGAAGCAATTGATAACATTTACAGGTACAGGTCAATTCTGAGGAGTTTGACATCACAGTTTATTACTGGAAACAAAAAAACTGAAAAAAAGTTTTGTTTAAATCTCTGATTACTTCAACAAAGTATGACACTCTTATCTACTTATATCTATTTAAAGTCAATTCTGAAGATGTTGTTCATGCCGTAAGGACCCTTCTGCCATCTCAACCAAAGTATATGAAGTGTCTCTGAGCACTGCTGTATATTTTATCAATTTGTCTGATCATTAACTACAGAGGATCAAATTTGGGGGTTTGTTTTTGGGGGTTGTGATCTAAAGGCCACTCCGTCTAGCATGTCGAGTGACGCTCCAGCCACAGTCACTTTTTTGATGCTGAGCACAATTTCACTCAATTCACTCACTCTACTTTCACAATAAATATCCACTTCTATAGCCACTTCTCATTATTTATTTATCTTATATGTTTTTACATTTTCATATTTCTTTTTTATTCACTTCATGTTCCCCATAACATTTTATGATTGATTTCGAAGAAACAACTAGAACGTTGCATAGTACTACAGAGTTAAGAGGATTTATTGCACCAAATGTTTCAATTGTATGGTGTGTTCTTTGATAAATGTGTCTGCTGGTGGACAGTATGTTGTCCTCTAAAACAGTGTGAGACAGCAGTCATCCACAGCTACAGTATATCGACTTGTTAGGCATATGTACGCACTCAGTAAATCATGGCTGAGTCTGCACACTGCAGTCATGCCCTCTTGCACCGGTTCATTACTACCGGCAGCACCTTCATTACTCGACTCAGCAGATTAAACATATGTAAAAGTGCATCTTACACAGAAGTGTCACAATACACTTTAAACACAAAATCAACTGCAACCAAAGAGGCGAGTGGTAACGTTGCTGCAGCACACATCAGATAAGATCTGTTAAATCCTTCAGTGACTCGTCTGTTTTATAAACCGGCTATGTAATCGCTGGACACTGTAACTCACAAGCACTGCCTCATGCTTGTGTTCATAGAGAAATTACCCACTGTTATGTAATGCAGAGCACTGGCAGCATTACAGTTACAGTTACAGCACATCCATTTCTTTTTGTTCCTATGATTTCTGCTGCAGTGTAATCTGTGGGGTGAAATAAATGATTTGGAAAGCGGCTCAGATATGGCAGGATTAGCACTGCACTGTAGGCCTGTGTGATTTGCATTCGACATTGGGCTGACAGGGAGGTGATTCAGGGTCAGTACACACTGAACAGCTCAACTTACTGTTGGAGGTATAGTGAATGCCACAAGATTGAAGAATTAAATCGCATTAAAACTGCAATTTCCAAATTGTCTAAGTCTGCACTTTGAGTTTTCATAGAAGGGCAGACAGGGATGTGATGTAAACGAGTTTAAGAATCATTACATTCCAAACCATAAACATAAGCATTTCATTTTCCTATGAGCAGTTTTTTCACCTGTAGTAAACTTCATGCATTCAGTTCCTATTGTGATTGCTGTATTTGGAAAATAAGAATTTGTGATATATTTGATTTATTTTATTTTTTAAGTGCGTTTTTAGAAATAATACCTGTCACAAGACAACTAATGACGTTTTAGTAATGTTTTATTTTGGTGATAGAAACCATGATACAGACGAAGCTAACTGGTCAGAGCGTTTGCCAGTGTCATGCAGCTCTTTACATTCACTGTCAGGAATTGTACCTCGTACGATTTCATGTGTCAAAAAAAATTAATTGATTGATGAATATACAGTAGGGTATATATATACAGTAACAGTATCCTTTTGCCCATCACAGTTTCTAGTCACTAATTCTGTTAAGCCAAAAGTAAATGTTTCATCATAAAAAAGAGGCCACCAGCGATTTAGATAGTTTTCTAATAATACGTTTGCTTTTATGCCGACTCTCATACAGTAAATAGAAAGTTGCAGTTGGTTAGCTAAGCTTAGCATTAAAACTTGAAACAAGGGGAAACAGCCTGCTCTGAATGGAAAAAAAATCTCCTTGTTTGTTTAATCTGCACAAATATCAAAGTGAAAAAAGACGGGTTGCAGTTTATTTGCCAAGGTGCTGGTAGGCAGATTTGTGTTACCTTTGGACAAGTAATAGGCTAGCTGTTTGCCCACATTTCAAGCCTTTATGCTAAGCTGAGCTAACCGGCTGCTGGCTATAGGTTTATATGTAGGGGATAGACATGACAGCGCTATCGATCTTCTCTTTCCCAAAGTATTTCTAAGATTTGTACACTTTCATTTGAGGTTTGATCAAAAAGCTTTGAAGTTGCTGGCTAAAGAAATATTTATTCCAGATTTAAAATGGACAGCATTAAATTATAATAATTTTGTTGCAGACGTTACAGAAGAAGGTATAATGCGTTTCCACTTGTGGGTCAGGTCAGATCTCATTGGATGTTTTTTAGTCCCTCTCAGTGAATTTTTGTTTTACACTGGAAATCGAAGAGAACAAATATAGTCAAGGCGTAACCATCTCATACACAAATCCTAGTGATTTTTGTTGATCAAAGAAACTTAAGTTATCAATATGTGATGTCATTTATCCAAAATAACTGTGTGCTGTTGTGGGTTCAGCTCCGGGACACGCCTGCTTCTGACATCCAGTTTCGTCTGGATCATGAACGGAGGCTGAGAGCTGCGACTGAGGAACGGGAGGCTTTCGTTTCTCTTCCTCAGGTACAAAAGTCAGTCGTCATGTTTGAATGCCTTTAGATTATGAACATGAGCACAAGAACCTTGGTATCACACTTCACTTGTTCTGCTATCTTTGCTGAAGTTTAAACATGATTTTAATTAAGTGTCACCATTGAAAAGGAAAGAGTTTTGCTTTAACATCAATTATCTGCTTTGTGTTTTAAACTCAGATTGAAGTTACACTGTCTGTGTGTGTCACATGCAACTTGAACTATTGTAAAATTACTTTAAAATGTCAAAGTAAAACATTTTTTAAATATAACTTTTTGCCATTCTAAGCACACAAAATCATACAGCATCATGTAGTGCTGAAACAATTACTCAATTTTTTAAATCAGAAATGCCATAAATTCTCTTGCTCTTGCTTCTTAAATGTACATTTTTTTGTACGAGTTTCAATATTTCAATATTCTGAAATTAAATATCTTGGGGTTTTGTATAGTTGGTCTGACATTTTTTTAGACCAAACATTATCATAAAATATATTTAATATTTAAATATCCGGTAAAGTTCCTTTTCAAACCTATAGACCTGCTGTAATATTGAGAGAGGACACATATCCAAACGTGTTAAAATGACTGGATACATTACTCACTAACTGGATGTTACTTACTTACTTAAAGGTCCCATGACATGGTGCGCTTTGGATGCTTTTATATAGACATTAGTGGTCCCCTAATACCATTTCTGAAGTCATTTAAAAACATTTCTGAGTCTGTAGCTCTTTAGGAGGAGAGAGAGGGGGGGCAAGGTGGAGGCTGGGGGTGTGGCTTTGACCAACTGCCACTTTGCTCATTTGAAAGCCATGATGTCTCTTTCTCATGGGTAGGCCAAATTCTCTGGGCGGGCAAGGCAGAGAAAGGGGAGGTAACCTTGCTCCTTATGACCTCATAAGGGGCCAGATTCCAGATCGGCCCATCTGAGCTTTCATTTTCTCAAAGGCAGAACAAGATACAAAGGGCTTGGTTTACACGTATCGCCATTTCTAGCCACTGGGGGACCATAGGCAGACTGGGGGAACTCAAATTAATGTTAAAAAAATCAAAAAGCGAAATTTTCATGCCATGGTACCTTTAACAATTAAATATGGCAGTTTTGAATTAAACCTTTTACTGACTATGTGAATCACATCTTTCTCCTGTTCCCATCTGCAGCAGGAAGATGAGCGTCTGCGTTTGGAGGCCAAGCGGGGAGGTCTGGAGCTGCAGGGACTTCAGACTCATGAGGTGCCCTGGCCTCAGGAGAGAGCCACGCTGCAACAAGAGGTCCGCCTCTTCCGACGCAACACCATCTTCTTCTACATGAAGCTCAGGTGGATCCTCATGCACTGGAGGCTTGGCCGCAAGGACGACCCTGGAGAGGAGAGAGTGCACCCAGAGGTGAGCCAGAGGTTTGACAAGATATGCATGTGTGTAACATGAAGACGACAAGTAAGATAGTATCCATGCTGGTGGTAATTGAGTAAAGCCGGGTGGTTGGAAATAAAACCTCTTAGTGGAATCACTTAGAATGATCTGAAGATCACGGTGGGCTGTTCAATGGCCAGTGGGAAAGAGGGACTAACAGAAAAGATGATGCCTTTAAATAAACTGGCCAATCAACTTTCTGTCTGTGTTGTTTTAAGAAACGCGGACAGATATGATGATGTCAGAATTTGTGAATTAGAAGAACTCTGATAGTTTGGTAAAGCAGATATGATGAAGAGAATGAGAGTGAATTTGTTGTTGTTGTTGCAGTTGATTCTGTTGGGTTGATACTCTTTTTAATGGTATTTCACATTGACATATCAGGATATTTAGGCTTCATCAAAATTATTGTGATGTTAGAATATGTCAGTAAGATAAAATAAGATAAACCTTTATTGATCCTCAATGGGGAAATTTGGTAGTCGTACAGTATAGGTAGTATGGTCCATGGTTGCAATGGATACGATGGAATTGTACTAATGGTTTTTAGATAGTGTGTCAAATGTCAGAGTCCCAAGTACATGGGTGACATATAATTAAAGTTATTTCTTTTAAAACCAAACATGTTGCAAATACAGTAGATGGTGCAGAACAATCCTAAAATCCTGGAAGCAATAAAGCCTATCAGGTTGTGGTTTGAAATGAGATGTTAAGACTGGCAACATAGAAGTGATTCATCCTTAACCACGTCCAGTCCTGTACTTCCCACCAGGGTGCAGGACTGATTAATAGTCTGGTTAATTGGTTGCCAGGCTGATTGAGCGACTCCATTTGTTGTTCAGGTTGTTGGTTCAGTGGTCGATGCTTCACTTTCCAGTTGATTAAACTTGCCGGCACTGTGAAGTCTTTTTCCTTGAATTGTCGGTTGACAGAGACACTACCCATCTAGTTCCACCTGTTCATACTGTCGTGGAAGTTTCTTGTACAGCGAGAGAGGAATTTGTTAGAAGTGAGACTTTGTTAAAACAAAATAAAGACATGCTGCAAAACTGAATCAAGGTTTGGTCGTCGGTGAAGTTTTAATGGTTTTCTGCAGAGAACAATCACATGACAAGAACAGTTTTCACAATGCACACATCAGGTACAGAGTGACAAGCGTCTCGCAACCGTACATCAGTGAGAAAAGAATACCTTGTTTGGAAAACAGTCTAATCTTAGTATAACAATTAATCTTCCCAGGTAGACAAATTGGAGCTGTTACATCTTTTTGAAACTGACCTTTGTGTGCCAAAGTTCTCTACCGGTCGTTCTGTTATAGCTGGAGAAGAACAACTTGTGTCTTTGGTCTCGATCTGGGACCTGCTATGATAAACATAGCTCTGGACAACTGTTTCTGTTAGACTTTGTTGCATTTGTCCTTGGAGGAAAATTGCAAAGACAAACAGTCGTCTTCTCCTTCAGGGAGGACACACAAAGAGAGATTCAAAAGTCATACGCCCTGCAAAGAATTGTGAATAATTATATGAATAATCAACACATGCATATTATAGAAGGACATATGAAATCATGCTTAAATGTAATTTTCCCATTACAATACCAAAGAAACTACTTATGTTGTTGTCCTAACCATAATAATAATAATAATAACAACAAGGATAACGATACAGTTTATTTATATAGCACTTTACATGGTACTCAAAGACACTTTACAGGAAAACCAGTACATACACATAACCCTTTGCTTTGTTGTGAAACATTACCTACTTTTTCTTTTATCTTGGGTTTTGCACTTTTGATGTAATTATATTATACTTTGTTTTAAATAAATTTGTTTTTCTCAATTCTCATCAGTTTATTCATGATAATGTTGTCGTGAAACCTAATTTGCGTCTATAGATGGCGCAGCAGTGAGGAGTCCACGTGTACCTCGCGGGAAGTTTACCACTTGCCCTTGACATGACGTTGAATCCCAATAGAACATTTTCTCAAGTTTATTTTTAAATCCCTTAATCACATTACAGTTTCAAAGCGCTTCACAGTGCTCACATTTAGAAACAGTCAAATTAAAGGTCCCATGACATGGTGCTATTTGGATGCTTTTATGTAGACCTTAGTGGTCCCCTAATACTGTATCTGAAGTCTCTTTCCCAAAATTCAGCCAAGGTACAGAATTACAGCCACTAGAGCCAGTCCCACAATGACCTTTCCTTAGTATGTGCCATTTCTGAGTCTGTAGCTTTTGAGGAGGAGAGAGGGGGGGCAAGGTGGAGGGTGGGGGTGTGGCCTTGACCAACAGCCACTTTGCTCATTTGAAAGCCATGATGTCTCTTTCTCATGGGTGGGCAAAGCAGAGAAAGGGGAGGTAACTTTTCCCCTTATGACGTCATATGGGGAAAAGGGGCACACAAAAGGGGAAAGGCTGCAGAGAACAAGTTTACTTTCATTTATTCAACCTTTATTTATACTTTCTGAACACTTTCACATCCACACAATCCACAAGTTACATTTAATTGGCAGATGAAATGTATCTTTTGCTAACACCTCTTAATAAACACACATGCAGGATCAGCCATGGTACGGCGCCCTTGGAGCAGTTTAGGGGTTTGGTTCTCTTTTAGATGGAGGTCTGTCAGAGCTCTGTTGGCATACGGCTCTTTTTACACAGTACAATTAAAGTAAAAATGAACTCTTTGATGACATAAAAACTTACACAAATATAAATAATAATCCATCCTATAATCCAAAGAAACCAAACCTAAATAGATGCATGACTGTACTTGTGTGAATGTGAATGTGACAGGTTGAGTGTGTGTATTAGCCCTGTGATGGACTAGTTTTTCTGCCTTCTTCCCATTGCATGCTGGGAAAGGCTCAGGGACTGTGAGCCTAAAAACAGAATGTGTTGGTGCAGACAACATGAGTGCCTGAAATAAAACACAGGCTTTTCATGGCCATATCATCTGTTCTAGTTTGAAAAGTTGGAGGGAATCCCAGAGCTGGGAGTGATAATGGAGCAGGCGGAGGGGGAGTCGGATCAAGACGACAAACTGTGTTTACCACAAACCCCAGGGGACGTCCCCGACCCGGGGCCCATCATCCCCCTGATGTCACCTGATCGACACCTGCGGCATCAAAGACAGGTACTCACGCACTTACAATTTGGAGAGAAAAAACTCCAGTGACTCTTTCTAACATCCGTAAATGTTTTGGTTCTTGAGCCATGCTGTGATCTAGAAGCTTTCTGACAGCTACATTCATATTAACCTTAGTGTATGGTGAAAAATAGAATACAGCTACAGCGGAGATGGTACAGACTGACTGATGACATTACCCCAAAACATCATACAAATCTAAAATTACATTTTGAAATATCTGGGTAGTCCAGTGACCCGGGATATGTGGGACACCTGGGATAAAGCCTAGATCTTTGGCTGATTAGGATTTTACCACAAATAAATTATACAGTTGCAAATATACACATATAAATACACACACATAAACAATATAACTGTAAAGTTGTAGTGCAAAGAAATGAACGAGTTGGTGTATTGAGTGAGTTTGGACATTTAGCTCGGCCTTTAATTATTTCTCTCTCATGTTCATTGTGTTCAATAGAATGTTTGGCAGCCTGTTTGGCACAGTATGCAGATGAGCATTTTGGCCTAGTTAAAGTCCAGTTTGTGTACACCCAGTTTTGTGCTTATTGTTCAAACAAAAACATTGACTCTCAGTTAAATGCAAAGAGGACAGAAGGAGCGTCTGTTCTTCAGGCTGTCAAATGTTTCAGAGGAAATTTCACACAGACATAGCGTGTGTTGAGATTTGCTCTCAGTATGTCTAGCAACCACTTTGCCCCTCTGTAAAACTAAAGAAAGTACATAAGCATTTTGGGTTTGATACATTATTAAGCAGATCCCTAAGTGCTCTACTTTGTCTCTCTGTTTTGATTTTTCCATAACATCATAAAAATGGTTTGTACAGTGATCTGACATTGTTGCTTTACTCTGTGAGCAGTTTTTTAACAAGCACGCCTAGTAGACTATATTATACTTTATGTATGAGAGCAGAAATGCAGAGTTGCTTTAGTAAGCATTTGCACACATTGCTACTAGAGCAGAGCAGATGATAATTCCTGCAGCCAGAGTGAGAAAATATAATGTTAAGCCATTAAGAAGTCATTGAAAGTTTTAAGTAAAGACTTGGACATGATTTAGGAAGTTTGGCAGCTTGGTAAGGTAAAAATCCTGATTCAGACCCTCTGGTGCTGCCGGTGCTTAAGTATGTACTGTAAACACTGTAGATCAGATGTTTTTTTCACAGTGGTGTTATGTTATCACATTTAGTGTAGGGAACTCAATACATTTGCATATATGTTAAAATAGTGTTGCTCCAAACATGAGGACTTCACAATGACATAATCGTTCTCAAATGAGCTTGAAATATCTGGAACAGCTCTTTCAATGGTGAAATTAATGTTTGCAGAGATATTTAAGAAGGTCCTAAATTGGACCTGACTGGAACCTTTCTGTGTCACAACTAACACATGGTGGGTGGCATTTGAATTATTAAACAATACTTGTCAGTGTCACTGCATCTTGCCAAAGCTCCTGAATATTGATGGTTGCTAGGTGCAGAGGAGAAATAATCCCAATGGGAAAATATTTCATTATAGCATCTTGATAGCATTAGCTTTTGTTTGTAAAAAAGAAATGTAAATTACATGTCATTTTAGCTGACGCTTTTATCAAACCCACCAGGCATGTGTTATATCCCCTGTGCCATCACCTCACCATCACAATTAGACATAGTCCCTGTGAAAATGAATACAAGCCATATGTGAGTTTTAGCCTAATCATTGTGGTGCGGTAGTAGCGTGTAGTGCTACAAGTAATGCCTTAAAGGTGCTCACGTGGACACTAATGGCGCGAATGAGCTATTTTTTTATGGCAGAGAAAGACTGCTAGCCGTTTGGGGTGTCCTAGTGGTACTCTTTGTTGACAACACCATAATTTAAACTAATGAGTTTGTTTTCTTCTTCTTTGTATTCACGTCTCTATTATTCAAGACAGTTGTAAACAAACCTGGATGTAAACAATTGAGGGTAAAGGTTAAAAAAAATATTTTAAAATGTGTTTTTATTAAAAAGGAAAAAGATTTAACATGGTTGTTAGACCTCAAGGATTCATACACGTGCATTTTGGTGTGAGAAAACTCCACAGTTTTAACAAATTAGGAAAATTAGCTCGTCAGTTAGCTAGCTACCAAGCGGGATCACTGGTAGAAAACTGGTAGCTGGCAGGCCTGCTAGTTATAGTCATTTTAAAAGCAAACCTCTATCATTTTAAATCTAAATATTTTTTCATCAGGGAATCCATTCAACAAAAAATGATTTTCTGAATCTCATACTGTATGCAGATGTCACTGCCAAAACAATCAGAAACTGACTAGACCAGAAACAATTTGGTTAAAACAGACCAGTGAAGCTGTTTTGCCCTTATTGATCTCTGTAAAGTTGGCTGTAGGTTATGTAATGTAGCGTTTTTATGAGGAGTGAGCACTGTGCCGGCGTCAGTTTAATAAAATAGCTTTTATATGCTACATTGTTTGTCAGCATTACAACAAGTCATATTAAGAGGACATATGGCCTTGTGTGCTCTGATTAATTTGGCATGCAGTTAACACAGTCATAATTTGTTTTACTGTAAACTCAACTTCTGGAATTTCTCTTAATGTTTTTCATGACTTTGGAAGAAGGATGTAACGGGAGTAACAGGCGAACCAGCTTCTTTGAATTTGATGTTTCCCCACCTGCCAAATCCCACTTTAACCCTTGCTCATATGATTCATATTTAAATAATACAACAATAGAACAAAAAACGTTAAGTCTATTTTGGTTGTATCTGCTCACAGGAAAAATTATTGATGCAAATTCCACTTTTTCTCTTGTTATACTGGATTGAAGTGCACTGGCCTTTTAGCACCTGAGCTCATGTCGAGTTCCCACCCGAGGCTGGCAGAGCCGGCAGCGCTGTAGTTAGGTGACGTTTAACTCACAGACTCTTTTGTGCTTCCCTGCCTCCCGGCAAGACCGGAAGACTCTCCACAGCAGGACCACTAGAAAACAGCTCTTCACACACTTCTCTGAGCAGGAAAACATGCTTTTCTCTTAACTGTCTCAAACCCTGCATCCTAATTGGACTAAAATAAATCTGTATTTGTCCAACGTCCAAGGTGCAGTTTGAATGACTTTTTAATTATTTATTATATTATAATTTAATTAGTTCTTCTCAGAGGTTCCTGAGGGATGTCACTTAATTTTGAGTTAGGATTTTTAAGTACAAACTTATATTTCCATGTGTACATATTTTAATGCTTTAATGGCAAGAGTCAAGGAATGATTGATGACAAAGGACAAGGATAAAAAAGAAGATTAGAGAGATGGAGAGGTTCAAGTCAAATTGATTTATATAGCACGTGTGAAGCAGATTTGTCCCAAAGAGCTAAAGAGAAACAGAAGACACTGATAAAAACAAGAGACACGGGACGCACCGGTTGGTAGAGCGGGCGCCCATATATAGAGGTTTACTCCTCAACGCAGCGGTCCCGAGTTTGACTCTGACCGGAAGCCCTTTGCTGCCTCTCTCTCCCTTTTCATGTCTTCAGCTGTCCTTTCAATAAAGGCGGAAAATGTCCAAAAAATAAACTTAACAAAAGAAATAAGACAAGCCCATCAAGATAAGGGCAAAACTTGCTGAACTTGCCATGTTCATGTGTGTCTGAGTGAGTTGGTTTAACCTTTTTCTAAATTATTGTTTTACCTGAATCCTCTGTGGACAGTTTGGGGAGAACCGGCAAGTGCTGCAGGCCCTGCGGACGCTGCTGGAAGAGTTTCGAGACGAGCTGCGGGAGGAGGAGATGCGGCGATGCCAACTGCAGCAGTCCTACGCCAATGACAAAGCCGCCTGGGAGGTCAAGTGGGCAGAGATGAAGTGCCAGTTTGCCCAGGTACAGATGGCGTCTCAGCACCCACTTTAAAGGCACAGGACACAATCTGGTGTAGAAAACTAGCGGGACATTCAATAAGCAGCGAGGTGACAGTAAACATCCCACTCATGGCAAAGCGGTAACAAGTCAAAAACAACAAATCTTTTGTGTACTTCCTTCACTACTATAGACATATCTGTAAACGCTTAGTATTCTGACACCCCAATTCTACCGAGCACATGCTATTTGGGTTGTGTTTGAATTTCATGATAGACAAAAAGATCAATACTCTGTTTGCAGTAAGGGTAACTGCATTTGTAGGAAAGGTACAACAGTGTGGCAGAGAAGGTTATTGAATCCACAATGTTTTGTGGTACAGTTGGAGCCTCACAGTCCACTGTGTCTGATTTCAACTTGAGATTTTCTTTCCCTTTGAGAGGCAGAGCACAATCAGGACAGGTGGCCAACAATGTACAAAAAATAGCTTCCAATCAATTTGAGGATAATGTTTTTACGAGTGTCAGTATTGGAACATCAAATTTCAAACCCACAGTGGCAGAGCAATGTCTTCTCCCAGCTATATCTGATAAAAAGTTAACTGCAGGTTTGGGACCCAATTAATCAGTTTTATAGGAGTGAGATTATCTTTTTAACTCTCACGCTCTTAAACTGAACAGCTTCAACATGTTTCATATCCTTTCTCAGAGCAGAGGTCGATGAGGGCCTTAACAGGAACGAATTTACTTAAGTTTTCTTCTGCTAACACCAGTTCTTTTCTTGCTCCACTGTGCTTTGTCCTGATTAAGACTTAAGAAATATGCCCCTACACTGCTGGTTTTTAATGATAATTATTACATTGCCCAGCAGAGCAGAAATTAAAATTACATACCCTCACCTGTGTATTTATATGTATAAGATTTATAAGATTAAGTTTTGAGATATTAATATAAGGCTGGCTCATGTTTCATACTCTGGTTTGGTCACTGGGACCGTGTCAAGCCTCTTAAATAACTGTCTATATTTATTTTGTCTAACATCTTGGCTCTTAGCGTTGAGTCAACAGCTATTACTGTACATGTCATCCTCTCCAGTATGTAATCAGACAGTTTCCAAGCACTATAATAAACTACACAAGACAAACATTTGTGAATGGGAGTTATGTAAGCGGATGTTTCAAGGCATCCTTGACTTGCTCTTCACACAGCTCCAGTACTGCAGACTCTGGTTTGTACCATTATGTTGAGGGATCAAAGCCCATCTGAAGATTACAACGCTCTGTTCCTCCGGAGTTCTCTCTGTCGCTCTACAGCTTTGAAGATTTCTGCAGTGCATCTGAATTCTAGGTTCATGTCCTTCCACTAGTGAGTGGTTTAAAATATAAATTCCGGAGGGCAGCCCACACTCAAGTTTTGAGTCTCTGTCGGCTACAAAACATTTACTTTATGATATATTTTCCTAATTTCATTGTGTTTTTCTTTTTGAACAGGAAAAATTGTGCACATTATGGTTTAATATTTTAAGACAGGATTTTACAACTCTGGAAACCTATTACAACAGCATTTATTTTGTCTTTTGTCACTACAATTGCTAATAGTAGAAAAAGGCTGATTAGAAGTTGATCTGCCAGGAATGTGTGCTTGCATGTATTTGATCTGCCAACACAATGCATCGCAGCTGATGTTGCGTTGCAGCTGAAAATTGAAGCAGGTTAAACCTTTTAAACCCCTGCTGCAGGCTAGACTAATCTCAGTCGGTCTTATTTTGGCTGTATGTCTAAATAAACAGCCCAAGTGAGCCATTTCCTCAATAGCTTGTTATCATGATCTTGGTATCATGAGGAAGCCACACAGAATAATAAGATATACAATTTTTGTCATTTCTATAATCTGCTTTGACACTCATTTATTATATTTAATAGCTGTGTGAGCACTGGAATTTTTCTGTTTTCAGTGTTTTTTTATCATTTTTTATTTATTAAACTCAATAGAGTTTAGTAAAATAGATTAAAGTATCAAAAAGTAAAAAGCAAAAGATTGTTTGTTCGTATGTCATGTACGAACAAACAGACACTATTGTTTGGATTTGTACAAAACTTTGAGGAATGATTCATCTTACTGCTTTAAAAAACATACTGATCCATCGGGAGGGCAAAACACAAACAGGGCTAAAACAAGTTGGGCAGAAGCTATTTGTTATTGTTGTTTCATCGTTTTAGATTTTTTGGTCAGTCGTGCCTTCAAACAGCAGCAGAGGTTCATCCAAAAAACATATTTTCTTGCTTACCTCCAGCGTTATGTTGGTTTTATTTTGCTATTTGTCTCCAAACCAACAATGTCATTTTTCATTAAAAGATTGGACAGAAGCACCTCTTTCCAGAAACAGTATCTTAGTTACTGTGTATAATCAACAAACCTTACTGCAAACTGTTTTCATAGGGAATATTTCTTCAATCGAAAGTAGTTTTATAAAAATTGGGTATTAGATTGTGATACTGCCTAATAACACTGCCTTTTCTTTGTCTTATTTTCTTTGTATATACTGTGCAGCATAATAACGACTTGATAATGACTAATCAACTCAACATCCCTGTATCTTTGCTTTTAAACCAGTTGGAGGAGAAGGCTCAAGGCGAGGTGCGAGGTGAATCTCAGAGAGGTGATGAAGGGGAACCTGTCGAAGACCCCGAGTGGGCCATAAAACTGGAACGTGAGGAGCACCGGCGTCTGCTGGCCGACAGCCACAGCACCTCCCTAGACCTGCGCTGGAAACTGCAGCATGGAGAGAAGAGGTGGAGCCGCGAGAGGGGCGACCTGCTGGAGCGCTTTGACCAAGAGCGGAAGGAGTGGGACTGCAACATGAGGGAGCTCCACCGCAAGATGGAAAGGGTGAGAGAGAGAGAGGAGGAGTTGGGAAGAGACAGAAAAAAGTGAAGAGAGTTTTAGTAGAAAAAAGAAGAGAAGGAAGGACAGGGTTGAACATATAAGAGATAGAGAAAGAGATGCAGAGAAAAAAGAGAGGGAGAGTTAAAGTCAAGTCAGGCTCATATATATTTGATTAGTCAGTCAGTAGATAATTAATCAACAGACAATCGCCACAGGGTCAAAACAATCACCACAGGGTCTATTTAGTAGCTGCTCAAACTAGAAAAACCCACCACAGCTTTAAGATCTGAAGACTTTGCTTGTAATGCTGTGTGTGTGTGTGTGTGTGTGTGTGTGTGTGTGTGTGTGTGTGTGTGTGTGTGTGTGTGTGTGTGTGTGTGTGTGGTGTGTGGTGTGTGTGTGTGTGTGTGTGTGTGTGTGTTGTGTGTGTGTGTGTGTGTGGAGAGAGAGAGAGAGAGAGAAGAGAGAGAGAGAGAGAGAGAGAGAGGCAAAGCACCCAAGGCGATTATCTTCTCTATTGTTTGGTACTTTAGAATAGTCAATGCTAGATACAATAAATACCCAGAATAACTGAATAATTGATATCCTTTGTGAGATTTAATTAGACCAACTGCAGGGTCTCACCTTGTGTGTGATGTTCAGGGTAGGAGTAAGAAACAATAGCTGGTTAATATGATATAAGCGTGAGAGTGTTAACATATACAGCAGGGAGTGGAAAAATAACAAACTCTGAAAACAGCAAAAAAACAACTGCTGATGCACCCCCTAATTGTAGAGACACAGAGCAGGAAGCAGCGAGGCATCATTCAGCAATGCATAAGAAATGTTATCAGAATTTTTATAAATTCCTAAATATCTATCAGTATTGGCTACACAAATGCAGCCTGTAATGTTTAAACCCATTCACAAACAAAAACAAACAAAATATTTATTGATGTCTTTAAGTGTAAACAATTTAAATAATAAAAATAGACACGTAAACTTCAACTGTAAATTTAATTCTCTGACTGTTCCCCTCATATCTGTTTATATTCTTCGTGCAGATGCAGAGAGAACTGAACAGCCGGCGAGGTGAGGGCATCGACATCAAAGATGGTGGCTCGGACCACAGAGCTGTTTTCTCTCCTCAGGACAGTCCCTGCAAGGCCCCCCGGTCGCCACGCTCCCCCTGTACGTCCACCCCTATCCCTGCACCCCCCATGCGCTCCCACTCTGACTCTGATGCCATGCTGGAGGAGCATGGGGCTGCACTGAGGCTGAAAGGCCCAACGGAGAACCTGTTCCTGGACGCACTGTCCCTGGACCCCCTCGGCAGCCTGGAGGTCCCTCCACCCTCCAGACTGGAGGGGGAGAAGAGGTTCCCCTGCATGAAGGAGGTAACACATACATCAGCCGCATCAAGAAAACTCACCTTTAATGTAGTGCTTTTATCACATAAAACCAGTTTGCACCAGGGAGACAGGGAGTGTTGAACAGCAGCACGAAAGTGTGGGTGTGATGGAAGTAAGAGTAGCTGCAGCAATTTGAATACATCACTTTGAGCTTTATAAGTTATATATTGCTCTTGAACCATTATGTACCGGACATAATGGGCATTTTTCACTGTGTTGTGACATTTTATAGACTTTTCAATTAATGGATTGATTGATTGATTGATTGATTAATTGATTAATTGAAACTTATATTTAACATGTAAAAGAAAACAGAAAATCTGATCAAACAGAAAATAATAATGTAGATAGCATAGCATACATACATACATACATACATACATACATACATACATACATACATACATACATACATAAATACAAAATTATTAATTAATTAGTCCAGAATTAGTGGAGACAATTTCATTAGGTCAAACCCCTCAATAAAATGATAGTGGTGCTCAAATAGTGTCAGAACGCTATCATACTTTGTTTTATATAAGGTACCCCTGTTTTCATATGACAAATATACTCACTCATTTTAGGATAAATTGTTTTACTGTCGATTAATCATCTTACACTGAACCCTTTTCCACATGATTTAACTATTGTATCTGTTGTGTTTCAGGCCCTGAATGAGATTTCGGAGAGAGAACTTGATCCTTCGACCCCAGAGGACGAGATGGGTGGTGGAAGTCTGTTCAGGTAACCTCATGAAAAAGCTTCAAGTCAAACTGAGTTCAAAGAGTGTTTAAACTGTTCTGGAACAGCTGCTGCGTTTTAATTGATGTCAACAGTAAATACATCACCAAGAACTGGTCTCAGTGGCTGCAGATTATTCAGCCTCCTGCAGAATTTGTGTTGCTCATACATACACATCGATCCCTTGCCATTGATTCTATTAACTCTTACTTGAAGTGACAGTGGATTTCCCCCTGGTGATTTTTCTGTGAAAGTTTCTGTTTTTTAAATACATGCATACATTATTTAGAATTTGTTTTTCTGCAGTGAAAAACTACTGGTAATCTATAAAGTAGATGAGATCATGATTGGGTTGGTTTTTTTGTAATGTTTGGTTTCATTGTCCCAACTGAAGTGAATGTTAATGAACTGTGTGTTTGTGTGTCCTGTCCAGAGCTAAGTCTGTGTGCTCCATGAGCGACTTCCAGCGGTTAATGGACAGCTCGCCGTTCCTCCCTGACAAGACTCGCCACGGTGATCTGGGCCAAGATGACGCCACCCCGCCTTTGTCCCCAGACGACCTCAAGTACATTGAGGAGTTCCATAATAAGGGCTGGGACTTCCCATCATCTGCCTCTGGCCTGGATCCTGCTCGGAACATGTGGACAGACAAACCCCCCGAGGCCCGGGGAGGGGAGCTCGTTGAACCATTCCAGCCAGCGTCCTGGTTCCTCACCACCAGCGCAACCCTGACCACCAGCACCCTGAGCAGCCCTGAGCACTGCCACAAGTCCCCGCTGAGGGGCAACGGAGCAGGGGAGGCAGGGGTGGGAGTGGAGCACTATGGTCATCACATGCTCCACAGCCCCACCAGATCTGGGGCAGCTGAATGCCCTATTTCCCAAGACCCAGACTTTCTGTATGCCAAAGGGACCAAAGCCAGGGGCGGAGGAGAAGCTGTGGTGGGAGCCAGCGGGTCAGATGAGGTGTTCAGCAGTGGGAGGTGGGCATGTGGAATCCTGGAGGGTGGGGGGTTGAGGACTTCTCCTAGCCAGTCTCCTATCTGCCCCACTGTGGGGTACACTTCTTCTCTGGAGCTTCAGCTCTCCAGAAACATGAGTGACGACATGAAGGAGGTGGCCATCTCTGTGAGGAACGCCATTCGTTCACCACCAGGGCCCATTATCCGAGACACCGCCTGCCAGACCAACGGATTCACCACGCGAAGCACTCAGACCACCCAGACCAGCAATGTGGGTCTACAAACGGACCTGTTGAGGAACCTGACCAGCAGCCCCCACCGCTGCCTCACCCCAAAAGGCGGAGGCACGCCTATTTCTTCCCCGTCACGAAGCATGAGGAAGGTTCAGTACTCTCCTGTCATCCAAAGTAAGTTTGAGCGACCCTGCTGCTCGCCAAAGTATGGCTCACCCAAGCTTCAGCGCAAACTGTCCACATCCAACAAGGCTGAGCTACCCACTTCAAACCGCGCTCCCACCCCCACCACACCGCAGAAGGGCAACAGCGAGTCAGCGTGGGCCCGCTCCACCACCACTCGTGACAGCCCTGTCCATACCACCATCAACGACGGCCTCTCAAGTCTCTTCAACATCATTGACCACACCCCCGTGGCCTACGACTCCATGCAGAAGTTCAACAAGTCCCCCAGTCGCTCTCGCCCCACCCCTCCCTCCACCACCGAGCCCAGCCCTGCACACGGGGCTCTCGCCACAGACCCCAGGACCGAGTGCTTGCGGATTGCTCGTGGGCGCTCACCCAGCCCCGTGCAGCTGATAGTGGAGACACAGGGGGACAGAAACCCAGAGGTGGTGAGCATACGGCAGGACCTATCGGCCCCGCCGGGCTACACGCTGGCTGAAAACACAGCCCGCATCCTTAATAAGAAGCTGCAGGAGCAGAGCTTTAGAGAGGAGAGGAGGCTGCAGGCTGGAGGACAGAGCAGCCACAGCAGAGACAGCAGCAGGCAGGCCGACTCAGACAGAGGACAGTCTGGATGTATGGAGGTAAATATACAGACGCACGGGATTCATCGCTTCATCATTCATTTGCTCTGGGGCCCATGTTTTATCATGCAAAAATATTTATGACTTTGCCTTGGATTTTCCTTATTATGAAGATAAACTTTAAGGCATCTGTGGTTATAGAAAAAGCTTATCAACTACGTTATAATATCACTAAAATGTTGCTTTTTTCTCAGGACGAAAGCACTGACTGATGCAATGGTAATGTCAAAATATTCGACCCTCTTCAAAAATACTGAACTTTCCTTTATGGTTTCTTCTTCTTCTGTACTTTCTTCTTCACTGTTATGGCTTTCTTGTAGTTTGCCTTTCATTTCTGTGCTTTAACGTTCACTGAGGCCCGACCAAAACTTGATGTATGTGTCTGAAGACTGGAGAAGTAAAACTTAATAATCTCACTGCAATGATCTGAGTGAGATCACAGTTACAAAGTTACATACTTAATCATTATCAGCAACTCTCCAATTAAATGATCAACCAGAATTTTAAGTGGTTCCAGTTTTCAAAGCTATTTGTTTTCCCCTAATCAAATTCATCTAAGAAAAGTGAAATCAGTGCAAAGACACGTGGGTCGGGTCCTCTTCACCACCCATTCAGCTGACCTGTGGGAAAAAATAAAAGACAGACAGAAAATCATCTTTCTGGTCATGTTTAAATGATGAAACAGAAAGAAAAATGCATTCAGTTTATTATTTTGTTTGTTACATAAACATCAACATGGATCATATATTGCTGTTTTTTGTGTGTGCTTGTGTTGGATAAATAAACACAGAGAAGTCATTTTCCTTATTAAATTACTTTGATTGATCAGTTATCAAAATTGGTATTCAGCAATTTCAATCATTTTAGCTGTAGAGGAAATATAAGTTCTTGTTTAACCCAATTTAAATTTCTACTAGATACGTTTTGTGTGAAACCATTATTAGATTTATCTTTCGATTTTGTCCACAGATACATAGGTATTTTTTTTATACCATAGTTTTTTCTATGCTTTTTGGCCTTTCGTCTATACTCAAACTGCATTTTCCATCCATCTTTGTCCGCTTATCCGGTATCGCGGGGGCATCCCTCCACCTAGTCCTGGGTCTTCCCCGAGGCCTCTATGACTGTGCTTCTCACCTTATCTCTAAGGGAGACTCCAGCCCCCCTTCTGAGGAAACCCCTTTTGGCCACTTGTACCCTGGATCTTGTTCTTTTGGTCACGACCCAGCCTTAATGACCATAGGTGATGGTAGGTAAGAAAACTGACTGGTAGATCAAGAGCTTTGCCTTCTGGCTCAGCTCTCTTTTTGGTGCACTAAATTGAATGTAATACCAAACCCGCTTCACCGATTCTCAAATCTCCCACTCCATTGTCCCTTCACTTGTGAACAAGACCCCAAGGTATTTAAACTCCTTCACTTGGGGTAAGGACTCATTCCCTACCTGAAGAAGGCAGTCCATCGGTTTCCTGCTGAGAACCATGGCCTAAGATTTAGAGGTGCTTCACCCTCAGCTGCGAACCGATCCAGTGAGTGCTGAAGGTCACAGGCCGATGATGCCATCAGGACCACATCATCTGCAAAAGTAGCGTTGAGATCCCCAGCCCACCGAACTGCAACCACTCCCCAACTCGACTACGCCTCGATAGTCTGTCCATAAAAACTACAAACAGGATTGGTGACAAAGTGCAGCCCTGGCGGAGGCCAACCCTCACCTGGAACGAGTCTGACTCACTGCCGAGAACCCGGACACAGCTCTTGCTTTGGTCATACAGAGAGATTGGATGGCCCTGAGAAGGGACGCCCTTACCCCATACTCCCGCAGCACCTCCCACAGTATCTCCCAGGGGACGCCTTCTCCAGATCCACAAAACACACGTAGACCGGTTGGGCATACTCCCAGGCTCCCTCCAGGATCCTTGTGAGAGTGAAGATCTGATCCGTTTTTCCACGACGAAATCTGCATTGTTCCTCTTCAACGCGAAGTTTGACCATCGGCCGAACCCTCCTTTCCAGCACACTGGAGTAAACCTTACCAGGGAGGCTGAGAAGTGCAATTCCCCTGTAATTGGCACACACTCTCTGGTCCCCCTTTTTGAAGAGGGGAACCACCATTCCCCATCATCCTCCAGCTCTGCTTCTACATTAGAGGGCATATTAGCTGGAATTAGTAGTTCCTCAAAATGCTCCTTCCACTGCCCTATTACCTCCTCAGTTGAGGTCAACAACGTCCCATTCTTACTCTACACAGCTTGGATGGTTCCCTGCTTCCCCCTCCTGAGGTGGCGAACGGTTCCAGAAGCACTATGGTGCAGACCGAAAGTCCTTCTCCATGTCTTCTCTGAACTTCTCCCACACCCGCTGCTTTGCCTCTTTCACGGCAGAGGCTGTAGCCCTTTGGACCCTTTGGTACCTTGCAACTGCCTTGGTGCATATGCACAAACAGTCAAAGTTTCCCCACCCACCAACACCTGCAGGCGTAGGGAGGCAACCCTCTTGTCCACCGGGGTAAACGTCAACGTAGCGGCGCTCAGCCAGGGGCTTGTGAGTATCCCCACACCCGCCCAGCGCCTCACAAACTGGACAACTCTGGGGTAGAAGAGAGTCCAACCCCTATCCAGAAGTATGGGTCCAGAACCGAGACTGTGTGTAGAGATAAGCCCCACCAGATCTATCTGGTAGCGCTCCACCTCCCGCACAAGTTCCTGCTCCTTCCCCCACAGAGAGGTGACATTCCACGTCCCCAGAGCCAGCCTGAATGAAAAACCTGTCAAATCAAGGTACTTCATCACATTGCACAGGAGCAGTTCTGCTCATTGATCTGCAACAGTGCCTGCAGTGGCCTAATATAACCTAAGTATTAGTGAGTTTTGTCAGTAGAAACAGTGTTGAAAAATCTCTCCAGGTAGACAAAACCTTATTGTTATTGTGGTGTAAATGGACATATCATCCAACCGTAGTGTGGTTTATTTGCAGCCGTTCATATTAATAGTTTGGCTATCTCCAACACTCTCCAACTGGCCTGTGTGTATCTACATTAAGGTCAACGTCCCAGTTGTGTTTTTTTCCAGGTCTAAAGTGAATGGGTGTGTGTTTACTGCTTTCTGTGTGGACTGCACAGCCACGTTATTTCTTCTGGTAAACCTCTCTGCCTTTGATATGCCAGAATTATCAAAATTCTACTTTGCCCGAATATACCTATTAACATTTCCCACTCTATCTTCCCTCCTCCCCTCCTCTCTCCTCCCCTCTGGGCTTTATCTCTCCCTCCTCCTCCCTGTCCGCTGTGCTCTGATCCAGAACCAAACTGTCATACTAACAACTCCTTGGGGACTTTAACTCAGCTTGTCTCCGCGATGTAAGTTCCTTTTCCTCCTCCTCTTCTTCTACAAACCTTTGGCGGTGGGTTCACCAGCCACACGGAACTCTCACCTCACGCCCTGCAGACCCCACCCCTCCTCCTCCCCCTCCTTACCCTTTTCATTAATGCATGCTTCACAGGACGGCAGAGTGACAGTGTGTGAAGCCATCGGAGTGGTGTCAAAAGTTGTGCAACAGCTATGCATCTGTTTCTTCGTGTTAATGCATGCACGCTCCGTAAAAGATCATCTGTTTTTTTAAAGGACCATAATGGTGTTTTGTTGCATGTTTTATCCCATTAACCACATAAATCACATAAACTGTTTTCCAATGTCATACCATACGTTTTGAGATTACTAGATTTAAATACAATTTTCCACCAGGGCAGTATGAAAATCAACTTTAGGAGATTTGCACAATATTGGTTATCAATTATCAACAGCGAACATTCATTAAGCTGGATTTGTATTGGTAAGCATCTTTGCATCTGAGAGCAACAACTAATTTGATAAATCTTCTTGTTGTTGGCAGTACAGCTTCATAAGCTATGTTATGACAGGTAGTAAAGGATATCAGCTGTACATAAAATCATTAACTCTTTCACTGCTCACTATACAGGAAATTCTAGAGTTAAAAAGACATGGCTAACTTTGAAATTAGTTAACATGCGTAAACCGAGCTGTCTACTATCCAACGTAGGCTTCTGACATTAGCCAAGGCTAGTTCTAAGAGACAAACCAGGGAGATAATAATAACCATACATCAATTTTGTGACACTTTTTTTGTCTTCACAATGCATGGTGTAAGCTAAATCCTGGTTAACTTTTTTGGCCATAGCATTTGGTTTTTTTCAGGCTGCAAATTAATAATTCTACTATGATGATTGTATAGTCAACTGTATTTCAAACACAGCTATCGGCTGTTTGTTACAAAATAATTTCACTTTAAGTACAATCTTGAAGATCTCATTTTTTTTCGTCTTTATCACGGCACCCATGGCATTAAGTGGTAATTGCTTCGAAGTGTTTTTGTATCTGCCTTTCAGAGATCGCTGCTTATGACTTTTCCTCAGGAAGGTCGTCAAAGACACCCTGTTGTTTGTACTACTGCAAATCCAAGGGCTTTTCATCTCTATTCTGCGATAGAGAGTGACTTAACACACATTTGTTTAAATGAAAATCTTCAAGATGATTACTTTATTATATGTTCTAGTGAGCTAATGTTAACCTATCCCAGAACCTGAAAGAAAGTCACACACAATTAAAAAAAAGAATATTTGGACAAATGTTAGGTAACGTTAAAATTAGCTATTGTCAAACCCTGGCTTAAGACTGCTCACTTGCTAACTTAGGTTAGGTAAACTAATACTCAGGGTAACTAAATTAGAGTGGGTAGCTAGCTGAAAAAAAAACACAGCTAAAGTTGACATTTGCCCGCTAGTGTTACCTGAGCTTAATGTTTATGACTAGCTAACGTAGGCCGCTAATTCTTAGAGACAAACAATAAGCGAGCATACATATTTTGTCAACGAGAATTTGAGTTTCTCGTGATCAAAACTCAGTACATTTCCTGTTCTCTACAATAGATTAGTGTATGATGAAAACATTAGCTTTACAAAAAACTAAAACATTATCTGTAATGGAGTATGCATCTAAAGTTTCAGCAAGTTGATTGTCATACCACATAGAAGATATTAAATGAAGATTGGCAGTAATGTAAAATATATATGATTTGACATTAATGGGATAGATCCTGCAATACCACCAGTATGGTCCTTTAAAGCAAACTTGGTCCATCTGATTGTGTCTTGACTACTGATCATAAAACATGAACAGTATACCTGACACAAAAAAGACAACTCTTTTCAACATTTCACACATTCCTCAGTGCAGGTTGGGGGGCCTTGTGAAGCCCCAACAATATAATATCTAACATTGTGTTTCTACCAGGTCCTCCTCTTTTTGTCACCATGTGTGCAACTGTGAAGTTTTCACCTTTTGTCCAGACAGTGTTTTCTTTCCTCTTACAGTTCCCCTTAGCCATTTCCTCTCACACTAACAAGTCCTCCAGTAATACTGAAGAAGGCCGCTGCTAACACTCATCACTTTCTATACTCCGGGGTTGTGTTTGATGCCTTGTGGATATTAACCACTTACTCTGGTCCATGTTGCATGCTTAAAGGAAAATTTCACCATCAGATATACTTCCACTGTTACAAAATGTTATCAGATTGTTGTTGCATTTTTATAATGAGTGCTGTAGTTAGTTTTCTGGTTTCTCAACCTTCCTCGCCTACTTGTAATTCAGTTAGGGATTTCCTACATTAGGCAAAATACCTTTTGAAAAACCAAATTAGCAGGTAAAACATCCTACTTTTTGCATTCAGATGTGGTACGTGGCTGAAGCAAAGAGTTTTCTGGACAGGAATTGAAAAACAAACACGACGGACAATCTGTCCTTTTTTTAATAACTCTCCTTGACGATGAGTTAAAGGGCAGGAAGAGGCCTTCAGATTTGAGAGTCGACTTGCTTATAGTCGGATGTAATCACATTATCTGTTTTAACAGTGTAAGAGGTTTTTTTACGGTGGATTTCACTTTTAAGGTTGAAGCATATGAAAAGTCAGAGTTGATGTTAAGCTGTTCACGTTGCTATCTTCAGCAGCCATTCCTGTGCATTACTGGTGCATGATCTGTGGCGTTGTGTCATCTGATGTATTAGCATCACATAGAAAATTGTAGTAACCCACAAGCCTCCCATTAAACAATGTCTGTATTTCCGGTGTGTGTACACAATCCATCAGTTGTATTCAAAAACAACTTATTTATTGATGGTGACGCCGCCCATCCATCTATGTGACTTGTTTTTCTGCCATTTTCATCAGGACTGCAGTTTGTGTAGCACATCACTCATTGGTTGGCCTATCTTTTCATCCACCTGACTTTTTCTTCAGTTCATACTCTTACATCACCACAGCTTCACTGCCACTGCCGTGTATTTTTAGCAGAACTAGATTGTTGCTTTGCTGGCTCGATGTCCCCTGTCCTTTAGCCAAAATCTTACGCCTGATGAGCTATTTATAAATCGGGCCAGTGGTGTGATGTCTCGGTGTGATCAATTACCCATCAACACTCTGACATGATTCTAAAAGGGAGAAATATACGTACCCAAAGCCACTTTTCTCTCTTCTTGTCGCACTCGAAAAATGCATAAAAGCCTCTGTGATTCCATCACTATTAATCTGTGTATACCACAGCATTAATATGCATACATACTACATGGACTTAAAGGAATATGCCAATGTTTGTTGAAATAGGACTTTTCACAATCTCCCCTAGCTGTAAAAAGGTGGGCCAGCGCATTCCTTGTTAGCTTAGTGTAGTGAATGGAATCCTATGTTACCGGTTAGCATGTTGTGACCAAAAGTGAGCCAACAAGAAACAACCTAATTACTTCTTGTGGCCTGCGTAGTCACAACAACTACAAATAGCAATACAGATTAACGTTTTCCCAGTTGACTTTATCACACCATCTGGATCTTGACTGTCTGAGAAGTCATTGGCCCACCCATCTACAGCTAGGGGAGACCGTGATAAGCCCTATTTCCAAACGGTGGCGTGTTCCTTTAAACTAAATTTATAAACCCAGTAGTTTGCATTATTCCGCACTTCAGAAAGGTTTCAGCTGTATGATCATTTTTTAAGGCTGTTCTTTGTTGTGCTGTATTTGATTAGATTTTATTTCACTAACGACAAAAATGGGAAATGTTTATGTTTACAATTTGTTCACATCATTGCACAACTCAACAAGACTGCAGAGTTGTGTGAGGGTTATAAACAATGTGCATTGACGAAATAACTTGATATCCATTAAACTGGTGGTTCAGTTACTTTGAGTGAGAGACATTGGCTGATCCATTCCGAAATGGCGTCCATGTTTATTTGGTTTCCAGGCACTTCTGTGTTATTAATTAACCAATTGGAATAATTCCAGTTTTCTAGTCGTACTGTGATTACGATTGTAATTACATAAAGTAAACTAATGTAAACAGTATTAGCCTTGTTCCTTACCATTATCAGGGTATATCATTTATTTTACTCTAGTGTTTTCATCAGTTAATGAAATCAGTTGATTTATTAGTCAAGTTACACAAGCTTGTTTAAGTTGTGTAAAACAGGTCATACTTCTTGAAGTGGTGGTGTTTGGCTTGTGATTTTGGAGCAAATAATCTCAATCAGTGATAGTGAGATCATTAGGTCCTTTAATCCTTAAAGTTTATTTTTTCATTAACATTAACAGTTGTTGCATTGCTCATCATCCGTTCATACAGTATGGGCTATCGGCACAAAGTCTATTTAAAGCTGTCTCAAATTTTTTTTTCCCTTATTTAAGTACTCGAGGGGAACAGAACATTAGAAATATATCAAAGCATTATGCACTCCAATAAAACTACACCTCTAACTATATCCTCAAAAACCAGTAAGTATTGATTTGGTGATTTGAAGGTGAAAAGGTGATAAAATTAAGCTAAATTTGTTTTGTTTTTTAAATGTACTGTAGCAGATCTTAAATACATGTTATGATGTAGTCAGTTTCAATTTTGTCAATTTTGTTATAGCAATGATTACATTTGTAACCTTGATGTCTACAAACCTTCGTGTCTAGTCTAGTGATCTAGACAGTTCCTCCTTGACCTTTTAAAAGAAAAAACAGTTGACAAAAAAAATCTCCTGGGCCACCAACTTGTTTGTTATGGAGCTTTCGGCCATATGAGACAATCCTCATCTGGATCTACTGCAGGTTCAGATTGCACAGGTGTACCTAATGAACTGGTACTCCACTAATATAAAATGATGCGTGTACAGAATGGTAACACACAAACAATACAAATATCATAAGGAGGCTATAGGGAAATAAAAGTTCCTAATAAAATGACATTCTTTTCATTTTTGACACATTCCATAGTCCTTTCTTTGCTCCCACTCCCTCCCCCCCTGTTTGACAGCTCCTTGTCATTTGCAGGACCTGCCTCGCTCTCCGGTGGCTCCACCCCTGGACTCCTGCTTCCTGAGACCGGCCCGCCCGGCCAACCGCCGACCCCCCTCGCGCTGGGCCGCCCACTCCCCCTCCTCCTCCCCCAAGTGGAACGAGGGCTCAAAGAGGAGGTTCACCTTCCCGCCGCTGGGACTACGGAAGACCATTCTGGAGGGCGAGGAGCCAGCTTGAGGCTGCCTCTACCTCCTGTCCCCCTCCTCTAGCTCAGCCTAAAAGACCCAGTACCTCAGAACCCCTCCCCTCCCCCCCAAACCTAGAGACTCCCAGTGCCGGAGCCTGAAGGGGGGTGTGATCCACCCAGTATCACCAGCTGACCATCGAGGAACCAGAACCCTTTTTTTAAAAGAACTTGGATGTACTGTAATGTAATCAAAGTAAGATTTTAAAACTACATTTCCAAAAGAGGTGCCTGCACACACTTGAGTTCCTCATCACCCTACATGTGCGCATATGTATTTAATATATATACATATTTAGCCACAATTCTGAACCTTTTTCAGGTGAAAACTGTAGGTCAGCTGTTGCATTGGTATTTAGTATAAGTTTATACCATTTCTTCTCATCTGTTTACACTTTTATTTTTTTACGCTGTCCTGCATCAATTCATGTTCAAACTATTTTTTTAATAAGAGCAAACCTTCTGTTTTTTGTTGCCAGCCTTTGAAGCCTGACTTTTCTGTTTAGTTTCAAGGAGAGGAAGGACAACACAAGCAAAACAAACTACTTCTGCTTCATCGGGTCTGAAGCAGAGACACATGATGTCATTTCTGATGCTAATGTATTTATTTTTAGGTGGGGATGAAGGTTTGGCTCTGTGAACATGTAGAAGAAGGGTGACAACAAACTGAATAACCTTATGCATATTTAGAAGGCAAATGTACAAATATCAGTCAAATATTTGCATGCCTTTTGAACACTAGCACTTTAGTGCATGTACAGTACATACGAGCTCTAGTCGTTCGTAATCACTCAGCTATGCTGTGGAGGGAAAAGAAAAAATTGTTGTGATGGAAACTCTTGAGCTGTTGTTTTTGTTGTCTCATGATTTGCATTGACTTAAATAAGATGAATTTCTAAGTGAATTATTGTTCGTACCAGGCTGTCTTTGTACAGTTGTTACTATTGGATATGAATTACTTTTTTTTTTGACAAGAAAAGGGGATTGTGAAAAAAATATGAACGTTTTAAATGAAAAGTCTATGTCAAAAAAGTCTAATGATCTATTGTCTTATGTTAATACTAAATGGTAATAAACATGAATGTGTATTTCCAAGACCTCCTACTCCTGTGTGTGTGTTTGTGGGTGGGTGTGTTTTTGTGTCTTTGTGTGGTTGTTGGTCATGTCTTATATGTATCTTTCTATGATTAAGGTTGGATGCAGCTCATGATATGTTATGTGCTTTTTCCGTAGACCTGAGTTTGTGTTCTTCCCAGAGACTGATGCTGGATTGTGTTGTTGTTGTGTGTGTGTTGTGTGTGTGTGTGTGTGTGTGTGTGTGTGTGGTGTGTTGTGTGTGTGTGTGTGTGTGGTGTGTGTGTGTGTGTGTGTGTGTGTGTGTGTGGATTACAGTGCAGGCAGACCACAGGATTACAGTGGGTCAGGGGGGACAGAAACACACATACACACAGTGAATGTGAATAAGTAGATTGTGTCCTCCCAGACGTCAAATCCTGTTGCATCACGGTCACACATGTGCCACCTTACTCGGGGAATTCATCTTGTCACGCAAGGTAAAGACCATTAAAATAAATCTAGACTAGTTTATTTAAACATGCCCTTAGTTGCTATTTTATGCAATACATTCTATATGACAACATTTTGATTTATGTGCATATAAAACTTCTGCTAAAATGGTTACTGCTGGCATTTTGGAGCAGGAAAATCTCAGGTGTTACTAAAAACATTAACAATGGCCCTGTTCTATTCTAATGTCATGACAGTCTCAAAGTGAGCAAGCATGCACATTACCAGGAACCTGAAACCAAAGCAAATGGGATTCAGCCATCTTTAATTTTATTATTATATTACACCTGTGCTTTTCCCACTTGAGACAAGTGTCTTCTGTCAACAGGCCTACATGATTAAAGTTAAATTCAATCTTGTTTGGACATTAAAAAATGTCTTCCCCGAATGACTCATATGATTAAGGTCTCTCCATGACCTGATGATTTTTAAACTTAATATTTTTGCGCTTTACAACTACATGGGAAAATCATGGCTACAGATCATTTTCATTCATCTCTTTTCAGTAAATGTCATAATTTAAATGTAACCGGTGTGTTCAAACTTTTCATTTAAAAAGTCCATTGTATCTGCAGGGCTGTATTTGACAGCGACTCATCCTTCAAAGCAAGAAGTCGGTACAGTCAAGAATGCAGAATAGATTTTAGATTGAAACAACTTGTAGGAAGTGATTAGAAAATAGGGTTCATGTAAAATGTTAAGAAGTCAGCTTTAGACTAAAATAAAAGGCCCATGTATTTGTCAACTCAGTCTAAACGACGGATCTCTGTACCTGGACAAATAAGCAAAAAACTTTCTACATGGGTAGATACTACTAGGTAAATGGAAGTAATTTAACTGAATTAATAATAATAAAACTTTAATAAAAATAAAATGTCTAAAACACATTTATGTTTAAGGTGCAGCAGCCTCTAGAGTGTGATATTGCTGTCAGCTAATAGAGACAAATATCACGTCATGTCTGAGCAGGAAATACAGCACAAGAATTAAATCTGTAAATTTAAAATTGTTGGCTTTTACTGGAGAACTCAAAGCTTTTTACTGGCACTGAGGGAGGGGAAGGGGGTTGTAGTGGAGAGCTGGAAATAGAGAGTGATAAAGAGGCAGAGAGCTGAAGGCCTCTGTATACCTTTCACAGAGATATAACGATGAATAATTAATGCGGCCCAGCTGCACTCTGGGAGCTGCTGATGGCACCAAGCAGGTCAGAAGAAGGAAGTAGAAAAGAGCTCTGCTTTTTCATTTTTCCGGAGTGGAAAACCCACCACTCCCCGAAAAATTTTAAATTTTTTAACAGCACTTCTAACACTGGACTCCACTTTTAAAGTTTGAGTGGGGGCGCACAAAAGGAGTGACCTTTGGGAAATAAAATCCATGAAGTACGGGGGTTTTGGAAGCCAATGGAGAAGGGCAAGTCTTAAAACCCCTTTAATTTAATGGTGACTTTTTAAGATTTTAAATTTTTTTTATAGGTGGGATCCCTTGGTGTTTATGAACCAAAGCCTTTGGGGAGGCAGCTTTTTGCTTTCCCCCTTGGGGGGGGGGGCAAAAAAATTTTTTAAAAAAAAAAAAAAAAAAAAAGAAAATAGGGCGGGGACTTTATTATGTCAAAACCCAAAGTGTACAATAAAGAGTGTTTAAAAACTTTGCGGGTGTGTCTGGGGTTCATTAATATCCGGGTACTGAAAAGGAAAATTTTTTAAAAAAGAAATTTTTTTCCAAATCTATTCTAAAACTAAATTTTTATAAAACACTGTGGGATTGACCCCTAAGAATCAAAATTTGCCCATTGTAATTGTAATGCGGGACTGCACCCCAATGCAACATTTGAGGTCTTTTAAATGTTTTTTAAATAGTTCTTTTTTTAGATAGCATAGGGGAGGGGCAGGGGAAGTTGGGCTCACCCGGAAATTTGTGATTTTGTTTAATTTACAGGGGGGATGATCAAAATTGGCCAGTGAAACCCCCCAAAAACTGTAAATTTAATTTACATAAATAACTACATTTGCAACATAATTTGATTCAGAAAAGCAAAGATTGTAGGAAAATTTACAACAATGCAGAAGTGTTTGACAGTGAAATTTTTTATTTTGCTCAAAAGTGAAGATCTCATCCGCCCCCCCCCCCCCACCCCCAATGTTGAACCCAAAGTTACGCCCTTGGTTGATCCAGACTAATGAAGTTTTGAACAATGTTACTTTAAATTACACTAACCAAATAACACCAAGTCAACACCCAGTCTCATGTCAGTTTTGTGCAATGGTCCCGTTATTTAATCTATTGATTTGTGTACAGGTCACGTTAATGTCGTTATTTTTGGGTGCCGATTACCAATTTTAGTTCTCAGTATGTCCTCCTCCCCTCCTCCCCTCTGTTCCTCATTACCATCTCCACCCCCACCTGCACACCTGTTCCCAATCCCCTTATCAGCTCCCCAAACATATATTCTGTTAAAATCTACCTCTCTTCGTTTGATTTTTGCCTATTTGCCTAACCCAAATGGGAAACCATATAACAGAAGACCTGCAAGACCAAAATGTGTGTATAAGTCTGCATTTGAAACCTAAGTTCCTCTAGTTTCTAAAAATGTGCTTGTTTGTCATTTGATTGAAACACAACCTTAACTAAATCTGTTTAAACATGGTTCAAAACTATTTTTTTTCCTTGTCTATCATTAATATTTTAACAACAATAACTAAGACATGCTTTTTGCCACACTGCAAAAACACCACACATGGCCAACTTTGTTTTTAAGATTATTGTTTGGGCTTTTCCACCTTTAATTTTTGACAGGACAGTTAGTGGAGAAAGGGGATAGACATACAGGTTGGATTCAAGCCCTGGATCTCTGCGTCAAGGCATAAACCTCAAAGGTACATGTGCGCCTGCTCTACCACTGAGCCAACCTGGCCACCAACATTGCGAACAACACCTGTATGAAGTTTCAAACCTTTAGGCCTAACCTTAGTTTTCTGTATGTGATGTCACGGGTGTTCCTGAGCCTCTTTAAAAAGCGCTCCAAGTGACCAAATTGTGCCAGATGTGTTTATTCACTTATGAGACAGTGGGGAAAAAAACATACTGAAGCATTTAGATGACTTAGAGAACACCTTTTTACATTCATTCAAATGTTCATCATCTTTTTACTCACAAGATACAGTCACATGACTGCTGGCTCTGACAAGGAGGGACTGAACTTTGTCATGCATTCCTTTAGGCAGGCTCCCATGTGATGTTCAGCAGCAATCCCGCCTGCGCAGAGACATAACCCCATTGGCCTTCCATGCTGGGAGCGTTTGCTTTAAGTCAGGAGATGTCCCGGGATGAAAACTAAACAGGTAAAGGTGGGGATTCTTTTATTGTGTAGCCAGCAACCTACAGAGAACAAGCATACCTAGCAACATGTTACAGGAAGAGAAGAAAATTAATTTTATTAAGTTTTGGGAAGAAGTTAGCAGGCAGTTAACATACACTTAGCAATGGATTTTACATGACAATATTCAAAACTTGGATACATTTTTATTAGAAACCCTTTTGATTGTTTTGATTGGTGGAGACTAATGGACTAGAGGAACATAAATTAGCCAGGAGCGTTTAGGACCAGCTCCCAGGTAGGGAATTGTCATGATTTCTCATCTTTTTTGTTTATTGGCTTAAGCACTTACATTACCATTATGAATCATACTTTGTGCTCGTGATTTCCGTAAAATGAAGGAAATCGCCGGCGACCCGCTGGGTTTAATATAGGCTACCACTTCCAGATTGTCTGTTTTGACATCCTGGCAATCGCTTTCCATTGCTCTTTGTGTTTAGTTGTTGTTTAGTACCTCTCTGCCTTCCTGCCTGGTTGTGCTCCTTTGACCTTGGTTGCCTGATTATAGCTTCATATAACTTGTGTGGGAGAGGAGGAAAAGATTTACCAGATACCTCGTGTTTAGAATCACAAATGTGAAATTTACAGTGGCCCTTGGCGCACTGCAAACACTTACAAGGGTGTCCCCACCCTTGTGTTGTAACTTCAAACTGACTTAGCAACATTACTGTATTTGCAGAGCATGTAATGCTGTTGTGCATTCGCGGTCAAATTAGCGAATGTGTTTCTTAATTTGTTCAATTATTTGCAGCGTTTTTGAAAAAAATGTGGTGTCACATTGGTAAAGATGTTCCCTTTATGTGCTTTTTCTTCCTTAAGTAAAGCAGCGTTTTGAGCTCTCTTGGACACCGTAATAATGACTGAGTTGCAGAAAGCTTGAATCACTGCTGAGATATAAACCCACAATAGTTTAGTAGTAGTTTATCTTTTTTATACTTCTTAATCTGACTACAAAAGAGCAACAACAAATATTTTATGTTGCTGTTTGGTTAGTCCCTCTCCTCAACGTTATTCTCTAACAAGTGTTTGAATAAAGGATAAATGCAAAATTCCTAAATCGAAAACGCATCACACTACCATTCATCATTGCAAATGGCATGAAACTAGGATTACATTTGTGATTTATGTCTGACCTCACCCCAGTTTCTTCTAAAGTAGTAAAGTAAGCTACAGGATGATGGTCAGGACATTCAGTAAAGATATCTGCTGACCCAAAGTGATCATTGGGTCTTTGACAGGACACACCAGTTATCTAAAAAAAACAATGAAGCATATTCTTATAAATTGGGGCCAGACCTGTGAAAACTTTCCAATGGGTCATCATCTTTACTGCTTTGAGTCAGGTGGAGCCAACAGAAAAAATGCTGATCCATGAATAAATTAAAACTGCAGGATGTTTGTTGCAAGTTTCATTGCAAATGGTGGGAAAACCTCTTACAGAATCATTTTTCCGGCTAAAACATGGAGGACAGCTAGTCCAGGGTTTTTTAAGTATACTGAGTTGAACTGTCTGTCTGATGTCCCAAAGTATTAAACCACCTCTTTAGATGATGGTTTAGAATATTTGCTCTGACATTTGACTGTGATTGAAAAAGAGAAAAAAAGAGCAAATGCAATGAATAATGCAGCGTTGGCTGTCAAGACATCTCTGTCAGATTGCTTTAGAGCTGTTTCCCCTCGTGTTCCAAAATCTTTGTGTGTTTGACTAAACATTTTCTTTTTTGCCTTTTTTGTTTTCAGCTGCTGTCTGAGGACTCAGCTGAAAATTAAATCTGAACACTGGGGATCTGCAGTCAGTTTAGAGGTAGACAGATGTCGTTTTTTGCACATTTCTTTTTTGGTTTAAAAGCACCAGAAACCCAATTTATATGTAGAAATTCACCCTCCACCTACAGTGGGGCTCAAAGGTTTGGGCACCCAAGAAAAATGTGTATTAATGTGCATAAAGAAGTCAAGAAAAGATGGAAAAATCTCCAAAAGGCATCAAATGACAGATTAGACATTTGTATATTATGTCACAAAAAGTTAGATTTTATTTCCATCATTTACACTTTCAAAATAACAGAATAATAAAAAAAAAAGGCGTCTGCCAAAGTTTGGGCACCTTGCAGAGTTAGTACCTGGTACTGCCCCCTTTGGCAAGTATCACAGCTTGGAAACGCTTCTTGTAGCCAGCCAAGAATCTTTCAATTCTTGTTTAAGGTATCTTCGCCCATTCTTCCTTCCAAAAGTCTTCCAGTTCTTTGAGATTTCTGGGCTGTCTGTCACACACTGCTCTTTTAAGGTCTATCCATAGATTTTCAATTATGTTGAGGTCATCAGATTGTGAAGGCCATGACAAAACCTTCAGTTTACGCCTCTTGATGTAATCCACCGTGGATTTTGAGGTGTGTTTAGGATCATTATCCATTTGTAGAAGCCATCCTCTCTTTAACTTCAGCTTTTTCAATTTAGCGTCCAAAATTTGCTGAAATTTTATTGAATCTATTTTTCCTTCAACTCATGAATTGTTCCCCGTGCCACTGGCTGCAATACAACCCCAAAGCATAATTGATGCCCCCCCACGCTTGACAGTTGGACAGAGGTTCTTTTCATTAAATTCTGTGCCCTTTCTTCTCCAAACGTACTTTTGCCAAAAAGTTCCATTTTAATCTCATTGGCCCACAGAACTTGTTTCCACAATGCATCAGGCTTGTCTATATGTTCATTTGCAAACTTCAAACGCAGATTTTTGTTGTGAGGACGTAGAAGAGGTTTTCGTTTGATGACTCTTCCACGAAGACCATATTTGTACAAGTTTCTCTTTAGAGTGGAATGGTGTACCAACTCCAGTGTCTGCCAGGTCTTTCTGGATGGATCGTGCAGTCAAACTTGGGTTTGGACTTGCTTTTCTCACAATCCTGCGAGCTGTTCTGTCTCATATTTTTCTTGATCTTCCAGATCTTGCTTTAACTTCCACTGTTCCTGATGACTGCCATTTGTTAATTACAATCCAAACAGAAGATATTGGCATCTGAAAACCCTTTGCTATCTTCTTATAGCCTTCTCCTGCTTTGTGAGCGTCAACTGTTTTCAGTTTCAGTTTTCTAGACAACTGCTTAGAAGAAGCCATGGTGCTGATTGTTGGGGCAAGGTCAGATGAGTCTGGGCATTTAAAACCTTAAGATTGACATCACCTGGTCTTTCCAGGCGATGAGTGAGAACAATCCATGATACTGTCAGGTCTCAGCTTTCCAAAGGGGGCGGTGCATGCTATAAACTCTGCAGGGTTCCCAAACTTTTGCAGACGCCATTTTTTTGTTTTCTGTTATTTTTACAGTGTAAATGATGGAAATAAAATCTAACTTTTTGTGACATATTATATGAATGTCTAATTTGTTATTTGATGCCTTTTAGAGATTTTTCCATCTTTTCTTGACTTCTTTCTGTACACTAATACAAATTTTTATCTGGGTTGCCCAAACCTTCGAGCCCCACTGTAAACTGCAGCTGAGAAAAGTGTACAGAGCCAGCATATTATGTATGTAAATAGTTGAATTGAATTAAGGGTTTCTTCAGAGCAAACCAGAATGGTGATTGTTGGAACAGTGGAAAGACAAACCAAGACAGCTTTTGATGGTTTTATTTTGTTTCTTTCGATTTTGAATGAAGTATGTTTTACGATGATAAAATTACATGGAGTATGGTGGGTTTGGCGATGGCCGTTTCCGTCCTCTGAAGGGATCTTTTCCATAATGTTGCACTTTTTGTGGATGTAAATTGAAGGTTCGCAATGGCCTATAGTAATTTCAGCTTCTTTCACTGCTCCTGGTGCTACTGGACCAATTTCAAAGATTGTTGTTTCCATTAGTCACTTAGGTAGCCTAAGTGACTAATGGAAACAACAATTCAACAGTTCAGACTGCAGGCAAAGATTTTTTTGTGACAGTCCATGTCACATGGCAGTGACAGCCCATGTCACATGGCATCCAATCTTTTTCACTTTCATTTGTGGTCCATATCGTTAACAGGTCAGATTTTAAAAAAAAAAGAAGAAAAAAAAAACGTCAGTCAGATCGGAATTCAACACTCTCGAGCGACCATAGTCACAATTCTGCGCTAGCGGTAAACAAGTCTGTGTATCAGTGAAAATAGTTTTTTGAGGTAGGCTACATCAACTTAAACTTGAACACTTAAATAGTCTTTATTTAAAGCATTATGTTTTAAATGTTATAACATGCACTAATAGACTGATCCAGAGCTATTAGCTAGGCATAATGAACGTGCATAACAAACACATAGCAGACCCACGGGAACATTATTGACAACTCTTTCCCAAACTGCCGGCTATTAGCTAGTGGCTAGCGGTACAGTAGGTAGTAGCACAACATAATAATTACATCTCCTTGGTTCTCTTGATACGTCCATGGGTTTATTTTGATAAGCATTTAAACAGGGTGCTGTGTCTGTTGCACATGCAGGTCACTTTCAGGCCGTGTCCACTGCCCAGTTCATACTTGAGTCTGATGCGGGCTACATTTAAAAAAAAAAAAATGTTAACACCCAGTCAAAACATTTGGATCTAGCAATAAATTGCAATTGAGCATTAAGGCCTGCAGTCTGACCTTAGTCTTTGACACAAAAACATGAGAAAATAAGAACCAGGCTGAAAAAAACTCCTCTTTAATAACTAATTTGATAGGTAAGATAAACATCAAAGATGCTTTGCTACAAGCAGAAATTGCAAGAGCTACTTGGATATAGTGTCTTTGAGATGGGATTCCACGGTGAGAAGGTGGGCACATTGTTGAGGACCCCTCTACATCGTCAGAAAGTGTCTCAGGTTAACTACCGTTTCACCCCTTAACCTGTACCCCCTTAATCCTTTCTTTTGCTTTTTTTAGTGCCATAGTTCACACTAAAGTACTCAAGCACCCATACCCAAGCCCCTAACACGTTTCCTTGGTGCACCTTTAAATTTTTACTTTCATATTTATAAACTGTATAATTTAATTTGGTTTGGCCAAAGTTTAGTACTTTAAAGTGCTGTACTTTCTAAGGTATTAAGGTAAGTTGATAACAGCTGTAACAGCTTTTTTAATGTTTTTTTTTTTTAAGATTATTTTTTTGGGCATTTTAGGCCTTTACTTAACAGGACAGATAAAGACATGAAAGGGGAGTGAAAGAGAGAATAACATGCAGCAAAGGGCCACCAGGCCCGTTGCATTGAGGAGTAAACCTATGGGCGCCTGCTCTACCAATTGAGATATCTGGGCCCCTAGCTTTTTTAATGTTAATAGATAATTTATTAATGCTTTGTAGATCAGTAATATCTAAATAGGGGTTTGGGATTGCCAGGTTGTGAAAATTGACACCAGTCAAATTGATTTTCACCACTTAGCAACCCAAAAGTTATTATTATCACTGGCTTATTACTGAGCTATAAACATCAATAAATATTTTAACCATTAATCAACCAGTGGTAAAAACTTGTAAATCCTTTTTTATGAAGTTTGTCTACCAATCCGCTTCTATCCTTGGCCCCTGTAGTCCACATGTCCAGTGTATGAATGTGTGTGTGAATGGTTGAACATTTTGAGTACTCGTTAAGACTAGAAAAGCCCTATATAAATGCTGTTCATACTAAAAAACTCAAACCAAAATATCAAGAACACATTAATCTTCTCTGAATAGGGAATGCATTCTTTGTTCACTGTCAAAACTATTTAAAAATAAAGTGACCTGCTGTCCAGACAGTTAAATAACAGCATGTGCAATACAAGCTGACATAGATCATCAATTTTACTAAACTGATCATTCTCCATGTGTCATGCTGACAGAATTAATCTTTGGGACGCTCCGCGCTGCCTTGTTCAGCGTGCAGTCTGTCAAACATTCAAGCCAAATTTTACAACCCTGCAGCTCTGAACGAAGGCCTCAAACAATGAGTGACACAATGAGCATTGGTTTTGGAGGTTGTCATGCCAACGATACAAAAAGCCCCAAGATCCACCATGAGCCCAGAGGAGACTTCATATTGAGTGAAAGGTTTGCCTGGAGGGCCCTCACTTTCACTCACTTTCTGTTAAATCATTATTCATGTGAAGGAAAAAAGCCTGTCCTCTTTCTAAGAATTCCTGTTGAGGCCCTCAGACCACGGCGCTGGAAGCTACCAACATGTTCAAGCTGCGGAAACAGCGTGGCAGAGGCTGGGTGTCAAGTTGTTGTTTTTTGTTGGATTTTATCCCCCCCTGACATACACTATTATATGATTAAACAGACTGTCCAATTGTGCTGAAGAGTGTGACGGCCGTTCGAACCCTGAACTAAACCAGCAAGACGGTCACCCAGGCTGGCGCTGAATCAGAAACAAAATGTCCAGCAAGGAAAACATTTTCAGAAAGATGAAACCAGCTAAACAAGAGATGCTGAGAAATATGGCAGAATACATTCATGATTTTACTTTATGAATTGTGGAAATCAGTAGTAGAGTTTTCCTTTTTCAAGGAGTAAATGTCTCTTTGGTGGAACAACTCAGACATCTGAAATGTAACATGGGGCCCCAACCAGAAACTGCTTTTTTATAAGGAATTGCAATCCAAAATGGTTAGCAACCACTATTGCAATACGATAAATGTTGTGGAATAAAAAGTATAATATTTTCTTCTGAAATGTAGTGTAGAAGAAGCATAAACATGAAAGGAAGTATTCCCGAATGGAAGTGGGAAAACTCTAAATATATACAAGAAATTTAACCAATTTCTTGCTCCTTGTTCAGTATTATTATTACTACAGGCTACAAGCTTTACTTTTTGGCGGCTCTGTGACCTGTGATTGATCTCCACCAGGTTACCTCAAAGCTCCCTTTTCAGCATACAGCACCATTTCAAAATAACGAATGTCCAGCAGGCTTCAAGTTCAGTTAGACCATCTGTCTGTCTATTGAAAAGCAAAAACAAAAAGACGTCATTCATTTGGTGCCTCCTTGAATCCTTTTTTTGTTTTTGTGATTTGTTTTGGACGTGCACACACACACACACAGACACTCTTTGTTTCACTCACAGTGGGGCTTTGCTGGGATGTATAGTGGTGAAAGGTCCTGGTCCCACAACATCTGAGGCTGAGTCTCTCTTTCTGAGATACCACATCAAAAACAATGACTGAGGATTTTAGAGCGTAATCCTCCGGCGGCTCGGGGTTTGAGGAAGGTTGAAAAGTAGTTACAATGCTACACACACATGCACACACACACACACACACACACACACACACACACACACACACACACACACACCACACAACACCACACACACACACACACACACTACTGGTCTGCTTCTCCTTCTCCTTCCAAGTTAGTATAGAAACATGTACACTTAATGTGTTAAAATCTATTTGCCATAATGTTTATTTTCCACATCTACTGCGGTGTTTTGTAGAGAATATTTTTTAGCGACTTGCATAAATACCCCATCCATACCCTAACCTTTACCCTAACCACTACATGACTTACCCTAATTTAAACAGAAAAACATGTCCCAAATTCAATAGACTAAATATTAGCAGGTTTTGAGTATGTAGTGTGTTCACACTAGAAAAGTGACTAGGAAAGTATACTCTAGCATAGCTACTAGTAAAGTTGCCTTAGGTGTCAATTTAACCATAGACAGCATTTTGTGTTTGTGAAGTTCAATCTCCTTACTTCAGTTACAAACTTTGAATTTAAAGCATGGCTGGCTGGGAGGAGGAGCTGCTCACTGCTGACAGAGCAGTCCTGACAAAGTGACAAATCACATCACACTCCAACAGAGGACGATGATGTTATGGCACACAATGAAATATTGATAAACTGCTCCGGCGTTGTAAAGATCTTTCCACCAATCCATCAATAATGACATAAATAGGTTGGGCAAAATATTAGAAACCCTTTTCTGCATTTATTTTAAACAGAATAACAGAAGGATAATTAATAAATTATGATACCTTCATTGCAAGAGCATCTATTTTGTGGTTCAGTATTTTTTCACTTTGGCATATCCAACATGATCACCACTCATCTGTACTTAGTAATGTTTTGTATGTTTTTACTATTATTATTAATGTTGTAGTGTCTTGTAAGGTGCCCTTGAGTGTCCAGAAAGGTTTCCATAAACAAAATGTATTATTATTAATCCATTGTCACAGTTCTTACCATTTGTGAGATTGACTTTGGAAAAGCAAAACTGTGAGTAGGATATATAAGAAGATTTCGGGCACTTTATCTATACTTTATCTATATTTGGAAATATTTTAGTTGTAAGGACCAGAAAATTTTGTATATTTTGATTGATGTTGCTACCTGTACCTTTTTCGGGGTGTTGTCAAACTATTGATTTTTGGAAATGTTGGCTAGATGTATGTAGGCTTCTTAGTGTCTCAGAGTGGAAAGCTGTGTGCACGTTTGTGTTTTTGTTTGTAGATGTTTTGTGGTGCAGAGCATAGATTCAGATTGGACATTTGAATGTGTGTGGCTGCTACAATATGTTTTAATTACACATCTCTTGATGTATGGAGGATTAAATATTACCTATCAATAAATAAATTTGGGGGGGAGTTGAGGAGGTGGGAGGTGGGGATGAATAGGTTGTTATGGTAACCTCCTCCGCTGCTGGTGGTGATGATGTAATATTACCCATCGCCATGTTTCTAAGCATTTTTCTCCTCGTTCCCCACGTACACACACCACACACACACACCACACCATACACACACATATATTGCTGCATGCATGTATTTCTAACGGTTTAGAGGAGACAAAAATGAACAAATAAGATCCTCAGACTGTATGTGAGTCGACATCTACTGAAAAATAAGAAAGCAGTTCCGCTGAGCTACTTTCAGAACAATCTGCTGCAATCTAAGTGTTTTTTTTTTTATTTTTAAGACCACTGATTCTTGTAATTTCAAAATAATCCGGTGCACTTAAAATAAAACAAGCCTCTCTTCTTTTCTTCTCTGCATCACTTGGTCTTTGTCCCACATAATCACTGCTCTCTGCTGCACTCAAAGCCCTGTGTGTGTCTGCTCTGTGCATCATTAAAGGACAAAAGGCAAAAGCCTGTGCAGTAGAAAAAAGGGCTTTTGAAGTAAACTATCACAAAACAGTTGTAGAGGGTTTTATTTGCCACATGAGGGAGCCAATCAGCTGCTGAGCTTGAAGGTAAAATGACAAAGGCAACAAAACACTTCATTCTCAGGTCAGAGACATATATCACAGATTTAAAAATACACATCGGGCGTCAGTCAAAAACAAGGTGTGCAAAGCTGACTCTTTCATTTAAAGATTTAAAAAGAGAGAAAAAATGAACTTCCTCTTACATCAATATGAGACATGAAAAGACTTAAGAAAATATCAAATTTAGTAATAGTGTGTTTGGTTTGTTTGACATTTTGGCCCAAATGCAAAGCAACAACACGATGTATGACCTCTAGCCTACATTAAAGCAACCAATGACATTGGATATGACTTTTATTTTAATTTTATTTTTTTCACATAAAACAACACTTTAAAACGTCTCTGTGTCAGCGATACACATTTCTGATCCCAGTTATGTAATAATGATTTCATGTGTACTGTTGAGAGAGAGAGAGAGAGAGAGAGGTGTTTGTTCAGGCTGCAGCTTCACATCTCTGCCTAAACAGCTCCTCCACCACCTTCGGGTCGGCCAGAGTCGAAAGGTCACCCAGTTCCTTCTCATTGCGTGCAATCTGCCGGAGGATCCGTCTCATAATCTTCCCTAAAATGGATCCAGAGTCAGAGGAAGAGGAGACAGATGTTAGAGAGGAGGAGAGTAGAGGAGGATGGGGTTTTTAAAGAGGCGTTGAGCTGTTTACCTGAGCGAGTCTTCGGCAACGCTGGAGCATTTTGAATGAAGTCTGGCATGGCGATTGGTCCAATTTTCGTTCTCACTGACAACAGAATACAGAGAAGGAATCAGTGCAGAGCAGAATAAAGCTCATCTGGACTGAAATTAATATATAACTAATTGTAATAACATGAAATTGTCTGCCTCCATTCAATGGTGTTTGCAAAAGCATGTTAGATAGTTTGTAAACAACCCAAGCTTTATTTTCACCACAATCTTTTTTTTTTTTTTTCAAATATGTTTATTGAACTTTTTTGCATGTTGGCACAATCTTTTTTAATTAAAAAAAGTGCATTGTTGTGTACAGTTACACACTTATATAAATGTAAAACATTTACATAGTTACATTGCAAATGTGCTTTAGACACTATAATCCAGATTGTAAATTGTAAATGTGATAAATGGATCATCCGATATATACTTATAGTTTTCTTCTTTGATCAGTGAAGTATTGTGCTATTTTCTTTTTATATTTCAAAGCTATATTGCTTATTTGAGCGCCAAAACATTTGAAGGAGAACAAAAACTACTGCAATTGGAACTGATCATTTGTTTCATTATTAATTAATCTGTCAATTTGTACGACAGATCAACAGTCCAAACCCCAAAGCAGCAGAAAATCTACAAATATGAGAGGCAGGAAAATATTTCATAGAAATTAATTGACTTTACCATTTAAGTTTATGTTATTAATAAAGCCCCAGTTATATAGAGTGAGAATAAGAAAGCACACCACACAGCACTATAATAAACCCTGTACATTCCAACAGCTCTTGTTTTAACCATGTGACTTTTATATGATGTACTTGTGGATCAACAAATCTCATTTAATTGAAGAAATTGCTCAAAGATGAACCAAGACAGACAAATATACAGATTACCCTGTACAAAATATTTAAAACCACAATTGATTTGAGTAAACCCCCCCGGTGGGAGAGCCTCACCCAGTCTCTTGAGCTCCTCCACCAGCGTGTGGGTGAACTCCCTGCTGTCTTTGAGGCTGACGAAGCAGTACAGACACTCGCCCTTCACCTTGTGAGGCCGACTCACCACTGCAGCCTCCGCCACAGCCGGGTGCTCCATTAGAGCCGCTTCCACCTCCGTTGTGCTCATCAGGTGGCCTGACACCAAGAAACACAAAGTCATAAAAGACAAAACATAAACATGTGGGAGATCAATAAACACAAGGTTTCTGGGCAGGAAATTGAAAGAACATGCTCTCAAAAGGCCGCAAGTTAAAACGTGTGTTGATGTTATTGTTGCTTATTACATGAAGTAAAAAATAACTCAGTTTTGGATTGTAATAACCTTTTTTCCAGATTTTAAGAATCAGCTGTGTTATAAAAATACTAACACAGTAGAGTACCTGACACATTCAGCATGTCGTCTATTCTTCCTGTGATCCAGTAATAGCCGTCTTTATCCCGCCTGCAGCCTGAGAGAGGAGAAAATAAGTTGCATAACCTGCAAAACAGTTTTTATAGCATCTTTTTCTGTCTTTTATAAGGCTCTATTTGGTATTTTGGTGAGAAATCAAACACATTTTTGGTATTTAGACTCTGCTGACATACAATCTGTGTTGCAGACGGGTAAATGTGAGTGTTGACTTACCATCACCAGTTACATAGAAGCCTGGGAACTTCTTGAAGTAGGTGTTCTCGAAGCGTTCATGGTTTCTGTACACAGTGCGCATTATTCCAGGCCAGGGCCTCCTGAATACCTGTAACAAAACACAGTAAACACATACAGAACATGACAGCGGTATTACTGCTAGTGCTGCTTCTATTGCTGCCATTAATAAAAATAATAAACTTTATTTTTACAGCACCTTTCAAAACAAAATGCTTTACATAGGAAAATCATGATTCAGAACTAAGAACTAAATCAAGTCAGGTAAATAAAAATACAGTCAATACAATAATATAAAAAACTGAAATAAGCAAATACATTGCTAGTAGTGCAATCAGATCTATAATATTCTAATCATCACTTCAAACTGAAAAAAAACAAATTGTAGTTGTAATAGCAAATACTAATTGAAACTGAACTAACCTTGTCATTTATAGTCATTTGTGTATTTATCCCAGAAAGTACATATACATTTTTAAGCTTATAGTCTTTGGATATTTATGATTAACAGTATATTTCTTTCTTCCCTATATTTATTGTGTGTGTATCTGTTGATCTGGGCGGTGAGCTGATTGCATATTGAAAGAACTAAATTGAAAACGTACAAGATAACCCTCTGCCTCGCCTTCCAGTTCCTCTCCGTGTTCGTTGAGGATTGTGGGCTCTACCCCGAAGAAAGGAAAGGTCTGAAATATAAGATGTGGATTTAATGTGAGATAACTGTGTTCTCTTATTAAACAGCTACTGTATGTTTCTTTCAGCTCATAGCCTGGATCATAACCTACAAACACATCTCCTGCATTGGTTTAGTTACAAAAAATAATGACAGATCCAACCCTTCCTTACCAGCATGATTTGTTTGATGATATTCAACTGTGGAGAGGCTGGTGTGTTTAAGATTTACATATAAATGTCTGTTTATTTGTCAGTATGAGGTGGCCAATATTACTTACAGCAGAGCCTGGTTTCAGTGGCATGGCAGCAGGCAGAGGGGTCAAAACATGGCCTCCCTGTAGAGAAATAAAGGGATACTTTGGGTAGCTATTAGAAAGAAGAAACTAGAATATAAGACATATTTTCAGTTATTTCACACTTTTTTGTTAAGTACATAATTCCACATGTGTTAGTTTTGATGCCTTCAGTGATAATCTACAACGTAAATAGTCATGAAAATAAAGGAAAAATTGAATGAGAAGGTGTGTTCAAACTTTTGGCCTGTACTGTATATATATGTACATATATATATATATATATATATATATATATATATATATATATTATATATATATACTGTATACATCATCATTTAGAGTTCAGCACAAATACACTTTTCCTTTGGTTTCTTGTTGGTTTGAACTTGATGGAGCTGCTCTAAAGCATTTCTAGTTCTGGTTGTTGTCAGCTCATCCCGGTCTAATATACAGTTTACGGCTTTCTATCTTTGCCATTGCAACCAACTAAACTAGGCTTCGTCATTTCCGCAGTCATTCATTTTATTTGCATCCATATCATCCAGACATCTAGACTTTAAATTAAAATAATCTGTGGCAATTCTTAGTTGTTATTTGATGTTTTCAACTTTAGAGTATTTCCTCTGAACTAAACAGAATATGGACTAAAATGTATTCTAACCCTCTAAACTGAAGTGTGAGTTAACTGCAGGCAGACGGCATTTCCGGCACTTACGGTCTCTGTCTGCCAGAAAGTGTCGACCACGGGACATCTGCCCTTACCGACGGCCTCGTGGTACCAAAGCCATGCCTCTGGGTTGATCGGCTCACCAACAGTACCCAAAATCCTCAGGCTGGAGAGGTCATACCTAAGAGGCAGATGAGAAAACTTCCCTCTGATATCTTATATTCTATCATTATGTAGTACTGATCACTGCTCTGGTTTTATATTTTCTATATCAACTCTAATTGGTTAACAGACCATTGGTTGTTGGGTCCTACCATAGACGGTCTATGGGTCCTACATGTGTTGTTTTTGTATGCTGGTTGTCTGACTATGAATGTTTCTTGTTCTCAGGTCTCATGAAAAATAGATCTCTATCTTAATGAGACTAACTGATTGAATCACGTTACATGTTATTTTCTGCCAAATCTACTACTTCATATTATTGACATGCTATAGACATCAGTGTAAAATGATGCTCTTTTATTCTGACAACTGACATTTGTTATCACCTTCACTGGTGATGTTTTACATGTTTAGTGTTTATGAAATTAAAGCAGTAGTTGATATTTTGGAAAATATGCTTATTTACTTTCTTTAGCTTTTGGCTAGCTTAGCTCTGTATGGAGATTAGACATCTGCCTAAAAGCACCTCTAAGGCTCACTAATAAACACTTTATATTTGATGGTTTAATCTGTAAAAAAAAGTGTCCAACTACTTCTTGGCTGGGCCAGGCTTCCTGGTGTCTTGTCAGAGAAGGGCAGAACCCAACTACTGTAGCTGTTTTCCCGTTTCCAGTTGTTTTAAACTAAGCTAAGCAAACTGACTGCTGGCTCCAGGTTCATATTCAGGCAAGAGAGTTGTATCAAACTTGAGCATATGTCCCAAAATATCACACTATTGCCATAGAACTCCATTAGAGCTGTGTGTGAAATGTCTGGTTAATGGTTGTCATCCCAAATAAGCAATACAGGTTTGGAAAAGGAATACACACAAGCAGTGCCTGTTTTCAAGGTGTGTTTAAGTGTTGTTGTTTTTGCCAAGCTTTTGTGTTGCACTGACAAGCTGATACAAATTCTGAATCATTATCAAAAACTTGTTTTCTCAAAGCTTTACCTTTGGAGTAAGTGTTTACAAACTAAGACAGTGAGTTTTCCTTGCATGTTTTTTGAGTCTTGTGAATTTAGTGTTGAAAATGGTTGAAAAAGGCACGTTCATCATTTATACAGTTTGCTTTCTTACCCTCACCACCAAGGACTCTGTGAGAACTGAATAAAGAGATCTTTCAAAAATGAAAGGTGGAAATTTCCATGTGAAAGCTGTTGTAAAAATACACTCGAACCATCTATCACACCAAGCTGTGAGTCAAACTCCTGTTGTAGCTTCTGGAAATCTGGATATATCTGAGCCGCTTTGACATTCAGATGATGAAGGCTCTTACTTCTGCAGTGGTTCCCGTCCATACTTCATCAGCAGACGGATGGCTGTTGGAGCTGTGTAGAACTTTGTCACTTTGTACTTCTCGATGATCTCCCAGAACCGGCCGACATGAGGGTGAACTGGAATACCTTAAAACTGGGTAAAACACACACACACACACCACACACACACACCACACACACACACACACACCACACACACACACACACACACAACACCACTCTAAGGCACATACATAGTATATAAAGGGACCTCTTTGTGTCTTCTTCTGTGGTCATTTTTAATAAAATAAAAGTCTCTTTCAGACTTACTAGGACACTTGTGGCGCCGTTCGCAAGGGGGCCGTAGGTGATGTAGGAGTGGCCGGTGATCCAGCCGATGTCGGCGGTGCACCAGAACACGTCGTCATGGTGATGGTCAAAAACATACTTGAAGGTCAGAGACGTGTAGAGCAGATACCCGGCAACAGTGTGGAGAACACCCTTTACCATACACAAGGACGGAAACATGAATGAGGAAATGATTGGTCAGCACAAAGACAGCAGACTTCAAAATTAAGGTAGCTGAAGAGACGACGTGTGTGTGTGCGTGTGTGACATAGAGAGAGAACAGTTATTACTATCTAATGTTCTGAGCCCTGGTATGAAAATGAGCACTGTACATACATACACCTAAGCATCTTACCTTGGGTTTGCCAGTGGAGCCGCTGGTGTAGAGGATAAACAGCGGGTCCTCAGCATCCAGCCACTCAGGTTCACACTCTTCAGGAGAGTCTCTCATCGCCTCCTCCCACCACACATCACATTCGGAGTCCCAGGGAGTCTGAACACACCAGAACAGGGAACAAATGCCAGACATAAAATCCGTCATTACATTTGCTCACAACTTTGCACAAAAATACAAGCAACAACATACTCAATTTGGTTTACTGTGCCCATTGGAGGCATACTCAAATTGGAAGAGAACATGCTTTGTAGTGATTTAAAAAAAAAAATATAATAGATTAGATTACTGACTACTGAATAATCTGGTACTGACACAACAAAATGCAGCTTAACATCTAATCAGAAGTGCAAAAAGCACATACATAGTATATACAGAATAAACAGTTACATATAGAATGGAATAAATGGTAAGGGGGAATCTGTGATTATGCTAGATATATACAGTAGGAGCAGTATTAACAGGCTGCAATGAATATTTTTTTAAACATTCCTACTTGTAGTTTGTTGCATGCAGCTCCACTTTTTGTCATGAGAGCATGATGCTTGATGATGAGGCATTTAGTGACACTGAATGACGCACTGAGGAAAAGAAAGAAAAGATGTAAGAGGCTGTAAAAGGCATTGAAACCTCTTCTAATGGCTACTAAGTGGTTTTGGTGCCCTGCTTTGTGTGTATTTAAAAAATATCAAGTGGCATGTGAGCTTTTGGGACATGTCTTTGTTCTCATTGGACCAAATTTCTACCAGAGTGTATGCCCGTTTTCACATGAAAATGAATCTTCTTTTGCTATTTTTCTCAACTGCACTTATGAATTATGTAGATTAAATCTCTGTCTCAACACCCTCTGTCCTTTGACCCTTGATTTGTATAATTAAAAACAGAAACAGAAAAAACTGAAATAGAGAGAAACCTCGGGAAGAGCAACAGAGGAAGGATCCCTCTTAAGACAGTCAGAAGTAGCAGTACCAGAAGTACAAAATGGAAAAAAGTTATAATAATAATATAAAGTTAAAAAGTACATGACATAATATTAAGGTAATAGTGAATTTAATAAGGGTCGGTGTCAAATAGTTTCAGGCAAACTCTCTGTTTCATATGGAAAATGGGATATTTTAAAACAAAAATTTGGATTCAACTTTTGTTTTGGGACATGAGTCTTTGGTATAATGGACAATATATTTTATTTTTAAATAATACCCCTGCACACCTGATAACACATCTCCCCCAGGCTCATATTGCCCTGGGAGACGAGCAGCTTGGGCTTCTCAATTGAATCTGATCTCATGTTGCCCGGCTACCCCGTAATATGGACAGTGCTTCCTCAACATCCTTGATAACAGCTGATAGGGCTTTGCTCTCTGTGTGTGTGTGTGTGTGTGTGTGTGTGTGTGTGGTGTGTGTGTGTGTGTGTGTGTTGTGTGTGTGTGTGTGTGTGTGTCTCGTATGCCAGCATTTGAGTCCCATTACCAACAGCTAGTGTAAACAATGGCGGTTCCTAAGAACTGGTGGCCTCGTAGGCAGGACCTACATTTCCCTGCACTTCTCCAGAGCCTCGTCCGCAATCTGTTTCAGGTTGATCAGCTTCTCTCCTCTATAAACACCATCTGTGTATTACAAAGGGATGTAGTGCAGGAGAGGGATGGAGAGACAGATGATGAACCGTGTGAACCGACATGGAGAAGGTATTTAAACACTGAGTCTCTTAACAACTTGAAAACCATCTAATACTTGAGCGCTACACTACATGCCTGCTGTCACCAGAACACTGCTCTGGGCATCCATGATCCTCTCACACAGAGACTCAGAGGAGAAGCCCGCGAACTGGAGAAGACAAGACAAAATGAATGACCTTCAAAAGAACAATTTGGGTTTAGTACAACGTGTGTCTTACTGTATTGTACATCATTTATATTGATAACATTGTACTCATTCAACACGGTAACATGGGGGGACATGCTCACAAACAGGACAAAGATTATCTAAACCAATCCCTCTCTGGTCAGGAAATGTTGGCACACAACCATTGTAATTGTGTGCAAGTCAGTAGACTGTGATGGATGTTTAGCTAACAAGTTGTTTGAAAAACTGTTTGATCCTCCAACTGCTCATGTTTCTTGTCAGATGCCATTTTAGCAGTAGTTTTGCGTTTCTGGATCTCTGCAATTAACTTTGTCAATACAATGTTGTATTATTATAAATATTAATGGAAGAAATTAATGTTATGGATTGGGTGTTTTGTCTTCTCTTATTGTCGTAGTCTGTTTTTCTGTCTTAATTTCTTAGCCTGGTTTTCTGTTGTGGGTTGGGGTTTTTGTTTGGGGTTATTTTCCCATTTGGCCTTCCCGGTGTTTTTGTCCCGGTTTTCTCCCTAGTCTGGTGTCATAGATTCTGTCTTATGTTTCCCTGTGTGTGTTTTTTATGCTTTCTGCTTATTTTGGGGTCAATTTCCCGTCTTGCCTCTTTCTTCAAAGCTTTATTTTGTTGTTTTTGGGTCCAGCCCCGCCCAAATGTTTTCACCTGTGTTCTCTTTTTCCCTTTTGCCTCGTTCCTCAGGATTTAAAAAAACCCCCAGTTTTTCCTTTTGCCTCTTGTTAATCCTTTTGTTCTCCAGCGTGTCGTCACTTCCTCGTTCCAGCCCATAAGACTTCCCCGTGATTTTTTGCCTTTTTCCCTTTCCCCTGTGTTTTCCACCCTTGGCTGGTTTTTTTTTTTTTTGGCTCCCTTTTTTTGCTTTTTTTGGATTTTTTGCGCTTGTTTTTCCCCCCCAAACGGGTTTTGCCTTCCACCTGCTCCGGGTTTTGGGTCCCCTTCCCCCCCCATCACACTAAGGATCTAACCATCATGGACCCCAGAGTACACCTTCGAGCCCTTCTCCACCCCCTGGACCCGTTGGGGGCCCAATTCCTGCGTTCTGCCGCAGCACGAGGGGGACCCCAAACGGAGACGGGGCCCAATGATGGGTGCGTGGGAGAGGGAACAGGGAGTTTGGCCCCTTCCCGGGACCCGGCGGAACCGTTTGATCCCGGGGGGGGGGGGGGGGGTTTTCCGGGAGCCCTGCGGCCCAGCGCTCTCGGGAGGGGGCGTGGGGAATTTGAGGGCTGGAGTACCCCTCCCCCGGGGTTGTACAAAATTTGGGGAGACCCCCCCGTTTCCCCCCCGGTGACCATTTGCCCGATCAGGCCCTTTTTGTGGCAGGAAAAAACCCCCGGGGCTTTTCGGTTCCAGGAAAAACCCCTGCTAAGAAAATCTACCACGGGAAAAGCCACCGAAAAACCACCTTGTTCCTACCAGCGGCCGCCCCACCTTGGGGGAACTCCGCCCCTACGGGGGGGGGGCCCCCGCGGCGGACCCCCACCCCGGGTTCCGCCGACGAGGGGACCCCCACCCCAGCCGCCGGCTCCCCCCGGGGCGGCCCCCGCCGCCGCTCCCCCCCGACAGGGGCCCCCACCGCCGGCTCCCCCGACGAGGCGGAAGCCGCCTTTTCCGCCGACGGGCGGACCCCCAGCCCAGCCCCGCTTCCCCCCGAGGGGCCCCCCCCCCCGGTTTCCCCAAAAAGGCGGACCCCCCCACCCTCCCGCCGAGAGGGGGCCCCCACCGCCACCCCCCCCAACAGGGACCCCCCCCGCGCCTTTAGGCGGATCCCAGGGAGTGTGCACTGGACAGTCCTCCCTTGGGAACCGCCTTGCCCCCCACCGGTCCCCCGGCCACCCAGCCCACCGACCGACCCCGGGGGAACCCAAACCCAAAAACCGGCCGACTGCCCCCAACCCCCACCGGGCCCGAGGGCCCCCCCCCGCCCCCGCCGGGCCGCCCCAGCCCTCCAGACCCCCAAACCGGGCCGGGCTGGCCCCCGCCCCAGACCGCCGCCGCCCCTTAATTCAACCGGGATTTTGCCCCCTTTCCCCAGCCAGCTGCCCGGGGGCCCCAGAAGACCACCGACGGGCCCCCTGACCCAGACACCGACCGGCCCCTTATTTAGACCGGACTGGCCCCCCGGGGGGCCCCAGCCGCCAGGCCCCCCTGACCGCCCGGCGACCAGGCCCCCCAAGCACCCCCAACCACCCACCCTGACCAAGGGGGCCCGCACTTCTGACCCCGGCGGGCGCTCGGGGCCCTGCCCCCCGGCCGAGGGCCAAACGTTTTTGGCCCTCTTTCGGCGTCAGCGCCCCAAAAGTTGGTGTCGGGCTTTCCGTCCTCCCTGGCTGGCTCCCGGGGTCTCCCTGGCCCCCGGTTCCCAGGGATCCCTCGGCTCACCCCCCGGGCTTCCTCAGGTCCTGCCTCATCCCGGGGCCCCGGAACCCCGGCCCCCCCGTGTTTGCTTCTCCTAGTCCTAGTCCCCGGGTTTGGGGCCCGCCCTGTCACTGTTTTTGGGCCCATCACTTGTCTGTTTTCCCCCGTCCATACCGGTTTTTTCCCTGTCCCAGGTTTTGTCCCTCTACGTTTTCCCCCGTGTTTGTCTCGCCCGTGTTTGTTCTTTCCCCGTCTTTGCCCTTTCCCGGTCACGTCTCGCCCCCGTCACCGTTCCTGTCCCGTCTCCCCCCCTGTCCCGGGGTTCCCCCCCGCCCAATTTTTGCCCCCAAAACCGATCCGTTTTGTGCCCCCCAACTCTCCGCCGGTCCCCCCTCCCCGGCTACCCGTCCTTTCCCAGGGGGTCTTCCGTACCCCCCCGCGGGCCCTTCCGTGACCCCTCCCGGGGGCTTTTTCCGTGAGTCCCCCCGGGGGCTTTCGGAAAACCCCCCTTGGGGTCCCTGAGCCCCCGGGGGGCTTTTTCCCCCGGGGCTTTTCCCTATGCGCCCCCTTTGGGGCTCTCAGTTTTTCCTCGTATCCTATCGCCCTCTCGGGGTTTTGTGTATACCCTTTCTGGGCTCTAGTGCCCCCTCTTGGGGTTTTTTTTTTGTACGCCCGTTTCCGCTTCCTGGTGCGCCCTCTGTTGGGCAGTTTATGCACCCCCTGAACCCCCTAATCCTTCCCCGGGTCGTCGACCCCCTGTTTTTGGTGATCAACGTTCTCTGTACCCTTCTCCCTTTCTGTTTTTGTTATGTTGTTCTTTTTCCTCTGTGTCTTTTTTCCCCCTTTTGGTTTTAGTCGGTCCCTCTCCTTGGTCTGGTCTTCTTTGTACCTCCCCCTTTGGTTTCCTGTCCATTGTTTTTTTATTTTTTATTTGTTCTTTTTTTGTTTTTTTTAGTTTTTTTTTCTCCCGTTGGGTTTTTTTTCGGCCCGGTGCCCCTGCTCCCCCTCTGTGGGCTGTCCTCTCGCTCCTTTTTTCTGTCGGGGTTTTTGGTTCGTCTTTCCCCTTTTTTTTCTCTCCCCCCTCTGTCCAGGCCCTGTGTGTCCCCTGGCTCGTCCCCCCCCCTTCCTGGACTCTTTTTACGTGTCTCCCTTGCTTTTCCCCTCCATTGTTTTCTGCTCCCCATTCTCTTGCTCGGTCGGGTCGCTTTCTCTCCCACCAACCCTCTCGTGCCCCTTTTTTTTGTTTGTGGGGTGTCTCTTTTTCCCGGTCTGTCCCGCCTCTGGGTTTTAGTCCCTTTTCTCCCGTTTTGTGGGTGGGGGGGGACTCCCCCCCCCCCTCCCGTTTCTAGTTTTTTTTTTTCCTTTTATCTAGGCTCCTGTACCGTCCTGCTTGCTTTCCCTCCTTTTCTTTCTTCTCCCCCAGTCCTCTCTTGTCTTCTCCTCCCCTTCCCCGTTACTTTTTCCAATCTCCTTTTTTTCTGTATCTGTCCCCTTTTTTTCTTCGTGCTTCTCCCCTTTTGGTGTGGCTCGTGTCTCCTGTCTTTCTGGGGTCCCTCTCTCCCATGTCTCCTTGGTCCCTGTGTCGGGCAGTTCCCGTCTTGCGCTTTCTGTCTTTCCCTTTCTTGGCGTCTTTTGCACTCGGCCTGTCCCTTTCTCTCCCCCCGTTTTTTTTTTGTGTGTGCTCGCTTCTTTCCGTGTGCTTGTCTCTTGCCGTGTCTCTCTCCTCTCCCCTCTCTCTCTGGGCCCCTTCGTGCCCGCCCCTGTTCCTTTTTGCTCCCTTTTCTGTCCCTCTCCTCCAATCCCTCGCGTCTTTTGGTCCCCCCCGCCCCCTTGTCTGCTCTGTTGCCCCCCTGTCCTTGTTTTCGTGTCATCTCGCTTTTTTGAGCTCTGTCTGCTTCCTCCTTTTTTTTGGGGTTTTCTCGTTTTTCCCTTCGGTTTTGCTCCCGTCCGGGGCTTTTCCCCCTGTTTTTTTCGTTCCCGGGGGCTGCTTCGTCTTTTCCTCTTCTCTCTCTCATTCGGTTTGCGCTATTCTCTCTGTCGCTCTCTCTCCTCTAGTGGGTCTCTGTGGTTTTTTACGCTCGTCTTTTTTCCTCGTCGTCCCTTTTCGTCTTTCTCGTGTCCCCTCCTCTCCCCCTTTCCCCACCTTTTTCCCCCCTCTCTTTTTTCCTTTGGTCCCTCGCTCGCTACTGGGCTCAGCCCTTGTTCTGGGGGCTTCCTTTTTGCCCGCCGTTAGGCCTTCTTTTTTTTGTCTTCTGTCCTATCCTTTCTCCCCTCCTGCGTCCCCTATCTCAGTCTTGTCCCCCCCTTCGCCCCCCTCCTTCATCTCCTTTCCCATCTCCTCTTCCCTTGGGCCCCCTCTTCCGGCGCTCCCCCCCTTTCCCCCTCGCCCCCCCCTCCCTCTTCGCTCCCCCCTTCTCATCCCCCTTTGCTCCTCCTTCTCAGTCCCCCCTCGTCCCTCCTTTTTCCCCCTCTCCCCCCTCCCCCCTTTTCCCGGGCCCTTCTCGCTCCCTCCCTCCTTCCTCTTTGGCCCTCTCCTATCTCCGCTCATTCCTTTTTATCCTCTTTTTGTTTCCCTTTTTGGGTTTTTTGTCCTGCTCCCCCCCTGCCCCCTTTTACCCTGCTCCGGGTTTCCTTCTTCCCCCAGTTTTCTCCGTCCCTTTGGGGCCCCTCTTTTCCGGTCTTCCGCCCTTATGGGTTGTTTTTTGTTCTCTTTTTGGGTTTTTTTTTTGGGGTTTTTTAATTGGTACTTCTTTGGGGGGGGGGGGGGGTTTGTTTGGTTTTGGGGTTTTTGTTTGGGGTATTTTCCCCTTTGGCCCTTTCCCCGGGGTTTTTGTCCCGGTTTTCTCCCCAGTTGGTGTCATGATTCTTCTTAGTTTCCCTTTGGGGTGTTTTTTATGCTTTTTGCTTTTTTTTTGGGATCAAATCCTGTCTTGTCCGTCTTGTCTAGTCAGCTTTACTTTTTTTTGTTTATTGTCCCCCCCCGCCTAATGTTCCCCCTTTTTTCCATCTGTTCCCTATTTCCCTTTCTGTATTTAACCCATGTTTCCTTTGCCTCTTTTGATCCTTTTGTTCTCACGTGTGTCACCTCTCCTCTGTTTCCCGCCCAGAAAACTTCCCCCCCGGGAATTTTGTGTTTACCTTCCCCCGTGATTTCCCGCCCTTTTTTTCCCTTTGGGGTTTTTTGGTTTTTTTCCTGGCTCCCCGGGTTTTGGTTTTTTGGATCTGTTGTGCTGTGTTTTCCCCCAAAAAAACCTTTTTTCCTTTTCCCCCCTTACAGGTTTGGTCCCCTTCCGCCCCCCTCCAAAAGTTTTTGTTTTTCTTGTGTTGTGTCAATTTTTGGTCTTGTTTTGTACATGTTCTATTTCATTCTGTTCATGTGTTGTTTCATGTTTTAGTCCTTGGTCGCTCTCTTGTTTTTGTCTTGTGGTCTCTTGGAAGTGTCTTGTATGTGTTCTGTTTCCTGTTTTATTGTGATAGTCTTGTTTTCTGTGACGTCTTGTTTAGTTTTACTTCCTGCCTTAGTTTTCCCGCCCTTGTGATTGTCGGATGTCTTTCACCTGTTTCCCAGCCCTTTTGTCACCTGCCTCTTGTTCCTTGTTACCATCTGTATTTAGTCTTGTGTGTGCTTGCTCCCTTTTGTCTTAGAGTTTATGTTTTTTAAGATACTGTCTGTTGGTTCTGGCATTAGTTTTTGCCTGTTGCTTTTTGGAATGTACTTTGTTTTGTTTTTTCTGGAATAAACCTACAACAGCTACAAGACTTTTGCATACTCTCTGTATTTGGGTCCCCATTTCCTGGAAATTTAACAATTTGCCCCAAATTGTAATAAACTGGACTGTATCTTTAGCCCAAATGTGCACTGAGCAGAAATGTGGCAACCAAACAAATTTGGCCAAAACTATCTACACTTCATTCAAAATCTAAAATTAAGCTCTGACTTTCAACTTACATTTAAAGCAAGAATACTTAAACGCTTGTGTTCTGGCCACAGTTGATAGTTCACAGTATAAAGTTTCAGTGTTGATGACAGCCTGAATCACTGAAGACTCTGCACTCAGCAAAGTGTCACTGCATGAGTGGCATTGGCTGTGCTGTCTGGCTAATTTCATGCCAAGCTAATTTATTAACATTAACAGTCACGTGAGAATCCAAGAGGCTGTTACTATCCCAAACATCCTTATTTTGCTAAATGATGTTCATATCAAATAAGATATAAAAAGTTGGAAAATGTACAACAATGACCAAAGACAAGGTCGCTGACACTTAAGTCTGCCAAAACAGGCCTTTGCAAGTCATAAAGCAAACCTACCTTGGAGCAGCCTGGAGATATTTTTAACAAGCATACTAACCTTCACATGGATGATGATTGAGAAGCTAAAAACGTGTTGGCTTTCTTGCAAAAATGTCTGATTAAAAATGTCTTCCCAAGCTAGATCCAGCCAGTAAATATCTGACCCATATATCTAGTGCCGTTCAGCTGTCAGTGCTGTGTACAGAGAACAGCTGATAACTACAGATTAGAAGCAGGGCAAACACTGCTTACCTACATATTGTCTGCAAAAGCTTAATTTGAACTGAGATGAAATGAGGAAAAATTACTTTCACACAGATTAGAATTTATGCATGCTACATAAGGGTTAAATGGTACCATAAAACAATGTTGAATGAATCCTGCTTGGAGCAGCAGAGAAGGTAATGTTTCTCACATAATTTGAGAAGATAAAAATCTTGTATTCTTTAACATGTTGACATTTAATGATGTTACATCTTTATGTAGCCAACCACACTTTTCTGCTTCTCTAAAAATGGATGAAACAAAGACTAAACATAATTTGCATGAAGAAAGTGGCCATTCAGTGTACTACTTACCACAACGGAGTGAACAGCGCCTATCCTTGCACAGGCCAACATAGTGTAGACCAACTCTGGGATCATGGGAAGGTAAATAGACACCCTGTCTCCCTTCTTTACACCTTAAACAAAGAAACAAGTACTTTTTTTGGTTCAACGTTTTTGATAACACAAATGACATCTTGGTCACATCTGGGTTACTTCTCAACTCAAACCAGCAATGTAGCTTTAAGGGGAGTTTCAATATGTTGGGTATGTGCCAGATACTATGTTTGTCTAATATGCAACAAGTGCATTGGGCATACCACATAGAGGCAAATCTGTTGTGTTTTGGCATGCTATATTTATTATGTCCAAGCTTAATTTAGCAATAATTTCGGCATATATTGATGTCTTTCTTGTTTAACTTAAAACTTTGGACTGCTACAGGTAATTTGTAAGGATCAAGTAATCTTTATCTTTAGCTACTTGCCAATTCATATTTTCACATAGATGCAATATTTTAGTTTCTCACCCATTTTCTTGAGGACATTAGCACAGCGGCAGACCTGGCTCAGCAGCTGGCTGTAAGTGATGGCCATGTGGTGGTCAGGTGAGTTCCCCTCCCTGAGAAAAAAAAAAAATAAAAAAAATAAAAATAATTTGTTAGTCCCCAATGGGGAAATTACTGCACTACACTCTGTGTACACACTTTTTTGTTAGTACTCACACACAGGCCTGAAATACACACACATGCTCAGGACCTATACATGCACTATACATGGAGAGATGTCAGAGTGAGTGGGCTGCCAGCTGAACCAGCGCCCTGAGCGGTCGGGGAAGTCAACATAGAAGAGGACCGCAACCCAAATATGTTACTGAAATGCAAACCTGTCTCAGATTGTATGACGATCTGTAAGTGTTGAATACATAGTGCTAACCAGGGGTTTGGCTTTTTTTTTTAAATCATTTGATGGCAGACATAGACACCCTACAGATTCACTGTTCCTTCCAAACGTACCCTCTCAGACAACATAACGTCATTCTGTGAGTTCTCTGAGTTCACCGAAGAGATAACTTGTTCCCACTGTTGCAGGGTCTATATTGGGTTTGGATGTTTGTCATGACAGTTGTTTAGAAAGCTATGTGGCACAATGTTTCACAGGCGAGCTGGCAGCATTGCAACAGGCCTCGGGTGCAGGACAGAAGCCAACACACTCTACAAACCTGGCATCACCATGATGATGGTGAAATAAAGGAATCTCTGCACTCATAAATATAACTGCTATTGATAAAGTGCATATATTTGATTGTCTTCAGAGGTCTTATATGATATGACTCTTGGCAGATATGTACAGTATCAGGGCCAACCAAATTCCAGAGGGTTCCACAGGGTCCAATTCTTGAACTCTTTAATTTAACTGTTGATGTTCCTGTTAGCTCTGAATGTGCACTGAGCAAAACAATGTTTGGATGTGTCAACAATTCCCACATTTAAATGAAGATAAAATTACATTTTTTTTTTATGTGCTAAAGAAGACTGAAAAGTGATGTTCACCATTATTGCCTGCGACTGAAAACCCAAGGGAGAATTCTTGGTGTAGTGGGCAGGGAATCAGATCTAAATCTTAATAGCCATGTCGGGACAATAATAAGCAGCTTAATATAAACAGGGTATTAACATAGATCACGCCACATCCTCATATTGCATTCTATAAATCAGTATAGCAAACACTTAAGCAGATATATTACACATAAGTGTTTAGATGTAGTGTAAACCGCGTTAAGGCACTTGTGTGTGGGTGATGGCTGGTCTCAACTGTGCCCAGTTCCATTGAACTCCTATTAGGGCTGAGCTTGCATAACCACTTTTTATTGTTTGCTAAGCCTTTTCTTATTGATAAAACGACATATAGTGGAACCTTTTTGGTGACATTGCGAGGGTGTGAGGTTTTACTGTTAGCAGCAAGCTACTGAACGTTAATAATTTTAAAATGTTTGGTGGAAGCCAGAAGCTTGTGAGTGCCATTGAAAACAAATCCAAAAGGCTTATAAGTCTTCATTGCAAGTTTTAAGTAGAAGTACTGTAATAAACACCAAAAACCTGTTTTTACAACCTGCTGTAATCTTACATTGTAAAATGCCTTCTACCCAAATCATATAAAATTCTGTGCACTGGGATCTACACAGGGGACAGCAGTTCCTGTTAACTGGAATACCTGACATACTATAGCCTATCTCCAGACAGTATTTCCCATCAAAGCAAACATGCATGGCGACAGACATTGTTGCTTACCAGTAATAAGCAACCTTTTCACCAAGATTCCTCTCCCTCACAAGCCGGTCCAGGACATTATAGCACATGTTGGTTTTAGCCCCTTCCATGCATTTGACATAAATGTCACCTATTGTCACATCAAAGTTGTACTGCAGCATTGGTCCTGTTGCTGGCTTCTTCCAAAAGAAGTCATCCGCAACCTTCTTCCAAAAAGCTGAAACAAAGTGATATTTCAGGTAAGTGTTACAGGCTGCAGACAGGGTGGGTTAACACAGAGAGATACTGAATACAGTCAGGCTCTGAGGGAGGTGGAATGCGTGGAAAAACTGCAAGCACTGCACTTACAATACAGATGTGTTTGACCTACCTTCTGGATTCTCAAGAGACTTCCTGTACAGTGCCAGATAAGAGTTGAAATCAGGCACATGAGCATCCGTCTTTAGGTCATCAGGAGGGTAGTACATTTTGTCCTGGGATTCAGTAACAACCATTGTGAAAGGACAGATGCTGGGTGAGACAGAAAATGGGTTAATCTGGAGTCACTGCTGATCTGTCTGGATCCTCCTGAGTAAAGTTAGAACACTACAAGGCCTCTTGTACTGAAGCAGCACAATTCAGCATGCATAAAGACCCACCTCTAATCCCTGAGCTGCAGGTTTTGCACAGTCTGCTTAGGGCCAGGGCAGCCAATCGACTAGCCGGGTGGGGCACTCCCACTTTTTCATTGGATGAGCTCTCCCTGGCCTGTTGATCACATTATTTTCCCAAGCAAGGAGGTGGAAGAGTGTGCGGTAGCAGATGAATGCTGGGGATTCATGCAGGCACCAGGAGGTTTGACACTGACTGAGGAAGGGGGGGAGGAGAGAAAACAACAAAATCCCTGATTGTTAAGACATTTTAAGTAAATATTTTTATTACTGAGAAGCACTTTGTAGCATTGTTTTCAAAAGTGTTAAAATGTTAGTTATTATAATTGCAATT